>NC_083287.1:11672318-13087647 GCF_963506605.1 Zootoca vivipara | reverse complement strand
TGGCCTAAATAGAGAAAATATAGCACCAGGGCTTTCAATCACCTCAGTCTAAATTTTACAATTAATTACAGCAGGAGGAAATAGGTCATCCAATTTAGATACTTAACTGCTAGTCTTGAATACCTTACCAGGTACCTTAGGTTGTCCAAATAGGACCAATTACGCTCATAATAATTGCAGGTCTGAAATTAAAGGCTTGGTTAAAGCAGGGCTCCTGAGGCCAACATTTTGCACCTGGAATATGCAGTCTTCTGAGTTTCTACAATGGTAACAAACAACGCGATGCGCTAAAGTAATACATGGGTGAACATACCTTAACTGACATATAGACTAACACTGGGAGTATCAATGAGCCAGAAGACTAGGTACGATTCCACTGAAATGTCTCTAAGCAATAAAAGGTATTCATTTAACTTGCCAGTAGAAGATGCAATTGGGAACAATCTCCTGCAAACCCTGCCTTTTCTCCTCCTGCTCTTGTTGTTGTTGTTTAGTCGTTTAGTTGTGTCCCGACTCTTCGTGACCCCATGGACCATAGCACGCCAGGCACTCCTGTCTTGCACTGCCTCCCGCAGTTTGGTCAAACTCATGTTCGTATCTTCAAGAACACTGTTCAGCCATCTCGTCCTCTGTCGTCCCCTTCTCCTAGTGCCCCTCAATCTTTCCCAACATCAGGGTCTTTTCCAGGGAGTCTTCTCTTCTCATGAGGTGGCCAAAGTATTGGAGCCTCAGCTTCACGATCTGTCCTTCAGTGAGCACTCAGGGCTGATTTCCTTCAGAATGGATAAGTTTGATCTTCTTGCAGTCCATTGGACTCTCAAGAGTCTCCTCCAGCACCATAATTCAAAAGCATCAATTCTTCAGCGATCAGCCTTCTTTATGGTCCAGCTCTCACTTCCATACATCACTACTGGGAAAACCATAGCTTTAACTATATGGACCTTTGTTAGCAAGGTGATGTCTCTGCTTTTTAAGATGTTGTCTAGGTTTGTCATTGCTTTTCTCCCAAGAAGCAGGCATCTTTTAATTTCGTGACTGCTGTCACCATCTGCAGTGATCAAGGAGCCCAGGAAAGTAAAATCTCCCACTGCCTCCATTTCTCCCCCTTCTATTTGCCAGGAGCTGATGGGACCAGTGGCCCTACCTGCTCCCAATAAGCTGCCACCATCTTATTTTCCTGCACCCCATTATTTTTCGTACGTCCTGCTCACCCCTCCTTTTGATCTTCTTGGCTACCTCGTTTGGGAGAAGGAAAGCTCCCAGATGTTTACTCACACCATGTGTGATCTTTCTTCCTGCCTCTAAAATGGTGGCGCTGCAGGAGGAGAGTCAAGTTCTTACAATTGCTTGGGCGGGGAGGGGACAGACCACCTCCACCCCCACAGGCACAAGGGGACAGGACACAGCAACATCAGCTCAGGAAAAGAATGTGGTAGGCCCAGCCCCTGCTCCTACCCAGACCCACTCACTGTGGGGCAATCAGAAGCTTTCTTATCATGGGAGCAGATCAGGGCATCTCTATTTAGATGGTTGTTTTGCATGGGCATCTTGGCTGCTCCCCCCCCCCCCGCCAGCGATAAATATTTTAAGACCGATGGCACTGCTATCAGTTGTGAGAAGGAAGAAGAAGACAGGGCACAATACGAAAGGAGAATATTTCAAAACGTTTGCCATAAAGCTTAATTACAGGGTGAGTTACGCACAAGTGGCTCTCCTACAAGAAAGATTATACGGCAAGCCACCTAGCAAATTAAAGCCAGCCCCCACCACCTGGACAAGAGATTAACCTCACCTGAGAATGGTTATGATGTCAACATTTCATCAGGATTCCAACTTCGTTTTTAAAAGCAGGAGGGGCGTTCTTGATTTTCTGCTTTTTGGATATGATTATATTAAGTTGGAAAGCTCATTTTGGAGTTATCAGAGATTTCAGCTCTACATTGCCTTTTCCTTTTACAAATCTTGTATAAAATCCACATTAGATTAAAACACATCTAGAAATGCACATTTTTAGTGAAAACAAATTTAGAAATTCATGTTTGTGGATTTTGATTGTATTTTCTTGCCAAAATTAAATTCATACTTAAATATGGAGTTTTTTTGGAGCGTATTCTTTTAAAAATCACAGATTAATGCAAAAATGGGATGGAACGGACTTATGAATGAGTGCACACAAAACTGACATAGGTCATAAATAGATCAACCCATCCATTCCTAGTTCTGAGCTATCTCTTCTCACTCACACCAGCGATTCAGTGAGTACATAGTCAGTTTGGAGTATACAGCCATTATTGCCAATGTAATATTATGATCATTTGTCTTTAAAGATGCTAGTTTTCCAATACTCTTCAGGCCTGGGTAATTTAAGAGAATCTAGGCTCTGAACCAAACTGTCACCCTTACACACTTTGAATTGCAAATGTCCTTTGCAAGTTCAAATTGAGAGAAAACGGAATACAGGCTTTTTAGTTTTGTTTTATAAGTGAGAGACAGAAAAGACAGATTTGCACAAACACAAAAATGCTTTTTTAGCAGAAACTAATTTTATCATTTCTGTTTAAAGATGGTATCACTGAAATCTAAACCAGGAAATGGCAATGAGCACAAAAACTTTAGGCACCAGCAAGACATAATCTTTTGGCTTTCAGGACATCAAAAGAGAGAATACTGTATGAATAATGTCATATCAAGGAGCTTCTGTAGATTGCAAGCTCTGTTAATTTCAAAGTAATAAATGCATTCAGCTCTCTGATATTGATCTTTCATTACTAATAATGATGGATGCGAACTATTGGTGGGCATTCTTTTTCCACCCTCAGAATAATCAAAGAACAGAAACTGTCCTGCAAATGAACAGTGGAGTAGGCGTTCTTAGGTGTTAGCTTAAATTTGTACTGCTTGTGGCCAAAGGCCCTGCAAAAAATAAATAAATCCAAACACACCAGAATGATATGTATGTGAAACATGGTTAATAAGAGGCAGAACCAAGGGTAAACACAAAACAAGGGGTAATTAAAACATTCAGTACAACAAACAAAATGTAAAACAAACAAACATAAAAATAAAATGATCATCATATCAGGGCATCACTATAGCTATCCCTGAATAAAATTCTAATGGACCCATCTCACATGCTTAAACAAATATATCTGGATACTTACAGCTACTCAGGAAGCTCCCCGCCCCACCCCTCTCCAAATAATATGTTTTCCCAAGAACTCTCCCTTTATTCTGCAAATAATAGCCCACTTCAGGCAATCTGATTAGGGGTTAGCTTGTGATTTGAAGAGGGGTCACAGTGTGGTGTCTGTTCACTCCATGACCTGGAAGGCAAACGTGTGACATGGGGAGCCTCTTGCAGCTGAAGAGGTTAATCTTTCCATGTATAGCACCTATTCTGTTTTATAAAACCACCTTCTTAAAAAAAGAAGTAGCTCATAAGATAGAAATCACTATGTACATCTTCCTGCAATACCCCCCCTGACTCCAACTATGCCATTGTGCTCCTTTATTTCCCGGGGTGGGGTGGGGAGTGAGAATCAGTTTCGTTCTCCTTTGTCCAACCAGGATCAGGTTCAGAAACAACCTCTGGAACCCCCAGTGTTTCAAAGGCTGACAGCCTCAGGGGCTCGAGATGTCCGGCATCATTCGTTTGTTTACTTGCTGCATCTTCTGCCCAGGTCTGCAGCCTCATCAGCGTGTCAAGGGGCTGTAAGTGCTCTGTTTCTGAAAACACAGTGGGGCTGTGGCAGTGATCTGGAGAAAAAGCACCTGTCAGGCTGAAAGAACATGCTCGCCTGCCAGAAGCCAGCCAAGCAGGGAGAGTGAGGCTCGGAACACCCTCATCCCATTATGGGCAGGAGCTATTCATTGCCACCCTTCACCCTCAGCCTGCCACGTCTCTAAAACAGAAGAGTCCTTGGAGACCCGAAGAGCGGTGCCGTTATATTATTTCCCCGATAGCACATCTCCCGAGAAATCCAAGTTATTAGACCAGCTAATAGACGCCACTTACACTGTCTTTTGATCTTCAAAGTGTCTCTGAGGCAGATTAATCGACACAAATCTATACTAGTAATTAAACCGACGAGTCCTTTACAATATATATGGGGGATTAGAGTAACCTTTGCCCATGACATAGGGGACATGAGCCAGTTCGGATCACGGGTTCAGCTGCAACTTTTGCAGTGGTGAGAGAGTCGTCCCCACCCCTACTTGTGGAGGCTTCATACTGGGCTTAGAACCATACATTTCCAAATCATTTGCGGGGCCTTTATGAGAGTAGAAAAGACTGTAGACATTATGGCAGAACAGCCAACAGAAGTATGAATTTCTCCCAATATGCACAATGTTGCTTGAAATTTTGCGAAATACACCCATTTCTGAAAGCGACACCCCCCCCATTATCACACATTTTCATACTGTATGTTATTTTCACAAATGTGCCATTTATACACACACACTTTACACTACTATCCACACTTTTGTACACGTCGTTTGGCTGGGGAACGGGCACTGCAAAATTGGGAGAAGTGTGAATTTCAACAAAAGGCTGTGGTTCAGTTCACACCTTGCTTAGGAAGGAAAGTGTGAATTAGGTTAAGTTTGCTTCCCCCATCTCTAGTTGCAGGGCCCTGCAGCCCCTTTCAGCTGGCTTTTCCACTTCAGGCGAGAAAAAACTGAAGAGAGCTCGGGCTTCCTTTAGGTAAGGGTTGGCTAACCCCCAGTTCAAGGGGCTCATCCAGCATCCCAAGCAACTAATTTCTGTTGCCCTCCAAGATCCTACAGATGATTGCAAAAAGAAAAAGAAATCACATCGGTGTCATGCACTGGCTGGATGCAGACGAGTGGTGGGAGGCAGCAGCCGGGGAACCCCCGAGGAAGAAGGCTCAGAGCCAGGGGATTGGTGGTGGGACAATGGTGAGTGGTCAGAGGGGGCAGACTGGGAGGAGTGTCAGAAGCTGAAGAGGCAACAGGCTTTAGTGAGCAGGGAAAGGCTGTGGCAGAGAGCAATCCAGACTCAGAGGCAGGAGAGGAGGGTGGCCAGCAGATAGAGATGAAGCAGGCTGCTGAAGAATCCAGTGAATCTGCAGCCCCCCCTTCCCCCTGGTCTCCCAGAACATACAGAGAAATGAAGAGGGTGGAGCAAAGAGAGACAAGACGAAGGAGCCTCAGGTGGCTGGGGAAGGACCCAAGGGAAGAGAAGCCTTAGAGAGCAGTGGAAAGCAGGGACCTTCAATCCTCACAACTGCCTCCTGTGGCAAGACCTACTGAGAAGAGTTGCTGTGATCGCTAGGTCTGAGTTGTTTTGGTTTCTTTGAATAAAGAGTGAACTTCACTGACACTGGGTGTTTTATTGGTGACCCAGCTCTGGCTCCTGACAAGTGGGCACAGTGCAGAAGGGTGGAAATTGCCCCCTCCCTGTTGATCAGCTGGATTGTTTGATGAGAAAAAGAGAGGGTGATAGCCCTCTCCCTCAACTGATCTGCATAGATCTCGTGTGCACATGCAGTGTGTGTCTGTGTGTTGCTGTCTAAACCTGCCTTCAACCAGGAATGGACACAGTGCCTCTACCCCACTCCACCCCACCCCCACCCCCACATCACTGATGCTTACTTGTCTCTGGGGGGAGAAGGAGACCTGCAGCTTCAGAATCAGATTCCAGAGCTGAGCCCAAACTCATATTAAAACTGCAGGGTGGTTTTAGACCAAGCTATTTTCTCTTTGTATTAATTCACTTGACCTGAAGATCACCCTTTTCGTGTGAAAGGAGGGCATAGGGGGGAACAACACAGCCAGATTGCTCTAACATTGTTCGAATTTTAGATAGATCAATTTTTGAGCAGCATGCCTGCAAAGCTGATTGACACATGTAGGCCCCTTATTTTTGCTTTCTGAAATATTTCAATTCTGTTGGCTTAAGTGGTGTTACACTGAGAGACCTTTTACAATATTATGCACAATCATTAAGGAAATGTACTGCTGTGTGGGTTTCAATTCAAACTGCCAAAGCATAAATAATTCTGCAAGATGATGTACTTCAAGTCAAAAGAGTGGATGTGTGTGTTTGTGTCTGTGTTTAGTGGCAGTCTTTAATTTCAAAGTTTTTAAAGAGAATGTTTTTTTAATAGGGGAAAAAAAAAACTTGTTCCACACTTGATAGAGACCACCAACCTTCAGCCTGCGATCCTGATCTCCGCTGCAGAGTGAATTTACAGACACCTTAAATGACTTCCAGGCTGGGTTTAAGTTATTCATCACCACCTATGAATGAGAAGAAAAGGACTATAAACGTATTTCAAAACCAAAATGCTAAACACCAATAATTATCACTTGCAAATGAAGTTCTATTATCACCCCCCAAAAAAATATAAATTTAAACTGAGCAAAAGAAACAGTATCTTTAGGCATTATTCATTTTTGGGGTATACTTTTTGTGGCTATACGCTAGGCAATCAAGTCAACATAATATTGAGCATGCTTCTTGTTATGCTCTATTTGATAATTTATTTTATCTTTTGACTCCTTTCCAAAGTCCATTAAAATCAGTGGGAGTCAGTTAAAAAACAAACAAACCCAAAGGATTGTACATCACAAAATGAGAAAACAGAACGCAAAATGGGAAAACAAGATAAGGATTGAAAAGTCTGAAAAAGCAATCTAAACAGAGAAAATAAATTTGCTTTATGGGCAAATTTACTAGCTGTGGGGGGAAATTCACTCTCTCCTAACTATTGACCATGATCGCCAACTAAACATAGGAATTTTCCGCATGTTCTATCCCTGTTACATGATCTAAGCCAGCCAAAATTGTTGGAGCACTGTGCAATGGACTCAAGGAGTGACAGCGGCAACAATGCTGCATTGCTAACATATGGGCAAACACATACAGGGCGAGTCCTATAAAAGAGGCCCAGTGGATACAGAGTACACATGTTCCACAGGGCCTCTTTTAAAAGACTCACCCTGTATATGAACAGAAAGAGGTGAATTACCTGTTGCCAAAAGAGTTGAAAGCCTATGGCAGGTGGTACATGTTTCAGGTGAGGGAGCTGTCTGCAAGCCTAGATAAGCATTCCCCTTGGAGCAGCTCAAGAAGGCCAATGTTTGCTACATAGCATGGTGTGTGAGGAGTGAAGAATGTCCATCTCATTTGGAGGAAAGAAGGAAGTAACAAATGTTCCTCAAATTGACTTTTCTGGCTCTGGGAATCTGAATGGGACTGGCGATGCACAAATAATAGCTATTGGTGGCTATATCTCTGTTTGGACTTAAACAGACACCTCTCACCTTGACTAATGAATCACTTCTGTGAGGGGACCTTTTGGCTGCTATGAGCGCCCTTCACCAAATGCTAAAAAGCTGTTGGCAGCAACATAGCTCACTATTGTGGGAGCACTAGAAGAAAGATGAATTAAGAAACGAGAGGAGAGAAAGCACCCACCACTCATCACTTTAAACGCACAACTTGAGGAGCCTCAATGGAAGTCTTGAATAACCTTCCCCAAATGATCACGTGAGCAGGGAAATGGAAAGAGTTGGGCCACTAATCATTTGTGATGTGACTGGTAATATCCAAAAAGTGCCTGCGACCCTGAGATAGCTACATCCCCCCCCCCAGCAACTGCACCATATTGTGCATTACTATTGCTTGCTTACTTCTCCTGAGGCCAGGCACATGCTTAATGTGCCACGGAAGGGCAGGATTGCTGATGTGACAGAGCAGAACGGCAAAACTGCCTCCTCCTCCTCCACAGAGCAATGCCCAAGAGGTTCATACAACTTTTTATTTCCCACTCCCATCCACCTTGGTTTAGATCACTTCTTTGAAGTGTAGTTCCCTTTCTGAGCGGAATGAGGGTGCCGAAACACATCCTCTCAATTTTCTTTTTTAAAAAATATCAGTTAATGGGGTAGTGCTTTCTTCCCAGACCAAAGTGTTTCCTTTTGTTCCTGTTCAGCAAGGCTACTTCTCTTCAACTACATGGAGACAGTGATATTATGCTAGTCTTGCTGGATCCATGCCACCACTAGTCATGAGTGGTTGGTGTGTGAGGCAGTGCCACAGAGGAGCACGCACGCACGCACGCACGCACGCACACACACACACACACCACTGGCATCACTGTCACTTAGTGAGACTGGATTGGCTCTGCTGGCATTCTTGCACAGTCCCTGCACAATCCTTGTAAACAGCAGCAGTGCCATTGTCTGGAGGGCAGTCCCACACATAAGACACTGGCAGAGCACTAAAAGTCCAGCTCATGGGTAGGCAAACTAAGACCTGGGGCCCAGATCCGGCCCAATCGCCTTCTAAATCCAGCCTGCATGTTTTTACATGAGTAGAATGTGTGCTTTTATTTAAAATGCATCTCTGAGTTATTTGTGGGGTATAGGAATTCGTTCTCCCCCCCCTTCAAAATATAGTCTGGCCCACCACAAAGTCTGAGGGACAGTGGTGAAAAAGTTTGCTGACCCTTGGTCTAGCAGTTTATATTATTTCAAAAGACCCAAAATCTCCCCCACCGCAACCAAAATTATAAGCCTACCAAGGGAAGGGGGACCACAATAATGCAAAACAAAGTAAAAGCGGGTTGCTTTTGAACATCCTATAAAGTTCGACGTAAGTAAAAACAAAAAGAGCCCACTCTTCCTTGCCATAGACAGCTGTGCCCAGCTGACTTCAAAACAGGCTCATTTCTCACCTCAGTCCTGTGGACGAGCTGCTGAGTGGCATCATCATTCATCCGGAAGATTTCCAGAAATGGATCGGATTTGCTGAAGAAATCCTGAAATCGAAACATATAGATCGTTATTCTTCCAGGCTTATTTGATTTTATCCACACAATCTCTCTCTGCTCCCCTGCTGAAGGAAAATGAAAGTTGATTCCATTGTAGAGTGAGTGACATTACCAAAATGCATCACCAAAAGAAGAGGAAGAGTTGCATAAAATTTGCATATGTTTGTTTATGCACACACCTGTAAGTTTAGAAATAATTCCTATAATTTAAATAGAAGCACATTGCATCTCACCATAGTGAGATCAGTGTGCCTTCTCAGTCTGCTAATATGAAATTTCCAGGCCCCTGCTCTCCCTTTGTCTGGTTTGTTATTTTGATTGCAGCCTTCAACTAGAGTGCTTTTCAAACATAAAGGTAAAGGGACCCCTGACCATTAGGTCCAGTCGTGACTGACCCTGGGGTTGTGGTGCTCATCTCGCATGATTGGCCGAGGGAGCCGGCGTACAGCTTCCAGGTTATGTGGCCAGCATGACAAAGCCGCTTCTGGCGAACCAGAGCAGGACACGGAAACACCGTTTACCTTCCCGCTGTAGCGGTTCCTATTTATCTACTTGCACTTTGACATTCTTTTGAACTGCTAGGTTGGCAGGAGCTGGGACCGAGCAATGGGAGCTCACCCCGTCATGGGGATTCGAACCACCGACTTTCTGATCGGCAAGCCCTAGGCTCAGTGGATGCCTTCAAATACAGGACTATCCTCTGACAGACCTTGGAACAGAGGACACAACTCTTTCCGGTAGGACACATGACCACACTATGGCCAAATCTGTACCATGCATTCAGAAGCCGCACGATACGACTTTAA
This sequence comes from Zootoca vivipara, assembly GCF_963506605.1. Classification (NCBI taxonomy): domain Eukaryota; kingdom Metazoa; phylum Chordata; class Lepidosauria; order Squamata; family Lacertidae; genus Zootoca; species Zootoca vivipara. Next base: position 13,078,040 of record NC_083287.1, on the reverse strand, counting down.
CTGTCATGGCTTCCCCCAAAGGATAATGGGAACTTTACTTTGCTAAGAGTGCTGAGAGTTGTTGGGAAAGAATTGGAGCAGAGCTACAGTTTGCAGAGTGCTTGATCAATCCTTCTTGCTAGGGAACTCTTTGGGAATTGAGGTTCTGTGAGGGGAAGAGAGCAGTCTCCAAATAATAATAATAATAATAATAATAATAATAATAATAATAATAATAATTTATTATGTATACCCCGCCCATCTGGCTGGGTTTCCCCAGCCACTCTGGGTGGCTTTCAACAGACATTAAAATACAATAGTCTATTAAACATTAAAAGCTTCCCTAAACAGGGCTGCCTTCAGAATACTTTGGACGTTGACCATTATCAGGCCCTTGGAACTTCATAGAATAAACCTTGACAGGTTGATTAAAAGCTACCGTAATAAGCAGCTGTTTGTCACGGTCTGATTCCAGGAAGGTAGAGTCTTTACATAAACAGTTATCAAACCGTGTTCATCACTTTCATTAAGGCGTTCACAGCCAGCTTTATTAACAAATGGCATCAAATCCATATATCCTTTTGGAATATCGGTATCCTCATTATTTCCAGGATCATTTTCTAGGTGTTGTTTGATTTTCTCTTCCAATCCAGCAGCGTCAGCACCTTGATACTGGTCGATGTGCACTTTGCTCCGGAAGAAAAGAAACGTTGGGGTTGCCGATATATTATTGGTTGCAGCTGTTCCCTGGCATTGATGCACATCAACTTCTAAAAATGTCACTTGGGGATATTTATTGCTCAGAGCATTGAAAGCAGGGGCTATCCTTAAACATAGTAATTCTCAGCACCACCAACTCCAGGATTCATGACTGTTAAAGTGGTACAATAGTGCTTTTAATGTATGCCATGGATGTGACCGGTTTCTCTGAGTAAATGCCTGCTCTGAGTAAATGCCTGCTCTCTTCCGGACAGTGATGATTTTGACTTATGGTGGACGACAATCCAATAAGAAAAAGGCCTCTATCAGAGAGGGTTCTAGATGTGCCTCTCTAGGAGGTGAGAGTCAGTGACTAGGATGGTAGAGTGGCAATATGTCCTACTTTGGCGAACAACCCTTTATTTGAAGGCTGCATCCAGTTATTTTTCAGTTGCTAAATCTTCCTCACATATAGACAGAACCCTGCTTCTGAACACAGTAACCTCCCACCTTGCTGTTTTTCAGTTCCAGAAAGCATCATAGAACGTTCAGTCATACAAATACCAGATTTGTGAAATTCTTCTGCTTCCAAAGGCGAGGATCCATGTGAATTTGACACCTGCACAATGGCGCATCCATATGGAATGCCCACACCAAATGCAACATTATGTGTGTGGTGAAGAGGAGAACACCTGCTCCTTCAACCATAGGGTGGCTCTCAATCTGTCCCTTCTTGTCAGGTTTCCCATGACTATAAATTGCAGCAAGATTTGTAGCACTATTTTCAGGTTCATTGAGACTCGGTATTGTTTAACTCTGGCCTTTTAGTCCAAACAAATTGCATGCTTGTATATTGATTTCCAGTATGAAGGCTGCTTCAACCATAGGGCTGGATTCAGACTTAAGTTATAGTTACAGTAGACTCATTGAAATCTATGGAACTTTATGACTAAATCTGGATCCAAGCCATACAGCAGGCTCCGCCAACCTGGTACACTCCAGATACTTTGGACTACATCTTCCAGGATTGCTGGGTGGGGCCAATGAGAGTTGCAGCAGAGGTGGATTTAGGGAACCTGTGTGATTGGTTCCCTCCCCCCCCCCCGGATGCTGAGCCGAGGGGGTACCTTCCCATCTCCTTCCCAAAGCCAAGTAAGCCCTTCTTTAGAGAAGGAAGTGTGAGGGCTCTGGCAGGGTCCTAGAGTCCCCCACCTCCTTCCCAAAGCCTATGTATCTTTGGCAGCTTTGAGAAGGAGTCAGAAGGGCTCTAGGACCCTTCCAGAGCCCTTACACCACCTTCTCAAAGCCCGGCGCCTTGCTTACCCAGCTTTGGGAAGGCAGCTTTGGGCTCGGTGAGGGGCATGAAGTTTTGGCCTTGCACAGTGGCAGATTTTGGGCTCTCAAATTTCAATGGCACCTTGTGTGATGCTAAAATTCAGTGCCCCCCCTCACGCTCTGCTCTACAGCACTGATGTGGCACTCCCTGTGGCACAGCACCAAGTGCGGCCGCAACACTCGTGCTACCCTAATATCACCTCTGGCACCATATTCCCAAGGTCTGCAGCCCAAAACATCTGGAAGGCACTAGGTTGATGAAGTCTGCCATATGCAGCAGTAAATTTGATTACTATGTGAGGAGTATGCTGCCACTGTAGAAGCAAATTAACTTAAGATCACAGGAAGCCGCCTTATCCTGAGTCAGACTATTTGGTCCTTCTATCCCAGCATGGTCCCAGTATTTTCCAGGCCTAATGAGAGATATTGAGGGTGGAACCTGGGACTTTCTGCATACAGGACACATGCTCTGCTACTGAGCTGAAGTCCTTCCACTTCAGCCGCAAGGAATTTATGAATTCGATCCCAAACTAATTAAAGCTCATTCTCCTCCCTCCCTCCTCCCCTTAAAAGGAAAGAGTCGAGTGTAGTGGGAAAACAAAATATGTTTGGCCTGGTGGGGAATGTTGATATACGATATGATAAGCCAATGTACTGGACCAAAATTTAAATAACAGAAAATAAGAGGGCTCACCCTGGGCAATTTGAATTACACACTCATCTTTAATAATTAGACTCTGCCAAGGGAGAGGAAAGGAAACTAGGATACATTGTTTCATAAAAGCTCTTTAAATGTATAATGCAAACACTAATTATTTATAACGTAATATTATAAACACAGCTTCTGATACTATTATTGCCTGGTAACAATACAGAATAACTCTTGGTTAACGAAATATTTTTCCGCTTGCTCTGATTCAGCAGATCTCCATTCAGAGTTAATGATATTTCCAAAATGTTTATTAAGCTGGTAAACTGGGCCTAATAGCATGTTCAATTTTGTTTCGTTGTGCCACAGCAGGAGAAGACCTCTTTATAGAAATAAAAGGTTTAACAGCATTCTAGTTTCCCAATATTTTTATACAGTAACTCTGTCAATAACAACACACGTATGTGTATATGCCAAACATATACAATTCTCTGGGAAGATAGGCATGCAAATATTTTATCATAGGTTCATCATGGATTTTAATGTGGCATTGAAAATATTGTTTTGTGCCCATTCAAGCGAGCTTGAGAGAAAAGTGTCTATTCTGTCGTACTGCATAAAAGCAGAATTAGGTACTAGGTACAAAATAACTGCAAAGTACGCAGTATGGTGTAGTGGTTAAGAGTGTTGGAGTAGAACCTGGGAGACCATGGTTCAAATCCTTGCTCCACCATGAAACTCACTGAGAGACCCTGGGCCTGCCTTTTTCTCTCAGCCTAACCTACCTCACAAGGCTGCTGTAAGGATAAAATAGGGAAGAACAGAACAATGTAAGCCTTAAGCTCAAAGGAGCTAAGGTGGGGTAGAAGTTTCATTAAATTACATTAAATTAAAACATGTAGTCCTTATTCCTATGTAGTTTATTGTGCACAGTTACAAACCACTGTGGAAAACCACTTATTTATCTGTTGCCACTTTTGCTGCCACCCTGCTAATTTTGACCGCCATTTTCCATACAGTCAACTCGCAACTTGTGCACCTTTAACTTGTACGATCGCAGCTTTACACGTTTGGTGGCGGGCCACCCGAAGCTGCACAAATTAAGCACACGCAAGGTGGAGAGTTTTAAAGCTCTTTCTCCGTCAGATTTCCCCTGCACACAAAGTTCTCAGAGTTGCTTGCTCTGTGCTGAGAGGCTTTTGCAAGATCTTACGTAGCTGTCCAAGATCTCGCAAGAGCCTCCCTTCCCAGTTCCCAGTAGGCAAGACTATTCCATTCTCCACCTTGTGGCAGGCGGCGGGGTGTGTGTGGCAAGGCTCTCTCTGCACAGCAGCTTCAGAAAGTTGCAGGTGGTCATACAGGGGTGGCGCTAGGCTTGTTCCGACAATACACAATTTTGTCTTTACACGCAATCTCCAGAATGTAATCCCCGCACAAGTTGTGAGTCAACTGTCTTTCCATCCAGGGAGAGGGACACATAGAGGGACACACCTCCAGTTTTGAGGGGACTCCTGGCAAATTGCATCCTGGTTAATCCGATTGACACCAGCTAGCCACGCCCCCAGCCACACTAGCCACGCCCCCAGCCACCCGATTGGCTAGCTGGCAATGACGTGGCCAGGATCCCCCAGGAGGCATGGTCAACGTCCACGCCCCCCAAAGGAAAAGGGGCCGTTTGCAAGGCAGCACACGGAGCCACCCGCGCTTGCACTCCTGCCTCTCCCGCTCCTTTAATGGCAGCAGTGGCTAAAACGAGGCAGCAGCAGCAAAACTGCCTCCATTGAAGGAAACCTGGACCTGGACCTGGGCTAACTTCAGCCCACACTCTTTCCAGTCACAGCGAGCACATGCTGCGGAGCATTGTGGGGCAGCACTTTCTGTGCTGTGCTCGCTGTGACTTGAAGGAGTGTGGGCTGAAGTTAGCCCAGGTCCAGGTCCAGGTTTTTTTCAACAGAGGCAGCTTCGCTGCCACTGCTGCCGTTTCGCTTCAGCCAAGCAGGCTGAGGCGGAGCACAGCATGCAGCGTCCCTGCCTGTCCTCTCCAGATGCCCTGCTTCTGAGGGGGCAGCTGCCCCCCTGCCCCATGCTGGGTACGCCCATGATCAGGCGCCAAACAGGCATTTGCATGAGTGGCACACAGTCGGGGCATTTGAACCGCAGCAGCTGCCTGGGATGATGAGTGCCTATGCTTGCTCTTTCCAGGCATGCTCCATGCTTTAAAGCTCAGTGACTGAGCCCCGTCCCCCCAGCCACCTTTTCTTTTGCTCCAGAGGATTCCCCACAAAAACACACTCTTTAAAACTCAATGGGAGCAAGTAATCTATGAAAAACATGAATTGACGCTTGCTCTGATTGAACGCCAAAGAGCAGTGTTTCACGGGGGGAACTCCAGGATAAAAACAACAACACACATACTCGGGCACAGAGTTTTTATGTAAGTGTGGACCTGTGCCTGGAAAGGGTGAGGCAAAAGGGAAAAAGTGTGGCTAAGCCCTCTCTCAAGCTCTTCAAAGGTAAAGGTAAAGGGACCCCTGACCATTAGGTCCAGTCGTGACCGACTCTGGGGTTGTGCGCTCATCTCGCATTATTGGCCGAGGGAGCCGGCGTATAGCTTCCAGTCATGTGGCCAGCATGACAAAGCCGCTTCTGGCAAACCAGAGGAGCACATGGAAACGCTGTTTACCTTCCCGCTGTAGCGGTTCCTATTTATCTACTTGCATTTTGACGTGCTTTCGAACTGCTAGGTTGGCAGGAGCTGGGACCAAGCAACGGGAGCTCACCCCGTCACAGGGATTCGAACCGCCGACCTTCTGATCAGCAAGCCCTAGGCTCAGTGGTTTAACCACAGCGCCACCTGGGTCCCTCTCTTCAAAGGTACACAAGGCTTTTCTTTTCTCTTTCTCTTGCTCCTCCCTTCCCCTTCTTCATTAGCAGTGGGCTGCAGAGCAAAATCCCAAAAGGAACTGCAATTGCTGAGTAGAGTGAGAAGGAGCACCCCACCCCCCACCCCACAGCCTTATTTCTCCTAGATCTTTCTCTTCCCCTAAAAAAATACTCATTTTCAGTCAGATATCTACAATGCCGACCATGGCCTATGAAGACAGGCAAGTCTACGTTACTTAAGATTAATCTGCTCTGATCCTGAATTATCACATAATAGTCTTATTTTAATTAGGAATCCTTTTACATAGCCATAATAATCATGAAGGTGCATCACTCTGGGGACTGTGATACTTTACATTTAAATGCTTGTTTAAAAAAAAAATCCCTGTGTGAAACAAGTGAGAGCTGCAGCAAGATAAGGCAGCGTGAAGCACATTCTCTCTAGTACAGTGGTACCTTGGGTTACAAACACTTCAAGTTACAAACTCCGCTAACCTGGAAATAGTACCTCGGGTTATGAAATTTGCCCCAGGATGAGAACAGAAATCGCACGGTGGCGGCACGGCAGCACCAAGAGGCCCCTTTAGCGAAAACGTGCCTCAGGTTAAGAACGGTTTTGGGTTAAGAACGGACCTCTGGAACGAATTAAGTTCGTAACCCGAGATACCACTGTATCTGGCTTTCCATTTCACACCCACCCACCCGCAACATAAGAGGTGCATGTAGTGCTGTGGTCTAAACCACAGAGCCTAGGGCTTGCCAATCAGAAGGTCGGTGGGTCGAATCCCCGCGACGGGGTGAGCTCCCGTTGCTCAGTCCCAGCTCCTGCCCACCTAGCCGTTCAAAGGCACGTCAAAGTGCAAGTAGATAAATAGGGACCACTCCGGCGGGAAGGTAAACAGCATTTCCGTGCGCTGCTCTGGTTTGCCAGAAGCGGCTTAGTCATGCTGGCCACAAGACCCGGAAGCTGTCTGCGGACAAACACCGGCTCCCTCGGCCTATAGAGCGAGATGAGCACGCAACCCCAGAGTCGTCCGCAAATGGACCTAATGGTCAGGGGTACCTTTACCTTTTTTTACCCGCAGCATACAGCAACCACTGAGTGAACTCAGTTCTCATTGGGATGTGTGTTTGGGTTTCCACCTTGGTGGGCAAAGGTTCCTAAAGACTATATCTCCTGCAAATCATGGGGCTCCCCCAATCCTGCTGCTACCTACCCTGGTGAGTGAGTACTGCTGTTTTGGCTGTGAAAGCAATGGCACTCATGGCTTGAACATCAGAATTAGAGAGATGCCTGTTCTAGCCTATCCATTTTCCTAAACGCAGCGAAGGTTCTTCTCCAGGGTGGTAAAAAGGTAAGCATTCACAAACGTTCTCCAGTGATATAATCTTGAGAGAGCTGTACCGCATGATTATCCAAAATGGGTGGATTGGTTTTTGTTCAACTGATGGAGAGAGCTCATCTGCCGAACACATTAGTACAGTCTTCTAAAATGGTGTATTCTCCTCTGTTTTGATGTTCCTTGTAAGGCTGTGGAACTCCTGTCTCTCTGCTCCTGATACATACAAATCTTCTGAATGACCTTAACAGCTATAATGTGAACTCTGCCTGCAAGGGCATTGTTTTCGCCAGATTATAGAGTGCATTTTTGGAAACAAAGGAAAATCAGCTACGGGTGCACCTGCTCTTTTGTAATTTGGGGGTGCTTTTTAAAAAATATATTTTTGGCATGACCACCAGAACAAAAACTACAGCTAACAAGTCTGCTATAATTTTGTGCTGTGTGGCTTCGCATGCGTGTGTGTGTGAAAACGCTTAAATTTAGCCTCTCAAACTCCCTGCCAAGGAGTTAAATATAATGGGCAGGTTTTCAAAGGAGATTGAGAACTAGTAGTTCTCTCCCTCCATGAAGCACGATTCACCTTTCAGAGGAGATGCAAAACCAAAAGTCCTGGATGGTTAGAGTGATTAAAGATCCCTAACTTAAGGATGCTATTAACCTTTGCACTTTAGTCAAATTACAAAATCAATACACTCTGCCCACCTAAATATTTCTGGCAGTTTTAATTAGATTTGCTACTACTAATCATATGCAGCCTTTGCAGGCTAATGCTGTGCATAGTCATAATCCTCCCCAGGTGAATAGACCTTGTTCTGCCGCTTCCCACATGGTTTTACTTGCCCGATTGCCTGCAATCTTTGACTGCAAGGCACAGTATTTAAGCATTTACAACCGAACCTCAAGACAATATAGTTCCACAGACTTAAAATGTATGGTCTCCGTACAGTAAGCAGGTGCACAGAGGCAGGAGCAGTCCATAGGTTGAAGGATATGAGCCTCAGCAATGGAGTCAGCCCTGTGCACAGACCTCAAGGCTGGTACCAGGATTGAGAACGCCCTATGGCAGTCACCTCCCATATCTCACTAGTGGTGGCAGTGGTAGACATTTAAATGTCTCAGAGTACCCACAATGCATCGTCACTCCTCAGCATTATGGGATTTGTTTTAAAAAGTGGTTCCCAAATCTACCTCTCAGCCTACCACTCAGCATGGAGGGTGGGGGAATGTCAGTACTAGTAGGCCCTGCACCCGGCACTCCAACAGCTGTTCTTCATCCCAAAGCCCCTGGTCTATAATGGGGAAAGGGGACCCGCTCTTCTCCAGGTGCAACTCGACTAGATCTCCCATCATTTCTGACCATGCTGCTTGAGACTGAAGAGACTTGTTGTCTAACAATATCTGGAGGGCCACAGGTCACTACCGCCCCTGCCCCCCAGTTGCTCTATGAGAACTCATAATTATAGAGGGGATACCTCCCATTAAGTTAAATGAGGAATTCTCAGTTATTGTGCTTATATGATCTATTAGCGTAACTGGACCGGAAAGAGTGATCTGTGTATGTCAAACCCAGTTGCCAACATTCTTAGCCGCACACAAGCATGACCGAGGAACAACCAACAAGGTGGTGTTGGTAGAAGCAGGTTTATTTTCAAAGGTTGTGGTCATTGGGGTTGTTCAACTACCAAACCAGTGGTGCCATCAAATGCTCCCACATACATGAATGGCTACAGTCCACTCCTATGTGCGCCTGGAAACATTGCTGTCTTTCACCCCCTCTGATCCTTGGTGGCTCACTCCACACTTATTGGAAACTATTGTGTGTGTGTGGTTAACAGCATTGCATCCTGCCCCCCCCTACTGATCTTTGCAACGCCTCCGCCACTCGCAACGATGAGAATTTTGCTAGCGCTGTGCAGACATTACAGTACAGAGAAATGGAGAATAGTTTTTCCCCCCATACAATAAAGATTGTTTGGTTAAAGGAGCAAAAAAGTTGTGCCAAACACACACAAAGGGAATTAAATTCCCTGTTGCCTGATATGCGCAGCTAGGAAAACCTTCCAGAAAAACAACAAAAACAACAATCCACACTCAAAACTGTTCCCCAGTGCCTAAATTTATATTTTAAGGCATCAATCTGGAATGTCTTTGATGGCTTGTAAAAAAAGCCGACTGATGTGATCGGCGGCATTTTAAATACATGAGTTCTCAGCATAATTGAATTGTCTTTGTCTTAATTACATTCCATTGGGATTCTTTTTTATTTTTTATCTAATTACTATGCAACTTGACGAAAGAACTTATTATGAGCATTGATCTGAAATCTCTGATATGTTTAATAACACCAGCATTCCAAAAATAGCTGCAGAGGAGGATGTCTAAGAAAAACTCATTTGTCTGCATTCTCATGATGTCTTTTGGTCAGGTTAACATCAAACTGCTGGCTTACCTTGTCATCCAATTTCCGTGCACTGAAGGAAAGCTCAACATAGTCATCGTTGCCAGATAATTCTTCAGCAATCACCTAGGTGAAAAGTCACAGATATGTTTCAATGGAGGAGGGGTGGTGGTGGAATTAAATCTGGAACACTGCTATTTACTAATGTGCCTTCATGAAGATGCTGCTTATAGTAAGCCCTGTGAGGCTGCAGAAATGTGACAAATGTGACAAGGAGGCTCGCCCGATGCCTTTGTTACATATCTTTAGGTGCCAGGAAAAAACGTTCAGCTTCTCCCAGGCCTTTGGTTAATTAAGCCATCTATACCCAGGTGGCGCTGTGGTTAAACCACTGAGCCTAGGGCTTGCTGATCAGAAGGTCGGCGGTTCGAATCCCTGTGACGGGGTGAGCTCCCGTTGCTTGGTCCCAGCTCCTGCCAACCTAGCAGTTCGAAAGCACGTCAAAATGCAAGTAGATAAACAGGAACCGCTACAGCGGGAAGGTAAACGGCGTTTCCATGTGCTGCTCTGGTTTGCCAGAAGCGGCTTTGTCATGCTGGCCACATGACCTGGAAGCTATACGCCGGTTCCCTCGGCCAATAATGCGAGATCAGTGCGCAACCCCAGAGTCGGTCACGATTGGACCTAATGGTCAGGGGTCCCTTAACCTTTACCTATGTCCTTTTAAGCTGTGTGTGAGGAGTGGTGGATGTTGCTTTTGTTTGTTACTATGCATTTCTGTGTTTTTATATTGTAAACCGCCCTGTGATTCTCGGATGAGGGGCGGTACAGAAATTTAAAAAACGAATGAATAGAACTCCATTGCCAGAAATGGAGCAAAAATGCCAATATAATTTAAAGCCGGGATAATATCCCATTTCGGGATTCTTGGGCACCACTGTTAATTCAGCCCTGGGGACACACTCCACTGTCTCTCAAGACAGACAGGTGCCAACCAAACAAGGGCACCACTGCTCACTAGACAATAAGCTGAGAGGATGGGGCAGAAGTCTATTTTGTCCATTCTGAAAGAATCACGCTGAATAAGAAATCTGTTATCCTAGCAATAAGGGCTTCGTGGTGTGGAGAATACAGACTTACACATAGCTAAGCAATATCATTACGAGCGCTATCCCAAGAGTGAGACAACCTTAAAGTGTGACCCCACTCTCTCTCTCACTCATGCACACAACTTGAAACTTTTTTAAAATGAAAACTTTTCAGTGAAATTGAGACCAATCCCCCTCCCTCCTGTGTATAGCTGCATATAAAATTACATGTGCTGTGATAAAGGGCTGGGCCATATCAGCTTTTCAACACTGTGAAGTACCGTATCACTAGCCAAACATTGCAATACATCATTACATCGTGATGTTGAAAAGCAGAGGGAGGAACAAGCTGCATTGGGCCCAGCCCCGCGAAGGAGCGGGGTAAAACCACCTCAGCTCCCTTGGCAGGAGCGATGGTGATTTCACCCTGATGCCTTGCAGGACGGATGCCTCCATGCCTTGCTGATGGAGCCCGTTCCTCCACGTGCCAGGCAGTGGCTGGAGTCTGTCCACTGACAGTACCCAGTGTACTGAGGGAGAAACGAACTGCGTTGGCTCCGGCGCCTCACAGCTTGTTCTTCCCTTGGTTTGAGGACCAGAGCGCAATAGGGCCGTCACCCGTGATATACCACTGCGTGAAGTTGCCATGGCCCTCTGGCCTCAAACCGGTCCTGGATGTATCGATACATCACCCAGGCCTAGTGCGGAGAAAGGGGATCGGGAGAAGTTTTTCTTCCTTTCTCATAATACTATGGAAGATTCGGTGTAGACCAGGATGCCTCAACCTCAGCCCTCCAGATGTTTTTGGCGTACAACTCCCACGATCCCTAGCTAGCAGGACCAGTGGTAAGGGATGATGGGAATTGTAGTCTCAAAACATCTGGAGGGCCGAGGTTGAGGAAGCCTGGTGTAGACAAACTGAGTCAATCTTCCACACACTGCAGAGGGAAGCTAGGGTATCTGCTCTCACAAGAAGGAGTGATGCCTACAAACTGGATTTTAAAAGGATTAGACAAATTCATGGAGGGCAAGGCTATCAACTATCACTAGCCACAATGGCTATGGGTCTGCCTCTAATGCCAGAAGCAGCATATTTTGGGGGTCGCAAGAGGAGAGAGTGCTCCTGCACACATGTCCTGCTTGTTGTTTTGCCATCAATATATGGTTGGGTGCTGTGACAACATGATGGTGGACTAGATGGGCCTTTGGCCTGAGTAAGCAAACACTGGCAACTTCCCACTCCCATCTCCATATTTGTTGAAATTCTCCCACATCCCCAAGTGTTTCTGTTCACTTATTTGTTTTAGACAAGTCACTGAACATTTGACTGCTCCTTATACTCTAGACAAAATTACTCTTCCAGGCTCACTGACCAGATGATTCACGCTGATCTCATTTGTATGATGGGTTTCAGGTCCATGGGATACATTTAACTAGGTTGCAAATACTGACAATATAAATTTTAAACCCCATTAAAATTTTCTTGAGTTTTTAACCTTGCATTTTGTGGCCACATGCCCATATTATAATGCTGATTAGATCATTCCTCAAGTAATGGGGAACTAAGGAAAATACATTGGGTTGTATCTGGACTCAGGTTGCAGCGTTACCTATGTATACACAGAAATCCTATTGAATTTTAGGGTCTTACTCCCAAATAGAGTTACGATTGAAATCTAAGTTGTTTATACTTTGTTCCCATTGAAATTGGTGGGGATTAAGTTCTTATTGATCAGTCCCACTGATTTCACTGAGACTTAGTGCAATTAAATGTGTACCCCCCAAAAATGTTCTCTTCAGTGAAAACTTTATCAGCATTTTGACCTAAGAGTCTACGACCATATACAAAGCATACACTTTAAACACACACTCCTTTCCTCAAGAATCCTGAGAATTTACCCCTTGCAGAACTAGAATTCCCAGCATCCTTAACAAATTACAGTTCCCAAGATTCGGGGGGGGGGGCTGTATTAAATGTGTGGGGTGTGAGCAATGGTTTGGTTTGTAGGTTTCTTTGTGAAATTAACACTGAGAAATGCAAACAACAGGCTCTTATGACAATTTAAAGACTAACAATATTAATGATGGCATAAGCTTTTGTAGAGTATAGCAGTCCACATAAGATGCAAGTCCACAAAAACCTGTGCCATAATCAGAATTGTTAGTCTTTTAACGCGCTACGAAGACAAAATGGTGCTGTTTCTGTTGCAACACACTAAAATTGCTAACCCTATGCAAGCTGGTATATGAAGATTACATTAAAAAGTGCTCATCCATGAGTCTGTTCTGTCCTGTTTCCCTGTTTTCACTCTGTGATTTTTTTTATAAAAAAATCCCCACAAAACTGTATTTAAATTTTGCATTTGTATTTAAATACATTTTTAAACAATCTGGGTTATAGTCATTGTGAGGAATATTGCATCTATATATATATATATATATATATATATATATATATATATATATATATATATATATAATATCCTGAGGCAAAAGAAGAGCTTATTCAGATGGACCTACCGTTATGGAAGATTTTCCTGCCGTGTTGCCATGTTTCAATAAAGATTTTGAGAGTTTTCTCTGTGAAACAATCTGCAGGAAATGACAAGAGAGGGTATTAGAAAATGCATCTAGGTTTGTGATGTAATTTTCATCTAAGAAATGTATGCACATGTCTCACCAAATAATTCACTAAGACAGAGATAAAGTAATTCCACAGCGCAGGAGATCACAATCTGGTTTTAAAGATGAAGGATTAGTGAATGATCTCAAAATAGTTCTTGCACAGAAAATTAGAAGAAACCTAGAATCAAGGTTGCAATTCTGAACACACTTGTTAGGGAGGAAGCTTCACTTACTTATGGGCAAAAAAAAAATCCAACATGCATATAGGATTGTTGCAACGTCCGTGAAAAATGGGTTTTTCAGTTGTGACCCCGTTTGTGGACTGTGTTTCACAGAGAAGCAATGATTAGCACCTTCCTTCATAGACAGTTTTTTAGTTGCCAGGCTAAGACATTTGCATTTACCCAGGCTTTGGGTGGTGAAGTTAGCCATTACTCTTTTGTTCATCTTTTTGTGGGGGTGGGGCAGGACATACCATTTTGACTGTATGGTTGGATGAGCATTTGGGGAATTTTATATTGCATGCTGTTTTAAATTTGGTTTTGTTTGCATTTCCTGGTAAGTCGCTCTGAGGCTTTTTTAACAAAGTGGCAAGCTGAGGTAAACCATCATCATTTCCCATGTTCCTGCAGTGCCTTGGTGGGCACATACTTAACTTGTGTCTCTGTTAGGGGGAAAAGCAGGTACTGTATAGATATCATCATCATCATCATCATCATCATCATCATCATCGTAAAAACAACAACTTTTCAAGTGAAATGGATGTCATTTCTAGAAGCTGAAGAAAAGAAGCTGAGCAACCATTTATTTAGAAACTCAGAACTTTTTTTGTCTGAGAGTATGGGTTCATGATGAGAGGGCAAAAGACTTCCTGAAACTGCTCCCTACTTACCTTTTCGGTCATTACCTCCACCATTTTCATGGTCTGGGCAGCACCAGTGATAATCATCCTGGTAGTTGCCATTTTTCCATCACAGGGCATTGCCCTCACTCTGCTTTGCCAACTCAAGGCATCACCATGAAGCCAAATGAGAGCGAGGGCAATGCTTCAGAACATCCCAAATAGAACAGCACAAATGAACCCTTGCATCTGGAACTAGGGAGGAACGGCTTGCAGCTGACAGACATGACCTGGCACCAACACCTCTAGTTAGGGAAACCAATCAGTGGGAGATAATACATTTTGGTCATGCATCTACCTGCGGCTATTCCTGCCTTAAGCCACAGCCTCCAAAGCATCACATCAAGCAGATATTGCTGCTTTTTGGATTCAGTGTTTGCCTACATGGCTGGAAGATCTAGGTACCCTGTCAATCTGCAAGCTGTTACAATTATCTGTCATATGCTCACTTAACTTCCTGGGGGGGGGGACATGATTGGCACCTATTTTCTTCTCTGGCAACTGTGCAATAAATCAAAATGTGCCACAGCTTCAATAGTGGAAGGAAGAACACTATGAAAAAGAAGGGCTGAAAAGCAAAGCTTCATTTATGAGAAGCAAATATCAAATGCAAGACAAACTAAAATGTTTGGGCTTGCTTTAAAAAACGGGCTACGTCTCTTGCATTTGAGTACCCATTTTTGTCTGAGCCACATTTTCATGCTGTGTGTCTTTTTTAAAAAAAACAGACAAATGGTATGCAAAATGTTTTGCAAAAGTAATTATATTATGTAAGAGTCAAGCCCCATGTGGTACTAAGTTTCTGCACAATCTTTTTAATGCGTAAGTATTTTTATACAGCGCGGGTGGTGCTGTGGGTTAAACCACAGAGCCTAGGGCTTGCTGATCAGAAGGTCAGTGGTTCGAAACCCCGCGACGGGGTGAGCTCCCGTTGCTTGGTCCCTGTTCCTGCTAACCTAGCATTTCGAAAGCATGTCAAAGTGCAAGTAGATAAATAGGTATCGCTCCGGCGGGAAGGTAAACGGCATTTCCGTGCGCTGCTCTGGTTCGCCAGAAGCAGCTTAGTCATGCTGGCCACATGACCCAGAAGCTGTATGCCGGCTCCCTCGGCCAATAAAGTGAGAAGAGCGCCACAACCCCAGAGTTGTCCGTGACTGGACCAAACGGTCAGGGGTCCCTTTACCTTTACTTAGCTACTGCATGAGTAAAGATCTCAGTGTTCGAAACGCCATTAGAAATCTCTCAGGCTTGCCTACTGGAAGGTTTGTAATGAATCCCATCTTGCACTTGTTTATTGACTAAATGACCCTGAGGGTCCCTTCCAGCTCTGCAGTTCTATGAAATGCTTTCTATCTTGCTCCTCCTTCCTCAAAGGAGCTCAGAGTGGTGAACATGGCCTCCACCAAATTTTGACCTTACATCAATCCTGCAAAGTAAGTTAGGGCCAGTCCCAGTCTCTCCACCTAAGTCCTAAAGTGAGCTTCACAACTGGGTGGGTTTTTGAATCTCTCTCTTTCCAGGGCGACACTCTCTCTGCTATAAACAATGGCTCTCAATGAGAGGTGGGAGGTTATATGATGCTGTTAAGCAGAACGTTCGTCATAGAGTTGGATAGTGAAATCACTGCTGACACACACACACACACACACACACACACACACACAAAATTAACAAAGAAGCTGAATGAGCCAGGGTTAATCATCTACCGTCTGGCAGGAGATATAGAAGTATAATCAGTCATACCAACAGGCTAACAAGAAGTGAGTATTTTTTTTACCACTTCAATTAACAATATGACCCATTCTCACATATTATATACACTGTTATGTGTATTATTGCTTGCATATATGCTCCGGGTTTCTGAAAGTATGCAGAAGCATACAACAGGACATATCACTGTATAAAAATAAGGTAAAGGGACCCCTGACCGTTAGGTCCAGTCATGACCGACTCTGGGGTTGTGACGCTCATCTCGCGTTATTGGCCGAGGGAGCCGGCGTATAGCTTCCAGGTCATATGGCCAGCATGACAAAGCCGCTTCTGGCGAACTAGAGCAGCATACGGAAACGCCGTTTACCTTCCCGCCGGAGCGGTACCTATTTATCTATTTGCACTTTGACATGCTTTCGAACTGCTAGGTTAGCAGGAACAGGGACCAAGCAATGGGAGCTCACCCTGTCGTGGGGTTTCAAACCGCCGACCTTCTGATCAGCAAGCCCTAGGCTCTGTGGTTTAGACCACAGTGCCACTACATTTTCTTAAATAGCATGGTTGGAATTATTTTGATGCTTCTGTCACTCACTCGCTCATTTAAAGGAGTGCAGTTCTCTAAGAGTAATTTTGCCACAGTAAATATTTATCACACAGAAATGCTGCTTTTTTGTTCTCCCAGCCAGAAGCTGTCAAACAAACGAATAGTAAAACGGATCAATTTGGCAGTTAAATGCCTTTATCATTGCCTTCGACAGTAATGAAAAAGTAGGCAATGCAGGGCATCCATTATATAATTGAGAGGAAATCAATTTTTACTGGCATTATACTGTCCTTTGAATATGCATGCCTCTTAACTAGTCACCTTTCGGAAAAACCATCAATTATAAATCATGTTTATTGCTTATTTATAGGCATAAAAATCCCCTACCAAGAAAGATCATAAAGACTGCTGGCTTCTGAGCAAGCAAGTTGCAACCAAGCAGAAAACAGATATTAGAAGCAGCTGAAATATCAAAAATGCAAACAAACAAATATCAGTAGTTCATGGGTCAAGTTTCAAGGAAGATCTCCGATATGACTAAATGAGCACCCTTTGATTGTCTTAAGTTTGACCTCTTTTGTTTGCATTTTGCAGGCGAAAACTGGCTTTCAGTGGGTCAAAATTCATCTGTCAAACTTATAATACAGTTCTCAGTCTGTACTTTGCTGAACTTCATTAAGATAATGGAAAACTTCCCAGGCTCAACATCAGATGATAATGGTGCACTTGGGTCCACGGCTGCAAAAGGTCCAGACTTTGATTATTTTTATTTTTAAGTAAGTCTATTTCCTTCCAAGAAGAAAGGTAAATTAATGCAAAATCTGCAGGCAGCTTTCTAACTGATTTCTGTGAGATGAACCAGCCTGGCTGCTCCCACCTTTCAGTGCTTTTAGCAAAGCAGTGAAGTCAAAGTTGTGATTGATAGGTGACATATTTGGACAACCAGTGATAGGAATTACCAGGGTCCGAAAGAGGTGCAGTTTCTCCCTCCCCTTTAGTGCACCTTTTAGTTTTTATTTTATATTATTGCTGTCAGAGGGTCGTCGTGGCTACTCTAGAGTAACTCCGCTTGAGTCCAGTTTGTCTTCAAAGACATTTATTGTGCTAATTATTTACAGTGTAGAGACAGATTAAAAACATGACCTCTCATCCCGAATCAGAACCCGGCAATGGCGTACGTCTGTTCCTATGCCAGCAAAGTAGTCTGGGCACCCCAAAACGCCGCCCCCTTGACCTGCGTTGCGGTGCTCTCCTCATTTCTGGCGCTGGAAGGAGTGATGCCCTTTCAGTTTCCTCCCTCAGCAGTCGGTTCCCTGGCTCTGCAGTATTCCCAAGTGTCTGCCTGCATCCCTCCGCCTACGAGCTTTCCCACTGTTCCTCACTCTGATTTCTCTCCCCCTCCGAGTCTCCCCCCTCCCCCTCTGGCTGCTTCAGAACCACTGGTGCTCTCTGTACTTGATGAGGTGGACGTTAGGATGATGGGGGCTGGCTCCCTTTGGGGAGTCTCCATTATTATTATTATTATTATTATTATTATTATTATTATTATTATTATTATTATATCTCAGGGTGGTTCACAGAATAAAACAAAAGATAAAACACAATAATAATAATTTATTATTTATACCCCGCCCATCTGGCCGGGTTCCCCCAGCCACTCTGGGCGGCTTCCAACAAAATACTAAAATACAGAAATCCATCAAACATTAAAAGCTTCCCTAAACAGGGCTGCCTTAAGATGCCTTCTAAAGGTCTGGTCATTGTTATTCTCTTTGACCTCTGGTGGGAGGGCATTCCACAGGGTGGGCGCCACTACCGAGAAGGCCCTCTGCCTGGTTCCCTGTAACTTAGCTTCTCGTAGCGAGGGAACCGCCAGAAGGCCCTCGCCGCTGGATCTCAGTGTCCGGGCAGAATAATTAAACAAAAAGAAAATAATCCCCCTTCCCACAGATACATTTAAAAGATGGCAGAATATTAATCAGCCCACGGCCTTGTTGAAGAGGAACATTTTCGTCTGGTGCCTCAAAATATATAATGAAGGAGTCAGGCAAACCACCCTGGGGAGAGCATTCCACAAACGAGGAGCCACTACAGAAAAGGCCTGTTCTCATGTTACCACCCTCTGGACCTCGTCTTAGTTGACAGTCCTTGGAATCTCTGTAGATCTTCTTTTTTCCCCCTAGCATCTTTCCTCTAGTGGATTCATCTGAGATCAGGTACTCCCTAAAAGTTGTACTTTCTGCAAATACTACTACACAATAAGAGTGGATGGGTGATAAAGAATTCCCTACCACCAGCCAAATGGCGAATGCAAAATGTGAAAACTTTGCAAGAAGGCAATAGGAAGGTCTCCTGCTGAAGTTCAGACACTCATTAATGGTTATAAGAACTTGTCTGCCTGATCAGCTTCCCAGGTTTATTTTATATTCATTGAAGATGGGAGGCCTGGGCAGCACTGGGTTAAGGTGGGCTCTGGTGCAGTTTCCAAAATAGCTACGTTTTGCAGGGATGGGGTGTGTGTGTAAGCTACTGTACACAGCCTGTAACCAGACTGCTGTGAGGAGATGCCTTTGTGTTAAAACAGAATTATAATAACAGCAACAATAAAAAAGCCATCAAATTCAAACCCTTATTTCACCCAGTTCCCACATGGAGAAAGCACAATGAACAACAGTTTTGCCAGTAGTTATAGATTTACCCGAAAAGTAATAAGCAGGAAAGCCATAGTTCTTACCTGTCCAAGAGTACATTCCATGCCACCGAGGAAGTCTGCATCTTTAAGCCCATTGTGGTTGCTGCTGATGTCATGGACTTCAAATCGCAGCCGTTGAACCTCTTCAAAATAGAAGTCCACTGTAAAAAGCTTTGAGAAGATGGGATTTATGCAAGTTCGGATCACTTCCGTCCTGTCGACCTGTCAATCAAAAGATAGTTTACATGAGTGGGGTTTTTTTTGTATTCAGCTAGAGGAAAAATGGCATGTAAAAATCTCTTCAACCAAGTGGAAGAAGGGGTGTAAATGATGGCTGTTTAGCACAACTACTGCTGAGAAACACTTTTAAAAAAACAACAGACTATCAGGACATGGGCCATTTTTGATGATAATGATGATATATTATATTTTTGGGCCTCGCTAAAGTAGGTTTGGTGAAGCTTTAAACTAGCCTTCACCAATGTGGCGCCCTCAACAGGTTTTGTACTACGGTACAACTCCCATCAACTGTAATCCAAAGTATCTGGGAGGTGCAAGGTTGCTGAAGCCTAGCTTAAAAGTTCATACTTTTCAGAAAAATAAAGTCATTGGGGTGTTACATACGTGCTACGTTCAGGGAGTGTACAGTCTGTGCATACCCAACCGTTCAGCTGTACAGTACACCTGTTCAGTTATTCACGTGTAATGTTCAGCAAGTGTACAGTCTGTGCACCTGTGCACACAATAGTTGAGTTCTACACAACTATGAACAAGCACACCCTCTTTCACACAAGCACTTGCATGTGTGCAGACAGCTTGTCCCTGTGTCCAGCGTAATGTGTGAACACACCTATTAGTGGAAATAAAACAGCATGCAAATTGATAGGATTTCTTCATTAATAGGCAGCAAAGGAGATGAGCTTAGACAAAATTTTATTATCTGAACATTTGGGACACATAAAATATGCCGGATTGATTGCTGAATTGCACATGCAAATAAGATGTTTCATTCCTTGCCAACTTGGAGATGAACATAATAATAATAATAATAATAATAATAATAATAATAATAATAATAATATATTATTTGTACTCCGCCCATCTGGCTGGGTTTCCCCAGCCACCCTGGGCGGCTTTCCAACAAAAATTTAAAATACATTAAAATATCACACATTAAAAACTTCCCTGAAAATGTGAACAGTGAAAGGCTTTAAGATGTAAATTCAGCAAAGGTTGGTCAGAATAAGCAATTCCCATAGAAAACGATGGCACGGGACTCAGTTGAAACAAAAACAAGACCCAACAATTTGCAACCGGACTCAAGATGGGACAGGATGTGATGAAGAACATGGGGCGGCTGTCAAAAATGGCAGCCTCATTTTCAGTTTTTCATCTTCTCCCCTGTAGTATGTAGTAATGGGAGCATGTGACATGATGTTGCAAGTAAGACTTTCTCCTGCCTCCCACCGCATTACACATCATCACCATCTGCTTCTGGGAGGGAAAAGCAAATTGCTCTAGATTCCAGAACAAAGAGGGAAGTAGTCAGGGAAGCTCAGGAGAGAAAATCCTTCTCTGCCCCCCAAACACCCCAGCTGCCTCATTTTAAGAAGGACATTCTTGTTGAGTCTTTCTGGTGTCACGTTCCATCAACGTCTCATTCTACCCTTAGTCGTGACCTGCTGGATTCTGCCTACTGTGCTTGAGGAAGGAAGATCAGAGAGCTCTCACTCTGTGAATCACGTCTGCAAATGCTGTGAACGGTGGAGGTGGAATCAAATCATAACAACTCTCCATGGTCTGAGGCCTCTCAAGAAAGTACCACTCAAACTCAACGGCAGTAGCTTTTCACAAGCTTTAGATTTTGACCGAAGAACTGATTGAAGGTCGAAGCAGAAATATGGTATTAGACTTTAGGCTTTCATGACTGAAAGCACAATCCTATGTTTGTCTACTCAGAAGTGTTGTACTATATTCAATCCATCTCATTTCCTAGCAAGTGTTCACTGCCATATAAAAACTTAAAAGAACTCGTGACCAGGATACAGCATATCACCTACCCCTATATTGACCCAGTCTGCCACTACCATCATTGGAAGATGCCCTGTCACCTTGTAATATTATGGAAACGGTCCTTCTATGTAGTGTCACCAAGACCCTGGAATACACTAATGTCATTTTGCATGTGGCATATTTCAGACACATTTTAGAAGTGTATTTCTATGCTTTCTGATCAGCAGGTATTTCCATATTGTGCTACTCAGTAATGAGAGCCAATATTTTACTATATTTTGAAACTATGTATCTCTTAGATGACATGCACATTTCTGAAATGTTCCATTTTGTGAATCTGTTTGAACCATTTTTAGATCTTTAAAAATGTTTTAATATAGACATTTAATAAATATAAATATAAATATTTTAGCTTTGCGGATTTGTGGTTATATACTCTCTTGTATGCCTCTTGGAGATTATTTATGTGAAGCAAGACACACATATCTGAAAGAAATAATGTGCATTAAAAATCATTAAATGCCCATTCCTAAATATTGATTAAATCTGAGAAGCCTAAGAGAGAAAACCCTGGATGTGGCTGTGGAGAGCAGTGCTATTTTTAGGACGAATGGAAATTAACAAGATGAAACTTTCCAGGCAGCAATAACTTATATGAGATTCCAACAGAAGCACAAAGCAATTTACACTTCACTTGGTGGCTCATGAGTAAGTTTGGCTTTTTATGATTAACTCTGCTTTCACACCACTTCATCTCCATTCCACAAATGGTCAGAAAGGTCACCATACTTTGGAGCTATTGCTTTCACATTCACTGATGTTTGATGAGTAGCTCATGTGACGTTTACTCTTTTTTTCACTATAGTGTTGGAATGTCCCAGGATTCGGGCACTAACCTAAATCCCTGCTTTGCTCCAGGGATGAGTTATTTAGGCTGCAATCCTAGACCTCTGCCTTGTAAATAAGCCCACATGACTTTTCATGCATGACAAACTACACCTGCTGAAATGGTGGTGAGCCGGGCATGGTGCAAGCGCAGCAGCGGAGTCAATCTGGCACTCCCATTGCTGTGTTTGCCCGGCGCCAGCTTCTGCCACCTTGCCCTCCTCCTCTCAGTAAGCACAGCAACGCAGCGGATGGGAGCCCAGTTGCCCTGTTGCTCTCTCCATGCAGCCACCCATCCCCAATGACTAACCATTTGATGCCCTTTCATAATAATAATAATAATAATAATAATAATAATAATAATAATTTATTATTTATACCCCGCCCATCTGGCTGGGTTTCCACAGCCACTCTGGGCGGCTTCCAACTTAATATTAAAAACAGTACAGCATCAAACATTAAAAACTTCCCTAAACAGGGCCGCCTTCAGTTGTCTTCTAACATCCCTCTACTGACATCCCAAATCAGCTGCCTCTCTCTGCTTAATGGTAGAGCTGGCCCTGTGTTGTCGTTGTTAAAATTTGCGTATTGCCCTTCACCCAAATATCCCTGAGCGGTTTAACAGCAGAAAATGAGAATACAAAATGAGATTACAAATAAATAAATAAATAAAAATAAAACAAAAACAAACCACCAACCCCCCCCCACACACTTAAATTTGGGATATTGTCATCTATTTTATTCTCAGGTTACCATATCACTACTTTGCTTCATATATATTTGTTCTTATAGAACAAGATACTACTGCAGCATTTAATAAATATCTCTGCATAATTTCTAGAGCTTTCTCTTACACACACACACACACACACACACACACACACACCCCTCTGCAGTCCGATATTTTTTCTTCTGCTGAGAAGGCCTTTACATTCTCTGAGCTACTGCTTTAACTAATCATTAGGTACTTGATATTCTTGAGTGAGGTGCCTTTCAAGTATATTCAAATGCACTTCTTCAGAGAGGTCCAGAATTTTGAGGGTGATCCAGCTGCTGTAAGAAGTGTGACTCTCCATTAAAATATGAGAAGACTCTTTTTTTTTTTAAGATCATTCAGTTTGACTGGGAAGGAAATGTATGAAGTAGAATATATAAGCTATTTGAATTCTATGCTTCACTTTTTCCACAATTCAGTTAATGTACTTCTCTTCTTTTAATTTTGATGATGCCAATACCCTGCCAACACTAGTTCTGTCTATTTATTTATTTATCTATCTGCAGACACACAATCACACACACACACACACACACCATACCTGCCAAGTCTCCCACTGAAAAATGTGGGATCAGCAGTGGTGCGGCACCGGAAGTTGCGTAGAAGCAACTTCCGGGGCCGCTCTTCCCATGTGTGGGCACCGGAAATCGGGCAGAGCGGCACCGAAAGTCGCTTCTATGCATGCCCGGTGGCCATCTTGATGGGGGCAGCATGGCGGTGGCGGCCATCTTGGTGGTGGCTGCATGGTGGCCACCAGGCATGCGTAGAAGCGACTTTTGGTGCCGCTCTGCCTGATTTCCAGTGCCCACACATGGGAAGAGCGGCACCCAAAATGGAGGCTCCCTGGCAGGTAGGAAATCCGGGGGATTTCCGGGATTTTTCTCCATTTGGAAGAACATCGGGAAAAGGATTAAAATCCGGGGGGTTTCCCGCGAAAAACAGGATACTTGGCAGCTAAGATACACAGACAGACAGACAGACAGACAGACAGACAGACAGACAGACAGACAGACACACAAACCACATATGTATTATGGAAAGTTGTTCAATATACATTTCAACATCTCTTATGATAGCATAGTTAAATTTTGCATTCCTGACATCAAGGAGTAGGTTTCTTCCGAATGTTTGGAAACTTTTGGATACCATTTTGAATCAAGATGACAGGCTGAATTTTTCAGAATTGCACTGATTTGAACCACTGATTTTAAGACTGCACAAGTTTTTCAGTTTACCAGCACACCCAAGAAGACGACTCATGACTCAACTTACTACTACTACTACTATTATTATTATTAGAATTTATATACCGCCCTATACCTGGAGGTCTCAGGGCAGTTCACAGAACAAAATAAAATATAAAACCACAAAATATATACTCAAAATAAAAACAAATAAACTTACATGGTTTAAATGGTTATATTTGTTACATATAACAATTTAGAAGATCTGCCACAAATCAAATAAAGCTAATCATAGGAGTCCAGGCAGGTGAGGTTGTCTTAAGAAAAGATTAAATCCCTTTCCACTGGACATGTTAACAGCTGCAGCTTGTGGCCATGTCGAAAAGGACTCTTCCTCTTTGCTATGTGAACTTGGGGTATGTGAATCTGATAGGCGCACCCTGGCGCCACTATCCAGCATTCACCAAGGTGCGCCTACCAAGTCTAACAGGCACTTCAGTCAATTTTTTGTCCTTCAGAGAAGCAGAAATGAAGATGGACTGTCTTTGAACTCTTGCATTCTCACCCTATTTACATCTTATGAGCAAACACTGCAAGATTTACATTCTTTCAAGCCTCCTTACTTTGGATGTTCCTTAGTCCCAATGGTCCCAATGAAACCAACATCTGTGCAATTTAGAACTTAACTACTTAGCTAACAAGATGAATTTTAACAAGGAGAAATGTAAAGTACTACACTTGGGCAAAAAAAAAAAAAAAGAAAGGCACAAATACAGGATGGGTGACACCTGGCTTGAGAGCAGTACATGTGAAAAGGATCTAGGAGTCTTGGTAGACCACAAACTTGACATGAGTCAACAGTGTGATGCAGCAGCAGCAGCTAAAAAAGCCAATGCAATTCTGGGCTGCATCAATAGGAGTATAGCATCTAGATCAAGGGAAGTAATACGGTAGTACCACTGTATTCTGCTCTGGTCAGACCTCACCTGGAGTACTGTGTCCAGTTCTGGGCACCACAGTTCAAGAAGGTTACTGACAAGCTGGAACGTGTCCAGAAGAGGGCAACCAAAATGGTCAAAGGCCTGGAAACGATGCCTTATGAGGAGCGGCTTAGGGAACTGGGTATGTTTAGCCTGGAGAAGAGAAGGTTAAGGGGTGATATGATAGCCATGTTCAAATATATAAAAGGATATCATATAGAGGAGGGAGAAAGGTTGTTTTCTGCTGCTCCAGAGAAGCGGACACGGAGCAATGGATTCAAACTACAAGAAAGAAGATTCCACCTAAACATTAGGAAGAACTTCCTGACAGTAAGAGCTGTTTGGCAGTGGAATTTGCTGCCAAGGAGTGTGGTGGAGTCTCCTTCTTTGGAGGTCTTTAAGCAGAGGCTTGACAGGCATATGTCAAGAATGCTTTGATGGTGTTTCCTGCTTGGCAGGGGGTTGGACTGGATGGCCCTTGTGGTCTCTTCCAACTCTACGATTCTATGATTCTATGATTCTACTTATAATTATATCAACATTGTAATAATTAAGGTTATAACATAAACACGGCTGAATGAAGCAGTTGTTCACCTTACTGAGGATCCAGAAAGTGATCTGTTCACAATACAGAACGAGACTTTTCAATTACTTTTTTTAAAGGTGTTTGTGATTGGAAATGCCTTTAAGCTGGACAAACAACAGTCAATATTTAACAGGGGTGGCATAGTTAAATAGTATATTATTTTTTGAAGCTATGTTTACTCACAGCAATCAAGACTGCTAAATTCTGAGAAGTCATATTTTGATGAATGATTTCAGCTTCATTCACTTAAGAAATTTTAACACTTAACAATCAAGTTGAAGGAAAGAAGTGATTTTTTAAAAATAAAATATCCAAACAATAAATTGTAAACAGGTTTGTCTATCAAAAGATAGAAGACAACAAAAATTGATTTTTTAAAATGATGCCCTCACATCATAGCTGCAGATGCCTGGAAATAAATAACTTTAATTTTCTTTGAATATAGTGATGCTATTACTATGAAGATCATTATCTGATCTTCTTACATCGGTGTGTTAAAAGCGGGGTAACCTCATTACATCGTTCCTGTAATTTGCCACTTAATGAATTGCCTATAAATAGCAATCCAATAAGGCATTTGATGCTGCTAAAGATCTCCTAATGTATACGCTTGGGTAAGCAAAGCATGATTAATACTCATGCTCAGAGATGGGTTTATGAATCATATCAATTGATACAGATCCAGTGCAGCTGTCAGTTTAAGAAATCTGTCTGCTAATGACATGCTCTTAATGAAAGATTTATTAATTCACTTTCAATGGTATAATGCAAATGGCAAATCAATTATGTCACTGAGGCATTAAAAAGATAGGGGACCCAACAGGGTTCCCTTTGAGTCTCTCTGCCGTAAGTGAAAGTTTTGAGATGAAGCCTGCACTTCTGCACATTGAGGTCCCATTGGACCAGATTCCATACCCAGTTACACATTTTGTTCTGCATTTTAGCCGCTATCCTCAGCATCTGCAACACTGCTACTATTGTTAGTGTTACCATGTATCTCTACATTGTTATCAGAACATAAGAAGGGTGATCAGGCCAAAGACTCTTCCCAGTTTAACATCCTGTTCTCACAGAGTCCAACAGATACCGGTGGGAAGTCCAGAAGCAGGACATGACTGTAGACATAACCCTTTGGAATTCAGAGGCATAGGTCTACACATAGTGGAGTCAAGATAGTACATAGCCATGCTAGCTAGTTGCTTCCCCTTGCTCTGCCCCTATAGGAGAACTATGATGTTAGCCTTGCTTGCCTGCTACCACCAGTCCAGTTAGAGACATGTATGAGTGGGCTGAACACTGCTTACAAACCTTCAATCTGTTCCCACTCCAAGGCCATGCATCTGGGCCCCAATGCCTGGCACATTTATCACTCCCATCTCTCCTTTCCTCTCCTCTCCATATGCATACACCTAGTTATAGGTAGGTAGCCGTGTTGGTCTGAGTCGAAGCAAAAATAAATAAAATTCCTTCAGTAGCACCTTAAAGACCAACTAAGTTTTTATTTTGGTATGAGCTTTCGTGTGCATGCACACTTCCTCAGATACACTCAGATTCCTCAGTGTAGCTGAGGAAGTGTGCATGCACACGAAAGCTCATACCAAAATAAAAACTTAGTTGGTCCTTAAGGTGCTACTGAAGGATTTTTTTTATTTTTGCATATGCATACAGTTCGGTTAAATCACAAGTAGACAACAAGGTGCCCTCCACATGTTGTTGGACTACAATTCCCAGCATCCACAACTACTGGCCATGCTGGTTAGGGCTGATGGGAGTTGAAGTCCCAACATCTTGAGAGGACTACATGGCCTACCCCTTAGTTAGGTACACAGGAATTGCCAGGTGGGCAATCAAAGAGGGTTTTGGTTTGGTGGCCAATTTTCTTCCTGTAGTATTATAAATTATGCCATGCACTCCATAAAGTAGAACTTAAGTGTTCATAATAATAAAACTATTGGCCACATTTTCTTCATTCCCGACAATATCATTTGGAACATCAAGTCTGGCACCTTAAATAGTGCATATCCACTTAGCCTTTGTTGTTCGGGGCACAAGGAGTGGGGTTCAATTTAAATGAAACTTAAGAAAAGTCAAATATCCCACCCCACTTAACTGAAATGACAGTCAGAACTGGGCTGCCCAGATCCATTTGGCACCTTTGAAATTGCTCAACTCAAAACAATCTAGTGATATTTTCAAATACAGAAGGGTTTATACTTGAAGGAAAAAAACTCCTTAATAGCTTAGGTCAAACACTCAGCCTTTAATATCTTGGGAACTGGCAGCTGCCTTAAGAAAGCAAATCCATCAAAGGAGGAGCAGTAAAAAGCCTAAAAACATAGATGAGAGTGTGAGGAAAACATTCCGTATTTTTAGAACCTATTGCTTGGCTTTCTAAAACTTATTTTTTTCAGGGGCAATATCAAACAATATTTTTCAATAAGTGTCGGCTGGATAGAAAATGATTTGTTAAGTATAACTTTATTGGCCAAAGCCCCTCTAACATTACTTTGTAACTGGTCTTAAGAATTATGGGTTGTATTCAATGCTAGTCCCATTCAGAGTATGGCACATTCATTTCAATAGGTCTGCTCTAAGTATACAGTGGTACCTCAGTTTAAGTACACAATTGGTTCCGGAAGTCTGTACTTAACCAGAAGCGAACGTTCCCATTGAAAGTAATGGAAAGTGGATTAGTCTGTTCCAGACGGTCCGTGGAGTACTTAACCTGAAGCGTACTTAACCTGAAGCGAACTTTCCCATTGAAAGTAATGGAAAGTGGATTAATCCATTCCAGACGGGTCCGCGGAGTACTCAACCTGAAGTGTACTTAACTCGAAGTATGAGTGTAATTGGTTCTGGAAGTCCGTACTTAACCTGAAGCGAACTTTCCCATTGAAAGTAATGGAAAGTGGATTAATCCGTTCCAGACGGGTCCACGGAGTACTCAACCTGAAGCGAACTTTCCCATTGGAAGTAATGGGAAGTGGATTAATCCGTTCCAGAGGGGTCCGCGGAGTACTTAAACTGAAAGTACTCAAACCGAAGCGTACTTAAACCGAGGTATGACTGTAATGTAGTTGGATATAACCCACTGACCATGAACGACATGCGATCAGGGACCCTTTTACTTGCAAAGCAGATGGTCTACTGCTGAGCTGCAAAACGTCTGAAAGGCACCAGTTTGAGGGAGGCTGGTGTAGATGAAGCAGGGACCTGTCTCCATATAAAAGCAGCTTAAACGATTTCAGGTGCATGTTCGGTGAGAAACAATAACCCTTTCTTAAAAAATAAAGGCATATCTCAGCTATGAACTAGATATGTACCTAACCATTCTTTAAATCACATGTTTGCATAACATTTGACATAAACTGAAGCAGCCCTGAATTTGGGCCTTCTGTGCAGTGGTATGGAAAGCTTATGAAAACTGTTGAGTGCTGGAAAACGAACAGGGAGATGAAAGTGCTACCTTGAAGCTTTCAGGCTAAGACTCAGCTTATGATCCAGAACTGGATATAATGTAAAAAGAAGAGGAGTGAACAGAACATCTTTTCTAACACCAAAAGGCCTCTGCTGGTTGATTTTTTTTACTCTCTGACCCCACTGTACATTTTAAAAAAGAAAATACAGTCATACAAAAAAAAAAGCGCAATGAAGCAAAATCATCTTCATCATTGAGGACTCCTGAAAAGAAGAGGATAATGCAAAGGGAGAAAAGCCTTTATTTCAAAATATCAGTGCAGTTTGCATTAATTCAGCCTGTTTGAACTCAATCTGTTTGAATCTCTTCCATTCAAATTCTGCATGGAGGATGTGGACATGAACACAAGAAAAAGCTGTGGCTTGCAGCATCCTCAGGCAATATTGCTCAATGATCAAGGGTCCCGTCAGGACTGGGATTGCCTCCTGCAGCAATCCTGTTGAAAATCATCCTTCCTTTCTACTCCCAAGAAGGAAGATGAAAGTTTATCTCCCGGCGCAAACAGCACCTTCTGGATTGCAACAAGGCATTAAAAAGCCCCCTTCCCATGCACTCAGGCGCCTTACCCCTGCAATTTTAAATTGTTTTAACAAACCCAAAGCATGTTAATGACACCCACCTAATGCAGGAGTCAACAACGCAGTGCCCGCGGGCACGCCTGCACCTTCCCTGGTGTCCACAGGGTTGTGTCCTCTTGCTGAAATTAGCTTCAAATAAGCCTTCTATCACAGCGAACAGAATAGGTTGTGGCATGTGCTTGGTGGCAGGGGTGCTCATGAAAGTTCCTCCAGTTTAGGCCCACCGGACCCAAAAGTTTGACAGCCCCTGAGAATGAATGTAGCATGTGGTTTAGGATGGCCTGAGCTTTACAACTAATAAAACTTCTGCAGCTTATTTAGATGTTATGGATCACACCATTGGCTATGGATCTTCATAGAAGTGACCCCAAACACCCACTTAAAATGAGCATGGGGCCCATCCCATGGAGCATGGAAAGCTTGGCCATTATTCTGTTAACCCTCTCCCCCTATAGAATCCTAGAATTGGTCAAGATCTGCCAAAGAAGGTAAAGAACCTGTTTCTGTACACTACAATGGTGGCAAGGGTTTTATTAGCACAAGGATGGAAGAAAGAAGAACTACCAACGAAAGAACAATGGCAAGAAAAATCGATGGGTTACGCAGAACTGGCAAGGTTAACATGTAAGCTACGAGATAAGGGCAATCGGGATTTCAAGGCAGAATGGGAGCTATTTACAAACTATTTGAAAAACCAACAAAGAGACTTGGAGTCGCTGGCAGGGTTTGAATAAAAATTACACAATTTTTCTTTATAGTAGTAAAATATATTGTTCCTAACATATATTGTTCCTAAAATGGTATCTGAAGAAATGTGCATGCACACGAAAGCTCCTACCTATGACAAACTTAGTTGGTCTCTAAGGTGCTACTGGAAGGAATTTATATATATACATATTGGAGTGATATGCATAGCGTTAAAATATGCAGAGATAATAATAACAGAGAAACCAGGAAAGGGAGCTGAGGGAAGTCCGGATGGGGGGAAGGAAAGGGGGTAAAATGTAATTGGATGTAAAATGGATAAATTGGTTTTGGTTTCTTTCAATAAAAATAATTATATATAAAAAATAGAATCATAGAACTGTAGAGTTGCAAGAGACACAAAGGGTCATCTAGTCCAAACCCCTGCAAAGAAGGATCTCAGCTATAGAATCCATGACAGATGGACATCCAACTTCTACTGAGCCCACCTCCTTCAGATTTAGTCCATTCCACTGTCCAACAGCACTTAACCTCAGAAAAGCTCTTCCTAAAGTCCTTCCTACTTCTATTCATTCATATAATTAACTCCCCAGCAGCCTTTTCTCCTAAGGATTTAAGCAGGGAGAGAGGCAGCATTGTCTTGACACCTTGATCCCACTGACAATATCATTTGGCACCATCTAGGGTCATTTACTGCTGACTGCGAGAAATGGCATTCATTATTTTACACTGTGACATTACCTGAAATAAGAAGACGAGACTAAAGCCCTGGCCTGCCTGGAAAAGAACAAAGGTGTTTGGAAGAATGACACAAGTGGGCAGAACCTTTCTCCGATCAAATCTGTGCTGCGCATTGTTCAGTTCAGGATCTTTTTGCCAATCATCCTGAATTAAAAAAACAAACCCCAGGGAATGACAGAATAATTAACACAGACAAAACTGTGCTATCTGCTTTCAAACACAGAGAAGCCTAACACAAAAGATCCCATCAGTGACATCAAATTTCTAATGCAGCAGGGGGAAGTGCAATAAACGCGCAACACCCCCCCCCCCCCAAAAAAACACATTTGGACTTCAAGCGATCTTTTTCATTCCCTGCAAATCCAATCCTTTTACACTTGTTATTAATAAAAGAGAACCACGGTTTCTAACAGCTTCTTTAAAGGATAGTCTCTACCTCTCGTCAGTCCAAATCAGATAATGCTGTTGAGGAGATTAGGGAGACGTTATCCACATGAAAGTGAAAAACAAGGATGAGCAAAAATAAAAGTACTGGTAATGAAACTGTTAAATCTGTTTGTTACTTTTGACCTAACGCTTTTGACCTAAGCTTTTGAGAGCAGGCATTGAGAAAGGTACGCTATCAGGTGTTTGGAACAATCTGAGAAAGACGCTGCAATTTAGTGGTAAGAATACAAGGATGCCCAAAGGGCAAACAGGGACAACTGAATAATAGCAGCCTTCATCTCAGATAGCCTTAACGTCTCCAACTAGACTTCTAGGTGTCTGCTGTGGTGCTAAGAAGAATTCCCAGGTCCCCAGAAGGAGGCAGCCTACTCTACTTAAGGAGCAGGGTCATGTTGCAGTGACTGATCTCCATTTTCCTTGTTTTCCTTTGAAATTCATTTTGAACAGCTAGAATTCCATATTATTAGCTTTGCAAGAGCTTTTATTAACCACTCCTTGTAATTATCAATTCATCAATCACTTTCTACACAGGCCTCAAGGCAATGCACAAAATACAAGCAGTTAAAAACAACACAGAAAATAAAATCAGATGAATATGAAAACAATATAAAGTAGACACCAATGGCGGAGACTTATTCATCCATCTGGAAAAGTTTGTTAGAATAGAAATGTCTTCAATTGTTTCTGGAAAGTGAAGGCATTTTGGCACCAAAGGCAGAAAGTTCCAACAACTGCATTTCCCTAGGAGTAAAAATATAATAAAAAGAGTTTCGCTAACAACTTACTGCCCTTTCATGACAACAATCAAATTCTGCTGCCTGAGGCAGTCACTCCAGCCTGCCTAATGATAGGGCCAGCGCTTTGTGCTGCCACTCACCTGCACTATTGCCGTCCATGCAACAGCACCTGGCTTTGGATGACAATGTGACAAAATGTGACCTTTTACTTCTATTTGTGAAAAATAGCAGCGGTATTCATTCTTCCTATTATTTTACCCCCTTCTACATGTCTTTCCATAATGCCATCCAAATTGGTCCACCTGTGGATATCAATCAAGCGCTTTTCTAACTCAGTCAAAGTCCATTACACTTGATTAAGAGAATGAGCCCCATCTAGTATGAAGACAAATGTTGACATTTATTACACCATCCTGTATCCACGGTTAAGGCATATTATGTTCTCAGCGCCTTTCCATTACTATTCAAATGGATTTTTAAAATGATCTCTAATAGCCATATTGCAGAAAGTGCTGTACAATCATCTGGATGCCTTCAGCCACATAATCCATGACAGGCGAAAGTTTAATGCACCTTCTGGCATGTGGGCTGGTTATCTACATTTCAAAATCAATTTAGGGAAGGAGAAGCTTGCTTCTAATCCACTTTGGGATTGGGATCAAAGTCATTTAGGCCCTTCCCATCAAAAGGCATTTTAGAAAGATTAACACCCAAAACTGTGGTTCTGTTGGCTTCAAACCATCCTTTTTTTTTTTCCTTCAAGAGAAACAGTGCCAAGAAACCATTTATGACATTTTAGGTTCTACTACACTGAAAAAGCTAAACTGTCAGAGTGCCAGGAGAGGGATGACCCTAGAACAGGGGTAGGCAATGTGTTGCCCTCCAGATTTGAACCAAACAATCCTTCAAATAGAGGGTGTCCTCAAATAGAGGTTATGGCCACCCTGTGTCTTCTCCGCACGGTGTTCCAGTCTTTTCGAAGGGATTACTGCTTCTACCGGTAGTCCAGTTAAAACATATAGAACCATTAGTTGGGAGAGAGCAACTAGCTGCATTGTTTTATACTTTATAATATGACCATATAGTCATATTATAGGTCCGTATAGTTAAAGCTATGGTTTTCCCAGTAGTGATGTATGGAAGTGAGAGCTGGACCAGAAAGAAGGCTGATTGCCGAAGAATTATGGTGCTGGAGGAGACTCTTGAGTCCCATGGACTGCAAGAAGATCAAACCTATCCATTCTTAAGGAAATCAGCCCTGAGTGCTCACTGGAAGGACAGATCCTGAAGCTGAGGCTCCAATACTTTGGCCACCTCATGAGAAGAGAAGACTCACTGGAAAAGACCCTGATGTTGGGAAAGATGGAGGGCACAAGGAGAAGGAGACGACAGAGGACGAGATGGCTGGACAGTGTTCTCAAAGCTACTAACATGAGTTTGACCAAACTGCGGGAGGTAGTGCAAGACAGGAGTGTCTGGCGTGCTCTGGTCCCTGGGGTCACGAAGAGTCGGACACAATTAAATGACTAAACAACAACAAAATATGACCATGGGACATCCAGGAAGTATAAAACAATGCAACTACGTAAGAACATGAATCATTCCCAAAATACAATATTGATTGTCCTCGAATCTTCCTGTTAAACCTGGCATCTTCTCTTGCCACACCCTTGGAGAACCACTGGGTCAGGTAGATGTTAACTGGTCTTCTGAGCACAGGCAAAATTGTAGGCCCTTGCAATGTGTCAGATGCCTAACTAAATGACTCAAGGGAATGCCAACAACCACACTAAGTATGCGATGCTACATAACATTTATTCTGGATGTGATGAGCCTTACTAGTTCACGGAAATAGAGGTCTTTTGACATGTGCTCTGGGGATCAGAGTATCTCTCCCACTCACTCAAACTCTTCAGTAGCCTGAAAGCTCTCCTCATAACAGCTAACCGTATTCCTTCTGCTCTGCATCTGTCATTGGTAGCCTTAACTTTGACACCTCTATTTACAACTTCACACTTCAAAAAAAATAAAATCACATCACGTTCCTCAGCCTGTGACATGCTATATTAGTCATCCCTTCTCCTCATCCAACTAATTCCTACTTTATGTAGCAAAGAACCACAAAGACCGAGGGACACTTTGCATTAACAAGCTATCTGCCTCCTGGCTCAGAAGGCTCTGAGGCAAGTACAACAGGGAGATACAAAGCTTCCGAGCAATTTCCACAAAACTGATATGTGTGGTGCTGGGTGTAGGAAAGGAGCAAACGTATGTTCACAGGTGACAGTATGCAAAAAGCAGTTGGCAGATCAGAGCTGGGTAAATTATCATGCTACGGGTGGTATTCAACTAAGCTTTACTCACAGTTAGACTGACCGAATTAATGGACCTAATTTAGTTATGTTCATTAATTTCAGTGGGTATTCTGAGTAAAACCGAACACCACTCTATGTAAGGAAGAGTGTTTGAGCCTAGGACTACTTTATCAGGGTCCCTGCTATGGTGGAGTAAAATCAACCATGTATCTTACACTGATGAGAAACTTCAGAGCAGGATTTTTCAACCAGGGTCTCTTAAGCATCTTCCTGGAGAGGCCCACTGAAATGTTCAGCTTCCTACCAAACACCAATAATAAATTAAGTAGCTAACAATTCTCTGCCTTGGCCCAGTATACCTGAAGGAGCGTCTCCACCTCCATCATTCAACCCGGACACTGAGGTCCAGCTCCAAGGACCTTCTGGCTATTCCCTCCCTGTGAGAAGTGAGGTTACAGGGAACCAGGCAGAGGGCCTTCTCGGTAGTGGCGCCCGCCCTGTGGAATGCCATCCCATCAGATGTCAAGGAAATAAACAACTATCTGGCTTTTAGAAGACATCTAAAGGCAGGCCTGTTTAGGGAGGTTTTTAATGTTTGATGTTTTATCGTGTTTTTAATATTCTGTTGGGAGCTGCCCAGAGTGGCAGGGGGAACCCAGCCAGACTCTGCCTAAGGAACTGAGTGAACCCCGGGTGACTGCCAAAATATAATATAAAATATATAATTATAGGCTGAAACATTGCTGCAGAGATTAACTTGTTTTAAAATGGGATGAACTGTATGAAAAGCATGCCTATCAGTTAGTCCAGGCTCAGAGTCAACATTCCTCTGAATTCCAGTTGTGTATGTGTGACAAGTGGGGTCTGTGTCTGAGAGACGCGGGTGGGGCTGTGGGTTAAACCACTGAACCTAGGTTTACTGGAGCTCCCTGGTGGCAGGGGGGGGCTTTGGGGGCAGGGGAGGGGGAGGAGGACAGAAATCCAATCATAAAATGGACCATTTCTGACTGTTCACCTACGTGGGATACTTCTGTGGCAGGGGAGGACCCATGGAGGGGGGTGGGAAGAAGGTGGAAAAGGTGTTCATGTATGTACCGTCTTTTGTAATTTGTAAAATCAATAAAAATTATGTTTTAAAAAAAAAACCCACTGAACCTAGGGCTTGCTGATCAGAAGGTCGGCGGTTCGAATCCCCGCAACAGGGGTGAGCTCCCATTGCTCAATCGCTGCTCCTGCCAACCTAGCACTTCAAAAGCACGCCAAAGTACAAGTAGATAAATAGGTACCGCTACAGCAGGAAGGTAAACGGTGTTTCCATGTACTGCTCTGGTTCGCCAGAAGCGGCTTTGTCATGCTGGCCACATGACCTGGAAGATGTACGCCAGCTCCCTTGGCCAAGAACGCAAGATGAGCGTCGCAACCGCAGTGTCGGTCACGACTGGACCTAATGGTCAGGGGTCCCTTTACCTTTATGTGCGACAAGCGGGGTCTGTGTCTGCTGCCTTCATGCTCTGATGTGCTCTACCCAGAAAAAAACTGGCTGCCCACTGTTGGAAACAGATTGCTGGACTAGATGCTAGACATGGGTGACAAAAATATTTCATAGTGACACATCACCTATCTTTGATTTCACACTTCCTGTTGATGCTGTCATAAATTATGGTTCCTATTTTTTCTCTGCTTAGGATGCATAGCCAGACATGGTTGCATGCAGTCACCCCCCCCCCAATTCACTGAAGGTATTTTTGGCACTTTAAAGGTAATGTCTCATGTGAGTACTCAGGGATGAATGCACACACACCATACATTTAAAGCACATTCCCCCCACCCCCTAATCCAAGGCTGTTGAAAAGCGTGCTGGAAATTCTAGCTCTGTGGTGGGTAAACTAAAGTTCCCAGGTGTGTGTGTGTGTGTGTGTGTGTGTGTGTGTGTCTATGTGGTGTACATTAAATGTATGGTGTGCACACAGTCTAAATCTTGGTGTGATAAAAAGATGAAAATACCTCAGGCAGACCAACCTTAGGCAAAATACAGTGGTACCTCGGTTTAAGTACACAATTGCTTCTGGAAGTCTGTACTTAACCTGAACCGTACTTAACCCGAAGCGAACTTTCCCATTGAAAGTAATGGAAAGTGGATTAATCCGTTCCAGACACAGTCCACGGAGTACTCCACCTGAAGCGTACTTAACCCGAAGTATGAGTGTAATTGGTTCCGGAAGTCTATACTTAACCTGAAGCATGCTTAACCTGAAGCAAACTTTCTCATTGAAAGTAATTGAAAGTGGATTAATCCATTCCAGACAGGTCTGCGGAGTACTTAAACTGAAAGTACTCAAACCAAAGCGTATTTAAACCGAAGTATGACTATATTTGGACCACTGACTCCAAACCTCACCACACTTCTTAGTGGAGGTATCATCTTGCTATGCTATGACCACCATGAGGGGCTGGGGTGTTGTTTAGGACTTTCTTGTGTGTGTCAGGGTCAAGGTTGGTGCTGCTGGTATTTTGTATCTTTATTTTAGATCTTCTTGTGATTTATGTGGAAATTGTTCAGCTTGGCTGTGTATTTTTTCAATTTTTTTTTTTTTACGACTGCTTTTGTTATGTATGAGTTATGTATTCCCCCCACACACTGTAAGCCACCTTGAGCACGGTTTGAAGTGTGGAAAGGTAGCATACAAATAAAATTATGCAGGCAGGTAGGTAGGTCATTTTCCAGTCAGACAGATTCCATCCATTATCTCTCCATCTTATCTAACTTCTGGGCTGGGGGAAGAAGTTCTCCAAGTGACAGGAAGGCACAGCAAGGGAGAAAGGCATTTGCCTCTCCCTCCTCTGCTCTGTTCATATTCACATAGCTACCTTTTGGAAACTGCATGTCCCATTTTCCCTATTGCCAGGAGTGGCCAGCATGGTAGGATGAGGCAAACAGAGCCATTCTCCCAATAGCAGCATCAATGCTGGAGCCGTGTGAGTTCACCAGCACAGTCAGTGTGGGCTGCTTACCTAGGCCACACTCAGACCATACATTTAAATCAGGCTTCCTCAACCTCGGCCCTCCAGATGTTTTGAAACTACAGTTCCAAGCATCCCGGACCACTGGTCCTGCTAGCTAGGGATCATGAGAGTTGTAGGCCAAAAACATCTGGAGGGCCGAGGTTGAGGAAGCCTAGTTTAAAGCATCACCATATCTCTTTAAGCAGCCATGGCTTCTCCCAAATTAATCTGAGAGCTGTAGTTTGTTCAAGGTGCTCTAGGCCCGGGCTGGGTGGCGCAAGGCACCAGGGCGCCTAGCCACCAGGGGCAAGGAAGGGGCGCCGAACGGCTGGTGTCTGGGAGCAGCTGCTGCCAGCGCCCCCCACGGCGGCAGTAGCGCGCAGCCATTGAGCTTCCTCCATGAAGCAGAATCAGCGAGACTCCTGCCTAGAGTGGCAGCGCATGGTGCCACTCTAGGCAGGAGTCTCGCTGATTCTGCTTCATGGAGGAAGCTCAATGGCCGCGCGCCACTGCCGTGTCCCAGAGCGGCCGCTGGAGGGAGGGGCCAAGGAGGGGACGGTCCAGGGCGGGAGGCCGAGCAGCCCCCTCTGTGGGAGGTGGGCTCTGCACCCAGGCCAGCCCCCTGCAAGGTGGTGTGCGCCGTCCAGGCTCCGCCACCCTCCATCTCCGCCCCTCAGCCGCGCGCTACTGCCGCTGGGGGGGGGGGCGTGCCAGAGGATTCTTGCACCACAGCGCTGGATACACTTAAGACGTTACTGAGAAGACCCCTAACAACTCCCAGGGTCCCCCGTGAAGAGGGATTGATTGTTAAACTACTCTGGGAATTGTACCTCTGTGGGGAGAATTGGGATCTTCTAACAACTCTCAGCACCTGTAACAAACTACAACTCCCAGAATTCTTTGGGTGAAGTCATGACTGTTTAAAGTGGTATCATACTGCTTTAGAGGTTAGGTCTGAACGTGGCCCAGGTTAAGCAGCCTTACCATGACAGTTGCTGCAGACTTTTGCCATATCAAACTTGACCCTTAGAAATGTGCTAGTCCCCAGGAAGTCCGTAACTTCAAAATCTGTTAGAAACTTCCCAACTAATCATTATTACCTAACTGCTTTTAAAATGAAATCTGTTTAGTGAATTTTGCACTTGGAGTGTTTTCCCATGTGGCTCTGTCCTGAGAAAAAAGTTACATATAAATAATTTCTCTGCTCCCCGCACTTGCGATCCATGCACTGGGATGCAACCAGAACAATACATTTCCCCTGTAGAGAGGAAATTGATTTAGCCTCATTTGATTCTCTCTAGGAAGAAATCGTTCCACCGTGAGCACCCTAGGGTGTTTCTGTTTACTATACAAAAAGCTTGAAATGTCACCACATTTAAAATGAATAGAATGGCAGCCTCTGGACCACACAGGCTATTTTTTCTCCAGGCTGTTTTATTGTAAGAATGGTAAGAACATGTATATTAATGATGCCACCCTCAATCAATACCCTGTTTCCCCAAAAATAAGACATACCCATAAAATAAGCCGTAGCAGGATTTCTAAGCATTTGCGCAATATAAGCCATACCCCCAAAATAAGACATAGTGATAGGCGCAGTTCTGGAGGGCGCCAAGGAAGAGGCGAGGCCGGACGCGTAATTAAAAAATAAGACATCCCCTGAAAATAAGCCATAGTGTGTCTTCTTGAGGAAAAATAAATATAAGACAGTGTCTTATTTTCGGGGAAACACGGTAGGTGTTTTCAAGGGATGTGCATCAGATATAACCAAGTCCTGAGACCAACTGGGCATATTCAGAGGGCAGTGGGTGAGTCACATACAGGAAACCACAGGTGGGGGGGGATCAGGCAGGTAGGAGAGGCAAACATCAGGTGGGAAAACCCCATGAAAAGGCTGAGACCTACCTTAACCACTAGCTGCATCTTCCTGATCAACTCATGCCTACCCAAAAGTGGAAACATAGCTTCCTTCAGTCAATTAAGGCTGCAAGTTCATGCTCACTAACTGAGGACTATGTTTTATTGAACTCAATGGAGCTTCGTTCTCAATACTCTAAATATTCATTTTTGTCAAAAAGTTCAATACTTGTACAATACAATACTCTATTGTATACATGTCTAATATACTGAACCTTTTTTGTTGTTGTTTAAAATGAACATTTAGAGTATTCCCCATCAAATACATTCCAGCTCTATTCAGTATCATTTGTTTTCTGGATCCTAAAAAAAAAAAAAGTTATTTGGACTGTGTTTTAGGGAACCCCACAGTTCACTGAAAGCTCAGTAGGAGCACCTCAATGAGAAGATAATTAATGATGGGCAATGGCTTGGCTGTTACTTTGGACTATGTGCATTGTACAACTGCAATAGCATGTTGGACCTGACCGGGTTGACCTTGCACTCTATTTGACCTGAATATGTGTCCTAAAATGGTGCAGGATCATTCAGTGTCACGGACTGGCTGGATGCAGAGGAGCAGTGGGAGGAATCAGCTGTGGAACCCCCAAGAGAAGAAGGCTCAGAGCCGGGGGATTGGTGGTGGGATGACGACGAGTGGGCAGAGAGAGAAGAGGGAGCAGACGGGGAGGAGGAGATGTTGGAAGCTGAAGAGGTTACAGGATTTAGTGAGCACAAAGAGGCTGTGACAGAGATAAGTCCAGAAGCAGAGGCAGAAGTGGAGGCTGGAGAGGCTGGGGGGGGGGCAAGAGGCAGAGATAAGGCAGGGTTCTGAAGAAGCCAGGGGATTTCCCCCTCCTGCTGTGATCAGCTCTCCTCTCCCTGTGTCAAGCTCAGAGAGTCCTCCCCTCCCTTAGGTAACTTCACAGATAAGAATTAACAAGCAGTTGATAGATTTATAGTCCTTTTATTACAGTTTCATGTTGAGGTCATGAAACACACAGCTCTCCGCAAGGAGGCCAGTTGCTTACTCTGAATCCGATTCCCTACTTCTGCAGCAAGGCACGTGCCAACAGGAAGTTCCTCCCACTCTCTGCCTCCTTTGTTCCCTGATATGTTCGGACCTCCGAGTCCGTGGAGAGCGGGGTTTTCCCACACTCTCGATTGATGTGTCTCCCAACTTCCCCTTCCCTTCTAAATCTCTTGTCATTATCTCAAAGCTGGGTAAAGGTAAAGGGACCCCTGACCATTAGGTCCAGTCGTGACTGACTCTGGGGTTGCGGTGCTCATCTCACATTATTGGCCAAGGGAGCCGGCGTACAGCTTCCAGGTCATGTGGCCAGCATGACAAAGCCGCTTCTGGCAAACCAGAGCAGCACATGGAAATGCCGTTTACCTTCCTGCTGTAGTGGTACCTATTTATCTACTTGCACTTTGACGTGCTTTCAAACTGTTAGGTTGGCTGGGTAGCTCCTCCCTAATCTGTTCAGCTTCTGCATCTGTGTCTGCCTGTTTCTCTGCTTCTGAAAACACTGGAGGCAGTGTGTGTGTGTGTGTGTGTGTGTGAGAGAGAGAGAGAGAGAGAGAGAGAGAATATTCCCCGTCCTCCTCTTCTGAGAGAAGCAGCTGATCTGCCTGTGACTACATTCCTCCATCTTTCAGATCCAGACCATTTCCTGACACCCTGTTTTTCCAGGACCAGAAGCGGTATGAAGAGAGTGCAGCAGAAACAGACAAGGCGACAAAAACTCAAGATTGCTTGGGAAGGACCCAGGGGAGGAAAAGACTTAGAGGCAGCTGTGGGAAGGTGGGGACCTTCAGCCCCCACAACTGCTTCATAGGGGTTAGTTCTACCGGGATGATTTGCTGTTGTAGTCAGCCTTGTTTCCTTGAATAAAGAGTTAACTTCACTGACACTTTGTGATTTATTGCTGACCTGCACCTGGCACATGCCCCCAACATCTACAATGCTCAGGGGGTCTGTAGCAGAAATGTCACAGTGGAAAGCATCCCCCTCCCTCCCATTAGGCACAGTGAGGGCAACTTCCTTAAGTGGCAGGTGCTGGGGGGTGGGTGGGGGGGCAGCAGCAACATTCCCCACCTGTTCTTCCTAAGACAACCATTTCCCTCTCTGTTGCCATGTGGCCCCTCCTGGACCTCCAACTCTGGCTTGCTGCCTAAGGTGTGGTGGCGGATGCCATCCCATTGTTGGTATTGAAATAAGATTTAACTGCCAGTTCAATCCAGTACATGGAATGGAAAAGGGGCACCACTCTGTTCTTCACTCCAGGCGGCAAAATGTCTTGAGCAGGCCCTGCCCACAAAGGTGGTTAATTTGAATGCTTAAAAGGATGAGTTGATGCTGCTGTCAAAAGGCAGGAGCTTCCAACAGCCTGAGCAGACGCATGAATGTGTTTAGAAATTCCTTTTGCTTCTCTCTTAGACGGGAAGCCACAAGAGTCTCCTGTCGAATTGCCTGTTCCTTGGCTTTTAAATCAGGCCAA
Organism: Zootoca vivipara; assembly: GCF_963506605.1. Taxonomy (NCBI): domain Eukaryota; kingdom Metazoa; phylum Chordata; class Lepidosauria; order Squamata; family Lacertidae; genus Zootoca; species Zootoca vivipara. The sequence continues at coordinate 13,036,367 of NC_083287.1, read as the reverse complement.
TCATTCTGTGTACAGTTCAAGCTGAGCCAGAGATGTCATCCAGCTGACAACCCAAAGGACGTCACACTGCTTGAGTGCCTAAACAGCGTAGCTATTCAGACCTTGGGCGGGGAGGGGGAGAGGACCCTAAAAGCTTTTGATGATGTCCTTTTAGTCTGATGAACATGTCTGACAAAGAAGCAGTGGAGATGCTCAAATTTGATGTCGGTCTTTTAATAGTCACTAAGGGCTTGTCCACACTTCTGCATTTCTTGTTTGCTCTTTATCACTAAACTGAAACAAACAGGAATCTGCTAAACCATAGGTTTCCCCTGGGGGAAAGCAGTGGAGCAAATGGAGGTGTAGATGAGCCCTAAGTTGGTGGTGGGGGCACTTTTAGATCTGCGGAATCTAAAACTTTCTACTCACTCACACACTAATGGAATTTGGTCTTTGTGTACAGCTGACATTTCAGTTCCAGCCACTAAACCTGAAGTTTAAAAAGTTTGCTTCAATCCCTTTGTCCCTCAGTGACCACATGTTGGTGACCTACACACCAGCCAGGTTTCCAAAAAACAGTTCTGGTCCCCATCTGCGGTTTTCTATATATGCACAAACAGCATTAATAAAATGTATTTGTGGTGGCCTCTTGGTGTTCTTTTCCTACCAGGGCCGGCCGGCCGGCCCGTAAGACAGACAGAGGCAGCCACCTTGGGTGGCAGAATCTCGTCTGCTCCTGCCGCCACTGCTTCTTCTTGCTTCTGGCAAGCTGGCACAAGATCTTGCCATGGCTGCTGAATCTCCTCACTTATCCCATGACAGGGGGATGCCCTGCCCACTTGCCCCACCACCACTACTGCCACGGCCAGAGAAGCAAGTCACAACAGCGGTGGCTTCTGGAATCCGGAATTTGCAGTCGTGCAACTCCAGTAAGCAAGGCTTTGGTGGGGCAGGGGGTCCCCACCTTCCGGTTTTGCCTCAGGTGGCAAAATGGGATGGACTACCCCTGCTAACTCTCTCTCTCTCTCTCTCTCTCTGTGTGTGTGTGTGTGTGTGTGGTTTTTTAAAGGATAATTACCCACAATTATTAATATGATTTGAAGCCTTCCTGTCTTCTCTAAAAGTCAACATCCGAATTAGGTTTAAGCTAGCATACAACATCTGTATCAACCTATGTCAACCTGAGACAATCCAGATCTTTTCGATGAAACAAAACCTCTGTAGGACACCGCTTACCGAAGGCAAGAAATAAGTAGTAAACCAGCATCCGACATCCTCTTTCAGGTTCAGAAACAGGACTCTATGTTTCTTCTTCATCATACTGAATGGCAGTGGTTTTTTTTTTTTTTGGTCTTTAAACTTTATGGAAGATCTACAGCTCTGAGCAAAATCAGCAAGTTTTTGTGTCACCTGGGACGTGCTGGGAACCACTTTTTATGTATGAGCTTAGATATATTCTGCTTTGAACAACTTTATAGCTCTCCAGCAAACTCGTGAGTGCAAATAGAAGAGGATATCTCCAGCCCACTGGGGGGTGGGGAAGGCTTTTTAATTTATGGAAAACCTGAAAGATAAGACGATTACGAATTCATTAGGATGCAAGTGGGAGGGAGCTGCAACAAAACGTTGCAGTATAGTCTCTCTTTCGAAACTGGACTGCTTTGCAGGAGGGGCCATAGCTCAGTGCATGCTGGGGGTCACAGATTTAATCCCTGGGACTTCTAGGTAAGCCTGGGAATGTCTCTCCTCTGAAACATTGCAGAGCTGCTGCCAGCCCATGTAGACAAAACTGAGCTAGATGTACTAGAGGTCTGACTCTGTGTACCACAGCTTCCCATGTCCCTATGCTCAGGGTGCCAGCCAGCCTGCTATGTGCTCCACTGAAACACAACGTTCCTTGGCTATTGACCATGCTCAGTTCTCGTCGGGCTGTTCTCTGGCCCATTTTAAAAGATTTTGTGTGCACCTGAAAATTTCGGGGTTTCCTAAAATATGAGGATAAACCCCTCTTGCTCCTCGGGAGTCCTATTTTTGCTGCCTGGTGGCCACACGAACTTAATTCACTATAAGAAGGTGTGATGAAGCATTGTGAGAATCAAGTGCTCTTAAACAGGAGCAGAAAGATGCTGATTGCTCTCCGCACCTGCCTCTATAGTCTGATTGATGTGTGGCATTTTTCTATGCTGATGACTTACCTCCATGTAAGAGATGTATAAAAAGTGTGTGTGTGTGTGTGTGTGTGTGTGTGTGTGTGTGTGTGTGTGTGTGAGAGAGAGAGAGAGAGAGAGAGAGAGAGAGAGAGAGAGAGAGAGAGAGAGAGAGAGAGAGAGAGAGAGACTCTTATTTCCTCAGTTACAATCTGCATTCTCTTGGTCTTGGGTGGGGAACCTTTTGGGTGGAATGTCATGTCCCTGAAGCACCTCCAGGTGCTGGAGCAAAGCCAAGTTACCGTGAAAACAAGGATGCTGCAAATTAGCAGCAGAGTGAACACATTCTGCTTTTCATACTGCGCGGTTTCTGCATAAAAAAGAATGTGCAAAGCAATGATTCCACCAGCGAACTACTGGGGTGAAAAAAAGGAAAACCAGCAAACTAAATTGCAGGAGCAAAAGAATTTAACCTTTCTAAACTCTCAAGGTAATAGTTGCAGGGTAGGGCCCAGGACATGTTCAAGTACATACATACTGAGATTTCTATTTTAGTATGAGCTTTCGTGTGCATGCACACGAAAGCTCATACCAAAATAAAAACTTAGTTGGTCTTTAAGGTGCTACTGAAAGAATTTTTTTATTTTGCTTCGACTCAGACCAACACGGCTACCTACCTAGAGAGAGAGAGAGAGAGAGAGAGAGAGAGAGAGAGAGAGAACTCTCCTTCTACAGACACAGCTGAGCATTTTGAAGAACAGTACTGCAGACCACATTACTCTTTAATAAACAGGAGATTAAATATTTATTCCATCTTTTTCCCGAGCGTGTTGACTAACCACTGCATGACCTCCAAATCAATGAGAAACGGAGCAGTTTCCTATGTTTCTCGGCCAAAAAATAGATAGTTGAGGTTTTCTTTTTTTTTAAAAAAACACCACACACACACAAACAACCGAACCCTCAAGCATGGTCCTATCAGATCAGAGAAGAATGGAAATATAAGGACAATAACAGATCTATCACCTTTATTACGCTGGAAATAAATCGCACAGAAAAGAACTAGGTACGCATTTCCCTGTGACAATCATATCTCCTGCCAAGAATTGGTATCCTTGCAAAACCACATCAAATCTTGTGTTACGTGAAATACACTCGACAAACACACAAGACGTAACCGGCTGTGCATTCACATGTTGCATACCAATGCCATGTTGCATACCATATCCGTGTCCCTGCCCTGCACCACTGGCAGGTTGTAGAGGCAAGAATGGAGAAATTCACAACACGTTGGCATCGTGACAAGTGATAGTGGCTACTATGGTAAGTTATGAAGGATGCCATTGTGGGAAACCTCTGCGCAAGGCATGTATTGAGCAGCCACTGCCTGGGTTTACAGCACTGAGTTTGCATGGAAGAGGCAGATTTTAATCAAACGGGCAGCTGTCCATTTCCCTAATGAGACATAAAACTTCAGCCTGTCCTCAGTCAACCTCCACCTTCCTGTCCTCTTACTACAAACAGTCCAGCAGGGGGCACTTGCCTGTCTGCTTCCTCTTCCTTCGTCTCAGTGTTGCCCTTACAGAATTCAGCAGGGAAGCGGATGGGTGGAGTATTATTATTATTATAAGGACAAAATGATCTGGCTCTACCTATAACTGACTCTGGCTCTAATAATAATAATAATAATTTAATATTTATACGCAGTCAATCTAGCTGGGTTTTCCCAGCCACTCTGGGCGGCTTCCAACAGGATATTAAAAAACACAATAAAACATCAAAGATTGAAAGCTTCCCTAAACAGGGCTGCCTTCAGATGTCTTCTACAAGTCAGAAAGTTGTTTCTTTCCTTGACATCTGATGGGAGGGCGTTCCACAGGGCGGGTGCCACTACTGAGGAGGCCCTCTGCTTGGCTCCCTGTAACCTCGCAGTGAGGGAACCGCCAATAGGCCCTTGGAGCTGAACCTCAGTGTCCCGGCTGAACGATGGGGATGGAGACGCTCCTTCAGGAATACTGGACCGAGGCCATTTTGGGCTTTAAAGGTCAGCACCAACACTTTGAATTGTGCTCGGAAACATACTTTTCTTCCTCCCCACCTTCCACTATGCCAGTCTCAATGGGCACCAGCCACCACTGCATGGAATTGAATAATGCCACAGAAATGTCTAATGCTCACCATGGATGCATTGGTCTTTTTTTATGGTGTTTCTATGATGCACCTTCAGTAAGAATTTACAGTAACTGAATCACCGAATTCAAACACAAAGCCCACGGCACACTTTCCAAATTCATCAGTATGAACAACGAAATTTCAGTGTTGAAAGCAACAGCTCGAGTTCCCCCTTAGATCATTAAAAAAAAATAAGATGTGATAAGCAGTATAGAAAGCACAAATAGGAATAAAGGCTACTTTAGATGATTATTATTTTTTAGTGGAGTTAGCTGGGATGAGTTATTTTAGCGGGAAAGTTTTGATTTTGTTTCAGTTTGTTAAGGTGTAAATAATTTATATATTGTTCCATACTTAAGTTTTTTTTTATGATGGGGGATCTTTTATGGTGTGACTTGCCTCAAGGCCTTCAAGATTAAAAAGATTAAGATGTGGAGATTTTATACACCAAATAGCACACTTTCCCAAAGGCTTTCAATCCTTGCACAAACAATAGAAATGCTCAGAATTTAAACAGATGACAATAATTTGGCAAAATCTGATGCAATTTTAATTGCATTAATATGTAATAAAACTCTTGCTTTTGACAGCCTGAGCTACATAACCACTTATTAGTTTAAATATTAAATACAACATGGGCTTTTCACATAATTAAACGCTTTTTCTTCCTGAAAGCATTTTGAAAACTAATGAGTAGCTTCAGTGCAGCTGGCTTCCACACTGTTGAGTACATTCAAGTGAGATTAAATATAATGTCTAGCATCACTTGGATACTAATCAGAAAACCATTTTCTTTTGCCATTCAGATGCACTGGAGGGGCTTGAAGAAAGCTGTAGAAAAAGTGCCCAAAGTTGTCAGACAAAATGTTGCACATAACATTTTTAGATAGCGTTACTGGGTATGTGAGCAGCGTCTTATACACTTCCTTCCGGCAACTTCTGTAGCTATGATGGTGCCAAAAGTACTGCCCTGCTTTCCATTGGACCACAACAGCGAGGTCAAGGCGGGACTTGTCATCTGGGCAGCCCAGAACCTCCATACACACTGCCTAGGCTTGTGCCTTGGGGAGGTCATTTTGGTACCTCTAACAAAGCAAAAAAACAATGCAGGAAGTGCCAGTTATGAATTACTGGTCTCTGCAGCCACAGCAGGCGCTGTGAGTCTCCAGCAGTTTGACTCCAGAGACACACTCCCATTGTCTCTTGAGACAGATGGATGCCAACAATAAGATCAGTTCTATGACAAGTTGGGTAAAGGATAAACCTGTTTCCAGAACAGCCGTAATTTCTCTCTCCTCTCCTGCCAAACAGCTGAGAAGAAAAGAGTAAATCCCATACATGCCCTTGTGAGTCATCTGCTGGGGAGGAGATATGAGGCTAGTTGAGGCAGTGGGGAGGTTGGTACCAGCACAGCCACAGAGCCAACCCTGCACTCCCAGCATTGCAGTCGCACCAATCTCCTTTCTGCCTAGCCCCTCCTTGTCTCAGTAAGCTCCTTCTACCTATCATCCATTTGTTGAAAGGTCCGGCCCTGTCATTAGGCAGTGAGGCGGCTGTCTCAGGCAGCTGGTTTTGGATGCCATGAAAGCACAGCAAGTTATTTAATTCATTATTGGTGCGGTTTTACTGACAGGGAGGGGGAGAAGTGTTTGTGGGGTTTTCTGGCTTGGGTGCCCAATTTCCCTGGCCCTGGGTACTACTGTGCAGCTGGACTTGGGGGTGAGGGTTGCTCTTTGCTGTTGTGCCTCAGGGCAGCAAACTATATCAGGCCAGCCCTGCAAGGCAAAAACAATGAAGTCTTATCTGGCGATATATTGTTTGTTTGTTTGTATTTTTTTTTTCAGGTGTACTCATAGCACATCTATATAAACTAATGAACATGGCTAATGTAGGCCCATTAATTTCAGTTGGTTTACTCTAAGTAAAACTTAATTGGTGCCAAATTGGTGCCAAAAAGCAGAGACATCATCTTGCCTACAAAGGACCGTATAGTTAAAGCTATGGTTTTCCCAGTAGTGATGTATGGAAGTGAGAGCTGGACCATAAAGAAGGCTGATCGCCGAAGAATTGATGCTTTTGAATTATGGTGCTGGAGGAGACTCTTGAGAGTCCCATGGACTGCAAGAAGATCAAACCTATCCTTTCTTAAGGAAATCAGCCCTGAGTGCTCACTGGAAGGACAGATCCTGAAGCTGAGGTTCCAATACTTTGGCCACCTCATGAGAATAGAAGAATCCTTGGAAAAGACCCTGATGTTGGGAAAGATTGAGGGCACAAGGAGAAGGGGATGACAGAGGACGAGATGGTTGAACAGTGTTCTCGAAGCTACGAACATGAGTTTGACCAAACTGTGGGAGGCAGTGGAAGACAGGAGTGCCTGGCGTGCTATGGTCCATGGGGTCACGAAGAGTCGGACACGACTAAACAACAACAATTGGTGCCAAAACTAGCACAGATCACAGCAGCGGCCAAACAAGTGAAACCATCTTAAATTCAAGCAGGTGTGTGACTCAGGTTGCTTACAGATTCAGTGAAACAGTTATATTCCTGCTTAACTCCAGAACGCAATACAATTTGTATTCTCCGGGACATAGAGGATGGAGTAGATGCTTTCACTCTTATACCCAAAGCCTACTAACAACCCCCCTCCCCCCAGCCTCTATTAACATTTGCTACGATATCACGTACAATACATTCAGTGAACTTTCATCTGGCCGAATCTACTTTCGGGGGCTTTTGGTAAAGGGGAAAGATGTCAAATGTTTTGACGGATGATGAAGTAAAAGCATAACACAACTCTCAAGGGGCAGCTGTAATGGATATGCAACTGCTGATGTCTCTCTCTTACATAAATCAAGGCATGTGCCAAAAGTGATCATCATTTCACTTTCTTTCGCCAATACTAGTTTTCTCTGCTTCGTTTGATTTTGGCTTCATCATCACACTTGTGTTCTTTTTTTCACACCTTATGGAACCCTCAACACTTGGAGACATGATGTCTAATGTCTTGTCAGTTACACTTTGACCCATATGCTCACTCCAAGCTAGATCTATGGGGTAACTTGAAAATACAGAGGCAATCCTTTTTTGTGGAAGATGCGGATTGATAGTGGGATTGACATGCTAGAGCAGCTAGTAGGATCAGTAGAAAGATTTGCCGTCTTTCATGGACCATCTGCTTTGAGTACCTTGGCCTCTTCTATATTGCTGGAGGAAAAACTTGCATTGTCACAAAAAACCTAAACAGAAATGGTAATTGCAATGCTGCAAATTGGATGTTCAGGATCTTGGAGATGAACAGAATAGAGCAAAGGTCCCAAACTAAGGCCCGGGGGCCAGATGCGGCCCAATCGCCTTCTAAATCCGGCTCGCGGACGGTCCGGTAATCAGCATGTTTTTACACGAGTAGAATGTGTCCTTTTATTTAAAATGCATCTCTGGGTTATTTGTGGGGCCTGCCTGATGTTTTTACATGAGTAGAATGTGTCATTTTATTTAAAATGCATCTCTGGGTTATTTGTGGGGCATAGGAATTCATTCATTATTTTTTTCAAAATATGGTCCGGCCCCCCACAAGGTCTGAGGGACAGTGGACCGGCCCCCTGCTGAAAAAGTTTGCTGACCCCTGGAATAGAGAGTTAGAGCTTGATGCCCTTGTGTGGCCATGGAGTCCATGTGTTCAGTTGATGGCACAGAGTTATAGCATGGGAACATGTTTTAGGGGCCATTTTACATGTTGAATAGAACACAGAGTTGTTGCCACAAGCAGAAGCTTTTCCCTCCAGTGACAATAGCAGATACACGGGCTGTGATGCAGATCCAACTATCAGCGGGTAGCATGGCGTTCAAGCTGTTCTGCACACCGCACAGGGACCTGATCCAGGCTGCAGCCCTGCACCTGCAATTAGCTCTTTCAAAGCCATCCACCACAATTGCTTATTTATCTAATTTATCTGGGATTTATCTTTTGTTTATTATAATAATGAACATATCAAATACATGCGCAATCATGCTACAAAGCGCCTGGTACAAGTACCGTAAATAAAAATGTAAATCTACAAAGTTCCTAAAGTGCTGGACAATTTAAGACTTTTGGGAGGAGGGCAAGATCTGTAAAAGGAGAAGCATGCATTAAACAAAATGCACCAAACACAGTACAAAAAAAAAAGTTTTCTTTCTCCCACTGGAATACCAAACACTGTTTTTCATGAATATGTATAATTAGATGTTCTCTGTGAGTGAGAAGTAGTAATTAATTCAGCGTTAAAAATCACAACCTATTACTTGAACACCATAGCAACCAACATTGCCAAAAGAGAAAATGAAATTTCAAAGCCTATTTTTAAATTATTACATTTGCACATTTTCCAAAATTTCAAAGCAGGCTAGAATTATTTTTAGATAAAGACAATAGAAGTTAAGTTGTCAGAATACTAAGGCGTAAGCTGAGCAAAGCAACAACCCTTTGCTGCAGAATGATCAAATGGCCCGGTGACTTCTAAGATACCAGGAGTGTTAAAATAAAAATACAAAACACAACAAAATGACTGACTGCTGTGCTTCACTTCTTTCAAGAAGAGAATGCCATGTATTCTGATAATCGCGTCTTTATTATGACTGGAGCAATTAGGGAGTCCTTTGTTGTGGAATCAACAACAAATTAAATGACTGTTCACTTTCTTTCATTTCCCTTCCCCTCCCTTGCAAATTGTGGCATCTGTGGTTCCAGCCAACCAAAGAGCACAGAGTCAACGTTATGACACCGCAACACTACAAAATCAGCTTTGACAATGTGATTATGCCAGTAAGACCAAGTAAGGCCAACTGAGAATGAGAACGGCATTTCTCATATCAGCATTCTGAATTCGTGAACACTTCCGCCTTTTTCAGAACTACTCATAAAAAAGATGACTAAGGATTATCAGCATTGCTGAAATGGTTCAATGTGGAAAATACCCTCTCTTTTCATCTCAGGCCTACTTGGTATATTTGGAGTTGGCTGGCAACCTTATTCATAAGCATTCCAACTGGAAGACATTTCATGGGGGAACTCTTTGCATCAGATCTGCTCAATTTCCTCAAAATGATTTTAAGGCCACATATATTCCTTTCACAAGTGTGTGCCCCACTTCATAGCTGCTCTGACAGGGAAGACAATGATATATATGTACAGGCATTTTGCTGCCATTGCATTGAGTCCAACACAGTCGTGCTTCTAGTGAGAATGGATGGGAAGTAGTTGCACTGGTGTCTTGGTATCTTATCTATCTTTACTAACCTTCATCTTCTTTACAACAATAGCGAAGCTAAGACTGGGTTAAAGACACAGGGTTTTTCTTTCTCTCTTAAGCGATGCAGATTTTGTCAAATTAAAGAGATAAACATATCAGGTCTGATGTCACCAGATCAGGCCACAATGAATGTGTCTTCTCAGACCAGCTAATTATACAAACAAACCACTTGCCATTTTTTGTGAAAGGCGGGGTACTTTATTTTGTTTGTGCTTCATCATTTTTTAGTGTTTTATTATGGCTAAGGGCCTCAAAAGCCCTAGACATCTGAGAAGCATAGCTGCCAAGTTTTCCCTTTGCTCGCGAGGAAGCCTATTCAGCATAAGGGAAAATCCCTTTAAAAAAGGGATAACTTGGCAGCTATGCTGAGAAGGCCTCAGTGCAAGATGTCACATACGGGGGGGGGATTATATAGCACTAGTATCTTGAAGCCCGTTAAAATAACGGGTGCTAGAGCGCGTGTTGCGAAAGCAGCAAGGCCGGATCGCAACCCCGGCGCTCGGCTATAGGAGAAGCCGGGGCCGCGGCGCCGCCTCCTCGGCCAGGCCTGGTCACCTACAAATTAAATTAAATGGTCACCCTTAATTAAAGTATAGATCAAATAATACATTTTCAGGCTAATATTAAATACAACGGAAGCTTTGATCAATGTCAGCCTACTTCTTCAGATACAGATACAAAAGTAGGCTCCTCCCCTTTTACGCAAACGAATCCTTTACTTCATTCAGCCTATCACTTCCCGCGCATGCCCGCGAGAGCGAAGGAAGGCAAAGGCGGGGTGTACTGGGGAGTGCACACGCGCGCGTGAGAGAGCACGGGCGAGCAGCTACCTGACCAACCGGCGAGCCACGTCGCGAGCCCGGACAGCTTTGAGAGCGCGCACCCCGCCCCCTTGCTTGGTGCTTCTCCTCACTGCTTGGGCCGAGCGAGCGAGTTCCTCGCCTCACAGGGCGGGAGCCAGGCGCGGTGGTGGCGGTACCAGTGGGAACGTTTTTGGCGGGTGGGTTGCCAGGCGAGGCGGGCCGGGGGGTGACGGTAGCGAGGGCATGCGAGGGGCGGCTGGGAGGTGGGAGGAGGGGGTCCCGCCATTGTCCCGGCCAGAGGTGTCGTGCTCCTGCTGCTGCTGCTGGAGGAGGAGGAGGAGGAAGGAGCCCGGAGCTTGAGGCGGCCGCTCCGGCTGTGAGGGGATTGAAGGGGAGCGGCTGGCCGGGGGTGCGGTCCTCTTGCCCACCTCGCCGCCTCAGCCTGGCTCGTCTCCCTGCTGGGCCAAGCGGGCACCAAGCTTCCCTCTTCGAAGTGCCTCTTCGTCCAATCCCTGTGTCCCTGGGGCACACGCGCAGTAGCGCGGAAAACGGGACACAGGGAATCTGGACGCAGAGACACTTGCACTTTATTATATAGGATTGCATATCCTAATTCAGAGAATAAGAACACAACTCACACATGCCTCTAAATTAAATGTGAAAAAAGCCAAGGCCCTCCCTGAGGCTCCCTTTCCCATTTTTAAGCAGGATGTATGTATGCAAAAATAAATGCTGGACTCTGGGCCTTTACCTCTTTCCTTTGAACAGTGTCTCCCATGGACATATAAGTCATCATAGGAAGCATAGGGAGCTGCAATATACGAAGCCAGACCATTGGTCCATCTAGCGCAATATTGACTCTACAGTGACTGGCAGTGGTTCTCTGGGGTTTCGGTCAAGGAGTCTCTCCCAGCCCTAGCTGTAGATGCTAGGGATTGAACATGGGATATTCTGCATGCAGGCTCCCTTCTTTGATCACTGGAAAGGCATTTTACATTATCTTTAACGGATAGCAATTATATCCCAAATCTCAAAAGGTTTGTTTTCATTATGTGATAAAACGGTTCTAATAATCTTGACTGTGTTGCTTTGAGACTATGCAAATAATAAACAGGACTTTCTCCTTATGTAACCCACTCGGTTTTCCAGTTTTATATAGCTCATTTTTGTCCATAGACACATGGGTGGATGGGCCTTGCAGTTGTTTTGTGGTTGCCTGCTGAGAGGCTGCTTTTCTTAAAAGCTACTTCCTATTTAATAATTTTTCAGTTCCACTTTCCTAAAATGTAAAATAGAGGAAGGGAGTAAATAAACAACATATAGGGGTTGAAGCAGGAGTTTCTGCATGGTGTCTGTGGAAACCAATGGACCCCACCAGTGTCTTCTCATGGCAGCCACAGGAGGTCTTGTAAACACCAGGTCCAAGGCATGTCCACGGCTATGAGTTGGGCCAGACATATTCAGGGACAGCCCCATGGAAAAGCACATAAATCTGACCTTTGGAGTGTTTGTAAGGAAACAATTTTTAACTTACCAAATGCATGGTCCCTTTCTATGCTAATGGAAGTGGGAAAGTTTGGAAGCAACTTAGAATGGGGTATTTCAAAAGTTTAACAGCCTATATGTCCACACTTTACTCTGGGTCCACAAAACATATAAAATATACAGTAATACAATTGTCTTTAAGGTGCCATAGGACTGTTATTGTTTCCTGCAACAGATGGGCAACACTCTGCAGCACAGCTACTCCTCAAAATTGATATGGTTATCTATTCCTTTGGTTGCCAATATTCACAAAGTAATTTCGTTACTCTAGTCATGCCCTGAAGGCATTCACAAGTATTTCCCTAGCATTTCTCTTCCCAAACCGCTTTTGTGACCATAAAATGAAAATGTGCCCAGAGAGATCACTAAAGGGGGTACATTGCAGACAAAATACTCTTATTAATGTTCCCGACATTGTGAAAATATTTCAAAAGTGCCTCCTGAAATGGGCCTGGATGCATTCTAAATTAATTTAGTATTGGTTTTAGGATCTCTTTTATTCATCATAAGGCAAATGGGATTTCAAATGCCTCTCCCCCAAGTATTTCAGATGGGTTGGGAAAGTACATCCAACTGAATAAACATCCTCTGCTGAATAACAAAAGGGTTAGGAGATGGGAACCAAAATTAAGGGGCTTTGATCTGCCCGCAACTACTTAGCTTCATTTCAACCCTGCTTTCAGGTTTCCCCTGTGAGAACAGGATGCTGGACTAGATGGGCCATTGGCCTGAAGAATAGCAGCACTATTCTTATGTCCTTGTGACTAGGTGGACAATATTATGCAGCTCCTGTACAATCTCTAATCCAGAAGAAGCCAGCATGATGTCCTCTAGGTAGAAAGTAGCCTGTAAATTATTTAAGCAAACAAACAAATAAATAAATAAATGGGAAGGGTGTGCTCAGTCTGAAATCCAATTGCTAATTTTTGATGGGAAATTTCAGAGTTCCTGCCATTCCTTATTATCTTTAAAACATACTTGGATCAGGTATTCCTAGAGAGAAAGTCTTCAAATAGAGGCTTGTTCTCAGTAAAGTCATAGCCACCAAACGTATAGGCAAGAACAAACTTCTAATATCCTGTTTGAAAGCAGCCCGAGCAGTCTGTTGTCCACAAGAACACTTCCTTATCTAGGATTTGGACCCAATATGCATAGCTGTCAACTTTCGGATTTGAAAATAAGGGATCCGCAGCCTCACCTGCCCCAGGGACAGTCTACGGTATATCTAACAATCCAGGATAGCAGCGGGAAACGGTGCTGGAATAAGGGAATTTCCAGCAAAAAAAGGGAAGGTTGACAGCTGTGGCTTGGAATAAGGGAGTTTCCTGCAAAAAGGGGGAGGGTTGACAGCTATGCCAATATGTATTATACATTTAAAGCATTATGATATCACTTTACACAGTCAAGGCTTCCCCCTGTTCTGGGAGTTGTAGTCTGTTAAGGGTGCTGACAATTGTTAGGAGACTTCATTCTCTTCACAGAGCTACAATTCCCAGCGTAGTTTAACAGGCAATATCTATTCCCCAGGGAACTCTGGGAATTGTAGCTCTTTGATGAGAACAGGGGTCTCCTAACAACTTTTAGCACCCTTAATAAACTATAGTTTCCAGTATTCTTTGGGGGGAAGCCATGGCATGATTCTTCTTTAGATGTAGAGCACAGGTGGGGTCTTTGTTCCTCTCCTACCCAAGGCTTTAAAAAGATTTGTTCCTAACAAAGTTGGTGCACTCCCAAAGCTACCCCAATGATCTGAAAAACAGAACTGGTCCATGGCCCTCAAATATTTTTGTGCATCACCTTCTAATGTTTACATAAAAGGCAGCAGAAAAATAGCTTAAATGAATAGTTTTTTTCTCCTGTATCGATAAGAAAATGGGAAAGGCATGCATTGATATAAGTCTTGCAGCACGATTTTGGAGAATGCATTCTATGGTCTCTCTTAAAGAAGAACAGAACAGAACAGAAACAGAAAACTCCTGCCCCTGCCCCAATAGAGCTAAATCCAGTGCCACCTAGTGACTAAAACTACTGCATTTTTCTGTGTATAAGACTAGGGTTTTTTCTCTCCAGAATTAGGGGGCCTCTTATACACGGATAGTGTCCCTCTCCCTGTCCCCATTTTCTTAAATCTGAATCCCCCAAAATAGGGGGTGTCTTATACATGGGGGCGTCTTATAGACAGAAAAATACGGTACCCACTATCCACATAACAGTGGTGGACTTTGGGAACTCAAATCTCAGTGGCGCTCTGTGTGATGCCGAAATGATGCTTCTTTCTAAGTCATAGTTGTAGCACCCCGAGAAGCCCTTGAGGCTCAGTGCCCAGCGCGACTGAACCAGCTACATCCCCCTAAATCCACCTCTGCACACATACACTTTTATACAGGCAACAACCATTTTATGTGGGGGCTCCATTCCCAGCCTCTCCCACACATCAGCACTGCACCCATAAGCGCATTCTGCCCTGCCCCCATTCCTCAACCCATTTCCCCCTCTTCAGAGTTCAAAAGTACCCATGTGTCGGCAATCACACGCCTAACATGGTCACTGCCTGTATTATCCTTGCATTTATATTTTTTTTTTCTTTCATCTGCTGATCGCTGGAAAAATACAGCCCACTCTCAACAACATTGCTCTGTGCGCATCGCTTTAAAAAAAACTCTGAGGCTCTAGACTTCCAAACGGATCATCTAATTAAACAGCAGGAAATTCAGACAAAAATGGTCAGAAAGTGACATCAGTCTTTAATACTGCAAGTGGAACACGTGTGTGTGTGTGTGTGTGTGTGTGTGTGTGTGCGTGCGCGTGTGTGTTAAGAACACTGCCAGGGGACCTCTGGCCTAAAAGAACCCAATATTCCTGTATCTCTGCAAAATTCATTTCCATCTATTCAAGTGGTTGATTAGGCTACTTGAAGAATACAATGCATTAAATTGAGAAACAAGGAAAGGCTGCAAGCTGATAAAGGGGCAATTACTTTAATATTTGGCATTCATTAAAAACCAACCAGTTTAATTCCCTCCCACCCTTGTAAAAGAGATAATAGTCCAATAAATATTCACAGTTTTAGAGAAGGACTAAGAATTAGACAAAGAATTTATATGTGGAAAGTCTTTGGACATGTAACAACTCCTTGCTTGAAGGCCCATTCTAAAAGGCAACACTAAGAAAAATTAACACTTTCAGTGGTCTCTTGCTAATAAAACCAAAGTGTATTTTTAGGCAATGGCTTAAAGGGATGCCACTTTCCTTCCTTCCTTTTCCTTTTTTTAAAAAAACCAACCCTCTTCCTGCACCTTTAAGAGCAGATCAGGACACAAAAATGGAAGTTTTGCCATGCTAGAAGCAGCTGTTGATGGTTGAAAGCACAAAATAAGGTGGTAACCCCAAATGTGATTATTTGAGGAATGATAAAATCTCCAGCTCAGATTCTCCCTTCTGCCTAGTTTAAGCCAGAAACATATTTTGTACGACTCCCTTCCTGTACCCTGCAAAAGGTATACTTTCAATATTTTGCAAACCAAGAATATATTCATGTTTCTCAGAATCTTACCCTCTCTCTCTCTCTCTCTCTCTCTCTCTCCCTCCCTCCCTCCCTCCCTCCACACACACACAACATGTACACTTCTCTACTCACAACAACAAACAGCTCACACTCTCAAACAGCACAAGTAGGATGGTATTTATGCATTAGGTGAAATATTTCAGATGCCTAACACAAGGAGCTGTGTGCTTTGACAAACCATTTCATCCAGAGCACTTACCTACAATTTATTTTTAAGCAACACTAGGATAAAATTTGCTCTCCAGTATCTCATCAGAGGCCCTTCCTAGGTTTGCTATCCAAAATGCATTTAGCTGGACCACAGGAAGCCGTCTCATTCTGGGGCAGGCTGCTCATCCATCTAGCCCAATACTGCCTGCTCTGACTGGCAGCACCTTTCCAAAGTCTCACGCAGATGCCTTTTGAACCAATTGCTAGCCGATCCCTGGGGATGCCAGGGACTGAGCACCAGACCTGTCACTGATAAAAAACTTGTGCTCTACAACTGACCAAAGGATAAACCAGGCCTGACCATAGAACTGAGTTGCCCTGATGGATGACCTTTGCAGAGCTCTCTGCACCCTTGCTCCTGCTTCTTGATTTCTCACTAGCATTTGATACTATCAACCATTATATCCTCCTAGACCAGCTCTGGAGAATGGGAATTGGGACACTGTATTACACTGTATTACACCTGGGGACCCAGGTGGCGCTGTGGGCTAAACCACTGAGCCTAGGGCTTGCTGATCAGAAGGTCGGCGGTTCGAATCCCTGTGACGGGGTGAGCTCCCGTTGCTTGGTCCCAGCTCCTGCCAACCTAGCAGTTCGAAAGCACGTCAAAGTGCAAGTAGATAAATAGGAACCGCTATAGCGGGAAGGTAAACGGCATTTCCATGTACTGCTCTGGTTTGCCAGAAGTGGCTTTGTCATGCTGGCCACATGACCTGGAAACTATACGCCTGCTCCCTCGGCCAATAATGCGAGATGAGCGCGCAACCCCAGAGTCGGTCACGACTGGACCTAATGGTCAGGGGTCCCTTTACCTTTATGTTTGAAAAGCACTCTAGTTGAAGGCTGCAGTCAAGATAACAAACCAGACGAAGGGAGAGCAGGGGCCTGGAAGTTTCCTATTAGCAGACTGAGAAGGCACACTGATCTCACTATGGTGAGATGCAATGTGCTTCTATTTAAATTATAGGAATTATTTCTAAACGTACAGGTGTGCTCATAAACAAGCATATGCAAATTTTATGCAACTCTTCCTCTTCTTTTGGTGATACATTTTGGTCAGGGGTCCCTTTACCTTTATTACACTGGTATGAATGGACTTCAGGACTGAGTCCCAAGGGTAGCATTGGAAAAGTGCCTTTCAGTCCCCTGGCAACTATCCTATGGGGTGCCCCCAGGGGAAGATCTCCGGTGCTATTTAAGGGTCATCTAATCCAACCCCCTGCAATGCAGGAATCTTTCGCCCAACATGGGGCTCAAACCCACGACCCTGAGATTAAGTGTCTAATGTTCTACGGACTGAAATATCCAACCAAAGGATAAGTGCTTTCCATTCTACTTATTAGTCCAGTTGTGTGAATCTGGTTGGTTAGCTTAAAAATGCAGGCTGAACATAATCCAGGAGTATCTCTACATGTAACCAAGCTCTTAAGACATTTATAGAGCTTCCTGTGATTCTCACAAATGTACATTTGCACTTGAACAATGGCAGATAAACAGTCAGACAAAGATAAAGAACTTTTGATGATGGAGCACATTTTCAGAAGCCCTTTTCTATTATATTCCAGGACTCATAGGAACGGAGATGCCATACCTGACTGATAAAGATCTCTGATGTCACAATGGCTAATTTTAGATTTACACAATGCCCATATTCCGTATAACCCAGGTTCTTATCTTTGATAATAAATTCTCAGAGCATAGACTGCGACTTTCAAATGGAAAAATGCAGTACCTAGCAGGAACCCTTTCTAGCACACAGCAGCTTTTATGAATGCCTCCTAACGATCCATAGCCTGTAAGCTTCGATAAACTGTATAATAATTTTTTTTTTGCATTGTTTGAGGGCATTAGAAAAAAATTAAGATGAATTTCAACAAGAACTGCTTCCAGCAGAGCATAAAATCTTGTGACGTATGTTACAATTCATTTGCCAATTATATAGGAAAATCTGGTTAATTGATTTCCTACTTCATTGAAAGCTGTCTGTGCATGTCTATACATGAGCCTGCATGTATAGCTCCCAATGCATTGCAAAGGCAATGACCAATATTATTATTATCAGTGGAGTGCTGGACTCTAAAATGATTTACCGTATTTTTTGTTCCATAAGATGCACTTTTTTCCTCCTAAAAAGTAAGAGGAAATGTCTGTGCGTCTTATGGAGCGAATGCGTGGTCCCTGGAGCTGAATTGCCCAGGGGCTAAAGGCAGATCGTGTTTTATTTTTTTAAGAAAGAGCTAAAGGCTAACAAGAGGGAATGAGCACTTTGAAAGGAACCCGCTCAGCAGCTGATTGCAAGAGATGGGGAGGGAGATAAGAGAGTTAGATCCCTTCCCGGCCCCTCCAGGCCCCTTGCCTAGGCCTCAATTGTTGTCTGCAGAGGGAGACATATGACTGGCTGATTAGATTATCTGTCTGGAAACTGTAGAAATGTGTCCCTTTCCTTTCCTAGAGAACCTGCAGAACTGTGAGTTGAACCCCATAAAAACAGGATTTTCCCCTTCGCAAGGAAACACAGCAACTTTGAGCTGATCCTAAAAAAATGGAGCTTTGCAAAAAAAAAAGATGCACAACTCTGAGCTGACCCCCTCTTTTCCCATTTGCAAAAGAAGCTGCACAACTTTGAGCTGATACTAAAAAAATGGAGCTTTCTCCTTTTGCAAAAGAAGCTTCCTCAAATATTTAATTGGGGGGGGGGCAAAGGCACCTAAGCCTCTAGGAGTTGGCTGCTATGCCTAGGACAATTCAATAAAGCAAAAAATGTTTTCTTGTTTTCCTCCTCTAAAAACTAGGTGCGTCCTGTGGTCAGGTGTGTCCTATGGAGCGAAAAATATGGTGCCTGTTTTTATCCATTCACATAATGCTATATTTTCAGATACAATGACTTGGATCAACAGAAGAAGAGTGTCCAGATCAAGGGAAGTAATAGCCCCGCTCTATTCTGCCTTTGTCAGACCACACCTGGAATACTGTGCACTATTCTGGGCGCCACAATTTAAAAAGGATGTTGACAAGCTGCAACATGTGCAGAGGGGGGCAACCAAGATGATCAAGGGTCTGGAAACGAAGCCTTATAAGAAGCGCTTGAAGGAGCTAGGTCTGTTTAGCCTGCAAAAGAGGAGACTGAGAGAAGACATGATAGCCATCTTCAAATGTCTTAAGGCCTCTCACATAGAGGAGGGAGCATGCTTGTTTTCTCCTGCTCTGGAGGGCAGGACCCAAACCAATGGTTTCAAGTTACAAGAAAGGAGATTCCGGCTAAACATTCAGAAAAATTTTCTGACAGTAAGAGCTGTTCGGCAGTGGAACAGACTCCCACGAGAAGTGGTGGGCTCTCCTTCCCTGGAGATTTTTATACAGAGGTTGGATGGCCATCTGCCATGGATGCTTTAGCTGAGATTCCTGTATTGCAGGGGGTTGGACTAGATGACCCATGGGTCCCTTCCAACTCTAAGATTCTATTATTCTAAGTTAGTGGTACTTAGTTCCCACTGAAATCAATGGGAAAAGTTTGAAGACAAGCTAGTTGTCCATTGATTTCAGCAGAAACTCAGTAACTGGATGCAACTCTGCATAAAAATGTTTGAAGAAATACAGTGTTTTTCTTCATATGTACATCCATCAGACAATACAGGATGCTTGCTGAGAATTTTTTCGTGGGTCCAAAGAGATAACAAGTCAATTTTATTTCTCGGGTATATATAGCTTCAAAGTCTGAGAGCTAGACTGTTTTGATAACATGTTTAGACCACATCTAAATCCAGTGTAGTTCATTATGGACCATCCATGCTGAACATTTTTGAAATCAATACAGGTAGTTGCCCCAGCACATGATACAACCATGCTGAAAGCAGCAGGTCTGTTTCCAGCCCATCTCCACTATGCATTTAAAGCAAATATCATACCACATAAATAGTCATGATCCCCCCACAGGATTCTGGGAATTGTAGTTTTGTTAAGGGTGCTGTGAGAAAACCCCTATCCCTCCTCATAGAGCTAAAATTCCCAGTGTTCTGTGAGAAGAGGGAATGATTGTTAAATCACTCTGGAAACTGAAGCTCTGCGAGGGGAATAGGAATATCCTAACAACTGTCACAGTGCCCAGAATTCTTAGGGGGAAGCCAAGTCTATTAAAGTGGTTTAGTGCATACAGGGCTTAGAACACTGGCTGAATATCGAGATGCTTGAGGAATAGGGTCAAGCTCAAGACAATTTGTTGCCTTATTTATTTATTGCATTTTGTTGCCTGAGCTGAAGAATGATGGTGCTTTCCACATAACGAAGCCAACTGAACTGGAAACTGAATCTTCAGTGAGACAAGATAGCATCTCCCACTGTACCTGAGGGCAGCCGATCAGTTTAAAGGGCTCAGGGAGGCTGCACGACGCACAAACATCTCTCCTCCAACATAAGGAAACAGCCCAATCATACTCTGCCTAATAAGTAAGGAGTTCAGGAATTCACTCTCCACCAATTCAGACTTTCACAAATTCAGCCATGCACTCAATGGACCTATCCTGGACTAACATATAGATCAGAATGTGTGAGGGACAGGGGATATCGCGAAGTCCCTCCCCTCCTGAGTTCAAGCCAATCACCGAGCACAGGGGAAAGCAGAGAGAGTTCCGATTCCAGTGGGGAAGCAGGAAGTCGTGTCCGAGGCTCAGGCAAGGTAGAGGAGCCAGGGTCCCAGGTGGGACAGGAAGGGGCGAATAAGGGGGGGGAGACCCATCCCCCCAACTCCGGAACTACGCAGAAAGAGGAGGGGAAAGAGGATGGGTCTGCCAAAGCTTTTGTGTTGGAGAAAGACGCGCCAAAAGCCATTAGGAGGTTCTGAAACCGACTGATCACATCACTCCGTGTAAATAGCAATGACTTCAGCACTGTAAATACGCAGCACCAATAAAAGAATAAAATGCAGAGCTGCGTAGCGTCGTTACTCTGAAGTAGTCCACTCCGGCCACTGTGACAGCAACCTCCTAATCCTTTTTGGGCTACTTTGGAGTTGCCGGGATGAGCGTGTCAGAGGCGGAGAGATGGCGGCAGATCGCGGAGCAAGCCCAGCAAGAACTGCAGCAGCTGTCGCTGCAGGCGCAGGGGGAATTGAAGGCAGCTAAAGAAGAGACTAAGAAGGTCCAGGACGACCGGCTACAACTTGCGGAACAGGTGAGAGCGCTACAGGAAAGAGAGCAGGAATTAAGGGCGGTGGCGGTAGACCTCCAAAACAAGCTGGATGCAGAGAAAAACAAGGCGGGAGGGGCACCCCAAGTCCAAGTGCTGCCAGGAAGGAGAGCCGGGACGCTAGTAAGCAAGTTCAATGGAGACCCGAGGGAATATCAGGGCTTTGAGACTGAGATTGTGTATGCTCTTGAGCTGCACCACGCTGAGTTCCCTGATGATGAGCACAGGGTAGCGTTTATTGTGGAGCACCTTACCGGGGCAGCCAGGGAGTGGCTAAGACCGTTAATCGCAACAAAGAATCCTTGCATGAAGAATGTCAAACTATTTCTAGAAGGTTTGAAAACGATGTATTCGTCCGATAGTCATATGGACCAGACTAAGGAGGAACTTCATAATTTACGCCAAGGAAATATGACAGTTCGCGCGTATTGGGCGAAATTCACCATGCTGGTGCACAGATTGGGGTGGGAACTAGAGTTACCCCCAATGCAAGCGGCGTTCTACTTGGGGTTGCATGAGGAGGTGAAGGATGAGCTCTCGAGAGGTCCAAAGCCCAGTAATATGGATCAGCTGAGCAAAGTGGCTCTGGCGGTGGGGGTGAGACAGGAATCCCGGTGGAGCGACAAGCAAGCAACGCGCGCAAAGCGGGCTTGGTTCCCACGGTCGCAGGAGAAGCCACTCCCCCAACAACCCTTTCAAGCCACGCCTGGGGCCAGTCAGGACCAGGAACCCATGCAGATTGATAGCGCGCGCGGGCTTTTCAAACCCCAGCGGCGCCAAGACGCAAGGAGGGAAGGGGTGGGAATTGCTTTCTCTGCAACTCCCCCCAGCATCTCGTCAGAGACTGCCCACATCGCAGGGAGTGGCAAGGAAAGGCGGGAACGGTTGTGCCCTCCCCCACTGACGCAGCACCACAGCAGGGAAACGGGAAAGCCTGGCTGCAGGAGACAAGGGGCAGCAGCCAGGCACAGTCAGCAGACAACAGCCCCAGCCCACCCACCCGCACAGAGAGGAGCAGAGCCAGCCCACCCCTCCCAGAGCAGGAGTGGTTCTAGAAGTGACGCTCACGCTCCCAAATGGCTATCCCCTGACGGTCCTCGCCCTAATTGACAGTGGTGCCTCAGCCAACTTCTTCTCGAGAAACTTTGCAGAAGAGCACCAGATCCAGCTTCTGCAGCTGGATTTTCCCCTGCATGTGGCAACCATTGACGGCAGAGAGCTGCTGGGAGGGGCCATCACTCATCAACCCCCCCCCATGAGAATGACGGTGGGAAGGCACTCAGAGACACTGGCATTCAACGTCACAACCATCTCAGACCCCCCCATCGTCTTGGGCATGAGCTGGCTGGCGCGCCACGACCCCTCCATCAGTTGGCACCAGAGATGCATCACTTTTGGCTCGGACTTTTGCCTGGAACATTGCATGCAGCACCAACCAGGGGAGGGGCCTCCGATAGCCACGGTGGCCACCATGCACATCAAAGGGGGTGAGGCGATACCCAAGCCGTACTGGGACCTGCAGGAGGTCTTCAGCGAAGCGGAGTCCGACCACCTACCCCCCCACAGGCCTTTTGACTGCCAGATCAACCTGGTGCCAGGGGCAACTATACCCCCAGCCAAGCTGTACGCCATGTCAGACCAGGAACTGGAGGATCTGCGCGCTTTCATCGACAAGAACCTCAAGCGGGGGTTCATCAGAGAAAGCAAGGCAGCAGGGGGCAGCCCAGTCTTCTGGGTGGACAAGAAAGACACGCAACAGCGCCGTCTTGTGGTGGATTTTAGACGGCTGAATTCAGTAACAGAGCCAGTGGCTTTCCCCATGCCCAGAGTGGATGATCTCCTGACAGCGGCACGCAGGGGCAAGATTTTCACCAAGCTAGACCTGAGGGGGGCGTACAACTTGATCAGGATCCGGGAAGGCGATGAATGGAAAACCACGATGTTCACGCCTCTGGGCTCTTTTGAATATCTGGTGATGCCCTTCGGGTTGCAAGGGGGCTCAGCATGCTTCCAGGCCTTCATGCACCACGTCCTGGGGTCCCTCCTCTTCAGGAAATGCTTGGTCTTCCTGGATGACATCCTTATCTATTCCGATGACCCAGTGCAGCATGTGAAAGATGTCAGGGAGGTGTTGCAGCGCCTGAAGGAGAACCACCTGTATGTGAAGCTGGAGAAGTGCAAGTTTCACACCAAGGAGGTGGACTTCCTGGGCTACAAGCTGTCAGACAAGGGGCTGGCGATGGACAAGGACAAGGTGCAGGCCATCCTGGACTGGCACAGCCCCAGGACGCGCAAAGATGCCCAACGCCTACTAGGCTTCGCCAACTTCTACAGGAAGTTCATCAAGAACTTCTCTCGCGTTACGGCTCCCATCACTGACTGCCTGAGAGGCAAGCAGAAGTTCAGGTGGACACCAGAGGCGCAAGCAGCGTTTGAAAGCCTCAAGAGGGTGTTCGCCTCAGACCAGAACCTGTTCCACGTGGTTCAGGACGCGCCCCTACGCGTGGAGACAGATGCTTCTGATAAAGCTGTGGGCGCCATTTTGTTGCAACTGGACGCCAACAGAGAGTGGAGACCCTGTGCCTTCTTCTCCAGGAAGTTGACCCAGCCAGAGCGAAACTACACGGTGTTTGATCGGGAACTTCTTGCGATCCACGCTGCGTTCCAGCACTGGAGACACTTCCTGGTGGGCGCCAAGCACCCCATCCAGGTGTGCACAGACCACAAGAACCTGGAGTTCTGGAGAACTGCCAGGGTGCTCAACCAGCGGCAGATACGGTGGGCAGAGTTCTTCTCGAACTTCAACTTCTCCATACACTACATCCCGGGAGAGCAGAATGTCAGGGCGGATGCCCTCTCCCGCAAGCCAGAGTACATGGAGGAGGAGGCGCCACCAGCGCCCAGGCACATTTTCCCCCCATCAGCATGGTCCTGCGGAGCAGCAGTGGTGAGCGAGGCGGAACTCACAGCACTGACGGCAGCGGATGAATTTGCCAACCGCATCTTCAGAGAACTGAGAAGGGGGGGGGAGCAGGCAAAAGACTTTGCAGAACGCAGGGGGCTGCTTTTCTACAAGGGTGCACTGTACCTGCCCACCACCCAGCTTAGACGTACGGTCCTCAAGCAGATGCACGACAACCCAACGGCGGGTCATTTTGGGAGGGACAAAACCGCTCACCTAGTCATGAGACACTTCTGGTGGCCAGGGGTGCGGGAGGATGTGAGGGATTATGTAAGGGGCTGTGACACCTGCCAGCGGGCAAAGGTGGTCAGAGCGCCACCAGCAGGTTTGCTGGAGCCCTTAGCCACACCGCACAGGCCGTGGGAAGTAGTGTCCATGGACTTCATCACAGACCTGCCGTCGTCCAGGGGCAAGACCGCAGTGTTGGTGGTGGTGGACCTCATGTCCAAAATGTGCCACTTTATACCGTGTGCCAGGGCGGTCTCTGCAGAAGAGACAGCCAAACTGTTTGTGGATCACGTATTCAGACTGCATGGATTACCTTTAAGGGTTATTTCGGATCGTGGCCGCCAATTTGTTTCCAGGTTCTGGCGGCGGCTCATGAACCTCCTGCAGGTGGAGGTCAGCTTGTCGACGGCTAGACACCCGCAGACCAATGGACAGGCGGAGAGGGTCAACGCCATTCTGCAGCAGTACCTGAGATGCTACGTCAGCCAGCGGCAAACGGACTGGGTGGATCGCCTGCCACTGGCAGAATTTGCCTACAACAATGCGGTGCACGTCTCCACAGGGGTGTCACCCTTTAAGGCCAATTACGGGCGTGACCTCAGATCTTTCCCAGAGAGGGAGGGGGAGGAGGAGGAGGAGGGCCCACAGGCTGAGGATTGGGCAGAGGAACTGGAGACGGTGCACCAGCAGCTCAGAGAACACTTGGAGAGAGCCAAGGAAGCGTACAAGAAGGGGGCAGATCGCCACAGGCGACCGGGGGAGGTCATTAGGGTGGGGGACAAAGTTTGGTTGTCCTCGGAGGGCCTTCCCATCAGAGGGCGATGCAAAAAGCTGGCGCCCAGAAGGTTGGGCCCCTTCACGGTCACGCAACAGGTCAACCCGGTGGCATACAGGCTGGCACTGCCAGAGGACATGAGGGTGCACCCTGTGTTTCATAGATCGCTGCTGTCGCCGTACAGGGAAAGCAGCAGGCTCCGAGACAGCGAACAAACCCCTGAGGGAGGGGGGGAGAGGGAAGGCAGGGAGCAACTCAATGAGGCCACGGCCATCCTGGATTCAAGGTGGGGGGTGGGGGGACTGGAGTACCTCATGGCATGGGAGGATGCTCCACCGTCCCAGAATGAATGGGTCCCAGCCACTCAGATACAGGAGGAATTCCTGGTAGAAGAATTTCACGCCCTCTTTCCCCATAGACCCAAGCCCTGGCACATGGAAAGGGAGGGGGAGGGGGAGGAAGCACGGGAGAGCAGTTCACCATGGCGCTGGGAAGCGGAGTTTGAGGAACCAGAGGATGAGGTATGGGTGTCACCGAGATCCACCCAGTCAGAGGAAGGAGCAGATTGGCAGAACATTTTTACCCCCACCAGCTCTGACGCCACGGACTTTTTGGGATTCCCATCCTCCCAGGCGGAAGGGGGGGGGCTTGCAGGACTGGGGGGAGGTGTTCACACCAACGGGCTCGGAAAGCACTGAGTTCTTAGGCTTCCAGTCGTCACCGACACCTGGGGGGGACCTGGGGAGGGGTGAAGGAGAGCTTGGGAGGGGGGTGGATGTGAGGGACAGGGGATATCGCGAAGTCCCTCCCCTCCTGAGTTCAAGCCAATCACCGAGCACAGGGGAAAGCAGAGAGAGTTCCGATTCCAGTGGGGAAGCAGGAAGTCGTGTCCGAGGCTCAGGCAAGGTAGAGGAGCCAGGGTCCCAGGTGGGACAGGAAGGGGCGAATAAGGGGGGGAGACCCATCCCCCCAACTCCGGAACTACGCAGAAAGAGGAGGGGAAAGAGGATGGGTCTGCCAAAGCTTTTGTGTTGGAGAAAGACGCGCCAAAAGCCATTAGGAGGTTCTGAAACCGACTGATCACATCACTCCGTGTAAATAGCAATGACTTCAGCACTGTAAATACGCAGCACCAATAAAAGAATAAAATGCAGAGCTGCGTAGCGTCGTTACTCTGAAGTAGTCCACTCCGGCCACTGTGACAGCATGCATACATTCAGATTTCTTATTTCTCTAAATTTTGCAGTACAGATCTCAGCTCCATGTATCAAAATACAGTTAAAAATAATTTTGCAAGGAGAAATGACAGAAGAAAAGTGGGGTGTTAAGTACCTGTACAATAAATGAATAGTGCCCTGCCTTGAGAAAAAAACTTTAGAAAGTACAAGGGAGCGGGAGAAAGATCAGAACCGACAGTACCAGACAGGGCTATACTTGGGACATTAACATTTGCAGTTTCAATCAGACACCACATGAAAAGTTTCCTGTGGGGAGGTTGCATTAAAAGGACTATTTCAAGAAGACATTTGATTTAATGTGGCAGCATCTGCAAGCTGTGAGCTAATGGACAGAAAACCCATTTTCCTGACAAGTAACATTTTTAAAAGGAGGGAAACCCACCTTTTAGAGCAGTAATTACTGTTTTTGGTTTTAATGGAAATCATGTTTTCTAGTGTATCCAGGGGGGCAATGGAGATTCATCTACTAGAATAAGCATTTGCTAAAATGCACGTTCTTCGCTGTGTCACTTCACGACGCCAGCATAGATGGGTGCAGCAAATTATTCCCTGTACAAATCTGTATTAACAAATGGTTAGCGTTGCAAGGCAAATGTGAAGAAGCCGGGCAAACTATGGATGAAAGTCTGTTCGGTACGGTAAGCTCGGCGTTATCTTGCTTTGAGCATCACCACACTCCTGAAACACAACTTGTGTAACCCATCAAGCTGAACTTTACTCAACCAGCCATTTATAGTGCCTTGCCAAGGGCTTGACATTTACACCTCCACTGTTATTTTCAGTTCTGGGCAATAGCAAAAAATAAATAAAAAAAAATGTAACAGGCCTACACAACTTTTTATCAAGTATCTGTTAGGCCATCATGGGTGGCTTGTGGACTGCTTGATGGATCACAAGTTGCGTAGGCTTGATATAACAAGGGCAGAGGGGAGACATATTGTGGTGGGGGCTGATCTGCATGGGGGTGAGACAAAGCACGCAAAATAGCTCACCAGAAAAGCATCAAAGGGGCAGCGCTAATGTGAGGCAGCCTTGAGAACGTTTTTGTCCACTGCCTTGCATTTGTACCAGTGGCGGATAAAAATAGAGATGCAAATATGGTCCCGCACACCACCGCACAAGGTGACTCCCATGTTAGGGATGGGAGAGGAATTTGATTCAGAATTTTAACGAAACCTACATAATTGGCATATTCCGAAACAAACATCGACCCAATCCAAGCTACCCTTTAAAATCCACACTTCTCTGGATTTTGCGGTGCAGTTTCCCAACTAAATAATGTGTACAACAATGCAAATATTGGCGAAACTGGCATACAAAAAGGCCTACTATTAGGGGGAGCTGCTTGCAAAATGTGTATATCAGGCAAAATTGCCTTAATAGTGTCTATCAGGAAAAAAATGCTGGTGAATGTTCATGAGGACTTAAAAATACAGGTGAAACTTGGAAAATGAGAACATCGTCAAAAAGTGCATTTATTTCAGTAACGCAACTTAAAAGCTGAAACCAATATATGAGATAGATGCATGACATGCAAAGCAAGATATGTCAAGCCTTTATTTGTTGTAATTGTAATTATTTGTCGTTAGGCGGGTCAATTATAAATGGAATGTAATTAATGAAATGTAATAGCGATGTTTATTTTTGTATGATTGTAACTATTTGTTTTATTACTGTGGAATTTCCAAAAGAAAGCATTTGTAAAAATTAAAAGAAAAATAAAAAGTAGTAAGTTGCATTACTGAAATAAATGCACTTTTTGACGATATTCTAATTTTTCGAGTTTCACCTGTAAATAAATCACGAACCAATGTTGAAATGTGGAGAGCTGAACTTAAGGTTGGGAAAATGAGAAATCAAGAGAAACTTAATTTCTTCCACCACTAGCTGTTCCCACCTCACTTCTGCTTCAACCCCACCAACACACTTCACTTCAAGGTTCCAAAATCATACCTTAGGGGCATGTTCTCCTTGGGGCAGTCTTCTCCTGGGGACTTAGACCACTTGCCCTTGCCTCTTTGAGTACTTCCCCCTGCCCCAGTGCCCCCTAAATGTACCCCGGTGGCAGAGGTGGGCGCTCCCAGTCCCCAAAGAGAGCCTTTTCCTGCTGAGGACTGGAACCACCAGTCCCAGAATCCCCACTTGGGAAACTGGCACTCCGTGCCTACTCTATGTTACCTAGGAAACATCAGTTTCCCACTAGGGATTCTGGGACTTGTAGTCCTAGTTCCCAGTGGGAAAAGACTGAGGACATTGACCCAAGGTAGAAGCAGCAGCAGAAGCACTAGCATCTAGTTGTTGTTTGTTGTTGTTTAGTCATTTAGTCGTGTCCGCCTCTTCGTGACCCCATGGACCATAGCACGCCAGGCACTCCTGTCTTGCACTGCCTCCCGCAGTTTGGTCAAACTCATGTTCGTAGCTTTAAGAACACTGTCCAACCATCTCATTCTCTGTTGTCCCCTTCTCCTAGTGACCTCAATCTTTCCCAACACCAGGGTCTTTTCCAAGGATTCTTCTCTTCTCATGAGGTGGCCAAAGTATTGGAGCCTCAGCTTCACGATCTGTCCTTCCAGTGAGCACTCAGGGCTGATTTCCTTCAGAATGGATAGGTTTGATCTTCTTGCAGTCCATGGGACTCTCAAGAGTCTCCTCCGGCACCATAATTCAAAAGCATCAATTCTTTGGCGATCAGCCTTCTTTATGGTCCAGCTCTCACTTCCATACATCACTACTGGGAAAACCATAGCTTTAACTATACGGACCTTTGTAGGCAAGGTGATGTCTCTGCTTTTTAAGATGCTGTCTAGGTTTGCCTAGCATCTAGTAGGCTCCTTTCAAACCTATCCCTATCCATGATTAGGAGTGGGATGGAATCAGCCACGAGCCTCCAAAGTCCAACACTATCCAGTATACTACACTGGCCCTGCGATACAGGGTTTCTGCAACTGTGGCATATCTGAGCTTATTTTCATATCGTACCTCAAATGCAATCATTTCTTTGGTAGTAAGCTCGAAGCTTTTTCTTGAGTGTTGTGCATTATCCCCCGACAGCAGTTCAATAACCTGCTTTGTAGCTGACACATAAATTGAGCAGCCCAAGCAGCTTCACGGTGTAACAAATTAACCTGCACCTATTGCTGTCCGGCAAGATAACACTGAAAGGATACAGCATCACCATCAAATCCCGTCCCTACAAGTTTTTTTCTGGGTGTTCCATGATCATATTATAAAGGTGTATATTCCTGTGTATAAGACTACTTTTTAATCCAGGAAAATCTTCTCAAAAGTCAGGGGTCGTCTTATACGCCAGGTCGTATTTCTTATACGGCGAGTATATCCCAAACTCTATATTTTAACTGGAAAAGTTGGGGGTCATCTTATACGCCGGAATATACAGTAGTTGTGTTCTGTGTTGTAAATCAAGCACTGCTGGGAGTTGTTTATTTCTGTTTTCCAATATATTTCTTATCAATTAAAAAATTGGCGCGGCGCAAGCAAATTTTTATTCTAAACAACATGTGGCCTGGGGGGAGGGGGGAGAGGGTGAGAACCACTGCATTATGGTCCGAGAGCTGCAAATCGAGTCATTTCATTTAGGAGTTTGCAATATCAAATTACTCAAGAATCTCTTTTTCATGAACACTCCACAGCTTTTTAAAAAATTCACAGCAGTTAATGTTTTGCAAGAAAACATCGACCCCAACTGGGTGGTATTCAACTGAGTTTTACTCAGAGGAGACCCGCCCTGGGACCTTAGGGCAAAGGGTGGGTGGTAAATAAATGCACAGAAGAAATGCCATGAATGCATCTGCAGCAGCACAACCAGACTCCTTTATCTGCCCCAGTTGCAACAAAACATGTCTCTCCCGCATCAGTCTCTACAGCCACAGCAGGCGCTGCAACCTTCCAAGAATTAGACCTCACCACCAAAGGTGCATTCCTCCACTGTATCCCGAGGCAGAAGGATGCCAACCTGTGACTGAGGTCACTAAATTAATTTCCATACTTCTACGCTGAGTAAAACTTAATTGCATACAACCCATGATATTAAGTATTTCATACCTTTATCCACCCTCATCTTATAAATCCAACAGCATTTATAATACAGTAGGGGCATTTTTTTTTAAAAAAAAGTAACCTGCTAAATTTAAATTTGGAGTGTTTGCTTGAGAATTCCAGGCATCATTTTCGTTAACTCCAAGAGACACTGCCTTGGTCTACAATCCTACCCCCCTTTTACCTGGGAAAAAGCCTCATTGTTCAGTGGGACTTTTTTCTGATTAGCTGTGATCTGCAACACATACCCCATGTATTTTTAAAAGGGAAATTGCAGCCACATTTCTAGACACTTCAAGATGTTTGTGTCATACCAGCTAGCACAAATATACATATTTTTAAGGGGAGGGGGGTATGATTGTTTAAGAGGCAACAGCAGACATTTATGAATGTTTATAAGGCATATGGTAGATGTCAGAGCCACTCTTTCTTGCCATTGGCAAATTTTGCTGTGAAATTTGTTTCCATAATTAATGTGTTTTGAAGCGAGTGACCTTATGTAACAACAGAATAAGCCTTAATTATTGTCGGTGATTAATCCATTTTGTTGGTTTTATTTTTAATCCTGTTATCCTAAAATTAATTTCCAATTTAAAGGTCATCTTACATGTTGGTGATATCGCATATGGCAATGCTGAGCCTCTCTTTCTTGTGAGAAATAAGGGTATCTGATTATCAAATACACAGAGTGACTTATCCACTGCCCTATATGACAAGCTGGGTGATTCTTTACATTTCTGTATCATGACCCACCTAATCTGTGTATATAAGGCAAAGCAGTTCTTTGGATATATCCATATTTAAAAACAAACAAACACATTTTAAAGTACCAGGCCAGTTGGCCATCCAGTCCAGTCTAGTTTTCTCACCAGATGACTATGGAAAACCAGCAAGCAGAACCTGAGTCACTTTCCCCTCTGGTGGTTTCCAACAACTGGTATTCAGAAGCATGTTGCCTCTGACAGTGAACATAACCATCAAGGTAGATAGCCTTGATGATAGCCTTATCCTCCATGAATTTGTCTAACCCTCTTTTGAAGCCACCCAAGTGTTCCCTGGGAGGGGATTGTGCAAGACTGGAGATGATACAGGACTTGGTCCCAACGTTGCTACACCGGAACGTGGCCTTAGTCTTCCGGAAAAGGGTGTTAGTGCAATGCCAGGGATAAGCAGTACAGTGGTACCTCTACTTATGAATAACTCTACTTACGAATGTTTCTACTTAAGAATGGAGCTCCATCCGCCATCTTGGATGCGGTTTAGATAGGATTTTTTCTATTTATGAATTTTTAGATAGGGTTGCTTATACTTACGATTTTTTTCTCCCAATGCATTCCTATGGGATTCGACTTACAATTTTTTTTGACTTACGAATGTGCGTTCGGAATGCATTAAATTCGTAAATAGAGGTACCACTGTAAACCCAGAATGCAGTGGCTGCTATATAATCCACGCGGGTATGTCAATTAATAATAATATATTTATTTATTTATATACCGTCCACTCTGGGCGGCTCCCAACAGAATATTAAAAACACGATAAAACATCAAACATTAAAAACTTCCCTAAACAGGGCTGCCTTCAGGTGTCTTCTAGAAGTCAGATAGTTGTGTGTTTCCTTGACATCTGATGGGAGGGCTTCCACAGGGACGGTGCCACTACCAAGAAGGCCCTCTGCCTGGTTCTCTGTAACCTCACTTCTAGCAGTGAGGGAACCGGCAGAAGGCCCTCGGAGCTGGACGATGGGGGTGGAGATGCTCCTTCAGGTATACTGGGCCGAGGCCGTTTAGGGCTTTAAAGGTCAGCACCAACACTTTGAATTGTGCTCGGAAACGCACTGGGAGTCTAGCAGGGAGGAGGCAGTGAAGAGCAGAAGCTGAATGTCTTGCGAGAAGTGGTGAAGGCAAGCTTTGTTGGGGCAAGGTGGCGTTGAAGTTACAGAGCTAGATTTCCGGAGCTGGAGAGTGGGCACAGTGAAAGCTTTGATCTCTGTAGATGAGCCAGCCCACCCTAAGCCAAGGTCAATGCTGGCAGATCTTTAGCTGTCCCAAGGACCGTAGAGATGCTAAATATACTCTGCTTTTTCAGAAGGGGAGTTTTTGCACATTCCCATTGAATGTAATAGAATATCAAACTTCCTAGTGACTTCAATAGGATTATATGATCCCAGCTTCATAACACTTGGGTCAAGATCTCAATGCCCTGTAAGTTAAGCAGGAAATAGTTCCCTTTTGAAGTCAGTCTCGGGAACTAAGAATACAAGCAATATTAACTTTTTAAGGTGTTGAATGGCCTCCATCTGGGA
Organism: Zootoca vivipara; assembly: GCF_963506605.1. Lineage (NCBI taxonomy): Eukaryota > Metazoa > Chordata > Lepidosauria > Squamata > Lacertidae > Zootoca > Zootoca vivipara. The sequence goes on along the minus strand of NC_083287.1, from coordinate 13,003,910 downwards.
AACTCACTGCAACAAAAGAGCGGGGCAGGCTCCCATTTACAGATGTTCTTACCAAATAGGGTTCCATGCTATGAATGCAAATGGAAGTTCCCCTTGCTTTGCCTATCTACAAATCCAGCACCCAGGATTTCTTATGCAGCTTACTGGATTGGAATTTTTTGATTTCTAAGTATGCATCCTAAAATATACATTTTAACACATTTGGGTGAATGTTTTTGAGCAAAGAATTGTATTGCGAAATCTGGAGAAGTGCAAAATCTGAAGGATAAGTATGTTCTGATCTGTGTATTAATCTAGGAGGTGTGAATTAAATGTGCAGACCAAATGAAATTCTTCGCCATTCTTAGTCGTGCATACAGTATTTTTATCATTGGGAACGTTGGGGAAATAATACAGCTTCTTGCACTGCAACCTGTCAGGGGGACTCCCTACAGGGAGCCTCCTCCCCCCATCATCCTGACCAGCACTTCGCCCAGCGGGTCAGGGGAAAGCGGAGTGGAAGGCTCAGTGATGCATCAGAGACCTGGCAACGCCCTGGGGAACAGACGGTGGAAGAAGGGCTCAGCGACGTATCAGAGCCCCTGCACCACTCTGACCATCTAGGGGAGGAGGGACGGCTCAGGGAAGCGTCGGAGCCCAGGCACCGTCCCAGGCAGCTATGGGAAGAAGGGACACCGCTCCCTCCAGTGCCCGAATTGAGGCGCTCGCCCAAACGCAGGGCGAAGGGGCGGCATTTCGGGGTGCCCAGGTTATTATGCTGGCCCCGAAGCTGATGAGCGCCATTGCCGGGTTCTGAGAGTGACTAGGCGGTCATGTTTTCTGCTATCTCTGCACTGTAAATAGCATGCACAATAAAACCTTTAAAGACACAACGGGCTGGAGCGTCTTTACTCGGGAGTAGCCGCAACAACTCCCTGACACAACCCTATTCATTTCTACTTGGAAATAAATCCCACTGAGCTCAATGGGCTATCAAATAAGTGTGCATGGGATATAAAATCTCCAAAAGGAACTGCACTCTTGACTCTTCCTCTCACCAGCATTCCTTACATAATCCAAGTAAGTTGGTCTATAGGAGGAACAGCTGAAGCAAAATAAAGCACTTAAGTCCTCCCTGATTTCAGCTTAAGCCTCATTTGAAATCAATGAGATACAGAAATGCTTTAGTGAGACAGTTTTCATAAATCCTTATTTTTCCTTCACCAAGATGTACGGTATATAAACTAGAAGTGGGTCTTTTTTAAAAATATAAAACCTATTTTTCCACCAAGCAGCAGACTCCTTTGTCATATTATAAGCCGCTTTCTAACCCTGATGGATTCAAAAGTAAGAGGAGAAAGGGGCTGATGAGCAAGCCCAAAAGCTAAGCAGAGCATCGTGGTGGCTGTAAGCCCTTAGCATCTCCAGACTCCCCAAAGGGCCTTGCTGGATTGCAGCCTAGCGAACTGATTGATAGTTTTCAGCAGCAATGGGTAGTACAGCAGGATATCAAGTCAACTGCACACACATAAAGGCTCCAATGTACATTTAATTGGACACCTACCTCAAACCACTGCCCATGCGACTGCATTTTCAGGATGACACAAGGATCTGGCTTGGAGAGGGCATCTCTGTCTGATATGCTTTTGCAGGCAACTCTCAGTTCCACCTTCGTCAGACATGGGCTACTAAAGATCCCCAGAGTATTGGCCGCTGATTCATAGATGTTGCTCATTTTCTGCATTCTCTGTGGGAAAAGAGGGAAAGGTTCAATGGTAAAACCACTTTTAAACAGGAACACTGTATTCTTGTATCCGTAAAGAGATTGTTCCAAGAATCTTCAGTTCTCTAATGAGGGACAGCTACGAACATGAGTTTGACCAAACTGCGGGAGGCAGTGGAAGACAGGAGTGCCTGGCGTGCTCTGGTCCATGGGGTCACAAAGAGTCGGACACGACTAAACGACTAAACAACAACATTGAGGTACAATTTCTAACCAATAAACTAAGCATGTTTGCTCGGCGTAGTCTTTGGTTACAAAACCAAATGGCACTCAGGGCCTGAACATGATAAATCAATGAAATTATTACTCCTACTACTTTGAAGTACACACAGATCTCACTACCTGAACACAATGTGTTTTCAGGAAATCATTTGTTGGGTGAACATTTGCATAACAAGTTGATGATATCCATTGATTCCTATGGGAAATTTCCTAACTGGTTCCCAACCACAGAATTTTGACCCAAAAGAATGAAAAATCTTGCAGAAAGGCAAACAAGGAATGGAAAATGCTCTTTTATTTATCCATTATCACCCCCACTCCCTCCTACTGTGGTTTCTGGAGAAACAGCTGCCATGGACCAACAAACACAACAAAACAAGGCTTGTTTAAGGCTGCTTATTTGTTTAGAGCAGGGGTGGTCAACTCCCAAGAGACTGCAATCTACTCACAGAGTTAAAAACTGGCAGTGATCTACCCCCTTTTGGGGGGTTCAGGTCAAAGTTGTTGAGCTTTTTTTTTTAGAAAGGAGGAAGGCCCATGGGGGGGGGGGTTTCGGGTCAAAGTTGTTGAGTTTTTTCAAGGAGGAGGTAAAATGTTGATTTTTTTTTTTAGGGGAGCCACAGTTGTTCAGCTTCTTTGGTGGGAGCCAGTGATCTACCACAGGTGTCCAGTGATCTACCAGTGGATCACAATCTACCTGTTGGACATGCCTGGTTTAGAGTACATGCAGGTCCAGCTGTTTGGATGTCTAAATCTGTGGTGTGAATAAGCAAGGTTTGAGTACTAATTACTCATGTTTGGATAAGTGGATTGTCGTATAATGAACATTTGGATAGCAGGACCTGCATGGAATCTGTTTAGATGACTCTGAAGTACTAACAGCATCAATGATCACTCCCTCTGCATCCAATGTGCAGGATGTGTGCGCCATCACTTATGTAGCCAAAATGGCACTATCCATGTACAAAGAGGAGATATCAACAGGACTGGGGGAACCCCAAAGTTTGCAGAATGAAAGCCAACTCTTTAGGAGGGAAAATCCCTAAGAGCATGTGTGTGAACCTCCAAGGAAGATTAAGTGTGCTCTGTGGCCACAGAATGGTGACTGGCTGTTGCCGGGGTGAGGAGACTGGAATACTGGAGTGGGGGAGGTATTGCGGTGGAGTGGAGTAGCTGGAATTTTGAACAGCAGCACTCCATTACACAACAGTTTGTTGCGGTCCCACTTGCAATACTGACAGTGAATTTCATGCTGCATATCCATCACACATGCAATAAAACTGGTCACTTACAGGATGTAGAAGGACAATGATATTTTGAAATGATATTGATGTATTTGGTTGGTAGAGAGAGAGAGCAGCGGTAGAAAGCACAGTGTTAAGGAGGATGAGCTGGAACAGAAATCTTCCATTCAAATATCAGCTCGGCCATGAGCGCAGTAGGCGGCCTTAGATAAACTACTGGCACTCTCCCTCTGATCCCGGACAAGTAGCCATCAGAAGTAGCCAGAGATTCTCCAGGGATTTCCACGGTGGTTGTAATGATTGCTGGAATCATGCATGTGAAAGTGTGCTGGACAAAACTTGTTCTCCAGCAAAGGTTGATCATCTTCCAGCCAAATCTGGTGAGCTGTTTGTCCTTTCCAGTGCTCTCATGGCAGAAAGGCATACTGGCCTTATTGCAATGAGCCTCTTCCCAGGGATAGTTGCGCTGTTATTCTTTGGCTGTTGAATCTCCACTTTTTTTAAAAAAAAAAATTCTTACCAGAATGTATGCAGCTGTACATTCACAGGTTGCTATTGCATTGAATTTTAAATAAGCATCCTTGGCATTACAGTGGTACCTCGGGTTACAAACGCTTTGGGTTACAAACTCCGCTAACCCAGAAGTAGTTACCTCGGGTTGCGAACTTTGCCCCAGGATGAGAAGGGAAATCGCGTGCCGGCAGCACAGTGGCAGTGGGAGGCCCCATTAGCAAAAGCACACCTCAGGTTAAGAACGGTTTCGGGTTAAGAACGGACCTCCGGAATGCATTAAGTTCGTAACCCGAGGTGCCACTGTATTATGAATTTATGGCAGGGGGTGCAGAAACTCAGGCCTCTTTCTCTGGCCCTCAGCAGTCTGCCCAGGCCATAGCTACCAGGTCATACCCCACACTGACTGCTCTGCACTCTTCTCTAGTGATTTCACTTGACTGGAATGTGCCCTTGTATTTCACAAATACTAAAATCAGAATTTTTCTTTTAATTTTTAAACATGATCTTTATCTTCCTTTTTTTCTTTTTCTTCTCTTATCTACTTTGCTTTTGTTTATTGCTTTGTTTTGTTCCTCAATGTCCTCTACTGTGGGTTAATGAGGGTACTCACATGAAGGTGATGGATGGTTGTTGAAGGACCCTGTGTGCGAGGCATAGAAGGGAAGACCTCCCAGGTTGGGAGGCTGGGAGAAGAGGAGCCACCCCCTTCTGTGTGAGACAAGGGTTAAGATCAACATTTGAGAGAGGGCTTTGAAGTTTGCTTGCTTGTCTGGATGGAGGATGGGGTGTTTCTCTCCATATCCACTTTTGCCATACCCTCCACTGCCATGCGCCCCCCAGAAAGTTATGCAAGAGGGAATGTGGCCCTTGGACGGAAAAAGCTTCAACAACCCTGGTTTATGGGTTGGCCATTAACTGGTGGGGATTGTCTTGCTAAAGTACTAATATGTCAAGGAAGTGTTGAATGAAGCATTCGAAGCTTGCTAGGGGATAGATGTCCACAGCTTCAGAGTTACAAAATTATTGGAAAGTTTTGTGTCCTTTCCATCTCAAGCGAGCAATGGGGTGGGGTGGGGGGTGGGGGTGAGGCGAGTATCATCACCCCATTCTGCTACATTCTAGGTTATTTAAAACATTGCACTTGTTCCACCTTTCCAAACAGATTAGATGGGGTGTTAACATTTGCATCATTCCAATCTCACAAGACTCTTGAAATGCACTGTAATAGGGCTGGTAATGATTACACCTAAAAACAAACCAACCTGGATGACTTCAGTACCAGGAGAGGTGGAGGGAAATCTCTCCAAGAAACAGAACCTGATTGCCTCATTCCGCTCGGATCTAATAAATTTCTTTCCCCCCCCCCTCCTTGATATAATTTTATACCCTTAACCTACTCCTTCTATATGCAGCATCCAAGGACAGAGTGGGGCTTGTGGTTCTTCCTCTATGATTCCCATGACCCAGTCCCTCTATTCCTAACTTCTGGAACCGAGTTAGGAAGTGGCAGGAGGACCAACCAGCCTTTGCTACTGGCCCTTAAGTGTAATCACTAATTTGCAATACAATGGTACCTCAGGTAGTAGACGCTTCAGGTTACAGACGCTTCAGGTTACAGACTCCACTAACCCAGAAATAGTACCTTGGGTTCAGAACTTTGCTTCAGGATGAGAACAGAAATTGTGCGGCAGCAGCAGCAGGAGGCCCCATTAGCTAAAGTGGTACCTCAGGTTAAGAACAGTTTCAGGTTAAGAACAGTTCTCCAGAACGAATTAAGTTCTTAACCCGAGGTACCACTGTATTCCAGTAAAGTTTGAATGCATGGAAGTTGGGAGGATAAGAAAAGTATTTTATAGCACCTTTGATCACACCCAAACCAGGCTGCATAAAAGGCAGATAAGAGAAATATTCTTCTGCATCTTAAATGGAGAATTATTATAGTTTGCTTAAGCATCTCCCCCTCCAATGTTTCACTAGCACATTAGTATTTTATTAGCCACTTCCTTCAGTCCTTCCCTGGTGAGAAGCTAGTATTTCTGAGAGGGAAATACAGTAGTACAGAAACATGATGGGTTTGAGAAGGAAGCGTCCTCTCTAGGTCACACCGTAATGCATTTTTCATTCACTGCCACGTTGATTTCATTTTCCCTTTCTTTCATCAGGGAAGAGGTACATCATGTCACCAAGGGACTCCCTTACAGAGTCATTTCTCATTAACCAGTGACACACCTCATGGCAGAAGAGATAGCTGAAAAGAGACCCATACACAAATAGAAGGCAATTTTAAAAAATGATTTAAAAAAAATTCCTTACTGGGAAAGAAGGAAATATGTAATCAACAAGGCTAGGGGTTGTTCTTGTTTGTTTGTATCTGAGTATAGATGCCAAAGTACAAAATACAGTGGTACCTCAGGTTGCCTACTCAATCCGTTTTGGGGTGCCCTTCGCACCCCGAAAAGTACACAGTCTGAGCAGCACTTTAGCGCATGCACAAAGTGCTGATAGAGTGCTTCTGCGCACGTGCGAAGCGCGCAGAACGCTTCTGCGCATGCGGTGGGACCCAGAAGTAAACACTTCTGGGTCCGCTGCATTCTTAAGCCAAAAGTACACAACCTGCAGCGTGCTCAACCCGAGCTATGTCTGTACAAGGTCAGAGGTATGACGGGGCAGGGGCATGAAATTTGAGGAATTAGAACTGCATGGGGATGAAAGACCATCTAATCCAACCCCTTAAACAAAGCACCACCCATAACTGAAGCCAGGCAGCAGAGAGAAAAATGGATGCAGTTTTGTGAGGCATTATGGGGCTCAATGCAAGGGCACCTGAGCCCTGCTTCCTATTCTTTTCACCATGGAGACCTGCTGTTAGGAGGAAGAGAGGAACTACAGGTGCTTCAAGCCATGGATGGATGGATGGATGGATGGATCTTTATTTGCATCAGCCATCGGCCATAGCAATAAAACAACAATACAATATACAAAGAATAGAAATAAAAAGTCAATTATATAAAATACATTTTAGGGTTTTGAATCAATAGTCAAATAGTGAATCTTATTCTGATTGCCCCAGCTAAAAACCTTGCAAATGTCACCTGCTCATCTTGATCTGCCAAGGGAAAGTACACTGTGGCAGTGGTTGGGCGACCCTGAATGGACAATAAAAGATGGGTGATAATCTCATTCCTCAAGTCTTTATAAAGAGTGCAAGCCAGAAGGGCATGTGCCACCGATTCGGTAGTGCCATCTGCACAGGGACATAAGCGTTTTTCGTGTGGAATCTGTCCCTCGAGTACAACCAAGGGCAATACATTTAATCTTGCGAGAGTAAAAGTGTGTCTATATTTTAGAATTGCTAGGTTATGCAGATAGGGTGCCAGAGAGTCAAAATGGGAAGGTGGAAAATAGTCATACCAAGGGCAAAAGTTCCTTATTGTTGCCAAGTTGTTCTGACGCTCGATATCATTTAGGCGCTGACAAATTAGACTGTTCTTCAAGCCATGACACTGAGATGGGCCAAGGTCCTCCAGGGTCTGGGAAGGGAACAGACAATTCCAAATCCAATTGCTAAAGCTAGACTGTTGCTTTCCGTAATGTAACAGAGGTCTGCTGCATTCCCTTGGTTTGGTCAACTGTTGCTGAGGGGAAGAGATGTAGCTTGGTGGGAGAGCACCTGTTTTACATGCAAAATGGAGATGCCAGGCTAATCCCTGACATCACAAGGTAGGGCTGGAAAAAGACTCCTGCCTGGAACCCTGAAGAGCTTATCAGGGGGTCAGCAAACTTTTTCAGCAGGGGGCCAGTCCACTGTCCCTCAGACCTTGTGGGGGGCTATATTTTGGAGAGAGAAAAAGAACAAATTCCTATGCCCCACAAATAACCCAGAGATGCATTTTAAATAAAAGGACACATTCTACTCATGTAAAAACACACTGATTCCTGGACCATCCACGGGCTGGATTTAGAAGGCGATGGGGCCAGATTTGGCCCCCAGGCCTTAGTTTGCCTACCCATGGCTTATGCCAGGGGTCGGCAAAGTTTTTGTGGCTTGGGCTGATTCACGGTCCCGCAGACACAGTGGTGGACCAGAGTGCACATGTGCGCATGTGCAAACACTATTTCCAGAGCTCCTTCCAGCGTGGAGGAGGCGTGCACAGCTTCCCACTGGCTGCAGAAGCTTCCTGAAGCAAATGGGAAGCCAACCAGCATTGCGGAAGGTAGTCCCCGCTCTGCTCCGTGCCGGTTTAGTGCAGTGCACGGGAGCGGAAGGGGCCCATGGGCCGGTTAAACAACCCCCATGGGCCGCTTGTGGCCCATAGGCCTTAGGCTGCCGACCCCGGCTTATGCCAATGATGGATAACTTTTGGCCCTCCAGAAGTTTTTGGTGCTTGCTAGGGCTGATGGGGGCTATAGTTCAGCAACATCTGGAGGACAAAAGATTCACCTCACCTGCTGTAGACAATACAGAGCTAAATGGACCAACGGCCTGATTTTTTTTAAAAAAAAGGCAGCTTCCAAAGTTCCAATGTTGCGACTTTGTTTCTCCAGACTTTCCCCCTCCCTCCAAGCTTGACCATGCATCTGCCTGCCTGCCTCATACTTCTCCCTCCTAGACGCACTTGATGGGGACACATGACAGATTGAATTTTATTTGTATCAACCGCTGCAATTTTTGCACAGAGTACATCAAACGTAAAGTACAACTGAACAGCTACAATTGCCAAATGAAAGACTGTACAAATTAAGACTCAGAGAGCACCACAGTGGCCCTTATTTTAAAGGTAGCTGCTAGAAGTGTTGCTGTTGCACATGCTTTCAAATAACATGATTCACTTTTGAGTATGAAAACTAGAGAAGTGACATTATAGATTTATTGTGCCCTAGAACTGCTGCTTGGAAATTCAGCTACATGCCTCAGGTTAATGGTTTAGCACTGACACAGCCCTTTCAACCACCTTGGCCACTGTACTATGTCTTATTTTATAACTCCAGCTGGACAAGCAGCATGCGGTATGATTCCTGAAGATGCCCAATGGTCCAATTTGGAGCACCTATTGCCTACATGTCTACCATGCCCTGAAGTGTCCTAAGTGTATGATGTTTTCCAGTGATTTATTCACTTATTAAATGTATTTATAATCCACTCTTCAACCAAAGGTCTGAAGGCACAAGTATACACAGTCTAAACCAAAGACTAAACAATAAAACTGAAACATAAAACAAGATATGACATTTGGTTTGCAAATAAAACCAGCAGTATTGACAGATATTCAATGTCCAACATACATCACCCCTTCCCAAAAGTCTGGTCAAAGGGATGGGTCTTTACCTGCCTATGAAATGACACCAATGCTGTGGCGAGATGCACCTTTGAGGGGAGGTCAATCCACAGGCAAGGGTTACAGCAGAGAAAGTGGGCCCTTGCTCCACTCCATGCCTAATCTCATTAGAAATTAGGATTACCAGCAGGGCTTCTAGAATGGATAGTTTTGTCAAGAGGAAGGATGGAAGCATGTTTGTGGGGAAAGGGAAGTATTGTGAATTTGATGCAATGAATACCTTCATTCTGGCCGGACTACATATTCATTCTGTGTCCTGTTTGAGAATGTTACTTTGAGACTGCAACATGGTTTGGATAATGCAATGACTTCAAATCAGCAGCCAGAAAGAAAGGCCACCACATTTTCATGCATAGTAATGACAGAAACCCACTGAAGCAAAAGTTCGTCTCAATGTTCTCACTGCTCCTTCCCAACGTAATTATAACACAACAATGGCTTGGAAGCAACGTCTTCCTTATGATCCCCAAGTATGACTTTCCTGTCAACTCATTTTACAGATGGCAAATCACAGAGGTTAAGCAATTTATTCAGAGACCATATTGTCAGAGCCCATGTTGATACTTTTCTGTATATTTAAAGTTCACTCATTCTGTCTGAAAGATTCTGTAACAACGAAGTGAGCCTTCAACTAAGAACGAATTAGATTTGAACATAAGCCTGTGTACTGCTTAGCAAGTCAGGTCCCCGTCCCCCCCCCCCCACCTTAAGAGAAAAATCCTCTTCTATCAGATTTCTTCTCCATCACTTGCTATTACTCCAATAAATACACAACAGCACAGTAGAATACAGCAAAACAACGTAACACCAATAAATCCACATTTGAGCAGACTCGCTAACCAAACTGACATGATTTGAGCTGCCTGCGTGACAAAGTAGTTTTCTGATTCCTTTAGCATGCTTTTTACTTTTGCAAGTTCTCTTCATTTTAGAGAGGTATGCATAATAGACATTCAACACAGGCATTGATTACATTCTGTCCTGATAATGTCTGCAGTGGTATAGTAACCGTGAGCAGCAGTTCAGCACCATGGCCAGCTCCAATAAATTTACTTGTTAGTCCACCAACAGCTCACAATGGATGTGTTCATGGAATGACGGAAATTTGTGGCAGGGAGCACGGGGCACTATTGGGGAGTGTTCTGAACCCTTTGGGTGCATCAACAGTCTCCCCACAACTACTCCCTCCAGCTACCCCTTCTTTCCCCAGCTGGGATTGGAGACTAGAAATAAGCTTGGTACAGAGTTCACAGGGATAAAGTAGAATGTGAGAGAAGCATGAAGCACTCATTCTCACATTTCTCTCTCAAAATATACACTCCTTAATTTCCTTTATTCTGCATCCATAGGGAGGAAGAGTGAGGCCTGTGTTTCTTGGTGTAACATGAAGTTCTGTCCTCAGTTTAGTTGACCCCCTTGATTCTATTTGTGTTCAGTTCCTCATTATTATTTTTAAAAATTATCTTGACCTCCTGATTCTATGTGTGTTGGCTGAGAAGTGAGTCCCACTACCGGTAGTTGCAATAGAACTTACTCCTAGGTAAATGTTCATAACTGATTTTTTTCCCTGAAGGTGGAGAGCTGTAGTTCAGTGGTAGAACATCTGCTTTGCATGCAGAAGGTCCAAGATAGGAGTGGGAGAGAGCCCTTCCTGAGACTGTGAAGAGCCACTGACAGTCAGAGTAGACAATACAGAACTAGATAGAGTTGCAGTCTTAGTATCATTCCTGCTTCTATTAAAGTGCTTTCTAAAACAGCACTTAAACACTTCATTCTCTCTCTCTCCCTCCCACACACACAAAGAGCATTTTATAACTATTTAACATCACAGTTACCAGCTGACATCCAAGAAATAGCAGAGGACCTTCTATCATCTACTATTCAAGACAACCATGTAAGGAGAGCTGTATTCTTTATGGACCAGCTCTGATCAATCTCCATGGCGGTAATGCTGCAGCCTGTTAAAACTATCTCCATTAATGAGGACAAAATGTAAACTGTCAGCACTAAATGGAATATATATTAACACTTACTAAGGAAAAGGCAAGAGGTGAGCTACATCCTTCCAAAGAAAAGGCCAGTGCCATGAAAAATTAATTTATCCTGCTCCTGTGCTGGTGTTTGTGCAGCTCAGGCAACAATCAGGGATGATTATTTAAAATGACATCTATGGAAAGAGGGAAAGAGCTCTTCGCCAAATGAGCTACATCAATAAATTCAGAAAGACGACAAGATGAGAAGAATTGGCAATTGCATAATTGTGAATGCTAAGAAGATCTCTTACGGCAGCTAATGCAGTTGGACAGCAGGGTAGAAGGTCTTAGAACAAAGTGCAAACTGTGCATATGGAGATATACATATCGCTAACAATGTTAAAGGACTCATTACCATCTAACCAGCTGTTTGAAATAGAAAGTGATAAGACAGTGCCACAATGGAAAGAAATTAAGACATCTGATGCCAACAGAACTAGGCTTGTTAATCCAGCTCAACTCTCAAGTGAGTAAAGGCAATGGGTCACTGTATTTGGAAACTGAGATGAAGCTACAGTGCCTATTTCAGCTGAGTTTTTGTACAACCACAAAATATAAATTCAATGCTGATGTTGCAAATTTCCTTCATAACCAGCAAAAGACTTGAGACTGTGGTAATGAATATAAAGGTGACTGCTGTGGGAATAATGCAGCCACATCCCAAAGGCATAAACTGGTGCTTCCGCGCTCCTCTCTCAAGTGGTATGTGCCCTGTGGAATGCCCTCCCACCAGATGTCAAAGAGATAAACAACTACCAGACTTTTAGGATACATCTGAAGGCAGCCCTGTTTAGGGAAGCTTTTAATGTTTAATAGATTATTGTATTTTAATGTCTGTTGGAAGCCACCCAGAGTGGCTGGGGAAACCCAGCCAGATGGGCGGGGTATAAATAATAAATTATTATTATTAATTATTATATTATATTTAGGGTAAAGTGTGCTTCTCCAACAACGATACAGTAAACTACCACTTCTGCTGAGAATTTTAACTCCAAATGCCAACAAAGGAGGGGAAACTCCCATTGTGAAAGCAGAATTCATTCCACTTGCACAGCGACTTAGATGAATACAACCCAATGGCTTTCCACAGTGTATATTGTTGTTTAGTCGTGTCCGACTCTTCGTGACCCCATGGACCATAGCACGCCAGGCACTCCTGTTTTGCACTGCCTCCCGCAGTTTGGTCAAACTCATGTTCGTAGCTTCGAGAACACTGTCCAACCATCTCGTCCTCTGTCGTCCCCTTCTCCTAGTGCCCCCAATCTTTCCCAACATCAGGGTCTTTTCCAGGGAGTCTTCTCTTCTCATGAGGTGGCCAAAGTATGGATCAATGCCTTGTCGTGGCGAAGGGGCTTGAATAACTCAGAGAAGCTATGAGCTATGCCATGCAGGGCCACCCAAGATGGACAGGTCATAGTGGAGAGTTTTGACTAAACGTGATCCACCTGGAGAAGGAACTGGCAAGCCACTCCAGTATCCCTGCCAAGAAAACTCCATGGACAAAGACAACAGTGTACATAACCTTGTACAAATAACAGTGACATATATTAATCTTTTTGTGACTAAACTCCACAGGGGAATTATTGCCTAGTATCGAAGTGCAAAGTTGTGGCGTATCTAAAGATTAGAAAAAGAATAGTTATATGGTAAATAAGGTATAAGAATAAGATTTAGAAATTACTACAGAGGATTTACAATGTAACGCAGTTGGAAGGGACATGAGGAAGTCACCGATATTAGAATAGATACAAGTTGAAGCTTTGAAATTTCTGTTTTTATTTCTTTTGTCTTTTCGTATTTTGTATTTTTTGTATTTTGAATTTTATCTTTGTTTGTTACAAAATAATGAATAAATTTGAAAAAAAAAAGAAGCTGCTGTGGCGTATCTGCAGCCCTGGCCTTGGATGGGTTGCAGTACTTGGCAGCCAGTGAGGAGCACACAGTGGGGCACTAGTGTGAACAACACACTGTGACAGCTATTGACAATTCCAAAGCTAATTAACATGGTGACAACTACAGCAGCGATAGGGAGCCATGGCCCTCATTATATTGCTGGACTACAGCTCCCATAACATCTAACCACTGGACATGGGGGCTGGGACTGTTGGCATCTGCAGTCCAAGAACATCTGGAGGGCCACAGCTTCTCCATCCATGAGCTAAAGAGCAGATCCACCACTGGTATAAAGTCTACCGAAGGTTGAAGTATCTATACAGAGACACATGTTCTAGGCTTCACCATCTTTGAGGGAGTGTGTTCTGAGTCTGACTAGCCTTGAGAAGATCAGTCCTCAGTTAAAGGAGTAGTGCTCTGTTTCACTGGCATGCATTAAGGCAAAGGTGACAGCTCTCCTGCAACCCCAGAGTTGGTCTAGTTGTGAAGCAGGGGTGTTCAGAAATGACTTTCTGGGAACAGTAAGAAGAATGTATTTTGGCAAGAAAATGTTTTCAGGAACAAGGGATTAAAGAAGCATGGCTCTTTGGGATTCACCCTCCTCGTTCATGGAAGGGTCTACAACAGAGCTTTCCAAACTGTGTGTCACATTAGTGTGTCGGCTGCAGTGTGTCGGGCCAACACTCCCTATGCTCCTGCCGGGGCTGGAAAAGGGTTAGTTTAACTGCCAGTTTGCTATGAAAACTGAATTACTGTATCGTGAAATGATGCATCTCTAAAAAGTGTGTCACCAACATGAAAAGTTTGGAAAGCTCTGCTCTGCAAAAAGATTGCTTCAGTGATTACTTCCTACGATGGTTTAGGGAGAAAGTCTCCTGGCTCTCAGTATTCTTTATATCCCACAATACCTCTTCTGAAGCAAAAGTGTCCAGTTCTGGACCATGCCAATTAAGGTCTGTGCCTGGGTTCTCCTGAATATTCCCTTAACCATAGGAGGCTAATGGTGATCTGGCACAGATTACTAGAGATAGGGTGCAGAGTCTTTTCAGTGGTGGCCCTAAAAATTGTATTTCTTTTAATATGAGGAGGTTGCTATGAAACATATATATTTACCTAGGTTTTTAATTCCATTTGAAGATAGCTAATCACTTGGCTATTGTTAAATAAAACAAGGCACATATATGTGTAGGTTTAGTTGCTTATTTCCTCCCTTCCCCCTCCTCTCACCCCCTCAGTGTTGAAGTCTCAAAAATAATCCGCAGAGTAACCCTACCTGCTAACACAGTAATATTCGGTACTCATATATCTTGTGTTCTCATTTTGTATTTCTTGACACAAAGCGTTGCAGAATATTGAAAAACACAATATAATTCAACAAAAGGGCATGGCATGTTACTGGAAGAAGGCTTGCCTCTGACAGCCACACAAATGATTGCTCAGGCAGAGCTCAACAAATTGGCGAAACTGACAGTAACACAATAGTTCTTGGTCAAAGAGCAGAACATGAATGTTTATACAGAGTTATCCATCCATGCTAGTTCTAAACCTCTCATAGATTTGGAAGCTGTACACCAGCAACACACACACACACTAGTTTATATATATATATATATATATATATATATATATATATATATATATATATATATATACAGTATATATAATTATCTAGCAATGATGGTAGCATAATGAAAGAGTTGATGATTGTGGATTTTAAAGACACCACACTCTTTTATCTCTAGTCTTTTGAGATTGAGTGGTATTTTCCCCTCAATACCTACTGAAAACTCAATACCTATCATTTTCCTTATGATATCAAACTACCTTTATCTTTACCAGGAAAATGACTTGGGACCCAATTTAGATTTTTTTGGGGGGGCTGACAGCTACCATCCTAATATGAATTCAAGTAAATTCCACAACCTTCTGAGAGGTAGTAAGGCACTCAAGGACTATGCTACATTATAGAACACTAGTGTCATTCAGCCCATTTAATAAACGGGCGCTAGAACATTCGGCCTTTTTCGGTGGCAGCGGCGTGGGGGGGGGGGTTATTCCTTGTCTAATTGATTATTCCTTCTCCCCTCCCTTTGATCCTTAATTTATCCCTAATTTCCCCCCCCCGTTCCCAAACCCCAAGCCAAAGTCCCCCCCTTTTTTTACCTTTAAAGCCCGGGCTCGGCTGGGGGGTGCGGGGGTATTTCTTCCTTTACCCCCTCTGAAGCTTGTATTTGGAGTGCGGATCCCTCCCCACCCTGTTTTCGCGCGCTTTTTACGCCTGCCGTTTGGTTCCTAATTTTTCCCCGTCAATAGCGCTGCTGCTTCCAGGGCCCAGTGGCCGAATTCTGGCTCCTGGACGGCCTGGGCGGCTGCTCCGGGGTGTACGCCCAGTTTTTCGGGGGGTGGGGGTGGCTCCCGCTACTTTTGTTGGCCTCCGTGGCTGTTTTTCAGTCGCCTGCTGCATCCAGGAGGGAGTTTTGCCGTCCGGGGGGCTTGCGCCTGCCCCGGCACTTTCTGAGGGTCCCGCGGTTGGCGCTGAGCATTCGGTGGCCTCCCCGCGCCTTTCCTGGCCGTTCCGGCCCAGCGGGGGTCTCCCGGTTGCTTGCGCTGTTTGGGCCTCAATTTTGGGCCTGTTAGTGAGGAGAAGCCGGGGCCTCAATTTTGGGGTCATCCCGGCTTCCTCCTCAGGCTCTTGGGCACGTTGAGAGAGGGCCTGCTCTGCTTAGGAGCCTTGCTGCCTGCTCCTGCCTTCTACCTGGTGGCCACTGTTTTAACTGCTTATTGAGCCAGTGCAGGGCAGGGGGGTGGGGGGTGGGCTGGGGAGAGCGTGTGTGTGTGTGTGCGTGTTGTCTCTGCGTCCAATCCCTGTGTCCCTGGGGCACATGCTCAGTAGCGCGGAAAACGGGACACAGGGAATCTGGATGCAGAGACACTTGCACTTTATTATATAGGATATATAACATGAAAACTATCTGAGCATGGGTCTTGCGAGTTATATTCTTATTGGTGGAAAGGTGTGTTACAGGGAAAATATAGAAATAATAACATTAAAAGTTGAAGTGTGTGTGGGCAATGTGAAGGTTGGAACGTGAAGGTTGGGTTTGCAAGAGAACCACGAGAGAAGGACAAATAGACATGTTTGCAGGAGCTATTGCTATAACTGTTTAGGACAAAGCATGGAAGGAAATATAAAAAGTTGCTATGTTTTGTGATTAAACCAAGCACTGCCATACATGGACAGAGCTGCCTTTTGCTTCCCTTTGCTTGCAAATGTATAAATGTGTGTGATATTTTTTCATATTTAGGGTACCACCCCTTAATTACTTGCTGCTTGCGGCTGTGTCGCACTCACCTTGAAATGCCTAAATAAATGTCTTGTTTGACAACTGGAGTCTTATTGGCCATCCAGGCTGAACACACAGAGTATTGGGTATTGAACCCCAACTGGTGGGATACTAATTATCTTAAACTACATAGATACACAGGGACGCGGGTGGCACTGTGGGTTAAAGCACTGAGCCTAGGGCTTGCTGATCAGAAGGTCGGCGGTTCAAATCCCTGCGACGGGGTAAGCTCCCGTTGCTCGGTCCCTGCTCCTGCCAACCTAGCAGTTCGAAAGCATGTCAAAGTGCAAGTAGATAAATAGGTACCGCTACAGTGGGAAGGTAAACAGCGTTTCCGTGTGCTGCTCTGGTTCGCCAGAAGCGGCTTTGTCATGCTGGCCACATGACCTAGAAGCTGTACGCCAGCTCCCTCGGCCAATAACGCGAGATGAGCACCGCAACCCCAGAGTCGGTCACGGCTGGACCTAATGGTCAGGGGTCCCTTTACCTTTTACATAGATACACATATCCTTCTATTTCCAATGTTCAGAGGTGAGAGCCTGTGTTTATGTAGCCATGCACACAAGAGAGATGCCTCAGAGGTAAGCTCAAGGTAAACTCAAAATCTGGAGAATTATAACAAAAAAAGAGGGGGGCGTAAACCAATGGGGAAATACTTCCCAAACATCTCAGTGAATAAAAGTGCACTCAGTGGCTACATAATTCTGACTTGACTGGAAACGGGGAGGGAAGAAAACATGATAGAAGGAGAGATGGAATGGAGTGTTCTGAAGAGGGGCACGGCTGACTGGATTAGTGAATAGGAGGAGCATGCCAAGTTTTGTTGCACAGCCTATTTGTGAATACATCCTTTGCAGTAAACCTAAGCCATGAAACACTCTTTTCTCCTTGCTGATCACAAATTAGAACCATTGCCAAGATCCATTAAGTTTCAAGAAGCAAATACTCTCAGGCATTACAAAATTAGCCCCAGCTGAGAAGCTACGTTAACTCGTGCATTCATTTCCCTTCCCTGTCAAAGTATTTTTTATTTAAAAAAAAGTGTGGTTTTTTTAAGCCAACCAATCCTCTCACTTTTTGAATGCAGTGCATTCCAGTAAAGGACATCCGAGGACCTAAGAAAACACACACCACATCAGAAATAATGGCAACTAATGCAGCCACAAGTCGGCACTATGAAATGATGTGACCTTTGTTCAGACCAACGACTTTATATGCTGTTGAACAGAGATCAACTGATGGTTTCCACTTAATGGGTTGCATCCAGTGTTATGGAAGTGGTGAGCAACATGTGCAACCACTTTCCTCCTCTTCCCCCACCCCCAATATCTTCTGAAAAGCACTTCCAGAGGTTTGGGGCAGGGGCTGTTTTATATGCATGTTTTTATTGCATGGCAGAATTGCTTTGAGACCCTGTGTAGGAAATGATTTATAAATGAAATATAATACTAATGAAACGATAACCACTGCATGAACTACTGAGCTTTCCCAGTCCAGGAACGGGCTAGGGAAGTCGGGCTATAGTACATCACACATTGCTTACTTTCAAGAATGGATTACTGTGACATACTCCCTCAAGCTTGATCCAGAAGCTGCAGCCTGTGCTACATCACTCCCCATTTGTGTGTCGAGACCCCGAAGCCACCCCCTTGTTGATGAATAAGACACAAGGACACAGATATTAAGTTAATGGTTATTGGGCAAATGTAGGCCACAACTTTATTGGTTACAGAATGTGAGCAGTATTGGCTTAGGCACTGGAAATGACCCAACTATATCTGACCCCTGCCTGTCACGCAGGGAGTCCTGTAAGGGTCAACCACCAGTAGGGGGAGCCCTGTCAATGAGAACCAACTCGAGCTCCCCCTGGGTTCCCGACGGGGTCGTGGCATGGCCCTAGCCCAGCCCCGGGCTTCGGACAAGATCCACACTCCCGGATTCCTTTAATGGAATACCTTAAAGCTTGGAGGGGCAGTTGATGGCCACACCTCCCCCCCCAAGATAAGATCAACCAATGACTAACTGCCAAACCTTACAAGGTTGTGACAGTTGCTACAAGGTAGGCAAAATCCAAGTGGCCCATGCCAATATGCCAAGTGGAAAAATTCCTACCAGGCCCCACAACGGCGACCAACCGAGGTCCATAGCAAGGCCAAAGTTGAACCTGAAAATAGGGAGGGTGGGCGGGAGATTGAAGAAGCGAGCCAGAAGGAAACTCTCTGGCTCGCACCTCGGTTTAAACGGGGCCCAGCCACGCCCCCCCAGCCAGCGGATTGGCTGGCTGGCCATGACGCAGCCAGGACACCTAGGTGGCTGGGGACTCTGTCCCCCCGCCCCCAGAGGGGAGTGGCCACACGGTCCACTGCAACTCCTCCCTACTGGGGAAGTGGAGAGTATTTCCCCCATCTCCTCCCCCCACTGCTGCTGCTCCCCGTATGCTGTTGGCCCCCTCCCCAAGTGTCTCAGTCACAACACACCACTTGAGCTGTGCCAAATATCTTCAAAAGGTTTCATGGGGTGGGGGAGAGACATTCTCAAACAAAACCCCTACCTTTCAATGATTTTTGGTGTGCTTTGCTTGAAGACTTTGTTTCCTCAATCTACTGCTACTTGGAGGAAAGCGAGAAGCAGCTCCCTCTCTCATTACTGAGACTGATGCTTCCTCATATTGACACACACACCTGTCCAAAGTAATGCAGTACAACTAACAATGCCCATATTGCAATGTGGACCCAAGAGAAATTTTATTCAGTTCAAATTTAACAGCAAACTTGCGTAGTTCACACTTCCTGAAACAATACATGAACAACCATCCTTCAAAATTTGTACTTCGCTTAATTTTGGCAGTTCAGCCAAATAATGTGTGCAGTAATGCCAAGTATAGTGTGCATAAAAATGCATATATTAGTGAAAATATATATTAGGGGGTTGGACTGGATGACCCTTAGGTCCCTTCCATCTCTATGAAAACAGTATACAAAAATGCACCATATCAGGCAATGTTTGAATGTGGAAATCATCCTTAGAATCACAGAATCATAGTTGGAAGGGACCCCAAGGTTCCTCTAGTCCAATCCCCTGCAATGCAGAAATCACAACAAATGCATCCATGACAGATGGTCGTCCAACCTCTGCTTAAAAACCTCCAACAAAGGACAGCCCACAGCCTCCAAGGGAGCCCAATCCTTTAAAGCAGGGGTCAGCAAACTTTTTCAGCAGGGGGCCGGTCCATTGTCCCTCAGACCTTGTGGGGGGCCGGACTATATTTTTTAAAAAAATATGAACGAATTCCTATGCCCCACAAATAACCCAGAGATGCATTTTAAATAAAAGGACACATTCTACTCATGTAAAAACACCAGGCAGGCCCCACACATAACCCAGAGATGCATTTTAAATAAACAGACAGATTCTACTCATGTAAAAATATGCTGATTGCCGGACCATCCGCGGGCCGGATTTATAAGGTGATTGGGCCGCATCCGGCCCCCGGGCCTTAGTTTGGGAACCCCTGCTTTAAAGTATATAAGGTAAAGGTAAAGGGACCCCTGACCATTAGGTCCAGCCGTGACCGACTCTGGGGTTGCGGCACTTATCTCGCATTATTGACTGAGGGAGCCGGCATACAGCTTCCAGGTCATGTGGGCAGCATGACAAAGCCGCTTCTGGAGAACCAGAGCAGCGCACAGAAACGCCGTTTACCTACCCGCTGTAGTGGTACCTATTTATCTACTTGCACTTTGATGTGCTTTCGGACTGCTAGGTGGGCAGGAGCTGGGACCAAGCAACGGGAGCTCACCCCATCTCAGGGATTTGAACCGCCAACCTTCTGATCAGCAAGCCCTAGGCTCAGTGGTTTAGCCCACAGCACCACCTGCGTCACCTTTAAAGTTTATAGTTGCATATAAAATGTACACATTAGGAGAAATTTGCACTAGTGTTACGATTTTCATGAGAACTTAAAAACAACAACATAGCTAATTGACTTGGAAATGAACTTAAGACTGATTCACAATTCCCCATGTGCAGCCAGTGGCGATGTCTATCCTGAATTAAGGAAGGAAGCAATGACCAAACTACCTTGGCAGTGAGAGATATATTCCCTTTTCCCTGACACCCATTACCTTGCCAACAGCTTTGCACTCTTTCACCAAAGGCTGCGACAAATTGCCAGCTGGGGTGTCATGTTGTCAGGGGCAAAAAATGTTTGTAGAGCATACCTTCCACACGCCCTGTTTGAACTCAGCACTGGTCCACACTGGGCCTGCCAGCCCAGGGATCCAAGGACTCCTTTTCCACTGACCAATCACCACCATGAGCAACTCCATACCCTCTCCACCCACCCTGCTGCCTTGGCTGCAAAACTCGGGCTGATTGCAAGCTACAATCTCTGCACATTTAGCAGCACATGTGTTGCTGATTTAGATTGTGTGGGATGGAAGCTGATGCTCTGGCATACAGCAGCAGCAATTAATAAGTCAGTCCATTTGCCCTACCAAACACACCAAATCCTAGCTTTACAGGTGATTCAATAGTTTGTGCAGATGCAATGGATCATATTGGGGACCTTAAAGAGTCCGATAAAATCTCAAAGCCTTGGGTTTCAACAGGCATGATTCATCTAGATCAGGCTTCCTCAAACTCGGCTCTCCAGATGTTTTTGGCCTACAACTCCCATGATCTCTAGCTAGCAGGACCAGTGGTCAGGGATGATGGAAATTGTAGTCTCAAAATATCTGGAAGGCCGAGTTTGAGGAAGCCTGATCTAGATGGACAATCATGTACTTGGATTTGGGCATTTGTCAGAGAGAAAATGGACAGGAGACAGCAGGAGGTTTAGGGCTAGGTGGAATCCAGGTTTTCACATGAATCCAGGCCTCCAATATCTTAGTGTGGGAACATGGCATGCCTCTGGAAATGATGCTATTTCAACTGTGCCATTGCAGGTTCCTTTCAGTTGACACAGATGTTCAGGGTTTAAGCCAGACGTAAAGTATTTCAAGTTGCTCTTCATCACAGTATATTACTAGTCCCACAGCCTACTAGCTAGAGCAGGGATGGTGGACTCCATCTCCCATCATTCCTGGCCACTGGCCATGTTAATTAGGGCTGATGGGAGTTGGAGTCCAACCACATCTGCCGGGAAACAAGTTCCCTAGCCCTGCAATAAAGACAAAGTTGCTTATAACCAAATACGAGAGTTCTGGCACCTTGCACTTACTACCTGCATAATCCGCAATAGAATATGTGGTTGACAAACCTACAAAGAAAAGAAGTCCTCTGCATTTCGCCATAAATCTCACACTTCTTGTTCATCTCAAAAATAGCCTAACTTTTTATTTGGCTCTTCCTGCACAGAAGCAGCTTCTGACTAACCCCAGTCAAAATTTTACACGAAAGCTCAACAATAGCAGCAGTATCAGGATTAAGAGAAAAGCAAATCTTGCTCTCTCTCTCTTTTTTTTGGAGGTATGCTGTCACTCGCTGAACTTCAAAGTAATTGAACAACCTCAAGCCTGTCAAGCATTTCTCTCTCACTTCACCAGACACATTATATGCCATCAAACACAACCCCACACTCAGAGAAAGAAAAATTCAACTTCAAAGCCATCTGTCCTTTTATACACAGCTCAGTTCTATTGTTACTCATAAATTTAGCCTGTCAGTTGCAGACATTATAGCCAGTCTAACCACAACAGTGATGCACATGGCACTTCCAAAGGGAAGGATGCAAATCTTACGTATGTTTGTTTGGCATTTCCCATTATATTAATTCTAGAATATTCTGTTATTAAAAACTTTTCATCCCTACCCCCATTTCTGGATCTATCAAACAAGGTCCTTGAGAGACTGGCTGAAATGTTAACTAGACAGAAATACAGCACAACAACAACAAAAAAATCTATTGATCTGATAATGTACTGCACTAAAATTATTATTTCCTGTCACCAGAGAGACAGACAGAGAGAGAGAGATGTACTAATTCTTTATGACACAGCTCTCATTCAGGAAAAAATACTGCTTGAGATTGAGAGAGGAAATAACTGTAGGATAGAACTCAAACAGGAGGGTTGACGCGGTGACATGTTCAAAATTCATAGGTAAAATTCCATCTGCGGTTAGATCTATTTTCCCAAACCTGAGCAGCAGATGTCAATAAAAAAATCAATTTGCCTATTTGAACTTCAACCATTTCTGTTTGTTTTTATCATTCTCAGTCCTCAGTTCCCCTAAAGGCCCTGAATGTATGTGGCATGAGGTTCACCTATGTCAATGATGGTAATCTGGAAGGTAAAGCTTTTTAAAAGCCATTTGGTTTAGTGGCCATCACTATACTTTGTGGTACCAAATCCCATAGTTTATGCACTGTGCAAATGTGTCCTTCCTTTTGGTTGTTTTGAATCTCCCATTACTCAATGACTCTAGTACTTTGTGTGGGGGGGGGGTATCTCTCTATCCACTTTCCACACAACATGCATAATTGTATACACTTCTGACATGGTCTCTACACCCGCCCCCACCCCTAACTAACTTTTTTCTTTTGACCTTAAAGGGCTCCAAATCTTGTAACATGACCACAAACGGGAGCTTCTCCAGACCCCTGTTCGTGTTGGTTGCCATTTCAGACTCTATTACTATCCTTTTTTCAAGGTGGGAACTACCTAAAAAAAAATATTGTGCAGCACTAGAAAAGCAGTGGAAGCCTGTGAACTTAGCTGCCCAACACTGGTGTCAATATTAAAGGTAAAGGGACCCCTGACCATTAGGTCCAGTCGTGACCGACTCTGGGGTTGCGCACTCATCTCGCATTATTGGCTGAGGGAGCTTCCAGGTCATGTGGCCAGCATGACAAAGCCGCTTCTGGCGAGCCAGAGCAGCACATGGAAATGCCGTTTACCTTCCCGCTGTAGCGGTTCCTATTTATCTACTTGCATTTTGACGTGCTTTCGAACTGCTAGGTGGGCAGGAGCTGGGACCAAGCAACGGGAGCTCACCCCGTGGTGGGGATTCGAACCGCCAACCTTCTGATCAGCAAGCCCTAGGCTCAGTGGTTTAACCACAGCGCCACCTGGGTCCCTGGGTGTCAATATTAGTCATCCCTAATATGAACAGCACCGCATAGAGGAAATCCAATCTCTCTTCCGTTTTAGTGGTTCTCTCTCTCATTATAAAGGTTGCACTTGATTGCTGCCAGCAGCAAATCTGCCCCTCTAATCAACAGTATATGAAGTTAGCCAACTGCTTGTCTCCTGTGAGGGCAGAGCTGTTGGGCTATTTTGGGGGAGGGGTGTTGCCCAATATAATGTGAATTAGGAAACAACAGATAGCCAACAGATGCCCATCAGACACATTTTCTATTGCAGATATTGTCACTATGACAACACAAGAGCCCCTGGAGATCTTGGAAACATAATTATACAGCAAGAGGAGAAACAGAGTGCATCCCTTATCAACTTGATTGCATTTCCACTGCATATTTCAGGATCAAATTTTTGCTTTAATGGTTTCTACAAGTGAATCAACTCATCTCAGAGTCCAGAGACGAAGAGGGGATTCACCTTGTAAGCATTTCCCCCTGAATATGAGCATCCATTTGCTTGGTCATCATTGCAGCGGTTTCCCCATTCGCCACCCTATTGTACCTAATTTCTTGAATGCCCAGAGTTACAGTCTGTTTCTTACTCTTATTTATATTTTTATTAATTTATTATTACATTTTTATCCCACCTTCCCTCCAAGGAGCTCAAGGTGGCAGATATGGTTGTTCCCCCACGCCAATTTTATCCTGTGAAGTAGAGTAGGCTGAGGGGCAGTGACTCCCCAAGGTCAGCCCAGTCTGCTTTGTGCTGAGTGGGGATTTGAACCCTGGTCTCCCAGGTCCTAAGGGACCCAGGTGGTGCTGTGGTTAAACCACTGAGCCTAGGGCTTGCTGATCAGAAGGTCGGCGGTTCGAATCCCTGTGACGGGGTGACCTCCCGTTGCTTGGTCCCAGCTCCTGCCAACCTAGCAGTTCAAAAGCACGTCAAAATGCAAGTAGATAAATAGGAACCGCTACAGCGGGAAGGTAAACGGCGTTTCCATGTGCTGCTCTGGTTTGCCAGAAGCGGCTTTGTCATGCTGGCCACATGACCTGGAAGCTATATGCCGGCTCCCTCGGCCAATAATGCGAGATGAGCGCGCAACCCCAGAGTCGGTCACGACTGGACCTAATGGTCAGGGGTCCCTTTACCTTTACCTCCCAGGTCCTAGTCCAACACTCATGCTGGCTTCCCAACACAAGCCCACAATTTCAGAGATCATTTTGGCAGATGTAGCTTTTCATGTTTTATGCTTTCATTCCTGGTGTCATACATCTGTGTACCGTACGTTTCAACTGGGATTTGTATTGTAATCTATTTTATGTATTGATTTTATTGCACATCGCTTCCTCGCATTAGTTTGAAACGGTATCGGAATCATAATAAAGTAGGTAAAGAGATGGGAGAGACTACAAGTCCCATCATCCCTGACCACTGGCCATGCTATCCCAGGATGATGAGAGTTGGAGTCCAGCAACATATGGGGAACCACAAGTTCCTCGCCCCTGGATTAGACTGCTAGCATGGGACTGGACTGACTGAAGTTCTAATCCCCATGTGCCTTGAAATGACTGGGTGATCTCTAACCAACCACCACACCCCCCAAAAAAACTCGCTTTTTCAAAGTTCAATTCTAAAACTTCGAAACCCATTAGGAGACCCTCCTAAAAAGCGACTCCATAAGCTCCCCCCAAGCCCCACATGTAGCCCTGTTCTATTACTACCTTCACTTCCCCCAAGACATATTTCAGGGGTCCTTGAACATCGAACATCACTGCCCATACTCACAATGCTGGCCTGGACCCAAGGAAATATGGGGCAGGGTTTCTGGAAACCCCTCATAAAGCTACAATTCACATCACTCTTAAAAAACTACAGTTCGAATATTATTTGGGGGGAGTCCTGTGCTTTAAATGTGTGGTGTATACGCAGCCCCAGTGTAGTCTTGGATCTGCTAATAATCCGGACACAATTCCTCAGCAATTTATCTTTGCTATTCATTCTACCCGATGGCTCTCAATAGCATATCTTTAACAGATGAGGAAACAACAGGCTCTGTTCTAAGAGAGGGCATGTCTTTCTTCTCCCACCTTTCTCTTCCCCCAACCCTTGAGCTGAAGGTGATATCATCAAGCTGAGTGTATGTGTGAAGAAACAGCAACTTAAGAGACAGAATGGAGCTTGAGTTATCTCTGGATGCTGACTGTTCAGACAGAGTTTTGGTATATATGTTGGGAGTTTTAAAGCTATACATAAGGAGACCTGCTGGAACAACGGCCCATCTAAGCCCAGCATCCTGTTCACACAGTGACCAAGCAGATGTCTATGTGAAGCCTGCAAGCAGGACCTGAGCCCAAGGAGCCCATCTCCTCCAGTTTTCATCAATTCAGAAGCATACTGGCTCTGACCCTAGACGTGGAGCACAACCAGGGTGACCACTGAAAGCCTTATCTTCTTTTGAGGCCATTCAAGTTGGTGGCCATCACTTCTGGGAGCCGTGCAACACTGGGAATCACCAGAAGCTCAGTTTGCATTCTAATGTGGATACAACTTATCAGAGGAATGGTTTTCAGAGAAATGTGGCCGGACTTTACAACCTCTAGAAATTCACATTCCAAACTGGATAAAAAGGGTGCTTGGATAAAGAAATCTAGATAAAGAAATCTAGTACAAGTAGTTTGAGAATGCTTTCCTTTCCTTGGTTCTCAAACTACTTGGGTTCTCAAATGGATAACTAAAAAGCAGTACTGTTATTTCACAATGGAGTTTAAAATAAAATTATTATTTGGGTCAGCTTGGATTTTCAGTGGTTTGGGTTAGGCAGCTTCAAGTCACCTTCTCCCCATAGCCCACCGACTGCATGTTTAATAACAGTTTACCACCAAATTTCAGCCTGAGGCATTTTGTTGGCTGCTTGATTCAGCTTAGGGTCTGTCCAAATTTATTTCGTTTCCTCCCCATTCACTACTGGGATTTAAAAAAAAAGAGCCTGCTATTCTGCCTTTTGACAAAAGTGGAGGGAATTTGCAGACCTAATAGGTTCTCCAGAGTGGACAAAGCCTGCCAAATACAAACAATTGGATTTCTGACTTTCATTCAGTAACAATGGTAACAAAATAATAATAATCCCCCAACAAAAAATATACTGCTGAAATAAAGAATGCTGGTTGTGAAGAAGGGCGTAAAGCACCCCAGGAGTAGATTTATGTGTAGAAGGATTGTGAACTTCATTTATTTCCTGGACTTACATTTCTAAGTATACATCTTTTGTTCCTGGCTCTGGTTGGCAGGTCTCAGGGGTCCTCGTAAAAAGCAAAATAAATCTAGAAAGTTTGAGGTCTGCTCACCCTGTAAATTACTAAAGGTATAAAGCAAGTAATGGATAGGGGCACAGGGATGGTCCTCATGTCACAATTGTCACTTTTTCCTAATGTTACTTGGCAGCTCAATCAGCAGCTTTCAGTTCTGTTAGCACAATTCTCAACAGTGGAGTCAGTTGAGATCATTCAGGCAGTAGCTGAACAGTATCACACGCAGCAGTGGGGAAGGAAATTAACTTCATGCCAGACCACCACTGAACCACAACCTTTTCGACTGCTGTGCATAGGTGAGGGAGGGGAGGCTGTATGCCTGAGCCCCCTTCTAATTCCTTGATCCAGCATAGATTCAATTCCAGGCTAGCTTTCCGGTGAGGCCCTCTAAGTATGGGCAGGGGTGGAGGAAGGGGTATCTGGTGGGGGTGACAAAATGCTGGGTGCGGAGCCTGCAGCGCACCCGAGCCATGCATCTCTCCTGGGAGTGACATGGTGGCTTGAGTGCCTGCAGGCTCCTCTCTGCCCCAAACAGTCCACCCGTTGCCTCCTCCTCAGCTGTAGGGCGGCTGAGAGGAAGGAGGCAGGCAGACTCCCCAGAGGCCCCGCGGAGCATCCTGCCCTGGCTAGCCCCGTCTTGTGGGCAGCTGATTTCGCCCCTGGGTGCAGGGCACGTACGCCGCCCCAGGCGCCTGATCGTCTTGCTCCGTTGCCGAGTATGGGCCCTTGAGATAACAAAGAAAGTGGCTCTGTGCTAGACAGGAAATGATTGGGAGGCCCTCCTTCAACTCATTGGTAGTGAGAAAGACAAAGGCCAGAACTGGGAGTTGTGGATAATAATAATAATAATAATAATAATAATAATAATAATAATAATAATAATAATAATTTATTATTTATACCCCGCCCATCTGGCTGGGTTTCCCCAGCCACTCTGGGTGACTTCCAACAGAAAAATAAAACATAATAATCTATTAAACATTAAAAGCCTCCCTTGAACAGGGCTGCCTTCAGATGTCTTCTAAAAGTCTGGTAGTTGTTTTCCTCTTTGACATCTGATGGGAGGGCGTTCCACAGGGCAGGCGCCACCACCGAGAAGGCCCTCTGCCTAGTTCCCTGCAACTTGGCATCTCGCAACGAGGGAACCGCCAGAAGGCCCTCGGTGCTGGACCTCAGTGTCCGGGCAGAATGAAGGAGGTGGAGACGCTCTTTCAGGTATACTGGACCGAGGCTGGATGCCAATGGATGGAAGTGAGAAGTGGCAGGCTGCAGGCTGGGCAGCTAAGGGAGACAGAACCACACCTAATTCCTGTTTGAATCCAAGGCTGAAGCTATGAAAGAACCAAGACCACCCTGGAGTATTAAGGCTGTGAGCCCCTCCAGCATAGGCTCAGGCTGTGTGTGTGTGTGTGTGTGTGTGTGTGTGTGAATAAATCGTATTTCCTAAAGACACCACTGTCTCTGCTATCCCTCACTCCAAGGAAACCAAACCATTGGTAAGTGCATGGAATCTCACACTAGTCAGAGATGAGGTGGTGTGCAACACTATAAGCAATGCAGAAAAACAGAAACATGAAGGACTTTTCTCACAGAAATGCAACATCATGCAAGAACCTCAAGCAGGATTTTGATCACTAGCAACACACAGGCACCAGAAATTGTTCTGACTTCCTGCTGGACAAGTTGTTGCAGAAAACTCTTGCCACACTGAAAAAGCTGACAAATGCCATCCTTTAATAGGCAGTCTCTTTCCACTATGATGAATTGCAACAGGAGAGAAATGTGTGTGTGTGTGTGTGTGTGTGTGTGTGTGTGTGTTTCAGGCAATGATATATGAAAAGAGGCATCCTCATTGCTCTGCTCAGGCTTGTGTGGATGAAGAGTTTTAATTAGCAACACAGCAAGTGGCAACTCATCATATAGCAAGCAATTAAGTATCAGGGGGTTTACCTACATGATTCATCTACTAAGGGATGTGCAGTGAGCTGGTACTTTTGTCTCCTAAACACACTTTCATCCGTAAATGATATCCCAGGGTGTCTTATCCCTGGCTGTGTAGAAGATTCCCACTGCCCTCCTTTCCTTCTCGGGTTTTTTTCTTTGCCACTTTTGTATAATCAATGAGGAAGTGAAAATGGGACACCAAAGTTGATTATATATTACTTTTAGCATTGCATTAGCATAATTTCCCACACACAGAGAGAGGAACGGATGCACCCTTATTTTAAAAATTCTACAAGCCTGGGGAATTGTCATGATAGCAGTGAGCAAGACAAATGAGGAAGTCTGACGGCTTGTGCCCCATCAAATGGGTTTTGAAATATCAACTTGAAAATGCACATTTCCCTATAATCAAGACAGCACCTATTTACACATACCATACTTTCTCCTGAGGCGTTTTAGTGTAAAGAAGAAAATACAGTGGTGCCTCGACTTACGAATTTAATCCGTTCCGAAGGCACCTTCGTAGGTTGAAAAATTCGTAAGTCGAAAAGCGCCATTGGAAACGCGGCTTCCCATAGGAATACATTGGAAATGAAAAAAAATCGTAAGTCGAAGCAACCCTATCTAAAACCGCCGCGGTTTCTGTTCGGACAACAAGAAATTCGTAAGCGTGCGGCCATTTGCCCCATTCATAAGTCGAAAAATTCGGTTGTTGAGTCGTTCGTAAGTCAAGGTACCACTGTACTTCTGTTTGCCAAATAGTGAGATGAATGTTCAGGCTCCACCTAAAGCACGAAGGCAACTTTGTAGGTTGAAAAATTCGTAAGTCGAAAAGCGCCATTGGAAACGCAATTTCCCATAGGAATACATTGGAAATGGAAAAATTCGTAAGTCGAAGCAACCTCATCTAAAAATTCGTAAGTCGAAAAAACCCTATCTAAAACCGCCGCGGTTTCCGTTCGGATGACAAGAAATTCGTAAGCGTGCGGCCATTTGCCCCATTCATAAGTCTGAAAATTCGGTTGTTGAGTCGTTCGTAAGTCAAGGTACCACTGTACTTCTGTTTGCCAAATAGTGAGATGAATGTTCAGGCTCCACCTAAAGCACCTAACCTGTGACACTCCAGCTGTTGTTGGGCTCACATGAGCACCAACTGGCATGATGTAACCCAGGCATCCCCAAACTGCGGCCCTCCAGATGTTTTGGCCTACAACTCCCATGATCCCTAACTAACAGGACCAGTGGTCAGGGATGATGGGAATTGTAGTCCAAAACATCTGGAGGGCCGAAGTTTGGGGATGCCTGATGTAACCTGTAGGCTAGCAGCATCTGAAGGTTAGTCCCCCCTTGATCTAGTGATTTTGGTAGGGTGACAGGGAGCAGGGCTGTAGCTAGGGGGTGGTGAGGGAGGCCCGCATGACTGAGGGACGCAAAATCAGCTAAAATATGTCCATAAATATAAATATTGATTATTGCCTCATAAGAAATGGTTTTAAATAGAGGGTGAAATGAATGGGTGGAGGGGGGAAGGCTGGAAAAGAGGCGGAAAGAAGAGCTAATTTGTCTGTGGCTAGGGGGCACAATCTGGACGGTTCTGCCAAGGGCGCAAGATCACCTAGCTACGGCTCTGACTGGGAGGTGGCAACTACTACAGAGGGGACATCTGATGGATATATGGTGTCCGATGCCCGGAGCAAGGTCAGAGGTCACTGCAGTGGCAAGGACAGCAACAGCAGCAGAGGAAGAAGAGAGGGTAGCCTTTCCTCTGCTCCATGACGGAAGCAGAATCTTGCAAACACATTTCCCATAAATTATAATGGAATAAGCTATATCAGGGATGTCTAACTCCCAAGAGAATGTGATCTACTCCCCGGGGGGGGGGATTGCAGTGATCTACCCATTGGGGGGGAACCCTAAGTTGTTAAACTTTGGTGGGGGGCAAGCCAAAGTTGTTTTCTGGTCGCGCCGTCGTGGAGAAGCAGAGGATGAGCGCCAGAAACGCCGCCCGATCACATGGGTAGACGGCATGGCCAGGGAACCACGAAGCCTCCTGCCAGAGTTAATTTGCCACAGCCTGCCACCCGGGGCTTCTAATACACCCACATAGCAGGGTGGCAGTGGCAGCGGTCAAGCAACAACAGACACTTGCCAGGTCAGGACGGCACAAGTGCGGATGCTCTTTTTCCCCCGTGGAGCAAAATGAGCCTGTAATCTACCACGATCGACTGGTTGGAAATCCCTGCACTATATCATTCATTGGATCCAGAACAGAAAAAGTACTACTATTGATTCACAAGAAAACCTTATTAAGGTTGGTCAGATAAGCTTGGCTACACTCAAGGCTTCCACCTTCTAAAATATCCTCTGCTGCACTAGTTAATTCTGGGGTTGCGTTCAAAAAATTCAGAAAGAAGTTCAAGCTAAAAATAAGATAAATTGCCAAAGAAACAGGTGTCTGGCAGAAGCTGCAGAATTTCTGTAAAACACCAAGCTTTCGAGAAGTATCTGGATAAACATCTCAGGAATTGCTTTTGTATGGGTTAATCCTGGCTAGGATAGAGGACTGCAATTAGACAGAAACATCTGGAGGTACTTTTCAGTCATACAATATGATAGTTCTGTGACTCCGAACCACACTGTTCACTGAAGATATCATTGAGAGATCTGCGCCGGTTAGAAGCAGGGGTCAGCAAACTTTTTCAGCCGGTCCACTGTCCCTCAGACCTTGTGGGGGGGCGGACTATTTTTTTTGGGGGGGGGAGAATGAATTCCTATGCCCCACAAATAACCCAGAGATGCATTTTAAATAAAAGCACACATTCTACTCATGTAAAAACACACTGATTATCGGACCATCCGCAGGCCAGATTTAGAAGGCGATTTGGCTGGATCCGGCCCCCGGGCCTTAGTTTGCCTACCCATGGGTTAGAGCAGGGGTGTCAAACTCAAATTCATCGGGGGCCGCATCAGCAGTTTGGTCACCCTCAAAGGGCCGGTTGTATCTGTAGGACTATGTGTCCACTCTTTATTATCATAAATTATTGTCACTGCATTAAAGACCTCCAAAGAAAGAGATTTCACCACACTCCTTGGTAGTAAATTCCACTGCCGAACAGCTCTTACTGTCAGGAAGTTCTTCCTAATACTGTTGTGTTAGAAAAATCTGGAGTATAATGTCCAGATCTCACCCTCATCCTTCAAGCAACTCCAACAATGAGTCCAGCTGACAAAAATTCACAGAAATTCACAGAAACATATAAATAGAACGAAACAGTTAGTGCTGGACTTCAGCTCCCGTCTACAGACTGCTGTTAACGTGCATGAATATTAAAACATGTTGTGCATGTTTATTTATGTGTTGGTTTGATATCCCACCTTTCTTCCTAGGAGCGGTATCTACCCGAGATTCATTTTCAACTGTTGCTAATATATTATTGACCGAATTTAACGTTTTCTAAACAAAGACAACAAAAATCACCCTCTTTGCTTAAAAATAATAATTGGTGCAGGACAGAACTATTGCAGAGGCTTAACTGAATACTTATTGCAGGCATCCCCAAACTCGGCCCTCCAGCTGTTTTGGGACTACAACTCCCATCATCCCTGACCACTGGTCCTATTAGCTAGGGATGGTGGGAGTTGTAGTCCCAAAACAGCTGGAGGGCTGAGTTTGGGGATGCCTGACTTATTGGGAACGCCTGAAGAGCCTTCAACAATCTGCAGTGGCGGGTTGCAGGAGAAATGTGCGCAAGTCATTCTTGGGGGCAAAGGAGAGATGATTCTGGGGAGCCCCTCCCACCTTTGGTCGGGACATGCTCTGCGCGGAGCTCCTGAAAGAGGGCGCATGGCAGACTACAACTCCCATCAGCCAGCGTGGCCCCGGGGCCGGGAATCAGGGGAACTGGAGTCGCACAAGAACATCCGGTGGGACGGCTCGTTGGGTGCCCTGCAGCGGGCGACTCTTGTGGGCTCCCAGCCTCCGACCCGCCCGCTGCTGTGAGGCGCTTTGCCTCAGCGAGAGGCGGGCGCTGGAAGTACGCCGCCACCGCCCCGCAACGCGGGAACCCCAGAAACGCCGCGGGCGAGTCACACTTGTGGGCTCCCGGCTTCCGGCCCACCCGCTGCTGTGAGGCGCTTCGCCTCAGCGAGAGGCGGGCGCTGGAACTACGCCACCGCCGCCCCGCAATGCGGGAACCCCAGAAACGCCGCGGGCGGGTCACACTTGTGGGCTCCCGGCCTCCGGCCCGCCCGCTGCTGTGAGGCGCTTGGCCTCAGCGAGAGGCGGGCGCTGGAACTGCGCCACCGCCGCCCCGCAACGCGGGAACCCCAGAAACACCCCAGAGACACTCGAGTGGAAGTGATCCCTGGAGAAGTTTCAAAACATCCTCGCCTGGTCCAAAAGGCCTCCAAGGCAGAGAGCGGCAGGCAAAGCACAAATGAAAACACTTCACACAGACCAGCACCTCCTGGCTAGGGAGGCTCCCCTGAATTTTCGAGCGGAGAAAAGAAATACCTCTGTGCCGCTGCCGCCGGCCTCTTGCTCCTTTTCCACGTCTGGCCACTGTTCCCCTCAGGCTCAGGATGCTGCTTCTCAGGCTCCGCTTCAACTCCCGCGCAACCGCCGGAGCCGCAAAAAAACTTTCAGCCAATGGGCTGCCTCGCTCCGAACTCCGTTGTCCAATGGCGAGGCGAGTGCTGAGAGGCTGAGATTAGCAGCGTCACTAGCCAATGGGGCCTCGAATTCAACTTTGTGTCCCGCCCTTTCCTCCGGAAGCGGCGCCCAGGCCGCCCATGTGACCGCGCGGGCGAGCAGGCGGCGGGCCACATCACGAGGTCTGCCGGGCCGGATTAGGCCCCCGGGCCTTGTCTTTGACACCCGTGGGTTAGAGCATATAGCCAAAGAATAAAGTTAAACATAGGGGGTAACATTTGCAGGACAATCCTATGCATACATACTCAGAGGTATAAATATACCTTAAATAAATAGAGTCAGTCAGTCAGACTGCCTTACTCCCAGGTAAATGTGCACACAATTTCAGTCTGCAAGTTCTGTCCATTTGCATTAGAATTCCCAGAAATCATAATTCACAAGCATCTCTGCTTCTGCACAGACAGGTTTAAGATTGCACCATACACCAATATTCAAACTCTTATCAGCTAAAAAACAGCCAAACTTGGATACTTTCCAGATTTAGTTGCACTACAACTCCCATCATCAGTTGGGTGGGATAGACTTTGTCCTTTCACAATATTGCTGGATGAGCATGTTAGATAAAACATCCTATTTTCTTGATGTATTTGGTTTTTAAAAAATGTTTCTAAGTTTTATTCCGGGAGGCAGTGGAAGACAGGAGTGCCTGGCGTGCTCTGGTCCATGGGGTCACAAAGAGTTGGATACGACTAAACAAACAAACAACAACAACAACAAAAAGCTTTTCTTATTTTATGAATCTGTAAGTTTGCTTTGGGACAGTTTTTGTGGAAAATGATGAATAAATGAAAACTAACCATCATCTACAGAATGTCTTGCTGAGATTATATGGACTGATTAACATACTGAATACATATTGTTATCATCTCATACTGTTTGTATAAATAGTCCCCTGAAAACTTGTTTTTAAAGTTATATAAGCCTTTGGAAAACTTAAATTTTCTGCATATTGCATATCTCAGTGAACACCTTCTTCATTATGACCTGCTTCCCGGATTTAAGATGAGATTTAAATCAGAAAAATGCACCTCAAAATATTATTTGGCTTTTACAATTCTTTTTTAAAATAAAAATCTTTATAAATCTTCTGAGGTGAATCAGATAAAAATCCAATATTAAATACCAATGAGATAAAGGAAGTCTCTGATGACCCCAAACAGTTGCTTGTTAATCCTGTTCCAGCCGAGGATATTGACCTCACCATTAAGAAAATTAAGACCTCAAAGGCACAGGAACAGTCGGCTCAAAGCCCCAGTCTGCTCATTCCAATTCCTTCCTTACTGGCCTCTGGGGGGAGGCGGAAGGACTCGGATCATGCCAGAGGCCGGTAACAAGCCACCATAGGTGCCAACTACCTGAAGCCACTCAGTGCCTGAGCACCCACAAAATTCCCCATGAAGGGGCTGGGCACCCACAATTTTTGGTGCCAGGGCTGTGCACGCTGCATGGAACCCACAACCCTGGGCACCCATGGTCACAGGGCCAAGCTGGCACTCCTGCAAGCCACTGTCTCAATAATCGGGCTCCTGGAAGCTCACGGGAGGGAGAGGGCCCTCCTGCAAACTTCTCAGAGCCGGGGGGGAGGGTAGCTCTGGAGTGTCTTGCCTTTTTGTGCAATGACCCCCAGAACCAAACCCTTGCAAAAGTGGCGGGCCAACTGTACTGGTTGGTTATCAACCAGGCACTGGGCTTGCTCAAGAGTTATCGAATGCCTGCCCTGAGGAGCTCCACCTGCCTAACCTCGCTTGACCCCATTCAGAGGCCGGCCCAAACTATTCCTATTCTCCCAAGACTCTGGTTAAGGGCAGAGCAATCGAAATCTGCTGCTGCTGCTACTGCCAAGGCTCTGCAGCGCAGCAAAGTTACTGCCACATCCACAACCTGGTCACTCATGGCTGCGGAAGGGAAGGTGGCGGCATATAATGCGTTTGATCCCTGTACCGACTCCAAGTGGAACCTGGGCCAGTTGAACCCCCACAACGTCTGTGCCCTCAGAATGCGGGGGGGGGGAGAGATCTTCTGCAGTCTAAGATGTTATAATGCTGCTTATTTTATTTGCTCTCTTTTTCATTTTTATGGGTTTTGTTTAGCTAAAAACATTCCTGACTATTTTAAAAAACAAAACAAACAAACAAACAAACACATATTGTGCAGATATGAAAGTTTCAAGCAACGTTTCCCACAGGATTTCTTGTAGAACCCATCTTTCCAGTAGGGAGCCTTGAGGGATTCGTTCTGCCCACATTCTGAAGTGAATTAACATTATTCACACTTCTCGGAATAACTGATCAGAAGGCAGCTCTGCCTCTACGTATTATGCCTTTTCCTGAATTTTGCAACACAGTTTTGGCTCAAAAAAACCCAAACAAACAAACCACAAAACACAAAAAACCACCCCATAGTAAAAGGCATACAAAATATGTAAGGGGGGGGAGAGAGACACATGAATAATGCAGATTTTTTAGCTCCCCCCCCCTAAAATGCATGTTGGCACAGAAAAAAATAGATGGAACAAATTTTTGAACTATCACTTGTGAAACTGACTCAGTCTGGGAACAATCTAAGCCATTCTATCCCTACTGTTCAACATTTTGCGTGCATCACTCTAATCTAGATTTTACGTTGGAGAGCATCTATCTGATAAAGAAAAGGGGGGGAAGTGGAAAGGACTTGAAATGACAAGTGGTGTGATTTAGTAACTTTCCTTTTCTAAGAGAGAGAGTGTGTGTGTTTGTGTTTGAGGCAAGTATGCTTCCCTGTACAGATGGGGGTTTGGGGAAAATCAGAGCCTACCCCACAGCAGAAACCCTACCCAATGCCCATAGGTTATTATTAGGAGATATATCTCTAAGCACCTTCAAGGTACAGATCTCAGGTATGTATTTCTAATATTCAACATTGTTGACTAATGGAATGAAGCAATACGATGGTATATAATTCAAGCTTGTAATTTGCTTCGTGCACTGCCCATTCTTGTAAACTACATCTAATCTGAGGACAAGCATGGACTGGATCTGAGAGACCCAGGTGGAATCTACACACATATTTAAAAAGTTCTGAAATGCTTTTTAAAAAACATTTTTTTTAAATTCATTGAATTTTCCATAAGACTCATCATCGCCATCTAGTGTCACATTGTATATTGCACTTAAAGCACACTTAAAACATTTTATTTGCAGCTAAATAAAAAAAAATCCTTCAGTAGCACCTTAAAGACCAATGAGTCCCCAGGACGCGGGAGGTGCTGTGGTCTAAACTACCAACCCTCTTGGGTTTGCCGATCAGAATCCCCACAGCGGGGTGAGCTCCTGCTGCTCTGTCCCTGCTCCTGCCCACCTAGCAGTTCAAAAGCACATCAAAGTGCAAGTAGATAAATAGGTACCGCTCCAGTGGGAAGGTAAACAGCATTTCCGTGTGCTGCTCTGGTTCGCCAGAAGCGACTTTGTCATGCTGGCCACATGACCTGGAAGCTGTACGCCGGCTCCCTCGGCCAATAATGCGAGATGAGCGCGCAACCCCAGAGCCGTTTGCCACTGGACCTAACGATCAGGGGTCCCTTTACCTTTACCTGGCTGAGTACCCAGATAGTGTTTTGGGTGGCTGCAGCGGGTAGTGAGTGGGGGAGGAAATGCACCAAAATATGAATGCGTACGTCAACTCATTCGATGACTACTTAACTATGTTCAATAAAAGCAACAAGCTGAAATGGGAAAACCATCTTCCATCTGTTACCTATTATTTTCAGTCTCAGACAATGCTTCATCTTTGCCAGAGTGCAATTATCCAAGGATATACCTCTCTCAGCCCACACTATGTCTGTGGGAAATGGAGGGGCTGACCTTGGAAATGAGGACCACTGTACAACCAAGATTTAGCTCTTTTTAAGACCCATTGATTCCATTTGGAGAGAAGGCCAAGTATATGCTTAGCTCTGCCACAGAAATCAATGAGGCTTAGGTGAAAAAGCATCACTATGTTGTGTAATGCTGGGACTCATTTCATTTGTCAGGTATCAAGGGACTGCTTGGGGGCAAGGCAGAAATGGCAGAAATGTGTGCTCTGTCTTTTAGTTAGTTTTTTTAAAAAAAAGAAAAGAAAAGAAAAAAGGAGGGGGATGCAAAACTAGCTAAGTGATAGAAATCAAGAGAGGTAAGCAGTGCAAGAGGTTGTGAAATAGGGATGGGTCAACCTGTTGATTTCAGCTTCTCATTTTTCCTTAAAAAGTTCAGTTCTCCACATTTCCATGTCACTTTGCAATGCATTTTTAAAATCCTGATGAAAATTTATTAGCCTCTTAGGGCAATGCACACATTTTTGTATGCAATCTTGCTGAATGTACGTATTTTTTTGCGAAGGAATCTCCCCCAATGTAATGCATTTTTTTGCACGTTGCTTTCATATATACATAGCAGGAAAACTGCACTTCAAAATTCAGAGAACTGCACATTTTGGAGAACAGCTATGCTTTAGTTCGGGTATTGTTTCAGAAAGTGCAAATTAGCCAAGTTCAACCGAACTGAATATCTCCCCCCCATCCCTACAGTGAAAACATGATGACACTGTGCTCTTTGCAGTTGCAAAGCAACAGTTTTAAAGAAAATAGCAAACACATTCAGTGGCTAGATAGGATGAGCTTCTACCTTTCAAACCATATGAAATGTTTAAGGTTTAACACATCATCTCTGCCCAGCTGCCTCACTGTCTCAGGCAGGGAGCCATGGAGCTTGCCAAACGGCTTGTTCCACAGCATTCCCTTGCAAAGGAAACTGTATTTTTCAAACACCAAGGCAGGCTGCTTCCTAACCTTTTGCATGGCACACGCCCGTGTGGGCATACAGCATTGATGCCGGCTGGCAGCAAACAATAGCATCCACGGTAGGATCTTTCTGTATTTTTAGAAAGAGGCACGCTGAAGATGCAGTTGCAATTCAGAAGCTGCACAATCCCATCCCTCCTAAGTATTCATTTGGCTGACAGGCTGGAAAATGCCAAGAGGGCTCCAAAGGTTATTAAGATCAGTTGATTACACTAGGTGGGGGGAAGTTTGCAGCTACCATGATACACTTGACTTGCTCTAAAGGGGAAGAAAGTGAAGACATGATTAAAGAAAGAAAGCAAGTGGGGGGGGAGAGAGGGAGAGGGAGAGAGAGGGAGAGGGAGAGGGAGAGGGAGGGAGGGAGAGAGAGAGAGAGAGAGAGGAGAGAGAGAGAGAGCCTTTTTTGAAAAACAGAAGGGTCTCAAAGCAAAAACTTAACCCTTTTTTGTAATGTGGGTAATTACACAGAGCCCTTTTGCATGTCTTTCCTCTTTGTGACATTAAGGCAGTTAAGCCGTCATTGCGTCGAGAGCAGGGGTGGCAAATGTCTGATCCAAACACATCTCTTCCAGATTCTCTATCAAGCCCAAGGTTTCCCAAGCTTGGGTCTCTCCAGCTGTTTTTGGACTACAGCTCCCACCATCCCTAGCTAGCAGGACCAATGGTCAGGGATGCTGGGAACTGTAGTCTAAAAAACAGCTGGAGACCCAAGCTTGGGAAACCCTGATCTAGCCCTTGAGATCTCTCTCCAGGTGACAGGCACTCTATTCAAGCTAAGTCGCCATTGCTCTTCCTCTCTCCTACACACAGAGTCAGACTGCTGGTCTATTTAGCTCAATATGGTCCTCTCCAGGGTTTCATCCCAAAGCTATTCCAACCGCTACCCAGAGATGCTACTGCTTGACTCCGGTATGCAAAGGAACTGCTCTACTGTGGAGCCACAGCCGTTCCTGGGTGCTCCGTGCCCTCCCCAGGGCTTTTGCCCCTGGAAGGTAGGAGTCAGCCAAGTCCTAAGACAATTTGGGGATATTTGGAGGGAACCACACTAGTCAGGCACACACAGTTCTGGGTCACTGTGAGTTGGAATAGTTGGCCCAGTGGATTCTATGGCTGTCAGTGGGTGGAGCATAAGAAAAGCAGGATGGGAAAACTGCCCCCAAAGGCTAAGACCTGCCTGAGTGGTGGCTGCGTCTTCCCCAAATAAGGTAGGCTCAATGATGTGGCTCTCCTTCCTGCCTAATGCCCCACAGAATCAATGCCTCCATTGGACAGCTGTTGAGTGGAGCCAATGACCCGGTGGGGTGGGGGTGAAATATACGCTATAAAATCGTAAGTCTGTGTCGCAAGTTTTTAAGAGTCTCTAGATCATTGGCAAACAGGGGATTTAGCTTCCCTCTAGGCACACACTTGCTGAATGGCATCCTTGTGTGTGACTCCTCAGATTCCCTAGAGAGAGAGAAATCAAATTAATTAGGAGACTACTAAAACACACAACTCCCCACCATTTGAGAATATTTGCTGTTGTTTTTATTCAACCACTTCAGCTGGAGAATTTTTCGATTACAAAAACAGCAAGACATCAAGGGATCCTTCATTAACCACTCATTTCAAGAATAACCACCAATGTTCTCTTTTCAGGGTCACCAGAGATCAAACTCAGTCTACTATATTTCCATATTTGTACCATCTTTACCAGTCATCTTTTAGAACTTGGTTTGTTTTATTTATTTTTAATTGGTCAGCGTCAATATAAATACAGTGGTACCTCGGTTTATGAACACAATTGGTTCCAGAAGTCTTTTCATAAACTGAAGCGTTCATAAACGGAAGCGAACTTTCCCATTGAAAGTAATGGAAAGTGGATTAATCCGTTCCAGACAGGTCCACTGAGTACTTAAACGGAAGCGTTCATAAACTGAAGCGAACTTTCCCATTGAAAGTAATGGAAAGTGGATTAATCCGTTCCAGATGGGTCCACGGAGTACTCAACCTGAAGCGTACTTAACCCAAAGCATGGGTGTAATTGGTTCCGGAAGTCTGTTCATAAACTGAAGCGAACTTTCCCATTGAAAGTAATGGAAAGTGAATTAATCCGTTTCAGATGGTTCCGCGGCGTTCATAAACCGAAAATTCGTAAACCGAGGTGTTCGTAAACCGAGGTTCCACTGCAGAGGATTGAGTCCAGCAGTGTTTTTGGTGCCCTGCTGGAAGCTGCCCAGAGTGTCTGGGGAGGCCCAGTTGGATGAGTGAGGTATAAGTAATTTATTATTATTATTTATTGTTATTATTATTATTATTAACCTTTCAAACTTGTAAGGTTCCTACAGATATACACAATAATTCGCTTTCCCCTGATAAGACATGGTTCCAAGTGTAAAGGTAAAGGGACCCCTGACCATTAGGTCCAGTCGTGACCAACTCTGGGGTTGCGGTGCTCATCTCGCGTTATTGGCCGAGGGAGACGGTGTACAGCTTCTGGGTCATGTGGCCAGCATTACAAAACCGCTTCTGGCAAACCAGAGCAGCACACAGAAACGCCGTTTACCTTCCCGCTGTAGCGGTACCTATTTATCTACTTGCACTTTGACGTGCTTTCAAACTGCTAGGTTGGCAGGAGCTGGGACCGAGCAACGGGAGCTCACCCCGTTGCAGGGATTTGAACCGCCGACCTTCTGATCGGCAAGCCCTAGGGCCCCACCCACGGGCCACGTCTTAAGTGTAGATACCACAAAATAGAAATACTGTACTTTGGGTCATTTTTAAAATTATTATTACAGCAACACCTTCTGTGGTGTAAGGACCACGCCACAGGGTCTGTGAACCTTACCCATCTCTGTTATTCAGGAAAGGAAGTAATTTGTCACCCAAGTTCAAAAAAATGAGAGAAATTCAGACTGTGAAATACTTGGAGCAAAAATTTTCACCACTGATGTCATGCAAGCAATGTCAAATCAAAATAATTTGTTTTTCAAGGAATGAGGCTGTGGTCTGAATTTGTCTTTTCTCAAATTGTATTAAATTTCATGTTTTATTGGAAACGGTTTTTTTGTCTGTGCCAGATTGTATTTTAATGTTATTGCTGGGGTTGTTGAGTGTATTTTTTAAAGACTTATTATGTTAATGTATTGTTATGCTTGCATTTTGTCCATTGCCTTGAGAGACGCACATCAAATAAAATAAGTAAATAATCATTCCCTCCAAGGTATAACCAACAGTATATGATCTTTCAAAATACAATCATTTATTTTGACTTGACGATTCAGACAAAACAAATCTCAAGTGAGCCTTTGGTATGGCCCAGTGACTCAGCCATTAGAAATCTCAAGTGCCTTTGTGTTGCTTCATAAACCGGGAGATCAGGTGCATTCAGGTCTCCCTTAAGCTATCTTTCGATATGGCTGGAGGACTAAAGTTGGAGATTAACGCTGGAGATCAGGTGCATTTAAACCTCCCTTATTACCTGGCCTACAAAGTGTAACAGCTGCTGTCCTTGCGTTTCCACTGTCCCCTGTACAATGTTTGTTGTTCACAGATTGGTTTTTAGGAGCCTTTTGCTTTAAATTGTCCCAGAGTAAAACATTGCAGAAAGAACGATGATTCTCACTGCTTGTATTCTCACGACAGAAGCCATGACAAATTCATTATCCCGTTCTTTCGAATCCTTTTACACAGAGCTATTTGATTTGATACAATTACCTTTTATTAAATCTGAACTACTGTTAATGTAAACAGCTAAGCCACAGATGGGCAACCTGTTGTTTTTACTTTTATAAAGCCCTGGATACATGGGCACCATCGGGGGTGGGGGGGGGAAAAAACCCCCAATTTCCAAGGAGGGGGCCAGGCCCTCTCAAAATTCTGTTGCGACATGCACATGCTGCACAACGTGTTCGCCAGTGGACAGGGATGATGGGAGCTGTAGTCTAACAACGTATGTTGGGCACTACTTTGGTTACTCCTTAAGCAGCCCAATAGAAACAACGAAGAAGTGGGGCTTGCAACATAGCATAGTAGTGCCGTGGGCCCCACCAGGAAATGGCTGCCATGGGCAGCAAAGAAAAGAGGTGTCAGTACCTTCTACCAGTGAGTACTGTCACAAACACACACAAAAGCCCTGCCTGTATCATAATGGCATAATCAAGACAAATAAAGGCACTTCTAGCGCCTGAAGGAACAAGCAGGAATAATAATAATAATAATAATAATAATAATAATAATAATAATAATAATTTATTATTTATACCCCGCCCATCTGGCTGGGTTTCCCCAGCCACTCTGGGCGGCTTCCAACAGAAATATTAAAATACACTAATTTCTTAAAGATTAAAAGCTTCCCTAAACAGGGCTGCCTTCAGATGTCCTCTAAATGTCTGGTAATTATTTTTCTTTTTGACATCTGGTGGGAGGGCGTTCCACAGGGCGGGTGCCACTACCGAGAAGGCCCTCTGCCTGGTTCCCTGTAACTTGGCTTCTCGCAACGAGGGAACCGCCAGAAGGCCCTTGGTGCTGGACCTCAGTGTTCGGGCAGAACGATGG
This sequence comes from Zootoca vivipara, assembly GCF_963506605.1. Lineage (NCBI taxonomy): Eukaryota > Metazoa > Chordata > Lepidosauria > Squamata > Lacertidae > Zootoca > Zootoca vivipara. Next base: position 12,961,166 of record NC_083287.1, on the reverse strand, counting down.
AGGTAAAGACGCTCCTTCAGGTATACTGGACCGAGGCCGTTTAGGGCTTTAAAGGTCAGCACCAACACTTTGAATTGTGCTCGGAAACGTACTGGGAGCCAATGCAGGTCTTTGTGGTCTCGCTCTGCTCCTCTTAGTGACGCCCTGTGCAGCGTACCGGCTACTAGCATGCCATGGATTGGTTTGATGCATCAAAATGGTGGGAGGGACCAGCTGGGGAATCCCCTAGGGGAAGAAGGCTCGGAGTCAGGGGATTGGTGGAATGACAATGAGTGTTCAGAGATGACTGGGAGGAGGAGGTTCAGAAGCTGAAGGTAACAGGGCTTAGTGAGCTGGAAGAGTCTGTGGCAGAGAGAAGTGCAAAATCAGAGGCAGAAACTGAAGCAGGAGAGTGAGAGGCCAAGAGGCAGAGGAGTCAGGCTGGTGAAGAGTCACAGGTGTCTCCTTCTCCTGCTGTAACAAGCTCCTTTCCCCTTGGTCTCCTAGAACCAGAAGAGGGCTGAAACGGGTGGAGCAGCAACAGACTGCATGCAGGAGCAGTCTCAAATTGCTTGCAAGAAGACCTGGAGAGGAGAGGATGTAGACAGCTGTGAGGAAGCAGGGGCAACTGGTTTCATGGGGCAAGATGTCCTGGGAGGGGAGGGGTCTGCTCTGCGCATTAGGCCTGACACTCAACCAAGTGTGTGGAGATCCTGTTTTTGCTAACAAATAGTTAACTCCACCTTTGAACTGTGTGATTACTGACCAGCACACTCCAATGGCATAATAGTAGTATTACCCACCCTTCACCAGCAGATCCCAGGGTGGGTTGCATCCATTTAGAATTGAGAATTAAAACAAGTCGAAACAAATTTTGTATGTCTGAAGGGGGCAATGCTTGCACATTCAGCTCAACACACTTAGAATGTGTGAAAAAGGACACTGAATCCACAGGACTCCTGATCATGCAGAAGATTCTAAGCACATTCGGGTGAACATGCAACGATCCCCCTTTCTTCCAGTTCAGCATGCAAAGGTGGCCAGGCGAAGCTTGTGGGGGCAGAACTAGTAAGGGTACCCTGACCCCACTTCTCGTGAACAAGGCAAATGCCTGAACAAGGCTTGAGTTTCATTGATTTCAGCATGAAATACACAAGTACAAGCTTGAGTCTCCCATTCAGTCGAACTGAAATACATCCCTTCTAATTAGATTTGCCATATTGGCATGAAACATTGGGAAAGGATCATCGCAGCAAAGCCTTCCAAAATGCTGCGCCCCGCCCCTGCTATATTTCGCTTGCCACTCGTCCCTTTAAACCTGCCATTCAATAGAGTGCAACGTTCAAAACAGATGCAATTCCAGAATCTAATGTTAAAATTATAAACTGCATTTCACAAGGTAACATGTTTCCAACGAAAACACACCTTGTTTTTTCATTTGATTCTTTTCAATTGTTACTTCAGCCAGGATCTGCTTAACCCAGGCAGCAATTAGGGGCAGAAAAAGAAAATATGATAGTATCTCAGCGGGGTTTCCATATTTCTGGTTATGTACGCTGCAGCATGTTTAACCCAATTCAAATGAGCATTCTGAATAGTGTCAACTTTATATTCACATTACAAAGCAATTTCAGAAAAAGATCGTGTAAGAACTGATGCAATGGGCTCTATATAAAGGTAAAAAAGGTAAAGGACCCCTGGATGGTTAAGTCCAGTCAAAGGTGACTATGGGGTTGCAGCGCTCATCTCACTTTCAGGCCAAGGGAGCCGGCAGTTTTCCGGGTCATGTGGCCAGCATGACTAAACCACTTGTGGCATAATGGAACACTGTGATGGAATCCAGAGTGCATAGAAACACCATTTACCTTCCTGCCACAGCAGTACCTATTAATTTACTTGCACTGGCATGCTTTCGAACTGTTAGGTTGGCAGAAGCTGGGACAGAGCAATGGGGATCCGAACTGCCGACTTTCTGATCGGCAAGCCCAAGAGGCTCAGTGGTTTAGACCACAGCGCCACCCGCATCCCTACCTTTACCCTTTTTTCTGTATAACCAGTGCTAGTAAGTCACTTAAAGGTAAAGGTAAAGGGACCCCTGACCATTAGGTCCAGTCGTGACCAACTCTGGGGTTGCGGTGCTCATCTCACGTTATTGGCCGAGGGAGCCGGCGTACAGCTCCCGGATCATGTGGCCAGCATGACAAAGCTGATTCTGGCAAACCAGAGCAGGACACGGAAATGCTGTTTACCTTCCCGCTGTAGCGGTACCTATTTATCTACTTGCACTTTGATGTGCTTTCAAACTGCTAGGTTGGCAGGAGCTGGGACCAAGCAACAGGAGCTCACTCCGTCGCGGGGATTCGAACCGCCGACCTTCTGATCGGCAAGCCCTAGGCTCTGTGGTTTAACCCACAGCGCCACCCGCATCCCTGAAGTAAGTCACTTACCGTCACATTACTAAGAAAAGTTTCTGAGAAGTCTACAAAGGCTGCCCCCCCCCCATACAATGCAGGGCAGTAGTCTAAACTAAGTTACCCTCAAGGTTACTTGAGTTACACCCATTTTAAATGTCCTGTTAATTTTATTCTTTTTTTAATAATGGTTTTATGTATGTGTGTTTTGATTGGTTTGTGCATTTCAATTGTGCTTCACACAGCAATCAGACTTATTATACACCACTTGGCAATTTAGAGAGAAAGACCTGTGCCCAGGTAGATAGATTACTTATGTGCAACCGTGCATAGCACCGTGGTGCAGAGGTCATCCGGGCAAGACCAAGGGGGTGATACCCGGCCTTTCCTTCACCCTTAAAAAGCCATGTTTCATATTACAAAGAACTCTCTCTTGGATAATGCAAATCCAAAACTGCTTGGTTGGCATGCCTTTCATAATCTTAAATCACCCCATGTATTCATTAAACTTAATGAATCCCTCGAAACATCTGCTGAACACTTGCTGGAGCACATAATGTACAGAGGGCAAATCCATACCAAAAGTGAGCATCTGGAGCCCATGCGCGCACATGCATGTCTAGACACTCATCAACTGTCAAACACACGGGTGATAAACAGCAGTTTGGGAAAGTAATTAACAGCAGACCCAACAAGGCACAGCTGTCTGGCTTGATTTTAGATCTTGCTAGCTTGAGATTTGCAGTTAATTTTTGTTATATCAAAATAGAGCTACATTTTATTCACCAGGGCTTCCCCCCCACCCCCACCCCTCTCCTTGCTAATTCCAGCAACATCCGATTATGGTTGCAACCAAAGGTAAATCAAGCCCCAGATATCTTAGAGCTAGTTATTGACATAAAATATTTTAATATGCCAATAGTGCAATCATGTTTCTCACAAGTAAATCCCACAACGTTCAATGGGGCTTACTCACAAATAAGCAGGATTCTCCGAGAAGCTGCTTGCAAAGGAGAACCCTGCACTGTGCAGGAACCGCACCTCTGCTGAATAGCTGTTTCTTGGAGGCACTGATCCTCCCCTGTGTTCCTTTGCAAGTGCTTCCCTTTGCAGCATGAAGGATTGATGTATCTGCTGATGGAGTCATTGAATCCTGGGTGGTACTGCTTCAGGGGCAGGCATCAGGCAGGCAGGGCAAGGCAGACCATGAGATCCTACTTTCTCCCAGGAAGACATAGCAAGTGGTCAGGGTCTGCCTTGACCTTCTGACAAGATGTTCCACCTTGAGAGAGCCATGGATCCAGTCCAACCCTGGATCAATCCATGGCTTGCCCTGCACCCTAGTTCCTCCAAAAATGCCCAATTTGGTTCGGGTCTCAGTCAGATCCAGTGAAGTGCTATTGCATATCATAATAAGTGTGCTGGATGAAACGTAAGGGACAAACATTATTCAAAGATTGCTGCGAAGATTCAGGTAAGGAGAGCGAAGCAATTGACTCAGGATGTTCAATGGCAGTCTACTTTTGCAACTCTACAGCAACGCAGCTTATCACTCTCCCTGTCTTCTTCTCTCTGTTACAAGCATCTTATTTTAAAAACACTTCGGATCGCTCTATGCAGCCCTTGTAAGCTTTTTGTTGCTGGAGTGGAGAATCTGCCAGTTTGCAAGCCATAAATTAGACCTGAGAGGCCTCCCCATTTGGCTCAGGAGGCCACCTGAGCCAAGCCACACCCACCAGCCCTGCACCTACGTATGATAACCGTACAAATCTCTATAAACGTCTCATGTAAAATATACATTAAAAGCTATTGATAAAGGTCAGAAGGTAAAAACAAGCTGGTCTAACACTATAAAGCGGCATCCAGATAGTATAAAATACTGTTACATGTTAAAATGCATGCCAGCTTTATGTTTCTGGGAAGGTTTGCCTAACCAAAAACGATACAGTGAAGGCGCTTGGGCAGAATGTAGGTTCTGCCACACTGAAAAATCAATTCCTTACAAGTGTGGAATAAGCATTATGTGGTGTTATATGTGTATTTGAGAACCATGTACTTAATCTCACTGGAGACCAGGCAGGAAAAAAACCCATAATTAATAATTCTCTTGGACTGGGAATACAGAAAGAGTGAGATTGAAACCTAGGAGGAAATCATTGGAAGAACAGCCTGGCTCTCTTCTGGTTCCTCTCTTTTAGAAGAACATGATTTCACACACATACAATCACACAATCCCACTTGACGAATGTTGGGCAAGAATGGACGCAGGCCCGATTTTCCCAATCAGGGGGATTAAAAAGTGGGAAGAGGCTAGATTTCCTTGCCGTTTCCTACAGACCATGCTTATGAATACTGTGTCTTGGTGAAAGGCATTCCTACTCTTTAACAGTATGGGCATATTCTGGATTAATAAAACAAAAGGGTGTGTTCTAAATAGCATTGGGTGCAGTTTAGCAGGGGACTGCAGCTTCTGCAACTGGAGAACAGTGTACAAGTTATGTCAGAGAGTTGGAACCGAGGGACAACAACCCAACCCTACTCTATTTGCACACACACACACACACACACACACACACACACACACACACACACACACACAATTCCCACTCATAATTTGCTCTGTACTTTCTAAGTACTGAGCTTCAGCTTGTACTCCAGTGCCCCCTAGTGTCCTGCCACTCAAATAGCAACAGCCAGCCTCTTGCCTCCTCTTGAACAATATTGAAAATAAACATACGCCCCAGTATTTATAGTGGATACTCAGCACTCACTCTATCTATCTATCTATCTATATCCCAAACCTTCATTTTGTTTCATCGAGACTGCTACAGCTTTAAGAGGGTGCCCAAAGAGAACTAAAACCACATTCCAAAAAAATATTATAGCCTGTCCCATGTTTTTCTCTAGGATAGATTCCTGAACACTGAAAGAAAATGAAGCTTTTCCTGCCACTGAAACATTGTCGAAAGACGCGGCACCCTCTGCTTTCTCCAGAGCTGTAAATTAATAGCCTGAGATTGAGATACATGCAACTTCAATTTGCCTCATTAAGTTAGAGGCATGTTTGAATTTTCCTCCTCTTCCGTTATGCTGAATGACAATGGCAGCCATTTATCTACTTACTTTCCCAACAGGGCTGCCTTAGTCTGAATGCGTTGGGCAGACATTCACCTGGTAAAGTCACCAGTCCCTTTAGTGTGCTTGGGGGAAAATCCACTTGCAATCAGTGCAATCTAATGGCCTGTGGACACTTCGCCTGGCCTCAAAACAAGACGAGGGGTGATGCCAAGCACAGCCAGCCAACCAAGGCTTCCTGGGGCAGAGCAGCAAGTCTGAGTTTCTCCATAGTTTCCCTATACTTCCCCCCCCCCCCCATAGAAACCAAGTCCAGCTAAGTTATTTTTACCAATTGAAGCAGAGCATGCCTCTGAACGCCAGCAGTTGCTAGAAACGGCAGGAGGAGAAAGGGAGCATTTCCTATGTTCTTATGAAAATGTTCCCTTCCACAACACCCAAAATCAACTGCCTAAGGGGGGCGATTTCAGTCTGTTTAACAGTAGACACAGCATTACATAGTTGTGGAGGGTTTTTTCCTAGTCACTGTCTACCTCGCCTCAGAAGACCATAGCACAGTAGTGTCCAAACTTTTTTCAAAGAGGGCCAGATTTGATGAAGTGAAGAGCCATGAGGGCCAACCAAAGGGCCAACCAGGATTGAAGTTGTTGAGGTTTTTTTTTTAGGATTTTACCCCAGGAAATAAACTGCCACAGGGGCCGGATTAAACCGACTGGTTCCTAGATCAAGCTTCAGATACCCACACAGGTCCAAAGTGTCTTAAGCCATGCCCCTGTTGCAGGCCCTGAACCACCATTGGGTGGTCGTGGGGTGGGAAGAGAGAACCTATTATAACTCCACAGAACACGGTTCTAAAGTATGGGGAAGGGGAAACTGGATTTCTGGGGGGATTTTGTTTGGGTCTCTCGCCCTGAGAGGCTGGCTGTTGCATTTCATTCCTTGAAGACAATGTCTTGAGAACAACACTGAAAAAAGTGTTATGTTCTTAAAAGATATGAGGTTTCACTGCTCATTTGAAAGCCTGTTTGATGAAGGAGTCACGAGGTCAAGTTCGGTAGTCTTGGTTACAGGCCCCACTATTAATCATCCCCCAAACTGCATTCATGACGGTCACATCAGCTATGCTACGCATATTTAAAATTAATAATCCGATTCCCACATCAGCCACGTAATCTTATCCATCACCCATGCACAGAAACTTAGAAATTGCTTTTTAAAGTTTTGGTTGACTTCAGCTGTTAAAGCCCTAAACGGCCTCGGCCCTGTATACCTGAAGGAGTGTCTCCACCCCCATCATTCAGCCCAGACACTGAGGTCCAGTTCCAAGAGCCTTCTGGCCGTTCCCTCCCTGTGAGAAGTGAAGCTACAGGGAACCAGGCAGAGGGCCTTCTCGGTAGTAGCACCTGCCCTGTGGAAGCCCTCGCATCAGATGTCAAGGAAACAAACAACTATCTGGCTTTTAGAAGACATCTGAAGGCAGTCCTAGTTTTTAATGTTTGATGTTTTATCGTGTTTTTAATATCCTGTTGGGAGTGTGGCTGAGGAAACCCAGCCAGATAGGCGGGGTATAAATAATAAATTATTTTTATTCCTGTCATTTTACACAGACTGGAGGAAGGGCCACCACAAGCACCCAAAGCCACAAGTGACCAGCTGTGAGCTTCTATGTACTACAACCTAACTTATGCTGGATTTTTTTCATATAAGCCCATACCCTGGTGGGATGGCAAGGAGGAGAAAAAAATGGATCCCACAAGCCAGGGGTAGGGGACCTCTAGACTGCCGGCTGAATTTAGCCCACCAAGGGTTCAGAGTCGCCCTGCGAGGTTGTTCTCCCCAAACATGAGGCCATATGTGATGTCAGGTGTGGGTAAAGGAGAGACGCAGCTATCAACACACAATTTATTGATGTGTTTATTTATTTATTGCATTTATAGCCCACTTTTCCCCTCTAAGGAACTCAAGTAGCGTCTAAAGGCAATCTGACCTAATTCACACTTTCCCAAACAACAACCAAAACCAGCCATCTTTCAAAACCCACAGTTGTCCAAATTCTGCAACACAATTCCCTAGCCAAGGAACATGTCAAGAAATTAGGGTGGTAAAATGTGCACATATATGCACAGAGTGAAAAGAGCATTATATTGGAGAAATTGCTTTGCAAAAAAAAGAAGGAGGAGGAGGAGGTGCCTTTTAGGAGTTATTCTCTGGTGAATTTTCATGGAGGATTTTTATTTATTTATTTTTAATTGCAAAATGATGTGAACAACTAAACCAGGCATCCCCAAACTGCGGCCCTCCAGATGTTTTGGCCTACAACTCGCATGATCCCTAGCTAACAGGACCAGTGTTTGGGGAAGATGGGAACTGTAGTCCAAAACATCTGGAGGGCCGAAGTTTGGGGATGCCTGAAATAAACTAAAGACTCCCTACCCAATGCATTTCACTGCTTGATTAGCAGAACAAGATGGTGCCCTTCACCTTTGGCAAAATTCCACATTTAATTAATAACTATTATTATTATTATTATTATTATTATTATTATTATTATTATTATTTTGTACCTCATCCATCTGGTTGGGTTTCCCCAGCCACTCTGGGCGACTTACAGCATAGTAAAACATCAATCATTAAAAATTTCCTGATACAGGGCTGCCTTCAGCTGCCTTCTAAAAGTCAGATTGTTGTTGTTGTTGTTGTTGTTGTTGTTGTTGTTGTTGTTGTTGTTGTTGTCCCACATATGGCTTGCAGTTGACTCTTACTTCAACATGGCCACAAGACAATGACCTCTACCTCATCTAAGAGCTAAGGTACAGTAGGTGGCACAGGGCGTGCCAAATGGCATGCAGGTCTGTTTTCTAACAGTTCACTGCTGCTCTAGGCCAGGCATAGGCAAACTTGGCCCTCCAGATGTTTTGGGACTACAATTCCCATCATCCCTGACCATTGGTCCTGTTAGCTAGGGATGATGGGAGTCTGTAGTCCCAAAACATCTGGAGGGCCAAGTTTGCCTATGCCTGCTCTGGGCCCATGACCAGTAGCAGGAGGATCTTCTGGTAGAGGCAGCTTACCCATTCAATCTAAGGGTAGAGTCCTTTTTAAATAGGCTCTATTTGTCACTTTCTGAGATGCTTCCTGTCCTGTGCCTTATCAAGGCAGAAGTTCATTAACAGACTAAAGTGCAGGACTAGCCAATGTGGCACTTCTCAGATCTTACTGGACTCCAGCTCCCATCAGCCCATGCCAGCATAGGCAACGGCCAGGGTTGGTGGGAGTCGTATTATAACTACAACTTAGAGGCTATCTCTGCTACACTGCCACTAACTGTTTTGCTCTTTGGATTGGAATGCGGGTGATATCTAGAGCTAGAGCACATGTTATCTAGAGCTTGTTTAAAGTCAAGTTAGTTTAGAGTACAGTATTCCTGCCCACTGCACCTTCTAGCCATTGGAAAAAGAAACACAAAATGAACTTCATTTTCTATCCCAAAAGGTTCATAAGCTGCTTAGTAGCAACCTTTCAATCAAAGACTGTTTTGTTTTTAAGTTTTGTCAGATACTCCCTGACTAGAGGCTAGAGAGGCGTGTATGAGCAACTTTAGGAAATAGCTGAGGCTTCCTTAAGACATGGCATTTATCATGTCAGCTTTACCAATTGTAACAGTAGCCTTTCTGCTCCGATTTCTAACGCTCCTTTCACACTGCAGTACCTATGTGCTGCCACGTTGTGTGAAATTATTCCATCCTCGCCAGCAGGTACTGCAGTGGAAACTCTGCCTCCATCCCACAGCTGCTGAGCAGAGGTCCGTCCTTGTGTGTATGAGTGATGCTCCACAAGCAGCATTCCTTAAAATTGAGCAGTTAATCCAGAGGTACAGATGACACTCCGCAAGCAGCATTATTTTATGAAAGCCACTTGCTGACCCTCGCCCAGTCTCTGCAGGGTCACCTAGACCCTGCAGAACAGCTGTGAAGGGGTAGAGGCAATCCTGGGGGTGGAGTGATGCTTGTGGAACATTACCTGCACCCTGCAGGATCTTGGCCAGTGGACACCCCTGCACAAAACATGATTTTCTGGGTGTCTAGGCTTGTACACTGACTTTTTTTTTTCTGGAAGCAAATAAAATGGAAAGTACACCTGTGTTTTATTCTGTTTGGCTTCCAGAAGTGGCTTTTATATCACATGATAGCTCAGTGACGAAATGAATATTCAACAGCCAGCCCAGTCAGAGTTTGTACATGGGGTTTTTGGCCATTAAACCATCCCCATGATCTTTGGATTTTTGGCTTTACAAGTGTCCTTGACATCCTTCCAGTCAAATCCCAATTGAATTTAAAAACCAACAGACCATGCCATCTACTGTGGGGGGTTTTCACGTTGCAGGAATACACAGGCATGAAAAGAGATTTAAAACTTTCAGTCACCAAATCAGGATTACTACAAATACCTAAAACATAAATTACTTCCAGTGTGATGTTTCACCAGACACATAGACATGACCATTTTAAGTATGAGATAAAAAAATATCTCAAATTTTTGTAATGGAATGTTGCACTTTAAAATATTATTATTTATTAAATTTGTATACCACCTTATACCTGTAGATCTTAGAATGCGTCTGGTTAGCAAAGATGTTTATTCGGCTGTACGCCCATCATAAAACACAACACAACAAAACAAGTCAAATAAAAACCGCAGACTCATACAAACCACAGCTAATATAACACAATTCACAGCTCACAAGGACAATTAACAATTCAAAAAACACATCTTGAAGGTTTAAGATTGAGATTAAAAATTTAGGCGCTAAACTAAAATCAATATCTGATGTCATTTAAAAAAAAAATTCTTATAACTATCAATAATCAGCTAACATTCCATTCCGTCTCTTGTACGAGAGGACGGCTGTTGGCGCTGTGGTTAAACCACTGAGCCTAGGGCTTGCTGATCAGAAGGTCAGCGGTTCAAATCCCTGTGACAGAGTGAGCTCCCGTTGCTTGGTCCCAGCTCCTGCCAACCTAGCAGTTCGAAAGCACGTCAAAATGCAAGTAGATAAATAGGAACCGCTACAGCGGGAAGGTAAACGGCGTTCCCATGTGCTGCTCTGGTTTGCCAGAAGCGGCTTTGTCATGCTGGCCACATGACCTGGAAGCTATACGCCGGCTCCCTCAGCCAATAATGCGAGATGAGCGCGCAACCCCAGAGTCGGTCACAACTGGACCTAATGGTCAGGGGTCCCTTTACCTTTACCTTTACCTAGAGTAATATAAGGGTCCACATCTTGAAGAACCCAGGCTAGTTGAAGGTCAACTGGATTGTCAGCCATAGGCTGGATTATGGAGTTTAGTATACTAGCACGAGCGTCTGGTTAAGTGAGTGGGATAGGCTGCAATCCTAACCACACTTACCTGGAAGTAAGCTCCATTGAACTGAATAGAACTTACTTCAGAGTAGATATAGTTGAAATTGCAACCATAGACTGCTTTATAATGAACCGTTAGTCTGTTCATTAACTCTGTCTTTAAGTTACCATAAGGCTCTCAATTGTTTTTTGCGACAAAAGACTGGAAATTCACTAACTTCGAAAGATAACACACAGGGAAATCACTGATATATAAATATATGCTGATGTGGCTGAGATATGTGTATCTATTGCGTGCTATGAAAGAGAACATATTTCCACATTTGTGGATTATGAAGTGGAATAAAGACTTGTGCAAATTAAATCAATTGTAGCAGAATGCAAAACGCCAGATGAAGGTGTGAATTCATGTTGGAACAGATTGTTCCTACATCGCTAGTCCTATACTATCTAACTCGGGAGCATGAACTCAATGGGACTCCCCTCCGAATAGACATGCATATGATTGCACTGTGTAATTCTAGCAAATGTGTTCTGGATTGCAACCTTAAGAAAACGCCTTACCAATAGTCTCTAACCAATCTCCCATATAATCCAATGTTTCTGAGATGAACTTTAAATGTGCTCCAAAGAGCCCCAGACAAAGGTCTTAATATTTGCTTCATTGAATTCCAATAGTTTCCCCTTTTTTCTAATTTAAGAATGAACAATTGGAGAGGGGGGGGGCATATTGAAAATCAGGGAGAAAGATCAAACCAGAGACATGGAAGGCGATAGCGATGTGCACTTCTAATTACATCTAAAAGAGCAACAGATCTATTAGAAGGTATTGTCTACTTTGGCTGTATATCTCATGCTCCAGCCCTAAACAAGCTGACCATGATCAAACACCACATAATGCATGGTTACATGCACTGCACTCGCTGGACTTGAACGTCAACTTGCATTTAGATTGTGGCCACTGCGTGGAAATGGTTCCATTGATTTCAAAGTTCCCATTGCTATAATGTGTTCAGCACACATTTTCAATCAGGATCAATAGGTTGGAGCCTAAGGAAACTTAGGGCTCACCCAGATTGCCTTTGGCACCACATTTTTAGGCAAATGTCTGAGCTTTCTTAAAGCTCTGTGACTGAGCATTTGGGGGAGGGTGTCACAGTGCTCTCCCTGGGGAAACCCACATTTCCCTGCCGAACTGGAGCAAGTGACAATGGCGTTTTCTGCAGATTGCCATTTGCTTTGATTCAGCAGTAAAATGCGGGTTTCCCCGGGAAAATGTGGTGCAGAAAGGAAGTATGGCGCAAAAGGAAGTCAAGATGAGTCCCTGGTCTTGAATGGGGTAACTGTGCCCCTGAAGGACCAGGTACGCAGCCTAGGAGTCATTTTGGACTCACAGCTGTCCATGGAGACACAGGTTAATTCTGTGTCCAGGGCGGCTGTCTACCAGCTCCATCTGGTACGCAGGCTGAGACCCTACCTGCCCGCAGACTGTCTCGCCAGAGTGGTGCATGCTCTAGTTATCTCCCGCTTGGACTACTGCAATGCGCTCTACATGGGGCTACTTTTGAAGGTGACCCGGAAACTGCAATTAATCCAGAATGCGGCAGCTAGACTAGTGACTGGGAGTGGCCGCCGGGACCACATAACACCGGTCCTGAGAGATCTACACTGGCTCCCAGTACGTTTCCGAGCACAATTCAAAGTGTTGGTACTGACCTTTAAAGCCCTAAACGGCCTCGGTCCTGTATACCTGAAGGAGCATCTCCACCCCCACCATTCAGCCCGGACACTGAGATCCAGCACCGAGGGCCTTCTGGTGGTTCCCTCATTGCGAAAAGTTACAGGGAACCAGACAGAAGACCTTCTTGGTAGTGGCACCCGCCCTGTGGAACGCCCTCCCAGCAGATGTCAAGGCAATAAGTAACTATTTTACTTTTAGAAGACAGCTGAAGGCAGCCCTATTTAGGGAAGTTTTTAATGTTTAATGCTGTACTGTTTTAATATTCGGTTGGAAGCCGCCCAGAGTGGCTGGGGAAACCCAGCCAGATGGGCGGGGTATAAATAATAAATTATTATTATTATTATTATTATTATAAAGATGTTTTCAGAAGGAAACTTTCCTGTCCTCTTTGCTACAACCCCCTGAAAAGCATCTCTGTATAATTGAGGGGCCCTCCTGAGCTATGTCGGATAGGCAACAGGGGAAGGGGAAACAGAAAACATTCCTTCCATGAATGAACTTCCTTAAATTAATTTATCTGAGAATCCAATGTCATAGGAACATAAGAAGCAGTCTTATACCAAGGTAGACCAATCATCTATCAAGCATGGTATTGTCTACACTGACCGACAGCTGCTCAGACAGGGAGGCTTTCTTTGCTCAACCTGGCGGTCCTGGTTGCTGTGAACCTGGAAGCTGTGACCCTTTCCTGAGCAAGCAGGTGTATTACTTCTATGCGATGGCAAAGGTTCTGCTAATTCATGCTGCCAGCTGGTAGGCTCTAGACTTTAAAAATGTTAATTCCCTTCAACTTTTCTGCAATAATTCAGTGGGGCATCTCAAAAAGAGATGCTCTAACTAACGCAAAGTTATTTAATCAGCTTTAAAGCCAGGTACATAGCAAATGACAAACAGCAATCTTAGGATCCATATACAGCCAGTGCTCCCAGTTGGTTTTGATATCAAGTGTGCCTTATAAAGATTAGCCAAGTGCCCAGACTAGCCTCAGTTCATCAATGGAAAATAATGGATATTAATTATTTTGAGGCAGTCTCGTCAAAGCTGCACAATATCACAAGACAGGCTTTAAAAAGAGCATCGTGAACTCGTATTTTGTTTTATCTACCAAGTCTAAAATTAATCAGAGGGTTTAAACATTTCTTGGAGAAAAATTAACAAAACCACCACATTATCTAGCTGTATGTTTATGTTTACACAACCCCCAAAGCTAATGCGGAACTAATCATGAAGGATCACAGATGCAGAAAAACTGGAATGCAAAGCTAATTTTAATCAACAGAAAATTGACTGTTTAAAAGGAAACTGTTTCTGAAACTAGACACTGCCAATAGCATTGCTCACTGTAGCACTTTTCCACTTTACTGTGCCTAAGTGGAAGAAGTTGCCAGAGAGAAAAATTAAAGGAAGGTGGAAACAAGACAAGGGAAGAATCAAGCAAGTCATTTCATTGGATTGCACCAATATAGCTGAAAAAGGAGATGAAGGGCCAGCTGTCAATGACAAACAGTTACATTTTTTTAACATATCTGTAGACTGCTAATGGATATTGTTGGCCAAATGTGCATGATCAAATTCTGGCTTAGTAAACCAGGATACGTGCAAGCTTTGTGCAAACAGCTTTGCCCTTCCCTTTGCATAAGCAGAAAAAAACAACTCAGGAAGTCACAGTTAACTATAGTTCCCAGTAGGTGCAAACTTGCAGGCTTCCCAAAACCATACGGCTGGTCACTGTGAGATCAGGATGCTGCAGTAGGAAGATGCTTATACAAAATCAGACGGTTGGTCCATCTAGCTCGGTATTGTCTACATTGAAGCACAGCAGCTCTCCAGGGTTCCAGACAAGGAGTCTTCCCTAGTCCGACTTAGAGATGCCTGGGACCTTATGCATACAAAGCAGATGCTCTGAGTTACAGCCCTGTTTACTGGGTGAGCTTTTGGTTCTTTAACCAGGAACTATAGTTAATGGCTCCCAAATCCTGGATGTTCAGAAGATTTTCATTGCAGTTCTTGGACTGCATGTAATGGTAAAATTCCTTCCTTCCTTCCTAAGGAAGTAAAACAGAAGGAAAGGGGCTGCATGCAGGAGTTAGCACTGATCATCTCAGGTAAAACTTGCACATCACTATTGTAAGGGGGAGAGAGTACAGAGTACCGCCCCCTATCATCAAGAGTAGCTCCTCACAGAGTAGCAAAGGAAACACAGACTCGGGGGAGGGAAGTCAGGACACGGAGAGAGTGCCCAGGCTCAGGCAGGATGAAAGAGCCCAGACTCCACAGACGGGAGGAAAGAGAAGGGGACAAGGGGGAGAGGGAAAACATGGAACGCAGACCCTTTCCTCCGGTTCCGGAATTATGAAGAAGACGATAGGGGAGGAGATTCAGTGTCCCGCGCCTTTTATGTTGGGGGCGTTCGCGCCGAGGGGCACTTCCGGATTCTGCATCGGAGTAAGGAGACAGGTTTCTGCACCTGCTTCACTGTACATATCAGCACCAATAAACACGTTATGGAAAAGTGACCTGAGGAGCGTCGTTACTCTAGAGTAGTCGCAAGAAACCCCTGACAACTATAAACCCAGCAGGGCCAGATTTTGGTAATATGGCACCATGAGCGAGGACAAAATCTGGTCGTCGTCCCCCCACTCAATATTTCTTATTTTCACAATAATTCCTTTTGGCACAGTTGCTTTTTATGGATATTCTCTGTAGGCACCTGTATAAATATAGGTGTTGTTGTTGTTGTTGTTGTTTTGCATCCCCTCGGCTTAGTGCCCACACTGCCCTAAATCCAGTGCTGAATCCAGTCCTCTTCGGTTAAGGCAGTCCACCCCTTCAGCTGCCATCACAATGATTAGAAAAATCTAGCAGTGCACATGTAATGTGTGAAAGTATTGTAATCCTTTTTGCATTCTGATCACAATTTTTGCATTCTGATTACTCACAAGCCCACTTTGTTTCACTGGTGCTTACTACTAGTGCGTTTAGGATGTACAGCCTTAGCTTTAGATAACCACGCAGGTTTGAGAAACCCGGCTCTACCATTTCCCCAACCTTTACATTATAGAAAAAGATTGCAGCTCAGAGCACAACATGTGTTCGCTGGTATCTCCAGTGAAAAGGAATTGGGTAGTAGATGGCAGCAAAGATCACCTGCTGCTGCCAGTCAGAGCAGACAATACTCAGCTAGATGGGCAAATGGTCTGACTAGGTAAAAGGGAGCTTCCTGTGTTCCTTCCTAAAGGAAACAAATCTGACTAGTGAAGAGTTGGAAAGCTTGCATCGTCGTCCATTCGCAGGGGCTGATCCAATATGAGGTAGCACCTTACCCAACAAGGATCTATGGGACCAAACGAGCAACAAAAGAATGTGACTGAATCAGAGGATAACAACAACTTTATTGCCTCCATCCAAAAACTGACCTGGCCCTCTACCCCATCTCTGACAGTCAGTTCCTGATGAATTACAAAAGGGGTGACCAAGTTGTGGTCTTCCAGATGTTTCGGGGATGATAAGAGTTGTAGCCTGCAAAACACGGAGGTCACCACACTGGCTATCCCCAACTGAGAGAATCACAAGAAAACTAAAGGCACACCCTGTGGATACTATCCATGTTCGGAAATACCTTCTCAAAAAGGAGACTTGCGCCTGACTTCTTTATATGCCACTGTCGGCACACTGGTTGGAAATAAGTTCACGGGGCTTGCTCCCGGGTAAGTGCATATAGGATTGCAAAATAGCACCAGTGGATGCAATAAGATTTATTTCCACAGGAGCCTGCATAGGATTGCTTTCCACATATTTCAATGGAACTAGCTCTCACAAAAGAGTGAAAGCCGCAGGAAGTAAAGCCTATTTCATTCAAGAGAGTTGCACCACAATCCTACACACACATTTTACCCTGGGAGTAAGTTCAGCAGAGTTGTTTGGGTGGTTGAGCAGGCCCAAACGTCAGGTCTGGACCCCGGGACTCCTTTCCCTTCTTCTCCCACCCTACTCTTCAAACTTTTTCTAAAACAAAAAAAAACTTTGCTTACAAGGTGGCTGAGCATGAGGCCAAAGATTGCTACCAGTCACCTGCCATCTGAATATTTCTAGAGACAAATTTGTCTATTGACTCTGTTCCCCGAGTCTTTTTCTGTGCCTAGCAATGCCCATGGGGTAAGTCTAATGGAACTCAGAGGGGCTCACCCCTGAGCACACACATATTGCAGTGTTTCCCGTTTAGTAACTGTCATCAGAATTGCAGGATTAGAACCCCAAGCGGCAAGGCCAAACTTATTATTCCAATGCAAAATCCATTTGACTCTAGCAAGTGTCTTAAGAACTTCAGTCTTAGAATGACAACCTTGAGCTGCAACTCTAAACTTCTTATTCAGATGCAATATTCATTAAAATGAATAGGGCATATGCCCCCCCCCCCCGGGGACTTTGGTCCAATTCAAATAGAACATCAAACATGTAAGGAAATTATACCTGTGCACCATCTCCAATACATCCAACGTCTCTTTTAAACCAGGATTCTCAGATGCCAGTACGCATGCAGTGTTAGCATGCTAGCAGGGTACCCACAGAACTCTGGCATGCTAACAAGGAATGCTTCAGTGAAGTGACCTGGTTTACAATACAATCCTATGCAGCCCTACTAAGAATACAGCCCTGTTAAATCCAGCTGCAAGGATAGCGAGTGTAGGTTGAGGAGCCTGAACCACACAATGCCTGCCAGAAGTGCACGGAACCGTTTTTCTTACACACCCACATTAACCAGCCTTTTACATGCATATAGTAATGTACTCCTAAGTAAACACGCATAGGCTTTTTAATAATTGAGGCTCCGTACGCTTCACTTCTTTGAACATTTTTATCTTACATGTTTGATAGGTTTTAGTGTTGTTTCTAATTTATCTTACGCTTCTTTGTGCTGGTTTTCTGCTGGGGTAGGGGCTCTACTGAAATTTTAGCTTCTCATATTGATGGTTTCTGTTTGATCGCAAGTGTATTTTACTGATTAAATCAATCAATAAATCATGACCTGGTTAATGTGTGCAATAGAAATGACTAAAATCGTATCAAATTGGACAACATCCTTGTTTCTGAAACCAGTTTCAACTCTTGACAGTTGCTATCACATCCCCTGGCAACAAGTTCCAAAGAATGCTACATCCCATAAAACTGTTGTTCTTTCAAGTCCCTGCAAGCTTTTTGCATTAGGCAAATCCCTGGTCCGCTCTCCAGATCCTCAAGCAAAGCATCTACACTAGGGTTTCCCGAAGTTGGGTCTCCAGCTGTTTTTAGACTACAAGTCCCATCATCCCTAGCTAGCAGGACCAGTGGTCAAAAATGGTGGGAATTCTAGTCCAAAAACAACTGGAGACTCAAGTTCGGGAAGCCCTAATCTACAATACCCCAAAGCTTTGCTTCTGACCATTCTGACTGTGTGTCAAGTGGGTGATGCCTTTAATGTGGCATATGTATTATACATTTGACGCAGATTTTGCTTATGCAGTCTGAAAGTTCTAGTTACTTGGGACAAATGTGTAGATAGGTGGTTAGCACTGAACGCAAGGAACACCATTTACCCTGCATTGCACTTATGTTCAAGAAAGCACAGCTCTGTCTTTTCTCAGTATACCAAGACCAACCACTGGCTCACCTAAGTCTAACATAGCAACTCTCCAAGGCACCAGAAACAAAACAAAAAAAACCCCAAGAAGTATTCTGAATAAGCCCTTCCCCTGTTTATAGGGCAGTATCTTTTACTGATTTTGGTGAACAGCTCTTGCAACTTTCAAAAATACAACAAATATAGTTCAAAAATACAACACTCCCCCCCAAAAAAATTGAAAAAAAGAAATCTGAACATTGAATCTTAATAAAATAATGAACAGTTGTTTATGGACATCCTTTCTTGTTGACATCAACTCAAGCCCAAAGGTCTTTTTCCAGGGTGGGACCATTGGCCATCTCCTTCTCTGCAGGCAAACAGAAGCCAATGTACCCCCACCACTGCAAAGCTGGACTCAGATTCTCCATATCCCTCCCCAAACATTTGGGTGAAGGGTAAAACCTTCAGGAAAGGAGAGAGAATCTTTTACAGCATTTTCATTCAGGTTATAACCCTATGCCTACTTACTTGAAAGGAAGTCCCATTGATCACAGTAGGACTTATTTATGAGTAAAGATGCTTAGGATCAAGATCCACGAAGCACTTCCCGAATCACAGATGAATTCAGGAGAAAAGTTGAAAGGGGGAGGGGAACCAAATGTACACCCTAGCCAATCCAGGTTCCCAAAAAAGAAGCCAATTTGAAAGCAACATGTTCAAAAATGCAATTATCTCTGAGGGTAAATGTGCCTCAGGAACACTAGAAATGTGAGCAATTTTACAATCCTCTTTTTATTTGGTAGAAAATTTGTTAGTCGCCTTTCAAAACACAGTATTTTCCCAAAGGGGTCTCCCAAATGCTATTCTTTCTTATTTTCTAATGCTGTTTCCCATTAATTCCATTGCTCCTGATATTATTTGTGACAAATGCTCCCTCCTTAAGTTTTCCCCAAATCATTAACAACTTTTGTTATATCTTTTTTCATGCACACACACTCGTTGCTTCTTTTGGGTTGTCCTGCGGTTATTATGCAAACGCAGCAAGTATTTTAGGTAGATCTGTGAACCGGCCCCAATATTATTGTTTATTAATACTGGTAACCCATCACACATGTAAAAATTAAGGTGGAAGAAGTTAACATAGCAACAGATTTGAACCCAGATCTCACCCAAGTTCCCGTTACTGGTACTGTGCACCAAACCACCATTGCCTCTCAAAAAATTGCCCTACACTGCTCAGGGAATCAGACATTCAAATAGAAGCCATGCCAGTAAACACTTGGGGTTATATTGGGTCTGGGGAAATACTTATTGACACATTATGCAGTATATTCTTTTTGTAAATGGTGGCTTCAGCCTGGGCTATCTCATCAGAAAATGAGAGTGCAGTGTTAGGCATGACCACTCAGAAAGCAGCCCTGCAGAGCTCAGGCTCAGTCCTAGGTAATAAGGAGCACAGGACTGCAGCTCAGGTATGAAGCATCATCCGATGATCAGAAATCACTGCTGAGCACAGCACAGCTGAAGGGAGTTAGGAAGGCTTCAATGCCAGGTGTCAGATTCTGAAACTCAACAGGGATATGACGTCCACCGGTGGGTACTTTGAGCCAAAAAAAGAAGCTGTTTGTGAACTGGGTATGAAGATGATGAAGACTGATAATGACCAATTATCCACCCTTCACCCTAAGGTTACAACATTAAAACACAATATTAAAAAAAACCACCTTAGAACAATTTGCAATTGCAGAAATAAGGTGGGTCTTAAAACTCTACACCTCAAGTGTCAAAAGCCAGGGTTAAGAAGTGCATTTTCAGCATTCACCAGAAGCTGTGGAAGACGCACCTCTGTGGGGAAGGAGCACCACAACTTAGGGGGCTGCCACAGATATCCAAAGTAACCGGGAGAGAGAACGGAGCTGTGCAAGGATTTTGAAACAGAGAAACCACTACAGGAGATTATCTTATCTAACGTTTTGAAACAAAACGCCCATCGAGGGGTTTTCTTTTTATAGAGAATATTGCTTTTCAAGATATTCTTTACACTTAATAACTGATTACACACACACACACACACACACACACTTATACCAGTAACTGCCACAGAAGACAAGGCTGCTTCCTCTCTCAACTTTACCCAGATGGGAAATAAGTGCAGTAGCTGTGGAAGCCCATGGAGTGAGGGCAGCGTGGGGGGTGGGGACAGACTCATGCCCTCGCCAACTTGGGTTGGGGTCCGTTTGCAAATACATAAAAGGGACCCCGACGAATCGAGCCCAATCAGTTCCCTATTTCCCCTCAATAACCCGAACAGAGCACAACCCGCTTCCAATAGCTCAGCCAGCGAGAGCACGCTGCTGGTAACACCAAAGTTGCAGGTTCGATCCCCGTATGGGACAGCTGCCTATTCCTGCATTTCAGGGGGTTGGACTAGATGACCCTCAGGGTCCCTCCCCACTGGACAACTCCGCGATTCTATGGGAAAAGGGACCGTCTTGTTTCCCATGGCCTCGAAATCACAGCTCTTTGCCCACGAGTCCGGAGTCCCCAACTTTCCCCGAGGGACCCCGTGACTGAGGGTCCTTCCGCACGGCGAGAGGCGCCGCGTAACGCGGGATAAGTGAAAGCGGGTCTGGGAGGGAGAGAAAGAAGCACACCCCAGAAACGGCTGGAGAGAAAAAGTTAGACAGCAGCATGCCTTTTGGGGGGGGGTGGAATGCAAAGCGGAGCAGCCGAGGGGAACCGCCTTACCTGAGCAAGTGATCTGGAAGGAATGGAGCGCTCCGCGAACCGGCTCTTTCTCGCTCCCTCGCAGGACGGCGGCGGCGGAGGGGATCCTCCCGGCGCGCTCTTGGCAAATCCTCGCTTCCAGCTAGTGGGGCGCTCAAGGAGCCGGTGGGGCGCTGGGGAGTTTCATCCCTCCAGGAAGCCGGGCTCCATCCCTCCGCGCTCTCGGGCTCCGCTCGCCTCTGACTGAGCCGAGGAGAAGGGAGAGAGAGAGAGAGAGGCTGGACTGGGCGCGGGCGGAGAAGCAGCTCCGCGCAGCGAGAGACGCCCGCCTTCTGGAGCGCGCGGGCGCCTCGGCTCAAAAGGAGGCGGAGAAACCCCGCTCGCGCGCCCCCTGGAGGCATCGGGCAGCACAACGCCCCCGCCCGCCTCCCCTTTGTTGTTGTTTAGTCGTTTAGTCGTGTCCGACTCTTCGTGACCCCATGGACCATAGCACGCCAGGCACTCCTGTCTCGCACTGCCTCCCGCAGTTTGGTCAAACTCATGTTCGTAGCTTCGAGAACACTGTCCAACCATCTTGTCCTCTGTCGTCCCCTTCTCCTAGTGCCCTCAATCTTTCCCAACATCAGGGTCTTTTCCAAGGATTCTTCTCTTCTCATGAGGTGGCCAAAGTATTGGAGCCTCAGCTTCACGATCTGTCCTTCCAGGGAGCACTCAGGGCTGATTTCCTTAAGAATGGATAGGTTTGATCTTCTTGCAGTCCATGGGACTCTCAAGAGTCTCCTCCAGCACCATAATTCAAAAGCATCAATTCTTCGGCGATCAGCCTTCTTTATGGTCCAACTCTCACTTCCATACATCACTACTGGGAAAACCATAGCTTTAACTATACGGACCTTTGTCGGCAAGGTGATGTCTCTGCTTTTTAAGATGCTGTCTAGGTTTGTCATTGCTTTTCTCCCAAGAAGCAGGCGTCTTTTAATTTCGTGACTGCTGTCACCATCTGCAGTGATCAAGGAGCCCAAGAAAGTAAAATCTCTCACTGCCTCCATTTCTTCCCCTTCTATTTGCCAGGAGGTGATGGGACCAGTGGCCATGATCTTGGTTTTTTTGATGTTGAGCTTCAGACCATATTTTGCGCTCTCCTCTTTCACCCTCATTAAAAGGTTCTTTAATTCCTCCTCGCTTTCTGCCATCAAGGTTGTGTCATCTGCATATCTGAGGTTGTTGATATTTCTTCCAGCAATCTTAATTCCGGCTTGGGATTCATCTAGTCCAGCCTTTCGCATGATGAATTCTGCATATAAGTTAAATAAGCAGGGAGACAATATACAACCTTGTCGTACTCCTTTCCCAATTTTGAACCAATCAGTTGTTCCATATCCAGTTCTAACTGTAGCTTCTTGTCCCACATAGAGATTTCTCAGGAGACAGATGAGGTGATCAGGCACTCCCATTTCTTTAAGAACTTGCCATAGTTTGCTGTGGTCGACACAGTCAAAGGCTTTTGCATAGTCAATGAAGCAGAAGTAGACGTTTTTCTGGAACTCTCTAGCTTTCTCCATAATCCAGCGCATGTTTGCTATTTGGTCTCTGGTTCCTCTGCCCCTTCGAAATCCAGCTTGCACTTCTGGGAGTTCTCGGTCCACATACTGCCTAAGCCTGCCTTGTAGAATTTTAAGCATAACCTTGCTAGCGTGTGAAATGAGCGCAATTGTGCGGTAGTTGGAGCATTCTTTGGCACTGCCCTTCTTTGGAATCGGGATGTAGACTGATCTTCTCCAATCCTCTGGCCATTGCTGAGTTTTCCAAACTTGCTGGCATATTGGGTGTAGCACCTTAACAGCATCATCTTTTAAAATTTTAAACAGTTCAGCTGGAATATCATCACTTCCACTGGCCTTGTTATTAGCAATGCTTTCTAAGGCCCATTTGACTTCACTCTCCAAGATGTCTGGCTCAAGGTCAGCAACCACACTACCTGGGGTGTACGAGACCTCCATATCTTTCTGGTCGCCTCCCCTTTATATTTATATTAAGCTCTCCGGTGTTTTCTCTCTCCCCGCCCCGCCCCCGCACCTTTCCTTTTTTCTTTTTCTTACATGCCGAATACTCCCCGGGGGCCGTTTGCCTTAAGAATATACTGCCTGCTCAGTTAAAGTTCTTTCAAGTGTGTCAATTGCTAACATGCTCAGCGCGAAGCTAAAGAGAACGAGAAGGTGTGTGTTCTTGGTTTCCCAAATGAAGGATCAGGTAGAATCGTAGAGTTGGATCCCTGAGGATCCTCTAGCCTGCCCAGCCCAACCCACTGCAATAGGCAGCTGTCCCAAACGGGGATCGAACCTGCAACCTTGGTGTTATATCAGCACACCACACTCTTAACCAACTGAGCTGGGCAAAAGGTACTGTTTGTCCAAAAACCGAAAAACCCCTGGCGTTTTATGGGACTGAGAGTTTTTATGAGGACGCTTTTATTTTCACCCCTCCTCTAGCTCGGGGCTGGCTATAGCCCTGAGGGGGCGGGCCACCTGTGGCCCTCTGTCTCATTTTGTGCGGCCCTCAGCCGGATTTCATGGGGGTGGCAAGGAAGGGGAAAGGAGAGGGAAAAGGTAGCAGGAAAATAGAGCGTGGAAGAGAGGGGGGAAAGGTGTAAGGGGGTGGCAGAATAGAGAAAAGGGGACTTGCCCCATTGCCTTTGTATGGCCTCTGGCAAAGCACCTCCAAAGGATTATGCCCGCCCCCCAACAGCTTCAGTCCTTGTCCTGGAAGAAATCTGAAATCCTCTGGATGCAAAGCTGCACCTTTGCCAAACATTTGAATCAGCGTTAGGAGCCGTGAGGCATCATGCCACAACGTGGGAGCTCCTGGAGTCAATGAATAGTCTTAAACCTATGAGCAGGGCCTGCTGTAAAACTTTTCTACCCCATGAGGTGACCAGCCCCAGGGGCGCCCTCCTCAGAACATTACTGCATGTTAATGCGCCTCACCTGTTGTCTTTGTCCATAGAGTTTTCTTGGCAGGGATACTGGAGTGGCTTGCCAATTCCTTCTCCAGGTGGATCACGTTTGGTCAAAACATAACTTCTCTAAGTTATTTAAGCCCCTTCGCCACGACAAGGCAGTGATCCATGAAGGGATCGCCAAAGAATTGATGCTTTTGAATTATGGTGCTGGAGGAGACTCTTGAGAGTCCCATGGACTGCAAGAAGATCAAACCTCTCCATTCTGAAGGAGATCAGCCCTGAGTGCTCACTGGAAGGACAGATCGTGAAGCTGAGGCTCCAATACTTTGGCCACCTCATGAGAAGAGAAGAATCCTTGGAAAAGACCCTGATGTTGGGAAAGATTGAGGGCACTAGGAGAAGGGGACGTCAGAGGACAAGATGGTTGGACAGTGTTCTCGAAGCTACGAACATGAGTTTGACCAAACTGCGGGAGGCAGTGCAAGACAGGAGTGCCTGGCGTGCTATGGTCCATGGGGTCACGAAGAGTCGGACACGACTAAACGACTAAACAACAACAACAATGCGCCTCACAGTTTGAGGTGTTGGAATTAAACTCTAGTTCCCAGAGTAGGCGGAAGTCAGCCTTGGGTCGTTTGACCCTTTAATTAGTTCTCCCCCCCCCCCCACGGCAACCTTTGCAATACACTCTTTTAAAGTTTAAATAATGGATAACTTTTGCTTAGTGTGCTTGCAGTTGCAGATTAAATATGCAATGCCAGTGGATGTTTCTTAAGTTGCTAATACGTCTGGCGTAGATCAAACTGTTGCAGCAGATTGGCTAACTCTGAGGCAGACAGCAGCACAACACAAAATGCCTGCTGCTGTAATTGTTAGGACTGTTAACTAAGTGCCATAACTGAACCAGTTGCCACAACTGCCACACAGTTCTTGCCGTTAACCCTTTGCACATGCATTTTGGATGCTAACATCCCACATGAGGCGGGTGTGAGGAGCCCCAGGCCTGGGAGCTGAATCTGACTTTCCTGTCCTCTCAACAGGCCATATCCCTCACTAGTCTCAAGCACTTCTGCTCAGTTGTCTCATGTCTTTTGCCTGTCAAGATAGAGAGAGGAGTGGCTGTGGCTGTGGCTGTGTGATTTTTGTGTGGCCTCATGTACAAAGGAAGGGTGCACCCATTTTGGTCTCTGGACAAATATCGTTAAATCTGCCCATGGCAAGTCTATGTTTATACGCAATTTCCTCCCTCCCCCCACGTGTTGCGAGTTTGTACATATCAGCGTTAGGAACATAGGAAACTGGCTTATACCCCATCCAAACGTTGATCCATCTAGCGCAGTATTGCCTACACTGCGTGGCAGTGTTCTTCAGGGTTCTCAACAGGAGACATTCCCAGCCCTGCCAGGGAGATCCTGGAGATTGAACCCAGAACCATCTGCATGAAATGCAGGCGCTTTCCCACTGAGCAGTGGATGGGGCCTCACATGTGCCACCTCACATTCCAGGGTGGCAGAAAGATAGCATACAAATGTTGGTTGATTTGTACATCCATTTACAATGAATAAATGTTACAGGTAGATAGCCGCGTTGGTCTGACGTAGTCGAAACAAAAAATAAAATAAAAATCCTTCCAGCAGCACCTTAGAGACCAACTGAGTTTGTCATAGGTATGAGCTTTCGTGTGCATGCACACTTCTTCAGATACCTTCTTCAAATCTCACTTCAAAACTTCACTTCTTCAAATCATTTAATGAATAAATGATTTGATATCCCTTAATGGTGCCGCCTCACCCTTGTGATGGGCCTCACCTGGCCTGGGTCTGCCTTTGTTGTTGTTGTTTAGTCGTTTAGTCGTGTCCGACTCTTCGTGACCCCATGGACCATAGCACACCAGGCACTCCTGTCTTGCACTGCCTCCCGCAGTTTGGTCAAACTCATGTTCGTAGCTTCGAGAACACTGTCCAACCATCTCGTCCTCTGTCGTCCCCTTCTCCTAGTGCCCTCAATCTTTCCCAACATCAGGGTCTTTTCCAGGGAGTCTTCTCTTCTCATGAGGTGGCCAAAGTATTGGAGCCTCAACTTCAGGATCTGTCCTTCCAGTGAGCACTCAGGGCTGATTTCCTTGAGAATGGATAGGTTTGATCTTCTTGCAGTCCACGGGTCTCTCAAGAGTCTCCTCCAGCACCATAATTCAAAAGCATCCATTCTTCAGCGATCAGCCTTCTTTTTTTTTATAATATATTTTTATTAATTTTCCAATTAAAAACATTTATATCACATCCATTATTTCAAATTATGCAAATACATATCAATCAAACCGAATGTTATGCCAAATCATCTAAAATTTTCGGGGTTCCCATGCTTCAAGAAATTGGGGATTCCTCGCAACTGCTCACTGCCGTCTTTTTTCTAAAGTCCAAATCATCACTCAAAGTCTATAATAGTCCCGATCTTTCCCTTACAATCACATAGATGTTTTCCTCTGTCATCCGATTTTTCCCCAGCTGCTGAGATAAATATCAAACAAGATCACATATGTTCTTTCTCCTGTGTGAGTTAATCAGTCCAGCCTCCCCATAAATCTTCTTGGTCTGGAGCGTCCCTGTTGCGCCGATCTTTCAACACGAAGCAGCGCCATCTTAGAAAACTCAAATCAGTTTCATTTTCTTCTCATAACTATGTAGATTAACGATCTTTATGAAATTTACAGCTTTTCCAGGCAGAAGATCCAGTCATCACATTATGCATAGATTCTTGATAAATTAGTGGCTCTCCTTGCCCTATAGCTGAACTTAGCTTCAGGTCGCTGTTCAAATTCAAAGTGCGTCACATCTCATAAATCCTCCGAACGCATTCTAGGCACTCCTTCCCTCCAGCTAGAGGGGGGCTTCTCTCATCAGCAACTCCACATCTTCAAAAAATATACTCAATATCAACAGTTTATAAAATTCAACTCACACAGATCCCTTTTATTTCTCTTTCGTTCCAAACAAGCCAGGACATCACGTCTGGGAAGGTACGAAGTAACTCATATGCAAAAAATAAATAAAAAAAGGACTCACTTCCCTTGTCGTTCAGTCCCCATCAATCCTCCTTTCAGATAAAATACAGCCTTTGACTCCTCACCCTCAGCAGTGTAAATTCCTCAGCAGTAAACAGAGCTTCTGCCCCTCCTTCTGAAGTATGTCCATGGATTTAAGCCTAATTATCTTCTTTAATCATGGAAATCCCCACCATGCAGGTTAGCGTCCGGGAGTACCGACATTCCTCATAAGTGCTTCAGCCCAAGCCCCCCCCCCACTCCTTTAACAATCGGAGTGGGTTAGGGGGCATCGCGGGCCAGCGGCCCCTCTCCGTAACCCCCGGAGAGGTAAGGGGGTTGCCATTTACTCCCCTAGCAACCGCCAAATTCCTTATGAAGGTCGGAGGGATGGAAAACAGGTCAGCCATTCCTGCAGGCGGAAACCGGAACCCTAACAGGCGATCAGCCTTCTTTATGGTCCAGCTCTCACTTCCATACACCACTACTGGGAAAACCATAGCTTTAACTATACGGACCTTTGTCGGCAAGGTGATGTCTCTGCTTTTTAAGATGCTGTCTAGGTTTGTCATTGCTTTTCTCCCAAGAAGCAGGCGTCTTTTAATTTCGTGACTGCTGTCACCATCTCCACCACTGTCCCTGGATCTTTAGTAGCAAAGGTTTACTGAGCCCAGAAATACCACCTGGCCCTGTCTTTGATGCACACCCACAAATAATATATTACTTGGGAAGCCAGTTCCTCATGGGAAGAGGGCATGAAGCCGTGATGAATATTTTCCCCCTGCCCTGGTGAATTCAAGCTGTTGACAAAGTGGCAAATCCTTGCCACGCTGGTGCTGAGCATGGGCTTTGAGATGCATGAAGTGCAGGAAATAACCTGTGGTTGCTGTAGCCCACAGGATGATTGGTCACCAGAAGGCTTCCACGGTAAAAGGGGGGGAGGGGGCATCCAACAGCAGCAACAACAACTTGTAATGGAGAGCCAGACTTCCCTGCCAGCAAGCACTCGCTCTCTAATGAGGATGTATTAACAACTGCCAGGATTTTATCTCATTTTATCTTATTGCTGGAAACACATTAAAAAATTGTCTTAGCGCAGATAGGCAGCACATATGGAAATATGCTTTTTCATTGAGCATGTGGCATGGTTATTGAAAGTAGACTAAAACCCTCACACAACCTCAAAGATGTACAAGACCTGATGAGCATCTGCAAAAAATAAACATAATTCTCTGCTGTAATTCTGAGTGAGATTTGCATCTACCTGTAACATCTCCTCCTAATCATTGGTTTCCTGTGTATTTTCCCCTTGCCTCCTTCCTGTACCCATTACTGTCAATGTACAAGTCGGTGTTGTCTTCCTAGTTCCTTATTTAGAACACCTACGGCAAAACAGCTTATGGATTTAACCATTTCTGATCTTCAGCAGCAAAGTTCATTTTCACATCTTGGCTTTGTATACAAGATGTCAGAGGTTAATAACACCAGGGACATCCATTTCATCATAGTGCCCTAGGCTAGTCCTATCAGAGGAATATGGAATATGATGGCTAAGGAATGCGAAAGAAAGAACAGATTTTCTTAATTTGCAGAGCAATCTTAACCATGTCTACTCAGAAGCAAATCCTTTTGAATTCTATTGGAATTATTCCCAGTTTAGTGGATTTAGGATCCTATCATTGCAGCTCAAACACATTTAGCCAATGTTTGGTATGTATATATAAGCCTAGGTTGTTCATCTTCCATAATTCCTTGTTGTGTTTATAGCACAGAATTGGGTTTCTGAATGTCATCGACATAATGTGTGTCATAAAATCCTAAAATTGTAGAGTTGGAAGGGACACCGAGGGTCATCTAGTCCAACCCCCTGCAGTGCAGGAATCTTTTTCCCAACGTGGGGCTCAAACCTGCAACCGCGAGATTAAGAATCTCTTGCTCTACCAACCGAGCTATCCCTTCAAGCGGTCCCAGCCTTGTGAATGGTGTGATTTGGGGTATGTAGTGAGGACCAAAGACATGCCAGCATATTTACACAGCCACCGCATTCACAGACCTACCTGCCCAGAACTTCCTGGTTACAGTTGCTCACCAGGAAACAGCTTGCATGGGTATCAAATCTATTGTGAGGATTGGCTCTTCCAGTTGTTGTTGTTGTTGTTGTTGTTGTTGTTGTTGTTGTTTGTTGTTGTTTTGTTTTGTTTTTTTAAAAAATACATTTCTGTCTCTCATGGTTTTGCAAGCATCTGTGCGCCACAATTACCCTTATATTTAAAAGAGGAATGCACAGCTCAGCCGTTGAACTTTGCATAGGTTAGATCCCATGGTCAATCCTTTGAAAAGTCCAGAACCCTGGAGAGCAACTGAGTACTGAGCCAAGGGAATTGACTTAGCCAAGTAAAAGGAGTTTCTCATTCTCACACCCTTCCTGTCCCTTATTTGCATTCACACACACCCCTTTCCACCATACCACACCTTGACAAAGAACAAGAAGCAGCTCCAGAGGTATAAGGGCAAATATCAGGTTAAGGTTTAGGTGCAAACTGAGCAGGTTATTCAATCAAACATGTATACCACCAATGCATGTTAGGAATTTCCTCCTCCCCTTCTTCCCCCTATCTTTCCATGCCTATGTATACCTTTTCTTTCTTTCTTTCTTTTGGCCCTTTTCAAACTGTATAATCTTGTATTTCTAAGAAGTTGCTTAGTCACATTCACCATGCCCTTGTGTCAGGCGGAGGCTCCGGTGGGAGTGTGGGCTGAATTCTGGCTTGTGGGACCAAATTGTTTGTCTTTACACAAGAACCCCAAGAACTACCAATGAGTGCCAGGTACAAAAGAAGTACAGTTAGTATTAAAGAGCAGGGCACCTCTGAGCACATTCTGAGCCTAGAGATTTGTTTTCTGTGTGAGATCAGAACTCACAGTCCTTTCATATAAAAGTCCGTCCCTGGTTAACTTCCTTCATTTGAGCTGCCCACTTTAGACAGGCAAGGTTCTTTTGCTATTGCTGTTGTTGCTGATCTATTGCAAATCACCCCAGAAATCGACTATAGAGGATACAAATCTACCTTCTACCAACCACTAATCTAGTGCATATTGTTCCAGAAAAATACTGGGAGAAAATGATAGACAAACACAACGTGCTTCATGTTAAGTACAGGATCATCATTTAACTGCTCCAAGAGGAATATTTTTTAATGCATGCTTCCTGTCTTTGCTTGTCTCATAAACCAGCCTGGGAATGGGGGTGGCAGAGCCACAGAGCCTAGACATTATTATGTATATAAGAAACAGCCTTGAATTTCACCCTGTGGTTATTTATATCTCTCTCTGATATGCTTCTCACCAGTTCGACTCTTTGCTAGATTTAACTGCTAAGTCTCCATCCAGCACTGCTGGAGAGATCAGGTTTTCCTCCCCACCAATAGGATGTTCAGCTGTTCCAAGGAAGAAAGGCAGAGGAACCAAAAATACCATCTTCTTCCTGTGGGTGGCATCAAAATATCTTTAGTATACAAAAGGTTTGTTCCGAAAGAGAGACAGAAAGCAGAGAGAGAGAGAGAGATTATTTGGGAGAGAAAGGTTTCTATTTTTGCCAGTGTTCTCACATGACTTTTTTTAAAAATAAAAATAAAATGCCATTTAAATTAACTGAACAATTTTAAATAAATCGGTGCCACAATACTACAAGGATTATGACAATCACCTTTAGTCACATTATTATGTAAGTGATGGGGAACTTCAAGCTGAGGGGCCAAATGTGGCCCTCAACTCCTCCCTGTCTGGCCCTTGAGACTCTCCCTTGGCCACCCCCTTCACTGGCCATGCTTTGATAATGCTTCTGGAGAGTAGAGAGGGTTCTGTGGATGTGTGTACAAACTAGTCTACTGTACAAAGCTAAAACTTACATTTGCTCCTTGCCCACCACTGGAATGTGCCCCCCTCCGGAAGTCCCCTAGAAGTGAATGTGGCTCTCAGGTGGGAAAAGCTTCTGTTTCCCAGTGCTATGCAGATTTTGCAAGCAGAATGTTGCAGAGAAGTATCTAGGGGAGGAAGTACCCAATGGCAATGGCCATTGCATTGGGTGTTCTCAGCTGTCTGGAAGCTTAAATAGCGGTCTTTAGGCATCATAGCCAATGGACTAGAGTCACAAGGGTCCCTCAAATTTCTGCTGGCAACCCCAACATTGCAGTGGTCCATCATCATAGACATAGGAATACATTGGGTTGAGATTGACAGATCGACAGAGTTCAGCAGGAGCCCAAAATAAACATAAAATCCCACAAGTGTATAGACCTAAGAACGAACCAGAAGCAACCTTTCTTATTTTAGTCATGCTACATTCAAGCAAACTTCTGAAGAGAAATGTGTGGAAGCACAAGCACAGGGGGAACACACACAATGCTCACCCATTAGGGCAGGGGAATTGGTGCCCTCCAGAACTTGTACTACGGCCCCCAACCTCTCATATAGAACTCAAAAACACCCACACCACAGAGCTCCCAACCTCTCATATGGAGCTCAAAAACACCCACAGGGCTGTAGGATCACCATCCGTGCTATGAGGGGAATAGTCGTAGCAAATCTTGAGGTAAGGGCTAAAACAGCAACGAGGAACCTGTGCCCTCCATATTTTTGTGGGACTCCAACTCCTATCAACCCCTGTGAGAATGGCAAAGGGACGGGAAGATGGGAGTTGTAGTCCAATTACATCTGAAGGGCCACCAGGCCCCCACCCCCAAACTAAAATGTCAATCCTAACTTAGCATATTTGCTGGGGGAAAGCCACATTGAGCACAGTAGGTTTTACTTCTGAGTAAACATGCATAGGACAGGTCAAGGAATGTCGGGAGGGGGTGCCAGTCCCCAGGAGGGAGCAATTATTTTGAAGGCTAGGAAGAGTTTTGAGCTCCCAACCCCAAGCCCCTTGTCTCATGAGGTTCTGTAACAATGTTTCTGGGGTATATTTTATTTAGAAAGATTTAGAGACTGCTTATATTACAAAACTCTCAAAGTAGTGTGCATCCTACAGCATCCTAAAACCCACAAAACTGTTAAAAAAAACACCAAGCATGCATGAAATAGTTCCCAATAAAACACAGATAAAATCAGGAAAACGATACGTGCAGCAGATTCCTCCTTTTCTTGCCAAATATCAATTCACCAACAGAGCAACACAAACTGGTTTGTAAAACTAAATTTAAACATCAGCTTGTGACTCAGAACATGATGCTGCCATCTGGCAAAAGCGTTGAAAGTCCCACAGCAAGAGTAGACGTATCATTCACGCTTTCTAAACCAGGGTCCCTTGGCCTCTTCCATAGTTGCTTCCCATATTATGTGGAAGCGTCAATCGTGTGGGCTTGTCCTGATCACCTTGATCTGTCCCTTAACCCTTAAGTGAGAACATAACCAACCTAGCTCAGAATTTTTAGAACTAAAATATCCACCTGATGAAGTTAAACAACAGATCAACAGAGCCAGACTGATACCTAGGGAGAACCTGCTGCAAGACAGACCCAAAAAAGAAAATAACAGAACACCACTAGTCATCACATACAGCTCCCAAGTTAAAACAGTACAACGCATCATCAGAGATCTACAGCCTCTCCTGGACAATGACAGCTCCCTTTCTCAAGCTCTGGGAGGAAGACCTTTCATTGCCTACAGACAGCCACCCAATCTTAAACAACTCCTCACCCACAATAATACAACCACCAGACTTAACATGGACACTGGTACCAGAGCCTGCAATAAACCCAGATGCCAACTTTGCTGCCACATACACCCGGACAACATCATTACTGGCCCCAACAACATCCAACATACCATCTCAGGACTATTTAATTGCTCATCTTCTAACATTGTGTATGCCATCAAATGCCAACGGTGCCCTTCAGCTCTCTATATTGGACAAACAGGCCAAACCCTACGCCAAAGGATAAATGGACATAAATCTGACATCAGGAACCATAAGACTGAAAAACCAGTAGGAGAACACTTCAATCTCCCAGGACATTCTATACAAGATCTCAAAGCAGCTGTTTTATTACAGAGAAATTTCAGGAACAGACTGGAAAGGGAAGTTGCTGAATTGGAAATCATTACCAAGCTTAAAACCATGGAAGCACCTGGGATGAATAGAGACATCGGATTCTTATCTCATTATGCATGATCAAGCTTTCTTTAGCACCTCAGCCCAGGACTAATTGCAGCCATCAGCAGCCATTAACATCCATCTACAGGTTTACCACTCCCATCAGCCCATCTCCCATTCCCACCCACCCCCACCACCCTCTGTATATATATAGGGTCTGACACTTCTGTTTCTAGTGTATCTGAAGAAGTGTGCATGCACACGAAAGCTCATACCAAAATATAAACTTAGTTGGTCTTTAAGGTGCTACTGAAGGAATTTTTTTTATTTTGCTTCGACTCAGACCAACACGGCTACCCACCTGTAACTAGAACTAGCTCAGAATTGTCTACATTGATTGTTTGTGGTTCTCCAGGATTTCAGAAAGAAGTCTCTCCCTGCGCTTCCTAGAGATGCCAGCGATTGAACCTGGGACCTTCTGCGTGCAAAGCAGATGTTCTGCCACTGAGCTATGTCCCACTGCACCTGCTGATGGTGGAAAAAAACACACAAACAAGATAGGGGGGGGGACTCATGCCATGTGATCAGAACTTTCACAGCCCCCTGGATGTGGAACTTCCTCTCTATGGAGAAAAAAACCTGGTCCCTTTACTGATGGTGTTGTTTGTTTGTTTGTTTGTTTGTGTTTTAAATAATGCTTGTTTGATTTTACAAGTGTATAATTATAACAATACAAAATACATATCCATATTTAGAGATTCCACCGAATCTCTGGACTTCGCACCTTCCCCCTCCATGGGTCCAATTGTCAACCTTTTCAACTGCATATTATTCCATAATCCATTTTTTAGGTCACTAAATTTTGTCCATAGCGTCTGTTACATTACAAGGGTTATTGCAATCCTGCTAATGTTTTCATCTGCTTACAGTGGTCTCCCAGATATATTATATATTTCCCCCATTCTTTATTGAAGTTTTGGTCTTCTTGGTTCCTGAGCTTTCCAGTCAGTTTTGCCATTTCAGCATAGTCCAACAGCTTGGTTTGCCATTCTTCTCTGGAAGGGACTTTGTCTTCTTTCCATCTCCAGGCTAGCAGAATCCGTGCAGCTGTCGTCACATACATAAAAAGTCTTTTCTGCTCCGTTGGAATATCGGTACCAACAATTCCTATTAAGAAAGCTTCTGTTGTTGTTGTTTTTATAAAAGTTATTTTAAACATTTTTTTTTCAATTCGTTATATATCATTTCCCAGAATGCTT
The DNA here is from genome assembly GCF_963506605.1 of Zootoca vivipara. Classification (NCBI taxonomy): domain Eukaryota; kingdom Metazoa; phylum Chordata; class Lepidosauria; order Squamata; family Lacertidae; genus Zootoca; species Zootoca vivipara. The sequence continues at coordinate 12,926,917 of NC_083287.1, read as the reverse complement.
TTATTACCTGACACATATGTTAAAGGTACCTTCTTTCTCTTTACATTTCCAGCAGTTACTTGTACTTGTCCTTTACATTTTTGCTAACTTGTTGTTGTTTAGTCGTTTAGTCGTGTCTGACTCTTCGTGACCCCATGGACCAGAGCACGCCAGGCACTCCTGTCTTCCACTGCCTCCCGCAGTGCTAACTTACAAGGAGCCAAATACTATTGGTACCTTTACTGATGATGTTAAGACACCAGCTGATGCTTAGGCATCTCTTCAGCCAGGCTCTGGTTGCCTCCTGCTTGGACTACTGCAATGCACTCTATGTAGGGCTACCTTTGAAGGTGACCTGGAAACTACAACTAATCCAGAACGTGGCAGCTAGACTGGTGACAGGGTGCGGCCGCCAAGACCACATAACACTGGTCTTGAAAGACCTACATTGGCTCCCAGTACACTTCCGAGCACAATTCAAAGTGTTGATGCTGCCTTTAAAGCCCTAAACAGCCTTGGCCCAGTATACCTGAAGGAGCATCTCCACTCCCATCGTTCTGCCCAGACATTGAGGTCCAGCTCCGAGGGCCTTCTGGCCATTCCCTCACTGCAAGAAGCGAAGTTACAGGGAACCAGGCAGAGGACCTTCTTGGTAGTGGCGCCCGCCCTGTGGAACACTCTCCCACCAGATGTCAAAGGAAAAAACAACTACCAGACTTTTAGGAGACAACTGAAGGCAGCCCTGTTTAGGGAAGCTTTTAATATCTGAAGGACTATTGTATTTTAATATTTTGTTGGAAGCCGCCCAGAGTGGCTGGGGAAACCCAGCCAGATGGGCGGGATATTATTAATTATTATTATTATTATTATTATTATTATTATTATTATTATTATTATTTTATCATTATCATTTTATCATTATCATCATCTTCATGGTGCTATCCAGAATGAGATTACATTCTGAAGCCCTTGCTGGACTCAAACCCCAAGCAGTCGCAGCCAGAATGGCCAGTGGACAGGAAAGGCAGGGGCTGTAGTCCCCACAATATCTGGAGGATCAGAGGTTCCCTGTCCCTGCCTGCCTTGGACCTTATCTTTGACCTGTTCTGTTTCCCAAAACCTGAACTTTGGACCTTTGTACTGCTGAGGCCACCATGCGAAACATAGCACCATGGAAGCCATCTGCAACATTCTGTTTTATAAGCCTGATCTAGATTGATGCGTGACTGTTGATTTTACTATCCCCTTCAGTTAATTAAAATAAAAGCACCTGTCATGCGATAGAAGTCTTTTCCAGCTGACAAGTCTTTCATTTATTCTTATGAACCTGGGGATCAGTGTTATCCCAGGCAGGGGGCAGAGTGAGCTGGGTTTTTCCACTTATAAATCACCCTGCTTTGGAATACATAACATCTAGCTGTTTCACAGGCTGGCTAAGAGACAGAAGGCAAAGCTATGACATGCAGAGGGATGCAGAATTATACCCAAGGCAGAAAACCATCCCAATCCTCTCATCAATTCGCCAATAACATGCTGAACAAACAACTCCCCTGAGCTGCTGCCAGTGCATCCTTGCTTGTGTGGGACTCAAAGCCACAAATTGAATTCTAGGAAATGATCAAGAGCAAGAAATATTGGAATGATGGGACTATGATTACCTGTAGAAGTCATGGAGACTAGACACATCACTTTAGAGTTGCTCTCATGGCTTATGACTTCATCTGATCCCTACAGCTGAATTACACCTACAACATTCAACTGTTGTCTGATATTTCATTTCTCCTGAGACATATCGGAAAGTCAATTTGAATACAATAGTGTACTTGGCCTTGAGGGGTGTATGGGGTAGTACCTCTGGTGGGGAACATGTCATGCTCCTTCTGGGGTAGTTTGTCTACCTTTGGTCCCCACCCTGCACTCACCTCTCACCTGTGGCTCCTGGAAGCTGTCCGCATGCGACAGCGGCTTAGACCGGCTGGCTAAACCAGACGAGGGTAGCCATTGGCTCTCCTTCTGTGAGTTAGGGACTTTCCCTGCATGCAGAGACAGGCTCGGAGGATTGAGCAGATGGGACCAATAGGGGGTGCAATGGTCAAGAAGGCAATTTCTGTCATGTCCTAGCGTGGGAGGGCGAATGATCCCCCGGGCCAACATGCAGGAATGTCTCCTGCCTCCTCCCCAAATGTTGATACACGACCTGAAGCTGCTGAGCTCTCAGGCACATGGTGCATAAATCTTGCAGAGTAAACACACACAGTGGTTAGCCATGAGGTGTGCACTAACTACTTTTATTTCTAAATCTAGACTGAACAAAGATCAATCATGTCTTCTCTCTGCAAGAGAAAGCCGAGGGGGAAAAACCAGACGGAAACAGAAAAATACAACATCCGGTTCCCGTGACTTCCAGCAGTCCCTCTACTGAAATATGTAAACAGACAGTCTTGTGACTGCCTTGTGACTCACTCACTGCGCAGTGAGACATAACAGAAAACCAACAGTTTCTGCATGTGCTGTAGAGGGAAGTGAGGGGCAGATGGGACTCGGCAACCTGGGAAGGTAGTCCACCTAGGAGAAGGAAAACTCTGATCCTAAACCTCCGCTTCTTTGGGAGAAGAAAAGGCTAAGGAGTAAACCCTACACAAATCCGAACTGGAGTCCCTAAGATGGTTGGGTGGTGCCTTGTATGCCTTCTTTTTGCAACTCCTGCAGCCAAGCTCATGTCAAACATATTGCTCTGATTTCCTTTAGACCACATCAGTGAGGCCAAGAGGGGGCTTGTCATCTGGGCAGCCCAGGACCTCCACCCCCATCGTTCTGCCCGCACACTGAGGTCCAGCACAGAGGGCCTTCTGGCGGTTCCCTCATTGCGAGAAGCCAAGTTGCAGGGAACTAGGCAGAGGGCCTTCTTGGTAGTGGCGCCTGCCCTGCGGAACACCCTCCCAACAGATGTCAAAGAGAACAACAACTACCAGACTTTTAGAAGACATCTGAAGGCAGCCCTGTTTAGGGAGGCTTTTAATGTTTAATAGATTACTGTATTTTATTTTTCTGTTGGAAGCCACCCAGATTGGCTGGGGAGGCCCAGCCAGATGGGTGGGGTATAAATAATAATAATAATATATTATTATTATTATTATTATTATTATTATTATTATTATTATTATTATACACACTATCCAGCCTTGCATCCTTGGGTGTAATTAACTTTGCCTCCTTTAATTCCCACCACCATTCCTCCATTGGGGGTAAAAATACATTCTTCCATCCATGTCCATATTAAAATCTCTCCACTGTGCTCACATATTGGAACAAAAGTCCATTTTTCCTTATTATATATCCTTTAATTTATGCCCAGCTCTCTATGCTCAAATTCCATTTCCTGTTGTTGTCCATTTCCTGTTTTTACGATAGTGAACCTGGGACACTTTTCATTCAAAGCGAATTCTCTACCACTGATCTATGACTCTTTCCGGAGTCATCCAATGCAACTGCCTGCAGTGAAAGGCAGGGCCACTCGCTTTCCAGCTTTCTGCACTGAGACAACTGAGATCAACCAATGCAATCCAGGCAGTTAAAAGCACAGAATCATGAAACAATGCAGGCAAGTGTCTCTGGAGGAAAAAGCTAAAGACGTAAAATGAAGTGGACTTTTATTTCCCCGCAGCTTAGCTTATCATTCTTACCACATGCAACCTTTTAACAACAACCTCATGAGGCGGTTCCGATATTATTTTCATTTCATAGACTGCAATCTGAAACCTGATTTAGTATAAAATTGACAAGGTGGCATAATTCTGCATTGAAGGCAAGGTAATTCATAGGCAACAGAGATTCGAGGTCAGCATTCAACCCTTTCCCCAGAAGATCACACCAAGCCAGTCACAGAGAGTGAATGCCCCTGTGGGTGCTCTATAAAGTGAAGATATCAAGAAGGATTATCATTGCAGCATTGAAGTTTTTCTGCATCGAGCCTGCTGTAACTTTTGAAGCAGGTTTTCTCCTGGTGAGCCTCTGACCCAGAATCGAAAGGCCTCAAAGGAACTCTAGAGGTGTCAAATTCCATAGTTTAACTATTCACTTTCTGTCGTCTGTCCCGAATCTCCCCATGTTCAGCTTCATTGAAAGTCCCTGAGTTTTGGAATGACTCCACTTTCTTCTCAACATGCATAATTGCATGTGCCACCTGCCATTTCTCTCCCACCCACCCCACCCCGCTTTTAAAAACCTTTCTAAACCAGCCTTCAAGGAACCATTCTGGCAATGACAGCCAAGCTGGTTCCTTGGGGAGGACCAGGAAAATCCCCTCCCCTGTTGTAGTGATCCTGTCCAGTTTGCTGTAACTGTAAATAATAAATGCAGTGGCCGAGTTCAACCCAGTGCTGGTGTCTGTCTCTTCCTTCCATGTGCAAAAGGAACACTTGCAGCAAATGAACAATGCCTGTGCATTCTTTTGCTGCCTATTGTTGTGCTAAGGTGGCAGATTAATCCCTGCTGGGGTGATCATTTTATTGAATTTAGGGGACAGGGGAGGGAAGATGAGTTTGGGTTGCCAGGCAACTGTAGGATGCCTTCTCTAAACCATGTATCTCCTGTAGAACTTGGCTGGAGAAGGTTTCCTGGCATTAGCTAGTGACTGCTATATGATATTGAGAAATAAAATACACGCTCAGGTAGCAGAACAAGTTAAAGGATCTTCACCAATGGGGTATTTGTGGGAGACGTAGCTTGTTGTTAAGAAGACCAAAATACCAAAAAAAGAGAGAGGCAACACGTTGACCAATTCCAACGGGTGAAATATATATCTATTTTTATCTTTATAAACTATAACGACATGTGAGACAGTGATCCAAGGTAATCATACTGTTTCGGTTTGGTCTTCTTCAGTTTTTTAACTACAAAAAATAAAAAATAAATCAAATAAATATATATCATTAATTATGTCATACGTTATATTAAGGCCAATGGCCAGCATGAACACGAGTCTGTGCAGTCCATAATATCTTAACATTGAAAAAATACAGAAAAATACAAAAATAAAACATACCTTAGTATTGTTAGTGTTGTTAAGAAGACGGCATGTAAAAGCGCACTTTTACAACAGTCAATACAGAGAACATGGAAGCAGTTGTAGCATTTCTCAAGAGGTATGGTGATAGCCTGCCCATTGCAGTAATAAGCTATATAAGGAAGTGTGTTGTTTCAGCCACCTTATTGCTTGTGTTTACTCCCATTTCCCACTCCTCTTACTGCTTTGGCCACGTCATACTGCCTGCGGCGCCGCTAGCCTGTCCCATTTGTCAAATAGCACCTGATTATGCCTGCTCCGTGCTATTGCCTTGAAGGAAAGGAGTTGTATAGCTGGTTTAACAGTCATGATCTACTGCTTTTGCTCTTCCAAAGTGCCTGAGCTGGAGAAATAAAAGCATATTTTATGAGGAATAATGGCTTGCTTTGAAACACGCAGGCATATTCTGCTAACTCTCCACACACAACGGGGGTTATTGCTCTTTCCTCCACAGGGCTGGAGCCCACATCATGAAAGAGATTGCTGACATATTATATGTAGTAGAGGAACCCTTGTTATTCTAAGCTTATTATTGGAAACCTCTAGGACATATCCAGACAACTAAGATTTAAGAGCATAGATTTCCTCCTTCAAGGCAGCCAGTTCCTAGTGATGGGGAAATCTGTAAATTTCAGTGTCTCTCCCATTATTATTATTATTATTATTATTATATCTTAAATTCAGTTTGCCACATCCCTTTGGCCATTTGGAATATATTGTTTTACATATATTGGGGGAAAGAGAACTTGACTTTTGAGGGGAACCGCCTTTTCCATTGTGCCATGTTGGAATAAAACGACATGCCATTTTATTTTCTCCAAAGATACTAAAAACCATTAAAAAATAAATAAAAAGTTATATCATAATCCTACAGATATAAATGTCCCCAAGGGAATCTCCTCTTTTTGATAATATCATTTACTTGGTTTTAAAAAGAAGGACATTCTGTTGAAGGTGGATGCATCAATGGGCGATAGGAACTTCAACTTTGCCCTGCTGTAAAATGTCACATACTTCAATTTTGTGCATGGATGACTTCATGCATAAGTGTGAATGGCATAACTCCCTGGGGTCTATGTCGTTAACTAAGCTTTATCAAGACTTGCATTAAAATTAAATAGGTGACAAATTTGCTACATCAGAAGGGTTCACTTTCAGTTGCTGAATGCGGGAAGAACATCCTGCCCTATTTTCTTCTTTCATTATTTTTTTAAAAAAACATTTTGATTTCTTTTCACACAGCAACTGGGAGAAGGTTCAGGAGGTCATCGTAATACCAGTACTTCTAATTATACCAGTAATGGAATTAAAGAGCCACAACCAAATGCATGCATGTTGTTAGGCTATATTTTTCACAGCCAAGCCAAGTGACATTTGTTCGTGTGGCCAAGGAAAGAATCCTAGAATTCATTCCCTGGTCCACCTAGTCTGTTGGCACTGGAGCAAATCTCTCCGCCTCTTAGCCCCGAGAACACACCACTAGACTCTGCGGGTTGGTCTACAGGCTCTTTGAGGACTCACAAAAATGCTGAGGAAAAATATGTAGAAGTGGAAAACCCATTATCTTAAAAGACCTAATGACTGCAGAAGAAGGCACTATCTTTATAACTGTGTGGAAGGTTGCATTTGTGGGTGGGCAACTTGGCTGTTTGATATCAGCTTCAGGAGCGCTATCCATGGTGCTGAACCCTCACCCTGCTCCCTTTCAAACTGCTGGATTTCCTTGTCTTGTCATCCTGATAAACTAGGATCTGCTGGCCTTCCTTTGCTTGGGCATCATCTCTCTCCTGTGATGGGCATCCCCGTGGATCCTGACAATGGTCACAACGTGCAAGTGAGTGACTTCACTGCCTTGGCTCTATCTAGTCACAACTGGACAACATGTAGGTTTTAAATGAGGTGAGACATAGCGGTGAGCAAACCTAAGCAATACCCCTCTGTCATGCGTAGAATCTTCAGTATGAAAATCAGGTCCTGTGCATATGAGCACCTATGTGAGCAGGCCTCACTCATGTGTGGACCTTTCCCTTGACCTTCTTATCCCAATGCTCGGATCACGGGAGCAGGGCGTACTCACATGGTCACTGAGGCCAAGGGGAGTTGTAGTTGAAAAATGGAGGGCAAAAGCTGGTTGGAGTTTGATGTAGGTTCTTTGGGTTCATAAGCCTGAGGCATAATGGAAGAGATCAGGTGGGCTCTACACACCTGGATTGTGTATACAAACTGAGCCGTAGACTTAACTGTTTGCTGAAACTTCCCTTTTGGACTTGATTGTCTCCATTTCATCTTGCTTCTGCTCTTCACCTGAGTCTACCTTTCACATGATATCAACGTTATTCCCTTTTACCAGTGGTGTTCTTCTGATGTTTTTGGGTGGTGCTCTCCTAATGCTTCCTGGACTACAGGTGCCATCATCCACGACCACTGGGCAGGACCGTTGGGCACAGGAGTCCAACAATATCTGCAGGGCATCATGTTGGTTGCCCTTACCTTTGACCAATCATTTCAAAGGAATTGGAGTTCATAAACAGACAAAAGAAGAAGTGTCAGCCTCATTCTGGGGCGTATTATTTTATATCCACATGTTGGGAGCTGCCTTTCTAGAAATGAAATCAATTTTTTTTTAAAGGATGTGTCATTAAGAAAAGGATGGGGGAGATATCCTACAGGAAGTCCTTGCTGTTGCACTCTTAGTGACCTATATCTAATGCTGCTGAGCTGGTATTTTCTGCCAAGTTGCTGACAACAGCACCTGCACAAAACAGGGAAGACTTAAAGGGTACTGTGATATTCTCCATCATTACCACCACCAATATTTTTTTTTAAAAAAATGAGGAATCTCTCTCTCTCTCTTTCTCTTCCATGCCTATTTTAGCTTTTCCAGAGTTCAGAACGCATTGCCAAGGGCTGTCCTGATTCTTCATATTAGGCAAATCACATGCAATGAAGGCACTTAATCATTTGCCTGAAAACACCCTTAAAAATAACAACCTCCATTAGCTAAAACTTTCTCTCAGCATGAAACACTGAGATGTCTCCTTCTAGTCCTCAAAATAGCAGCTGTACAGCTCAGTGCAAATAGCATCTTTAAAAGAAATCAGAACTGCTTTATTTACTTTTGATCTTTTCCTGCTCACTGCAGGTCAGCCCCCTTTCTTTGGGCACTCCTTACTCTCCCCCCTTCATATTTTGTCTTCTTATGCTAACTCATTTTTTCTCCCATTTAATTTTCTCACCACATTGTGTAGTATCTCCCAACCCACCCAGCCACTCTGGGCAGCTTCCAGCAGAATATTAAAATACAATAATTCACTAAATATTAAAAGCTTCCCTAAACATGTTAAGATAACAGTCCACTCCTGTCTCCTACTTGCATTAACAGCAACAAAACCTACAATCTGGAGTGGAGCTCAAGGCTGAGCTTGTACTGAAGAAACAGCCACCTTACTGTTCTTTATTTTATTATTTGTTAAAAGTCCAAGTTGTACACAGCCAATGAAATTAAATTTCTCACCAGAGAAAGCTGAAGTGCATACCTGGAAGTAGCCAAACACTCTTGAAAAAATCAGCAACTGGATATAATCACCCACCCCACATCCACTAACTCTGGAAACAGCCAAACATTCATTGTCATTTCACCATTAAATGACTAGATACTTAAGGCAAGGCAAGGCAAACCAGTGAGTCTCAGGGTGCTGAATCCTGCACACCGTGGCAATTATTGCAGAACAACATACATACAGTCCTCTTACTGTACCAGTGCTGAGGGAAAACTCATTCACAGCAGAACAAATCTGCTCCTCAAAATTCCTCTCAGTGTTCTTTCTAAATACTTGAATGTCTGCCAAATATCTGATAGCTGTATTTAGCACCCTTTGATATTTCTCTATCCAACAGGGTTTGAGATTTGACAATTAGCACTTGATGGCTGACACACACTCATTTATCCCAGGAACTTCCAAAGGATTCTGAGACAGTTTACACAGGGCAGCGGCGAGCCTCACGTGGCCCACCGTGAACTGGATATGCACCTCCTAGATCCATCACACTTATCATTCCCCTGTACATTGCACATCGCAGAGAAAAGTCAGTTGTGTTGGGCAAAGCAGTCTGCCAGGGCAGTAGCCTGTCCAACATTATTCATTTGATAAACTCCCCAAAACCCAAGACCGTTTGAAAATCAATGGTCAGGGCCAGCCCTAGACATTTAGCTGCCTGAGGCAATAGACAAGATCATTGAATCAAACTGTTCCTAGTTTGAATTGCAAAATGGGAAGATTTGCCACACTCTGAACATTTGTCAATACGTCACTTCTGCTCTAGTGTGGTTTCACTTTGGTTTGCTAAGGGGACAGGTGTGATAGAAAGGATATTCGCCTGGCGCAAGGTGCGAGACCGGACAAAAGTCTGTTGAAAGCATCCCTTTGCTGGTCAAACAGGATGTTGACAGTAGACCAAGTGTGGGGAAATTGTGGCCCTCCAGACTTTATGGGGCCTGTACTCCCATCATCCCCTCCAGCATGGCCAAAGGTGAGGGATGATGGGAGTTGTAACAAGATGCCCCAGTTGGAGCAATGTAGGAGTGAGGTGATTTTGGTGGGGTAGCAGCAACACTATGAGACTATGCCACTTGCAAGAGACATTTAGTTGGTGTTGCTTTAACCTGTGCTGCTACACCATGAGATCAAGCTGCAAAGAGGCTAAGTGTATCATTATTTCTCGGCTATCATGCTACCAAATGTCTGCTGCTACACATCTTAAGCAAGCTGCTTGAAAGCCAGCAAGAATTCCCCAGAGAGGGTTTTCCCACTAAATATTATATGTATAATATACACAGAGGGGATGTAGGAAGGTTTCAAGAAAAATCTTCCATACCAAACATTTCATTCTCAGGAGAGATCTTTTCTCCAAATCCATTTGCACTGCAATTAGCTGTTCCCACACAGATGCACCGTGCAGCCTTCCTAGAGGGTTGGTGGGCAACTGTTTATAAGCGACAACTTTAAAATCAGTACTAAATCTTTCAAGCAAACAAATAGAAGTCATTGTTAATTTATTACGGAAGATGACGGTTATTAATATTTATTTAATTTATACACCACACTTCACCCAAAGGTCACAGGGCAGTTCACAACACAGAAATGCAAAATGAGCACAAAATACACAACAAAACATGTAAAAAATCCAATAACAAGCTTCAAAACCCATTTCAAAGGCCACAGAATGTTAATTAGCCAAATGATACTCATACTCTTACTCATACTCATAATACTAATTTATTTGTGCCCCATCCATCTGACTTGGTAGCCCCAGCCACTCTGAGAAGCTCTGAGAGGCATAAACAGAAACATAATAAAACTTCAAACATTAAAAACTTCCCAATGCAGGGCTTCCTTCAGATGTCTTCTAAAGATTGTATTTCCTTGACATCTGGTGGGAGGGTGTTCCACCACTACCAAGAAGGCCCTCTGTCTGGTTCCCTCACTTCTCACAACGGGGCAACTGCCAGAAGGCCCTCGGACCTGGACCTCAGTGTCCAGGCTGAACAATGGGGGTGGAGACGCTCCTTCAGGTATACCTGGCCGAGGCCATTTAGGGCTTTAAAGGTCAGCATCAACATTTTGAATTGTGCTTGGAAACGTATTAGTTACAGAGAACCTTTTCCACCTGGCACCTAAATGAAGGCACCAAGTGAGCCTCCCTGGAGAGAAAACTCCACAGATGGGGAGCCACCCCAGAAAAGGCCCATTCTCATGTTGCCACCCTCCGGACTTCTCATGGGGAAGTCACACAAAGGATTGCAGGTGATGATCGCAAGCTCCCCAGCTCTCCCCATCCCTTTGCATCTATTGCCCAAGGTTGCCACCTCACTACACCTAACAGTTGGGCTGGCCCTGATTAACCAGCTGCAAATTCACACCCCTTAAATACCCACCAGCACCAGAAGCGCCATTTTCAATCATATGCGCAAATAATTCCCATTTTGCAAAATCCATCACAAGGTGCAGCAGCCCGAAACCTATTGTTGAAGTTTCAGGTGACAGAGCATTGAGCAACCCCTGCTGTTATGATGTGACAGGTGACAATTCTTTGCTATGTGGTTTCTGCGCTCTGCAGCACCATTAAAAAAGCAGCAGGAGCCCTTTAGCCAAAGTAGCCACTGTAGGGATTATGACAGCGGTTCTGGGAAGTCTTTGCAGCTTCAGCAAGCTTTGCAAACGTTAACAGATTGATCAGTGTGACATTTCCGAAAGATAGGCAGGAGTTGTGCGTACCCTTGAAATACACTCAGAACCACCAGAAAGCCAACACCTATGAAATGTGCCACAGCATATTTGACCAGCCTTTTCATATAAGCCATTGGCATTATTTCATTCTTCCTGCACTTTTGTCCATTTACTGTATTTATTTCCCCCGATAAAAATGGTGATTTTCTTGAGTCAAAATGAGAGTACCCCTAAACATTTTTTTAAGGAAAAAAGCACTGGATATAACCCAAACAAGAACCTTCTTTCACACACAGAAGAAACCTTCCAGTAGCTTCCTGAATCCTTCTGTATTAATCAGAATAGGAAAGATCTCAGATCAATACCTTTTGCACTAAGAAATGCAAACTGACATTATGAAGCCCACGAACAACCCTTTCCCCTGCAATCCTACAAATCATTTATGTGTGCAGCAGGTATGCCTTTTGTTTCAGAGGAGCTTCTGCATGAGCAGCAGCACCCAGCTGTCGTTTGCCACCTTGCCACTTGACCTGAAGCTAAAAAATCAATGTGCTTCAAGTGGGAGTAACTAACCGACTGCAAGATTGCAGCTCTGCTCTCTACATCAAATGGCAGAAACTGACAAAACGCGCAAACTTCTAAATGAGACAGATTGAAAGGAAGAGCCGGAAGGCGCAATTTTAGTTGGTTAAGAACAGAACTCAAACCTCCAAAAAGTGACAGAGAATGGGTCACACTCCACATTTGGCATACTTGTTACATTTCAGTTAATTCACCCGAATTTCTAGTCTGCCTGATATCAGAGCCAGTAACATAAAAATCAAGGTATGACCAAATCTATTGACAGAATATTTACTTTATATTCTGTTGGAAGCCACTCGGCTGTGGTACCAAAAATATATTATTATATTTTATTATTATTAAAGCAATGAACAACAATAATACTTGGTATTGTTATAGTGCTTGACATTTAAAATAAAGAAACTATAATTCAACCCAGTAATATCTTACAGCAAACTGTTAGGACAATTTTATTAGCTGTTTAACCTTTAAGTGCCAGGCTGGAAACTTTTCTATACTGCAAAGCTTATGCTGGCAAATGAGAAAACATCCTTCTGTAATAGTTAATTTGATCTCTGTATTATTATTATTTTTTAAAAAAATTGCTGTATGATTTACTGTATGGTCCTATGTATGACTGTAATAAACTACTATGATTTTTTTGTGACTAAATGTATATAAACATGTTCATGTTCTTACAGTATTAAATAAGAACTTAACAGTGGATATCCAGTTTCACAACCAAGGCTGGATCTATTCTAGACACATCAAAGAAGCGTTTCAGTTAAACATGTTGTTAACACACAACTGGGTAGGAAAATGAAAGTAATCCAAATAACAAGCTAAAAGGTAGAATCTTAGCTCCAGCTCTCTCATTACCTATTACTACAGTGCCTTTCCAAAATCTGGCAGGCTTTGCCTCCTCATAAAGAATGAGTATGCCTACAAATTATATTAAAATCTTGCAGAAAATAAAACAGTTAAAAAACAACAACCAATCTTTAACAAGGGCATGTATGAAAACCCCTGAGTGTATCTGCCTAAAATCAGACAGGCTTACTCAGTATTTGAAGGGCTCCAATGCTTACAAATGTATGCTTCCCGTCACAGGGATTCAAACCGCCGACCTTCTGATCGGCAAGCCCTAGGCTCTGTGGTTTAACCACAGCGCCACCTGGGTCCCCATAGAATATGTAATTTAATATGATTCTATTCCATCTGCATAACTTACCTTTTTAAATCCATCTAACAGGGTAGAAGATATATATATTTCCCACCTATGACAAGCAGATGCGACTTTATGATGACCAACTTGCTTTCTCTCTCTCTGCCAGCTGTACAGCATTATGAATTATGACCATCACAGCAGCCAGCAGGTGAGAGAAAGTATACAATAAGATGACATGATGCAACACCCACCCACACAAAATATTTCACCAGGAGGAGGGAAACTAAATAAGATCAGCGCCGTTTCCCACCTTGCTCTGGTTAAACAAAATCAGTGGCAAAGGCCCAATTACTTTCAATATGAGTTGGACAAGCTCCTTGCTATGCCTTGTTTTGTTACAAGATTGGAAAGGACACAGCAACAAATTGTTTCTATACTATTGCCATGGCAGAGTGCCAGCGAGGGACTATAATTTGTGAATCAGTTGTTCATGAGCTGGCTGTAGGTGTATTTAATAGACGTGGTACGCAAACACAAAGGCGGTGTTGTGATTCACCTTATCAATCATCGGATATAAAGTAAGAAACCAACACACATTTATGCAGAGCGCGCCTGTGCCTCAGGTTCTTTGCAAGGAGTTTCCCCACCCTTGCACTGCACGCCTAAGGACGGCACACAATTGAATTCTCCGCAAACTACCATGGAACAAAATCACCGAAACATTCCATTACACTGCAGTCCGTAATAATAACGTCTCTGAAATTACAGCAGGGCTTGCCAGCTGTAAAAAACAAAACAAAACAGAACAAAATGCATGCCATATATGGCTGGAATTGGAGGGCTCTATGAAAGTATTAATGCAGGAACTTTGCGGCTTTGGAGGTGCGATTTGGGCTCCGGTTTCCATCAGTGCCAGCCAATGGTCAGGGAAGTTGGGAGTTGTGGTCCAGCAACACTTCAGAGGGTCACAGGTTCCCTATCCAGGTATTAATGCATTTTGAGAAGGTTGATGAAATGTCACCCTAGATCAGGCACCCCCAAACTTCGGCCCTCCAGATGTTTTGGCCTACAACTCCCATGATCCCTTGCTAACAGGACCAGTGGTCGGGGAAGATGGGAACTGTAGTCGAAAACATCTGGAGGGCCGAAGTTTGGGGATGCCTGCCCTAGATGGAAACGCTCTACCTGTCTTGAGCCCCCTCTGCTTGTTGTGATCTGTGGAACTCTGGTTTTGCACTGTAGCGAGGAATGGGCCATAATTTGAGCTGGAATACACCAAAGCTTAGCTTCAGAACCTATCCTACTGTTCAAGGTCCAGAGACGGTTCCTCAAATCACAACTAAAGGGTTCAGAGATCAGCTGGCTGACATTGCACCTTTCTTTCTATTCTTTCTTTTTATTGTTGATGCTCCAGAAAATGTGTTCTTAATGCTGTACACCGCCTTTCAGTTCAGAATCTTATCAAGATGGGAGCTGAGAGACAAGGAAGCCGAATCAGTACTCCTGCCCAAGAGTCCATGCAGCCCCAACATTACTGCCATCTCCCCTCTGACCCTCTTGGTAAGTGGCTATTGCTGCGGCTCAGTCCCATTGGGCAAGCCACTCCTGGTAAAGAGTGGTCATCTCATAACAATAAGCCAGAGTTTTATCATAGAAATGCGTAGTTGGAAGGGACCTCAAGAGTCAGCTAGTCTGATTGCTGCCACTTCATTCATTCTTTGGCTCAAGCGGGACAAACAAACCAGGAAGCCTTGGCCTCCATTACATCTTAACTGGTGACCATGGTTAGCTGCCCCATAACAAACCACAAATATGCCCAGAGCAAACTATGGCTTGTTGTTGCATGTGAATATGGCCATTAACTCCCACTTCTAGCCTTGTTTAAGAATTTTAAGAATTATTGTCTAATTCTTTAAGAATTAGTCTTTAAGAATTATTGTCTAAGCTTGCTTGTTTCCCTTTTCCCTCCTCTTCCCATTTTCTTTTGTGTTATGTCTCTTTTGACTCTCTTTTTTAAACTTTATGTAAGTCCTTCTGGCAGTTTTTTCAGCTGAAAGGCAGGTTAGAAATACTTTCATGAATGAATGAATGAATGAACAAATAATTGCTTGGCTGGTGAACGTTTCATACCCTTATTGCCCTTTTTGCCTGCTATTGATTCCCATTTGCAGAGAATACCATGCCTAAAAAGCATTGGCCGTGCCAGCTTGGGCTAATGGGAGTTGGGAATCCATCAACATCTGGGGGGGGGGCTCATGATCCCCACTCTTGTCCTAAGCATTGAGCCATAAGTCCAGACCATGATGACATGTTTGTACAATTCACACACTAAGCAGGGTACAGACTTTTGCAAGTACTTGGAGGGTATCTATTCACTTTGAAAGCATACCTCATTTTCCCTTTATTCTTAGCATAAGCACCTGCAGTCTTCAATAAGACAATCGTCCCAAAGTCCCAACCAACAGGCAGCTTCATCAGAGGCAAAAGCAGCTCACTGCTTCTTCTTTTTCTGCCAGAAATAATCAGAGCACCATCATCATCACAAACCATTCACTTAAAAGCCCCTTGTTATACTGGATGGAAGAAATAAGTTTATAATGACCCAGACAATTTAGAGTCCTATGCACGCCAAATTTGTGATTAACATTCTGCTTTAAAAAAAAAACAACCTCTGCTCATGCTGCCTGTGTGTTTTCAGTATTCTCCTCCTTACAATTGTGATATACGGTCCATAGAGGATTATGTAATGCATCTCAGAAGTTGCGGTTCACTGAACACATTTCTATCCTCTGTGCTTTGAACTAGCTGCCTAATATAAATGGGCAAGTTAATTTTCCCTTAACGAAATAGAGTTGCACTTCTGACATTCTTCAGATGACACACTGATACCCTCACCAGGCTTGGTGATTTGTGACTTATGAACTTCCAAACAACACAGGGAGATGAGTTTCTCAGCAAGTCATCTACACACCGAGGAGGGGATCAGAATTAGAATCAGCCATTAACCACCCCCCTCACCTTCCTGAAAGGCCTGCTTTGAGAAGGGAAAAGAGCTGCTGGCCCAAGAGTCCTGCTCCATAAACAGTTCCGTGGAACTGATCCTCCCCCAGAAACTTCACCAGAGTTTGCAGATTGCTGCTAGATCTCACCATTTGTGCATAAAGCCCCCTGGTGTGTTAGCTGGGCACTGATCTCACCCATCAGGTAGCACAGGAGATCTTTCCATTCCTAGTGCAGTGGCTAAGCTGTCTAAGAATGATGGGAATTGTAGTCCAAAACCCCAAGGCTCAAGAACACCAGCTTGGGAACTACTGTTGATATGCTGATTAAAAAACTTGTGATCTTTTGCCCAATATAAGTTAAAAGACTGCAGTTGGTGGGACAGCACCCTATTTGCCATTGTAGATCAGCTTCCACAGTTTCTTCTTTATACTTCATAACAGCAACCCAGTCCCAAAAGAAGTTCTGTGGTAGAAAGAGTACTCATAATGGCTATGTTGGACTGGTTTCATTCTCCGCAGCTTTTTGTTTCCCTTGGGGAGACACACAAAACTCTCTTTTCTCTTCCAGGATGTGGAAATAGTGCTAGGGCGGGTATTATCTTGACAAGAATGTGATGTGACATATATGGAAGATTAACAAACAAAAGTGTCAGGTTTCAGATCTCTAATGGTGTGTTTCTCACACTGATAGTGCATACATCAGTTATCTTTCCCCCAGCACCCAGGAGAATATAGCTTTGGATCCTTGGAGTCTGAAGAAGGCATCACGAATGCTTCAGACCAGAAAGATGCAAGCAGTGAGTGTAGGGGCTCTTCTGGTGCTGGAACTTCTGAGGAGGCTGGGATCTCAAAGGCTGCTTCAGGTGGCGTATTCTCCTCCTCTGAATCCATGGCCTCTTCCTCTGAAGATGAGGAGGCTGAGCTCTGGGTCATGGTAGGGCAGTGGAGAGAGGCCCACAGAAAGTGCCCTAGTCCACACCACTCCATAATGTTCACGTCTTGAGTTGCTGTTGATATGAATCACTGCCGGAACGAGAAAAAGATGCCACATGCTTGTCATCAGCCCCATGAGACAGTGTGGGGAATTCTTCATGGGTTAGCACTTGCATAATAAGTCACACCGTAAGCCTTCATTCTCCTGTTTTTAGTTTCCTTCCTGTTGAAAGTGGTTTCTGTGGGGTGAGAAGAATGGACAACTTGGCCCTCGCCAGTTACAGAATCAGAGAGTTATTTTCAAAGTTTATATGGGATATAAGGACTGGGGATTTGGACACCCTGGGGCATCATGGGGCGTGATTGTTTTTTTTTGAAAAGTAAGAGGAGGAAAACATTAAAGTTTATGTGCACAAGCCCCTCAGGCCTTGAAAAACGTAGCAAATGTACTTTGCAACCTGACACCAACCTACTGTGGCAGATCTTTTCACTGAGGCCTCCAGGCAATTTCAGCAGAAGGTACTTGCTGCTGACATGCATAGAACCAAGCATATTGTTCTTCTTCATTTATGGATCTTCCAATGAGTCAGAAGTGCTGGTTGATGTGCTTTCATGAAGCTCCTCGTGGGACCCAGGTGTGAATACCTAGACTGACATTTTATATTACAGTCTGAGAGCCAACTTGAATTTCCTCCAGACCCATTCAAACTGGGTCAAGGAAGCTGGTGCTCCAGTTATGGGAGGTGCAGGCTGATACAACAGGTGGAGGAATAGCCACAGTTTCCTATATGTTAGAAATGTGTGGTCCTCCATGTGTGGTTGGACTCCAGCTCCCATCAGCCCCAGCCAACATAGCCAATGGTCAGGGATGATGGCAGCTGTAGTCCAAAAGCACACAGAGGGCCATAGGTTCCCTGTCCTTTCTATGCATACACAGCACAGGAGAGGAAAGGAAGACACATAACTCAGAGAATCTCAAAATGGCAGCATCCAGGGAATCACCACCAAAGCCCAGTGATCAGGAATTCAGCCCTCATGGTGGACATGTAAATTAGCTAAGGACTTCTGGGGGGGGGGGGTGATATATAATGAAATGAAAAAAAAATGTATAAAAGGTCTTTTGTAAAAAGACCAGAAGCCTTTCTTCTAGGAATGATAGGATCAGATGTCCCCAGAGATCAAAAGAACTTGTTTCTCTATGCAACTATGGGAGCCCAAAAGCTACATGCTCAGAAAAGGAGGGAGGGAACAGTACCAAAGAGGGAGGAGGGGCATATGAAACTGATGGAGTATGTAGAATTAGCAAACCTAATAAAAGAATAAGAGAGCAGGAAGAAAGAGTGTTGGGACTTTAAACTCTTAAAGAGTTTACAGGGAAGATTGGAAAATGTTTGTAGAGTATCTGAAGAATTACTGTAAACAGGTTAATTGGAGTAACTTCAGCAGTATAAACTAAGCAGAGATATAATGAGAAAGGGGGGGATATGGAGTAATTAGAATATGCAGCAGTAATAGATAACTAAAATGAACTGTGGAAGGGGGGGAAGGGAAGTCAGTGATTAATGTATGGCTGTATTGGTCAATGTATGGATGTGAAAAAATTGTAACAGAAAAAGATATAAATAGAAAATTAAAATAAAAAAGGAACTCAGCCCGCAATGCTTGCACGCAGCTGACACATGAAATCAGCCAGCAAACTCGCAACAACAGGGGCAGATCTCAGCAAGAGTGCTGCGTGGGGCAAGGGCCTGACTCCTGCATTTTGGCCCGCGTGATCAACCCGTCCAGCACAATTTTGCCTGGTATGTCAGGCTTGCCAAATACTATCCTGTCAGGCTTCATTGCCACTCCTTCTCCTCATCCCTCCTTCTCTCCCCCACCCCAATTGTCAGCCTGATATACCCTGGGAGCAGAACCCGTTCACGGGGCCTGTCCAACTCAATCCAAGGCCTAATTAGGTGGCCACTTCCGCATCACCAGATACATTACTGAAATAGAGGCCGCCAGTTGGCAAACATGTACATAAAATGTGCACATGCTAATATTTATGGATAGATGCACATTTAGAAAGAATTGCGAGTGGGTGGGATCCTATACTGTATACCCTTTCCTTTTTCTTCTTGGATCTGTGTCACCTATAAAAGTTTTTTAAAGACATACGGAATAGTTTAAAAAAAGAACTACTAAAATCTAAATAGAAATACAATCTATTTCAGGCAACAATTGTGACTTATAGTATCTGCAATATATGGGTGTGCCCTGAATCATCACCAGCATCATTAATTTATATACCTTTTAATGCTAAAATAGGCTTCTGGGTGGTGTACAATTTTTTAATAAAAAAAAAGCCAACAACAGTATGCTATCACTTAATTAGTTAAAAGGCCATTGATTGATTAGTCAATGAGTTTAAATTGAAGGGGGCTTGTGAAGAAGGCACAGCAGAGACTGTATTTTTTGAGAATTTTAAGGAAAAACCATCTTCCACAAAAGCTGCTGCTTGCCTTCTATCACTGTGCCATACAGAGCGTGCTCACGTACGGTTTATGTGTGTGGTACGGAAGCTGTACTTCCCAGGACAGAGCAGGGCTGTGTAGAATTATTAAAACAGCAGAGAGCATTATTGGCTGCTCACTCTCCACCTTAGAACAAATCTATACCACCAGGTGCCACAGAAAAGCACTAGACATATCAAGAGATCCAACGCACCCTGGTCACCATTTCTTTCAGCTCCTGCCATCGGGACGGAGATATAGAACTATGCAGACAAGAATGAGCCGTCTCAAGAACGGTTTCTTCTCTAGAGCGATTTTGGCCTTCAATGGAAAGCCTGGACTTTGAAGTCATCTTATTTTACATGTTATTTGTATTATATTTACTGTTTTTAATTAGGTTTTGTAATTTTGGATTATGCGGAATGCTTTATCTGAGTGGATGTAGCAACCGAGTAATTTCGTTGTTCCCGCAAGGGGACAATGACAATAAAGATATTTTATCTTATCTTGTTCCTCATCTCCACCCCACCCCCACCCCACCCCCCTCTTTTCATCAGGGAGCTTTTCTGTCTCCCAACTCTATTACTTTCTTGGCAAATGTCTGATTCCCAGTTCGATCTCCCTTCGCAACGTGCACTTGCAAAGATAAAGCACAATCCAGCTACTCCAGTGTAATTGCAGCCACTCCACTTTCAGCTTTTCAAGCCTGAGATTCTAACCCGATTAATGGGAAAAGCAAAATGGGGATGCTTTGTCATTTCCCAAAGGCAATACCCTTTCATTGCAAATACTAATTGCCCAGACACCTGTGGGCCACCAGCTTTTGCTGGCACAAGTCTCCCTGGTTCTATTAACTTAAGTAGAGCCAGGCCAAACCTGTGACAGAATCTGGAACAAATACCCAGTTTTGTTTCGTGTGGATAAAAATCTTAACTCGCCAAAAAAAATTGAGTTTTCCTAATGATTTCACGCATTTTTGGAAAGTCTAAGCGCAATACATATCTCTAGAGGCCTCTTCTAAAACTGAATGTCAGAAATGTATACAACAATGTTTTGTTTAAATCAGTGGTCAACTTTGATGATCAACTTCAGACTCCATACAAGTGCCAGTAGTAGGATTTTGCCCCCAGCAAAAACAGTACCTCCAAAGCATATAAAGACAAATAAAATTTCAAAGAATTCAAACAAATTTTTAAAAAGGGGTTGATATTGGTCAGTGAAAGCCTGGGTAATATAATATCCAAGGCTACTGATGATTACTGCTTCACATATCCATGAGGGAAGAGCATTCTATAATACAGGGCAATAGCAGGAAATGCCTGGTTTTCGGTCACCAGCCTATAATATTCTGCAGGATGCAGCACGACAAGCAGAATTTCCCCCATATTATCTTATTTTTGTCCTGTAGCTTTCAGTGGATTTTAAAAATAATTTTTAAACTGTTTATCCCATCTCTAGACCGAAGTGCCTGTGGAACCAGTAACAAATTTGATTTTAGGAGTTTAGCTGTTTCAGTTAGCATGAATGAGGCTGTTGCTATGGGCTTGCCTAACAAGAGAGAGGCTTTGAAAAGCACCTCTGCAATTTCAGGCACTAGGCGCTGCTGATTCTACAGGCACCAGCATGGAGCTGACATAGTCAGGCTCTAATCCACAGAGCTGCTTTCCTTCCCTAGCAGAGATGTCCCACGTTGCCTCTTATTATCCTAGTTACATGCTGTGAGCGGAAAACTACAAATGGGGAAAGCTGCTACTGTCAGAAGTAAGGTGCAACATGGATCAAAGCCCTGAATCGTGGGAGTTTCAACAAGAGCCGGCTTTTCCAGCGAACTTTGTCATTCCAAGTACGTACATTTGTCGGTCTGCTTCAATACTTATGAGTTGCTTTTCTGGAACCAAGGCAGCAACCACAATATAAACCTACAGAAACCCTATAACTCATTAAAAAAAATACACAGTAGTCCTCACTATCTCACATCTAGGGCACTTCCAGATCATGTTGGTTGGGAGGTCTTGTACAACAAACCTGCCACACCTGGAACTGGGTGTGGAGTATTAGAAGAAGAAGAAGAAGAAGAAGAAGAAGAAGAAGAAGAAGAAGAAGAAGAAGAAGAAGAAGAGGAGGAGGAGGAAGAAGAAGAGGAGGAAGAAGAAGAAGAAGATCAACCTGTTGCTTCATAAGATTATGCTCATTTTAGGATAAAATATTTTAAGAAATCTGTACACTGAGATAAAATGCCTATTTAATTAGGTATGAAAATGTGGATTTTCATACGACCTTTTCTAAAAATTAAAATAAACACCCACAAATTAATGCAAAAATGAGATAGAGCAAATCTATGAATGAACAAGTGTGCAATTGACGGATCCATCCATCCCTACCAGGCAGCTCCATCTGGGAAGAGATAATGACTCGGTTTATGTACATTTGCTAGGACACTGCACTATAAATGGTACCTAATCACAGATCCTGGTTTTTCGAGAACCTCACTCAAAATATAATGGTTTATTCTTATTAGCCATATTAGGGGGCTCTGTTTCCTTTTTCTTATTAGGGGGCCCTGTCTCCTTTCCAATTCCATCCAAACTGTGATTCTCACGTGCTTGCATTTTCTTTGGAAATAAATAATATGATTGAACTTGGTCAGTGTGTGAGCAAAACACGGCTTTGCCCTTTCCCTGGGCTTGCACAATGCTTCGCACAATGGGGTTCAAGGTGCTGCCGGAAAAAAACATAATGAATGTTTCATGATGAAGTATTATTCCTGCCAGATGGCAAAGACATTGCAAAAGGGAACACATAAGGCAGATTTTCATATCAAGGTCCAGTTTATCATATTTAATTTCTCAAGTAAATTGGGATTTGACCACAGAGGCTTTAAAAGGGAAAAAGAACAACTTCAGTTTTTAATTAAGCTTTGTTTTACATACTGTTTGCAACTTCACCTGTAAACGGTCTAATTGCTTCTTGCAAGCTCTGATAGGTGGATTTTCTAAAGGATATCATCTCTGCGATTGTTCCCAAGGCTTTCCAAGTTTATCTTTTAAATAATAGTTTAAATTATTCCCCACCAAATGAAACAATGCCTATGAACTGAGGCACCTGTTGTATATTCTCCTTAGCAATATGGGAAGGGGTGTTTCTGGTTGGCTGATTCATGCAATATATTCCCTGTACAAGGCTACTTTCCTTCATTCATTTTGCATTTCATAGAATGCTGTTCAAACTGGGTCAAAACTCAATTAAGATTGGTCTGTGTTCATAATGTGCCATGTGCCGGTGTATGTCTGCAGCACAGTTTTATATTACCACACAACCAAATCCCCCACTTTTTTTTCATAGAATCATAGAGTAAATCACCAACTCTCTGCTCAGAGTTGAGAATCCAAAGATAAAATCCAGAGCATTCTCAATTACTGTCTATTCATCCAAAGGCTGGTGTGGATTAACTGGTCTGGATTAAGCCTTGGTCTCTGAAAATCCAGAGCATCCTCAATAGTCTCTGATTGAAAACCTCCAGGGAGAGTTTCATCGTCTAACTTTCCTTACCATTGCGCAGTCAGGCGGAGTCCCCCCAGCCCCCCAGGGCAGCCCGGAGTGGAATAATGACACAGGACCACGTATTTATGGGATTAAAAATTGGCCACAACTTTATTAAAATTCAGATGTAGGAAGACCTTGGCGCAGGCATTGGGCGTATATCCCTCCCAGCCCCCAGCAGGGGGTGGGGTGATCTTCAGGGTTGTCCAGCATGAGTGGGGGTTGGGCTAACTCTGGAGAACATATGTTCAAGCAGATAGCCCGCCCCCCCGATCGCCGCCGCTGGAAGGGGGGGGCAATAACCAGCCAAGTGGCATCGCCAAATGCCCCCCCTTGATGCCCGATTACGGGAACCCTGTTATCGCCGCCGCCATAGGGCGGGGGGTCACCGCCCCCACGCCCCTCCCCTTTATGTAAATGACTAAAGGATTCCGCCCAAGGCCTGCATCCGCCAAAGTTGTGACGAATTGCTACGGGAAAGGCGAAACCTGCCAATGCAGGGAAAGTCCTTTCCAGCCCTTTAACAGCGACCGGTCGTAGCAGCGCCTGCGTGCGTGTACGCCTGTGGAAGAAAAACCTGAAACGCAAGAAGCCTGTGGAAGAAAACCTGAAAAGCAAGAAGCCTGTGGAAGTAAATATTTTTATTTTTATTTTTCTTACTTTATTTTTATTTATTTTTTATGTTTTTTTATTTTTTATTTATTTTATTTTCTATGGACCTGAAAAGCAAGCAAAAGGTTAGGGAGTGGAGGGTGGGAAAGCTCTGAATCCGTCGGCTGCTTCCCAAGAATGGCTCCTCTTCTTTGTGTGCAGGTAAGCCTACCTGATCCTACCTGGCCAATCCCCCTGGCACGCCCCCTTCGGCCGGATTGGTCGGCTGATGGAGTGGGCGGTGACTCCAGCCTCCAGCCTCAGGTAGGCAGTGCCAGCCTCCAAACTTCCAGGTCTGCCCTAGGGTTCCCAAGGGGGCTGCACGCGACTGCGCAAAATGCGCCTCCCCTTTATGTTGGGGAAGCGGTCATTATGAATTTCCTCCTAAAGGTTGCTCCAAAAATTTACCTTCCTGTAATTTAAGCACTTGAAACCAAGCCCTGCCTTGTGGGCTGTTATGGGACAGCCTTTCAGAGATCTGTACAATGTACCCCTTCAGTCTGCTCTTCTACAGGCAAAACGTACCAGTTTCTTCAACGTTTCCTGCTACAACTTGTTTTCCATACTGCTTGGCCCTCCTTGGAACTTATTCCAGTTTGTCTACAATATTCTTCAAAAGCCCATCCTACTGTATATTCAAAGCAGTATTGTACCACTTTGAACAGTCAGGGCTTTCCCTCAAAAAATCCAGGGAAGTGTAGTTTGCTAAGGGTGCTGAGAATTGTTAGGAGACACCCCCCCCTATTCCCCTAAGAGAGCTACAATTAACAGTAGATCCCTCTTCCCAGTGAGTTCTGGGAATTGTAGCTCCGCAAGGACAGAGGGCAACACATTAGCTCTCGTTGTAGAAGCAGGAGGAGAATCCCAATTTCTCCCCAACTGAAAAACAATAAAAATTTGTAAAATGACTTATTAGCCACAGTTTGGGAACTCAATTGTGTCACCACGTTAGTAATGTTGACCCGAGTTGGGGAGGATGGGTATCTTTGAAGGAAATAAGACTATTTGTGGATAAAATACCACCTACGGCGAAAAATATAACAAGCACTGATGATGACTGACATTTCTGAGGCAGCAAAAGCTCTTCTTGGAATGTCAGTGCAACAAGGAAACCGATAGCAACAGCATGAAATAGGAAGGCTGATTACATGTCAGTTTTGAACGTCACATTTCATTTTGCTATTTAAATAGTGGGCTGGATCAGTCCTCCAAAAGTCATCAAAAGTTTAGGCAAGAGTGACTGTGCTAATACTTCATTCTGACAATATTTTTACAGCATAAAGTCATTTAGCACTATGGCTGCAGCACCTGGGGGCTGTCAATACTCCCAGGAAGGCAATTAACCCTGTAGATTTGTCTCTGTTACTGCCAGTGATACAATGAAGATTGGGACATTACAGCTATAATCCAGCAATGGAGCTCACAAACACCAATGCCAGCCTTCGCTTTCTTGCTATGGCAGGAGAAGGTAGCCTGCATGCTTGGCCAACATGCCACATAGATGAAGTCAGAGGAAGCATGTTGCTTCTTTGGGGCTCCAGATCTGAACCAAGGTGCACAAATGTTCTGGACCTCATAACAAAGAGCTTTCAATAGCCTTCAGAACTATAATGCCATTACTGGCATCTGATAAAGAGCAAATGAGATGGTTTTCCATCCATGATGCAAGTGTTCTAGCTTAGATGCCTAGAAATTCTGATTTAGGTCCAGGTCCAGGTCCATTTCAGTACACCTCTTCTTTAAAGACATCACTTTACTAAGCAAAGTCAATACAGACAATAGAATAATAGAATTGTAGAGTTGGAAGGGACCCCCCAAGGATCATGTAGTCCAACCCCCTGCAATGTAGGAATAGGAGTATAATAATTTGGCACACGCCTTGTGTCTGTTTTTAATTTGTTAGTATCCTTCCTATATTCAGGATATAGGATCCTAAGGGAATTATACCCAGCCATTTCAGAATTACCCTCCGTTAGGGATGGGGCACAAACTTGCTTTGATTTGCATCTTAATATGAGCTTCCCTGATTTGTAGTTGCCCAAATACATTTTAATATACATTTTAATAATTGTGCCATGAGAAACTGCTCAAGTGCACTTTGCAGATGAAAATACTTTGCATTACAGTGCTAGTCTATATTGCTCCCAAAACAACATGTGAACCAAAATGGACTTTTTCCAAATTGTGGAAGGCTGTTCCTCAATTTATTTATTTATTTATTTTTAAAAAAATAACTGTCCAAAATGTGTATATCAGGGGAGGGTATGTCTAAAAATGCATTTATTAGCCAAAACAGCATACAGGAATGCATTGTATTAAGAGAAATTGATTGCAACAATGTGCATATTAGGAGACAAGGACACTAAAAATGCAGATGACTTTTCATGAGGACTTATTGAAAAAGAATCGCAACTTGATGTGGAAATGTGATGAGCTTGAAGTAGACCAACTGGAAAAAAACACAGAGTTGACAGATTTATCCATCTCTACCCTCAGTGGACTGCCAATCACATTAAAGACATACCATATGCCTACTCTTCAGTTATTTTTCCCTTCTGGAGGGAGAAGGGAACTCTGATTCATCCACAAATTACTCTACATGGCTCTGAGAATATTTGCACCAACTTTCATATATATATTATTATTTTGAAGTGATGGGGTTAAGGAAGCTTTCGTATGAACCAGTACGATTTTATTTCTAGGACTGTATGCCCAGTTGGACTCAGCTCATAGCTCAGACATATTCCCACATACTATTTACTTGCAACGTAGGTCTTCCTTAAGGGAGTCTGATGCGGGAGAACCGGAATGCTATAGTGGGCTTCCCCTAGGCATCCAGTTGACCACTGTGAGAGCAGAACGATGTGCAAAAGACAGAATGGCACACGCCATAGATGAAATGTCAGAGCATTAAGCACGACTAACCCAAAATTAACATTTCTAAAATGCTTGCTGAAATCAAAACGTCTTCACAGCACGCCAAAATCCGCACAGTGTTGGCATCTGCCTCACCGCTGCTGGGAGAGTGTTTCATAATGCAGGGACTACTGTGCTGAATCCTCTCTTCTGACTACAGAGAGGTTTGGTGTAACATTCATGTTTTACTGAGCGGTATATGTTCTGTCCAGATGCCATTTTTTTTCTAATTCTGGATGTTTCCTATAGCTCACCTGTCAATGAACTTCAGAGGTGTACTATTAAAATTTGCTATATCTACACACACACACACACACACACACACACACACACACACACACAGAGAGAGAGAGAGAGAGAGAGAGAGAGAGAGAGAGAGAGAGAGAGAGAGAGAATCCAGCAGTTATGAGTTCGTTGAACAAGAGCATCATTCAAATATACAGAAAGCTATTGACAGGCTGCCACCAAGTGGCAACAACATGAACTTTGCTTTTCTCACCACCACCACCACCACCATCATTAAGAACTGGTTGAGGTGGAACAATTCCAAACCACCCTTTTGAAATCGGATTGCATTTGTAGGATTCTTGCCAAGATACTATGAAATAAGTTGAGCAGAACCAAAATCCAGGTCACAGGCTAGGTGTACAAATGTCCCCCAGGCTTGAGGTTTCCCAACCCTTTGAAAGGTAAGGAGGAGGTTTAGTTATTTTATTTGTTTTTTGAATGATTCCACCAGGCCCCCTGTAATTTGAGCATCACTGCACAAGCCAGGTTGATACTGGAGTCAATCGGAAAGCTTTCATTGTCAGCCAAGGCACCATGCACGCATCACACCGATTCAATGAGCTCTGGGATCAAGCAGTATGTCACCTGCCCACTCAACGTATTTGTGATGAGAAAGCATATCCAGATCTGTATCTATTCATGAAGCTGCCAGAGCCAGACAGGGAAAAGGTAAGTAGATTATTTACTATGCATAGTTATCTAAGATCTAATTAAAATGCCTTCTCCTTCTCTATAGTATTGAGGCCCTTTAACCGAATATAGACAACATTATACCAGTAGTTGGGATTCAGGTAGTCTGGATGCATTCAGACATCCAAGGGCCTCACACCATCTCTCGCCTAGGGCAGTTGTCGAGCCAGCAGGAAATCACACCGTGCAAGTTGGAGTTAAACTCTTTATTAGCAAGAACATGATCTGTACAGACTTGGTGGAATGTCAGGCCTAAGGAGCACGGCAGCTCATTCCCCATGGATTAGTTGCCAAGATGGAAAGCTCCCACCTCCCCACAGCCATCTAAGTTCCCTCTTCTCCAGGGCTTTCCCCAAGTAATCAGAGAGTGTGCCTGTGTGATGCCAACCTCTTCCTCTGCCCTTTTCATGCCACTTCTGGTTCTGAGAAACCAAAGGGGGGCGGTCACCAACCAGACCCAGCTCTGCCTCTTGGCCTCCCTCCTCTCCTGCTTCAGCTTCTGATTCTGAACATCTCTCTGCCACAGACTCTTCCTGCTCACTAAACCCTGTCCCCTCTCCAGCTTCTGACACATCCTCTCCCCAGTCTCACCCCTCTTCCCCCTCTGACCACCCATCGTTTCCCACCACCAATTCCCAGGCTCTGAGCCTTCTTCTTTTGGTGGTTCCCCAGCTGGTTCCTCCCACCATTCCTCTGCATCCAACCAGTCCATGTCAGTAGTGCAGACAATCCACCCTGGTTCTCATCCAGAAGGGCCTTCCGCCCACAGTTATCATGGGCTCTCACACCCCACATGGTGGCCAGTAACGTTCCTTCCACATCACCCCCCCCCCCAACCAATCAACATATATTCATCCAGGCCAGGGGGCAGGGTAAAACAAAGACTATGGAATTAGTGTCTATGCCCGCATGGGGGGACCCCATGGAGACCCCTCCCCCAATATATATGAGATGTATGCAGCAACCAAAAGGTTCGCTTTGAATCGTATTTGTAGCATTTGGAATCTGCTCTCTCTTGTTCTAATTTCATTTGTTGTTCAGGTCTGACTGCTCAGTTTCGCCCCCATTGGCTATAACAATTGTAACTAAAAACTGGTAGTATAACCAGTGGGGGGTTTTCAGCCGAAACTCACCAGAACTTACTTCCAGCTCCTCTCAGGTGTACCATGATAAAGAACAAGAGAGGAGTTAGTGGCGAGTTCCGGCACCTCTTTTTCTAGAAAAATAGCACTGGGTATAACTATTTTCCTTTTCACATATATGGATGACGTTTGCAGGCAAAGGAGGCCTTCAAGAGTGGATTAAGTCTGCAAGTGTCAGCCAGCTCCATTCAGTTTTTGTACCGGGAACCTTTTAAGTTTTGTTCTGTTTTCAAAGAAGAGGTTTCTAGCTTCTTCTTCTTTGTCTGCCAGAAGTGGATACAAATTGTCAGCATGGTCACCCCTTCTGAGAGGCTGAAACCAACCTGCCAAATTTCAGAAAGATAGGTGCTGTAGTTCTCCCACAAGGGCAGACTTTACCATTTGGGGTAGGTAAAGAGAAATCACATGCCCTCCCTAGGGTTTGTTTTTTGTTTTTTGTCAAAACTGATTGGTTTGAAAACTAGGAACATGGGGGAGTGGCCTCAGAGTAAGAAATCTGCCAAAGTCCAGACAAAAAAAACCCAGGAGCTATAGTGGTGATTTTACCTTTGATATAAAAAAAATTGGGGGGCTCACCTTTTTTTATCTTGCCACCCTATCAGGAAAAATAATTATTGGGAAAGAAGTCTACAACTAACACTCTGATAGCCTGAAAATCAGAGGAGAGTGACTCAAACAAAGAACAACTTTGTTTATTTACTTCAACCTCTGTCACCAAATCACTGTTCCTGGAGTGACCTCAGAAAACAATCCACTGTGACTGAAAGCTAGACCTTCCCCCACCTTCCCCCCTCTCCTGTTGGATTCTGGGCACTTCCTCAGGCAGATTTGTTTTCAGTTCCTCTGAAAAGGAAAGGAAAAAAAGCTTGTGCATGTAAGATTGTGCTCGGAAACCACAACTAATCCAGAATGTGGCAGCTGGAATAATGACTGCGAGTAACACTGGTCCTAAAGGATCTACATTGGCTATCAGTACATTTCTGAGCATACTGACACGGGTGGTGCTGTGGGTTAAACCACAGAGCCTAGGGCTTGCCGATCAGAAGGTCGGCAGTTCAAATCCCCGCGATGGGTTGAGCTCCCGTTGCTCGGTCACAGCTCCTGCCCACCTAGCAGTTAAAAAGCACATCAAAGTGCAAGTAGATAAATAGGTACCACTCGGTCGGGAAGGTAAACGGCATTTGCGTGCACTGCTCTGGTTCGCCAGAAGTGGCTTAGTCATGCTGGCCACATGACCTGGAAGCTATACGCCGGCTCCCTTGGCCAATAGAGTGAGATGAGTGTCGCAACCCCAGAGTCAGTCACGACTGGACCTAATGGTCGGGGGTCCCTTTACCTTTACCTTTACGTTTCTGAGCACAATTCAAAATGTTGGTGCTGACCTTTTTAAAGCCCTAAACGGCTGAGGTCCAGCTGAGGTCCAGCTCCAAGGGGTTTTTGGCAGTTCCCTCACTGAGAAAAGTGAAGTTATAGGGAAACAGGCAGAAGGCTTTCTTAGACCCACCAAGTGTCCCTATTTTCCAGGGATGTCCCTGATTTAGAGAAGCCATCCCGGTTTCTGATTTGATCCCACTTTTCCTTAGGATGTCCCTATTTTCACTGGAGAAATGTTGGAGGGTATGCGTTATCTGACCCCCAAAGTTTCTGAAGGCAATCCTGTATAGGGAAGCTTTTTTAATGTTTAATCTTTTATTATGTTTTTATATATGTTTTAGATATTATTTATTATGGTTTTTATATATGTTTTTATATATGTGTTATATATAGCTGCCCAGAGTCCCCCAAAGCCCCCCAGGCAGCCCCCCAGCGGAATGATGACACAAAACCACGTTCTATGGGATTAAAATTGGCCACAACTTTATTAAGAATTTGGCTCAGGCATTGGGCGTATATCCTTCCCAGCCCCCAGCTGGGGATCTGGGTAATTTCAGGGTTATCCAGCATGTGGGGGGGTTGGGCTAGCTCTGGAGAACATATGTTCAAGCAGATAGCCCGCCCCCCTTCGATCGCAGCCACTGGAGATGGAGGACAATGACAGCCTATTGCGTATGGTCAATGTCTCCCCCTTAGCCCCATTTACAGGAACCCTGTTATCGCCGCCACAATGGGGGTGGGGGGTAACCGCCCCAGGCCCCCTTATTTATGTAGATGACTAAAGGATTCCGTCCAAGGCCTGCATTCGCCAAAGTTGTGACGAATTTCTATGGGAAAGGCGAAACCTGCCACTGCAGGGAAAATTCCTTTCCGGCCCTTCAACAGCAGCCTTGCCGTAGCAGCGCCTGCGTGCGTGTACGCCAGTGGAAGAAAATAACCTGTAATGCAATCATTAATTGATTTTTTATTTTTGGGAGTGGAGGGTGGGAAAGCTTCTGGAGCTGTCGGCTGCTTCCCAGGAATGACTCTGCTTCAGCCGTGTTCAAGGTAAGGTTACCTCCTCCTACCTGGCCAATCCCCCCCCCCGGCAACGCCTCCCCGAGCTGGATTGGACAGGTAACTGCATGAGCGGAGATCACCAGTATCCAGCCCAGGAAGGCAGTGCCGGCCTCCAAACTTCCAGGGCTGCCCCAGGGATCCCAGGGGGCTGCGCGCAACCGCGCAAAATGCACCTCCCCTTTTATGTTGGGAACATTCATTATGGAATGGGATGTCCCTATTTTCATCAGAGAAATGTTGGAGGTATGCCTTCTCGGTGGTGGCACCCTCCCTGTGGAATGCCCTCCCAGCAGATATTAAGGAGATAAATAACTATACAACTTTTAGAAGACATCTGAAGGCTGCCATGTATTGGGAGGTTTTTCATGTTTGCTGTTGTATCATGTTTTTATATGTGTTGGAAGCCGCTCAGAGTGGCTGGGGC
Organism: Zootoca vivipara; assembly: GCF_963506605.1. Classification (NCBI taxonomy): domain Eukaryota; kingdom Metazoa; phylum Chordata; class Lepidosauria; order Squamata; family Lacertidae; genus Zootoca; species Zootoca vivipara. Next base: position 12,895,403 of record NC_083287.1, on the reverse strand, counting down.
AACCCAGCCAGATGGATGGGGTATAAATAATAAAGTTGTTGTTGTTGTCGTTGTTGTTGTTGTTGTTGTTGTTATGTTTTGAGGGGGATCAATGCAAAGGGTTCCCCAGTCTTCTGACCTAAATGTTCTCACACTGCTCACACTCTTTAAATGGCAATGCATATTATTTTGTTGCCAGACTGAGGGACCCTTCTGCTCATATTTTTTTGGGGGGGGATCCCGGATATCTGTCTCCAAGTCCTGCCTTCTTGCACCACTATCTTCCCCCCTCCAAATGGCTATAATACATTAGCCTACATATTAAATGTCTGAAAAACCTCCTGGGTTATAGTGTGCTTCAAACAAAGGACTGGCAGATCCTTTGACAACATTGTGCAGTGCAAAGATTGCCCAGTGACAGTCAGGTTGGAAACAATTCCACAGATATAAAAATAGAAAGGCGCGTGAAAATGAAAACCCTCCCTTTCCTCTCATGTCATTGCATTCAACAGTTCAGGAGCTGCGGCTAAGTTAGAACAGTTATTGCTGGCCCTGGAATGTCGATATTTGACATTCAAGAATTTGAATTGATTCTTAAAGCGCCGGGTTGAAGGACAAATGCAATGAAAAACCTCTGAACAAAAAAACCGGTCAGAAAGGCATCGCTCACATCCTTCTGAACTCCTGGAGAATCTTTTCATAGCTAATGCTTTTATTTTGCACTGAATTTCCGAGACCTACAACAGTTTTCCTCGCTCTTTTCTTTGGGCACATGTTCAGGGTAGTTTGATGTAGATGAGCGGAAGCCTAAACCGTCTTTGATCATCATAGAGGCAAACAGTTGCAATCAAACTGCGTTTGTGGAGGCATGAATGTACTGTCCTGTTTGTGCTGCGTTTTATAACGTATGATCAACCGTTTTCCCCACGGGTGGCTAGCCAGATAGCTTTGTAGTAAACTGACCTCCACAGAAATGGGTCTAATATCAATCAAGAAGGATTGCTAGAGTCCTCAGAAATATGATGGATGACAGCCAGGTGTGTGGAGGACATTCATGGTGGCAGGGACCTACTCTGGGGGTCATTTTGGCTTTAGGCAAATAACATTATAATTCTCTCAGGTATTTTAACAGTTGCATAGGAAGTCAGATCACTGGCCCATCTTGTTGAGTACTGTCTACACTGACTGACAGTCGCTCTTCAGGATTTCAGACAGTTAACCTGTCCCAACCCTAGCTAGAGATATTGAGGATTGAACCTAGGACCTTCTGCATGCAAAGCAGATGTTCTATCACTGAGCTATGGCTTGTCCTGTTTTACCTCCTCTCCAGTTGCTGGATTTGCTCTGCCACCTGCTGTTTTAGACTCCTAGATCTGATGGCTGTTGTTGTACTATATAGATTTTTTTTGTTTCTGTTGCATTGTTGTATTTTTGGGTTTTTATTGTAAACTCTACTATCTAAACCAGGCATCCCCAAACTGCGGCCCTCCAGATGTTTTGGCCTACAACTTCCATGATCCTTACCTAAGAGGACCAGTGGTCAGGGATGATGGGAATTGTAGTCCAAAACATCTGGTGGGCCGAAGTTTGGGGGTGCCTGATCTAAACTTACCCCAGAAACCTTTCTTAGAAGAACATTGAATAAATAAATAGTCTTGTGGAAGGCCCTATTTGAGGGGGGGAGGCTCCTTTTTCACAAGAGTTCTTAAAAATACTGATATATGGATGTGTCATTAATATTACAGATTTTGGATGTTTGCTACCTTTTCATAGAATCAGTTGGAGGGTACCCTGAGGATCATCTAGTGATCCTACCCTCTGCAAAGCAGGAATATGCAGCTGTCGAACCAGCAACATTGGCATTATCAAAACCACGCTCCAACCAACTGAGCCATCCAGCCCTACCTGAAGAGCTTGATACAATTACCAGCAGTGGGAAATTGCAGGCTTTATGCCACAGTTGTGAATTCATTCATTCATTTATTCATTCAGTTATGTTGATTATGGCATTTATAGCCCACCTTTCCTCCAAGGAGCTCCAGGCAGTGTGCATGGCTCTCCCAACTCATATGATCCTCACAAGAACCCTGTGAGGTAGGTTAGACCAGTGTTTCTCAACCTGTGTGCCTCCAGATGTTTTGGGACTACAACTCCCATCATCCCTAGCTAGCAAGACCAGTGGTCAGGAATGATGGGAGTTGTAGTCCCAAAACATCTGGAGGCACACTGGTTGAGAAACACTGGGTTAGACTGACAATTGATGACAGGCCCAAGGTCACCTACTGAGCTACAAGACCAAGTGGAGATTTCAACCCTGGTCTCCCAGGTCTTGGTCCCAACATTCTAGCCACTCCATCACACTACTAACATGCAAATGACTTGTAAATACTACAGAGACTACAGTAATTCACATTTGGTTGGGCTCCAGAAGCCAGCCATTATTGACATTAGACATCACTGAATTTTCTGGACTTCCAAAATTGAATTGTTATTAGTCAAGAACTGAAATATCTGTGGGTTATCAGGCAGGCTAAATGGTTCTTAGCTATCCTGTGCACTACATCTTCGTATTATTATTATTATTATTATTATTATTATTATTATTATTATTATTATAAAAACGATTCTTCTAATTTTGTATTGCACTTAAATCCTTAATCCAAGTGGTTGCTGTCTTTGGTGTTTCTCCCCTTTGGGGGTTTCATTTCTTCCGCTGCAACAAGGCTTCCTCCATAACAGCCATGTTTGTAGGGGGTTGGACTAGAAGACCCTTGGGTCCCTTCCAGCTCTATGATTCTATGGTGTCATAAATAAATTATATCTGAGGTTAGGCTTCAGATGTCTTGGATAAATTATGTCTTGGGTTAGAATTCAGTAGTAGGAATCCTTGAGGGGAGGTAGTATTTGTTTGTGTCAAATAAATATAGAAAGGCGAGAGAGGTGCTGAATAACTTTTCAGGAATACGTTAATCACGAACAGTACTTTTCGCTCAGCATTGGCTGTTCCTTAAAAGACTCCGGAGAGCTTGTAGGCATCTCACATTCATCTTTCATTTTTTGCAGGCTTTGTGTTTTATCTTCAGCTATTTGCTGTCTAGCATGCGGTGCAATTCTTCTCTCCACCCACCTCCAACTCCCAAATCTAAACACCATGTTCACTCTGAGGAGGATTACAGTTTTATAACTGCAATTATAGGCGCCATTGCACAGGATCCAGCTGACGAGAAAGAGAAATGCTGTTTTGTGAAAATGTTTAAGAAACACAGGTTTACAGTCTGTCTCCCTATGGTGGCAACATGCAACATCTGAACAAGCCAGTTTGAAAAACCTTCCTTCTTTTCAAATGTAATAAGTAGCACTGGTCCCATCAGTGGGCAGAGTGAGACAGTAGCCTGGGGCAACAGACTCTGGGTGCTCTGCAAAGGCACCAAATTGCCAGTTATAACTTGCCACTGTATTTTTACTGCTGGGAGGAGAGGTTTGTGGGCTTTTCTGCCTCAGGTGCCAAAATACCATGGCTGGCCTGGGACTCTATGCACCTTGAAGAGGAGGAGTGAGGGGGTCATTTGTTGCTCGAGTATGCATGATCATTTTGCATCAGCAATCATGAACACTCAACACAGAAGCAACAGGTAGCAGACAGCTGAAGCGAGAGGAGAATAATGAGCAATCGGTTTTTTCAACAACAAAAAAAGGACCAGGATTGCTCTGCTCACTATCTCCAGCAGTTTTCAGACTTTCCTTTTATGACAAGGTGGGGCAGGCCTGGTGGGAGCATATGTGGCCCTCTAGACCTCTCTCTCTCTCTCTCTCTCTCTCTCTCTCTCTCTCTCTGGCCTTTGGGAAGAGACCCCGGGCACATTCCTTAGCCACCCTATATCCCTCCAGGCCACACCCCTCACCAGCATTGCTTCATCTCTTCTTGAGCATTTCTCCCCCCCCCCCCGACTGACATGTGTCCTTGAACTCTGATAATGGCTCTTCCTTGCCTGGATGGAGGGCAGAGAGGGCTGCAGAGAGTAGCCTACCATACAAAGGTAAAATTTACATCCATTGCTCTGCTCGCTTTTGTCTCTGGCTCCACCCACCCGCCATGGACTGGTCGAACGCAAAGGAATGGGGGAAGAAACAAGCTGGGGAACCCATAAGGGAAGAAGGCTCAGAGCCCGGGGATTGGTGGTGGAATGACGGTGAGGGAGAAGAGGGAGCAAACTGGGAGGAGGAAGTCTTGGAAACTGAAGAGGTGACAGGGCTTAGTGAGCTGAGAGAGCTTGTGGCAGAGAGAAGCCCAGAAGCAGAAGCAGGAGAGTGGGAGGAGGGAGGCCAAGAGGCAGAGATGAGTCAGGCTGGTGAAGAGTCACAGGTGTCTCCCCTCCCCCTGGTCTCCCAGAACCAGGAGAGGCATGAAGCAGGAGGAGCAAAGGCAGGCATGCGGGCACAGTCTCTGGTTGCTTGGGAAACACACTTGAAAGGAGGGGACTTAGGCAGTTGGGGGAGGCAGGGACCTTCAGTCTCAACAGCTGCTTCATGGGGGCAAGAACTGATCTGCTGTGCTTGTCAGGCCTGATCTATAGCCCATCATGACCAGCATCCTGTATCTCGCAGTGTCTAACTATGTTAAAGCAGGGTGTGAAGACAATTTCCCTCACCCACACTTTATAATGGCAATTGCTATTTTCTAATCCCTCCCCCTCCCATTCTGACTCTTCTGTTGGAGGCAAAGGGGCAGCTTTCAAGGTTGCTACCTGTTTAGTCATTTCATAGCAACAGTGGCATCTGCTTGGAAGAGTGTGCATCTTCCAGCCAGAAGCCGCGATTGAAGTGATCCATAACTGGGTTCAGGGTCACAGTCTGACGACACTTTAGCAGTCTCTCCTCCCAGGAAAACCACAGCCATAACAGTTTGTCCTTATTTGCCTAGCAAAAGGAAACCGCATCACTTCAACTGCATCATGCAAGCACATGCATATTGCTGAAAAGCAGGGAATAAGAAAGGGAAGCTCTGTCGTCGAATTGAAGCGACACAAACTCAAGGAACAATAGTAAAGAATATTGGCAATCAGATACATATGGTAGTATTTGATAACTATTGAGAAATGGTTTGTAATGTTCCCACAGGGTGTCTTTAAGCACCTCTCCACTACTCAGTGATTAAAGCAGTTCATCTTCTCCAATAGAGAAGGCTTAACACTGCAGTCCTACACAGTTACTCAAAAGGACAGATGGCTTAATCTGTAAATTTTAGTTTTTCCACTTTTTACGCTTAGGTTCAGCCCTCCACATGTCCACATCAGTAGTGATTTGTTTATTTTTAACATTCTTGTGAAAATGAATCAATGGATTTCTCCTAATAAATGCTTGCTTGCATAGAATATTGCCTAATATGCCTCTTTTGCAAGGCAATGTTCCCAAACGGGATAGCTCAGTTGGTAAATTGGTAGAGCATGAGATTCTTAATCACACGGTTGTAGGTTCAAGCCTCGCGTTGGGCAAAAGTTTCCTGCATTGCAGGGGTAGAACTAGATGTCCCTTGGGGTCTCTTCCAACTCTATGATTCTATAATGCACTTTGGTATGTTATTTTCACCCATACGTGCAACTTTACCCTAGCGCATGCATTTTTGCACCCATTACTTTGCTGGAGAACTGCCTTGCCAAAATTGGAAGTGCAAATTTTGAAGAAGGGCTGTGTATTGTTTCAGAAACTGAAAATAAGATGGGTTCACCTTTAAAAGTGGTCTGAATTGAATCTCTCCCCCATCCCTGCTCTAAGGTAAATCCCACTGAATCCAATGGGATTTACAGGTAAGTGTGATTCAGATTACAGCTTTAAGCATTCAGCACAGAAACAGTCTTTCTTTGGTGGTTCCATTGCAAGTGTACCCTTCAACAATTACAATTATCTGGCAACACAGTAATTGCAGATTAAGGTATCCTATTCCTAGGGTAATGGAGATGAGCATAGGACCCGTGTTTCTTCAGTGGAACAGCTGAAAGGGGGAAAGTTTTCCCTCCCTCCCTTACACACACTCTCTTTCTCTCATCCATCAGTTAAATTATACCTTTGTGCGAAGTGTTCCTGCTCTCTACTTTTTTCTTTGTTTGGAGATATCTATTCAACAGTGTTTGTAGAACCATCCCTGAGTCAATTGCATTTGAGAGCTGCCAAGGGCACAATTGGGATCTCAAGCAGAGAGAATGGGAGGGCATGCTTGCTTTTTAAGCATCTGAAATATGAACAGCTTAATCATGCATCTGGTAATTAATTTGTAATTAGGCACAAGGAGAATGTTAAGATTTGCATGGTGGGAAGCATGGGATGTGGAGAGAGTTCGTGTTTCGTATTCCCAGGAAGCTTCCTTATACTGAGTCAGATCATTGATCCCCTAGTTCAGCATTTTCCACACTGACTGGCAGCAGCTGTCAAATGTTTCAGGCAGGCTGGAGATGCTGGGGACTGACCCTTTCTGCATGCAATGCGGATGCTCTGCTACTTTGCCTCAATCCTTCCCCAAAGGCCTTTCATTGGGGTCTGAGGGCCAAACGCACCTGAGAAACTTCCTTCTTTCATCCAACAGTCTCTACAATTCTGATTCTTTGAGAAGATGGCTATGTTTTAGTGCGCGTATTGTTTCAGAATGTGCAGTTCAAGTAGATTTGCCCTTTATGTGGGAACCGAGGTGAATTTCTCTCTTCCCTTCCATAATGCTGACTAAATGGCACATATTATGCAAGAAGATTCCCCTTTACAGTCCCTTTTATTTTCAGTGACTTAAAAGCTTGAGTGACTTAGTTGCTGTGGTAGTCTTCCCTGAACCCGAGAGAGAGAAAGCAACATCTTGTCTCCTTCATTCATTTTTTATATGGGAATATGATGTTGGAGTCTCATGAAAGCTGACCTGATTAAGAATTAGCATGCCTTAAGTGCAGTTGCGTACGGAAAAGCAGCTTCCTTAAAAGAAGATTAAAATGGGACATGGTATTATTCATTAACAAGGGGCTCATTGTTCAATGCCGAAAATCTTGCAGTTGCTTTTCTCCCACCCGTTCAGTCAAAGAGTGTCTGCAGATAGTGTGGCTAAATGTGGTTTAGTCTAGGGATGGGGGGACCTGTGACCCTTCAGACATTGGATTCCAACTCCCATCATCCCTGACTATTTGCCATTCTGGCTGGGGCTGATTTAAGTTGTAGCCCCGTAATATCATCTTCCTAGCTTGTGTGCCCTCCAAGCCTTCCATGGTATGGGTTAAATTTACCTCCCTGCAATGCCAGCTGCTTTACGTACTAGATGAATGAGCAGCCCACATCCTTCATCATTCGATGCTGAACCTGGTAGCGTGACCTTTTCCTGCATATTGGCAATATGGCCTAAGAAAACTAGATTGTTTTGAATAGTCGTAGATATACCCACGATACACAGTAAAGCTGGTGGGTGGATAAAATGTGGTTGAGACTGCTGGAATAGTTTTACTTGACTTGGTGACTCCTGAGAGCAATTGCCACCGGGGATTTAACCAATAGTTGGTTCAATGTCAAGAAGGCAGATTCTGCACATGTAGAGGGAAGCGAGGGGCAGGTAGGAGAGAAGGAAAACTGTGATCTGAAACCTCCGCTGCCTTGCAGGGTATCTTCAGGAGAAGAAATGGCTAATGACTTACTAAATGCTACACAAATCCGGAGTGGAGTCTCTAGGATGGTTGGGTGGCAACTTGTACTCCTCCTTCTGACAACTCCTGCAACCAAGCTGGTGCCAAATTCCTTGCTCTGCTTTCCATCAGCACATCACATGATCTCCATACACACTGCCCAGGCTTGTGCCCAGGGCTGTCTCAAGCAGGTCGGGCGCCCTGGCACCATGGCGCGGAGATCGCTCCGGCGCCCCCGCCCTGGTGGGCGGGCGCAGTGCGCAGCACGGCTTTGCCACACAGCGCCCCCTGCCGGCCCGGCACCCTGGCGCCCCGCGCCACCGAGACTACCCCTAGAGCCAGGCCTGCTTGTGCCCCAAGGAGGTCACTTTGGTCCTGCTAACATAGTGGCTTGACTTCATCCCCAGAGGCACAAACCATTGTCTCTCAAGACAGAACTGAAGCCAACAATTCATATTCTAAGCAGCAATGCCCCAAATGGGGGGATAAACCTTTAAGATCTTGAAAGAAGCTTTGACTTGAAGAGCCACAAAAACATGTTGTAGCTTGAATCAAGAGCTATGAAGAAAACAGTGTATTGAACCCGGGACCGTCTGCATGCAAAGCAAATTCTCTGCCACTGAGCTACAGCTCTTCCCCAGTAAGCTGTAGGAAGCCTTTGAACTAGATTCCCTGGATGTGGCTTTGCTTTCATCCCATGATCTCATTGTGTGTGGATGGCGTCCTTGGTGAATGGAAGCCTTCCACAGGCAAGAACACTTGAGGAGACAGATTCCGTTTTGCAAGAGCTTTGGGTGAGCTGAGAGGCAGAAAATGGCACTAACCGAGCACTTAAATTTAGCACCAGCCGTTTTCATGTGCGATGTTGAACAATTGCTTACACATGAAAGTATAAGCTATGTTTCAGAAGCCCAGGGTTTCTCTCTTTAAAGAGATGATTGATCAGGGAACTCAGTATCTAACTGGAGAAAAGAAAAATAACGATATGTTTTCTACCTACCTAACAGAGCTGCAGTAGTGCAGTGTGGGTTCAAACATCATCTCAAACAGAAACTCAGTCACAGGACAAGGCTATGTCTGCTCAGAAGTAACTTCTTACTCCCAGGTAGGAAGGTATCAGATTGCAGCCTAAGTAGTTGTAAGAAAGACACTGGTTATACCCATGCTATGCTATGCAACAATCCTATACCACTTTATTAATTATAATTATTATTATTATTATTATTATTATTATTATTATTATTTTATTTATACCCCGCCCATCTGGCTGGGTATCCCCCACTACACTGGGCAGCTTCCAACAAATACCAAAATACATTAAAATGTCAGATTAAAAACTTCCCTAAACAGGGCTGCCTTTAGGTGTTTTCTAAATGTCAGGTAGTTGTTTATCTCCTTGACCTCCTACTGCATAATGCAGTGGCCGTTGGCATCTCTGAAGCGTAATTGCATCTTTGGTCGGTATTTCTCAAGGTAGAGCAGTTGTTTAGAATTGAAAGCTCATGACAGTCATGGCTTTTCAAAATGAATTCCGGAATCTATAGTTTGTAAAAGGTGCTGAGAGTTGTTAGGAGGCGTCTCACAGTGCTACGATTCCCAGAGTGATTTAATTATCAATCCCTCATTCTTAGGAACCCTGGGAATTGTACCTTTGTGAGGGTGAACTGCTTTCAATAATGTATTTCAGGTGAGAGCAACCTTTATTCTGTTTTTAATCTGCTGGGAGCCGCCCAGAGTGGCTGGGGAAACCCAGCCGGATGGGCAGGGTATAAATTATCCTCCTCCTCCTCCTCCTCCTCCTCCTCCTCCTCCTCCTCCTCCTTGTGGCGGGTGCACAGTCCCTTGGGGTAATTTGGAAGCACCACAAACTGGTGATGCCAGAGTCAAAAGTGTGAAGCCCAGTGCCAAATATGGGTAGGTCCATTTTGTTTCTCTCTCGCCCACTTTCCCCATATTATTCCATCCTTAACACCAAATGGAATCGGACCAAAGGTCACATGAGGCCATAGAGCAGCCAGCTGCTTGTCTCTGTTTTATCCCTACAACTTTTAACTTCAAATGCCCTTGGCTTTTAACTTCAAACGCCCTTGGCATTTATTTCAAAAATGAGTATCAGGCTCCAAAACTTGAATTATACACTAGCAGCTACATTACTAGAGAATTTGAGTTCAAAGATACCCAATAAGCAGTGTAGTTTTGCCATCGAGCAGTGCATTTTTGAAATATTCAGTCTGCCATCTGGATTCAAAATTGTGTCCAGATGTAGCCAAGACTAGATGAAAACTTGCTCCTTGATCTCAGGAACCATCACACAAAATTTGGTGATGATATCTTAAAAGAGGTGTCCAAATGCATAATGAACAAACAACTTTTCAAAATAGATTTAGTAGATTAAGCTAAAGATGACAATTTCCCATCTGTATCAATCTGTGTCACTTTACAAAGCCTCTCTAGATAACTGGGATTTCAGCTGCACACTCACATCGCCTACACACCCACAATATAGTGGTTCTCTTCTCTTTACCTAGTTTATGACCTTATAACACTTCAGAACCTCCCAGGTTATAAATGTCATTCCTCTAATTCACCTTAGTACAATGGCAAAGTTAGATCTATGCTTCTTGCAGTGCCTTAATAAAAAAAATATATATATTCACCAACAGATCAAACACAGCTAAGCCTGCCAGCACACCATGAAATACTGCTTGCAGGAAATTAAAATTTCTACGCTATCTTCCATACCTCCTTATAGGCAGAGATACTGTATTCTTTTCCAGGTGATAAGAGAAAAAGAAAAGGTCTTGAAACTAATTACTTTAGTACACTTCTTAGGGGGGAAGGATGGAGAAAATAAAATGAAACCTGTCTGGAGAAGTCATTCAAAAGACTGAGACGCTGTGGTTGTTTTAGGAAGATTAGTCAAAGAGCCAAGTTATATAGCCCATTGTCCAAAAAAATGACTGGCAGAAGAAGTAAAAAAGAACACCAGTAGAAAATCCATTCTTATTTCTAAACAATGTTTCCCTGTAACTTTTCCCTGAGGTTCAGTTTGCTGCTATATATTAAAAGGTCTTGCCTTAACTTGGAACATTTACCGAAAAATGAAATCCCTAATTTCCTGTAAATATCACAACAAGGCTACATCTTTCTCAGGATGTTTTATTATGTTTTTATAAACACAATAAGCCGCCAAGAGTGCCTGGGGCAACCAAGCCAGATGGGCAGGGTATAAATATTACTACTACAACAACAACAACAACAATAATAATAATAATAATAATTTATTATTTATACCCCCCGCATCTGGCTGGGTTTCCCCAGCCACTCTGGGCGGCATCCAACCGAATATTAAAAACAGTACAGCATCAAACATTAAAAACTTCCCTAAACAGGGCCGCCTTCAGTTGTCTTCTAAAAGTAAAATAGTTTTTTTTTAATTTATTTATTTATTTATATAACAGAAAATAACAAAAAATAGTCGAAAAGTAATAATACACTTACATTCTTGCATGTCCATCATTTACATCGTACAAACAAATCTATATCGTTATTGTTCCTAATAGCAATTTTCCAAAATTAAAATCCCAAAAAAGCTAATACTTGGCGGTTGTATCGAGAAGGAGAAAAGCGATGAAGAGAGAGGAGAAAGAAAGGGAGAGGGAAAAAAAGAATGATAATAATAATAATAATACTATTATTAGTAATAATGTTGATAATTATCATAGACAAAAAGAAAATCAGCAAAAAAAAAGGAAAAAAGAAGAAGAAGGAACAGACAAAGGGAAGAGGGAGGTAGAACCTAATTGACTGATTCAACAGTCATACCTTACTTAGTTACATTTTCATCTTCTGTCGCTTCCACCACACTTTGCACAGAATTTCACTCTTCTATATTTCTATATCTTGTCCTCTTGATGTTTGTTGCACTGACTTCTGTTAACAAGACAGAAGCCTTCCCATTCCTACACAGTTATTGTAAGCACAGCCATGTTCTATTGCCCATTCCTATTTTCTTTAAATAGTCATTTAGACACTCCCACTGTTCCTTAATTTTATCTCTAGGTTTATTTCGAATCAGATCAGTTAATTTTGCTAACTCTAAATATTCGCAGAGTTTATCAACCCATTCACCTCTCGTTAGTGTCCTAGGTTCCTTCCATGTTTTAGCAATAATCATCCTTGCTGCTGTTGATGCATAGAGGTATACATTAGTCTTATCTGGAGGTATTTCATTATTAAGAATTCCTAATAGATAGGCTTCTGCTTTTTTTTTAAACAGAACTTTAATTAATTCTTGGATTTCCCGGTGGATCATTTCCCAAAATGTTTTAATTTTAATTTTTTTTAAATAGTTGCTTATTGCCTTGACATCTGCTGGGAGGGCGTTCCACAGGGCAGGTGCCACTACCAAGAAGGCCCTCTGTCTGGTTCCCTGTAACCTCACTTTTCACAATGAGGGAACCACCAGAAGGCCCTCGGTGCTGGATCTCAGTGCCCAGGCTGAACGATGGGGGGGGGGGATATGCTCCTTCAGGTATACAGGACTGAGGCCATTTAGGGCTTTAAAGGTCAGTACCAACACTTTGAATTGTGCTTGGAAACGTACTGGGAGCCAGTGTAGATCTCTCAGGACCGGTGTTATGTGGTCCCGGCGGCCACTCCCAGTCACTACTACTACTACTACTACTACTGGCATTATTGCAATTTTCTGTACTCAACGTGCTGTTGCTTGTTGCTTATCTGGACCAGGGTGTAACGTTTCAAAGAATCATATAATTGTAGAGCTGGAAGGTACCCCAAGGGTCATCTAGTCCAACCCCCTGCAATGCATATAAAAATAGATCATCTCTGGATTAAAATATGGGGATCCAAAACACACACACACACACACACACACACACACACACACACACACACACCTATCCCTAAGATGCATTAAAGCTTTAACCCAGCTATGATCGCCTAGATGTTGTTGGCCTCCAACTCCCATCATGCTTCACCAATGGCCCTGCTGGTTGACGTTCATGGGAGTTGGAGTCCAACAGCATCTGAAGGGCCACAGCTGCCTTATTGCTGCAGTTACCCGTAAGAGCCATTCAAGGACTATGGGGTAGTACAAACTCTGGCTAGGATATATCCTCATTCAATAAAATGTCCACAGGAAGTTCCTGCATGTACACATGGAAGCAATAACCCTTCAAATGATGTTCCCACCATGCACACTAATTGAAAGAGCTTTTGATTGACGGGGGGGGGGGCATTGTTGAAATGTTTATGATCAACCACAAGGTGTCACTCAAGTGCTGCGGGGAACACAATGCACACAGCAACTCACAGAAGGGACAGAGAAACCTCCCAACACTTGAGCCGTTTCCTCTGGTATTTGGTTGGGGGGTGGAATTATCCAGGTCTGTGGTATGACATGCATGAAACTACACTTTTCGTACACGAAGAAGCAAAAACAGGAAAGGGCCAGGTTGACAGACTGACTACAGACATTTTCAGATAGATAGATAGATAGATAGATAGATAGATAGATAGATAGATAGATAGATAGATAGAAGAAAGAAAGAAAGATTGACAGACACAGACATTTTCCAGAATGATCTGGAATGTCCACATTGGAAACAGGATGATGAACTATATGAAACTTTGACATCATTCAGGCAGGATTTGCTTATGCTCTGAACATGAAGACCTTTGACAAGGTGCCCCATGATATTCTTGTAAAGAAGGTGGTAAAATGCGGGCTAGACAATGCTACCATTCAGTAGATTTGTAACTGGCTGGCTGCCCGAACCCAAAGGGTGCTCATCAATGGCTCCTCCTCATCCTGGAGAGTAGTGACTAGTGGGGTGCCACAGGGTTCTGTCTTGGGACCAGTCTTATTCAACATCTTTATCAATGACTTGGATGATGAGCTTGAGGGCATCCTGAGCAAGTTTGCAGATGACACCAAATTGGGAGGGGTGGCTAATACCCCAGAGGACAGGATCACACTTCAAAATGACCTTAACAGAGTATACAACTGGGCCAAAGCAAACAAGATGAATTTTAACAAGGAGAAATGTAAAGTACTACACTTGGGGGGGGGGGAATGAAAGGCACAAATACAGGATGGGATACACCTGGCTTGAGAGCAGTACATGTGAAAAGGATCTAGGAGTCTTGGTAGACCACAAACTTGACATGAGTCAACAGTGTGATGCAGCAGTTAAAAAAGCCAATGCAATTCTGGGCTGCATCAATAGGAGTATAGCATCTACAAAAAGGGAAGTAATAATACCATTGTGTTCTGCTCTGGTCAGACCTCACCTGGAGTACTGTGTCCAGTTCTGGGCACCACAGTTCAAAAAGGATACTGACAAGCTGGAACGTGTCCAGAAGAGGGCAACCAAAATGGTCAAAGGCCTGGAAACGATGCCTTATGAGGAATGGCTTAGGGAGCTGGGTATGTTTAGCCTGGAGAAGAGAAGGTTAAGGGTTGATATGATAGCCATGTTCAAATAGATAAAAGGATGTCATATAGAGGAGGGAGAAAGGTTGCTTCCTGCTGCTCCAGAGAAGCGGACACGGAGGAATGGATTCAAACTACAAGAAAGAAGATTCCACCTAAACATTAGAAAGAACTTCCTGACAGTAAGAGCTGTTCGGCAGTGGAATTTGCTGCCAAGGAGTGTGGTGGAGTCTCCTTCTTTGGAGGTCTTTAAGCAGAGACTTGACAGGCATATGTCAAGAAGGCTTTGATGGTGTTTCCTGCTTGGCAGGGGGTTGGACTGGATGGCCCTTGTGGTCTCTTCCAACTCTATGATTCTATGATTCTATCAGAAGTACTTTAAATTGAATTTGATGGGGCTTATTCAGTGGGATTAAGACTGCAGCTTTACAATGCAATCCTAGTGCCAAAATATGGAGGTTGGGAGAGGGTAGATTGTGGGATCTCTCCCTCCCCACCCCCGTTAAAATGACCTTAAACCAATAATAATAATAATAATAATAATAATAATAATAATAATAATAATAATTTATTATTTATACTCTGCCCATCTGGCTGGGTTTCCCCAGCCACTCTGGGTGGCTTCCAACAAAGATTTTAAATACATTAAAGTTGGATAGTTACAATGGAATGGTCTCGGTGGCGAGGCGCGCATTTTTCTTCCTATTTACATATGATTATTACTTTGTCAAAATATTTTTTAAAAAATTAAAAAGAATGTATAAAATGTAAATAAATGTATAAAATATAAATAAAGGAATGAAAAAATAATAAATAAATATTAAAAAGATGACCTTAAGCCAGCACAATTTTCTTACCACGGTGTATCGACTTACCCCAACTGAGGGAAGGCTGAAGAAGTTGGCAGAAGTTATCTCAGTGCGAAGGGCAGAAAAGGTGTGCGTCGGGGCAGCGAAAGAGTGGGTTGGGTTTGGGGAGGAGGATAAAACAGCTCCCTGTACCAGTGGCGGACCTACATTTTGGGGGGCCCTGAAGCTTGAAGAGTTTGGGGGGGGGCTTTGCAACCAGCAACAAGATCTGGGTAACCCTTGTTGTCTTCTTCAACAAGGTTGTTCCTCGGCATTTCGCCACACCTGTGCTACCGACTCTCAAACTTTGGGATTGTTGAAATAGATACTACTACTACAACAACAACAATAAACAATTTGAGCCGTGACACTCAGATTGGGTCTACTAGGCCTAAAAAAAGAAAAAGGAAGCAATGTGGACTAAAGTTGCTTCTGTGATTAGCAGCCCTGAAACTTAAGCTTCCTTAGTTTCATAGTAGATCCGCCCCTGGCCCTTTGTTAATTGATCCTGCCTACAAAGCAATTAACACACACACACACCAAAAATGCAGGTGTGACCAGTGCTATTTTTTTTTTCTAGAAAAAGAGGTGCCGGAAGTCACCATGAATGCCTCCCATGTTCTCTTTGTAATGGCAATGGCGCCCACCTGAGAGGTGCCGGAACAGAGTTCCGGCAAGTTCCGGCTGAAAAAAAAATGCCCTGGGTGTAACAAAAATTCACCCCACAGGGGTTGATGGAAGGACACAAAATGAAAGTTTCCACCATCCTGGTCTCACACAGCTATGTTGGTGGAGGATCGCCCTGCTAAACCCTCAATTTACAGTGAATTCAAAAGTCTTGCAGGCCATGTGGTGCGGTCTGCGAATCTCCTCAGATTTGCACACTGGGCTGACTCCAGTTTTATCATCATGCAGACACAGCACTCGCCCTCCCATAGCAGCCCTCCGACCTTTGTGGCTGGTGGGCATTTTATTTGGGAAGGGTTGCCACAGGGAGGATCGCAGTGGCAAGAGAAACAGCGGTCTTATCAGGAAAGTGCTGGTTGCGGCCTACAGCCGCCATTTTACTTCCCCTCACAACGTCCCAGGGACCTGATGTTTGAGTCTCATTTTCAAAAGAGGGTTTCTTGCTATTAGATGCATAAAACCACCTACAATTTCACTGGAACCCGCTCATTTCCACACTCAGTTGAAGTCATTTATGGCAGACATTTATTATTATTATTATTATTATTATTATTATTATTATTATTATTATTATTATTTACAGCAAAGTAGTCCCACTGGCAACAGTGAGCTGGTTCTTGTTAAATCTGAGGAAGGGAGCATTAATTCTTTCACATCCTCAGTAGTCTGTTGCCGTTCAATGTCAAATCTTTAAAAATAAATATCATCATGCGGGTTAGAAAGCTTAGATTTTGCTGCTATTTATTTTGGTTCCTTTCCTATCAAAAAGTAATCAAAAATTCCTGAAGTTTCATTTGTCCACATCACACCCATTGTGCCTTCCTGCTGAAGTTGCAACAAATATTCTGCTGAAAGACAAAAGTGCATATCCTGTGGGATCTGTGCAACGGTTTCTTTTTGAGTTTATCCTCTCCATTTCTCCCTGCTTGCAAAAATAAAAGTTGAAGGCACTGAGTATTTTCCTTGATCTAACAGCCGCCTTCTAGCAAAGGCAAGATCAAACAGTAGGAAATTTGTATCACTCTGTGAACACAGCAGTGAGTATGGCAGACATCAGAACCAGGGAAACAGGAGAGATAGAAAACCTAAATGCAAGTGAAAGGAGGAGAGAAAATGAGCTGGATCTCAGCACCTGCTATTCCAAACTGAGAGGAGATATTTTGATTTTCTTAGATATTGGCAAAGATTGGCTCAGACGTCCTGAAATCTCCTTGACATACGTGAAAAATGGACAATTAATATTGTTCTCACAAAGCTGTAGGCTTTGCCACTTGGACAAGAGGACCTTCAGGGCACATTCAAAACCTATGATTCTAGGGTTGTAAACTAAAAGAGTAGATTAATGGATTTGGAGAATGTCACATATCCTCAATCATTGTAACTCTGCTTTCTAGAGATATTGAAACTTCCCAGCTTTGCATTGCATTGCACTGTAGTTTTACGAAACTGTGTGTGTTTGTAGAACAATGTTGCAACTCAGAAGACAGTACAGCATGTTCGTGGTTTTTATGGTTGTGGTTTGTAGCCATTCAGTAAATGCTATGACACTTACTGAAATGATGACACTCATGCATCCCTTCTGTATAACCATTTGGGAGGATCCCTTGACTCATCAACATACAGTGGTGCCTCGACTTACAGCTAGTACTTGTATATGTGGCTGTCCCTTAAGCTACTGCCGTATTAGGCTTTTAAACCCAGCTGCATGAGTTATGCACCGGGCTCAATCAGTTATAAATGTTATGGTGATTTTATTCTGCTCAGATTCTGAGACAGCCAAAGGCCCGATAATTGCTTGGGGAGAAAGCGCCTGGAACAAGTAACCTGTTTGTTGATTTCAGTGAGATATAAATATGTAGCGATAGTTTTAATATAGAGGACATGCTGGATGTCTATTACCGCGACCTGGCATGCTCCATTATTTCACTTGTACAAACAAGACGGGCTTTTCATCAGCAGTTGTGTTGGAGGTGGAACGGCGTTTCATTGCTGCAGTTTGGAGATATTGGGGAGTCCTATCTACATGTTGTTATATCCATGCTAACATATGGTTACCAGATTTTTTCCTCAATGAATCTGGGGACACTTTTCTTTCTTTCTTTCTTTCTTTCTCTTTCTTTCTTTCTTTCTTTCTTTTGAAGCTGAGTAGCAACAGGGAATCTGTAGTGGGGATGGTAAGGCAAAAGACCCTGGACCCAAGCACACATGCATATTGTATAAAGGTGCAAAGCCCTTCTTTCGCACCCTGTGAAACATAAATGCACAGAGTGTTTTTTTTAAAAAAACCTGGGCAACAGTTGCCTGCCCACAACTCCCGAGCCTCCCCTGATCAGTCAAAACAAAGGGGGAAGGGGGCAGGAGATCTGTACCACCAGACGTCCCCGGTTCCCCTTCGGCAGTGGCGGCGGCAGCAGCAGCCTCGGCTCTGGCTGGCTTCAGGAGCTGCTCGCTGCTCACTGCCCGCTGCCGTGGCACCCACCATTTTTCCTCTCTAGAAGTCCCCATATGAAGTGTTGCGCTCTGGGCTGCTGAGGCTGCCGCTGCCATGTTTCCCAGGGACAGATTAGCAAATCTGGGGACATTCCGGGGACGGAATTTGTCCGGGGACAGATTTGCAAATCCGGTGACTGTCCCCGATAACCGGGGACATCTGGTAACCCTATGCTAACAAGAGCAATTCCCAAGGCATTAAGGGAGAGAATTAGGGCAGGATGTGGAGGGCAGACACGGAACTCCCCTTCATGCTAACATTTGGTTGTGCTGACAACTGTTGCCATAACTACTCTGATACGGAGCTCATTTGCTAGGAGAATTTCAGATCAGCCGGAGCTGGCGATTGTGTCCATTCCACAGCAGGTATGTGTGTGTTCTTTTCCTTGTCACGTCACCGGAGTGTTTCGAAACAAGTTGGAATTGTCAGGGGTTTTATGTGCCCACTTAAATTCCGCCCTGAAGCAGAGAGAGGGAATATGCAACCTCCTGCAAATCTAGGATGCTGTGGAGGTGACATTAAATCAACCTTGCAAATAAGTCCATTAAAAGCACGAGCTGCAACATGTTCTTGGCACAAGTGTATTGTGTGTTTGTAGTGGTTTTGTTCTGTGTTATGAATGGTCCTGCAATGGGTCCGCAATACCACCACATCACTGCTGTCAGCCATGAATGCACTACTGTTGTGCCAAGAACTTGGGTGACCTGGCTCCATAATAAAATACTTAGGGATACAACGTGATGGATGCAAAGGTGCTGGAGGATTGCATACAGAACCCAAGAGAAAGACTTGATCAGCCTTAGATGTTTTACCAACGAAGTGTGTCACAGTGACCGGATAGGGCTACTTCAGAGTAACGACTCTACACCGCTCTGCATTTTATCTTTTTATTTGTGCTGTGTATTTACAGTGCTAAAGGTGGAGCTATTTACAGAGACACAACTTCTCAGCTTGAATCAGTACCTCCGAATGGCGTTTGGCGCGTCTTGCGCCAGCATAACAACTTGGGGAGACCCATCCTCTTCCCCCGACGCTTTCTGCGAAGTTCCGGAGTTGGGGGGATGGGTCTGCCCCCCTTTCTTCCTCCTTCCTGTCCCACCTGGGACGATGGCTCTTCTACCCTGCCAGAGCCTTGGACCCCACTTCCTGTTTCCCCACTTGAGCTGGAGCTTTCCCTGCTTTCAGTCGTGCTCTGGGCTGGGCTGGAACTCAGGAGGGGAGGGGCTTCGCGATATCCCTTGCCCCTCACAAAGTGCACTCTCTTCTAGGAAACAGAGACATGGCCGCTATGACACACACCTTTGCAATATCTTGCTGGACTATTGTAATGTGCTTAGGCATAGAGCTACCCTTGATAACAATCTAGAAATTCCAGTTGATCTGATTTTTGTTGTTTAGACGTTTAGTCGTGTCCGACTCTTCGTGACCCTATGGACCATATTGTTAACTGGCACCAGAGGCTAGGACCAAATTTTGCCACTTTTAAGAGAGCTTTACTATTCATTATACATTTGTTTTCTGGACTGAATTCACAGGACTTGTTTTGACCATTAACTCCCTAGGAAAAGTGAGTCCAGGGTTACCCAGCGAGCACATTTTCCAATCAGATTCTCCACAGACATTAAGACCTCCAGGCAGTCATAAATTATCTTCCATAAGGTTGGCTCTTTTTCTGATTTATTTATTTTTTGTCATGATACCTCTTTTCTGGCATACCTCCTCCTATGAAGTCTTGCAGAGTTTGATCACTACTGTTCTTCCAAAAGTAGGTCAAGGCCATTTGTCTCAGCAAGCCTTCAGAGAACAACATTAATCTATGTGCTCTTTTTGGGTTTGGGGGTTTGTTTTGTTTTGTTTTGGGCAATACTTTTAAATACTTGTGATTTGGGGGGGTTGTTATGTCAAAAAGAATGTTGGTTTTAAACATGAATCAGGGTTACGTATTCCAATTTCATTGTTTGTCATTGTAAGCAGTCTTGTGGGAAACTGAAAGGGAACAATCGCAACTACAGTCATACCTCGGGTTACAGCCGCTTCAGGTTGTGTCTTTTCGGTTGCACTCCGTGCCGAACCCGGAAGTACTGGAACGGGTCACTTTCGGGTTTCGGTGCGCACGCATGTGCAGAAACGCTAATTCGTGCTTTGTGCATGCGCAGAAGTGCCGAATTGCAACCTGCGTGTGCGCAGACGTGCCTCCCGCATGGATCACGTTCGCAACCCAAGCGTCCACTACAATTAACTAACTAAAGATGGCTAGCATCCTTTGACTTCCTCTGGCTCTTCTTGAGCTAGTTAGTGGCATCTCACCCCCGCAAGAAAATGTCTTTACCTACAAAAACCCATGGCTGAGTGACACAAAGTACTCCCAGTGCAAAAGGAATAAGGGAACTGCTTCCTTGAAGTGGAACTTTGTCAAAGAGCGCACAGATTAGAAGCTGTGTCCTAGGATCCTCGCTGTTCCAACAGTGAATTTTGATCTTGAAGCCAGCCTTCTATGGCCCTTCAGATATCTATTTCTCCATTATATAAAAACTAAATATAGTTCTGAAAAAAGCCTCCACACCGAAAGTCTTTGTTGCTAAGGGTTTCTTTCTATTTTTACACAGATCATATGCTGCCTCCCATGAGAAAAGGGAATTCCTGGCCAAGAGTCTAAAGTTTCTACTTTTTTTAAAAAAAAAGAAAAGGCCACAGGGTATCAAACTTGCAGATATGACCACTTAGACCTCATTTTCAGAAAGAGTTGCCACTAAGCAATTGAGCATCTGACTGTTCTCTGCTTCTACCAGGTCCCCCACCCACGCACCCACATACATTGCATTTGTTATTCATTAGCTGAAGAGGATTCTAACATTGTCCTTCTAATTTAGGGAAATTGCATTTTCCCAACCCACATTATTTTAGGGAAATGGGATTGTGTGCCACCACCTGGAATTGTTCTTGCACAGGGACAGAGAAGCAAGTTCAGTCTGAGGCCCACATTCCCATCAAGGCAATGGTGGGCGGGGCTAGAAGCAGAAGTGGGTGAGGCAACTTTGGAGCTTCCCCTAGGCACCTGATCGGCCACTGTAGAGACAGATGTTGGACTAGGATGATGAACCCCCTCTATCCTGTATCCTAGCATGATCAGAATTGAAGGGCACATTTCAGCCAGGGCAAAACACTCAGTGAGGATACAAAGTAAAGATTGCCAGCTGACTAAAAAACCTGGCCTAGCCTGTATCTTGGGCTACAGAAACTGGTAGATAAATCTTTTCATCACACCGTGATAATATTTATCACAGCCAATAAATGTTGCTGCAGCCTCTGTTGAAGACCCAGTGGCAGGAGGTAGTTCAAAAGTTGGCAATCCAACAATTCTATGATTCCACTATTTTCCTCCAGATGCAAGCATTAGCCAGTGCCACTGGGATAAGAGAATTTGAAAGTATACCTTGGAGGGAATATGAATGGGCTGACTTTGGCTTTCCCTGAAAGTTTGAAGGGATATGATGAAAGGATTGCCAAAATGAGACCCATTTACATCTATTGCACAAGTAAACAATATACAAACTGAAGCCTCAGCAAAGAGAGGCAAGATAAATGTTCCTCTTCTTCCCTCTCAGGACGACAAAACATTCTGTGGGGAGTGCCAAAATCATTTCCACCTTTGTGCTGAATTGTAGTTCTGAGGCCATTAGTCCTTTTGACTGAGCGGGAGAAATTACTTAGCCATTCTGTCAAACCCTTCCTTCTTATATCTCCCCACCCCACCCCACCCCCGATGGCTCTTTCCATCAGCTGGCAATCAAATGTGATAGATGGAGTCAAGCTTCTTAGCTTTTGCATCTGTGCATATTAGCAGATTCATGGAACCATAGCTTCATCCATCATTTTTTTAAAAAATCTCCTTTCAATGGCTCCTTATTAACAGCTTTTTCCACAGTGAACCTCCCCGAATCAAGGACGAAATTACTTGAGCGCCCCCAAGCGTAAAAGATAAAGATGGTTAACTGGGCAGAGCTTGCTCTCACTTAAACCTCAGAAGCAGCTGGATCGTGGAATCGTAGAATTGAAAGGGGCTATGAGTGTCATCTAGTCCCCCCGTAATGCAGGAATCTTTCATCCAATGTGGGACTCAAACCCATGACCCTGGGATTAAGAGTCTTGTGTTCTACCGACTGACCTGTCAATAGGAAAGGGAAGGTGCTTGGCCATTTGAGGCA
Organism: Zootoca vivipara; assembly: GCF_963506605.1. Classification (NCBI taxonomy): domain Eukaryota; kingdom Metazoa; phylum Chordata; class Lepidosauria; order Squamata; family Lacertidae; genus Zootoca; species Zootoca vivipara. Next base: position 12,873,090 of record NC_083287.1, on the reverse strand, counting down.
GGAGGGTCATTCATTCATTCATTCATTCACTGGGCATAAGAAGAGCCTGCTGGATTAAGCCAATAGCCCATCTAGTACCACATCATCTGCCACCACTGCCTTCTGTGGGTGTGAGTTCCAAAGCTTCACCATGTACTGCATGAAAGAGTAGTTTCTTTTATCTGTTCTGAATCTTCCAACATTCATTGGAATTCCACAAGCTCTAGTGTTGTGACAGAGGTCTGTCTAGTGTTATTGGATAGGACACAAGTGAAGGTTATCTGATAGGAACCCGGGTGCAACGTTACACAAATGCTATGGCTTCCAAACTACTGTGACCAGGATCATTGTTTTTTCTATGTCAACATTTAGCTCTCCCCCCCCCACATGAATCTACTCTTTCCACACGACTTCCCATTTGACTAAGTGTTGGATCAGATGCTCAGCAGCACATCGGGGCCTATTAGACCCATTGAAAATAATGGTTATGGTTGCTGGGTCCATTAAGTTGAATGGGCGTACACTGAACAAAACTTAGTTTGATACAACCCTAATTCTCCAAGTCTATTGGTAGGATAGTATTTATTCCTGTGTGCAGGTAACCCTGCCTTAGGCTAGGCAGGGACAGTAGGTAATCATCACATTCTATGTGTTTTACAATCAGTTGTAATCTGAATCAGGATATCAGTTCATCCCTCTTGCCTCCACCTCAACACAGAAGTAATTTTATTAGCCAAAATATCATGCCACCTATTTCTCACGCAACTAGTCCATTTCTAGAACTGATTCATCCATCCCCTCTTATTTGAGAAATGTCATCTTTATATTTTAAGAAACGGCGCACAATGCCCTGCTTGTTTAATTTGCTCTTTGCTCATGACATGACAAGCTGCATGAGAATAGTAACTAGAAGTTAACTAGTGCACAAACATTTCAAAATACAGATTTTTGTTTCCCTTGCTCTCTCAGTAACTCTGCAAGAATATAATTACTTGTCGGCTAAGTGCCCAGAATTTACCAGAGGCAAAGGATGGCAGTTTCCAGGGAGATGAGTTTTGTTTTTCCCCCATGGGAAACGAGTTTGGTTGATAGTTAAAAATATTCATAATCTGAGAACTGAACGAACTTCAGTGCTTGGATAAAAGACGTAATTCAAAGGACAAGATCACCCAGTCTATGGATACTGCCCTAGGTGGAAAAGCTGTCTGAGTTGACTTTTTGATCACTACTTTCTTTACAAGAAAGAGAGATTCTAACTACAAGCAAAATGACACTCCACTTCATCTGAACAGTTGGATACCTGAAAATGGTTGCAGGGCGAATCTGGGTTTGAGGGGAGCATTCAGCATTGCACCCTCTGGTGGACACCCTTCTACAGCAGTGACCCCAAAAGTCCTAAATACACTTCAGTGGTGCCTCAACTTATGAATTTAATCCGTTCCGAAGGCACCTTCATAAGTCGAAAAATTCGTAAGTCAAAAAACGCCTTTGGAAACGCGATTTCCCATAGGAATGCATTGGAAACGGGAAAATTCGTAAGTCGAAGCAACCCTATCTAAAAATTCGTAAGTCGAACAATCCCTATCTAAAACCGCCTCGGTTTTCTTTCGGATGTCGAGACATTCATAATCGCGCGGCCATTACCCCCATTCGTAATTCAAAAAAGTCGGTTGTTGAGTCGTTCATAAGTCGAGGTACCACTGTATTTAGTTTTCATTTGCATTGGCTTCTGAACCATTTCCAGGCACAACTCAAAGTGCTTGATTTTACCTATAAAGTCCTAGACACCTTAGGACCAAGTTAGCTGAAGGACCATCTCTTCTCAGGTGAACTTGCATGAGTACTACCTTCAACATCTGAAGACCTGCTCCATGTTTTGTCACCTCCAGAGATTCTCTTGGTGGGGAGGTGAGGTTGGGCCTTCTCAGTTGTTGTTGTTGTTGTTGTTGAGTCGTCTTAGTCGTGTTCGACTCTCCGTGACCCCATGAACCAGAGCATGGAAACTCTCACTTTCTTCTCAAAGCTTCTCCTTTTTTATGTCCATGGAGTTTTCTTGGTAAAAATACTGGAGTGGTTTGCTAGTTCCTTCTCCAGGTGGATCAGATTTAGTCTAAACTCTTGGCTATGACCTGTCCATCTTGGGTGGCCCTGCACACCATAGCTCATAGCTTCTTGTAGTTATTCAAGCCCCTTCGCCATGACAAGGCAGTGATCCATGAATGGGACCTTCTCAGTAGCAGCACCCAAATTATGGAACTCATTCCCAAAAGAGGTTTAGCATGCACACCTTCCCCTAAGCCACCCAGGAAATTATAGTGGTACCTTGGTTCTCAAACTTAATCTGTTCTAGAAGTCTGTTCCAAAACCAAAGGATTCCAAAACCAAGGCATGCTTTCCCATAGAAAGTAATGCAAAATAAATTAGTCTGTTCCAGACTTTTACAAACAACCTCTAAAACAGCAATTTAACACGAATTTTACTATCTAACGAACCATTGATCCATAAAATGAAAGCAATAAACAATGTACTGCAGTCACACAATCCATCAATCAGTAACTGAATTGGGTTCCACCCAGTCACAAAAACAAAAAGAGCCTCAAAAACAAAAATGCAAATAAATAGCAAAAACAGACAGACCTCAGCATAATACTCAAAACAGAAGTGTGGCATTCAAATCGGAAGCATAACACTCAAAACAGAGCATGTTCGGCTTCCGTAAAAAGTTCGCAAATCAGAACACTTATTTCTGGTTTTGTGTTTGGGCTCCAAGTTGTTTGAGTAGCAATGCATTTGAGAACCAAGGAACCACTGTACTCCGGTGAGAGACTTACTTGGAAATCTAAAGGAAAAGACTCTTGAGTTTGGTTGGGAGGACATCAAAAAAACATTATCAATGGAAGTGACGCTGCATAGAAGCAGAAAGCCACTAGAGGTCATCCTCTCCCTTCATTTGAGTGTATGTGAGACATTCACATCCTTTACCTTACATTTTTATTTTGCAGTTAACAATCTGGCCATTTCAGCCTCTCTGAAGGCCCATCCTCTGTGAAAGATTGCCTCCCCCCCACCATCAGTCAAGATTAATAGTTCAAATCATGTGATTTGATGCAGCTGCTTTTGTTGCCTTGGATGTAGAATGGAGTTTCAGGAGTTTCTTGCACTGAAATTCACCAAGAATTATTTGAGATATCGAAAGCATTTAATAGGGCAATAAAAAATTTTTTTAAAAAAATAAAATAAGTGTGTCTTCTCTTTGTTTCTTTTTTCATTACTGAGTCAGGATGAGGCATCTGTGGCTTTCCAGATGTTAACTGTTATCAGCCCCAACCAGCATGGCCAAAGGGCAGGGATGATGTGAGCTAGAGTCCAACAAGAGCTGGAGCACCAGAAATTGCTCATCCTTGTTACAAAGGAAATAAAATTTCATTGCATCTTTCCTTCCCCTTCCTGGTTATGCAAACAGAAACACACTGCATACGGGAAAGATTAAAGGTGTGTGTGTCTCATCCCAGCTCTGCACTGCAAGGACGTCCATGTGTTGGTAGCTGTCAATTATAAGGAGAAAACCTCAGAAAGGTCAGGAACACACCACCCACATATATAGCAGGAGATGTAGCAGAGAGTGCCACGCTCAGTTTTCAGCCAGGATGACGTATAATTTGTTACTGCCTGCTGTTTGCAAACCAGTGAGCTCGAATGGCCAGGTTTCTGTCAATAGCAATGTTTCCAGCTTGTCATAGGCAGATACTGTTGTTTCTAGGAAAAGAAGTAGATGAATGGAATGCACATAATGAATAGGTGGTTGTCTGCAATCTGGCAGCAAAGAGGGAGAGATAGGAAACAGCAGCATCCCATCAGCTTTGCGGAAAGCCCAGCTCCAACTGACTTATCCTCTGCATGAAACTGTTCCTTTGCCAGCTGATAATTTCTTTCCCCCTCTTTGTCCATTCCCCTTTTATTACATCCTGTATTTTGGACTGTAAACCTGTGGGTATTTTTAAATTATTTTTGTTGATCTCATACAACCTGTTTGGGGAGCCATTTTGCTGAAGGGTAGGGTGAAGAAGGTGAAGAAGAAGGTGAAGAAGAAGAAGAAGGTGAAGAAGAAGAAGAAGGTGAAGAAGAAGAAGGTGAAGAAGAAGAAGAAGCAGAAGAAGCAGAAGAAGCAGCAGAAGAAGAAGCAGAAGAAGCAGAAGCAGAAGCAGAAGCAGAAGCAGAAGCAGAAGAAGAAGAAGAAGAAGAAGAAGAAGAAGAAGAAGAAGAAGAGCCACGAGTTTGACATTGGTTCAACACCTGAGCAAGTTGGAGGTATGCTAGGTTACAGTGGGTGCTCTGCATTTGTAGCCCTTTCCCAATTAAACCAAAAACAAAACAAAACAAAAAAAAAAACCCCAAACCATCAGAAAGTATAATTCCATAAAAGGAAATAAAAGGTCACAAGCCCACACTAGACTGGAAGTGGGGGAAATCTTGTTCAAATAAGATCAGTCACAACGTGGCATATGACGTGCAGATGAATTACATGCCCAACTGGCCTCACGCAAATTAACTTTCAGTTATGAATGGGAGTAATGGGTCCAGATGTTGAGTGTAAAGAGTTACATCAAATGTTCAAAGGCATGTTAGGCTTTAGCATTACAGTAGAGTAATCATGGTTCCAGCAACCACACTGCCCTAATTCAGGAATGAGATGGCATATTAATAATAACACAAGTGTATTTATGTAGCATTACCCCTAAGTGTTCAAAACACTTAATATAGATAGATATACAGTGGGGTTTGTTTGTTTAAAAAGAAGCATTGGTATTAATATCTAGATTGGGGCTTGTCAACCTGGTCCCTACCACCTGCTATTGGGCGTTCCAGATTTCTAGGTAGGGGGTTCTACGGCACAAGCTGAATCCTCCTTCCATTGAGCACTGGTGGGCGGTAAGGAAATTTTACCGTCAAGAAAGATGCATTAGGGGGCGGTAGGTATATAGTGGAAGACAGGAGTGCCTGGCGTGCTCTGGTCCATGGGGTCACGAAGAGTCGGACACAACTAAACGACTAAACAACAACAACAACAAGGTATGTTTAGCCTGGAGAAGAGAAGGTAAGGGGTGATATGATAGCCATGTTCAAATATATGAAAGGATGTCATATGGAGGAGGGAGAAAGATTGTTTTCTGCTGCTCCAGAGAAGCGGACACGGAGCAATGGATTCAAACTTCAAGAAAGAAGATTCCACCTAAACATTAGGAAGAACTTCCTGACAGTAAGAGCTGTTCGACAGTAAGAGCTGTTCGTCTCCTTGCTACCAAGGAGTGTGGTGGGCTCTCCTTCTTTGGAGGTGTTTAAGCAGAGGCTTGACAGCCATATGTCAAGAATGCTTTGATGGTGTTTCCTGCTTGGCAGGGGGTTGGACTGGATGGCCCTTGTGGTCTCTTCCAACTCTATGATTCTATGTATAAAAAGGTTGACTACCCCTGATTTAAATTAAAGTGTCATGGGTGCCAGCAACAGCAACATCACATGACAAAAAAATCTCTGTCTCTCTCCCTCTTTAGCAAGGGTGCCTAACTCCTGATATACCCCCACATGCAAGTGTTTCTGGCCCCTGATATCTGACCAGCCCTCCCTCCTCCTTCAAAGCTGACACAGCACAGGAAGATTTAAACCTCTCCACCCAGCCAATGTCCTCCCCAGTCATCAGGTTGTTCATTTGATGAGCAGGGAGCAATGATTTTTTTATTTAAAAAAACCACCACCCAACCCATGGAGGGGAGGGCAACCAAGATGATCAAGGGTCAGGAAACCAAGCCTTCTGAGGAACAGTTGAAGGAGCTGGTTATGTTTAGGAGACTGAGAGGAGAATTCTGAGCATTCTGTTTCCATGTCAATCTGCAACCAAATACATACTGCTAAGCCATTCCTAGGGTAGTAAAATGAGATCGGCCTAGTGAATTCTGGTTTCAGACAAGGGGTATTTCTAGCCCTACCTGTAGAGCTCAGGGATTGAACCTGGAGCCTCCTGCCTGCAAGGTGATACTCTGCTACTTCCTTCCTCATGGCAGCCTCCACACCCACATCCTCAAGGAGAGTCCAGTCTATTACGACAGTCACAAAACAGTGAGCTACTAAAGGGCGGTGTAGTGGTTGGCACATTAGCTGGGAAGACCTGTCTGAGCCTAGTCTACATAAGAAGAAGATCATGTGCCAGGCCATATCTGTCCCCCTATTGTCCACCCTCCTATTGTATTCACAAATCCCACATCCGGCAAATGATGTCATCACTCATGCTATTATGGGGTGAGGGAGAGTTCTGTGCTCTCTGACTTTCCTGATCCACTTTGCTCCCAAGGAATTAAATTCAGAAGACTAGTCAAATATATTATGGAGCAATGGAAGAGTTCCCTAAGTAGGTATAACTTTGCATGCGTTTAGATAAGAATCAGACCAGGTGTTTAGTCAAATCAAGCCTCTGTACTTTCTGAGTCACAGCCTTGAAAGGCAGCAACAAAGTCTTGTGGGAGGAAGGAAATTCCTTAACTCTAGTTCCTTGTTCCCAGATAATATGGCAAGGCCTAGCTGTGTCCCAGATTTTTATGTTTACTAACAGAAACACTGTTTGTGCCGTGTTGGATGTTACAAAAGCACCATGAACACTGCTAGAACCAGTGCTATTTTTATAGAAAAAGATGTGCTGAAACTCAACATAAACACCTTACTTGTTCTCTTACAATGGCAATGGCAGCTGCCTGAGAGGTTCCAGAACTGATTTTTGCTGAGTTCCAGCTGAAAAAAAAGCCCTGGCTAGAACAATATGGGATTTTGCTATCCACTTCTTAATCAGATTAGGCTGCACCACTATGCCTGCTTAACCAGGGGAACATCCTATGGAACTGAACTAGACGTAGTTTTGAATATAGATGTATAGGATTTGTTTGTTCATAATCCACACTTTTTTATATGCCTGTTGTCTTTGTCCATGGAGTTTTCTTGGCAGGGATACTGGAGTGGCTTGCCAGTTCCTTCTCCAGGTGGATCACGTTTAGTCAAAACTCTCCACTATGACCTGTCCATCTTGGGTGGCCCTGCATGGCATAGCTCATAGCTTCTCTGAGTTATTCAAGCCCCTTCGCCACGACAAGGCATTGATCCATGAAGGATCAATGACAAACCTAGACAGCATCTTAAAAAGCAGAGACAAAGGTCCGTATAGTTAAAGCTATGGTTTTCCCAGTGGTGATGTATGGAAGTGAGAGCTGGACCATAAAGAAGGCTGATCGCCGAAGAATTGATGCTTTTGAATTATGGTGCTGGAGGAGACTCTTGAGAGTCCCATGGACTGCAAGAAGATCAAACCTATCCATTCTTAAGGAAATCAGCCCTGAGTGCTCCCTGGAAGGACAGATCGTGAAGCTGAGGCTCCAATACTTTGGCCACCTCAAGAGAAGAGAAGAATCCTTGGAAAAGACCCTGATGTTGGGAAAGATTGAGGGCACTAGGAGAAGGGGACGACAGAGGACAAGATGGTTGGACAGTGTTCTCGAAGCTACGAACATGAGTTTGACCAAACTGCGGGAGGCAGTGCAAGACAGGAGTGCCTGGCATGCTATGGTCCATGGGGTCACGAAGAGTGACCCCATGGACCATAGCGACTAAACGACTAAACAACAACAATCCACACTTCCATAAAGTATAACAAGGTGTCTGACAACATACATTATGTAATAAAATCAGTCTATAAATAGCAATACAACATCATTTGAAACATCAATAAAACATCAGTAGGTACTGGCTGGTTTAAAAGAGAAATTCATCTTACGAAGGCCTTGTAAAGGCTTCAGACACAGATTTCTATACCACACCATGGTAGGGACATGGGTGGCTCTGTGGTCTAAACCACTGGACTTCTTGGGCTTGCCGATCGAAAAGTCGACAGTTCGAATCCACGTGACGGGGTGAGCTCCCGTCACTCTGTCCCAGCTCTTGCCAACCTAGCAATTCGGAAGCACGCCAGTGCAAGTAGATAAATAGGTATCGCTGCGGCGGGAAGGTAAACGGCATTTCCGTGCACTCTGGTTTCCATCATGGTGTCCCGTTGTGCCAGAAGCGGTTTAGTCCTGCTGTCCACATGACTTGGAAAGCTGTCTGCAGACAAACACCAGCTCCTTCGGCCTGAAAGCGAGATGAGCGCCACAACCCCATAGTCGCCTTTGACTGGACTTAACCATCCAGGGGTCCTTTACCTTTTTTACCACACCATAAAATATTGTTATGTAATAACACATTATTAACGTTACAAACAAGATATAATGTGCCCATTACGTTATGAAAATCATTCCTTAACCCTACCTTAGTGTTATAAACCATGAGTGTAGATCCTTCCCAGGTCTTTTTTAACACAAAGAGAAGTCTCACTCCTTTGATCCTTCCTTGTGCTAACACCCCATAACCCCAGGCTACTACCTCAAAGGAAAACAGACTGACTCAATTAACCCAGTTTAGGAAGTTTGCCCAACTTAATTAGCTCTTCATATGTGCCAATACCAGATGCTTGGAAGCGGGTTGAACACACATCCTAATGCACACGGGTTTAGCTTACATTCTGACACTTGGTAGTCTGATATACAGTTTTATCGCACCAGCGCCCTAATTAAATTCTAACATTTACTGAACCCAGGAACTTAGCACCTACAAACCCATAGGTAGCATTGTTTCTAAGTACTGATCTTTCCAAAAATCCAAAGAAAGACAAGCCTTTGCTGATTTTTAAACAGAATCTGGTATAAGAGTCATTGCTTGGTGGTTCAATAGCTGTCATCCACACAGCCATGACTCAAAGAGCCAACAGCAGCAGCGACTGTTCCTGCTCAAGGAAAATCTCACCTAACCCGGAAGTATTTAGTCTTCTTAGGTCACGGACAAGGTGGATGGGGTCCTGATCCCAGTAACATTCCTGATCCACTGATAGCTATGTTACAGCGTCAAAACATTCCCAGGCTGTGTCAAGATTCTTTTTCTGTCAATATTATTCTTTGGGGGGGGGGGGAATGGAGTCTCACAGTGACGTTGGTTGCAGATCCACAAGGCACAAGGAAGCAAGGAAGCAAAATGCACGATCTTGGATTTAAAAAGGGGCCACAAGTTTACAATCTCCAATTGTACAAGGTCTTTTTAATTGCTTACTCCATTCTTCGGTATTCATATTCACAAGAAGGTAGATGCTGTCTCCTGGTTCGTCATTCGCCCCAAGTGACCCCAAACTGTCTCAGAGCTCAGAAGCAGTTGAAAGCACCATTCCTGATTCCTCACAGCCCCCACACATTAAATGATGCGCCAAGAGAGGCCTCCCAAGGCCCATTAGCTTTGGGTGAGTAATGCCGTCCAGCCCTCAATTCTCTCTGAGACTAGTAGTCCTGATAAGTACATCTATGGAAGCCCATTTCAACTTTCAACTCATGTGTCTGCAAAGGGTGCTCACGCCTTGTCTCTCTCTCTCTCCACCTGAACTGACCCCAACATCTATGACCTCATAATAATAAACATCACTTGCCACAAGGAGTGAGATGTGCAGGGCAGAGTAGGCAAGAAGGAGATGGGATCCCTGAGTAAGAAAACAATTATTAAGTCATAAAGAGGAATGAATGCATAAATGTCAAACAATTTGAGAACTGTTAGAAAGCTGGGTTACCTTATATACAGTGGTGGAGGAAGCCGAAAGGGGTGGGGCGCGCCTCGGGGCCTCCAGAGTCTGCCTGCCTCCTCCCACTCAGCCGCCATACAGCTGGCGGGGAGGCAGCGGGTTTGGGCAGCAGAGACGCGTGGCTTGGGCGCGCTGCAGGCCCCGCGATGAGTGCCACCCGGCATTTTGTTACGCCCCTTAGTGGTGACACCCGGGACGGCCCTCACCTACCGCACCCAATTCCTCTGCCCCTGCTTATATAGGCAGCATATTTCCACTTTGGGATGGCCAACCTGCATGGGGCAGTTGTGGCCTGCTCAGATATATCCTTCATCTTCTGCTCTGTACCATATACAAATCCACACCCACCCCTACATGATGTGAGGGGAGGAGAAAGGTGTGGGATTCTGCCTTTGGCAGCACAATATAGAAATACCCTCTTGAACCAAATGATTCTAGGTGGGGAAAAGTTTTTGCCTCTCCTCCCTTGTTTATCCTCATTGCCTGGGACTCACACTGCAGCTTTTCAAAAGAAGCTCGATGAAGAAATACGTCTGTTGTCATCTTGTTGCCACATCCTCCTGCAAATTTCAGTTATGTGTCCACCCATTTGAGTCCTATAAAAAGCAGGCGTAGGAAAGGCAAACCTTTTGCCTGTCTGCTGCCAGGATGGGAGAAACAAATCCAGCGAGAAACTCCAAGTGTTTCTACTTCTTCCTGCTTGGCTTCATTTCATCCCTCCTCCTTCAGTCTGCATCGGGTCGGGAGCTGCACTTTGTGCTCTTAGTAAGTAAAGGAAAGCAACTATTTCGTTACTACTGTGCATTTGGTTTGTGGGTTCTTCGAGACAAAATTCCTGGGGCTGTGTCCAATTTTAGTTCTACTCAGAGAAGACCCATTGAAAGTAATTGATATGACAAACTTGGGTCCATTCATTTCAGTGGGTCTACTCTGAGTAAACTTAGTTGGAGCCCACCCTTGGTGTGCAGCTCTCCAAAGGTTTCGTGAATTATCTAGACTTTCATGGTTTTCCTCACACCTATATTTACAGGAGTGGGGAACCTGTGGCTCTCCAGATGTTGCAGGATTCCAACTTCCATCATTCTTGACCAGTGGCCATGCTGCCTGGGGCTGATGGGAGTTGAAGTCCAACAACAGCTAGAGGGCCACACTTCAGTAAGACTGTACACTATAAATTAAAAACTGATGCTAACACAATCCGTCGGTCGCTTGAATTATTTTAAGATGCACATGTGTTTAATGGGGGAGCCTATGCCTCTTTAATAATAATAATAATAATAATAATAATAATAATAATAATAATAAGTAAAGGTAAAGGGGCCCCTGACCATCAGGTCTAGTCGTGTCCGACTCTGGGGTTGCGGCACTCATCTCGCTCTATAGGCCGAGGGCAGACAGCTTCCGGGTCATGTGGCCAGCATGACAAAGCTGCTTCTGGCGAACCAGAGCAGCGCACGGAAACGCCGTTTACCTTCCCGCCGGAGTGGTCCCTATTTTTCTACTTGAACTTTGATGTGCTTTCGAACTGCTAGGTGGGCAGGAGCTGGGACCGAGCAATGGGAGCTCACCCCATTGCAGGGATTCGAACCACCAACCTTCTCATCAGCAAGCCCTAGACTCTGTGGTTTAACCCACAGTGCCACCTGGGTCCCCCAATAATAATAATAATAATAATAATAATAATAATAATAAAAAATTTTTATTTATACCCCGCCCTCCCCAGTGGGAGCTGGGCTCAGGGTGGCTGACATCAATAAAATTACAATTAAACATAAAAGAAAGAAAAACAATTGATTTAAATGCAGATTAAAATACAATTTAGATTTAAAAATTGTTTTAAAATGCAGCCTCATTTTAAAATGGCCCAAATCAAAACCCAAAGGCCAGGCAGAACAGCTCCATCTTGCAGGCCCTGCGGAAAGATGTCAAATCCCGCAGGGCCCTGGTCTCCTGTGAGAGAGTGTTCCACCAAGTCGGGGCCCATACTGAAAAGGCCCTGGACCTAGTTGAGGCCAGTCTAGCCACCTTTATAGTAAAGAACATGCAATTTGCCTATAGCTTTTAGAGATGTAACACGCATCAGAATGTTAAAGAATATAAAGATAACAATTGAAATGCTTCCTTGCCTTCAAGTGTAATGAGCTCCTCTATAAACAAACTCCAAAAAGCAGCCATTTTAGATTGCTGCCATTAAGATGCTGCTTTATCAGATACATGAGGTTCAAAGGGAAGATAATCACAGCCTACATGTAAATAGATATACAGTTTTACAAGGTGAGCATAGGACGGCATCCTGATAGAAGGGATAAAACAGACTATTGAACCAGCTGAAGTCATGAGGACATAAGAGGCTTGCTGGACAGGACCAAAGGCCAGCCTAGTGTGTCACCACAATGACCAACCTGATGCCATGGAAGGTGGGAGATGACAGCAATAGCCCTCATAATTCAGTTCAGACCCCAGTTTAATGCTTTGGGAAACAATTTGCTTAGGTCTGATTAAAAACAAAGCTTTCTGCTTTCCCCAGGATTCACATAACATCCCTTATTATTTCATGGGCAATGCATACAATAGAGGTAATAGTAAGAAATCTCTGAAATTGCACAGTAAAGGTACCCCTGACCATTAGGTCCAGTTGTGACCGACTCTGGGGTTGCGCGCTCATCTCGCATTATTGGCCGAGGGAGCCGGCGTATAGTTTCCAGGTCATGTGGCCAGCATGACAAAGCCGCTTCTGGCAAACCAGAGCAGCACATGGAAATGCCGTTTACCTTCCCGCTGTAGCGGTTCCTATTTATCTACTTGCATTTTGATGTGCTTTCGAACTGCTAGGTTGGCAGGAGCTGGGACCAAGCAACGGGAGCTCACCCCGTCACAGGAATTCGAACCGCCGACCTTCTGATCAGCAAGCCCTAGGCTCAGTGGCTTAACCACAGCGCCACAGTGCTGGTGCCTTTAAAGCTGGTTTGAAGTGCAAGGCGGATTTGACCGGAGTGGATACATAGGCGTGTTGCATGGAAGCAGAAGAACTTGAATGCCCAGCATTTTACAAACAAACCCCATTAACAGAACTAGCAAATAGCAGATAAGGACAAGGTGATGTATTACTTCCACATCCCTTCCAAAGCAGGACCAGCCCAAGGCGTTTTGCTGTCTGAGAAAAAGAACAAGTCAGTCCCGTCCCGCCCCCGCATTCCACAGGCAGAAGCTGCCTGGCTTGGAAGTTTATTTTTATTTAATACTAGCGTTGGGACAGTATTCTTCACCACATCTAAGGACAGCAGGCCAACTCAAGGGTAGCACAGCAAGCTGCAGTACATACACAACTCCATCCTCCAATAGAGGGGAATGGTTAAGTGGCTCAGGAGGAAGGGGGTGGGCTACCACTGGTGACTCCCACCTACATGCCCCAGGATCTGAGTATTGTATATAATATATATATGATAAGAATAATATTGGAAAAAACTATTTTGAAACCTGCTTAACCTAAATCATATATCCCAGTTTCCAGTGGCCCTTTAAAGTACGCTTCACGCAGAGTATACACAGTCAGAAGTTGACCTGGCTAAGAAAACTCCACCAAGAGCGTAGGGTATTATTTCCCTTATATGAAACCCCTTACTAGCTGCACACTTGTAAAAGTATGCAGATGAAAATACAAACGGTTGGGTTTCTTTAACTGAAAAACAAACTGACTCTAAAGAGACTTTAAACTAAAGATAAATGCTTTCTCCCACTTTCCAAACCTCCCACAAAACTCCCATTAAACTACCCGAGAATTAACAGCAAACTAGCATTATAACTAAGCAACTCTCATACTAAGATTCAACTAAGGAATCTCTTAAACTGAGAACAACTGAGAGAATGATTTATTTAGAGATGAATCAAACTGAAAGATCTAACTAAGAGATGCAGAAGGCCTTCTGACAGAGCCTTATATACAAGAAGCAGAGCCCACGCCTGTGGGCAATTAACAGAAACACCTGTTTCTCTTAAACAGACAGTATTTACATTAGACCGGCTCTAAAGTAACTTGACTATTCAAAAAATCCAACACTGAGTTCTGTGGAAGAAGGCAGGTGGCGGGGGGGACACCCACTAATATTGGCTTTGTAGAGATCAATGATCACTGCTCAGAGCAGCTTTTGAGGCAACTTCGATTGCCTGGAGATGTTTGTTTTCTTTCTCTCATTTTACCCACTCCCCATAACTGCTTTACAGTAGTGGTCAGCGGTGTGGTAGCACTCACCTGATCTCCTGCCGCCCATGTTGCTTCTGCTTACCTGCAAGTAGATCAAAAGGGGAAAGGTGGCAACACAGGAACCAGGGTGCAAATGCGCTGGCAGGAGGCCCAGAATGGCTCTGCTGGTATGTTTGCATCTCACCAACTTCTTCTCCTCCTCTACCTCCCAGTGAGCTGTAGGAACATGGGCAAAGTGAGGTCAGGTGAGTGATGCCACCTTACCACCTGACTGCTACTGCTGCATATCACTGCTATTACAAAGGAGCTTGCGAGCCATCCAAGTTAAATTCTGGTGATCCTTCTCATCAAGTTGCTGAAACTACAGTAAATTGGAAGGCTAAAATTGTATTGGCTGAACAGACTTGGATAAATTATTTCAACTTTTCCCCATCGTTACCTCACAGCCTTTCCTAGTTTTCCACTGGCATAATATATTATTAATATTTAGCCCTAAAGTGAAGTTACGTTTTGGTGCTTGCTGAGTCCCGTCCCGTCCCCCCCAATTTCTATAATAATTATTAGACTACATAATAATTATTAGACTGCAGTGTGATGCAGCAGCTAAAAAAGCCAATGCAATTCTGGGCTGCATCAATAGGAGTATAGCATCTAGATCTAGGGAAGTAATAGTACCACTGTATTCTGCTCTGGTCAGACCTCACCTGGAGTACTGTGTCCAGTTCTGGGCACCACAGTTCAAGAAGGATACTGACAAGCTGGAGGGCAACCAAAATGGTCAAAGGCCTGGAAACGATGCCTTATGAGGAACGGCTTAGGGAGCTGGGTATGTTTAGCCTGGAGAAGAGAAGGTTAAGGGGTGATATGATAGCCATGTTCAAATATATGAAAGGATGTCATATGGAGGAGGGAGAAAGATTGTTTTCTGCTGCTCCAGAGAAGCGGACACGGAGCAATGGATTCAAACTTCAAGAAAGAAGATTCCACCTAAACATTAGGAAGAACTTCCTGACAGTAAGAGCTGTTCGGCAGTGGAATTTGCTACCAAGGAGTGTGGTGGAGTCTCCTTCTTTGGAGGTCTTTAAGCAGAGGCTTGACAGCCACATGTCAAGAATGCTTTGATGGTGTTTCCTGCTTGGCAGGGGGTTGGACTGGATGGCCCTTGTGGTCTCTTCCAACTCTATGATTCTATGATTCTATGATACTTTAACATTATTTGCCCTCTTTTACTAGATTTATAGGCATGGTGACAGAAGCCCTATTGAAGTCTATCCTAACAGCCTACACAATGAAAGCGCCTGGTCACAGGGATTTGGACAACTGACTAAGGTTGGTTGGCTTTTCATAAAGTTTGGTTTGGAAATTGTTCAAGAATTAGACTTCTGGAATTTGTACAAAATTTCATTCCTGCTCTAAGAGACATGATACCCCACCCACTGATAGTCACAGACTGCTGTGGGCCATCTAACCTGACCTGTAGTGGTCAGTGCCTGACTTATCCAACACCCAAATCCCTCTGAATGTGCCTGATTTGGCTCAGGACTTGGAACTCAGGTGAATATGGTACACGACCCTAATAAAAGGGGCAATGGGTCTGTGATATAGCAGTCAAGAACCTTCCGGCTATGGGCTTGATTAGGCCTGCTGGGCCATCCTATTTGGCCTGCAAGACCATTTCAGCCAAGCTGCACCCACCTGTCGATCACCTCATGCCGTGTTTTGGGCAGGGATCAGATGCACACAGGAAACCCCATTCACTCTCAAGTGTATCAAATCCCTTTCAAATTCAACCCAACATAGAAAGGCACCAGATTCAAACAGTGCCAAAGGTTGTGCCATGGTTGCAAAGGAACCATAGCTGCCAAGTACCCCGTATTCCCCAGGAAACCCCCGTTTTTCCTTACCATTTCCCAGAGGTCTCCCGTTTGAGCTCCTCTCCCGTAAATCTCCCTTAAATCCGCTCCTGCCGGCAGCCATTTTTCTGGTGCCGGTTTGCCCATCTATGGGCGCCAGAAAATGGCCACCACTGGCGCCGGAAATAGCTTCTAAGCATGTCTGGCAGCCAACTTAGGGGTGGCCACATGGCAGCGGCCATCTTGGAGGTGGCCGCATGGCCACCCCTAAGATGGCCACTGCCATGCGGCCACCCCCAAGATGGCCGTCAGACAACTTCCGGTGCAACTTCCAGTGCCGCTGCTGCTGCTGATCCTGTATTTTTCTGCGGGAGACTTGGCAGGTATGAAAGGAACCATCAGGAGCACAGTCCTGACCAATCCTTTGCAGCCAAGTCCCATGTGAAGTTGAGCCAAAGAACCATCAGGAGTGAACTGCCAACTGTCCATTTCCAGCCACAGCTTTACTTTGGGTGCCGTTTGTACTCGGCATCTTACCTTGTCATGCTGCTTTCAACTGGAATCGGATACTCGGGAGCTCTTGCTCACTCCAAGCATATCCAGTTCCCGCCAACCACAGTGCAACAGGGGGAGGCACCAAATTCAAATGGCACCAAAGGTTCAACTGTGGCTCCAAAGGAACAATCAAAAGCACATTCCCAATGGCGCACCTGCAGCTGTGGCTTTAACTTTTTCACATCTGACATCATACGATGTTAGGTGCTTGACAGGTGGGCAGCCCTACCATTTGCTAACCTGGCACATTGTTTCCCAAATTTAGGTCTCCAGCTGTTTTTGGACTACAACTCCCATCATCCCTAGCTAGCAAGACCGTTGGTCAGAGATGATGGGAATTGTAGTCAAGAAAGTTTGGGAAACACTGGAGGAATTGCTATGTTTGGATCTGACACTCTGGCAGAAATAAAAGCAGTTCCCTACCCCTGCTCTGAAATGTTTATTATTAAGAGCAAAAGGGTCACATGGTGGTTCTACCTGCATGGGAAACTGATCCCCTCCAGCCTCTGATCCTTTTTGTCACATTTCCTGCAATCGTCCCCTAGGAAAGCAGGAGGGGTGGGCAATGCTTGGCTCTCCACAAGGGCTGGAAAAGCCATAAGACTGGCTTCGAGAGGAAATCATGTATCTATTGTTGCTCCCACAGATTGGAATGCAGCAGCATTATGAACTTGGACAATACATAAAGAAGAGATACTCAAACTTCCTGAGTGCTGAATATAAACGAGAAGAGGTGGGTTCAGGAACTTTCAAGAAAGAGATTGGTGTGGTTCATAAGAACATCAGATTCTGAGAAAACCCAAGGGGTGCTTTGACATTATTCAACAAACATTTCAGCGGTGTTAATAAGTCTCCTCTGGCAATGGTTGCCACTACGGTATGCGTGTAGCATAGAGGAAATTTCTGGAGTAAAGCTTCTGGTATCTGATGATATTCAAAGGGAGGCATTCCTTTGGGTTGGCAGCAGACAAAGCACGGCCCTTGGATACTCTTATTCCTCTTCATCAGTGGAGGGCTCTGCTAGAGAGGATCCTTCAAAGGCTACCAAGAAGATGCCCTCAGATCCCAAGACACCCTCCCATGTCTAATTAAGAGGTTTCTGAGTCCAGATCCTGGGTCTTGACACACTCCCTTAATGCTTTCTAGATTTTGATCCAGAGTACCGAAACTGATCGAACCATTATGAGTGCCCAAGCAAACCTTGCTGGTATGTACCCTCCTACTGGTGATCAAATCTGGAATCCTAAAATCCTGTGGCAACCTATCCCGGTGCATGTTGTACCAAAGGAAAGCAATCCGGTGAGTACCAGAGTCACAACCAATTTTGTCTGCCTTCCAGGCTCTTCCTCAGAAACATAATATACTGGAAAGTGTGTGCAAATGTTCGTTTAAAATAAACATTTTCCTTAATCAGAGATTCTGCAGCAGATAGAAGCAGCACATTACCATTTGTAGCTCATTTATTTATAGCCCTGCCTTACTTTCTGCTGAAGGAAACAGCATTTGAATTTAGGATTTGGGTGCCAAGCTCCCTTTGAGGATGTTAATTTCTTGACTGACACAGCGAACTGTCTGGTCCTTGTGTAGGGACAGTGAACAGCTAGCTGTTGGCTGTGTTGCAGCCGGTGTGATGTTGCAGGGCCAATACCAACAGTGATTTAAATGTGTACATCAAAACCAGACAACTCTGCATCCACTGTACTGCTTTCATCAAAGCATAATGCTGCAGTTTGTACATGTATATAAAGCTATATAAAGCTTTCTGCCTATTACTATCATATTTTTTCATACAACAGTAGTACCGACTGGACTTTCACAAGCACCAAAATATATTGAGCTGTTTCAGAGCTGCAAGGAGCTTTGGCAAAGATCCAAGCAGTACCTTACGCCACACTGTACGGTGCTACTTAAAACATCTGAATCTCTACATCATGTTATGTTTATCTGCCCTATGTACAGTTCGGCTCGTGCTAGTATACTAAACTCCATAATCCAGCCTATGGCTGACAAACCAGTTGACCTACAGCTTGCCTGGGTTCTTCAAGATGTGGATCCTTATATTACTCTACAGGTTGCTAAATTCCTAATAGCCGTCCTCTCATACAAGAGACGGAATGGAATGTTAGCTGATTATTTATAGTTATAAGAATTTTCTATAATGACATTAGGTATTGATTTTAGCGTAGTGCCTAAATTTTTAATCATAATCTTAAACTTTTCTTTTTGAATTGTTAATATTTGTCCTTGTGAGCTATGAATTGTGTTATATTATTTGTGGCTTGTACGAGTCCGCTGTTTTATTTGATTTATTTTGTTGTGTTTTATGATGGGCGTAAAGCCGAATAAACATCTTTGTCTTTGTTCATACGGTGCTACAGAAAGCATGCAGTATCTTTTCTTGCTTTGAGGTTTTTGTAGCTTTGGAGACTAAAGGACATTTGGGAAGAGTTTTCTTAAAGGCACAATGGAGACACATGTCTCCCTTGCAAGTCTTGAATTGTTTTGAGGAAACAATTTGAGGTTCTCCCTTACAACCCATTCCCAGCACTATCCTGATAGGCAGGTTATTTACCAGGGCGAACTAAGAGAGTTTCATCAGTCATCATCATCATCACCTGTCAAGTAACAGGAGAGCCAGGAATAATTAGCTTTCATTTTGATGCCTGTTGGTTGCATGCTGCTGCAATTCAATTGGGCAAGAGCTACTACACCAGTCATGCCATCAGCAGGAAGGGGGGGTGGACAGGACTCTTCGATAGCATATAGATCAGGGGTAGGCAACCTAAGGCCCAGGGGGGCTGGATGCGGCCCAATCGCCTTCTCAATCCGGCCTGTGTGTGGACGGTCCGGGAATCAGTGTGTTTTTACATGAGTAGAATGTGTCCTTTTATTTAAAATGCATCTCTGGGTTACCCTGTTTCTCCTATTTTAAGACATACCCATAAAATAAGCCATAGCAGGATTTTTAAGCATTCAAGGAATATAAGCCATACCCCGAAAATAAGACATAGTGATAGGCGCAGCAGCAATGCCGGCCGCAGCAGGAGGAGGAGGAAAAAAATAAGACACCCCCTGAAAATAAGCCATAGTGTGTTTTTTTGAGGAAAAATAAATATAAGACAGTGTCTTATTTTTGGAGAAACACAGTATTTGTGGGGCATAGGAATTCATTCATTTCCCCCCCCCCCCCAAAAAAATATAGTCCAGCCCACCACATGGTCTGAGGGACGGTGGATGGGCCCACAGCTGAAAAAGGTTGCTGACCCCTGATATAGATTGTGACACGGCTCTGCTACGATTCCTAGAGCTTCCTGGGAAGAGGGATTGACTGGGAATTGTAGTTTTGTGAGGTGAATAGGGGGTCTCCTAACAAACCTCAATACCCTTAACAAACTACAGTTCCCAGAATGCTTTGGGGGAAGCCATGGCTTTTGAAGTTGTGTAATTGTGCTTTAAATGCATGGTGCAGGTAGGGCCTGCCTTACTTCCTCCTTCTCTCCTTCCCCCTCACTCACCCTATACAGAAAAGGGCCCATATGCTATACAGTACCCACAGTCCAAGAGAGGATCATTTTCATTTGATTATTTTTTTTAAGCATATGAAGAGTGGCTATGTAGGAAGAAAATTCATTCCAAGCCTCTGCCCCCAAACTACTAGCTATTTATCTATAATGTGGTGACAACAGCACCAGTTTTTTCTAAAGGATGCAGAGAGTGGTATAGGGATGGGTGAACCTGCATATTTTGTTTTCTCTCAGTTTCTCATTTTTCCAATCTTAAGTTCAGTTCTCCACCATTGCACATCAGTTTGCCATTTATTTATTTAAAAAATTCTCTTTAAAACGTATCAGAAAAATTCTCCATATTTTCCCATTTTTCTATGCCATTTTGTCTAAGATAACATTTTAAAATGCATTTTCCACTGATACCATGAGTTTTTATGCTCACCGTGCTAGCAAATGTCTTTTTGTACACATTACTTGGCTGGAGAACTACATTGCAAAATTCAGAAAAGTGTTACTTTCTGAGGCCAGTTGTCTTTCAATTTATGTATTTAAGTGCAAACTGAGCCAAAAAAATTTTCCCCTTCCCTAAAAGAGGAAGTAGGCAAACTAAATAAATAAAAGACCTAGGAGTTATTTAGGAGAGGTGAAGGGGAGGAAGGGTGAGGAACAGCTCAAGTAATTCGTGTTGTGTCAGGGAGATTCAGAATTTTAATTTTTTTTGTGCTTTTATTCAGTCAAGTTTTTAACACAATTTCCTCAGTTTTGTGCAAATTCATTTTGCTTCTGTTAACATGGGAACATTTCTAAAGGGAAGTGTTGTGATATGCCAATGAAATTCAAAATTTCAAGTGTTTTTATGTTGTATGATTTGATGGTCTGATGACAAGATACAAATAAACAAACCTACCAAACTATGGTTTATATCAGGCATCCCCAAACTTTGGCCCTCCAGATGTTTTGGACTACAATTCCCATCTCCCCCAACCACTGGTCCTGTTAGCTAGGGATCATGGGAGTTGTAGGCCAAAACATCTGGAGGGCCACAGTTTGGGGATGCCTGGTTTATATGACATTTGGGACTCTAAATTCAACAAAAACGGAAAGGGGTGGAGTCTAATAATTGGCAGTTATCCCCAAGTGAATCTCTTAGACCTATTCCTGGTCACGTAATCTGTGCTGTGATGAACTGTAGGCCTCAATCAGGTTTCCTCAACCTTGGCCCTCCAGACGTTTTTGGCCTACAACTCCCATGGTCCCTAGCTAGCAGGACCAGTGGTCAGGGATGCTGGGAATTGCTCAATTGCTGTCACTTTGGAGCTGCTCCTCAGGAAATGTGATGCAAGGGCAAATGGCTGATGTTCTCTCTCTCTCATTGTCTTTTATTCACTCTCCATGGCCTCTCTCTCAGTTCTCTCAGAACTCAACTCTCCCCTCAAAATCTCCTCACCAAAACTCCCTTGTGTCAGGCAGTGCAGTGTGAAACCACCCCATGCCCAACTTCACAATTCTGACAACATTCCTCACGCAGAACCAATTAGCTTTTTAATTTTTAATTTTTATCTTCTTTTATCTTTTTGAGGGTGGAAACCACCAATGGGAGAGGTGCCTCTTTTCACTAAATGGTGGGCGAGGGAGTTTTGCATTACTCATTAATCGAGAGAGAACACTGAATATTAATTTAGCTTGACTCTGAAGATGCTTCCCTGCCAAATAGCTGCGGTCTTGATACCACACTGAGTAGCCATTCCCAAAGCTGGAAAAGCAAGAATTATATAGCACACATTTTGAGGGATAAAAAGTAAGAATTGTTATCACCTCTTCCCCACCTTCTCTCACCTGTCTTGCACTCATTTCTGGATTTTGGCCTGCAATGTTTGCTTCAGATGTTGGGAAGATAGAAAAAGGGACTAAACTTCTTAGGCTCAATTTCTTGATTCATAGACTACTTAACACCACACAGACTGTCTGACATGAGTTCTAGTTCCTCACTGGGGTGCCAAGCCCATGGGACGTACTTGCATTTATGGTGGGAATGCTCAGAGGTTAAATGCTTTGGGGATATAGTATTCCATGAAACTGGAACTATTATAAGGTGCCAAGTGACACCTTCTCCACACCTGGCAATATCTCCTTTATTCACTGAGGATTACACTGCTTATGTACATTAAGGAATTAGTTGGGCGCTTTCTTATTTGAAATTCACAATTGCAAAACGCTAGAGGGAGTTGATATGAGCGAACCTGGATTATTGGTATGGGAAGGTATGGGACATATTGTTACCGGGTTGGGGGGGGGGGTGACATTCAGATGAAGAGTGCTTAGAGGCCAAAGTAAGAAAGATAGATTTATTTTGGTATGGCATGGTTGTGCAATGTATGTTAATATACAGGAACATGGGAAGTCTCCATATGCAGCTTCTAAACAGATTTGGATTATTTGAGTTCCATAGGGGTTCAAATCCACTTTATAGTGTTTTCAGTTTTGGCAACCCTATGCCCGCAGATGGAAAATGGAAAAATAAAAATAAAATAATTACTCAGGTGTTGATTTGACGTATTTACCTGAGTAGATCCCCTAATGAAGTTGTTTTGTACATGCCTGCCCAGAGAGATAACTCTAATCCAAACTGTATTTGTTGTAATTATATTTTGCTTTCCTTTTTATATGGTTCATGACAAAACGTGTCTTATTTTCCTGTATGTTAAAAATAAGTTAGCATTTATTTTAGGGGAAAAAATTATTAGGCTAAGCAAAAAAGAAAAACCAAGTCAGTTCTCAAAGTAAGACCAATGTTGCAATACTGTACGTCATTCTGACAACCAGAAAATATCTCAGTGATCATCTTCACTTTATTCTGTTAGTATATTAACAGCATGCCTATTCTGAAGCAGGTCCCATTCAGTTCAGTGGGGCTTACTGTATGTGTATGGATGGCGGGATCACTAAATCATATGACTTCTAGCCAATGAACCGCTACAGGTTATGAGACAGGTATAATTCAGAAATGGCATCATTGTGACAAACATCAATCCTACATAGAGATAAGCACTCTACAAAAACCTAGCCGAGAAGCTTGAAGTGAGACAGAAGGCAGTTACAAGTTGTGTTGTTGTTTTTGTTTCAGAAATTACGCTATCCAATTTTTAATTGTCCACGCTATAAGGAACTTCTGAGGGAAACGATGGAATCAAGTGAATTCAAAGCCAAAATTCACCCGTACAAGGTACACTGTGCAGGATTGGGGATGGATATTGTGTCAGCAATATTTCCACTACAGCCTAGACCCAGACATTTCAAACTCTAGTGGGTAATTGCATTGCTGTTAGATTAGACCTCAATTTATCAAAACCTGCTTACTTAAAACAAGTGTGATATTTCTATATGTATATATATTTCTATATGCATGTCAAATAAACACAGACCCAATTCAGATGATCAGTTCAGATGGGCAATTTGCCCACACATTCTGTACTCACGCCGCCACCTCTTCCTTCCTGTGTTAGCCAGGAAATCTTCAGTCAACCATAATCTCTACTTATGTCCAAACTGAGAAATTAATGGTTACCAGGTTCGGAACAAGCCAGGATCTTAAACTAAGGTTGCCATACATCCAGAATCTCCCAGACATACCCGGAATACAGTCTCACCTTGGTTGTCGAATTTAATCCATTCAATTGGAAGCCGCATCAGACGTTCGGCTTCCAAAAAACGTTCGCAAACCGGCTGGGTTTGTGGCATTCGGGAGTCAAAACATCCCAGTACCAAGGCGTTTGACAACAAGGTACGACTGTACTGGTTGGAAGCAGTGTCCGGGCGGCAAAATGTCCGGGAAAATCTGTACATATCTTAAACCATGCTTTGATGTTGGTTTAGGATATTGCATTTTTAGGCCTGTTTATCCCCTTTGGATGGAATGAGAAACAATGGTTAATTAAACTATGGTTAATTCTGGGGTAAATTGTGGTGCACTGAAAAGGGGGTAAGGAAGGTGCTGTGTGCCCAGGCACAAGGTTAGGTTTATATCTCAGCTAGTTATTAAGCCACAGTGTTAGTACAGAGCCTATGGCTGCAATCCTCCACACAGACTGCAATAATACATAAGATGGATATGAATGTGACTTACCTATATGGAGAACTGCAGCCTATGAAAACTTGAGTGGCACGTGACTACATTCTACAGACGTATCCATGCTTAACAGTGTGCAGAATCATAACCTATGCGATGAAAATATTAGAAAATCTTGGTGTCTGATTTGCAACTGAAGTATTTGTGTTCTCATTTCTTTTCAGGATTTTATGGAAACAATAGGTTTATATTCAGGATATGACCCTCAAGTTCTCATGTATTTGGTCAATTTCAAAATGTGGCACGTACAGGATACTTTATTCTGTGAGGTATTTTTCTCAGTTTTTTTAAAAATCTTTACAGTTTTATTAAGTTCTCCCATCAGAAAAGGTAAAACCCCTGACTTATAATTAAATTATTCTGTGGCACCTAAGAAAATTAAAAGGGGTGAATGGGTTCCTCTACAAGTGCATAATAGTTAAAGAAAATATGGAATGTTTTGTCTACATGTAAATTTTATATGGCTTAGAAAAGTGATGGGAAGGTGGATATTTTTGCAACTCATTAGAATATTTTGTCAGATAAAGGTAGGATTTCCAGAAAATGGTAGCAGGTACTGGGGCTGTTCAGATGTAACAGTAAACCATGGTTTGGAACAGGATAATCTGTGCACACACACCCATGTGTTGCTGGTCTACATCTTCCCCTGCTTTCCTAATGGGAGCTGGAGTTCAGCCGTATCTGGTAGGTCACAGATTGCCCATCTCTGATTTAGCAGACAAGCACAAACCATAGTTTGCCTTTTCAGATAGAATGGCAAGCTATGGTTTGACATGGAACCAAGATGTGAAGTTCAGAGAGCAACGGGAGAAAAGACAGCAGGGAGGTGAAGGGAGAGATTGTATGAGCTTGAGTCTTATTATAAGGGCATTACATCTCAACAGACATTTGGGGTTACATCTCAACAGATCCAGTCTATGGGACCTCAATCTGAACTGAATGAAAACTTGCTCAGACTTAAAAGCAAGGCCAGAGACAGCAAAAATATAAAGCCAGATAGAGCTTTATTGGCTCTTCAAATCACCTGATCCTGCCTGAACGCTTCTGATCATCAGCACTGATCATCACCATTCTCTCTGCCTTCAAGTTTCCTTGGTAGCTGCAGAGAATAAAGCTGCCAGGCCTTGTTTGCAGACTCCCAAATTTGAGCCCTCCAAAGCCTTACTAGTTTTTATTCCATCGAAGAACAAGGACTATATCAGGGGTCCCCAAACTAAGGCCCGAGGGCCAGATGCAGCCCAATCGCCTTCTAAATCTGGCCTGCCGACGGTCCAGGAATCAGCATGTTTTACATGAGTAGAATGTGTCCTTTTATTTAAAATGCATCTCTAGGTTATTTGTGGGGTCTGCCTGGTATTTTTACATGAGTAGAATGTGTGCTTTTATTTAAAATGCATCTCTGGGTTATTTGTGGGACATAGAAATTCGTTCTTTTTTTCCCCCTTCAAAATATAGTCCGGCCCCCCACAAGGTCTGAGGGACAGTGGACTGCCCCCCTGTTGAAAAAGTTTGCTGACCCCTGGACTATATCAACCATGTAGTTTGCAACAGTTTTTTGTGGTATGGTTTTTGTGTGCAGGAGAGCAAGGTAGAATCCATACTGTGATTTACTACTTAGAGGGATCCTGGGATCCTGCCAGAGTCAGAAAGCAAATCCAAGTGTGACATTGATGGCTGGAGCCCTGAGGTTAGGGATGGGTGAGAAAATAGTTCAGTCTGCATTTTAATCTGAATTTACGGAAATTGCACTTCCTGAAACAATACACACACACACACCCCAAAAAGAAACAACAGCCCAACATGGCAATAAAAATGGAGCTGCAAAGGGAGGTATTTCAAAAATAAGAGTAATGTGCTTCTTTCTATTGCAGTCTATTCACAATTTGACACTTCCTGTGTGGGCTACTAAAGAGGTAAGGGCAAAACTAGCTGAGCTGACCGTGTTATCCTTGTCGTCGTTCTTTGGGATTTACAAAAGAGAAGAGAAGGCGCGGCTGCAAGGAGGTAACCAAGGCCCTTTCACTGAGGCACTGTCATTGACTTCTCTTGCTGTGCAGCACACTGTAGCTGAAGCAAGACAAGCCTTAGGGCAGTGATGGGCAACCTTTTGAGCTTGGTGTGTCAAAATTCGCCAAAAAACCAAGCATAACTCAGGTGGTGTGTCACTTCGCTAAAAAAACCATAATTTCACGATATTTATAGTTTAAATAACAAAAATGTATAATTGTAATATATAACTGTATTTAATAAACCAAAAACTAATTATTTAACCAAACCAAACCAAAAAACCCTTATTTATCACAAAGTGCCCAAAGTTGTTGAGCTTTTTGGGGGGAGCTGCTGACCAAAGTTTTGGAGTTGTTTTTTGGGGGTGCAAAAGTTGCTTTGCTTTTTTTTGGGGGGGTGGCCCAAAGCTGCTGCACTTTTTGGGGGGAAAGATAACAGAAATAAATGACAAATAATACTTTTCGCTAGAACTAACACGCAGCACTGACATAGTCTGCCAAAGCACAAAAAAAACCCAGCACAGAACAGGTTAAAAAACGAACGCTGTTACACCCAATCATAGTCTGCCAAAGCACCAGAAAAACAGCACAGAAAGGGTTAAAAACCAATCTCTGGCTACCAGCAACAACAAAAGCGGAGACAAGCTGTAGGAGGAGCGGGAGAACAAATGGGGGAAAAACAACAAAAACAGCATGAATGGGCCGAAGGGGCGCGTGCCAGCAGTGAGGGCTCTGTGTGTCATGTTTGACACGCGTGTCATAGGTTTGCTATCACTGCCTTAGGGCTTGGATGCTCTTAATCGATGTAACTGCTTAATCGATATATATAACTTAATTAACAAACAAAAAAAAGTCTTAGTGGGTTGATCAGTGCAAGCCAATTTTAACCCGTGAGGGAGAATCTTAATTGAGGGAGCAGTATATTGGGGGGGGGCACATGTTCATTTTGTTTCTGCTGTTTTATTGTGGAGTTTGCTGGGCTTACAACTCATCCTTGCCTCTCCAGTTGAAGGATGCAGGCTCTGGACAGGGGTGGCTAACTGGTGGCCCCCCCAGATGTTGTTGCACTCCACTCCAAATGCAAGAAGCATCTCCTGTGATGACTGCAACACTAACATATATAGGATAAAGCAATCTCTCAGGTATCCTGGTCCCGGCTGTTAAGGACCAGTACGAAAACATTAAACCTGGCCCAGTACCATGGTAGATCCCTCAGTGTAGATCCCTCAGCACAGGTGTTATGTGCTGATGATAGGTCCAACAGCTGCTCACCTGGTGAGGCGGGGACACAGCAATAACCTCCTAGCAGTAACAAGAATGTATGGGTTAGGGTATTTTTTCGTATATATTCATATATACTTTTCTACACATTTTTGTGTCTATTTATTTTTCTTCTTCTCTTTTTCTTTGTATTGCTTTATTTCTTTATCATTGAAACCTTTTAAAGAAAATTTTCAAGAAAATATTCACACACACACACACAAAAGAGTCAGCAACAACGTTTGGGCTGTGTGGTGCACCAGCAGAGAGACAAACTGGCACTCCCACCAGGGACCCAGCATCAAACTGGCACTGTGTCACTGCTGCCGGGAAGTTATTGCTGTGGCTCCGCCCCACCTGGTGAACCACTCCTGTACAGGTTGCCCCAGTTAGCATCCTAACTACCATATTCTGCACCGGATGCACCTTCCAAGGCAAGCCCTGGGGCACCCCCATAGAATGCATTGCAGTTTTTAGAAAGCCTGGAAGTTTTTAAAACAACTGAATGGGCAAATTATTAAGTGTCTTTTAACTGCAGCTAAAACAAACCATTTGGAACTTGGAAACAGCTTTCCCAGTTTTGCGGATCCATCACCTATATGCCCAGTAGATTGTGCAAGCTGATAATACCTCAATGCAAACAACATGGTTATGATGTAGTATCCAACGCCCACACAACCTGAGGCACGGAAGGAAACGCTCAGGTGTTGCTTGACCTGAATTTCATCTCACTGTATTAGACGAGCGTTCCCATCACTGCACTGACATTTCACGTGGCCTCCTAATTCAAATTATTGGCTGCGTTCCTAGATTCCTAAAGTGCTTACCTTTGGCTGGATCATGCCCCTTACTTCTAGCTTTGCCTTAGCTGCATTGCAGTACTTGTGTTTATATTATTTCAGCACACTCGTGATGCTGCAGTAAATGTATTTATTTCTAAGTATCTCATTATCATTTTTTTTCTAAATCTGTAGTTGGCTCAGGAAAGATAAATATGTTGTAGTGATGAAAACTAAACAGTCTGCGATTGTTTACATTTGATATGTAATTTTCTTGAAATGGGAAATTTCAAGTCGCATCTTATTGGGGTTTTTTTTTGGGGGGGGGGGTTGTATATAAAAGTATTTCTATATGCCCTTATCCTAAAATATCCGGCTGGTGTACCGCATTGAAACATGAACACCATTTTAAAAAAAATTAAAAATGCAGATAATCGCTAAGGTGACCGGCTAAAAATAAAAATTAAACAGCTACAAAGACCTGTCAGCATTAAAAGATCTTCATGAGAAGCCTGAAACTCAAAAGTGAGGGTGCCTTCTGAGTCAGCATTGGACCAGCTTTGATAAATGCCCTGACTTCTAGTTGAGCCCAGTTGAGTTTCTGTAATGTAAGGGACCGTTAGCAGTGGTCCTCTAAATGATCTTAATCATCTTGCTGGGATATAAGGGCTGGAATTAAACTTACTAAACTTTACATTTGCAGCTGGATTTGAGCACCAGGGTCCGTGTGAGTTGTAGAGAGTCCATTTAAGTACACACTGAATTATCATGATCTCTGGGCATAACTATCTATTTTCCAATGAGAATCGCAGTTGAAAATAGCATCAGTATTGGACTCACAACTCACCCAGGGCACTTACTAATTGCATGCTATCAGTGATAGATGATTGGATTTGGAATTATATCATTTTGAGTGCTTGTATCCCATGCTATAAGGACATAGCTGCCGCTCTTGGCGATTTTTCATTTCAAATAGAAAGAGGCAACAGGAAGACAATCTAGCAAAACTATTCTAGTAACTATTGACAGTTTTTAATTCAAAGCTATAAAACACATCAGACTTGGAGTTAAGTACTGTACTGATAAATTCTGTTTATTTCAATTTAGAGAAACAGGCTGCATCCCTGTATGCACTTACCTGGGAGTGAGTCCACAGATCTCAATGGGACTTACTTCTTGAGTAGACATGTATAGGAATGTGCTTTTAAACATCTGCTTGACCCTCCTGTTGACCAATGAATAACAAGTATTAATTGATTAAACTTGTACACTGCCCTTCATCCAAAGAGCGCAAGGCAGCTCACAACAAGAAAATACAAAGCAACAACACAAAATACATAATACAACAAAAACAAACCAATATAACCCCCCCCCTGAAAACACATTATAAAGGACATAGAATGTTTAATCATCCAAAGGCCTGGTTATAGAGAGACCCATGCCAATTTTGGTGGTGCCCTTGTTAATTGGTGGAGATTGCATAATTGGCTAGGATATTATTGCCATTCTTTATGATATTGAATCAATTATTTATTTATTTTGCTCCTTTCTATGCTATCCTATATAGAAACCTCACACATTACAGCACAATCCTAACTTTGACTACTCAAAAGGTCATTCCTCTTTAAATTCAATGGGCTTACTGCCAGATCAGTGAGATTCAGACTGTAGGTTTAGTAATTTTGCAATCCCCCCCCCCCAACAATCAATATCAACACTATCTCATTTATACTAAGGTCTCCTCGTGAAAAATATTCTAGAAAAACTCTCCAGGGCTGCCAAAGGTTCAGAAAAGAGGAAAATGCTAGTCTATTCTGCAGTAAGTATATTTCTCCCAAAAACTTTGATTGAAGTTGTGGTCATAGTTAGGCTGATCAATCTCAATTGGAATTTACAGTGTAATCCTAGACAAGCCCACTCTGAAGCAAATCCCATTGAGTTCAATGGGCCTTGCTCCCAGGTACGTGGGTATAAGATTAAAGCATTAAGCAGTTTAAGTCTGTGCAGGATTCAGCACTGCATCAAATTGGCTTTGATGTTTAAAACCCCGAGATCCTATTCACTCTCTAGCAAGCCTAAGACCAAATGTGCTTGTCAGAAGCTGGAAATGAGAAAATGGGCCTATCTCTCTGTCTCTGTGGATTCAGCTAGAGCAGGGGTGGCCAACTCCCAAGAAACTGTGATCTACTCACAGAGTTAAAAACTGGCAGTGATCTACCCCCCTTTTTGGGGTTCAGGTCAAAGTTGAGTTTTTTCAGGGAGGAGGTAAAATGTTGAGTTTTTCTTAGGGGAGCCACAATTGTTCAGCTTCTTTGGGGGGAGCCAATGATCTACCAGTGATCTACTGCAGACATCCAGTGATCTACCGGTAGATCACGATCTACCTGTTGGACATGCCTGAGCTACAGTATACAGCTTCAAATTAATCGTTTTAAGTGTGCTGTAAAGTGCATTATACAAATGTGACACTAGATGGTGATGGTGAGCTGTGGCAAATTCTATATATTTTTCAAACTTTTAAAAAAAGGATTTTCACAACTTTTTAATATGTGTCTAGATTCTCTCTGTGTGTGTGTGTGTGTGCGTGTGTGTGTGTGTGTGTGAGAGAGAGAGAGAGATGGAGAATGGGTGAAGGAAGAAGATATGCTACACATTCTCAAGTTTGCTGAACAGTGTTCTGCATCTAGCAATTAATAAAAAGGTTTCAAATTACCGTAGCAATATCACCAATAGTTACCTTTAGAAGCTACCTTCATTCACAATACTTTACAGATGTATGTTTGGGTTTATTTTTCACAGCACGACACTACACTTGGTGCCTTGCAGATGGCACTCAATATCTACAACGAAAAGCTGCCACCATATGCAGCTTGCCAGTTTTTTGAACTGTATCAAGAAGATAACGGGCAAGTATTCTATTGTTTCCTCAACAATTGCAACTTTTTCCGTTGCAAATTTGGGAGGGGGGGTGAATATGTGTGCATTCAAATTCTTAAATTACATCCATGCATGGACAGTTCCCCCAAAATGCATGAAGCTTAAAGGTAGGGCCAAAAATCACAATGGCGTTTTGTCTACCTAGCTTTTTAAATTTATTTATTTTTAAATCTCTTAGTGACTAATGTGGTTAAAACATGGACAGCAATATAGATAAATAAGCATAGCCTAAAATATCAGCAACCAAGCTCAGCACCAAACAAGAGTCCTTAGGAGTGTGTGTCAATGTCAGGGCATCTCAGCCAAAAAGGGCCTGTCAGAGAAGCATAGAATTGTAGAGTTCGAAGGGACACTGAGGATCATCTAGTCCAACCCCCTGCAATGCAGAAATATGCAGCTGTCCCATATGGGGTTCGAACCTGCAACTTTGGCTTTATCAGCACCATGCTCTAACCATACCTGCCAAGTCTCCCACTGAAAAATGCGGGATCAGCAGGGGCGCGGCACCGGAAGTTGCGTAGAAGCAACTTCTGGGGCCGCTCTTCCCATATGTGGACACCGGAAATCAGGTAGAGCAGCACCGGAAGTCGCTTCTACGCATGCCCGGCAGCCATCTTGGTGGTGGCTGCATGGTGGTGGCCATCTTGGTGACGGCCGTCGCCATGCGGCCACCACCAAGATGACCGCCGGGCATGCGTAGAAGCAACTTCTGGTGCCGCTCTGTCCGATTTCCGGTGCCCACACATGGGAAGAGTGGCACTCAAAATGGAGGCTCCCTGGCAGGTAGCAAATCCGGGGGATTTCCGGGATTTTTCTCCATTCGGGAGAACAGTGGGAAACAGATTAAAATCCGGGGGTTTCCCGCGAACAACGGGATACTTGGAAGCTAAGGCTCTAACCAACTGAGCTATCCATGCACATCTCGCTCACCTCACTTCGGAAGCTGGGGAGAGCAGGAGCTGAAAATGTATTTCTATAAGGATCTTAATAGCTGGGTACCCCCCAAAACCCATTTAGTTTAAGCCCAGACTATTGTAATAACTGAGAGTTTTTACGTAATTGCCATACATTGCCATACATTGCCCAGGTCAAGACTTGAGATCTGCTTTTGCCCATGTGGTATTACAGACTCTGGGTTTAGTTGTTCTCGAATAATTGTGGCTGTCAAGGCCTTTTCATTTCATTCCTGAATAGCTCTCCTCATATTGTTATAATTTAATTTATGCTACATTTTCCTTCTTCTTTTTTGGTTCTGCAAACCAGAGAGCAAACCGTTGAAATGTATTTTCGGAATCACACTATGAAGGACCCCTATCAACAAACCCTTCCAGGTTGCTCATCTGCGTGTCCACTGCCAAAGTTTGCTGAACTGGTTTCCCCCATCCTAGTAGACGACTGGGCCAATGCATGTGGGAAGGTAAAAGGAAGAAAAGGTATTGTAATTTCCTTAGCTAGCCCACATGGTCATCAGTACAGATATGGCTGAGAGCTGTATATTGGCTACCAATATGAAAGCAGGGCTGGATCTACACTGACCTTTTAAACGTTATTAGAACAATATTAGATGTACCTTTCTAAAATGTCACAGGGCACACTGATGAATTAAAAACGTTCCTACCTTGTTTCCTCCATAACAATGCAGTTTCCATTACTGCTGGTTCCTGGTTTCTCTGCAGCACTCTTTGGTGTCACATTTGAATAACACATTATTAATGTTACAAGCAAAATGTAATGTGACCATTACGTTATGAAAAGCATTCCTTAATCCTTCCTTAATGTTAACCATGAGTGTAGATCTGCCCAGATGTGAGCAATTGATTACTCAAGGCAAAAGTGTCCACAATTTGGGCGGTGTTGCTCCAAAAAGCATTGCCAATTAGTTTTGTTTGTCCTCCAGTGACGTCATCACGTTGACAAATGATTGCACTGTGATTTCATCCTGTTTCATTGTATAGTTCCCCAGCTGGCTGGTGATCACTCAGAAAATGCAGTAATCAGAAGCCACAAAGGCTAATTGTGGCAGCAGGCGGGAGAGGAAAAGGAACAATAAATATGAGTGAAAAATCACACATGGGTGTCGCAGTTTGGGGGGAAAGAGGCAATATTGTTAGCTCAACAATAGTGTTATGAGTTTGGAGGGAGGGGAGAGTAGGCTGTATGCCAAGACCGTTATAACCCCTGGATCAAGTAAGTGTTAAAATATAACCCAGGCTACCTTCCTGATGAGGTGATCGCCTGGGGGATGAGCCATTAAGGGGAACAAAGGAAAGGGGCTCTGTGCGAGGTGGCAAATTGATGGGGGCCCTCACTCAACTTGTAGTAGTTAGAAAGACAAAGTCAGAGCTGAGATCAGAGAGTGCAGGAATGTGAACTAGAAAAAAAGGAGCAAGCTGGAGAGAGAGTCAGAGCAATGTTTGATTTCTGCTTGAATCCAAGACTGCAGTTATGGGAGAAATGAACCTATTAGGGTGTTAATGCTGCGAACCCCTCTATCATAGGCTCAGGTTGTATATATCTGTAAATAAACTATATACAGTATCATAAAGAAAACACAGTCTCTGCTGTGCCTCGTTCCAAAGGAAACACGAAGCCTAGGTAAGCACCTGGAACCCCGGGAATCTTGCATCACTCAGAGATTGGGGTGGCGCACAAGAACATATATCAAGCCTCTTTAAATGTCTCAATAACCTCTACATTTTAATCAAGACTCTCCAGCCAGATTGTGTGATCAAAATGCACTATAAAATGGGCATACCTAAGGGCAGGTTGTTCTACAAAAATGTGTACATTAGGCATACAAAAATGTGTTTATTAATAGAAATTCACACAAAAATGCTGACAGGTTTTTATCAGGATTTTTTTTTTAAAAAAAGTGTGTTTTTAAAATTGCTGCAGAAGTGTGGAGAGCTGAATTTAAACCTGGGAAAATGAGAAACTAAGAGAACTGAAACTCACAGTTCCATCCACCCCAGAACAGATTTTCTAACCACTTGCTCAATATTGGTAGCTGAACTGGGGGTGGGGGGAAGAGAGAGACACAAATGCCAGGTGCAGCACCTGTTTGTCCCTGTTCTCATCCAGCCTGATTCTGAGCCCTCTTCTCCCGATATAGGGCATTGGGCTATACAATCTACAGTTTACCCATTCTATTTCCCCCCCCCAAAATTTTTAAATTCCTTTTATAATAAAACATATAACAAAACACAACATGCAAACACAAACTATAAAAAGAAAAACAATAAAAGAACAATAAAAAACAACAATACAAATACCTTGTCTACTTTACTTAACATTGTTATACTGACTTCCTGAGATCCCCCCTCCCTGATTCCATTCTAAACTCATCTTTAGCAATTTTCATAAATATATCTTAAACCATTTTCAAAACTTATAAATTATCTCTTCATTATCAATTTCATTATCACTTTTCTCTTCATTATCAATTTCAACATTTATTCCTGACCTATAATTATTTCAAACAACATTATCTTCTATTTCACCCCCCTAGCCTAAAGCTACTTCCCAAAAATATCCATAAATTTAAACATTTCATCATTTTACCTAATAGCATTTAAACCTTTTGTTATCTACTTCTACCCCCTCCTCCCCTGGTCTCAGAGTCTCCCAGTCAATTCAGCAAGTTCCATAAAGCAGCCCAGTTTCAAACAATCTTTACCTATCAGAAAGAAAATATCCATTTTCCTTTGTCATCCCACTCCCAATCTAACACATTTAATACCCACGCTTCCTTCTTTCCCCCTGGTGCCCCCTATTTCTCTAGATTCTGCAAATTGCCAACCTCTGATGTTAACATTTTCCAATCCTCTTACTAATTTCTACCTCAAAAAAGGGTCTTGCTCTCTCATCTGTGAGGGAGCAAGATTCCTTAATGGCTCTTGGTAACTTATTTTGGTCTCTCGGCTCATGCTATTGATTTCTATTCCCCTTGGATTCTGTCCCACATATGGATCCTGTTCTCCCTCTCTCACTGAGAGAACAATGTTCCATGCTGGATCTTGGTAGGTTTTTACCACAACTTGATCTTTTCCTTCCATTTCTTCTTTAAAAACATTTACATTGTCCACAACAGTTAAATGTTCAACTTTCTTTTCCTTTCCTTTCCTTTCGGGGATATCCATTCGTTTTTCCTTTTCCACAAAAAATTGGTTCATCCTTTCAATCTGTAATCTGTTCTGTTGTACCTCGCTTCTGATTTCCCATAACAATTTTAAGACTTCCTCTTGAAAGACAGGTGTTGTTTTGTCTGTTGGCATTTTTCAAGTTCCAAATTTCACGGGCGCAGCCAAGGTTGGAAAACAGGAAATGGTGCAGTTTATGTCTCCAAACTTAAACAAAAATTGTGTCCAAACTGGCTGCAAAGTATCATTATAAATTCCTCTTAGTTACTTTATACCCTTGTAACCATTTATGAAGAGAACAGTTACAGGTCTTATTCTTAGCTGTCAAATCATTTCTATTCTCCTCACTGCTAGCAGGTCACAGTCTTTAAGAAGTAAACAAATTCCTTTCTATTGTGACATCATATTGGTATCTCGCTGATCCATCCAGGATGCCGATTCCAGCGTAAAAGGTGGATTTCCCCAGTCCAAAATAAAACTTTACAGGGATTTTGATTAAATGCAACTATTCCCCCCTTTACCCTGCCTCAAGGGGAGGATTTAAGTCCAATCTTTGGAAATTTAAAAAGTTCTAAACATCTTTCCGGCTTCGCGAAACGTAACTGCTTCTCAGCTCTCTCAGTGGGGGAGATCGACTTTCATTTTTAGATCTCTTTCCCGTGGCCAAATTCTTCAAATTTTAATCCAATAAATCGCATTACTCATGGTACAGTCCTTGAATTTAGAAATTACTTTGGAATAATTGACCGCTGGTGCCACTCAGTCTCACAGCTTTGTGCCGTCAGAGGAAGCGTCTTTGTCCGATGTGCTGCAGCTCCGACCCCCCTCGCTCTCAGGGGCTCAAAAGAGAGCCTTACCAGGGAGGGGGGAGCCCGCTTTCTGCGCCTGCTGGACGACCATGTCCCCCAAACGCTCTATTTGGGGTTCTTTAGGGGGTCCACTGCGCTGGAGTGGTTTCCCCCATCTCTGACGTGCCGAGGTCCGCTCCGCCAAACAGACCTCCGACTGTGATGGCCACGCTGTCAACCGGAAGTCCCAGTTTACCAATTCTAGGGCTGTCTCAGAGCCTTTAACATGACTTAGCTGGATTAAATAGCTATTTTGCTGCCACAAAATCCAAAAGCCAAGGAAGGGAAAGATGAAAAGGTTGAGGGGATAAGTAAAGAATATTGCAATAGCCTTTTAATTGTTTCTTACAGGAAAATGTTCCCAATAAACCAGTAAATAAATAAATGAGCCGGCTTTCAGCCTGTGTGGACGTTGTGCATCAAAGAAAGAAAGAAAGAATATGCCTAACTGGAAAGAAGCGGGATGGAAGAGTAAACTGAGCTTCTGGAACATCTTGAAATGTGACACTGCACTCAACAAATCCCAAATGAAGGATCTCTTTTAAAAGGCTGAATTGGATTAATAATAATAATAATCCCGCTGCCTGGTAACACTTCAACAATAAAGATTGCTTTAAATAATAAAGTGGGGTTTTGGAGTTCACTTATTTCATAGAATCCAGAGAGCCGAAAATGCCATCTAGAGAGTGCTGTTTCTTAGCAAGTGGCTTCCATGTAGGGAAGGAAGTTTGTGTGGGTTCTGCTGCAGGCAGCAGGAGAGATCAGGTGGGAAAGCCACTTTGAGAAGGAGCAGCTTGCACCCTGCAGCCAAAGGCACCCCACCCCTAACTTATCCTGGGAAGATACAGTCAGCCCAGTATCTCCATCTTCTCTCCTCCTGGGCCTTTTCATTGCTTCTCCTTCTTGCTACCCAACCTCTCTTTCTTCCTGCCTCTGGTTGTCCAACACCCCACCCTCTGACAGTCCTGGATCACTCTAGGACAGGGGTGTCAAACTCAAATTCATCGGGGGCCGCATCAGCAGTTTGGTCACCCTCAAAGGGCCGGTTGTGTCTGTAGGACTATATGTCCACTCTTTATTATCATAAATTATTGTCACTGCATTCAATTATTACTGTTTTTTGTAATAATGTAAGCTCATTCCCGCCCCCACGCGGATCACATTCCTGCATCGTGGCGCGTGTGTGGGAGGGGATTTAAACGAGGGAAATTTGAACAAAAGGTGGGGTTCGACGGCTTCCGGGTGGGGGGGCTCAACTAAACCTTCAGCAGGAAGGAGAAAGCCACTGCTGGGATTAAAAACCTGCAGATGGAAAGAGGGCTTCCCTCTCCCGCCCTGCGCACACCCAAACCCCGCTAGGCAGGATGCCACACGCTGCAACCCACCCCATGCTTTGGAGAGGGGCAGGAACATGCAGTGCAGCGCCAACTCCCTGCTTTGCTTTTGCATCCTCCCTCCTCAGCGCCAGAGTCCCTTCCCCTCGCGCTGAGGGAGGGCAGCAGATTTCCCTAGGAGGAAGGCGGCGGCAGCCCCAGCGGACGTGCATCTTTGCCTCAGAGCTGCTCTTCCCCCCACCCGCGCTGTTGTCATCTTCGCCGCCGCCTCTCCCTACCGGGACTGCAGGCAGAGGAGGCTTGAAAACCTCCCCCCCCCCAAAAAAAATCCCCTCCCACCTACTCAAACCGCGAGGCGACTCCATCTGGAGCCCTACATCACGAGGGGCTGAGAGGAGGCGGCAGCAGAGCAGGAAGAGCAGGAACCCGTGCCGCCGCCGCCGCCTCCCTCCCGGCCTCCCCCCAGGGAGCAGCTCCGCCGGAACTGAGAAGCCAAAGGGCGGCTCGGGGGTGGGGGGCAGAGCAAAAGCCAGGCACCCTCCCGAGTGTCTATGAGGAGAAAACAGGGGAAGAGGGAAGAGAAACCCGGCTCCATCAAGAGAGCGGCTGTTGCGCTTCGCCTACTTCCCCCTCAGGCTCACTCCGCGTCCCTTTCGCCCCCTCGCTTGCCCACCTCCCGGATGCAGCTGAGGAGAGGAAGGGAAGCGGCGGGCGGCGGCTCCCCAGTGCCGCCTCACTCGCTCTCAGAGACAACAGCAAAGCCCGCCCAAAAAAAATCCAGCGCTGCTCCGTCCCGGCACCAACTTTGCCGGCGGCGCCTGTAGGGCTTTCCTACCTCCTCAGCGGGCTTCCTCCTCCTCCTCCTGCATCTCACTTCCCCGTCTGGCCACTGTGCCACCGCCTCCCTCAGCCTCATTCAAAATTGAAATTCCCTGGCCAAGGCCGTCAGCGCGGCTCCAGCGCCCGGCCTCCGCCTGCAGCCCCACCCCCGGTTTTGACCCTCGGCCAATCGCAGGCACCAGAACTACTGTCAGTGGCTATTGGCGGCGGCTACGCGGGCCACATGACAAGGTCTGGCGGGCCGGATTAGGCCCCCGGACCTTGTGTTTGACACCCGTGCTCTAGGTCACCTCACCTGACCCACAGCAATCCAGGGCTGCCTCCATCTGATTCAGGTGAACCCAGGAAACCGGTGCTTGGCGGGGGGGGGGAGGTGACCTACAGTCAAAATGAGAACCATCTCATTCTAAAACAGGAAATGTACTGTGCTGCAGAACATTTATAATATTCCCACATCTATTTGCTCACCAAAAAATGATTCAAGAAAAAGAACTGTTCTCCTATCTTGATTGTTCTTCTGGTGATATAAATAAACTATGAGATTGTGCAAGTCTTGGACAAACTCGCCCAACTGAGCAACCATTCATCCTTTGCCTGCTGGATGGGCACCAGAATGTGATTCCTTGCAGCCTTACAGTCCAAAGACAACTGCCAGTTGTTGGAGCTGGGGGTGGAAGGGCAGGGAGCAAGTTGCCTGCAGCTGTTCCTTCTCTGGCCAGTTGGAGGGGTCCAGGCTCTCTTCCATATTGCCATGACATTCTCCCTGCCCCTCTTGGCAGCAGTGCCACTACGTTTGCTGATTTATTTAGAAGATTTTCACCCCACCCTCCCCCATTGGATCAAGTGGTCCTCCAGGCAGCTAGCAAAAGACAAACTTCAAACTCATCCAATTTAGTCCTTGGGCTGATGGGCGGGGGCCAGAGTGTGATTCCTTACAGAACAATTGAGATGGCAGGGGGTTGGGGGTAAGCTTCCTGCAGCTGTTCCTTCTCTGGCCAGTTGGAGGGGTCCAGGCTCACCTTCAAACTGCCATGATGTTCTTCCTGGAAGGCTGAATGTGCAACCTCCCCCTCACCCGTGGTTCCCTGGCCATTAGCAGAGAGCGGAGTTTCCTTCCTTTTGAAGAAAAACCATGGGGCACATCCTCCTAAGTTCTGGCATCTAAAATAAGATAATCTTTATTGTCATTGCCCCCCCCCCCAACGGGAACAACGAAATTACTCGGCTGCTCCATCCACTCAGATAAGGCACTCCGCATAAATTTAAAATAACCACAAAACATTAATTAAGCAATACAATACGAAATGTCAAGTAAAAATAGGATGACTTCTAAGTCCAGACTTTCTATTTAAGGCCGAAATTGCTCTAGAGAAGAAACTGTTCTTGACATGGCTTGTTCTCGCCTTCATTGTTCTGTATCTCCGTCCCAAAGATACAGAACTGTGTGGCAAGTGTGGTCCTCCAGCCCCACAGAATTTGGCACTTCCTCCTCGGTTTTTGACTATATTACAAAAAGCCATAAATTAGTAGCCATCAACTTAAACTTCCAGGTGAATTTTAGGGTCTCCTCCCCTTTGTTGGCTCTTTATAAAGCATGGCTTTTTCCCTTCCCATCTTCACACACAGACAAAAAAAGCTATTTCATAATTACTGCCAGGGCTGAAAGGTCCGTTTTTGTGACAGCAGCCACTCTCCTCCTCTCCTACAAAGCTTTGGGCATTATAGATGACGCAAAATGGGGGCTATTATTTTAGATGTGGTAAACTGTGGCACTGCTACTGGTGAGCACTCCCTCCTAAGACACTGGCAGGGCTGCCATATGACAGATGGCCACCCAACCTCTGCCTAAATACCTCCAGTGAAGGAGAGTCCACCACTTCCAAGGGAGTCTGCTCCACTTGTTGAACAGCTTGTTGAACAGAATGCTTGTTGAACAGCTTTTACCATCAGAAAGTTCTTCCTGATGTTTAGTCAGAATCTCCTTTCTTGTAACTTGAAGCCATTGGTGCAAGTCCTACCTTCCAGAGCAGGAGAAAACAAGCTTGTTTCCTCTTCCACATGACAGCCCTTGAAATACCTGAAGATAGCTCTCGTATCTCCTCTCAGTTTCCAAAAGGCGGTGCTTTTGGTGGAGGTGCCAGTACTCGTCTCTTTATAGAAGCTAATGTTCAATTCTGATAAATTACATCAAATTCTATTGTCTCTGAAAACCAATACACTTTTCAAACCATTTCACCAGGTTTACCGACACGGAGACAGAAATCCCACTTCAACTTTTCCCACTAATGAGGTCAAAGAAGACGTTTGGCCAGGAGGATACGGACAGCTCACAACGGTCTGATAGCTGCTGTTAGAAATGAAAGCATGCTGTGATTGATTAATTAAATTAATTTCTTACTTATTAAGATACTCATTGATCAAAGTAGATTATAAAGGAAGGTTTTCTTTGCTTGTTTAATTATTTTATGTAACAGGATCTACATACTGCTCAATTGTCAAAATTGCTATGTGGTTGCTGAAGCATTGGAGTAGCTTATTATTTATTATTGCAGGCTCTCATGAATTCCTGTTTCAGTGGAAGAGGCTTGAAAATAAATAGAATTTATTTGCAGCCCATTGACCCCAAATTAAAAGTTATGGAATGTAAAATACATAAATTCATTTTGAAAGATAGAAAAGCAATCATACATTTAGAAATTGTGCGATCTGCTTAGTATTTTTTTTAAAATATAGCTGTGCTGAGATATGAGACCTGCCACAAATTTAGGTTTAAACCTTCCTGTTCTCTTGATGCTGTGAAAAGGAATAGGCCAAAATTCCATGCTTATTTTTTTTTTCACGATGCAATTTGCAACCAACATTGTTATCCTGCTCAGTACTGTATTCCATTATCTTATGAAATTGTCATAGGTAGCCTGGAAGGGCAGCACAATCTATCAATGGGTTCTATAGGCACACTTATGTTCTTGTTCCCACAGAAAGGAAATGCAGCAGCAATACAAATTGGGCCAATTCATAAAGGAGAGATATAAGGGCTACTTAAGTGATGACTACAAGTGAAATGAAGCAAGTATCGGAGCTAACACGAGACTTTCCCCCTGTTCATTTGGCAGTAAGGTTTATGGAAACGTAACAGATGAGTTCCCCCCATGCTCTTTAGATCAGGACAAGCAAATACAAGCAGAAGTGGAGAATGTGTGTGGAGGAGAGGGAACGCCGAATTATTAGAACCCGTTGGGGTTCTAAACTTACTCATAACTGCGATCCCCATGTGCCCCAAATCTCCTTGTCCAGCAGCAGCGGCAGGGACTGTTGCCAAGTATCTCCATGCTTCCTCCTCCCTACAATGGCTGTTATCAGCATGGCAGCAGAGGAAAGAAGGTGAAGGCCCCTCTCTTTCTTTTCCCATGTCCTCCTCTATTTTGGTCCTCTCTGACCCACCCCCAATATTGTTGTAACATCCCCTGGGACCTTACAGTGAAGGGCAGGGAATAAATTAAAATAATAACACTCACGACAAAAAGAATAACAACCACACTGGGGAATAAGCCCCAGAAATCATTGACATTTCCCAGCATTTGGTGATTGAGGAAGACAGAGAAGGGGGTTCTTCACTGGCTAGGACTAAACCAAAAGCTACAGAAGGACTGGGTTCCAACGCTCGCCACATTTTAAGGCACACGTTATGAACTGCTATGGTTTGTATTCTGAGAAAATGAATTGTGAAGTCCAGTGACATGACTCACACTTTCACATATCCACATGAGTTCGTCAGCCCTCACAACAGAGTGAACATGCAGGAACAGGTGGCTTGTCAGTCAAATCTGCCTCATGACTCCTGGCAGAAGTTGGGTGAAAATATTCACCAATGATTCTCAAATGTTGTTCTTTCTTCTGTTTCTCTTTGGGGTGTATGCTTAATGACCGAGCCATGTCCAAGTCTCCCCAAGAGAGTATTTTACTGGAATTCAAATCAAATTATACCTTCTGTTGTAGGATCAAAAAAGCAGCACTCTCCTATAACTACACTTTTCCTTTTCTCTACTCTCTACATTTATGTCCAAAGTACAGATCATGATTGAACCATTATGAGCGCTCAAGCCAATCTGGCCGGTCTTTTTCCTCCCCAAGGTTCCCAAATCTGGAACGCAGACATCCCTTGGCAACCAATTCCAGTTCATACTGTGCCTCATTCAGCGGAAAAGGCAAGGAAGCATTTGGCGTTCCTGAAAACTATTCAGTGGAAACATTGCAGCCTTAGAGAGGAATGTTTCCCTTCAGTATATCTTGAAGATATAGAGATATTGATATTAAGAGAGTTCAGGATATGTATGTGTGTGTATGTATATATGTATATATATATATATATATATATATATATATATATATATATATATATATATATATATATATATATAAACATGTCTTGGAGCTGTGGTGCTAAGTAAGAGCCATAATGCAAGGTGGTGTCAGAAATCTCAGATCCCAGCCTAGAAAAAACAAGGGTCACAAAAGTTGCTCAAGCAGTCATTCAGGCAGATACAAACAAAAAGACACAGAAGCAGTAAGAGTGGGAAGTTAGATGTTCTTAGTCCTAGCTGGGGGGTGGGGTGGGGTGGGGGGCGTGGAATTGCTATCACAGTAGGTTAAAGATAAAAGGGAGTGAAAGGCTTTGAATGGCTCCTTGATTTCACCAGTATTTGTCTCATCACTAAGGTCTCCTTGTAAGAGATATTTTGGTTAAGATGACAGATGCTACTAAGGCCACTGATGGAAGAAAAATGTTAATGTATTCGGCTGTAGGTATGAACATTTTAAATTGACCAAACCTGCTATAGTTCACATTTTTCCTGCTCCTTTCTAGCTCCCCTTTCTATTTGGCGACACTGTTTGTCTACTCAATTCACATTATGTTCATCACATATTTTAAAAGTTGAGTTGAACACCACTTTTTAATTTGAAGGAAAAGCAGCTGTGCCCCTGATCCTGCGACCCTGCCCTTCTGGTCTGGATTGGGCTCCACACAGTACATTGTACCTTGGGAACACATGGGGAGGGTTTGAGGCAGGAAACCTGCACAGCCCTACAACTCAGATCAGGTGTGATGTGCCAGATCAGAACAGTCACACTTCCAGATAGGTGATTAATGTAACATCTCAGTGATATTGAAGGCCACATCAGGGCAATCCCCAGGTGTCATGAGTATAGCTTAAAAGACAACCAAAATGCAAAAAATAGAATAAAATA
Organism: Zootoca vivipara; assembly: GCF_963506605.1. Classification (NCBI taxonomy): domain Eukaryota; kingdom Metazoa; phylum Chordata; class Lepidosauria; order Squamata; family Lacertidae; genus Zootoca; species Zootoca vivipara. The sequence goes on along the minus strand of NC_083287.1, from coordinate 12,829,789 downwards.
AAAATTAACCAGATTCTTGGGCTGGGAAGAGGGAACCTCAAGTAGGGGTGTAACATATCCATTTCTGTGCTGGCATGTATTTGTTAAACAAGTGGCTCTCTCCATTTCACTGCTGCTAACATTCTGCATCCCAAACCACAATTCATTCCCCCCCCCCAAATATGACAGGTTCTTACATAATTAAGGTTGTCATGTTTTACTTCTCTCTTGTGCCTTGTAGAGCTGCAGGGCATCAGGATGTTGTTGTTGTTGTTTAGTCGTTTAGTCGTGTCCGACTCTTCGTGACCCCATGGACCATAGCATGCCAGGCACTCCTGTCTTGCACTGCCTCCCGCAGTTTGGTCAAACTCATGTTTGTAGCTTCGAGAACACTGTCCAACCATCTCGTCCTCTGTCATCCCCTTCTCCTAGTGCCCTCCATCTTTCCCAACATCAGGGTCTTTTCAAGGGAGTCTTCTCTTCTCATGAGGTGGCATCAGGATATTGATGGTCTATTGACTCCCAAACTCCAGATGGGACCCCACTCAGTAGTTTCATGTAGATAGTCATGCCATCAGCAGGAAGGGGGGGAAATGGGACTCTTCGATAATACAGTGGTACCTCGGTTTATGAACACGATTGGTTCCGGAAGTCTGTTCATAAACTGAAGCGTTCATAAACTGAAGCAAACTTTCCCATTGAAAGTAATGGAAAGTGAATTAATCCATTCCAGACGGGTCCGCGGCATTCGTAAACCGAAAATTCGTAAACCCAGGTGTTCGTAAACCGAGGTTCCACTGTGTATAGATCAGGGGTAGGTAACCCAAGGCCCGGGGGCCGGATCTGGCCCAATCGCCTTCTCAATCCGGCCCGCGGACAGTCCGGGAATCAGCCTGATTTTACATGAGTAGAATGTGCCCTTTTATTTAAAATGCATCTCTGGATTATTTGTGGGGCATAGGAATTCGTTCATTCCCCCCCTATATATATATATATATAGTCCAGCCCCCCACATGGTCTGAGGGACAGTGGACTGGCCCACGGCTGAAAAAGGTTTCTGACCCCTGATGTAGATGTTAAATGAAATGGGAGGGAAATCAAAGCCTGTGCAACCCCACACTGGCAACTACACAGGGCCAAACAACCCCCTCCCTTGAGGACCACCACCTTGGGAAAAGACCACCTCAGTAAGAACAGAAGCACTGCAAAGCTCAGAAAAATACAACAGGGACACACACTCTCTACCTTATCCTAAAGCACTGAGTACATTTGAGTAGGCATGGAACCTGCCATGAAAACCTTTTGGGGGCATATAGATTACATGGGTGGGGTAGGAGTTTGGTTTTTTTGCGTACTTAAAGTCCAGGATTTCTATGTAGAAGTGTAAGAGGGAATGAGCTACAAATGTGAAGAAACTACATGTTAAAATACTGAATTATCTGACTGTCTAGAACCAGCCTGAGGATCCTACAACTCCTAAGTTGTGCATTTCTTTCTTTTTAAGCTCCTGGTTGCATAATTGTGAAAAATAGATATTTCACATGTCATAGGCCATAATCAGAGGACTTGTCTAATATGGCATCCATAGAGCTAACAGGGTCTGAGATCAGAACTTGTGTGCGTGTGTGTGCGTGTGCGCACGTGCGCAGACACACTTCTGTAATGAGAGTTGTAAGGAATTCTTTTCTTTCCCTTTATAGCACGATATCACATTAGCTGTCCTCCAGATAGCACTGGATGTTTTGAAACCACATCTGCCTCCATATGCCGCTTGCCAATTTTTTTGAACTATATAAAGAAGACGATGGGTAAATATGAACTCACAGGTGAAATAGCCAGCAGTGGTTCACTGGGTAAACTTTTGCAAATTCACTCAGCTTCTCAAACCCACAGTGAGTGCAGTATTTCTTTTCTCAATTTGTGCACTGTTAAAATGGGTCAAAAACCAGTTGCATTCCCTCTGTGTTTGAGCCTGAAGTCCAGCTGTTCAAAATGCTTTTGAATTATCATTTCATAGTTGGGCTGAGGTGTGCGTGCCTTTGAAAGACAGAAAGGGCTGAGCCACACTTTGTGCCAGAGTTTTTCAACCTTGAGTCCCCAGATGTTGCCTTCATCTCTGGAGAGCATTTTAAGCAATTTGCTTGCATGTATTTCAGCGTTCTGCCACTGTTACATAGACCCTTCATTGGCTAGCAATACATAACTCCACCCATCCATTATCTCAGAGCATTTATTTTAGAATGGAAGTTTTCTAGTGATCCCGGGGCAATATATGGCTGCATCTTATGAGAATGACCACATTGTAGTCCAATCAGGGGGCGACCTGACTTTCTTCTTTGCAGTCAGTTCACCATCGAGATGTATTATCGGACCAGTACTGATTCTCCACCTGAACAGCTCATTTTGCCGGGCTGCGAAGTGGCTTGTCCCTTGCAGAAGTTTAAAGAACTGGTTTCTCCTGTCATACCAGGGGACTGGCAAGCAGAATGTAACAGTAAATGAGAGGTAAGATAGGGTGGAAACAAACGCACGTAAAACAGATGTGTCATCATTCAAGATCCCAGCTTGACCTTCCTCTCAAAATCATAATAATAATTAGTGGGGCTGGACTGTTTTAGGTTTTGGGAATACAGCTTCCACCCCCACCTTCATCCTGCCCCACCCTCAAGACACTGGAAAGCAGGCTTCCCTGTTATCCTGGGAACTGTAGTTCATTAAGGCTGTCAGGAATTGTAGCTTTGTGAGGGGTAAAATGCAATTCCCAGTGTACTTTGGAGGACGTCACTGTTGGGAGGAAAGCTACAACAATTGTAATACGTTACCTAAAAATGAGGCAAGGCAGTAGATGCAAAGGCAGCCTATTCTTCCTCTTTACTGATTCCTACTTTCTTTTTTTTTTAGTAATACTTATTGGTAAAAAAAATTCACTTCCTTTCAGGCTTCAATTCCTTCAGGCGTCTTCTCCAAGTTTATTTGGAGTCAGTATGTTAAGTATGAATGAATGAATTTATTAATACGGTCACAGACCAGCATCAACACGCACAATATCACAGATCATAAAACATAACAAAAATACAAAGGGCAGAGTGAATATAACAAGGCTTTAAATATAAAATTAAAATTACTTATTAACGAACCCCCTGTAGTTAACATTTAGGGGTTGGATCATTATGGGATACCACTTGCTTCCTGCGATTGATTGCAGACACACAAAATTTGGCTACATTTAATGTAGTCTTGGGATTCTTGTCCTCTAGCAGTAGTTTTAAACTATGATGTTCGGATTCTTTCATGAACTTTTGCAAGACAGGTGTAATAAAAGTCAAACGTATATCTTCATACAAACGACAACGTAAAAGTACATGTGAGGCAGTTTCTATGTTAAGTAGTGTTAATTTCTTCTTAAGCAATTTCTGTTACCCACTTTGCCACAAGTACTTTTAAGGTAGTTAACAAAATGCAATACCCCACCCCAGTTATCCTCAAACAACCCTATGAAGTGGGCTAGACTGTGTGGCTGGCCCAAGGTGAGCCAGTCTGCTTCATGGAAAAGTGGGGGATTTGAACCCAGGTCTCCCTGGTCCTAGTCCTGCACGCTAACCAATACATCACCCTGGCTTTCATGTACTATAGATGGACATCGATCTTAAAAGGAATGCAAATGTATGCATAACTTATAAAGACTATCTGCATATTTCCCAAATATATATTTCTAAATGTGGGCAGTGTTTTTGACCTTTCTGGATGTTGCTGTTATCTCTCATCTTCTACCAGGATGAAATGGAAAGTCAAATAAAGGGCAAATCAGCAAATTAACATCCTCAGGGAGGAAACTGGAGAGTGAATAAATTGTGGGACACCAGCAGCACTACATGACGGTTGATGCTTTCATGCAGTCCTCCTCATCAACATTTTCTTCTTCCCAGTGATAATTCTAATCAAATAAAAACCAGGCAAACAAGTTGCAATAAATTAGTTTGAGCAAACACCACCAACTGCCACATCATTTGCAAGTCAATGTGTATTTATACGCTGCTGAACTGTAAATTCTTGGGGTCGGGGAAGCCTCTGGGGGTGAGGGGAAGCAAGGATTTATTTTGCAACATTACTGGCAAATATAAGGGTTAGGATAAAGCATTCCCAAGTGCTACTGAGCTTTATTATTATTATTATTATTATTATTATTATTATTATTATTATTATTATTACCCCACCCATCTGGCTGGGTTTCCCCAGCCACTCTGGGTGGCTCCCAACAGAATATTAAAAACACAATAAAACATCAAACATTAAAAGCTTCCCTAAACAGGGTTGCCTTCAGATGTCTTCTAAAAGTCAGATAGTTGCTTTTTTCCTTGACATCTGACGGGGGGGGCATTCCACAGGGTGGGTGCCACTACCGAGAAGGCCCTCTACCTGGTTGCCTGTAGCCTTACTTCTCACAATGAGGGAACCGCCAGAAGGCCCTCGGTGCCGGACCTCAGTGTGCGGGCTGAACAATGGGGGTGGAGACACTCCAATAATCTTTTTCAGTAACCCATTTACCTATTTCATGCACAAATCCTGTATTCTTCAAGCACCGCTTTCATTTATCCAACTGTTGGATAGGCCAGAAGGTTTGAATTCTGACAACTCATCTAGTGCAGTAAACAATAAATACAGATCATTCATGGGGGCGGGCAACCTGCCAGAAACAATAAAGGAAAAACATTGAGAAAGGAGGGCTGTGCTACCAGGACAAGTTGTACAGGATCTCAGCTTATCACTGCAGTTCTGTTCAGTTTCTACAGCTTTGAAGTGCCTGATCCCATGCCAGCTGCAAAGGCTGTTCCAGCTCCCTCCTCCCTATGTCAAAGAAGATGTGCGGGTGGGGAGAGAAACATATTGTTGCATGTCACCCCAATCACTGAGAGGAGTGAGATTCCAGGGGTTCCAGACACTTTCCCGGGGTTCATGTTCCATTCAGAATGAGGTACAGCAGAGACTGTGGTGTCTTTACGATATATGGTTTATTCACATATATGCAACCTGAGCTTACGATGGAGGGGCTCATGGCATCAACACTCCGAAAAGGTCTTGCTTCTCCCATTGCCACAGTTAAGAGCAGTAGATTCTTAATCTGGGGGACCGGGTTCGTGTCTCCGCACCTCCACATGCAGCTGCTGGGTGTCCTTGGGCTAGTCACACTTCTCTGAAGTCTCTCAGCCCCACTCACCTCACAGAGTGTTTGTTGTGGGGGAGAGGAAGGAAAAGGAGAATGTTAGCCACTTTGTGACTCCTTAGGGTAGTGATAAAGCGGGATATCAAATCCAAACTCTTCTTCTTCTTGGTCTGAAGCAGAAATCAAGGGTCCATACTTAGGGACATTACCAAGAAGCTGGTCTGACTATTCCAGCAATGGAATCCTTGCTGGATCCAGCAATTAGAAGGGACTCATGCATACAGCCTAACCCTGCCAAAACAACAGCAGCAACTCACAACAATTCTAATGGTTTGTCCTGCTGGCTTTCAAGCTGGCTTTGTCAAAATCAGTGTCAACTTGTCCTTTTTTAATGTGTTTCCCACACACACAATGCTGATAGCCTTGAACTTGTTAATGTCTTTCACCTGCATTTTCCAAATTACTAACAGCCTCCAGCTTTTTGAGGTTGTAAAAGCATTTTGGCTCTGGTGTGCAAATAATTCAGATTCTATATTCCTGAATTCAGTAGTGGCACAACAACTATTAAAGATGCCCTTTCCTTCTCTCTGTGGTGGCTTTTATTTACGTGGACGTTGCCACCCTTCCACCTCCCTTTAGAGTTCTCAAACAGAAGTCATTTATATAGGTGGTTTTTGCAGCAGGTAATTGTGTTAAAATCTTCAACTGGTCATCAAATTGCATTGCACTCTATAAACAACTTCCTCTGTTCTTCTGAAAAAGTGGTATCAATATGTCCATAATGAAAAATATTCCTGAAGCGCTCAAGGAGTTGCTACTGTTTTTCCAGCAATAGAATTTGCAGGGAAAGAGTCTGCGTACTTGTATACTTCTGAATTCAATGAATTTCTGGATTCTACTAATTACAGAAACCAATAAGTTTATCCTATCAAAAAACAATTGCGGTCTTTTCATGATTAACCTGGGTGTGCTGTATTTAATATGGAGGATAACAGGACCCCTTTGGGCCATAATGAATGACCCCAATGAAGCATTTAGAACAAATGTACACACTGATTGGGTGTCCTCAAATATCTAAACTGATGAAACTGTGGAAAAGAACTTACTCACTAGATGTCACTCTACTCCTTCAAATCTCAGATTGTGGTTAAGTCAGCCAGGGATGTTTTTCACTGTGAGTTAGAATCTCCACACAAAAAAACAAGGAATATTCAGTGTTATGTTGGAGGGGATGCCAGGAAACAGGGAATTATGTTCATATGTGGTGGGGGTGTAAATGTGTACAAATATGTACATTTTTTTGGCAAGGGGTGTTTAAGGAAATAACAGAAATCACTGAGTTAAAGCTGACCGAAAATCCAGAGGTAGCATTATTACCAATTTACGATGGTGTGGAAGGTTCATAGGCTATGAAGGACATGCTCACAAATTTATTGGTAGCTGCACGAATTATTATAGCTACGGTAGGAAGTGGAAGGGGCAAGCAGAATATAAAAGGGAAGAATGGTATAAAGAGATGTGTGATATAGCTATTAATGATAAAGGTAAGATGGGGAATATGCAGGAGAAATTATTTTGAGGAGATATGGAGGGGGTTTGTAGAATTTGTACTGTTAAAACGGAAAGGGGTCAAACCATCGCAAGAGGTGTTGAAATTTTGGGAGGTTGGATAGTTACAATGGAATGGTCTCAGTGGTGGGGTGCACAATTTTATTCTTATTTATTTATGATTATTACTTTGTCAAAATAAATAAAAAATTTTATAAAAAACCCACACAAAAAGAAAAGGGGAAAAATAATCTCCACTGTTCCCCCATTCACATTTAATGGGGAAGCTACGTAACATAATCAAATATTTATTCTCCTGTGTTTTCCCTGTGCTTTATCCAGTTTCTTTTGAGAACTCACAAAGCCTCTTTTTTCTTCTTTTTCTTCTTTTCTGATGGGTGGGGTGGAAAACTGAACAGTAGTAGCATGATTGCTGCAGGCATAGATTATTTTGGCAAGGTAGTTCCACCCTTTCTGAAGGGACGTAGTTTTGACATGTGCGCCTTGATCCAAACAATTCCAATGTGCTCCAGTTCAGGGGGACAGATCTGGGGACAAAAAGTAGCCTGTTGGTTCCTGCTTAATTGTTTTAGATAGATACTTTATTGTCCTTGTACATAGTACAATGAAATTGAATGCCGTCCCATGAAAACAAAAACAAAAACAAAAACACAATTACCGGTACAGCCACACATACATACACACACACACATCGCAACTCCCCAATATCATATTATTTAGTTACATATTATTGGAGCCTCAGCTTCAGGATCTGTCCTACCAGTGAGCACTCAGGGCTGATTTCCTTCAGAATGGATAGGTTTGATCTTCTTGCAGTCCATGGGGCTCTCAAGAGTCTCCTCTCCAGGGGGGAGAGCAGCGAGAGCGACGTTGCGCCCCAAAGAACCCCGGGTCGAGCATCCCGGGGATGAAATTGCTCAGCAGAGCCCCAATCCGGACTCCCCAACTCTCCGGTAAGCTCTAATAAGAGCCCCGGAGCAAGAAGGGTAGTAGTCACGGGGGGCATCTTGAGCGACAGCGTTACCCTAACGGAGTGAAGCTCCGAGCCGGAGGCTGAGAGCGCTGGATACTTCCAAAGAACAAGCTGGAAAAAAGACTGTGAGTAAAGGATTTAAAAGCATTTTATTGGATTATAATTTGGAAATGGGAGAGAGAGAAAAACGGAAGCCACCTCCTCCCACTGGTAGTTTTAAGAAGCAGTTAATAAAAGTACCCGAAGCCGAGATCAGAAGTTTCTTTTTAATATAAAGATATCTTCAAGGACTTAAAAAAGATTCTCCCCTGGAAGCAGGGTAAAAGGGGAGAAGGATATTGATGATTAAAATTCCCGACAAAGAGAGGAATCAGAATTGGGAAAAGCCTATTTTTTCCCTGGAGCCGGCAGCCCTGACAGATCAGTGAGTTTATTAGGATATTATAAAGGAAAAGAAGGAAAAGAGTTTTTGACTTTCTGGAATTCATATGTTAAATATTTGTATAGAATTTAATGTAATAGGACTTTGAGAAGATACATTGCAGCCAGTTTTGTGAAAATGCGGTTGGGGAAATAAGTAGTGACTATTTCCCGTCCTCCAAGACAAGTTTTGACCTTGAAAGGACTGGAAAATGTCAACAAAAGTGTATCCACCTGGGTTTCAGCAAAATGTTTTGAGAAGCCTGTGGGAACTGAAAACTGGAATGTACCATGACGGAATACAACTGCAAGAAATAAAGCAGCAACTACAGATGGAGGACACTAATGATGGAATACCAGACGAAGACAGTACAGAAATTGAATCGAAAGACAGTGACAGTGATAGTGTAAACCAAAATGAAGTCCACCACGAAGGAAAAGAGGAATACGTACAACAAGAAGGCTTGAGGAATATCCCTCTTATGTGGAGGGAAGGACAGGAACTTGTAGGAATTCAGAACAAGGAAAAGGACGTTCAAAGAAGTGGGAAAATCCCGGGGGGGGGGCACAATGATTGCTGGGTTGTAAAACATTGGAGAAAGGGGGTGGGATGAAAGGAGAATGGACATTTGATTACTAGGACTGATTAAAAGGACTGAAAACTGGACTGACGATTATGGAACTTGCTAGAATGGAAGGGGTTAGCTGGGAATAGGGGAAGAGAAGGTATATTAGAGGATAGTCTTATAGTGAATTAAAATTGGGAATGAAAAAATGGTTTAAACGTTATGGAGGTTTTTGGAGGAAAATTTAGGCAAGGGAAGAAAACAGATTTTGAATAGGTTGAATTAAGATATGTTATGAAAATGATAATATTAAATTTAGAATGTTGTAAGAAGTTATAAGAAAAAGGATTAGTATATTTAAAAGAAGGTTAGAAAAATTGGCAAAAAGAAAGGGGACAATGATAAGAAAACTGTTAAAGGAGAATTTAAAATGAAGACCGGGGAAGGGGGGAGGTAGGGGAAGCCTTCAAAATAATGTTTATGGATAATGAATGGATATGGTATTTTTCTTCTTCTTTTTTGTTTTTGTTTTTCTGTTTTTCTTTTCTCTTTTCATTTTTTGTGGGGGGGGGTGGGGCTTTTCTTTTTTATAAGATATGTATAGATAGATAGATAGTTGGGTGGACTCCCTCCTTAATCTTCCCTCGCCATCCTAGAGCTTCCTGGTGGCAGGAGGGGGCTCTGGGGGGGGAGAGGGAGGAGGGGACAAACCCAATTATAAAATGGACCACCTTCAACTATCCACTTTGCATGGGACTCTCTCGTGGCAGGAGTGGGCTCGTGGGGGGGGGTAGAAGAAGAGGGAGAATATGTTATGTACGTCTTGCTTTATTGTGTAAAATTAATAAAAATTATTATAAAAAAAGAGTCTCCTCCAGCACCATAATTCAAAAGCATCAATTCTTTAGCAATCAGCCTTCTTTATGGTCCAGCTCTCACTTCCATACATCACTACAGTACTGGGAAAACCATAGCTTTAACTATATGGACCTTTGTTGGCAAGGTGATGTCTCTGCTTTTTAAGATGCTGTCAAGGTTTGTCATTGCTTTTCTCCCAAGAAGCAGGCGTCTTTTAATTTCGTGACTGCTGTCACCATCTGCAGTGATCATGGAACCCTAGAAAGTAAAATCTCTCACTGCCTCCATTTCTTCCCCTTCTATTTGCCAGGAGGTGATGGGACTACTACCAAAGGGTAGTAGTCAACTACATTTTACTCAGAGTAGACCAATAGAAATTAAGGCTCAGGTAAATTAATTTGAGTAGGTCTGATTAGCATTTAGTTGAATGGCACCCAGAGAATCTTACCTTAAAGATAATCAAATTTATTATGGCATAAGAAGACACTACGGTCCATTTCATTAGATGCATCAAATGCTATCCTGAGTTTCAGAGGTGTGTGTGTGTGTGTACACGGACACACACACACACACACACACACACACACACACACGGCTTGTGGAAATAAGATGTAAACTTAGTGAGAGGACTTTGGTATATAAAGGTTGGTTCTGTTGCCGGCCCTACTATTGGGCAGAATTAAACAACCACCTCAGCCAACGGTTACGATGAGTGGGGCGTGATGGTGAAGTGTTGATGGGCAAGGGCTATGCGGAACTTAAAGAACTTTTTTCTCACTTGCCTTTATAATTTTAACTATATGCTCCTCAGACTCGTTGGGCAAGGCTCCCACCTTTGACATGAAGCATTTTTGCTTCTTCCTCCCTCCTTGAAACCTTAAACCTAGGAAGGGCCTGTGTAACCCACTGCTGTGCATTACTTTAACAAGGGCAAACACATTCATTAGGAGAGGTGAGGCAAAGAGCAGCCACCATTATGGGCAACTACCTCAGAAAGTTTAGATATGCCCAATGTTACCTTTCTGTAAGGCCCTGAACCTTTAAGTGCAGGTTGGTAGTGAGGCTTCCCTTAAACTTTCAAAATGAGTTATGAATTTCCTCAGCACTGTAAGATTCCCTCTTTTTTTGGTTGATATCTTTTTTGTTATAAAGGGCTCTAAATTTTAGTTCCTGAGCATGATGACTTTTGGGGAAACTGCTGTGGAGCTGAGGTGAATGTGAAGAAATTGTTTCTGCTCCTGTCAGCGTGAAGCTCAAACTTCATGAGGCCACATCCCAAAAGATATTTCTGTGGAAAGATTGTCCTATATGTTATTAATTTCACGACACTTCTGTAAATGATAGCATTTTTGTTAAATCCTCATTGATGTATTGATATTTAAGATAAGTCGTGACCGACTCTGGGGTTGCGGTGCTCATCTCGCGTTATTGGCCGAGGGAGCCGGCGTACAGCTTCCAGACCATGTGGCCAGTATGACAAAGCCGCCTCTGGCGAACCAGAGCAGCACGCAGAAACACTGTTTACCTTCCCACTGTAGCGGTACCTATTTATCTATTTGCACTTTGACATGCTTTCGAACTGCTAGGTTGGCAGTTCATGTTATTTACCTCTGTATAAAATCTTTGCTATGAGTCCCTCCAGACGAGATCCTAAACCTTTGATAAACAAACTAAATAAGTTAAATAGTTACATCTGTATGCCAAGCCTTCTGAGGTAAAATGGTGCCGCTACACATCACTAAAATCATATGTGAAAGCACCCCCACTTTGTTCTTATTTTCATTTATTGAACATACGTGTACGGAATCTTAATTAATGGAAATGATTATGGCAATGTGCCCTATCTTTAGTGCCATGAAATATAATTTTCATTTCCCTCAAACAACCAGGCACACTCAGTTCCTCTCTTGCAATTCTTGGTTGCCCTGTATTAGCTAAAGGGCAACATCCTGACCATAATGGATGCCCATGATGCTCTGTAGCCAATGCAGCTTCTGACTTTCAACTCTGAAATGTCTGTGTCCAATTTCCGCTCAGGGCAAATGTTACTATGGTCCATTGGATGTTGGGTCTGTTTCTACAATAGTATGTACGTCAGCTTTTTAACATTCTCTTCTTCAATGAACACTTGATCTATGGAGATAATGGTATTGTGTTGTGCTGATGTCCTCCTTGACTGACCATGCTGTGGAACCGTAATGCCCATGATTATTTGCCCATGCAAATACTTCAACTGGCCATGAGATTATGCATCTGTGCAGAATATCTTCTTCTTCTTCTTTTTAATCATTTTTATTGTTTTTCCATATACAAAGTTATAAACAAAGAACTGTAAAGTATATTCATATAGAGATTCCTCCGAATCTCAGGACTTCCCCCCATCCCCACCATGGGGTCCCATTTTAAACATTTAATAAATAAGAAGACAAAGGGAAAACAATTTAAATAAGATCCAAAAAGAACTCGAGGAAAAAGAAAAAGAATTAGTAAAAAAACCCAAAGATACTAAAGTGGCATCTGAAATTAAGATTCTGCAAACAGAGTTATCAATATTAACGGGACAAGAAATGGAGAAAAAAATTAAGTGGGCCAAACAAAGAAATTTTGAAATGGGGGGGAAAGTGGGGAAGTTATTGGCTTGGCAATTAAAAAAGAAACAGAATGAAAGAATAATCACAAATATCAAAATGGATGGGAAAAATTGGGTTAAGAGAGAAAATATACATAAATGCTTCATGAAATATTATGGGAATTTGTATAAAGGAGACCAAATTAATGAGAAAATGATAAGAGAATATATCAGAAACCATAAGTTAGAAAAGATAAGGGAGGAAGAGAAAGAGAGGTTAAATAAACCCATTTCCTTGCAAGAGGTACATGAAGCAATTGGGAATTTAAAAGCAGGGAAGTCCCCTGGTACGGATGGGCTCACTAGCCAGCATTACAAAACCCTCAAAGAAGAAATAGGAGAGACTTATGTGAAAGTAGTCAATAAAATAATGGAAGAAGGGAAAATGCCCCAGTCTCGGCAAGAGGCTTTTATAACTCTCATACCGAAGGGAGACAAAATGGATTCAGTAGAGAACTTTAGGCCCATTTCCCTATTAAATGTTGATTACAAGATATTCGCAGCAATCATGGCAAAAAGATTAAAGGGGGTGCTAAATAGAATCATAGAAAAAGAACAACAAGGATTTCTCCCCCAAAGGAGGATGAACAATAATGTTAGAATTCTGATCAATTTGATTGAATACCTTGATTGGAACCCTGGTCGGGAAGCTGCCTTGATATTCCTGGACGCGGAGAAGGCATTTGACAATGTCAACTGGGAGTATATGAAAGGAGTAATAAAAGAAATAGGAATAGAAGGGAATTTTTTCAGAAGTATAGATACAATTTAAAAAAAACAAAAAGGAACTCTGATAATAAATGGAGACCTCTCCGAAGAAATTGAAATATCAAGGGGCACCCGGCAGGGATGCCCACTCTCCCCCCTCCTTTTCATCCTAACAATTGAAAGCCTACTGAAGGAAATAAAAGAAAGCGAGAGGATTAAAGGAATTAAAGTGGGTAGAAGTACATATAAAACGCGAGCTTTTGCAGATGACGTCATCATAATTTTAGAGGATCCTCTAGAGACAATAGGGCATTTGAAAAGAGTTCTAAATGATTACGGTAAAGTATCGGGCTTTAAAATAAATATGAACAAAACGAAAATTATTACAAAAAATTTAAGAGAAAAAGGGATAAAAGAATTGAGGGAAAAATCAGGATGGGAAATTGTAAATAAAGTGAAGTATTTGGGAATTGAAATTACAGCCAAAAATATAAACCTATTTGAAAATAATTATGGGAAAAAATGGAAGGAGATAGAGAGAGAGTTAGAAAGATGGAGTAATCTACAGATGACGTTATCTGCAAGGATAGCGGCGATCAAAATGGTAATATTACCAAAATTATCATTCTTATTTCAAATGCTCCCAATTGTGGAAAAAAAGGAAATTTTCGAAAAATGGAGGAAAGGGTTGAGTAAATTTATATGGGGGAAGAAAAGGCCAAGGATACAATACAGATTGTTGACTGATGCAAAGGAGAGGGGAGGATGGGGGGTCCCAGACCTAAGATTATACCATGCGGCAGCAAGCTTGGTGTGGCTAAAAGAATGGGTAGAATTGGATAATAAAGAGATATTAGACATAGAAGGGTTCAATAATATTCAGGGATGGCATCAATATTTATTAGAGGGGGGGAAAGGCGGATATAAAGAATTCACGAACCACGTGTTTAAAAGATCTTTATTAAAAATTTGGTATGAACATAAAAATATTTTGGAGCCGAAAACGCCCTGGTGGGCCTCCCCTATGGAAGCAACTGAACTATTCAGCAAATTCAGGCAGGGTAGATGGCCGACGTATTCGGATATCCTAGAGAGAGAGGGAGAACAATTAAGATTAAAACCATATCAAGTATTAAAACATGAATGCATGAGCTGGCTTCATTATGGCCAGATCCAAAGCTTATTTAATAAACATTTGAAAATTGGTTTTCCCGAAAATAAATCTAAATTGCAGGAGATATTATTGGAAAATGGTGGAAAACCAATGTCAAAACTCTATGCTTACCTTCTCGAGTGGGAATTAAAGGATGAATTGGTAAAAACCACGATGATACGTTGGGCCCAAGACTTAGGGAGACCTATATTTAGTAACAAATGGGAAAGACTCTGGAAAGAATGAATGAAATTCACGGCGTGCTCAGGTATTAAGGAGAATATTCTTAAAATGGTTTATAGATGGCATCTAACGCCGGCCAAAATTGCCAAAATACACAAAAATGATTCCAACAAATGTTGGAAATGTAAAGAGAAAATTGGTAATTATTACCACTGCTGGTGGCAGTGTGGCAAGGTTCAAGGATTTTGGAACGGAGTATATGAAAAATTGAAAAAAATGTTGAAAATGACGTTCCCCAAAAACCCAGAAATATTTTTATTGAATATGATCCCAGAAAATATTCCCGAAGGAAAGAGAAATATATTATTATATGCTAGTGCAGCGGCCAGACTATTGTTAGCTAAAAATTGGAAGGGTGAAAAGATGCCGACAATATATGAGTGGCAGGAGAAATTGGTTGAATTCATGAATTTAGATAAAATGACCACAGCAATAAGGAACATCCCCAAACAGAAATGTATTAAGGAATGGAAACAGGTAGAGGACTATTTAAGAAAAGAGAATTTTAATATAGATCTGGTGATATGCTTATATTGAAGATAAAAAACAGGGAAAAATTAATAATAAATATAAAAATTAGCAGTAGGAATTTAAGGATAATCCAAAAGAAGCAAGAATTTGGGAAATTTGTAAAATAAAGCGATGTATGAACAGTGGGAAGTTTTTTCTTTTTCTTATGGCAATTTCCAACTTTTAATCTATAATTTTCCTTTTCCCTTTTCCTTGTTTATCTTTTTATCTTAGGATTTATAATTCAAACCTTAAGTTTATATGATATCTTACCTGGTACATTATTATAGGTGTCGATTTCCGTTATGTTATATCATTGTGTATTATCAGTTATATTATTTGATATGTTAAATTGTAAGACTATTGAAATGGAATAACATTTCAAATTAGTGTTTATATGTTCTCTGTCTTACTATATATATGTGTGCATATATATGGTTACATATATATAGCTCTTCCCCCCCCTTTTTTTTCTTTTTCTTTTTCTCCCTCTTTTTTTGCTATTCTTTGTTGTTGTCTGAATGTGATTTTTTGCTAATTTGTTATGTTGTGCCTTTGTTTTTGGTTAAATGAATTTCATATTGTACCTTGTGTTTGTATAACCGAAATAAAGTTTATTTTTAATTTTTTAAAAAAAACATTTAATACTGTACTACATATTCTTCCATACTCCAATTTTTATATCAAACCATGTTATCCATAATAATTTTAACACTACAGGGAAAGTTAAAATTCTGCTTTTGTTTCCATCTGCTTACAGTGGTTTCCTAAATAGCTTATAAATTTTTCCCATTCTTTTATAAAGTTTTTGTCCTCTTGGTTTCTGAGTGTTCCTGTCAGTTTTGCCATCTCCGCATAGTCCATCAGCTCAGTTTGCCATTCTTTTCTGGTAGGGACTTTGTCTTCTTTCCATCTCTGGGCTAGTAGCATCCGGGTGGCTGTTGTTCCATACATTAAAGTCTTCTCTGCTCCTTTGGTATGTCGGTACCTATAGGTAAAGGTAAAGGGGCCCCTGACCATCAGGTCCAGTCGTGACCGACTCTGGGGTTGCGGTGCTCATCTCGCTCTATAGGCCGAGGGAGCCGGCGTACAGCTTCCAGATCATGTGGCCAGTATGACAAAGCCGCTTCTGGCAAACCAGAGCAGCACACGGAAACACCGTTTACCTTCCCACTGTAGAGGTACTTATTTATCTACTTGCACTTTGACATGCTTTCGAACTGCTAGGTTGGCAGTTCATGTTATTTACCTCTGTATAAAACCTTTGCTGTGAGTCCCTCCAGACGAGATCCTAAACCTTTGATAAACAAACTAAATAAGTTAAATAGTTGCATCTGTATGCCAAGCCTTTCTGAGGTAAAATGGTGCAGCTACACATCACTAAAATCATATGTGAAAGCACCCCCACTTTGTTCTTATTTTCATTTATTGAACATGCGTGTACGGAATCTTAATTAATGGAAATGATTATGGCAATGTGCCCTTTCCTTAGTGCCATGAATTATAATTTTCATTTCCCTCAAACAACCAGGCACAGTCGGGTCCTCTCTTGCAACTCTTGGTTGCCCTGTATTAGCTAAAGGGCACCATCCTGACCATAATGGATGCCCATGATGCTCTGTAGCCAATGCAGCTTCTGACTTTCAACTCTGAAATGGCTATGTCCAATTTCTGCTCAGGGCAAATGTTACTATGGTCCATTGGATGTTGGGTCTGTTTCTACAATAGTATGTACGTCAGCTTTTTAACATTCTCTTCCTCAATGAACACTTGATCTATGGAGATAATGGTATTGTGCTGTGCTGATGTCCTCCTTGACTGACCATGCTGTGGAACCGTAATGCCCGTGATTATTTGCCCATGCAAATACTTCAACTGGCCATGAGATTATGCATCTGTGCAGAATATCTTCTTCTTCTACTTTTTAATTATTTTTATTGTTTTTCCATATACAAAGTTATAAACAAAGAACTGTAAAGTATATTCATACGGAGATTCCTCCGAATCTCAGGACTTCCCCCCCATCCCCACCATGGGGTCCCATTTTAAGCATTTAATACTGTACTACATATTCTTCCATACTCCAATTTTTATATCAAACCATGTTATCCATAATAATTTTAACACTACACGTAAAGTTAAAATTCTGCTTTTGTTTCCATCTGCTTACAGTGGTTTCCTAAATAGCTTATAATTTTTTTCCATTCTTTTATAAAGTTTTTGTCCTCTTGGTTTCTGAGTGTTCCTGTCAGTTTTGCCATCTCCGCATAGTCCATCAGCTCAGTTTGCCATTCTTTTCTGGTAGGGACTTTGTCTTCTTTCCATCTCTGGGCTAGTAGCATCCGGGTGGCTGTTGTTCCATACATTAAAGTCTTCTCTGCTCCTTTGGTATGTCGGTACCTATAGGTAAAGGTGAAGGGGCCCCTGACCATCAGGTCCAGTCGTGTCCGACTCTGGGGTTGCGGCGCTCATCTCGCTCTATAGGCCGAGGGAGCCAGCGTTTGTCCGCAGACAGCTTCTGGGTCATGTGGCCAGCATGACAAAGCTGCTTCTGGCGAACCAGAGCAGCGCACGGAAATGCCGTTTACCTTCCCGCCGGAGCAGTCCCTATTTATCTACTTGCACTTTGATGTGCTTTCAAAATGCTAGGTGGGCAGGAGCTGGGACTGAGCAACGGGAGCTCACCCCGTTGCAGGGATTTGAACCGCCGACCTTCTGATCAGCAAGCCCTAGGCTCTGTGGTTTAACCCACAGCGTCACCTGGGTCCCGTTGGTACCTATAACTCCAAAAAAAAAAGTTTCTGCGTTCTTAACAAAAGTTATTTTAAGCACTTTTTCATTTCATAATATATCATCTCCCAGAAAGCTTTTATTACCTTACATGTCCACCACATATGATAAAATTGTACCTTTTTTTCTTTACATCTCCAGCAGATATTATTACTTGTCCTATACATTTTTGTACGGAATATCTTCTAAATAGGTTTGGGTTATTGTTTCCACCATCACTGACATACCTTCACCCTGAGTAACAACCAGTGTGGTGGGCGAGTGGGATGTTTCTCCCCTCCTGGCAGCAATACCACTATGTTTGCTTATTTATTTAGAAGATTTGCACCCCACCCACCACTGGATCAAGCGGTCCTCAAGGCAGCCAGCAAAAGACGGTAATCACATGAATGCATATACACAAATTGAGCTGTGGATGGATAGGGGTTGGAGTAAGCTTCCTGCAGCTATTCCTTCTCCGGCCAATTGGAAAGGTCCAGGCTTACCTTCAAACTGCCATTATGTTCTTCCTGGAAGAACATAATCTCCCCATTATCTTTGGTTCCCTGCCCATAAGCAGAAACCCAAGTCTCCTTCCTTTTGTAGATAAACCATGGGGCACAGCCTCCAGGAAAGTGTGGTCCTCCAGCCCTACAGAATTTGGCATCTCCTTCTCAGTCCTTGACTATATTACAAAAATACATAAATCAGTAGCCTTCAAGTTAAACTCCAAGATGAAATTTAGAGAGAGTCTCCACCCCTTGGTTTGCTCTTTATAAAGCACAACTTTCCCCCTTTCCACCTTCACTAACTAGGTAATTCATAATTACTGCCAGGAGCAACGGGGTCAGTGATGCTTCTGCGGCACGGTTTCAATAGTTGTGGCTTCGCCTTCTTCAGCCTGTTCTTGGGTCTACTTCTCCCGAGTATCACAGGAAGGGAACTGAAGTATGTTGTATTGGTAAGCGTGAGGTCTTCTTTTCATTGCTAACAATGGCCTTGACACTGTAGATCTTTGCAGTTCTTCTTTCTAAAAGTATGTTCCTGTGAATGATTTTATGCAGTTTGACATGCTGAGCAGAATTTTTTTCAGAAGGTTTGTTTTTATGAGAAAATTTCTGTGGTTTTTCTCCCCCCCCCTTAAAAAAGACCACTTGGAATATCCCACCCCCATCCCCTATTTCTAACCATATTTTGTGGTTGCCATCTTTCCATTATTCCCACCCCCCACAGTGCTTTTGAAGAATGATGCTAGAGAAGTACTTCTAAGTACCACCACACACAAATAGCATTGTTTAAAGGAAAGGGTATGAAATGTCTATATAGAAACCAGAGCTTGAACAAAATACTGTCTAATTGAATTTAAACTCTCAATTTTTCTGGTCAGCTTTATGAAGAACACACAATGGGCTTGTAAGTGTTCAGTCATACAATATTTCACTTGACATCTGAATGTTAACGCCCAACAGCGAGCAGATTTTGCAATGCATGTTTTCTGAATATGAGAAAATGTTGTATTCCCTTTTTGCTTCCTTTTTCCAACTGTACAGCACTAAGGTTCCACGCAAACTATCACTTATTCTTTGCAGCACACAACAGTATTATTGACAGTCTTCCTTTTGTAGATACCCACCCTCAAAGTCTGTTAGCTCTAGAATAGGGGTTCCCGAACTATGGTCCATGCCCTTCCTTCAGGTGGTCTGCAACATGTCCTCATAATGATTTTGAATACTTATTTTATTTCTTCCATTGTTTTTCAGTTTGAATTATATGAAATGCAAAGTGTAGTACAATAAGATATAAGACATGAAAGAAGCACTAAAAATAGAATTAAAAATTATACAGCACAGAGTGGATTGCAAGCACTACAGTAGTCAAGAAAACCATTAAGACCAACAGACGTTTTCAAATGGTCCAGGAGAAACCACTTCTCTAGAAATTCCTTATGTACATTGTGTTCTCCTCTCAAAAGGACAAAAACTAAAATCGAAATACAGCTGTATTAGCGAATCCCCTTCAACTTCTCACCCTGCACAGAATTGCAGAGGCACAGCACTGCTAGGAGATATTCTGGCAGCTTTTTCATAGTGCATTTCTCTGATAACGAAGGCTATAATATTATAGGCACTTACTTAAAAAGCAGGACCCACTGAAGTCAAGTCATTGGGGCTTCTGAGAAGACAGGCATAGGGTAATGTTGTGAGAGGGCCGTGTGCTCCAGATTTAGAGCTGCGGCAGGGCAGTTAATACTTAATTCCAACAGATTGCATCCAGTTCTATTTTCTCTGAAAACTAACGCAATCTTCAAAACATTTCACCAGGTTTACCGGCATGGCGACAGAAACCCAGTTTCAACTTTTCCGACTAATGAGGTCAAAGAACACGTCTGGCCACAAGGATATGGACAGCTCACAACGGTCTGATAGCTGCTCTAAGGAATGAAATCGTATTTTGTTTATTTGTTTGCAGGCTCCAATAGTATCAGTGCCCATTTCAGTACAATGTACACAAACAATAATATAATTTATGTACGGTCCACTAACCCAAATTACAGAATGTAAACTATATAAATTTATTTTTTATTAAAAAAAAAAGAATCAAAGAGCAATCATAGACTAAGGTAAATTGCAGCATTTAGAAATTTTGCAACATTCTTTCCTTTTGCTGCTATTGAGAATGGGTTCTATCTCTCCCCCTCCCCAACCTGAGTCCTTATAATGACACTTCATCGTGAGGTAGTCTTTAAATATTGCTGTGGGCGAGAAGGGAAAGGCCGTGCATCAAGCAGGAAGTAGAATGGCAACAAAACATTGTTGAGAAGAAGACAAGCTGATGCCACCATCATAAGCCCCCACCCAACTCCCAGGCTGCAGAAGTTGCCAAAATGCAGCCCCCACTATCACAGTCTGCAGTTGGGACTGTGAATTTAAAAGGCTTTCTTAACCCAGCTCTAGAATGATGTCAGTGATGTGAGAGCTACAGCCGTATCAACACACATTCATAATTTGTTACAGAATCTGGTCCAGTCCCTTTTTTTTTTTAGTCTTGGAGACCTGCCACAAATCTAGATACAGATAGGTAGCAGTGTTGGTCTGACGCAGTCAAAATAAAAATAAAAAATCCTTCCAGTAGCACCTTAGAGCAGTGTTTCCCAACCAGTGTACCTCCAGATGTTTTGGGACTACAACTCCCATCATTCCTGACCACTGGTCTTGCTAGCTAGGGATGATGGGAGTTGTAGTCACAAAACATCTGGAGGCACACTGGTTGGGAAACACTGCCTTAGAGACCAACTAAGTTTGTCATAGGTATGAGCTTTCGTGTGCATGCACACTTCTTCAGATAGCTCATACCTATGACAAACTTAGTTGGTCTCTAAGGTGCTACTGGAAGGATTTTTTATTTTTATTTTGACAAATCTAGATGTTAACCTTGTTCTCCTGATGCTGTGAAAAGGAACAGGCCAAAATTCAGAGCCTAGCTTTTTCATGATGATGTAATGTACACCCAACACTGCGATCCTAGAATACACAAAGTGTTCCTTTATCCTTTGAAATAGTCAGAAGTAGCTTGGAGGGGGCGGTAAATTGCATCAATGAGTTTTACATGCATACTTTTTCTTTTTCTTTTTCCCATAGCGTGGAATGCGGCAGCAATACCAGTTGGGTAAATTCATAAAGGAGAGATATAAGGACTTTTTAAGTGATGAATACAAGCGAAATGAAGCAAGTATTGGAATTAACTCCCCCCTGTTTTCTCAGCAATAGCATTTATACTAATATAATGTTAGGGTCAAACTATGGATGAGCGTCCCCATGCTTGTCGGATTGGGACAAGCAAATAGAAGCAGAAGTGTAGTGATTTCCACCTTGTGTTCAAAATTTACTCATAATTGCAGTCCCCACAAGCCTAGCAGCATCCGCGGTGACTTTCCATCTCCAACCTTTCTCCTCCCTACCATGGCTACTATGTTCACCTTAGGGTGAAAGGCAGGGAATAAATTAGACGATCAACAACAACCACCCTGCCTTGGGGAATAGGCACCACACCCTGTTGACCTTTCACAGGATTTCCAGTTAGGAGATGGGGCACAGACAGAAAAAGAAGACAGCCGTCACCAGAACAGCAACCCTGAAAGTGGGTTGGTGTGGGTATGCAAGTTAGAATTATACCTTCCCCTGTGGAAAATAACCATCTAGGATCAAAACAGCAATGCCATCCTGAGCCACTCTTTCTTTCTTTTTTCCTTCCCAGATTTATGTCCGAAGTACAGATTATGATCGAACCATTATGAGTGCTCAGGCCAATCTGGCCGGTCTCTTTCCCCCTAAAAAAAACCAAATCTGGAACAAAGAGATCGCTTGGCAACCAATTCCAGTTCATACTGTGCCACTTTCAGAGGAAAGGGTAAGAAAACGTGTGGTATTTTTAACCTTTTCCGCTCCCAGTTCAATGGAAACATGGTAACCTGAGAGGTGAATATTTCACTGAAATAGAGAGATAAATAGAGATGAGACAAAGTCTTGGAGTTGTGATGCACAGTTAGAGCTTCTATTTGCAAAAAACCAGCTGAGGGCGCCCTAAATTTGGACCGAGGCCATGGGCATGGGGAAGTCAGTCTGTGGCATCGCTCGGAGCTTAAATGCATCAGCAGAAGTTGCACTGTGCATTGAAATCCCTGCTCAGAGGGGCACACTTGACCCTTGTTGCAGTCACACTCAAACTCTGAGTATGGAAGATAAGGAAGGGAAGTTTACTGTGTGAAATATTTGTTGGCTATGACAGCTCTTAGGTGCAGCTGAGGTAAATGTACAAAGAACCATGCTTGCTCTTCTATCTCTGCAGGAGAGAGAGAAAGGAAAGATAATTCCTCTCAAAGGTGGGGTGAAGAAGGAGGAAGTGAGGTCAGCAGCCCTGAGAGTGTCAGCCTAGCATCTGAAGAAAGGACAGCACTGAAAGTCTAGCGAGCATGGAAGCTCTTCTTTCTATCTACTTTCTGTCGCCATGCAAACCCACCAAGCCTTTAGCACAAGCCACCCCTGACCAAGGCAACTTTTTGCAACAGAAAATGTGGGAGTTGTAATCCCATGCTTCTGACTGCTTGCTCTTCAAGCATCTTCCCACCTGCCACAAAGCACAGGATGTGTGACTAGGACCTCAGGCTATTAATAATAATCTGAATTTAGGATGGACATATGTAATATACACAGGCAGGTGATAATATGAGGAGGTCTTTTAGCTGATTATGTTTCATTTCATTTTATTAGTTGTTGTACTATCCTGTTCGCGCTGCATGTCCAAAATTCGGTAAACTTCTAAAGGAAACTTTGGGATCCAAAACAGTCCAGGAAAAACTGAAAAGTCACATGGTAAGAAATGGAAAGGGAGAGTCTTATGGCTGCAATCCATGCGAGTAAATCCCACTGAAATCAATGGTGCTTGCTTCTGAGTAGACATACCTCGGAATGTGCTGCAAATGTCTGATATGACAGCCAAACGCCTTTCGTTTCTTGATGTGGCATCGATTATAAACCTGTTTTCTCATTATTAATTTGTTATTGTTTTGCTTACAGGTCTTTTTAGCAGTTGTGCAAGTCCAACTGACTTCCCTGGGCTGCTTAAAACTAGAGATGAATCAACCGTCCCCAAAGGGACTCTCTTATCTCTCTGAAATTACAACCTGTGCAGTGTGCAGCCTTGAACAGTGTTTTATTTTTCATGTTCCTGCCTGCTTGTAAAATAAAGGGAGAATCATTTTCCCCAAAAGGGGCAATAAAAGAGGTCTGGGCGGATTGCCTTGTTGGCTGTGCAGAGCAGGCAGTGGTGCTGCCATGTTTTCAGGGGGCATGTACAAAATGCCCACTGCCCCATCCCGCTCCATTTCCTCCCTCCCTCCACCCCTCTGCCCTGGTTAGTTACTACTCCCCACAGCCTTTTCACTAGCAAAAGGGAATGAAGAGGTCTCTTGTTCTTTCTTTGGGGGCAAAAATGAAAGAGAGTGGGGTTCTTTTGTCCCTTTCCTATCCTCTTTGAAGTGGAACAATAAAACTCAGGACAGATGTAGAAATGTCCAGTCACAGACAGCCCACGAATGCTACTGGAAACTCCCCATTTGCAGGGGTTACGTTCCTGGCCCCCATGCGCATTCCTGGAGCATGCATAAGCCCGCCCCACCTCATTAAACCCCATTATGCCCACACTCCAATCCCCATTCCATTCCCTCTTCTGGCCACGAGGTCCGCAGCAATGAGTTTTTACGCAGAGCTGCATTAATCGGACACACGTAAAATGGTCTCTGCCTGTACTATTTCACAGATGTGGAACACTGAGGTTGGTGTCACCAAGCAACACTACCACCAGTAATTAGGAGCACTTGTTTCTTTCAATATTTCCAAAGCATCCAGCAATTTCCTTTGACCACCTGTTCCCACCTGTGGAAAGGAGGATTGCAGAGATAAAACAGGCTTTGGCTGAATGGGGATTTGCCAACGTGTGACAGCATCCCACCTGGAAGTAGTAAGAGGTTGGAAGTGTCCGTATTGGCAAAATCAAGTTGACTGGAGCTCAGCAAACCCACCATTCATATCCTATGTCTCCAAGGCAATCTAAACCTTTCCCATCTCGCAGTTGAAATGACGATTGCATGGGTCTGCCTTTGAAGGGTCTTCCGAAGCTGCAACCTGACTGGTGCAGAACAGTGGCAGTCAAATTTATTTCTGCTGCTGTCTTCAGGGGCCATTGAGCATGCCGGTTGCCTACTGAAGCCTTGTTTGCCAACAGCTTTCAATCCCCTTGTGCTCCTTTCAAGCTCTGAAAGCCCGCCGTTTAATCCTGTCATCCAAGATTGGGGGCTACTGCAGCACCCCCCACATTATGGAACTGGCAGGGCAAAACATCGCCCCATTAAAAAACGGCAGTCACTGCAGGATCAGGCCCTACCATGCATTTGCACTTA
Source organism: Zootoca vivipara (assembly GCF_963506605.1). Classification (NCBI taxonomy): domain Eukaryota; kingdom Metazoa; phylum Chordata; class Lepidosauria; order Squamata; family Lacertidae; genus Zootoca; species Zootoca vivipara. The sequence continues at coordinate 12,805,296 of NC_083287.1, read as the reverse complement.
CTGATTCATTAATCCTTCTGCTCTTTATCTTTCAGTCACTTCTAGGTCAAATGGCAGCTAACCTGGGATACGAAGTGACAGATCTTCTGGATTTCAACAGTCACAAACTCTGGAATGCGTACGATGCTTTACTTGTTCAGGTAATTCCTAGTAAACCTATATGAAACTCATTCAGCCCCAACAAAAAAGGCCAAGGGGTTTAGGACGAGGTGGCATGTGGCAGATAAAAGCCACACTTGTGGCAAGGTCATGAACGATCCTGCTTTCAATATTATTTGTGCTGGCTGTAGGCTGTTGTAACCATAGTAGCAGAAGCTGCAGTGGTCCAAGTTACTGTTTACATCGAGGATGAGGAACCATTTTCAGTTTCAGGGGCACATTTGCGTCTAGGAAACATTCCAAGGTAGGACCACATATCAGTGGTGGTTTTAGGGGGCAAGGTTGTGTAGAGCTATAATTTTCCTTTTTCCCTGTGTGCAGAAGGATGGTTTACACCCACCCACCCACACCTCTCTATCTCCATATAAGAGACATTATCAGAAACCAAAGACACATTTCAGCAAAGCTAAAACACCCCTTTAGTTAGGCAGAGGCCTATTCTCCCCCCCAAAAAAAAGGGGGATCTTCCAGATTGAGTTCATCAACGCAGTTGGGGCTGTGTTTTTTCTTTTCTTTAACCACCACAGACATGGGGCTGGGAGAGGAGACCTATGTAGTCTAATTCTAATCCTACAATTGTGGAAATTTATTTAGACCAAATCCCCACTCGTCGTAATATGGTTTTATTGGGCGGCTGTGAGCCATTTTGTGTGGGCCCCAATGTGTCATGGAATGGGTTTTCCTATATATAAACATGAAGGTCCATGAAACAACTGAACAGATAAGAGTGAAAGAGCAAAGGCATGGCTGATAGATGAATCACCACCTGCTTTTATTTCTTTTCGACTGTAGAAAAAACATAACCAACCAGTACCACGCTGGGCTACGGACGAAGTCATGGACAATTTGAAAAATCTTTTGGCATTTTCCATAAATGCAATGTTCGGGATACACAAAAGAGAAATGAAATCACAACTACAAGGAGGTAAGAAAAAGAAAAACCCACAATTTTCTATATAAAAATAAAAAATCCTCCCAGTAGCACCTTAGAGACCAACTAAGTTTGCCATAGGTATGTCATATAGGGACCCAGGTGGCTCTGTGGGTTAAACCACAGAGCCTAGGGCTTGCCGATCAGAAGGTCGGCGGTTCGAATCCCTGCAACGGGGTGAGCTCCCGTTGCTTGGTCCCAGCTCCTGCCCACCTAGCAGTTCGAAAGCACATCAAAGTGCAAGTAGATAAATAGGGACCGCTCCGGCGGGAAGGTAAACGGCGTTTCCGTGCGCTGCTCTGGTTCGCCAGAAGCAGCTTTGTCATGCTGGCCACATGACCCGGAAGCTGTCTGCGGACAAACGCCGGCTCCCTCAGCCTATAGAGCAAGATGAGCACCGCAACCCCAAAGTCGGACACGACTGGACCTGATGGTCAGGGGCCCCTTTACCTTTACCTAAGGTGCTACTGGAAGGATTTTTTATTTTTATTTTGACTGCGTCAGACCAACATGGCTACCTACCTGTAATTTTCTATATGACATGCATATTATCTAAAGCAGGAGCAACTAACTTATCTTGGTTCAAGGGCTGCATTGAAGGTTGGACACACAGAGAGACCAAGTGCTGCATGCCTCATGTGTAGACACAAAGGCTGGATCTAGACTCATTAAAGAAACGTTTCAGGAAAACGCATTATAAAGCTTATAGTGGGAAGTCACATTGCCAAAGGGTCCAACTCTACAGCTCCATCTGGTGTCCCAATGTTATAGCACATTTAAAACTTTCTTTCTTTCTTTCTTTCTTTCTTTCTTTCTTTCTTTCTTTCTTTCTTTCTTTCTTAATGTAACTGAGTCCAAAGTCACATTCCTATGTGTGTATAGACCAACTTAGCACACATATAGTATACCCCTCAACAGTCCCAATTGAACTGGGAGTATTACTAGAATGTTAGAACTTCTCTGCCCCAGCTGGGGAGAAATGTCTTTGCCAATTTGCTTTAACAATTGGTTAAAGATAAAAAGGGCTTCTTGGTTTCACCAGCATTCGTATTCTTTTCCATCACCATTAAGGTCTCCTTGTGAAAGATATTTTGGATAAGATGACAGAAGCTACTCAGGCCACTGATGGAAGAAAAATGTTAATGTATTCAGCTGTAAGTATGAACATTTTAAATTGACCAAACCTCCTATAGCTCACATTCTCCTGCTACCTTTTGGCTCCCCTCTTTAAGCCGTCTATTTGGAAATGCAATTTGTCTACTCAAGTAACATTAGGCACATCAAATCTTTTTAAAACAGGGTTGAAAAGTGCCACTTTTTGCTTTGAAGGAAAAGCACTTATGCTCTTGGTGAGTCGCCCTACCCTCCTGATCTGGATTGGGCCACACTCTGTACATTATCTTTTGGGGGCTGTGGGGAGAGATTTGGGTAGGAAAACTGCATAGCCCTCCAGCCCAAATCAGGGTCCCACCTGAAATATACTCGGAGTCGAGAGTGAAGTTCATGCTCTTTATTCAGCTCATATTCATCAAGGAGAAGAAGAGAAGACGAATGGCTCTTTTCCCAAAACCATCTGCTTATATACATTATTTACACAATGGGCCTTGCGTGATTGGCTACTTCAGGGCTACACCTGTGGGCCAATTATATTGTGGATTGACTTCTGCCTGCAGCCTGATTGGCTGCTCCTACAGGCCAATCAGGTAGCAGATTCACTTCTGCCAGCCGCCTGATTGGCTGCTCCAGCAGGCCAATCAGGTTGCGGATTCACTTCCACCTGGAGTTGGATTGGGTAGCTCCCGCTGATTCTGAATCCTATTGTTCTAGGATTCAGCTCAGTACATAACACCACCACAGCTCATGTTCCTGCAAAATAAAAGTAATTACACAGAGAAAGAGAGAGAGATGATTGACATAAGGTTTCATTGATACTGAAGGCAGCCCCAGAGCTACAAATGTGAAGAAACTACATGTTAAAATACTAAATTAGCTGACTGTCTGGAACTAGCCTAAGGTCTTACATGCCCATTTTGTTGCACATTTCATTCCCTTTAGTGCCTGCTTGGATTATTTGCAAGCGTGATCCCTTTGCAGTATCTCATGTCCTAGAGACCATAATGAGGCCTTTGTCTAATATGGCATCTTTGAAACTAGCAGAGTCTGAGATAAGAACTCTCTTTCTATACATTCATATATACCAGGCATGTCCAACAGGTAGATCATGATCTACTGGTAGATCACTGGACGTGTGCGGTAGATCACTGGTAGATCATTGGCTCCCCGCAAAGAAGCTGAACAACTGTGGCTCCCCTTAAAGAAGCTCAATATTTTACCTCCTCCCTGAGAAAACTCAACAACTTTGATCCAACTACCCCAAAAGGGGCCTTCCTCCTTCCTAAAAAAAGCTCAACAACTTTGACCTGAACCCCCAAAAAGGGGAGTAGATCACTGCCAGTTTTTAACTCTGTGAGTAGATCGCAGTCTCTTGGGAGTTGGCCACCCCTGATATATACACACATGTACACACACACGCACACACTTCTGTCCTAAAAGTTACAATGAATTCTTTTCCCCCCCTTTTATAGCATGATATGACACTAGTTGCTCTCCAAGTAGCACTCAATGTTTTCAAAGAACAGCTACCTCCATACGCCGCCTGCCTATTTTTTGAGCTACATAAAGAAGACAGTGGGTAAATATGAACTCGTATATTCAATAATTAGCAGTGATTTATTGGGTAAGCATTTGCAAATTCACTCATCTTCTCAAACACAGTATTTCTTCTCACAATTCCTGCACTGCTGAAATGGGTCAAAAATCAGTTGCGTTCCCTCTGCGTTTGAGCTTGACATCCGGCTGTTCAAAATGCTGTTGAAAAATTATTTCATAGCTGAGTGTCTGAGGTGTGCATAACTTTGAAAGACAGAAAGGGGTTGAAAGGGTTGAGTCACACTTTGTGCCAAATCTACAATATTGATCATTGATGCAGAGCTGAGAAACCCCAGTTAAATCATAATTACTTGAAACAGCAGGTTAGAACTGGGCAACATGGAAAACAAGACTAAATACCACAAAATATCCAATTTCATGAAAGGGTTTTATAAACCACATCCAAAATAATAGTGCAGTTCTAGTCACCTTTAATGGGTCATAATCCCCACTGGGACTCACCTCTGAGACAACATGTGTATGATTATGCCTCAACGCACTTACTAGAGAAGAATCCCAACTGAACAGAATGAAATTTACTTCTAAGCAACTATACCCATAATAGCACTGCCTGAAGGCTACATTCCTGGGCTTACTTCAGAATAAACCCCATTGATATCTGTGGGACATATTTCTAAATATATATGCATGAAATAAATCGAACAACCAGGCGGCTTGTGACAAAGGGTTGGTTTTGCTTCTTTAAGTAAATCCCATCGAGATGGTTTGCATTCAGTCGAGAAAATCAGCAAGTTGTCTTGAGCCTTCCGTGGTTAGCAATACAGAAGTCCGCCCATCTTATCAGAAGAGTTCTCAGAGCAGTTCTTATGAAATGGAAGTGAGGCCTGGGTGATATATGGCTGCATCTTATGAAAATGGCTACAGAATGCTCTTAATGACCTAAATTTCTTATTTTCAGTGAGTTCACCATTGAGATGTACTATCGGGTCAGAAAATATGATCCACCCCATGCTCTTGTTTTGCCGGGCTGCGAAGCGGCTTGTCCCTTGCAGAAGTTTAAAGAACTGGTTTCCCCTGTCATACCAAAGGACTGGCAAGCAGAATGTAATAGTTAATGTAGGATGGCATCAGAAATGAGAGGTAAGATAGGTAGCAGGGTTGAAACGAACACATATAAAACCAATGTGTCAACATTCCATTTGTCAGCTTGACCTTCCTCACAACACCCCTATGAGGTAGATTAGGATGAATCGCCCAAGGTCAAACGGTGCACTTCATGAGGCTACCTTTGACTGTGACTCGGAAACTGCAACTAATCCAGAATGTGGCAGCTAGATTGGTGTCTGGGAGCGGCCGCAGGTACTGAAAGACCTACATTGGCTTCCAGTATGTTTCCAAGCACAATTCAAAGTGTTGGTGCTGACCTTTGAAGCCCTAAACAGCCTCGGCCCAGTATACCTGAAGGAGTGTCTCCACCCCCATCGTTCAGCTGAAGTCCATCTCCGAGGGCCTTCTGGTGGTTCCCTCACTGCAAGAAGTGAGGTTACACGGAACCAGGCAGAGGGCCTTCTCGGTAGTGGCGCCCTCCCTGTGGAACACCCTCCCATCAGATGTCAAGGAAATAAACATCTATATGAATTTGAGAAGAGACATTAAGGCAACCTGGTATAGGGAAGCTTTTAGCATATGATGTCCTCCTGTGTTTTTATATTTTTTTGGAAATCCACCCAGAGTGGCCAGGACAACCCAGTCAGATGGACAGGGTACAAATATTATTATTATACAGGTACACAGATGTATACATAACTTGTAATAACTATATGTGTATTTCCCAAAAATATATTTCTAAATGATGGCAGTGTTGTTGACCTTTTGACATGTTGCTATTGTCTCTCATCTTCTACCAGGGTGAAAAGTAAAATCAAAGAAAAGGCAAATGAGAAAATTAACATCCCCAGGAAGGAAAGTGGACAGCAAATAAGTTGTAGGACACCAGAAACACTGCGTGACACTTGATGATTTCGTGTGATTCTCATTATTAGGATTTTCCTCTTCTCAGAAATTATTCTGATCAAATAAAAACCAAATTGGCTTGAACAAACACTGCCGGCTGCGGCATCATTTACAAGTGAATGTGTGTCTATATACTAAATCTAAGGCCGGGGGGGGGGATGAAAGCCTGGTTGGAGAGCAGCAATTGATTTTGCAACCTTATTGACAATACAGTATTTTTAAATATTGCTTTTTTAAAAAAAGTTCAAATGTGCAACTGAGCTTCGTATTTTTTTTAGAAGTCCATTTATCAAAAATTGTTAACATATTTTGGGCATTAAACCCATATTCTTCAAATACGCCTCTTATATAACCGTGAAACTGAGCACTTGTAGAGTTCCCATTCATTTCAATGGGTGTTAGGACTTTTGAAGTCCCTGCTCCCATGCAAGGCGTACAAGTTTTCTGGCCCCCTCCTCCCTGTTGCCAAATAAGATGAAAAAGAAACATAGGGATGTTTTGTCCTGCAGACCATTTGCATTTCAAGCTTCCTACTCAACTGAAACTGGCAGGTGCTCCATCAACATCATTGTCACCTTGACCTTTAGATTTTTATTTTGCTTAATGCTGGTAACCTTGAACTTGTTTGTGTCTTTAACCTGCATTTTCCAAATCATTGACACCCTTAAATTTACTAATGTTGTCAAAGCATTTAGACTCTGTCGTGTTAGGGTAAATAATACAAATATTCTATATTCCCGAAGTCAACGATGACACAGCTATTAAAGATGTCCTTTCCTTCTCTGTTAGCTTTTGTTTGTGTGACTCTTTCTTCCCTTTCACCTCCCTTTAGAGTTCTCAAACAGTAGATATATAAACACACACACACACACACACACACACACACACACACACAATGTGTACATTTACTTGTAATGGGTTAAACAATGAAAGGGCAGTTAATCATGTTAAAATCTACAACTGCTAATCAAATCATATTGTGCTCTATAAATATTTCCCTGACTTCTTCTGAAACAGTGGTTATCAGGCTGCAAGCAAAGGATGCAGAACAAATGTATATAGTGAATGGTTATTCCAAATCGTTCCAAACTGATGAAACAGATTGTAAAAAAACAAAACAAAACAAGTTAATCACTAGATGCCATTATTAAAATATCAGACTGAGGTCAAATGAGGATGTTCCCACAGAACTTTACTCCAGAATTTCCACTTTCCTCCCACTCATGTTTTATGGGGAAGTTATATGGCATTAAAGGGAGTTGGTAGTGCTGTGGTCTAAACCACTGAGCCTCTTGGGCCTGCTGATCAGAAGGTTGGCGGTTTGAATCCCCGTGACGGGGTGAGCTCCCATTGCTCTGTCCCAGCTCCTGCCAACCTAGCAGTTTGAAAGCACACCAATGCAAGTAGATAAACAGCAGCGGGAAGGTAAACAGCGTTTCCATGCACTCTGGTTTCCATTGTGGTGTCCCGTTGTGCCAGAAGTGGTTTAGTCCTGCTGGCCACATGACCTGGAAAGCTGTCTGCAGCCTGAAGTGAGACGAGCACCATACCCCATAGTCGCCTTTGACTGGACTTAACCATCCAGGGGTCCTTTACCTTTACCTTTAGCTATATGACATTGTTCTTCTGTGATTTCCACCCCCCACCCCCCTGTGTTCTTATGGTTTCTTTCTAGAACTTGCCCAACCTGGGGTTTTTTTTGGGGGGGGGGGGAATAGAACGGAACAGTATCATGATCTCCACAGGTGTAGATCAGTTTGGCACGGCGGTTCTGCCTTTCTGAAGGGGCGTAGTTTTGACACATGCACCTTAATCCAAACAAGTCAATGGTGCTACAGTTCAAGAGAACATATCTGAGAACATATTTGCTGTGGCAAAGTCAGTCAGAGATATTAGTGTTTACATGGTGGCAGCAGAATACCAGTAGTTGGGAGATGGTTTGAGGTCCTAGAAACCTGGAACTGGGGACCCTATAAGGCAAATAGGGGTTGAGAGAACCTTTGCCAAGCAAAGGGAGATTGGTGATTTGAATTAAAGTATCCTCTTGCTCCTAAAGTGGTGGACTTGGGCAGGGGGGGAGGAGGTGCCTGTTTGTCAGGGGCTTTGGGGGGGCAGGCAAGCCCGGCCCTCACCTGCATGACAACAGGTGTAGGGTGAGTGGCTATGGGGTGCCCAAAACAGCTTCATGGGCCAAATGGGAAAGTCTGATGGGCCAAGAATAAATAATTGAAAAATCACCTCAGAAGCTGGTGGTCTCTTGCTTTGCCTCAGGGAACAGTACAATCACGTAAAAGGTTAGAGGCAACCATGAACACAAACGGCAAATGGACTTTTAACATAATTTAGAATAAACACCACAAATATAGAGAAATATTATAACCTCTATCACCCTAACAACCAGGCACACTCAGCTCCTGCCTTGCCGTCCTTAGTTGCCCTGTATTAACAAAGGAGCATGATTGTGACCATAATGGGTGACTATGTCCTTTCAAAAAAGCTCTCACCAAGTTACCTCACAAAATACTCCTGAGTAAGCTTAGCAATCATGCAATAAGAGGGGAAGTCCTCTCGGGATCAGGATTCTGTTAAACAGCAGTATTAGGGGTGAGCAGTGAGGTGGCAAGATCAGAAGAATATTTATTTGCATTAGCCACTAGCCATAGCAATAAAATGCAATGCAATGCAATGTACTGTACTGTACTGTACATAGAGGCGATTAAAATGTTCAGGGTTGTTAAACCCAAAAGAGATTGTGAAGAGCTTCAAAAGGACCTCTCCAAACTTAGTAGGTGGGCAATAAGTGTAAAATGCAATTGAGTGTAAACAAGTGGAAAGTAATGTATGCTGGCATTAAAAAAATATTAATTTCACATTTATACTTATGGGGTCTGAACTCAGGAACAAGACCTTGTGGTTATAATGGCTGCGTACCCAGTCCTGGGATGGGTGGTGGTTGTGTCTCTTAGTGGTGGGCTCCGAGCCTCAGGGAGCAATGCTGGAATGGGCGGTTGGCAGTAGAGGAATCCCCAGGTCAGCCACTTGGAATGATGGGAGTTCCCACTAGCTATAATTTGAATTCTGGCCAGTCATTTGGAATACTGTGTACAGTCACTTCACCTCACAAAAGGGTATTGCAGAGTTGGAAGGGGTTCAGAATAGGGCAACCAAACTAATCAAGCGACTCACCTTATAAATATAGTGGCTAGAGAACAAGTTTCTTCATCACTTTCTCTCCTAACAGTAGAACTCATGGACATCCAATGGAGATGAATGCTGGAAGAATCCAGAGTAAAAGTAGATCTGGAGATGCAATGAGGTTCTATCGTATGCGGTAGACTTGTAAAAGGGTAAAAGAGTACCGGAAAATAATTTATAATGAACTGAAAAAATGTTTTAAAGTACATCCCCCCCCCAAAAAAAACCAGAGTACTTTTTGTTGGGGATAATTCAGAAGGAAATTCCCAGGTGTCAATTCCCAGGTGTTACTTATGTATGCCACTACTGCAGCCTGTGTTTTGTTAGCCCAAAAATGGAAAATGTGTGAGGTCCCAGCCAAAGAAGAATGGCAACTGAAACTGATGGAACATATGCAGCTTGCAGACTTAACATATAGAACAAGAGGAGGGAGAAATGTTGTTTTCTGCTGCTCCAGAGAAGCGGACACGGAGCAATGGATTCAAACTACAAGAAAGAAGAATCCACCTAAACATTAGGAAGAACCTCCTGACAGTAAGAGCTGTTCGACAGTGGGATTTGCTGCCAAGGAGTGTGGTGGAGTTTCCTTCTTTGGAGGTCTTTAAGCAGAGGCTTGACAGCCATCTGTCAGGAATGCTTTGGTGGTGTTTCCTGCTTGGCAGGGGGTTGGACTGGATGGCCCTTGTGGTCTCTTCCAACTCTATGATTCTATGATTCTAAGAGAACAAGAAGAACATACGTTTATAGAAGACTGGGAAACCTTTATTGAATATCTGGGTGAAAATTGTATATACTTAAAAACGCTGGTAGCATTAAGATAAATTCAACAGTGTAAATAAGTTTTGAGGGATGTAACAATGGAATATTCAGCGGTTTAGGTCATGCAGGGATGTATGGTATGCAAACTGAATCACGGAAGAAGAAGAAGGGGTTCCCATAGGAGGCAGCCATGACAACTTAGATGTCTAAGTCGAATTTCTGCTAAGAGCTAATACCACTATGGCCCACTCAGGGCCGTCTCAAGCAGGTCGGGCGCCCTGGCGCTGAGGCACGGAGATCGCTCTGGCACCCTCGCAGCGTGCGGCGCCACCGGGACCTTACCTAGAGCCAGGCCTGGGCCCACTGGTGGTTGTGTCCCCTTGGCAATAAGCTTTTTAACGTTCTCTTGTTCAAGGAGCACTTAATCTATGGAGCTAATGGTATTGTGCCGTGCTGGTGTCCTCCTTGACTGACCATGCTGTGGAACCTTGGTGCCCATGATTATTTGCCCATGCGAACACTTCAAGTGAGACCGTGAGATTCTGTGCATAGCTATCTATGCAGAATATCTTATCGACACGCTTGGGCTACGGTTGCTCCCATCACTTTCATTTCTGTACCTCGGTGCTGGGTGACTTACTACGCTCACTAGCAACCAGGAACACCAATTAGCAGAGACTAGAGTGTCCTTCCTTTTGGAGAAGAATCATAGGGCACAGCCTCCGGGCATCTGCTGGGTGGCGAGTGTGGTCCTCCAGCCCTACAGAATTTGACCCCTCCTCCTCTGTCTGATGTTCTTCCTGGAAGTCTGAGAGTACAATCTCCCCATTATCTTTGGTTCCCTGCCCAATAGCAGAGACCTAAGCGTCCTTCCTTTTGGAGAAAAACCATGGGACACAGCCTCCAGGCAAGTGTTGTCCTCTAGTTCTACAGAATTTGGCATCTCCTAATATAGTCCTTGACTGTATTACAAAAATACATAAATCAGTAGCCTTCAAGTTAAACTCCAAGGTGAAATTTACAGCAAGTCTCCACCCCTTGGTTTGCTCTTTATAAAACACAACTTTTCCCCTTTCCACCTTCACTAACTAGGTCATTCATAATTACTGCCAGGAGCAACGGAGTCAGTGATGCTTCTGCAGCACGGTTCCAATAGTTGTGGCTTCGCCTTCTTCAGCCTGTTCTTGGGTCTGCTTCTCCCGAGTATCACAGGAAGAGAACTGAAGTATGTTGTATTGGTAAGCGTAAGATCTTCTTTTCACTGCTAACAACAGGCATAGGCAAACTCGGCCCTCCAGATGTTTTGGGACTACAACTCCCATGATCCCTAGCTAACAAGACCAGTGGTCAGGGATGATGGGAATTGTAGTCCCAAAACATCTGGAGGGCCGGGTTTGCCTATGCCTGGCTAACAATGACCTTGACAATGCAGATTTGTGCAGTTTCTCTTTCTATAGCCTGATTCCATGAATAATAATGTGCATTTTGTACAGCCGAGGTGCAATATCCTTTTTTCAAAGATGATTTCAGATATTTTTATTTTCTCATCCCCTCCCCTTGGGGGGGGGAGGCAGGCAGGGAGGAAGGCCATTTTGCACAATTGTTTCTCCCTGAAAAACAGCTATCTTTATAAATTCACATTTTTCTGAATTTTGCGATGTAGTTATCCAGCTCACATACAAAATGCATTATATTGGGGAAGCAATCTCCATGCAACCTTCAGAGGCAACCCTTGTGCACTGCATTGCAATAGTCTATCCTGGAGGCAACCAGAGCATGGAAACATGAAAAGTAACTTACAGTACCTGTGTTTCTGGTGCCTGCATTGCCTGCACTCAGATGTGATACAAAACTATGGTTAAGTGCTACATGAATGAATATTGGGTTTGTAATTCCCCCATTCCCTTTCCTCCTCCAATGCAGCTGGAAGCATTTACTTCCATGTTTGACTAACTGCAGTTTATCGTTTTTGTCCAAGCTGAGACGAACGGTGGCTGGTTTTAACAGTGCCTTGCCCTAACCAGCCAACTTCAAACCCATAATGAACACTATCTGTAACTCCCAGTTTAGACCTTGGTTGAAAAAGGAAGCAAATGTTTCTAATTTTTTCCCCTTGCAGTTCCATGGGAGGAAGAGAGGAATGGAGAAGATTTGTGCAGATATTAAACTAGCTTTCCCTAGCTTGCTAGGTAAAGGTAAAGGTACCCCTGACCATTAGGTCCAGTTGTGACCGACTCTGGGGTTGCAGCGCTCATCTCGCGTTATTGGCCGAGGGAGCCGGCGTACAGCTTCCAGGTCATGTGGCCAGCATGACAAAGCCGCTTCTGGCAAACCAGAGCAACACATGGAAACGCCGTTTACCTTCCCGCTGTAGCGGTTCCTATTTATCTACTTTCATTTTGACGTGCTTTCAAACTGCTAGGTTGGCAGGAGCTGGGACCAAGCAACGGGAGCTCACCCCGTCACAGGGATTCGAACCGCCAACCTTCTGATCATCAAGCCCTAGGCTCAGTGGTTTAACCCACAACGTCGCCTGGGTCCCTCCTAGCTTGCTACCCTATAGCTATTTTGGACAGCAATTCCCATCAAACCTCGCCAGCATGGCCCAAGTTCAGGGATGATGGGAGTTGTAGTCAAAAAAGCGGGGAAGGAACCAGGTAAAGTAAGGCTATACTAAATCACAGCGCTTTGAGAGTGGGTGTAAAAATGAGGTTGTATTGCATTATCTTGATAAAAAGTGTTGTGGGTGCCAGCAAAAAATGGCTGAAGCAGACAGAGAGAGATGATGATCATAATGACCCTCTCAGTAGCATCTCACAAAAACACACTGTCTGAAGGACAGGGAATTAAAATGTCAAATCAAACAAGTAAGTAAATAAGCCAGAGCTTGAGCAAACATTTGTTTAAATGAATTTAAACTCTGGCCAGCTTTGTGAAAAACACACAGTGGTCTTATAAAGTGTTCAGTGCATGGAATATTCTGCTTGAATCTGAATATAAATTCAAGAGACAGAGAGCTGATTTTGCAATGTATATGTATTTTGAATATAAGAAAACGTTCCATTCTTTCTTTGCTTCCTTTTTATGGATAAACACCAGTAAAGTTACATGTAAATTTTTACTTATAATTTGCAGTGCAGAACTGTATTCTTGACAGTCTTTTATTTTGTAAATCTGTTATCTCTAGAACAGGGGTTTCCAAACCCATCACTTTTATTCAGGTGATCTGCAGCATGTCCTCATTAAATAGTCATATTGATTTTTAGAGATATGGCAAGAAAGCGAATGTCTAATTCAGGTAAATTGCAACCAATTCTAGTTTCTCTGAAAGCTAATACAGTCTCTGAACCATTTTACTAGGTTTACCGACATGGCGACAGAAGCCCCCTTTCATCATTTCCCACTAATGTTGTCAAAGAAGATGCTTGGCCACAAGGATTCGAACAACTCACGAAGGTTTGATAGCTGCTCTTAGAAATGGAAGCACATTTTGTTTGATTTGTTTACATTTATTTCACGCTCACTAAGATACTAATTACAGTAATCAAAATATGCAAAAGTTTTATTTTTATTTTATTTTTAAGTTAACAGAATCTAAATACAGATGTTAACCTTGCTGTTCACCTGAAGTTGTGAAAAATAACAGAGCTTAGCTTTTTCATGATGCTGTGATGTACAAGCAACATTGTCATCCTAGAATACACAAAGTCCTTATCCTCGGAATGGGCAGCAAAACGTATCAATCAGTTTTACATGCATACTTTTTTTTCTTTTCCCCTCAGCTTGGAATGCAGCAGCAATACGAATTGGGCCAATTCATAAAGAAGAGATATAAGGGCTTCTTAAGTGATAACTACAAGCGAAATGAAGCAAGTATCGGAGCTAACACGAAACTTTTCCCCTGTTCATTTGGCAGTAACATGTAGGGAAACATAACAGATGAATTCCTCCCATGCTCTTTGTTTAATTTCCAAGCAAAGGGTCTGCTGGTTTCTCTTTAAGGTTTCCAGACTCAAAAGAGAGCAGGGCAGTTAAAGGCACAGAAGTCCTGTCCTCTATTGAGTCTGGCAACCTGTTAGGACGCCGACAAGTCAGTGCGCTGAAGAGCAGCAGTCAGGGCCAGATGCAGCCGAGGTACGTAATCCAGGTCAAAGCCAGCAGTCAGGGTCAGATAAGGCCGAAGTAAACAGTCCAGGTCAAAGCCAGCAGTCGGGTTCAGATAAAGCCGAAGTACACAGTCCAGTCCAGGTCAGTCAGGAAGCCGAGGTCAGGGGAGCCAGGAGTCAAAATGCTGAAATCAGGAAGCCGGGAACAGGATTAGTCAGGAGTCAGAATACAGGAATACACACACTATGAGTGATTCAACTTATGCCTTCAAACGCGGCAGTTGCAGACACTGATTGACTCTTATCTTGCCTTCTCTTAAGTATCTGACTCACTCCCACGCTTTCTACGAGCTGCAGCTGTTTCTAATTGCATCTTTCGTTTTTCCGCTCGCCGTTGTAGAGCTGTGAATGGGGGGGTGAGGGGGCTGGCTGGTCCCCTCCCTGACTGGGGCCTGCTTCTGACTCAACTTCTCCCTCTTCCTTTTCTGAGGAGTGCCTCCACCATAGCTGCCAAGTTATCCCTTTTTTTAAGGGAAATTCCCTTATGCTGAATAGGCTTCCTCAGGAGAAAAGGGAAAACTTGGCAGCTATGGCCTCCACCAGTCTTCCCCCGGCATGAATTCCTCACATTCCTCTGTGGGTGCCACTTCGTCAGGGGGGCTATGCCACCACTCTTCCCCCTCATCTGTCTCAACCCTGACACAACCCTACGAGTATCTCGGTCTCCATGCTTCCTCCTCCCTACAATGGCTGTTATCAGCATGGCAGCAGAGGAAAGAAGGTGAAGGCCCCTCTCTTTCTTTTCCCATGTCCTCCTCTATTTTGGTCCTCTCTGACCCACCCCCAATATTGTTGTAACATCCCCTGGGACCTTACGGTGAAGGGCAGGGAATAAATTAAAATAATAACACTCACAACAAAAAGAACAACAACAACACTGGGGAATAAGCCCCAGAAATCGTTGACATTTCCCAGCATTTGGTGATTGAGGAAGACAGAGAAGGGGGTTCTTCTCTGGCTAGGACTAAACCAAAAGCTAGAGAAGGACTGGGTTCCAACGCTCGCCACATTTTAAGGCACACATTATGAACTGCTATGGCTTGTATTCTGAGAAAATGAATTGTGAAGTCCAGCGACATGACTCACACTTTCACATATCCACATGAGCTCGTCAACCCTCACAACAGAGTGAAGACGCAGGAACAGGTGGCTTGTCGGTCAAATCTGCCTCATGACTCCTGACAGAAGTTGGGGGGAAATATTCACCCATGATTCTCAAATGTTGTTCTTTCTTCTGTTTCTCTTTGGGGTGTATGCTTAATGACCGAGCCATGTCCAAGTCTCCCCAAGAGAGTATTTTACTGGAATTCAAATCAAATTATACCTTCTGTTGTAGGATCAAAAAAAGCAGCGTTATCCTAAACAACACTTTCCTTTTTTTCTGCTTTCTAGATTTATGTCCGAAGTACAGATACTGATCGAACCATTATGAGCGCTCAAGCCAATCTGGCCGGTCTTTTTCCTCCCCAAGGTTCCCAAATCTGGAACAAAGAGATCCTTTGGCAACCAATTCCAGTTCATACTGTGCCTCGTTCAGATGAAAAGGCAAGAAAGTGTGTGGTATTTTTAACCTTTCCTGCCCCCTGTGCAATGGAAACATGAGCTGGATCTAGACACATCAGAGAACTGTTTCAGTTTAAAGTGTGGTAAATTTAAACAGGGAAAACAGGTAGAGAAAAACAGGACTCCATATTGCCACCTGGTGGCACAATATTATATTGCACATACAACACATATAAATCACTTTTTCTTTAACATTCTAGCTAAATCCATGGTACCCTAAAAGAGAATATATGTGTGTGTGTGTGTGTGTGTGTGTGTGTGTGTGTGTGTGTGTAAACTGGGCATGTCCATTCCTGACCAATAGCGTTGAAATTCAGACACAAAGCCACATGCGAATAAGAGAGTAACCTAAGACACTTTCTGTACACAGATGTCACACCTGGGCCACGTAAAACCCCCAAAACCTTGTGTTTCAGACAACACACAACTCACCCAAAAGTGCATGCTGGGAAATAGGACCCAGAAGCTGACAGTTCCTTTTCCAAGGGTGGGGGCCAAGGAATTTACATTTACATTTACATCCCAGGCTTGATTATTGTAACTCGCTCTACGCGGGGCTGCCCTTGAAGCTGACCCAGAAACTCCAGCGGGTGCAGAATGCCGTGGCGAGGCTCCTTACAGGGTCCCGGCCGCGGGATCACATTCATCCAGTGCTTTACCAGCTGCACTGGCTCCCGGTGGAGTACAGGATCAGGTTTAAGGTGCTGGTTTTGACCTTTAAAGCCCTATGCGGCTTGGGACCCTCGTATCTACGGGACCGCCTCTCCTGGTATGCCCCGCGGAGGACCTTAAGGTCCACAAACAACAATATTCTGGAGATCCCGAGCCATAAGGTGGCTAGATTGGCCTCTACTAGGGCCAGGGCTTTCTCAGTGTTGGCCCCAACTTGGTGGAACACTCTTTCACAGGAGACCAGGGCCCTGCAGGATTTGTCATCTTTCTGCAGGGCCTGCAAGACAGAGCTGTTCCACCTGGCCTTTGGGTCGGACTTAGTCTGACCCCTGTGTTTTTCCTCCCTCATGGCTTGAATTTGTGGACTACTCGAAATGAGGCTGCATTTTAAATTTTAATACTGTATTTTGGTCTGTATTTTAATTAATTGCTTTTTATGTTTTATTGTAATTTTATTGGTGCGAGCCGCCCTGAGCCCAGTTTTGACTGGGGAGGGCGGGGTATAAATATTATATTATTATTATTATTATTTACATTTACATACTAGGCCAAGCCAAGGCCTATAGACTAGACCTCGGCTCTACAGCCTATAGACTAGGCTGAGTGGAGCCTTGGGTGGGGGGTGGGGGAGGAGGGGCCCGAATAGGTCATGCGTTAAGCCAGGGTGGGGGGAGT
This sequence comes from Zootoca vivipara, assembly GCF_963506605.1. Lineage (NCBI taxonomy): Eukaryota > Metazoa > Chordata > Lepidosauria > Squamata > Lacertidae > Zootoca > Zootoca vivipara. Next base: position 12,788,493 of record NC_083287.1, on the reverse strand, counting down.
CACAGGGATGACCCCAGGGGTGGGGGGAGGGGGGACAGGATACCTCATGGGTCGTGATAGGATGGGAGGAATCACAGGGATGAGACACGACAACGGGGGGAGGAGAAAACACATAGTCCGGGGGGGGGATGGACATATCCTCCCCCTTTCCAGGGAAACAAGGACCCTGAGTCAGGCACAGCAACGCGTGCCCGGGCCAGCTAGTGTGTGTGTGTGTGTGTGTGTGTGTGTGTGTGTGTGTGTACTCTTTTAGGTTGTGCCTCGCTAGACGAATTTAATTCGTTCCACGGGTCTTTTCTTATAACGAAAAATTCGTCTAGCGAATCCCATAGGAATGCATTGAAAAAATTGTTTAATTTTTTTTTTGCCCATAGGAACGCATTAATTGAATTTCAATGCATTCCTATGGGAAACCGCGATTCGCTAGACGAATTTTTCATAAAACGAATTCGTCTAGCGAGGCAACCTCCACTCGAAAAATCCTTTCGTTAAGCGAAAATTTCATTAAGCAGGGCATTCGTTAAGCGAGGCACCACTGTACCATGGATTCAGCTAGAATGGTAAAGAAAAAGTGATTTATATGTGTTGTATGTGCAATATAATATTGTGCCACCACACCACACCACACACGCACACATATATTAATAGAGAGAACACAGACCTGTTCTAGGTATAGACAGGTATATATTAAGAGAGTTTGAGATATATATATTAAGAGAGAAAGCTAGAAGGCTTAGACCTGTACTGCAGGGTTGGAGGTGTAATGCAACAGAAATCAGACTGCAGCCTCAAGAGTCTCAAGATTTAAACATTTTGCCGCCTCCCAAAGTATTGAATGTGTGAAAGCAACCTCAGACTATTAATCACAATCCAAATTTAGGAAGGACACATGGATTATGCACAGGCAGGAGACCTTTCTAGTTAGTTAATACATTTTATTTATTTGCTCTTATTTTAGTTGCTGTATTATCCTGTTCGCGCTAAATGTCAAAAATATAGCCAACTTTTAAAGGAAACTTTTGAATCCCAAACAGTCGGAGGAGGAGTGAAAAAGCACATGGTAAGAAAGGGAAAGGTGGTAACTTTAAGGCTGAAATCCCTGCAGGGCAGTCCCACTGAAGTCAATGGGTCTTACTTTTGAGTAGACCTCCTGAGGAATGTGCAGCAAATTGTCTGATTTGACAGCCAAACCGTCATAGCGCCAGACTATAAACCTGTTTTCTCATGACAAATTTGTCGCCACCATTTTCTTCCAGGTCATTTTTATTAAAAAAAAAGTAAAAAGTTGTGCAAGCACTCCTCTAGGCTGCTTAAAACTAGAATCAACTGACCAATAGGGAAAGACTTTATCTCTCTGAAAATGCAACACATGTACTTGCGTATGTAGTTTTGAAGTGTTTTATTTCTCTTTTTCTTACTTGCTTGCAGAATAAATAGAGAATAAATTTTCCCAAAAGGGAAAGATGTCTGGACAGATTGTCTTGTTGTTTGGGCAGGGAAGACAAGAGCACTTCCAGATTTGCAGGGTCCAATGTCAGTGAGCTCTCTGGGGGACTCCCCCGCACCACTTTCTCTCCCCCCACAATAGTCCTGATTGCTTACCCCCTTCCCTTCTTAATAGCAGAAGGGAATGAAGGGTCCCTTTCGCTTTCTTTGGGTGGCAGGTTGGAATAATAGGAAAGGGCCCCCATTTGCTCCCTTCCCATATCTGGGAACTGGAGAAACTGATCCTTTAATTCTTGAAAAGCCTGTACAGTATTAAAGGACAGGGGAAAACTTTGACAAATCATAACACGCCAGTCACTGCAGGAACAGGCGCTATTGATCCCTGTGTATCCATTCGCACTTAGTGATTTATTGATCCTTCTGGTCTTTATCTTACAGGAATTTCTAGGTAAAATGGCAGCTCACATGGGATACGACTTGAAGACGGCCCTGGATTATAAAGAGCTCAAACTCTGGAAGGCATACGACGCTTTAGTTGTTCAGGTATTTCTAATAAACCTTTTTTTTAATTCATCCTACTCCGATAACAGCAAAATAATAGGTTAGAACAAGGTCCGGCGACCAAAGGCAAATGAGAGCACTTCATGGGGCACAATGATTAGCGACCCTGTTTTCAATACTGCTTGTGTCACCATAGCAACAGAAGCTGCAGAGTGGTCCAAGCTACTGTTTAGACCCCAGGTGAGGAACCTTTCCCATCCAAAAGGCCTCTGTTTTCTTGCAGACTAAGGTTCAGGGCTGCCAGTGTCTTGCTGTCTTCACACACACACACACACTGTCCAGGATGTCATCACCAAGCAGGGGTGCCATCGCAAATAAAATATGGGGGGCAGCTAAGTCCTACCCCCTATCATCAATCACATGGTGTGGCACACGCATGCCATTTGGGGGGCAATGCCTATCAACTTTGGGCCTGCCGCCCTCAAATATTTTATTAGGGGGCCCGAGGGACCTTGGTCCCTACAAGTTGGCTCCTATGTCACCAGGGAAGGGAGAAGGGAAGAAATAAATGCCCCCTTCCATAATGAGCTCTGTGGCACAGACAACGTGTCACCTGTACTTGGCCGCCTCTTTAGTTATGGAAAGGCCCATTCTCCCAACAAAGGAGAATCTGTCAGGCTAAGCTCATCCATCTTGGTTGCCCACTCCAGCAGTCATTTTATGTAAACACCAGAGTCACAGGGTTTGGGAGGGGGCTCCAAAAACCTATTTAGTCTAACTCTAATCCAGGCACCCCCAAACCTGGCTCTCCAGATGTTTTGGGACTACAACTCCCATCATCCCTAGCTAACAGGACCAGTGGTCAGAGATGATGGGAATTATGGTCCCAAAACATCTGGGGGGCCAGATTTGGGGATGCCTGCTCTAATCTTACAACCACAGAAATTTATTCAGACTCAGCTACACTCAGTCAATTATATCATTATAACTGTGTTATAAACATGCGGCACCATTTTTTTTACCCGTGTGTAGATCCAGCCCCAGCCTCCTCTCATTATAACGTGTTTTCATTGGCTCTGGTTTTAGTTGGTGGTTGTGAGCCACTTTATGATAGACCCAAAGGTGGCATGTAATGGGTTTTCCTAAATATAGATATGAAACAAGAGAACAGGTACAACTGTGAAAGCGGGGGAGAGGCATGGATCACAGGGGAGGTAAACCCTCTTTTCACCCCTAACTGTAGAAAATTCATGACAAGCCTCGACCAGACTGGGCTGACGACAATGCCATGGACAGATTGGGAAAGCTTTTGGCCTTTTCTTTAAATGCAATGTTTGGGGTACACAAAAGAGTAGAAAAATCACGACTACAAGGAGGTAAGGGGGGGGGAATTCAATATGACATGCATGTATCCTTGTTCCTCTCAAGGGACACGTGACTATGTGTGCAAAAGCACATGAATGTGTGTAATAATAATATATTATTATTATTATTATTATTATTATTATTATTATTATTATTATTTATACCCCGCTCATCTGGCTGGGTTTCCCCAGCCACTCTGGGTGGCTTCCAACAGAAGTATTAAAATACAATAATCTATTAAACATTAAAAACTTCCCTAAACAGGGCTGCCTTCAGATGTCCTCTAAAAGTTTGGTAGTTGTTTTTCTCTGACATCTGGTGGGAGGGCGTTCCACAGGGCAGGAGCCACTACCAAGAAGGCCATCTGCTTGGTTCCCTGTAACTTGGCTTCCTGCAGCGAGGGAACTGCCAGAAGACCCTCGGCACTGGAGCTCAGTGTCGGGGCAGAATGATGGGGGTGGAGACGCTCCTTCAGGTATACTGGACCGAGGCCTACCTCTGCACCTGTCCACCATGGGCCTAAGCTGTTCCCTTCACCATCCAGAGAATGAGGAGCAAACGCCTTTGCAGTTGCCAGCCTCTGCCAGGGAAACAGGCTCTACAACATGTACTGATCACATTATTATTGGTGACAGTGGTTGTGATTGGAGGGCATTGCTAGGATTCCATATCACCTTGAACAACAACAACAACAAAGTTAGATGTTCTCAGTCCCAGCTTTTTTGGCGGGAGGGAGGAGTCATTACAGTGATAAAGGGGAGTGAAAGGCTTTGAATGGCTTCTTGGTTTCACCCGCATTTGTATTCTTTCTCATCACCATTAAGGTCTCCTTGTGAAAGATATTTTGAATAAGATGACAGAAGCTACTCAGGCCACTGATGGAAGAAAAATGTTAATGTATTCAGCTGTAAGTAGGAACATTTTTAAATTGACCAAACCTTCTAGAGCTCACATGTTTCCTGCTCCGTTCTAGCTCCCCTTTCTATCTGGCAACACTCTTTGTCTACTCAATTCACATTATGTTCATCACATATTTTAAAAGTTGGGTTGAACGCTACCACTTTTTAATTTGAAGGGAAAGCAGCCACGCCCCTGATCAGCGCCCCTGCCCTCCTGATGCAGATTGGGCCCCACGCTATACATTGTACCTTGGAAACACATGGGGAGGGCTTGAGGCTAGGAAACCTACAGAGCCCTCCAACTCAGATCAGGTGTGCTGTGCCACATCAGGGTCCCACAATAGTTGCTCTTCCTGCAAAACAGAAGTGGAAATCTCACACATATACAAGATTAATGCAACATCTTGCTGATACTCAAGGCAAACTCAAGGCCATCCCCAGGTCGCTTAAGTATAACTTAAAAGACAACCATAACACAAAAGAATAAAAAATAAATAAATAATGTCAACTAGATTCTGGAGTCTTTCTAGGGCAGAAAGGGGAGACTCCAAGTGTCTTGTAACATGTTGTCAATTTCAGTGCTGGCGTTGATTTGCTAAAGAGCCGGTGTGGTGTAGTGGTTAAGAACAGTGGACTCCTAATCTGGTGAACCGGGTTCGCTTCCCCTCTCCTCCACATGCAGCTGCTGGGTGACCTTGGGCTATTCACACTTCTCTGAAGTCTCTCGGCCTCACTCACCTCACAGAGTGTTTGTTGTGGGGGAGGAAGGGAAAGGAGACTGTTAGCCGCTTTGAGACTCCTTAAGTGGAGAGAAAGGCAGGATATCAAGTCCAAACTCTTTTTCTTCTTCTTCTTTCTCCATTTGGTTACCGCTCACATCCTGTATCCCAAACCACAAATCATTCATTTTTTCAATATGACAGGTTCTTACGTAATTCATGTTGTCAAGTTTTACTTTCTTATTGGCTCTGGATATAGATGTGTGCCTCCTCCCTCCCCTTAGGGAGTAGAGTTGCATATTGACTCCAGTCCAAAACGCTTAATAACCCTACTAGTAGTTTCATGTAAATGTTAAACACAATGGAAGATAAATCAAAGCCTGCAGAACCCCACCTCACCAAAGCACCACCTTCTGGGAACAACCATCCGAGTTGGAACAGAACAACTGCAAAACAACTCCCCTTACTCCCAACTCAGATAGTCTCTCCGAAGAGACTGGTGGCAATAAAAACCCCTGAGAGATCAAGGAGATCCAACAGGGACATACTCTACCTTTCCATTGTTCATACATAGGACCTGCCTGTGCAATCCATTTTAGGGCAGATAGATTGCATGACTGGAGTACACACATTTTATGTACAATATGCGTATACAGTCCTAGATTCATATGTAGAAGAGTGAGTAGCATAAACTTTATTTCAGGTGGATGTATGCTGAATGAAGCACAAATGTGAACTAACTACATGTTAAAAAAATACTGAATAAATGTTTGAAACAAGTTGGAAGGTCTTTCATCCCCGGGGCTGCACATTTCATTCTCCTTAAATTCCTGCTTGGGTAATCTTGCGAGAGGGGTCCTTTTGCAATTAAATCCATCGCATGTCATAGACCACAGTGGAAGACTTTGTCTGATACAGCATCCTTGGAACTTAAGGCTGGCCCAAGACATTTTGGCACTTGAGGTGGACCACAAAATGTAGTGAAGATCTGCATCAGGAACAAAGGGGCAACAAAGATCAACATTGTTACCTGCCGCCCCTGTGCAACTTGCCACCTGAGGCAGTCATCTTACTTTGCCTCATGGGTGGGCCGGCCCTGCTTAGAGCTAACAGTATCTAAGTACTCTATACACAAACACACTTCTGTCATGGGAGTTGTAAGGAATTCTTTGTTTTCTTTTTATAGCATGATGTCACACTAGCAGCTCTCCAGGTAGCATTGGATGTTTTCAAAGATCACCTACCTCCCTTCGCCGCTTGCCATTTTTTTGAGCTACATAAAGAAGACAGTGGGTAAGTATTGATGCATAGATAAAATAATCAGCAATGGTTTATTGGGTAAACTTTGGCAGATTCACTCACCTCAAACCTGCACAGAACACAGTATTTCTTCTCATAATTTGAGCGCAGCTAAAATGAGTGAAAAAAAAGTTGCGTTCCCAGGCTCTCCAAGTGTCCCTATTTTCCAGGGACGACCCTGATATAGAGAAGCTGTCCCAGTTTCTGATTTGATTTGATCCCAGAACTTCCCACTTTTCCTTAGAAAGCCCCTATTTTAATTAGAGAAATGTTGGAGGGTATGGAGTTATCCGACCCCCAAGCTGTCTGAAGGCAATCCTGTATAGGGAAGGTTGTTTTTAATGTTTAATGTTTTATCATGTTTTTATATATGTTGGAAGCTGCCCAGGGTGGCCGGGGCAACCCAGTAAGATGTGTGGGGTATGAATTATCACCATGGAAATGGGACGTCCCTATGTTCATCGGAGAAACGTCGGAGTGTATGTGTTCCCTCTGTGTTTGAGCTTGACAGCCGGCTGTCCAAAATGCTATTGGAAATGTATTTCATAGGTGAATGGCTGAGGTGTGCATGCCCTTGAAAGACAGAAAGGGATTGAAAAGGCTGATCCACACTTTGTGCTAGAGTTCTTCAACCTAGAGTCCCCAGATATTGTTGGACTACAGCTGCTTTCATCTCCAGACAGCCATCAGAGTTGTTGTCCAGCAACATCGATGGTCTTAAAGCAGACATCCCCAGACTTCGGCCCTCCAGATATTTTGGACTACAATTCCCATCATCCCTGACCACTGGTCCTCTTAGCTAGGAATCATGGGAGTTGTAGGCCAAAACATCTGGAGGGCTGCAGATTGGGGATGCCTGTCTTAAAGCATAAGGCAACTGCTTGAGCAACAGTTGCATTTTGCATTTACGTCCTTCAGTGTTTTGCCACCTCTACACAGATCCCATTGTGTTGCATGCAAAGGTGTGCTAGAGAGGACAGGTGGGGACACGCTTGAATTGCAGGACAGATACACTGAAGGACTGAAATGGAGTGGATATTGCCAGACAGCAGCAGTGCACAGCAGGGGCAGTGGGCAGCGGGAGCAGGGGTGGAGGCCAGGCACCCACAGCAAAATATTTGTGGGTACCTGGCCCGCCATAGCCCCCTGGAGTTAGCGCCAATGGCCCTGGGCAATATATGGCTGCATCTTATGAGAATGACCACATAGTAGTCCAATCAGGGAGTGACCTGACTTTCTTCTTTGCAGTCAGTTCACCATTGAGATGTATTATCGGACCAGTACTGATTCTCCACCTAAACAGCTCATTCTGCCGGGCTGCGAAGCAGCTTGTCCCTTGCAGAAGTTTAAAGAACTGGTTTCTCCTGTCATACCAGGGGACTGGCAAGCAGAATGTAACAGTTAATGTAGGACGGCATCGTAAATGAGAGGTAAGATAAGGTTGAAACAAACACGTGTAAAACGGATGTGTCATCATTCAAGATCCCAGCTTGACCTTCCTCTCAAAATCATAATAATTAGTGGGGCTGGACTGTTTGAGGTTCAGGGCTTTAGGAATACAGCTTCCACACCCACCTTCATCCTGCCCCACCCTCAAGACACTGGAAAGCAAACTTCCCTGTTATCCTGGGAACTGTAGTTCATTAAGGCTGTCAGGAATTGTAGCTTTGTGAGGGGTAAAATGCAATTCCCAGTGTACTTTGGAAGACGTCACTGTTGGGAGGAAAGCTACAACAATTGTAATACATTACCTTAAAATGAGGCAAGGCAATAGATGTAAAGACTACCTTTTCTTCCTCCTAACTGATTCCTACCTTTTTAGTAAATATTTTTTGGTAAAAAAAATTTTTAATTAAATTCCAACCTTTATAACATACACAGTCAAAACACACTTTCACATTTTCTCTTATTTTTGTCGACTTCCAACCCCATTTTCCATGGAGTTGCTGTTTCTCCCCTTCTGCTACACCCTATCTTCTAGCTATCAAATGAAAGCCACAACATTATAATCTAATTCCTTCTGTTGTTCATAGCTCAAACCCTGCTGGTGAGTTCATCATACTATAACACTTCTTTATTTATTTATTTATTTATTTATTTATTTATTTTTTAAATAAAGTCTTTATATAGTCTTTATACACTTCTTTAAATAGTCTGAAAAAGGCATCCGTTCTTCCATAAAAACACTCGTCTTTAGATTCTCTGAATGCAAATGTGTACATAACTTGTAATGACTACTGTATCTGCAAATTTCCCAAATATGTACAGTGGTACCTCTGGTTAAGAACTTAATTCGTTCTGGAGGTCCGTTCTTAACCTGAAACTGTTCTTAACCTGAAGCACCACTTTAGCTAATGGGGCCTCCCGTTGCCACCACACGATTTCTGTTCTCATCCTGAAGCAAAGTTCTTAACCCAAGGTACTATTTCTGGGTTAGCAGAGTCTGTAACCTGAAGCGTTTGTAACCTGAAGTGTTTGTAACCCGAGGTACCACTGTATTTCTAAATGTTGGCAGTGTCATGTTGCTGTTGTTTCTCACCTCCTACCAGGATGAAAAGGAAAGTCAAATAAAGGGGAATCAGCACATTGACCTCCTCAGGAAGGAAACTGGAAAGCAAAGTTATAAAACACCGTCAAGACTACATGATTGTTGATGCTTTTGTGTGGTCCTCATAATCAAGATTTTTTTCTTCTGGTTGAGAATTCCAATCAAATAAAATCAGGCACATAGGTACACTAGATTAGCTTGAACAAACACCACCAACTGCCACATCATTTACAAGTTTAATGTGTGTCTATAGACTTAATCTAATTACTTGAGGGTGGGGGAAGCAGGGATCTATTTTGCAACCTTACTAAGGGTTAGGAATATATGGATATTCCTAATTCCAAACTGCTGCAGAGTTTAACAATCTTTGTCAGAACCCCATTCATCCAAAATGGTTGACACGTTTAATATAGTACCCCAGGCATCCCCAAACTGCGGCCCTCCAGATGTTTTGGCCTACAACTCCCATGATCCCTAGCTAACAGGACCAGTGGTTGGGGAAGATGGGAATTGTATTCCAAAACATCTGGAGGGCCGAAGTTTGGGGGTGCCTGTATTACCCCGTACCGGTCCTTACAACCACAGCAGACACTGCAAGTCTGCAATGGTTTGACTTCACCCCTGAAGGCACACTCTTCAATTGTCTTCCAAGGCAGATAGCTGCCAACAATAACTTCAGTTGGCACTGTTATTTATCCAACTGTTAGATTAGTCAGATGGTTTGAATTCTCACACCCCATCTAGACCCAGCCGAGAGTCACTGTACAGTAAAAACACTGACAACTAGCCAGAAACAATAAAGGAAAAACAGGAAATGGAGGGGTGTGCTGTAATCATCACACTAGATGTCCTGTCAGGACAATCTTTGCAGGATTTCAGGTTATCACTGCAGGTTTGTTCCATTTCTACAGCTCCTATCGAATGGAAGCTCTTGCACAGCTCCCACAATTTCAGCGGGGCTTAGACAGGACTTTTGAAGTCCCTTCTCCCATGCAATCTGTACAGGTTTTCTAGCTCCCTCCTCCCTGTGCCAAATATGTTGAAAAGAAACATAGGAATGGTTTGTCCTGCAGGCCATTTATTTCCCTTTGAAGCTTCCTACCCAACTGAAACTGACCTGCGTTTTGTGCATCAGTAGTGATTTAGTGATTTAGTCAGGCTGGCCACATGACCCGGAAAAGCGAGATGAGCACTGTACCCCATAGTCACCTATCCAGGTCCCTTCCAACTCTATGATGTGGGTTAATCAGTTAAAGTAGGCATCGCCAAACTTCGGCCCCCCAGATGTTTTGGACTACAATTCCCATCATCCCTGACCACTGGTCCTGTTAGCTAGGGATCATGGGAGTTATATGCCGAAACATCTGGAGGGCCGTAGTTTGGGGGTGCCTGAGTTAAAGGGCAGTTCATACCCTCCAACTCCCGGTAAGAAAAATCCGGGATCAGCAGTGGCGCAGCACCGGAAGTCGCTTCTACGCATGTCTGGACATAGAAGCAACTTCCAATGCCGGCGCTGCCCAATTTCCGGTGCCCAGACATGGGCAGAGCGGCACCCAAAATCGGTTCTGCACATGTCCAGACATGCGCAGAAGGAGCCTCCCTGGCAGGTAGGAAATCCGGGGGATTTGCGGGATTTTTCTCTATTCTGGATAACAGTAGGAAACGGGTTTAAATACGGGTGTTTCCCGCGAAAAACGGGAGACTTGGCAGCTATGGGGCAGTTGCAGTTAACCATTTTCAAATATTCAGTTGGTCGTCAAACCATATTGCGCTCTATAGAGTTGGAGTTCATATGGTTACCTGTGGACTTTTCAGAATTAACCAGGGTACTTAATGGAAGATAACAAAACCCATTTTGGCCATAATGAATGACCCCAAACAAAGCACGCAGAACAAATACGGTCTATACAGCGAATGGATGTTCCAAAACATCCAAAACGATGAAACTGTGAAAAGCAACTTAATCACTAGATGTCACTCTTCTTCAAATCTCAGATTGCGGTTAAGTCAAATAAGGATGTTTCCACACTTCACTCTAGAATTTTCCCCCACACTCATTTTTATGGGGAACTTACATGACATCATCAAATCTTTCTTCTCTATTGTTTTGTTTTTTCCCTGTACTTCTATGTTCTCTTTTGAGTGCTCTCAAAAGCTGACTGGACAGGGTGGGCTGGATCTCTGCAGGTGTAGACCAGTCTGCCTTTGAAGGGGCATCGTTTTGGCATGTGCACCATAATCCAAACAAGTCAGAGAGGCTCCAGTTCAGAGGAACAAATCTGAGGTGGAACAGGGAATGACATCCCACCCTCCTAGTCAAGGCCAAGTTGTTGTGGCACCTGAGGCAGAAAATCCCAGAAAAAACGAAGGGTCGTCATAGCACAGCAGGGGAGAAGCTATGGAGACAGTGAACGTCACTTCTCAGGAACCCTTCATAGCCGCTTCCAGTTAGCATAGACAATACCCAGCTTGATGAAACAACAGCCTGACTCACTATGAACCAGCTTTCTACGTGAGTGTGTTTCCTCTTCCCTGGTAGTAAAAAAATACAGCAATAAATTAAACCACAAACAGTTTGCTGCCCATTCGTGAAACTGCCTCCCTCTGCCTAATTAAAGGACCGACTCTGTAGCCCTTAGCCATCCACTGCCACGTAGAAACGTTTAATACATATTTTTTTTTACTGCTGTTTGACCTGCTGAGCTGAGGGACGTTGCTAAACTAACCCAGCTTTTTAGCACAACATTTCCTGCTGTTAATTGTCTCTCGTGCTACACGTTTTTTTGATATTTTAGGACTGGCAATTTGGTCATTGTTAGCGAAGATCAGAAGGCCCCTTAATGACATCCTTATTGGATTATCGCAATCTGTGGTGTGCGGTCAGTGGACTAGAAGGACTGGGTTGGCCCCTAAACATTGCTGGCAAATTAGAGGATTAAACCCTGGCACCTCCTTCCCAAAGCCTAGGAAGCTTCTGCCCAATTTAGGGAGGGAGGCGTGATGCTCACTTGCGGTGTCCCAACATCACAACATCACTCTCTCAAGCTGGCCTCTCTGGCTCTGTTTCCCGACGAAAAATATCACGGCTGATTGCAATGCATTTATTTCCCGACAAAAATAAATAAATCACCAATGATTGCAATGCAGGGTTCTGCCTCTGAAGAGCCTCCAAAAACATATACGGGGTCCTCAATCACACCCCTTGCAATGAACAAGCAGCACGCAGTCAGTGAGCACTAAGCTACCTTTTTGCACCCAGTGACTCTCTTTCCCAAACACTAAATAACTGAAATAGGTGCCCCTGCCATGTTGGCACCCCAGGCAATTTCCTTGCTTGCTTTTATGGTTGGGTCAGCCCTGAATACAGTCAGCCTGATTTACACATGTCCAGCTGAAGATGCCTTTATGCAAGTCTTCTGATCCCCAAGACAGACATTTGCCTCCTGCAACTGCTGCTCCTCCAGACAGGTTTCTGCTTAATTGTTCTAGAGCAGGCATCCCCAAACTTCGGCCCTCCAGATGTTTTGGACTACAATTCCCATCTTCCCTGACCACTGGTCCTGTTAGCTAGGGATCATGGGAGTTGTAGGCCAAAACATCTGGAGGGCCGCAGTTTGGGGGTGCCTGATCTAGAGGCTATCTGGAAAACCACCCTCTGTACCTAAATAACACCTCTTGAACAATCAGGAAAAATAAAAAGGCCAAAGAGTTAACTGGCCACAACTGCAGTAAGGTTTTAGTGGTGTGGTGGTTTTAGGCATGTTCTCTTCAAAATAAGCCCCAAAGAATTAAACGAGTCTGAGCAACAACTTCCACAGGTGTCACCTGTTGCCATTTGCAGCAAAAAAGAACCAAGGGTGGCATTCAAGTTTTACTCAGAGAAGGTTCATCTAAATAAATGGCTCTAACCTAGTCATGTTCATTAATTTCAGTGGATCTACTCTGAGTCAGATTCAGCTGAATACCAAATAATCTTGTTGCACTTAAAGACTTGCAAATTTATTGTGGCATAAGGGGCCATTCAACAGATGCATCGAGAGTTATCCTGAGCTTTATGTGAGTGAGTATCTTATCTATCTATCTATCTATCTATCCACACACACACACGGCTTGGGTGAGAGCCAGTGCTGGATTTATGTAAACAAGCTATAGCTTAGGGCCCCACTCTCTTGGCAGCCCCCCAAAAAATTAAAGGGGAAAAAACCTGAATGTACATTTCCAAAATATAAGATAAAAAACCAAATAAAGTAAAACCTACATGCAGCAACAGTGTTTTGTGTTGTGTGGGCTCCTATGATGTAACTAATGAGCCCCGCCTGCTAGCCTGCTCTCTATAATATCACTGGTTTGCTCATTTCTATACAGTGGTACCCCGGTTTACAAACACAATTGGTTCCGGAAGTCTGTACTTAACCTGAAGCGAACTTTCCCATTGAAAGTAATGGAAAGTGGATTAATCCGTTCCAGATGGGTCCGCGGCGTTCGTAAACCAAAAATCCATAAACCGAGGTGTTCATAAACCAAGGTTCCACTGTACATTATAGTCCAAAGGCTATTCATCGGGAAATAAGGATTTATTTTAAGTTTTTCATGAGTGCTAAAACTCAAAGTTTTTTTTAAAAAGTGGATTAATCCGTTCCAGACGAGTCCGTGGAGTACTTAAACTGAAAATACTCAACCCGAGGCGTACTTACACCAAGGTATGACTGTATATAGGGTGCCTACATTCTGCATGGACTGGTTGCATGTCAACATGTGCAAATGGCCTTAGATACCTATTAGGTCCATAAATTACCATATAGCATATATTCAACACAAAAAACTGCAACAATTTGTTGTTGACAAAGGACAGCTGGATATATAAAGAGCCCCATTACCTTCAGTAGCTTAGGGCCTCATCAAGCCTGAATCCAGCCCTGGGGCGAGCATAAGTGCACAAAGGACTAGATCCTTACTTCTTCAGCTACAGTGGCCCAGGTGGAACTGATTTTCTTGGCGTTCCCTGTTAGAAATGCCTTAACAGCAGAGGGTGGGAAGTGGCAACAACTGATCTTCTATAAACGAGGCTCATTACTTGCAATAGATAGCAAATGGGGGAAACGTATAAAACGACTGCTGCTGGGTAGTTTTCTCTTGGGTGGTGGAATTTCAGAAGTAACATTAGCAGGATGTGGTACTCCAAAGGGCTTGGGTGCTTATTGTTGTGTTGCGTGATTGAGAGTGTGGCTTGTGCTACTACGGGGGAGTCTCCGAGGCACAAGCCCATCACTGGGCAACTGCATAATGGAGCTAGCGAAGAATCTTCAAGGCAAGCTGATGTGCCTTCTCCTAGGCAGCCCTTGACTTGGTCACCCGCTAGCTCTCTGCGACATGTTGCAGTGCAATGCCACGAAGACGAAATGGTGATAGCCGTTCGCAGAGATCTGTTTGGGTCCGAGCAGCTGATCCAAGCAGCTGATCTCCACTTAGGCTTGCAAGGCTGCCGATACACTTCTGCTAATGCTTCTGACTTGGTTGTTTTTGAGGTGGGGCTTCAAGAGTGTGGCATTAATCTACAGGTAATGTGAGACTTGTGTACAAATAAGATCCTTCTTATGTTTTATTCCTATATGCACTTACCTTGGAGTAAGTCCTGTTGTACTCAGTGGGGCTTCCTACTTTGCAGAGTTATTCCTGTGGGAGTTTCTGCCTCAGGTGCAGAAATCTCTCTCTCTCCCCGGCAGAATAAAGTGTAGCAATAATAAATTACATAGTAATTTGCTTCCCTTTTATGAAGCAGCTGCCTTATTCTGCCTAATGAAAAGGCTGTCCTGTCCTGTAAACAGCACTTTGGGGAGCAATTTGCAACTGAAAACTTGTGCTGGGCCCTGCAGATGTGTCTTCTCTGAAAATTAAAGTGATCACATTACATGTGCTTGTTTGAATGCATTATTAGGGATGGGGAAATATATCAACCTGAGATTGTTTCGGTTTGTTTTTTCCAGCCCCAAGTTCAGCTCTCCACATTTCCACATAAGTTTGTGGGGCTTTTTTTTTAAGCTCTCACATTTTAGTGTTAATTTTGTTTTGCATTTGTGCAGCACAGTTTCCCCATAATGCAGTTTTGTGTCATTTTCACCAATGTATGAATTTATGTGCATACTTCACATTAGTGTTTGCATTCTTATACACATTACTTGACTTTAGATTTGCATTGTGCAAACTCCAAAGGATAACTCTCTTTTCGTTCACATATTGCTTGACAAGCGTGAACTGGTTAGTTTCATCTTGAAACACAAGCTGATTCTAATTTCTCCTCCATCCCTGGCCAGGCGTGTACTGTAGTTTCTTGAAAATGCAGCTCACCAAAGTTATGCCAAAATTAAAAAGTAGCCTGACCTTAGTTACGTTCACTCCCCAGCCACTTTGTTTTAATAGGTAACGGGCAATAACTCTGAACAATAAAAATACAGAATATTGAAACCTGGGTTGCTTTATTCTTCCAGACAACAGCAGACTCCCTGGTCTACCGCACAAGACTGTACTATAACCCAAGCTCTGCAAGCGGCCCTGGAATTGCAAGGAACAGCTCAGTAGAGATCCCTATTGAGTGCCACTACCCTAGGTGAGCATCTTAGGCCACAGTTCAGTATCCCACTTGCATGTCAACATCCACCGAGTTGTAATTTATTTATTTTTTGCTTTTTAGGGAAGATAAGGTGAGCAGCAATGGCACCAAGCCTATTGGGGTTCCTTTTACTTCGACAAAGTCTGCAGAAGGAGGGTTCCGCTTTTCCCTGCGTCTGATGACTGGTAAGGGAGATTCCAAACCCTGAAGAGGACAGTTGGTCAGATACTATTTTAAGTCTCCCTCTCTCCTCCTCCTCCTTTCCTTTCTTTGTTGTGGGTGACTATAGATGACTGGAGTGCTGAGAGGAAGTCTACTCGATATTGGCTGGGCGACTATCTCCATATCCAAGCAGATGTTGAGAGGCGAGAAGACCAGTTACCTCTCAGGCTATTAGTTGATAGCTGTGTGGCCACACAGATGCCAGAAGAAGATGCCAGCCTACAATATGCAATTCTTGACTTTCATGGGTAAGATTGGGGGGGGGGGATAGAGAGAGAGACACTGACTGGAAAAGGGATTATGTTACATGCCACCCCAATTTTAGATCAGTGTGTGACTCCAGGAGTTAAGTGATGGCTCCCTCTGGTGAAAAACGGCATAGGGATTTTTTTTTGGGGGGGGATGTCTATTACGGTAGTGACCCAATCCACACAGGCAGCAGAGGATCTCTGTCTGCTTGCCCACCTTCAGAAGAGATTCACACAGAATCACTCCTGCCTCTACCAACCTAGAATCAATTAAGGCCGCAATCCTAACGCAACTTACCTGGGAGTAAGTCCCTTTGAATGCCTTTGAGTGGCCGTGGTGAGGATTGTGCTGTAAGGCTGCGGTTCTACACACACCTCCTCGGAAGTAAAAACACCCAGGGCTTGCTTCTGCGTAAACATACATAAGATCAGGTTGCACGTTTTAATGGGGCCCTCCATTCCCAAATAGTTGCAGCACTGGAATAATGCTCAAGCGTTTTTATTCTTGACTGTACCGTCTTTGGATCCAGATGCCTGGTCGACGGGAGAATTCATGATGTGAAATCAGCCTTCAAAATCCCAAGACCACGCCTGGAAACCCTCCAGTTCACCATAGAAGCGTTCAGATTTGCTGAGGACATAAGGAACTTGGTGAGAGGACTCCTTCGTCTCACTAGCTTCCAGGGCCAGCCCTACCATTGGGCAGAATAAAAGTGATGGTGAGGGTGTTGATGGGAAAGGCCAGTGATCCACCCTCCGCCTCCTTAAGAGTGCCTGCTGCTGTCCTTAACAGCGCTGAAGTAAGATTCAGCTGGCCATGCAGGCCACTTCTTTCCATGAAGGCCATATTTTGTCTTGTCCCTGGACAACTGGCCCTGCTTACCTTTTTCATTTACAGTGAGATGGTAGCATCCCCCCCCCTGACCCTGTTTAATTTCCCTTCAAGATCTACATTGCTTGCCATCTGAGAGGCGTCACGACCGACAAAGGACCAGATCCTCTAAATAAAGCTTGTTCGTTCAACAGCCAAAGAAGCCTGTAAGTATCGCAGCATGCGTCATGGGAAAGACAGGACTTTGAGGAGTACTAACGTGACCTTTTCGTATGTATCAGTTGGCTACCAGTAGAAGGCTCCGAGGACATCTGTAACTGCTGTGAGACTGGGAACTGTGCATCATCTAAAGGATGGCCCAGCACAAACAACCCCAGCAATCGCCGTACACCAGAACAGTGGAAACAAGTGACTTCGGGGTCAGGTATGCTCTAAACCTGGGCGGTGGGGGAACCTGTAACCCTCCAGGTGGTGTTAGATTCTACCTGCCACCAGCTCCTTCCAGTATAGCCAGGTATAATGGGATTTGGGTCACATCTTACATCTTCCCCCAAAGCATCCCGAGAACTATAGTTTGCTAACTTTGTTTGGGGGTGGGGGGTAAACTGCAGTTCCCAGGATTCCTTGGGGGGGGGAGCCATGGGCTTAACACCAGTACTGAAAGACCTACATTGGCTCCCAGTACGTTTCAAAGTGTTGGTGCTGGCCTTTAAAGCCCTAAACAGCCCTGCTCCAGTATACCTGAAGGAGCATCTCCACCCCCATCATTCAGCCCGGAGACTGAGGTCCAGCTCCGAGGGCCTTCTGGCGTTTCCCTCAGTGCGAGAAGTGAGGTTACAGGGAACCAGGCAGAGGGCCTTTTTGGTCGTGGTGCCCTCCCTGTGGAACGTCCTTCCATCAGATGTCAAGGAAATGAACAACTACAGTGGTACCTCGGGTTAAGTACTTAATTGGTTCTGGGGTGCCATCCGCACCCCAAAAAGTACTTAATCTGAGCGGCGATGGCACATGTGCGTGAAATGCTGATAGAACGCTGCTGTGCATGCGCGAACTGCACAGATCGGTTCTGCGCATGTGCACGCCGTGGAACCCGTTGGGAGCCGCCCAGAGTGGCTGGGGAAACCCAGCCAGATGGGTGGGGTATAAAGAATAAATTGTAAGTACATAGTATGGATGTAACATTGTACCCAAGCAATAACTGGCCTGCCACAGATTCCCGCCCCCTACTCTGAATTTAGTAAAACAAGGTAAAGGGACCCCCTGACCATTAGGTCCAGTCGTGACCGACTCTGGGGTTGCGCGCTCATCTCGCATTATTGGCTGAGGGAGCCGGCGTATAGCTTCCAGGTCATGTGGCCAGCATGACAAAGCCACTTTTGGCAAACCAGAGCAGCACATGGAAACGCTGTTTACCTTCCCGCTGGAGCGGTTCCTATTTATCTACTTGCATTTTGACGTGCTTTCGAACCGCTAGGTTGGCAGGATTTTCTGAATTTACTCTATGGCAATAGCTCAGCTACTGAGAACTGCAAACTACACACTAGCTGGATATTCTGGAAACTTCTGCATTTCTAAACTGAGTGGGAATGCTTGAATGTTGCCATAAGTGATGCTAAGAGCTAAACATTTCCCATATTTCAAAGGTAAAAGCTATGTGCATGGAATTTCAAAAAGGTACAGTATTTTTTTCCACATTGCACAAAAAGCTTGTGGGACCAGCTCTTGCCTTTAACACCCGGGGATAAGCTTCCTTTAAGGCTCTAAAACCCGTTCTGTTGTTCGCTTCTAGCTACCGTTGGCATCTCGGAAGGGGAAGCTGAGGCGGACCTTCTGGTGGGACCTCTCTTAATCCTTGATGCTCCTTGGGACCTCCAGAAAGGGGACGTGGGAACAACAGACATGGGGGCCCAAGGTAAGAAAGGAAATGGCCGAACCAAAGGCTTGTGCTATGATAAAGTAGGGGTGGGGGAATCTGTGGCCCTCCACCTAACTTCATGCAAGTGGGGAAATCCTGGAAGGGGGCAAGAAGGGGGAAATTGCAGAGGAGATGGTCAAAACAGATGAAGCCATGATTCGCTCTGCAACCATTCAGTTCAGACTTCTGGCGAGAATGATCAGTTCCTTCCCAGGCAACCTCCTAAAGAAGACTGAATGGAGAAGTGGAGGTGCAGAGAGAAATTGGGGGGCTCCAGGTGTGCAGCCCCCCAACAGAGAAGAGGCAGTTCTCCTTGACATCTGAGGTTTTCAGGATCCACCCTATTCCTGTGACTGTAACTTGTTTTAACTTTTTAAAATACTGAATTTTGAATTGTTGCCACACACCCACACACAGCCCCGGCACTTGGTGGCGAAAGCCAGGTAACAAATTTCATTACCCTCTCGTCTTCCTGTCTATGTGGCATTCCTAGAGAGCTTCAAGCCACTTACCAATGGAAGCCTCTCATCTAAGCCTCACGATGGGAAGAAATGATCTGTTTTCTTCACGTTTTTGTGAAACATATTTACTTTGGTATTGGGGGAATGACCTTTCTTGAAGGTAGGGCTATTGATGTCACACGGCCTGGAGGCTGAGAACGTGCTATTTGCATGAAATGTACTTGTCTAGAGGCTACAACATACCAAACGCTTCCTAGTTCTACGTTCTCAGTAAATCCTGGAGTTGAAATCACTTGAGTACATAGGAGACTTGTTAAATACTGAAGTTCACTGCTGGGCCAGAAAGTGGAGGAGCTTAACATGTAAATCTGTCTTGTTGTGATTCCTTTCTTAAAGGTGAATCTCATGTGATAGAAGCCGAGGCTGACTCTACAGTTGGACGCCAGTTTATCCTCAAGGCAGACGAAGGACTCGGATGGCTCCTGGATTCCGATGAGGCTGTGACAACAACTGGTAAGGTCCTTTTAGAGAGCCAGTGTGGCATAATGGTTAGAGAGATGGACTAAGACCTGGGAGAGCAGGGTTTGAATCCCCACTCGGCCTTTAAGCTCACCTTGGGCCACAGTCACTCGCCATCTCTTAGTCTAACCTACCTCACAGGGTGGTTGTGAGGATGAAATGGGAAGAACCATGTACACTACTTTGAGATCCTTGGAAGATACAAGTGGCATATAAATGTAATAAAATAGACGGCTTTATATTAGAGAATCCATAGATTTCCCCAAAGGCTCTTACCTCTCAGTAACTGTAGTCATGGCTTCTGCTCCACCTTTTGCAATTTTCTCTAAGAAATCTGCTCCAATAATTACTACAGCTATGGTGATTTTCTTTCCTAAACCCATATACTGGGATCTTGGGAAGTGTTAGGGAGGGTGTCTACCCAAGTAAGTCCTGAGGCCAGAATGGGATAGACAAGTGGGACCTGAAACAAAATGTTGCAGTGTGAATGCTGCTATTTATGATTCAAAAATCACCAGTCAGTCAACTCCAGAGCAAAAACAATCCTCATTTGACTGTTTTTTGGAGGGTATCCCTCTAAAGTTTGTGGATGGGTGGTGCTGTTTTGGCTACATAAGGTCTGGCACTCACGGATTGGAAATACAGTTGTACCTTGGATCCTGAACGCCTTGCGAGTCGAACAGTTTGGCTCCCGAACGCCGCAAACCCAGAAGGTGTTCCAGTTTATGAGCGTTCTTTGGAACCCAAATGTCCGGCGCGGCTTCTGATTGGCTGCAGGAGCTTCCTACAGCCAATCGGAAGCCACACCTTGATTTCCGAACATTTCAGAAGTCAAACGGACTTCCGGAACGGATTTCATTAGACTTCCAAAGTTGTCAAAGTTGTCACTGTAGAGAGGTGAAAATCAGAAGTGTAATGAATGGCTAATTGTAGCTAACACAGAACAAATCAAGATGCAGTTAAAAGCAACAGGAACTGTAACTTCCTTCCTCCTTCTTCTTCTTTCTCCTCCTCCTCCTTTTTAAAGCCCTGTAAAACTTTTTTTAAAAGCAAAATGGTGGCTTTGCCTCTGAGCCTCCAAAGTCGCCGTTCTCGACAAACCCTTTGACAAGCCAATGCCTTAACACTCCTATTCCCTTGACTATAGATGGTGCACCACACACCACACCTGAAAATGTTGTTGCGGCCAAGCTAACCTCTGCTACAGATGAAAGCTTGGGTAAGCTGGCACCCTCTGTGGAGATAGCAAAGTTGTCACTGCAAGGTAATGGACATAATGAATGCATGGCACCGTTTACTAAAGGGGTTGGGTAGCAAACCATGGGAGATGGAGCTCTTGATTTTAATAACTTCTTAAACTCCTTTTAGGCACTGCATCACCGAAGGGGACTGTCCTGGAACAAATCCAAACCACAGCAGCTGCAATCGTGGTGCTTGCCATATTGAGCTGCGTCTTCTAGATATGTGGATAAAACCATTTGCTTGTATATTGAATACTGAGGTTTTTTTCTTGCAGCCTGAAACTGTACAGCGGGCAAGAATTGTGTTTATGTAATGTCTGCTGCACAAGCTTCAAAGCTTGAGGCCAGGTGGATCACCCTCTGCAAGGGCTTAAGCAAAATGGACTACCGAAATGAAAAATAAAACACATGTTGTTTTCAATCGGCAAGTGATGCATAACAATGTGCAATTGATGTTGTTGTTTTTCCCCCATTTACATTGAGGTCTCCTTTGAATTGGATGGTGCAGAATAATAATTATTTACATTAGTTGCTTGACTCACAAAAGCGACTTTAAATAGCTATGATTTTATGTAAAATCTCATCACAGCGAGACTAATAACACAACTTTTCCGGGAAGCCGAACTGCAGCAGAACAGCAGCAGTGCAGCATTCAACTAATACAGGGAGAAATGGAAAGCAATGCCTTTGTACAGGCATCCCCAAACTTTGGCCCTCCAGATGTTTTGGACTACAATTCCCATCTTCCCTGACCACTGGTCCTGTTAGCTAGGGATCATGGGAGTTGTAGGCCAAAACATCTGGAGGGCCGCAGTTTGGGGATGCCTGCCTTTGTATATCCCTAGGCTAGCCCTTCAGTCGTAACACTCCATTGGCAGAGAAATTCTGCCTTCCAATAGAAGACTGCCCTCTCAAATCTTCTTGCAGCAGTTAAAAAGTCCTGCCGTAGAAGAACCTCAAATTCTTGAGGTTCTTTTAAAAAATGGCTCAGTGGTGTTAACAGCTGAAATGCATAGCCTCAAGCCTATACAGTAAAACAAAACTGAGACAATCTGAGAAGGTAAAGTATAATTTTCTGCTGTAACTTGCAATTAAAACTGGTATTGCTCGGGTTTGAGTTACCTTAAGGGCTTGGTTGGCGATACAAATTCAACAAATGAAGATACGGGGTGTTTAAAGGCAGATTTTTCTCACATTTTGGCCGGGGGTAGTGGCTAGCAAGTGGCCAGGTGTTCCCATTTGCAGAGAGCAGTCCTGGGTTTCAAACGTCTGCAGAAGGCAGTCCTCTATTTGAAATACTGGACACTGTGTGCTTGATATGCTAAATACATTGTTCGTTGGCCAAATTTGTGCCATTCAAACTAAATTGGGATATCTATCATCTGATCCCCTAGTTGTTGAGTTGGGGTGTATGTAACTGAGATCCTTTACAGTACTCATGTTCTTAAGTGGAAATATTGTGTTTTATGCCTCAAGACTAGGAGCACTACCCTAGCTTTGGCGAGAAAGCATGCCAACTTCTCAATATGAGGGGAAGTCATGTGCTTTGCACAACCTTGTTTAATGGCTTTTTAACAGGCTTCTGATGTAATAGCTGCTGTGTGTCAAAGGAAGCAGAGCTAAAATCATTTCATTTGAACTTAGACCTTTGGCAAGCTCTGTTTAGTTTGTTTAGTGTCTAACCAGAAGAGCCGGTATTTTGCCATTTGTATGCCGGCAGCTGAAGTGGAGAGCTTTCGGTCTTTGTCTGCTGAGTCATCATTCTGAGTCCCTGTAACATCTTGCTTTCCTAGCTTTTAAACCAACAGCAGCAAACTGCTACCGGTAACAAGGATTGCATAAGACCTACTACAGTGACAGCTCGGAGCTCGACTTTAAAATCTCCCTGTTCAGCCTGACCAGAAAAAGATAAACATTTAAAAGGACCCTGTTTATCATTCAAAAGAAAGCTCCTGCTGAAATAGTCCTTAGAACAGTATAGCTGTAGAATACAAATAAAGTTCCATTCAATTTTCCTATCTCTTGCAGAGGTAAGATGTTAACTGAATTTTTAAAATAGGTCATTATCTGACCAAGCCCTTGTAGGCCTTTAACCATTTATGCTAGAATAATAATTCCTCCCCCCCCCCAAAAAAAACACCACACACACAACTACTATTGGTCTGCTTCTAGAAATCTATTTAATATTTGAGAAGATTGATAGGCATCGTCTGTCATCTTCCTGTTATCCTGAAAGCTTCAAACAGCTGAGGCCTATCCACTCCATATAAATACACCGATGACTCGCTAATATGTTGACAAATCTTTTATTGTTGCTTGAAGAAACAGTATGCTGCTGCCAGCATTTTATCCCTGCTTCCTTCCTGTTTCTTGTTGTACCCGATACTACTTCTACATTTATGCTTCGTTTGTTTACAGGAACCCTGCTGAACTCAGGCACCATAAACAATCATTTTGCAGTACAGTATCTAAGCCCATGTAGATCAGCAATGTTTGCTTTCCTCATCCTTGAGACGTACACACGCCCTCACTCTAACGATCTCGGGGTCATGAGTTTGAGCCCCTCATCAGGCAAGAGGATTCCTGCATTGCAGGGGGTTGGACTGGATGACCTTCGAGGTCCCTTGCAATTCTATGATTCTAAATAAAGTGAGGGGCAAGTATGCAAACAGTAACTATGGTGCCAAAAGAAGAGCAGCCCTAAACACCTGATCCTAGTGGACAATTCTTATTTTTTTTAATAGTGAATGAATTGCCTGCAGCATGATTCAAAGATGTGGGTAATTCTATTTTTCCTTGTTCAAAATTGCAATAGCGGTTCTGGAAACTATAAATGACTCTACTCCCCTTTCATGACAACAAATCCAGTAAAAAAAAATTGATTAAAATGACTGTCAGAAGAAAATAAAAACAGAGCTTTCCAAACTTTTTATGTTGGTGACACGCTTTTTAGACATGCATCATTTCGTGACACAGTAATTCAGTTTTACTAGCAAACCAGAGGTTGAACCAATTCATTTCCAGCCCTGGGAGAAGCACAGGGAGTGTTTTTATGACACACCTACACACTGCAGCTGACACATTAACTGGTTTGGAAAGCTCTGAAATAAAAGAAAAAAAGGTTAAGCTGGTCGTTGCATTCTGCATTTCTGCTGTCTACCAACCAAGAGATCAGGTGTGAAATGTCATAATACACAAAGGCCGGCTATTAATCCCATATCAAGACTAGAGTGTGTAGTTGTTTTCCACAAGGGAGAAATCTGTTTTTTCCTGCTTGCATGCAGAAGAGTAACATGCATGTCCAGGGAGTTTGGATGTTACTGTGAGAGAGTTTGAACATGCAACACCTGTTTTCAAGGGCAGTGGAGTTCATGCGGAAAACTGTGTTTGCATAGCAGTAAAAGTAATTGATACAGGATGCTGAATTGATCCTCAAGTTGGGCTGAGAAATGCGAGTTTCTTCTGACAGCATCAAAGGTAAATGGAACATTCTCTGGGT
Source organism: Zootoca vivipara (assembly GCF_963506605.1). Lineage (NCBI taxonomy): Eukaryota > Metazoa > Chordata > Lepidosauria > Squamata > Lacertidae > Zootoca > Zootoca vivipara. Next base: position 12,764,172 of record NC_083287.1, on the reverse strand, counting down.
TCTAATTACAAGAGCTAGGAGATGAGACTGGGATGGAATTGGCCATTTAGTTTTTAAGATGACGAAATGGGAAAGGCAGAAATGCAGGCAGGATTCTTCAACTGATACCGCTGGCATGGATGGCTAAAGCATAAAATGCTCAGGATGTTTCCCCGTTGAGGACAGCCTTCCACAGGTGGGGAGAGCATCACAGCGCAGGGTTAAAACTAGAAGATGTATCTGGATTTAAAATGGGATTAGACAAATTCATGGAGGATAATACTACTAGTGGTTACTAATCATGATCAGTGCTATTTTTCTAGAAAAAGAGGTCCCAGGACTCGCCATGAACACCTCCCTTGTTCTCTTATAATGACAATGGCACCCACCTGAGAGGTGCTGGAACTCAGTTCCAGCGAGTTCCAGCTGGAAAAAAGCCCTGGTCATGATAGCTAAAAATGCTACCTCCATGAGCAGAGACACAATTGTCCCTGCCATTCACATTTACAGGACAGTTTATGGTAAGGTTACCAGATTTTTTCAATTAATCCAGGGACACTTTTCAACTTCCTACTAAAGAGATTGAATTTGTCAGGGGACTGAATTGTAAATCCGGGGACTGTCTCCGGGAAATGGGGACATCTGGTAACCTTACCGGTAGTTTATGGAGAATTACATATATCTTCCTAGAATGAGCGTTAATGAGTGCCTATGAGTAATAATTTCAAAGGAAGGAGCTATGTGACAGTGAAGCATTACTGTCCTATGAACGTTCAAATTTTTAGGAAGAACTCTCAGAAACAGGCAGTTAAAAGAGAGGCAAAACTGTTCAGTTGTAGGTTTGGGATTGTGCTGGCCTCCCTACCCTTTCCTGAGCCACCATTTGGAGCGGTAGGGGTGCCCTACTGGCCAAGCTACTTGATGCCCACTCACCTGAGCCAACATGGTGTAGTCATTAAGAGTGCTGGACCTGGGTGACCAGGGTTCAAATCCCCCACCCCCACCCCACTTCAGCCATGAATCTCACTGGGTGACCCTGGGCCAATGAGTCCCTCAGTCACTCTAACCCACCTCACAGGGTTGTTGTGAGAAGAAAATGGGGAGACAACACTAATTAATGGGTAGATGAACACTACCTTGAGCTCCTGGGAGAAAAGGCAGGATATAAATGTAAATAATTAAATACATGAATGAGCTCAGCCAACAGTGATAATATTTGGAGCTGTGGGGGGGGGCATCCTTTACAAAACTGAGCCCGTGAATATTGGCACAGAGTTTAAAGCACAATCCAACAAAGATAAATAAATTCTTTCCTACCCCATGGTAGGGAAAAAGCACCGGGCAAAACATTCCTGCATTGCAGGAGGGTTGGACTAGATGACCCATGCAACCTTTTCCAATTTTATGATTCTGTAATATGTCTCCCCAGTATTAAGTCTCTATAGCCACAGCTGATGCTGTAACTCTGCGCTCTCCCATTGTCTCCTGAGACAGGTGGATGCCAACAAATGCATTTTGTGCTCCCACTTTGTATTTTCAATGTTGTGAACAGCCCTGTGATCTTCGGGTGAAGGGCTGTATATGTCCTGCCCCAAGGCCCAGGCCTTCTTCCCCAAAAAGTGACCGGAAACGAAGCCAAAGACCTAAGAGAGACAGGCAGTTTTCTAAGAGTTTATATTTAAAGTAGATAAATGAGCAAATTAAATGAATTTGGATATGCAGCAGATTTGAAAAATAAATTTAAGGAGCAGCAGAAAGAGAAGGAAGTCAAACTCTGAAATGCTCAAATGACTGTAAAATTAATGAAAAGTATAAATTTGAAAAGTATAAATAAAAATCTTTATATATATTATCCTGGGAATGGAGAGAGAGAACCTCCATTCCCAGGACTACTCTACCACACCTCACCCTCCCCGGTCAGAGCGTGGAGCGTTCTCTCCCTTCGCTCCGCCCCTCTCTCCCTCCCTCCCTCCCTCCAGCTGCGCGCTCTGCGCATGCCCACTTCCCTCAGGCAATGGGAAGCGAGGTGTGGGGAAGGCGGCTGATTACTGAGCGGGTCAGCTGAGCTCGTCGCGTGACCAGGCCGGGCAGGCGGCGGCGGTCGGCCTCTGCCTGGACTGCGCGTGCGCGCGGAGGGTGGCTCCCCTGCCCGAGCGAAGATGGCGGCCTCCAGAGCCAGGCTCTGAGGGGAGGCGGCAGCGCTTCGGAGGGGTAGCGGCTGCAGCCCAGGAGGAGGAGGAAGAGGAGAAGCCCTCTCGGCAGGCAACTGAAGCAGCTGCGGGGGCTGCTGACTCGCGGCGCCCCTTGTCAGTGCAAGGCGTTTGGGGGGGGGGACTGGACGGCGCCGCTCCCCGGCCAGGTAAATAAATGGGTTCCCCCTCGGAGGGCACAAAAAAGAGACTGAGGGGAACCGGCGAGGGCTTTGCATGCAGTGGGGGGCGGACTTTCCCCCTTATTCATCCGAGCCAGTGACTTCTCTTTTCTCCCCACACCCAATTCAGTAAGCCCCCCCTCCCTATTTCCCCTCGGCAAATGCAGGTTGCAAATAAGGTGGGGTGGGGTGGGTTTAAAACAGGTGTCTAGCTAGCCCTCATTTCCGCATTTGCTTCAGGGAGGCTGGTACCCAGCTTGCAAAATCCCTCTTTCTTTTTTTTCTTTTCCTGTGGCCAAAGCAACAGGGGAGAAGCGGGCTATGCACTACTATAGCATGTTAACTGTTGTGTTTCCAAGCACAAATCCTGCATTCTTCCACAATTGTACCTATCAATATGTATGGAACGGTTCCCTTGGTTTGGGGGACACCCCCTTTGCCTGGCTGCCCCTGTGCTGTAAAGGTGGGTGGAAATTAAACAAAAAAGCTGACTATATCATTTTTTACGCCAGTCAATGAATTCTCTCCCCGAAAGACTGGATGGAGCCTGCAAGGAAGCAACAAGCTGTGCCAAAAACTTTCATGCTGTGCTGAGAATGTCCTGGCTAGAGTTAATCTGTGCCACAGCTTGTTGCTTCCTTGCATGCTCCATCCAGTCTTTCGGGGAGAGAATTGATTGGCGTAAAAAATGATATAGTCCGCTTTTGTGTTTAATTTCCACCCGCCTTAGAGTTTTCTTTAGAAAGGTGGTAAGGTATGTGAATTCTTGGGAGGTGGGCAGAATTTGTGCGCAATAGAATCATAGAATCATAGAGTTGGAAGAGACCACAAGGGCCATCCAGTCCAACCCGCTGCCAAGCTTCTGAATTGCATGATGCTGTGATTGAGAATTGCATCTTCAGTTCCATTTCAAATGGAAGTTCCACATCCAATATGTGTTTTGAATCCTGGGCTTGTTTTGTAGGGTTAGTAAGGGTGTTTTATATAATTCACCACAAAGCAGGGAGTACTTCTGCAAGGAAACGGCACTTACACTTGTGCACTGCAAGCCATGGCTTTTAAGAGACTCTACTTGAGAGCTGCTTTTCTCACGCTGAGAGCCAGAATGGAAAAGGAAACAATCAATATATATAATAGACTTTAAACAAGATGTTAATGTATGTGCTGTCTCTGGCATCCAGGAATTGATACTGTACAAATAATTTTAAAGCAATTCTGGAATGTCCCCCAGCTTCTGAGTAATTTGAATGCATGTTCACATGCATGAGTATCTGAGTAAATGTTTTTCCACTTACCATCATTTAATCATTAACACCCAGAAGTAAGCTGCTTTTTGTTTGTTTGTCCTTGTAATTCTTTATCTGCTGCATTTTCCCAGAAAGCCCACAACCCAGCTAATTTTTGAGGTAGATTGGCAAATAAAATAACTGTGGCAATTGGGCCATCTGGCAAGGGAGTGGCAGTATCTTTTAATTCTATACATAATTTGATGAATGCAGGAGCCCGTGTGGTTATTTTCTTAGGAAAGTATGCAAGTTAATGTGTAAAATGCGAAACCACAGTGTAGGTAAGGCAAATCAGTCTTTCTTCTGAATTATATGTATGCTCTGTTTTAAAGTTAATCAGATTGTAGTCAATTACAGTGGTTTATTATTAAATTTGTATACCACCCTTTATCTGAAGATCACAGGATGGTTCACAACAACAACAAAAATACAAGGGAACCCAAAATACATAATAAAAACAAGAAAGAAAACAAACCAATAACACGCCACTCACAAACACATTTAAAATGACATAGAATATTAATCAGCCCAAGGCCTGGTTATCAGCCTTGTAGTGTCAATGTTGAGTTCAAAGTCAGGAAAATAGATGCAACTTGGTAAAAATGATCAACCATTTGTCTTGATGCTACTAGTAGTAGGCCTTGGATTTCCAAAGTTTTAGCATCTTATTGGAAGCTTTGGTGGGTTTGTAGTGTACAGGGCAATCCTATACATGTCTACTCAGAAGTAAGCCCCATTGAGTTCAGTGGGCCTTAACAATTGGGTAAGAATGTTTGGAACTACAATCTTAAACATTTATTCCTTTATAATGGGTTCTGTGTGCTGGATGACCATTTCCATCATCCTTGGTCAGTATGGCCAGTAGTCAGGGGGAATGGGAATTGTGTTGTGGTGGCTCCCCATTTGTGGAATGCTCTCCCCGGGAAGGCTTGTCTAGTGCCTTCATTACATATGTTTAGGTCCCAGGCGAAAACATTTCTTTTCAACCAGGCCTTTGGCAGATTATCATTTTATGGCCCTGTAAATGTTTTTGTAGGGACGTGGGTGGCGCTGTGGGTTAAACCACAGAGCCTAAGGCTTGCTGATCAGAAGGTCGGTGGTTCGAATCCTCCTGACGGGGTGAGCTCCCGTTGCTCGGTCCCAGCTCCTGCCAACCTAGCAGTTCGAAAGCATGTCAAAGTGCAAGTAGATAAATAGGTACCACTACAGCGGGAAGGTAAACGGTGTTTCCGTGTGCTGCTCTGGTTCGCCAGAAGCGGCTTTGTCATGCTGGCCACATGACCTGGAAGCTGTATGCCGGCTCTCTCAACCAATAACGCGAGATGAGTGCTGCAACCCCAGAGCTGGTGATGACTGGAACTAATGGTCCAGTCTAATGGATGACTGGAACCTTTTTAATGTATTAGTGGGAAGAGGATTATTGGTTTGCCTTGGTTTTTGTATTAAGTATTTTGTGTTCTCATTTTGTATTTTTATGTTGTGAACCACCCTGCGATCTTCAGAAGTGTGGTATACAATTTAATAAATAATAATAGTAATAGTTCAGCAATATCCAACGATCCAAAGGTTAGTTGTCCCTGACTTATAACTAGTACAACACATTTGATATGAGATAATATTATGGACCTTTGTCCATGATTTCTTAGCTTTAAGGTTTTTTTGTTTAGAGACAGACAAATGCTATACTACACAAATGGCAATAATTCATTATTGATTTTCAAACTGACTGAGTCAATGGAAAAGTCATTCATCAACACTCCACCTTTCTGCTCTTCTTTTTTTCTTTCCTGAAACATTTTCCCTTCAAACAACCCCTACAGCTGATTTCATTTTGTTAGAATGGTTGATGCACTTAAGCAGCAAATATGCTGTGCGTGATACTTCCAACTTTACTGCACATCTTCAGATTAGTTAAAATAGCTGTCAAAAACATGTAGCCACTCATTGGAAGCTTGCATCTAATGAAAGATTTGGTGGAATTCAGTTTTACTTTGAAGTCACAATAAGTTACATTACAAATGTATAACCTGAGAGGTTGAAGGATGTGTGTGGAATTAGTATAATAGACAATGGGTGTTCTGCTTTACTTGAAAGAAATCAGATGTCTCAGATGTCTTGAAAGTCATGTTAGAGAGAGAGAGAGAGAGAGAGAGAGAATAGCATTACTTTTCTTCAAAGTGAGAATGTGTTAATTGCATGCTGGCTGTGGCGGCTGCTAACAATGAAATTGAACTTGGGAATAATTTGGTAGACCAGGTCTGTTAGTGGAATATTGCAACCAAGTTGCTTAGTGAGAGAAGCTGCACAAACTAATATAATTTTTGGATAGAAAGAAATTTGTGTATGTGTGTGCTTTCATTCTCAACTCATGGCTCTCTAAACTTCCACTGGTGTTTATTGAGCAGGTAGTTTTTAATAGAGCATACCTAATTGGTTCAGCTGTCTTGCCTGATTCAGTTGTTCCTGGGTCATCTGACTCAACATGCCGTGGGCCTTAACATTTTATTAAGTGCAACATTTGAGACTCCTTAGTTGTGCTGGTGCCTTCCTTTTCTTCTCCCTGTGACTGTCACTGTGCCACACACTCACATATGGCAGTTCTTATAGCATACTGTACATAACACTACTGTGCTGGTATCTTTCAAATTTGGGCCACCTCACTTGTTTCCCCTCGCTCGCTGGTAAAATCATTATTTCATCGGGCCTGTTGAGATCATTTTTATTTGTAATCGCTGGCATCACAGCATTTAAATGGATTTCAATGTGTGTTGTTTTTTTGGATTTTTATGTATTTCATTGTGCTGTTATCAGTTGCCCTTCTGGGCATTAAAAGGTGGGGTGGAAATGTAATTCAACTTCAATGTATATACAAGCTAAAGCATAATGAAGAGTTAAAACAGCCTTCATTTCTTGACTTCACGTGGCAGCTGATCTTTTAATTTCTTCTAAAGCTAGCCAATGGAAAATGAGTAGCAATTCACCATTATCAATATAAGTGGCATTTATTTAGGCTTAAAATATGAGCTCTTAATTGCACACAGTAATAGAGAAGAGATCAGAACTAAGATCATGGTTGGGTAGAGATGTGTGTTAGTGAGTGTATTCTAATTTTAAAACCCTAAAAAGGAATATTAATTGCACATATTGTTGAATATTATTTTTGAGTGACCCTTTGGGTTAATAACGTTAGGATGGAAATGATGGAAGTTATTATTTCATACAAATCTGATTAAATGGTTATATGATACTACACAGCCTGCCTGGCTCTTTGCAAATGACATTCTTTGAACAATAAAAGCTTGTGATAATTTTGCCCAGTGGCATGGAACAGCTGAAACATGCCTGTAGCTATAGTAGCAAAAAGTAATTGTAACCTAGTAACTTGTACCTGTATCAAATATATTCCTTACAGCCTCTGTTTACCTTAGTAGTATGCTTGTTCCCTCTTTCCTCCCCTTCTTCTATAAGTTATTGCATAATAAGTACATCATGTGAACATACTGCTAATCGTTACTGCCAAAGAATTGGATCCATTTCTCCAGATTTATGGGAGCAAAGTCTCTAAATAGATAAGCTTTGAGTATGAAAAGGCTGAATGGAAACTGTTTTGTCCCTTTACAGTATTTGAGACTTAACACTTATATTTTGCGGTCAGTAAAAATTTGTGGTAGTACTTGACTTTTCATGCACTTACACACTCAGCAGAATGAAGTGATAGAAGGGAAATACAGTGGTGCCTCGACTTACGAATTTAATCTGTTCCGAAGGCACCTTTGTAGGTCAAAAAATTCGTAAGTCGAAAAACACCATTGGAAATGCGATTTCCCATAGGAATGCATTGGAAATAGAAAAATTTGTAAGTCGAAGCAAACCTATCTAAAATTCATAAGTTGAAAAATCCCTATCTAAAACCGCCGTGGTTTCCTTTCAGATATCGATACATTCGTAAGTGTGTGGCCATTAGCCCCATTTGTAATTCAAAAAATTCGGTTGTCGTTCGTAGGTCGAGGTACCACTGTAGCAACTTCAGGTTGCAGTAGCAAATGTCGGATTTCCGGTGCGGGTGGGGGGGGGATTGAAATTTGCATTGCGTTGGAAAAACCTACAGTTTGCATTTTAAAAAATCTTTAGCTTGGGTGGCTAACCTGTGACTCAGTTAAGGCAGAGCTGTTGTTGTTTAGTCGTTTAGTCGTGTCCGACTCTTTGTGACCCCATGAGAGGCAGAGCTACAACTCCCATAATATCTTTACCATTTTTTCTATTGACTAATGGTGATGGGAGTTGCAGTACAGCATGTTTCCCTTGTATTTAGTGAAGAAGCCTAAAAACTTTGAAACAGTCAAGTTTGCCTAATATTTGCAGTTGGCACCCCATTCTTTGTAACTAATGAACTTAAAGAACTTGGAAAAAAGAGCGCTGGAAGATTTTCCACGCCGTATCACTGAATGCAGATAAGTGATCAAATTTTGACTGCTCCTCTGTGCTTCTAACCCTGCAGATAGAAAACAGTACAGCAGACAAAAGGCTGCACTACAATGGTTGCCCTTGATATGCTACATTTATCTTTGCAGGGAGTTCTTTTGTACATGAGGAGGTATTCAAAAGTGGTTTGCTGCAGCTGTACCTTGAAGTGGTACAATCCCTTTTAACACATAATTGTGTAGTCTATGTGAAGCTGCTTAGTAAAGAGATGTGAGAGAACTCCTGAACTATTGTCAGTCGGGGTCCCTTGGCTAATAGTTATTCAACATTTTGAGTAACAAGCAACCCCTTTAGCAAACTGTATTGTGTATTCAGTAGAAAATCTATTTCTGTTCTGTGGCAAATTGCTTTTATTAATCCCAAGCATATTTTGTTACAGGTTCTGGCACAAAATGAATATAATTAGGGAAAATAAAGATTTGGCCTGTTTCTACACAACTAAACATTCATGGAGGGGAAAGTAAGTAGCCTAGTTTATTTTATTCTCCAGTTTTGAGTTTTGAGGTGGTAATGACATACAATAGCCTTTCTGCTATCCATCTGTGAGTTTTCAAACTGGTCTGCTAAAATTTATTTGAATTGGAATATGCTAATAATCTAATAATCTCTTTGTGATTATTCATAAATAGCACTGGTCTCCTAAACAGCTTATTTTTATGTAAGGTTATGTTTCAACAGAATTTATTAGTTTCAGGACATGTTCACACAATCTGTTGTTGAGTGGTCAGTTTATTAACTGCCTCCTATACATTTATGAACTAGAGATTGATTGATTGATTATTGCATTTCTATGCTGATTTGCATTCAAATGAATCTCAAATACAGTGGTGCCTCGCTAGACGAATTTAATTCGTTCCACGGGTCTTCTCTTATAACGAAAAATTCGTCTAGCGAATCCCATAGGACTGCATTGAATTTTTTTTGAAGTTTTTTTTTTGCCCATAGGAACGCATTAATTGAATTTCAATGCATTCCTATGGGAAACCGCGATTCGCTAGACCAATTTTTCATAAAACGAATTCGTCTAGCGAGGCAACCTCCACTCGAAAAATCCTTTCGTTAAGCGGAAATTTCGTTAAGCAGGGCATTCGTTAAGCGAGGCACCACTGTACAGTGGTACCTCAGGTTGCGGACCCAATCTGTTCCGGGATGCCGTTCGCAAAGTCCGCAACCTGAGCAGCGATAGAGCGCATGCGTGAAAGTGCAATAGAGTTATTCTGTGCATGCGCGAACCGCACAGAACAATTATGCGCACATGGCGGAACCCAAAAGTAAACACTTCTGTGTCTGCCATGTTCGCAACCTGGAAAAATGCAACCTGCAGCGGACGCAACACGAGGTATGACTGTAATAACATAATAGAATATACAGTGGTCCCTCGACTTATGAACTTAATCCATTCCAAATGCACATTCGTAGGTTGAAAAGTTCGTAAGACGAAAAGCGGTTTCCCATAGGGAAAAAAAATATTCAGAAAAATTTGTAAGTCGAGGAAACCGCATTTAAAATTCGTAAGTCGAGGAAACCGCATTTAAAACTGCCAACGGTTTCCATTCGGATGTAGAAAAATTCGTAAGCATGCGGCCATTTGTCCCGTTCGTAAGTCGAAAAGTTCGAGTAATTCGTAAGTCGAGGGACCACTGTAATAGAATATCACAAATGCAACATAAATCGTAAAATAATTAACAAATAATCAATGAAGCAATTACAATTTATAAAACTATTAACAAAACAACTACTAAAAATAAGCTAAATATCACAATTACAGCAAAAGTCATATGATAAACTAATCAGTACAGCATTTAGTATCTTAAGACCAATATTATAGAGAAGTAACTACACAATATACTAATATTTGACTCCCTTTGAGTATTAATACATATTGTAGCCTATCTGACACCATCCATGCACAAGAGGGAGGTATCAGCAGTTTTGGGGAAACACCAACATTTGCAGAACAACAAAACCTATTTAGTGGCTGGGAGGGTACCCTTAAGAGAGCGAGGAGAAACCCCAAACAGCTCAGTGTGGACTGAGCATGCTCAGTAGGCACAGAAGGCTGGGTGGGGTAGGGTGGAAAGGGGAAATGGGAGAAAAAATACATTGAAAGAAAGCATGAGTTGGTGACTGGAACTCTGGAGTGAAGTGCTTCAAACTGCAAAATATTGTTGCAGGTCTCATACAACTATAACCCCACATATTTGCTCTGGCGCTGCTTCTTGCAATGGCTGTGTAATCCGCGTTGTGATACAGCAGCGGCGAAGCAGCTTTTGGGCATCCCATTTCAAACTTCTGCTTGCCATCAGAGTATATTCAAGGGTGGGATCTCAAGTTTCATAATTAATGCCTAACTTCTATTGCTTAGAAACATGCCGAAGTGGGCAGGGGATAATTTTCCTTGCCCCAGATATTGGTGAGTCATGTTGATGATTCACCTGGAAGAAGCTTCATGAACGTTTATGGCTTATTTATAAAACAAAAGCGATTTTTGCTGCAATATTTCTCTCCTAAGTCTGCAGTTTCCCTTAATGTCTTGTTTCTTGTTGGTATGTTTTTTAGGTATAAGCGAGTCTTTTCAGTCGGAAGTCATGCCATCACGACATACAATCCTAACACATTAGAAGTTACGAATCAGGTAATGCCAAATACATAGTAACTTCATGAAAATGTATTATCTCCAAAGCTGGATTGAGTTGGTTTATATGCCAATCCTATTGAGAGAAGAAGGATGTTCTAACTTACGTCACTTGGTATATGCTCAGATTAATTACCTCATGATATCCTTCAAACATGCCGTAAGATAACTGGTTGGGATAATAAAGGTATATTTTCCCCATCCTTTCAATGTACATTTCTCAACAATATATGGATTTCCATCCATATTAAAGGTAAAGGGACTCCTGACCGTTAGGTCCAGTCGTGGGCGACTCTGGGGTTGCAGCACTCATCTCGCTTTACTGGCCAAGGGAGCCGGTGTACAGCTTCTGGGTCATGTGGCGAACCAGAGCAGCACACGAAAACACTGTTTTCCTTCCTGTCGGAGTGGTACCTATTTATCTACTTGCACTTTGATGTGCTTTCGAACTGCTAGGTTGGCAGGAGCAGGGACCGAGCAACAGAAGCTCACCCCGTCGCGGGGATTTGAACTGCCGACCTTCTGATCGGCAAGCCCTAGGCTCTGTGGTTTAGACCACAGCACCACCCGTGTCCCTTTCCATCCATATTAGTGGAATGTTAATATTAATGTGGAATCAAGTAGTGCCATTATTTGGAACCCAGGAGTATATTTTTGGTGCCCTGTAGCAGATAATGAAGAATAGTTGTTGACCTTGATTAAATGAAATGTTATGTTTAGTTGCCTTAAGTTTGTACTCTCTCCAAATGCTTTGTGGGGTTGATCTGCAATTTGATAGTAGGGAGTAAAAGAATTTTAAAATTACCAAGTGTAATTCTTTAGTTTTCTTGTCTTATATCAGATTGCTTGATGTCCCTGCTTGGCAATGATTGTTGTTGAGGAGATCCCAACAATTGTTGAGGAGATGAGGAAATCTGAAGGACTATAGACTTAATCACAATGAGAAATGTTAGTTTTCTGATCTTTGTCATTTCACCTGGATCTTTGAATGCCTTCTCATTACGGATTTCTTTTTCCTTTGGTGCCATGACTGAGTACAGAAATGCTGAATATGCAATACCTAGGACTGTTGGTATCAAAAAGTTTAATATGAATAAAAATGAAAATAGAATACTTTTTTTAAAATTTAGAGTTGGCAGTCTGCCTTGGGCAGCCAGATGCCTAGGGCGTAACTATCACATTCTCATTAAATATGCAGATTACTGCAATGTCTGACACTAGGGGACACACTGGAGGTGTCTGTGTGTCTTGCAATTGTAGAGTTGGCTAATTAAGGGCAATGAATTTTGGAATTGGTTTCTGTGCCTGATACTGGGAGTATGGGACAGAGTAGCAGTTCTTTATCACAGTGTCAGTGACTAATGGTCTCCCTACCTGGGCTGTTGGACGTTCTGCGCTTGAGGTTCTGCTACGAATGTTTTCAGAGGCATCAATGGTCTTCTGTTTTCACAGAACGTCTAAACTTGGAGCACCTTAACATCTCTTGTGGGTCACTTGTAGGTTATTAGGATGGGATGCAAGCAATGATTTATGGGTAACCAAACAATCAATGTACATAGTGCCTAAGGTTGAGAACAAACAGCTATCACCCAGTGGTTTAAAAATCTCACTGCCTTTTATGTATTTGAATGCATAAAATGATGTTTGGATGCTGAAATATAACTCCCTATACTAATTTAAATCAGGACTGATGGAATACGTACTGTTTGAAGTTAGTTGGCAATGGTTTGTTTGTTTTTTAATATTATAATTACTTATTTTTCTCTTTCTGTTTGCCCTCCCTTTTTGTTTTCAATATACCACGTGACAAAAAAAATCTGTGTATACTTTTGAGTCATTTATGTTGGAATATGAATTTATGATATTATGGTGATAATTATGGAGCATTCTCCAACTCTGATCTTTTGGTTTAGTGGCCTTATGGAGATATCTGTAGCATCAGCCCTGTTGGCAAAGGACAAGGAACAGAATTCAGCCTCACGTTTCGTAAGGGAAGTGGAAAAAAGTCTGAAACACTTAAGTTTTCTACAGAACACAGAACAGAACTCCTCACAGAAGCCCTGGTAGGAAGCTTCTAGTTCTAAAAATCTGAATTCCTAGCTACCTTGCACTCTTTATTGCTAACTGTAACGTAAACGTAACGAGGAACATTCAATTTCTGCTGGATGCATGATTTTAGTGCAATATGCAACACTTGCTTGCCATTTTTTAATTACTGATAACTCTCAGGACAGCAATTACACCTTCACCAGCTATACTTTGGAGCCAAGCTATAGGGTTGTACTAAAACAACAAAGATCAAAAGGAAAATAGACACCTAGTGCTCTCACAAGTTTGCAGTGGTATGTAATAGATGGGCTGAATAGCAGTATTTATGCTTCTGCTTATGCAAGTTCTTTCACATGCAGAACATTTGGTTGCCTCCAACAAAATCATGCCATTTGTGCAGTGGAACATCCCTTCACCACATGACCCCCAATCCGTTAGGGAGTGTATGGGGAACCCCCAGAGAGGATTTTGGGGGCACAGAGGGAAGAAGAGGATAGGAATCTCTGGTGTAAAGGCAGAAGTTCTTGCACAAACCGGATGAATTCGTTGGATAAAACCTATTATCTTTGGATTTAGTATGCTCTAGTATGAAGTATGAAACAGCCCTCCCATTAACTGGAAGCTCCTTCTGTGAGTTGAAGGGTCCAGTTTTATGTGCTTGAACTTGAATTATCTGCAAAATAGTTCACGGTAACTTGTTTGGTGTGCTTACTGCTCATTCTATATATATTTTTCCCCCTCCCTCTTTTCTGCCCCAGAGATTTAGAACTGATTTTGCTGAAGGAAAAATCACAGGAAGGGCAAGTATCTTTTGTCACATTTTTTGGTTTGTTTGTTTTTTAAAAAAACCTTGTCTTATAATTTTGCTTCCCTTCAAGGCTGAGGCATTTACAGGTCATTTAGTTGGAGTGGGGAAATACTTCCCCCCCCCATTGCCAAATTGGCAAGTAAATGCGCTTTGTGTGTGTTTCTATACACTGTGCATAACTTGTTGCCTTGGGATTGTGGAAGGGAGGGTGATGGGACTCTGGCCTTTGCTGCCAACCAGAAAAGCAAGGGCCATTTGGAAGTTCAAGGGCCAGGAAGTACACCACGGTAAGGCAGAGACTAGACTGGCTCCAGCCTTTGGCGAAGGAAGAAGCAATTGCAGAGCAACTGGCTGCCTGCTAGAAATAACTCTTCTCCCAACTTCCAGCTGCTTTGGGATTGCAATAGTGAGGGGGAAGTGCCATATTTTTCCATCTATAAGATGCCCCCATGTATATATTTTTTGGGGCTCAAAATTAAGAAAATGTGGGGGGGAGATTGCCCCCGTGTATAAGACTACCCCCCCTTTTAAAACATTTTTTTAGTTTTAAAAAAAGAACCTAGTCTTATGCACAGAAAAGCCAATATAAGTCATCTGCTCTGATGGGGCAAAAAGAAACCTGCTGCCATTGCTATATGTACCTTTCATTTCACTCAAAGCCTTTAATCCTCCTCTTTTTAGATAAAATTGTCACCCATTTGAAGACTTAAGGGGGCTGGGTAACTTTTAAATTGCGTTAACGGCATTCAGGATCATTTGATCAGAAGTTGGAATAGAAATATTAAAACGACTTTTGAAATGACTCTACGGCCCCCCGGGCCGGATGCGGCCCAATTGGCCTCCCAATCCGGCCCGTGACGACCCCCGCCGCCCGCACGCACGGCGCGGCGGCGATCTTCAAAATCTGCAAAAAATTGCCGAAAATCCTTTATGTGCATGCGTATGGGCCTCTCCCGACCCAGAAGAGGTCATTTCCGATGCACTTCCGGGTCGGGGGAGGGCCATACGCATGCGCACAAGCGATTTTTTTCCGACCGTGTGCGCATGCGCACGGGCACGCACTCCCCCACCCTCCGGCCCGCTGCGCGCGCACTCCCCTACCCTTCAGCCCGAAGCCCAGTAAGTCTGGGGACCCCTGCTCTAGACCTTCATGGGCATTGTGTCGTCTTTTCATGTTCTACTCATTTCTTGAATTAATTGTAATGGGAATAATCTGCTAGAGATGTATTGAGTTAGAGTCGTTCAAGTTTCAGCATAAGAAATGACATCGGCCTGACATCCTTCCTGCCTTGTGACTTGACAGATTTTGGTACTCTTGTCAAATCTATGCACTGAATGAAATTTAAATAAAAATTACCACCCTTAGATTTGTGAACATTAGTAGCCTTCTTAAAGTGCATGCTTGAATAGTGTGTGGTTTTCACAATGTTGCCTTGGTAAGTGTTGTGTAAGACTGAAGTCGAAAATATCTAACTTTCTTTGTAACTATTTTCTACTGAAGTAGCTTACACCATGTGGTGTTTTTTTCAAAATTATGAACAGCATAAGAGTTTCTTTTACTTCCTTCCATTTTTACTTAGCTTATGTGTGAAAAAGGGAGCTTTCTATTCTTCTGTTTAATTTTATGAAGCAATTTAAGGTTGCATTTCCTTCTTGGTCAATGCAACTCATTGTCATGTTTCACAGCATTCAAATCAGCCTTAAATTGCTCATCTTTTTTGGAATTGAACATCATTAATTCATGTTAGTAAGAGCAGTTTTTCATATGTTAATTTTTCCTCAGTCACAAAACATTTTAAAAGTAAACTAGGTGTGTTGGCCCATGGAAATGGTGGAGGGGACAATCCAAAATGCATATTTAGGCAATACCTTTATATGGCTAACTAAAACATAACCAAAAAATGCATTTGCGGAGGAAATGTGAAATTTTCATGTACTTTGTTGTGACAATGGCGTCCATACATAGTATTTCACAGCATGTACATGTTCACAGAAACCACTGTTAATGCCGGTTTTCCAATATATTATGCATACTGCATATACATAGAATCAAATGATGAGCCCTATGAGTCCATCATGCAGCAATCTATATATGTATGGAATGTTGCTTCTTACACACCTGTAATCTTTGTGGCAGGAATACAGTATATGAAGAGAGTCTGATGTGCTTGTTGGATTTGCAGCACTGAAAATATAGTTAACTGCATGTGCTCAGAAAATATTTTTGGACGTCTGTTCTTCTGCTTTCATATTAAGTAACTGCTCCCCTAAGTTGTGATACTGTATTTGTGTGTGTGTGTCCGTGTGTCCGTGTGTCCCCGTCCCCTCAGTGTCCTTACCTACCACTTTCCTTTTCACAGAGATACAACTGTTATAAGCATCACTGGAGTGACACAAGAAAACCTGTAATTCTAGAAGTCACTCCTGGAGGCGTTGACCAGATTGATCCTGCAACAAACAAAGTCCTATGTTCTTATGACTACAGAAATATTGAAGGATTTGTTGATCTGTCTGATTATGCTGGAGGCTTTTGTATACTTTATGGTGGATTTAGTAGACTAGTAAGTATCCTAACATTACAACTTCACCTATGCCTAAATTAAGACACCAGTAACCTTGAATTCAGTAGACTTGGTTTATTTGGCAAGGCCAGAATGTTTATCTGTGCGCTGTGCAGAGAATCACCTCCATTTTCCTATCCTGTATCTTCCAACATTCAGCTTTATTGAATGGACTTGTGTCCTGGTCTCTTGATAAAGAAAAAAACCATCACCACCCTGTGAATAATCGTATGCACCTCCTTCATGTCCCTCCTTATTCACATTTTTTTCTAAACTAAAAAGCCCCAAATTTTGTAGCCTTTTCTCATAGGAGAGTTGTCACAATGTCACATCCTCTCAGTCATTTTGGTTGCCCCTTTCTGCATGTTTTACAGATGTAGAACATTGGTTTTGAGGTGTATTCCAAGTGTGGTTGCATTGTGCATAATTCCCTAGGTCTTTGAGCTAGAAAATACAACTGGTCCTTAGCAAGATTATTTTGTTCAGCTGGTGACCAGACAGTTGAGAGAAGATGATAAGCTATGAATTATTTCATACTAATTGCTATTCACTGTGTTCAGTTTGACAAATTCTGTTGTATTCACTTTCGTAGCTCTTAGGAACTTACTGAAGTCTCTTGAATTTTTCAGCATTTGTTTGCTTCTGAGCAAAGGGAAGAAATTATTAAAAGTGCAATAGAACATGCTGGCAACTATGTTGGCATTTCCTTGAGGATAAGGAAGGAACCTTTGGAATTTGAGCAGTATTTGACACTTCGCTTTGGAAAATACAGCAATGATGAATCTATTACTTCTTTAGCAGAGTTTGTGGTCCAAAAGATATCTCCTAGGCATTCGGTAAGGCTTAAAGATGTGAATACATTATTTGAGTCCTGAACTGGGGGGGGGGAATCCCTTTTGTGTGCTTCTGCATCCCGCCAGCCCCCCCACACACACACACACCTTGCCCAGTTTTTTGGAACTTGAATTGTGTGTTTCTTTGTGTGAATATGTAAAACTTCTATGAAGAATGTGCACAACTATTAGTGTTATCCTTAAAATTATTATTTTTAAATGAATTTTTGACACATCAAATGGCTAGGATACAGAGAAGAGGAAGTAGTTAAGTAAGTCCATGGGACTTTACATGCTCCTTTGTGGACAGCAGCCATCCATCCATATCCCACTACATTTGAGAATTGTTTCCACAGAAGATGGTGGTATGTCGTGGTATGCAGTTTCAAGGGGAAAAGTGAAAGTTGCATTAGGCTAGGCCATATCCCTTGCATTAGCTAAGGAGCTATTGATTTTTAACATCAAATAGTAAAATATGGGGGCAGTAGACATAGTATGATGATGCAGTTGTTCTATGCATTGCCTGTAACTACTGTATCTACTTCATTTTAATATTTTTGGTTTGGTTTGGTTTGTTCTTCTTCTTATCTTGTATATTTTTATTTGTACTTCTATGCTGTGAACCACCCAGAGATCTACGGATGAAGGGCAGTATACAAATTAAATGAATGAATGAATAAAAATTTAGAAATTCTATCAAAATTGTTAATTAAAAGATCAGTTACACTTAGGCTTTGATTATGATTTTTTCCCCAAATGGAAAGAACTGAGCTTCCATCTTTTTATATTTTAAGGTAGATTGGCAATTGCCATTCATTCTAGGAATATTTTTTTTCTGAGTCACATAATGAACATTGGTGGTACTGTCAAGATTAAAATATTACCTTTGCTGGGGATTTGTACCCACTTTTAAAAATTATTTATTTAATTTGTATACTGCCCTTTATCTGGAGGGCAGTTCACAGCGTGAAAATGCAAAACCAAAGCGCAAAATGCATATTTAGAACAAGAACCAAACAGACCAATAATCCCCCCCCCAAAACACATTTATTAAAAGGGCATAGAATGTTAATCAGCCAAAGGCCTCATTGAAGAGGAACATTTTCACCAGGCATCTAAAGATGTATAATGAAGGTGTGAGGCGAGCCTTCCCATGGAGGAAATGTAAGAACAGGGCCTCGGAGGATGATCTCAGGGTCTGGGTAGGTTCATATGGGGAGAGGGGTAAGCAATAGGATCATGGCCATTGGGTTGAATCAAGGCTTAGTCCTCCTTAGAACAAACCCATAGAAACTAGCAGGCTTTCTCCATCCCGATGCCCTGTAGATATATTGGATTACAACTCTCATCAGCTGTGTTGGCCAGGACTAATGGGATTGATAGTCCAAAACACTTGGAAGCCTGCAGTTAATTATGGCCGAGTCTGGATCCAAATTATAGCAATTGACATTACTTGCTACCAGAAGGGAATTGTCCCCAAATGTTAAATCTCTTACTTTAGCCTTGCCATACGTCCAGTTTTCCCCAGACATATCTGGGATTCGGCGGGCGGCAGTAACACCTGGGTGGAGTTTCCATAAAGTGATCAAATGTCTGGGAAAAGCCAGAATTATTTGGTCCCTGTGACTATAGCAATTTGAATTTAAGCCTCTTTCCTATATTTTTGTTCTTTGTTGGAAACTCACCAGGCTGCCCTTGGCGGTGGCTCGGGTGAGGCGCTGGGCCTGCCTCATCTCTACACGCCCTGGCTTCCAAGCAGACTAGGGACATGCCGAGAAGAAACAGGCCCAGTGCCTCGCCGGAGCTGCCTCCAAAGGCCACCTGGCAAGCCCACTGCTCGCAGCAGATCGCAGAGGGCCTCTGCGATCTAATGCAGCAAGGTGCTGGGCCTGCTTCCTTGGACTAGATACAAGCCAAGACTCGCACCTTGCATCATTTGTGAGCAGGAGGCCAAAGACAGCAAAAGTAAGGCGGGCGACAGAGATGTGGGATGGTGTGTATATGTGTGCCTCAAATGTGTGTGATGGGGGGGGGTTGTCTGGGGTTTTGGACTTTGGAATATGGCGACCCTATCTTGCTTGGTGTCTGTGACTGTAGCAATTTGAATTTAAGCCTCTTATTTTTTGTGTTTTTGTTTAAAAGGAACCAGTGAAAAGGATATTGGCTCTTACAGAAACGTGCTTAGTGGAACGGGACCCAGCTACCTACAATATTGCAACACTGAAACCCTTAGGAGAGGTAGGGCGGAAACTTGTTTAGAGCTTTGGATAGGGTGGGAAGGAATAGTAACCTTTAAGCTATCTAAATCTACTGTTGTACGTCTATTAAAATCTGAAGTTTACACAACAAGCTTTGTAACCAGCTTAAATGCAACCATAGTGGGATGTAGAAAAAACGAAGAGTATGTCGTTCACAATACTGAAACTTTGAGTGTGTCATTTAAATACAGTGTGCAGAATAATGACAACCTGTTTGATACACTCTTTCTTTAAAGGTATTTGCGCTTGTGTGCGATTCTGAAAATCCACAGCTTTTTACCATAGAGTTTATCAAGGGACAAATCCGAAAATATTCTTCAACAGAGAGGTATTTTTAAACAGTTCTTGAACTGTTGTTCTTTACTGGCATGTCTTGGGTAAACCACGCAGTGCTTACATAGTTAGTTTCACTCTTACAACCAGGTCACAATGCTGCATTTACATTTGATTCATTCTAAGCTTATGCCACCTCTGTGAGGGAATGACATTTTTAAAGAACCCAGTACTATCCCAGAAGGAAAAAGAGAAAAATCAGATACACAAAGCAATGAATGGCAGGGGTGAATTACCAATAAAAATGTGAAATGCAGGTAGGCTTTTTCCTTACTGAGTTTTTTAAATACCTAAAGGACTCCTTGAAACATGTCTCACCTAAACTTATCAGTTTTGTTCCCCATCTCCGCAGATGAGTGCAGATGATGATGATGGGAAATGTTTTGTTGTCTTTCCTATTACCTTGCAGAAAGCTATTCATTAAACCACAGTTTCCCTCTCACTTAATCACAAGCTAGTTATCAAGCCTCCATATGTCAACATGCTGCCTTAGTCACTTTCCTTTCCCTCAAGTCACCCCCTGCAGTGCCATTGAAGGGACAACCCAGTTAAAACTTCCTATTACGAGGCATTCATACATTGTGAACTGCCATGTGATCTTTGGATGAAGGGCAGTCTACAAATTCAAGTAAATCCTGTCTTTGCAGCACTTGCTCTATATAATCTTAAGCAGAATGAAATGTGTATGTTCTTGTGGGCTTATAAGCATGCTTAACATCATTGGCTGGAAAAGCTAATTGTTGGGGGCAATTTTCCTAGGGACTCATTGCTAGCCAGTTTGCTGGATGGAGTAAGAGCCTCTGGAAATAGGGATGTCTGTGTGAAAATGACACCAACAGACAAGGGGCAGCGGTGGGGCTTGTTGAGTATGCCTGTGGAAGAGGAAGTCGAAAGCCTTCATCTCAGGTTCTTGGCAGCACCTCCAAGTAAGTCTTCTGCTTTTGGTTTCTAATATTTGAAATGAGTGCGTTGCAAGCTTTTTGCAAAGCAAGCTGCACTGACATGCTGCAATATCAGTCCGCCTGACACTTATATCCATGCCTGTCCTGTTGCAGATGGCAACTTTGCAGATGCTGTTTTTAGGTTCAACTCCAACATTTCCTATAGTGGAGTTCTGCATGCAGTGACTCAAGATGTAAGTTAAAAAGTCATTCTTCTGTACATTTTGTGTTCTGTTCCTGTCCAAAGGGTTAACACCTTTCCTCCTTCCTTCAGGGCTTGTTTTCAGAAAACAAAGAGAAGCTAATCAACAATGCCATAACAGCGTTGCTCTCGCAAGAGGGTGACATGACAGCATCAACTGCAGAGCTTGAAAGCCAGTTCCAAGCCGTTAGAAGACTAGTTGCATCCAAAGCTGGATTCCTTGCTTTCACTCAACTTCCAAGGTAGGTACTTGGGTTTCAGCAGCAATCCTGTAATAGTCTGTGAGTTATTTACATTCTGAGCCCAATTCTGAAGTTTGAGTCTTCCACAATGGTTTCTGCAAAGCAACATCAATACTGCTGCAACCGTCCTATCTCCCTTGCTTTGCTCTTCACTATTGTTAGCTGATCTCAGTGGTACATATTATCAGTGATGTATGTATAGACAGTTTTGCCCAAGCCTGCAGAGAGCTCAGCCTTGCCATTAGCCCGATGAAGACCAACATCCTCTGTCAGGATGTCACCAGCACCCCATGCATCAGCATTGGTGACCACACTCTTGAGGTGGTAAGGCTGTTTTGTCTACCTGGCTTCCACCACAACCAGCAAGATCTCCATCAACATTGGGCTGGACAAGTGTATTGGCAAGGCAGCTATGGCAATGGTTCACCTCTCCAAAGTGGTCTGGGAGAATGTGATGCTAATGACCGATACTAAGATGAAAGATTGCATGTTAAGCATGCTGCTTCATGGAAGCGAATTGTGGACAGCTAAACAACCGCACAGAGCGACATCTCAATGCCTTCCACATGCACAGGAAGATTTTGGGCATCACGTGGCAGGACAGAGTCTCAAACAGAGATGTGCTCTCCCAAGCCCACATTCCCAGTATGTTCAAACTCTTGTCTATGCTGACTTGGTCGTGTCTACAAAATGGAGGCAGCACAACCAAATGCTTTCATCTGCCCCAGTTGCAACAAAACATGCCTCTCCCATATCGGTCTCTACAGCCACAGCAGGTGCTACAACCTTTCAACAATTTGACTTCACCCCCAATGGTGTACTCCTCCATTGTCTCCCAAGACTGGCAAATGCCAACAATCTATGAACAGTGCTGGGTTATTTAACTACAGTTAAGGAGGGTGGTGTCTTGGAAATAGCCCTCAGGTTTTTCACTCATTTTTAACTACAAGTTTGATTACAGCTCTGTATATCAGTAATTACAAATATCTTTAAGAGTGAAGTTTATGTACCTCTTGCTGCAAGCATGCACACAGTTATGTGTATTTATCAAAAGGTGCAGAAGCAGGTGGAAAAACTGTTGCCGTTTCTAATAATCACTGGATCAAATCTAAAAATGTATTGGAGGTTTAGTGCCGGAATTGATGTTTTCTCTTTTGGCTTCTGCACATCTGTTTACTTTTATTGTGCTTGGGGGTTTCAAGACACCTGAAGACTTTAGCTCTGTTACTTAAATAAAAAGTACCACCTGATCTTTTATGGGTCTTTCAGTGGCCTCCCATCCAGATTGCTGACCCAATGCAATAGTCTCAGTAATGCTACAGCTTTTGTGTTCCCAGGTCCAGCCATTGATCCCCAGCTTTTACTATTCTTAAACTTTGCTCTTCAAATACAGTTTGGCAGCTCAGTTGCACTTAGCCATGTAATTCATTTCCCGTGACAGACAAGGCCTCCATGCTCTTGTTTCCCCCCTGCTATTCTTGGCAGCAATTATTTAGCTGTAGCTTATTAGAAGATTTTCTTTTTACTGGCGGTTATACTGCCCACAACTACTAGAGCATATCATTGTGAGCTTTCATGAATAATTTTGAAAAATTTAAAAAGAAAAGTAATTGACTGAACTTTTAGTAATGTTCAAGTTTACTGTTCCCTAAATAGGCTGCTGTCAGTTATGCTTGAGTGTTTATTTACACACATTTTATGTTAGGGCTTTTGATATTTGTCAAAATACTGCTACTATTTCAGTATTCAGTCTGCTACTTTGCTATGTTTTGAAAGGTTTCGAGAGCGCCTGGGAGTGAAGGTCGTGAAAGCTCTTAAAAGGAACAATGATGGAGTAACTCACGCTTCCATTGATATGCTATGTGCCCTCATGTGTGTAAGTACTCTTGGGATATTTATTTTCTTGGTTTGATGTGTTATACACAGTAATTCCTATAATGTCATAGCCTCCGTAGGAAGAAGCAGCACTATGTGATCAAAGGAGTTGTATAGCTTTATCTGAACCCATCAGTACAGGTTTTGAGTGATAAACAGGCAACTGCCTATTCAACTCTCCCCAAGGCTAAATACTATACACCTAATCAGTCAATGGTGGGGACAATGTTAGGGGAGCAAGAAGCTTTTTCTCTCTTCCTTTACGGGTGTGGGGAATTATGTGGTCCTTAATTGGGGGGGAGTAAAGGGCGGAGAGCCTTAGTTACACAAGGAAGCTTGAGCGACTTGTTTTAGCTTATGTAGATTTTCTGACATTATAAGAACCATCATTTTAGCAAGAAGGATATTGCAGTGGGTCTCATTTAAAGAATGGATGTTGTCTTGATATATGACCTCCCAAGTGCATAGCCTATCTACATTATTTTGGAACAAATAAGGCGAACTAAGAACTCTTTAATTTTTATCATGCATTTCCTGCTAGCATGTGTTTCCATTTAGCTGGAGCCTTAAGAGTGTTTGAGACCTACATTCTGATGAAATGCTATCTTTTATCCATAGCCTATGCATGATGATTATGACCTGAGGCAAGAACAACTAAATAAAGCATCTCTTCTTTCTTCAAAGAAGTTCTTGGAAAACTTGTTGGAGAAATTTAATTCCCATGTGGTAAATCTTTCACATCAGTCAAATAATAAAGGATTCTATGTTTTTTTGGGGGGGGGAGGGGATATGTGGGACAGAGGTCCTACAGTTTAGATAATTAAGAGATTTGCAAGGATATTCAGTTTTGCGTCTTGGTTTTGGTCTTGATCATGCCTCTCCGTTGAATACACAGTTGTATTTGAAAACTTAAGTGGAGGCAGTGAGACATAGCAAGGGCATGCCACTTTGTAGCTCATAATCCAAGGGCAATTTCAGCAAGCGTTTTTCATAAAAGCATATTCATCTATTTTAACACTGCTATATCTGACATATCTGATCTTCCTTTTTCAATTTCAGGAACATGGAACAGGTGCCCTAGTTATCAGTTCACTTTTGGACTTCCTTACTTTTGCCCTCTGTGCTCCATATAGTGAGACAACGGAAGGGCAGCAGTTTGATATGTTACTAGAGATGGTTGCATCTAATGGGAGAACCCTCTTCAAGCTCTTTCAGGTGAGTTCAACATTAAGAAAGGAGACAGCAAAGATTCCACCTCGTTTCTGCTGCTAGTTGAACTGAGCTAATACTCTTGAGGGAAATTAACATCATATGATGGTAATTTGTTGTATGGGAACAGGTCCAGTTGTGGAGCAGAGGCTTTTGACTGGAAAACCCGTTAAAATCCTCAACAAGTAGCAAGAGCCAGAATGACAGCTGTGGTTCTAGATCTTTGTATTAAATCTGTCCCAGTACTGTAAATTCTTTATTGGAACAGATCACTTAATACTGTAGTTGGAAATAATGATGATAGATCATGGAGTTGGAAGGGACCCTGAATATAGTCCAACCCCCTGCAGTGCGGGAATATTCGAACCTACAACCTTGGCATTTCAGCACCATGCTCTAACCAGCTTTGCTATCCATACACTCCTTTTTATTATTTGTTTTGCAGCATCCTTCCATGGCCATTGTGAAAGGAGCTGGATTGGTTATGAAGGCAATAATAGAGGTAATGCATCTATGCAATCTTGTAATATTTTACTTCCTTATAAATAGGAATGAGAATGGCTTAGTTCATCAAACATGCATCCAAAGTCTTTTTTTTCCAGGGAGAAAATTTTCTGTTATAACTTCTTGCACACTTGCATTCAGCTGTTTGGAAGGAGCAGTTGGCTCACATCTTAAGGGTGTTTCTCAGAGGTGTTGAGTGCACAGCATAGTGGGTGATGCTGCTCTCTTGTGGCTGCAGACAGGAATCGTAGACTGTTCTTTGTCCGTTAGACACACAGCCATCACTTCAAACTCTTGACTGACAAGCTATGGGAACAGGCAGGCTATATAACTCAGCTCACATAATGAAAATAGCAATTGGAAAAAACAGCAAGAACATCAGCCAAACTACTGAAACTTATGAGAAAGAACACTCCACTAAACATATAGTAGAAAAAAATGAAACTGTAGCCAACTGGGTGGTTTGATTCATTGCCTTCAGGAAACACCCTTCTGAAATGTGAAATGAAATGAAATGTGTCGATAAGCCCCAAAAGGATGTCAAACACAATACAGTGGTGCCTCGCAAGACGAATTTAATTTGTTCCGTGAGTCAATTAGTTTTGTGAAAAATTCGTCTTGCGAAATGCGGTTTCCCATAGGAATACATTGAAATTTCTTTTATTGCCCATAGGAACGCATAATTAAAATTTCAATGCATTCCTATGGGAAACCGCGATTCGCAAGATGAATTTTTCACAAAACGCATTCGTTTTGCGAGTAACCATCAAATCGCCAGATGCATTCGTCTTGCGGGAAATTCGTCTTGTAGGGCATTGGTCTTGCGAGGTACCACTGTATACAGAGAATTTTTCACACACATATATACACATATATCACTTTGTAAATTCTAGGTAGCACACAGAATTAAATACAATGAATTCAGTAAAATTCAATTTTGAATCCCCTAAATACCAAACATCCTTAGAAATAGCAAGCACAGGCAAAAAAATCTACCCGGCCACCATCAAATGCACATTAGTTTGTGCTGGGAGAAAGGAGTAATAATATTAATAATGATAAATTTATTATTTATACCCCGCCCTTCTGGCTGGGTTTCCCCGGCCACTCTGGGCGGCTCCCAACAGAATATTAAAACAGAATAAAACATCATGGCCACGTTCTCTATTTGAAAAATATGAAAGCCAAAACTCTTCTGCCTGTAGTACTCTTGTGATTTGCCAAGGGACATAGCAGAGAGTTTTTTTAAAAGTGCAGTTTTATAAAGTACCTTCATTTTAAGTCCCGTCTACACTGTGAAAGCATTGCAAGCTACAGGCAGAACAACTTAACTAAGATTTTTTCATGGTTATCCTCTTGCTCTGTTTCCAAAGGAGGGAGACAAAGAAATAGCAACCAAAATGCAAGATCTTGCCCTCAGCGAAGGTGCCTTACCTCGTCATTTGCACACTGCTATGTTTACAATAAGCACAGATCAAAGGATGCTTACAAATAGGTAAGTCTATGTCACTCGCTTGCTTGCTATCATTCCTGTTGTGTGATAACCTCCTAATTTTATAACCTGTCCCTTCCGAACTGATCACTGCACAGAAAGTACCTGTCTCACTAACGTTTTGTCCCATCCCACCCTACCACTGAGTAGACCATTGAAGGTGGCAGGCATAGAGGTAGCAGGTCAGAAACCAATAGGCAGAATTATGGGAGAGAACATGCTGAAAACCACTGTTCTGTGGTAATGGCAATTTGAAAAATAACCACAGATAGCAGTGCTTACCATTGGCATTAAGAAGTCTGCAATCTAAGTACAATATTTGTAGTCTACCCTAAGACTTCCAGAAGTGTAGGCTGTATACCAGTAGCAGAAATACAGTTAAGTTGGGAGTTAGATTCCATATGTTTAACAGCAACTGCAAAACAATGAAACGTATTACATGGTCTGAAGTTTAATCATTTTCTGGCAAATAAGTAGCTCATTTCTCAATCTCTCTATTTCTCAGGCAGCTGAGTAGGCATCTAGTGGGCCTCTGGACAGCTGAAAATGCAACGGCTTTAAACTTGTTGAAGCGTATTTTGGTAAGAGTCTACATTAAATGTCATTCTTAATTTTGCTTGTGCTGTTTTGCAGTTGACTCAGCTCTGTCTAATCAGCAAATGCTTTAAATAGGCTAGGTAGAAACCAGTGCTGAATAAATGTTATGCTTGGATTTACACATGTTGATTGAAGATTTCATGGTGGATCTAGAGAATACTTTAAGCATGTACATAAACTTTTGTACAAGTATAGTTTTTCTTCAGGTTTTCTGAATTGTAACTCTGCAGGTGTCACTCCACAAGTTCTAACACATTTCAAGAAAGGCTCAGTGGGTGAGGCTCTGTTTATGAAATCCCTTGCAAGACTTCCCCCTCCCCAGCCCAAATAGAGAAGATCTGGCACATCGAATGACTTTTTGGAGCTTTTCCTCAAACTTGTACCGGTAGTCCCACATGCTTCCTGGCAAACCTTTTGAGAAGGTTTGAAAAGCAGTTTGTGATATGGCATGGGGTCATTTATCTTAGTGGGGGGGATACCAGTGGGAATCATGTGCAGTGTAGTTCTAAGGGTTTGTGAATAAAGAAAAAGTAGTTACATAGGAAGTAGAAAGATATGCAGAGAGAATGTAAGGGTCACTTCACACATTGGCAAGTCTTTACACGTAGGGTAAAATGTGTATATAGTCATGTTTGAAAATTGCATGTGTATGTAGTACATCCACTTGTGAGGGTATTTGGGTGGGAAGAAAAATAGATTTAAAAATCCTAAATCAAATGACATACTGGACCAGTTTGCACGTTACAGTTTGCCATGGTTTATGGTTTATTGTGAATAAGCCCGCACTGCTCAGTTGCCTCTTCCCTAGATCTGGGAGAAACAAATTATGAGGCTCGGCTTAATGTTGGGTGTGAACCAGCTCTTGTGGTTTGTTTCTCTCCAAACAAGCCAATTTTTTTTCCTGGTTTGTATGCAACACTAAGCTGATGCCTCATGATGCCCAGCAGGTGGGCATGATTGAGCCCCATTCATTAGCCTACAGCTTATTCACAGTATAAGTCATGGTTTATTGTTTGTTGTCTGCTATAAAATTCTTGGGGGGGGGGCAGTAAAAGAAATATTGTGTGGAAAGTGTTTCAAATGGTGAGTGATACTCAAAGAGGTAGAAAGCCCAGAATACAGGCCTGAGAATCAGTCCCATAGCTTATCTGGTGAACAGGACTTCAGCCCGTTCTGGAAGCACTAACTCTCTTTATTTCAGTTGGATTCATATCCAACTGGAATATATATATATATAAGAAGAAGAAGAATTTATTATTCATACCCCACCCACCTGGTTGGCTTTCCCCAGCCAGTCTGGGCGGCTCCCAACAGAATATTTAAAAGCATGATAAAGCATCAAACATTAAAAATTTCCCTAAACAGGGTTGCCTTCAGATGTCTTTTAAAAGTTTATTTCCTTGACATCTGATGGGCAGATGTTCCACAGGGCAGGCACCACTACCAAGAAGGCTCTCTGCCTGGTTCCCTGTCACCACTTCTTACAGGGAGGGAGCCACCAGAAGGCTCTCAGTGCTGGACCTCACTCAGTGTCTGGGCTGAACAATGGGGGTGGAGACACTCCTTCAGGTATACTGGGCCAAGGCCGTTTAGGGCTTCAAAGGTCAGCACCAACACTTTGAATTGTGCTTGGAAGCGTACTGGGAGCCAATGTAGGTCTTTCAGGACCGGTGTTATGTGGTCTTTGCGGTCACTCCCAGTCACCAGTCTAGCTGCCACATTCTGGGTTAGTTGTAGTTTCCGGGTCACCTTCAAAGGTAGCCCCACGTAGAGCGCATTGCAGTAGTCCAAGCGGGAGATAACTAGAGCATGCACCACTTTTGGTTTTGGTTAATAAACATATGCTCTTCGACTCAAGAAACTTAAAGCTTTTTTTGTGGTTTTAGCCATCAGGCCTGCTCTTATACCTGGACAGTAGTGATCCTGTTCCTGAAAAAGATGCTGATCGGATGCATATTAGGGATAACTTAAAAATCGCAAATGTAAGTATATGCTCCACCTTTAAGAGGCTTGAATTCTCTTCCTTTGCATTGTTGTTGCTTAGTGCCCTACATGGTGCATGATCTGAGGATGAGGCACCCTTGGATATAACCATTGTAACATATTTCAGTGTTTCATTCACATTTCCCGTGAAATTAATTTGGATTAACGATGAGCTTTGTTCTGCAGGATCAATATGGAAAATTTAATAAAGTGCCAGAGTGGCAAAGGCTTGCAGGAAAAGCTGCTAAAGAAGTTGAAAAATTTGCCAAAGAGAAGGTGGATTTGGTATTGACGCACTGGAGAGACAAAATGGGGATAGCTCAGAAAGAGGTAATACGTTTAATCCTCTGCCTTTGTACTTTGAGCACCAATGCTATTTATTTATTTTATTGTACCACCCGAAATGTTAACGAAGAAGTCTTAGCTTTGATTTTATTGGTATTTTTGTGCATTTAATTAAGTTCCAAATACATTTTTATCCAAAGAGAAATTTGTGGGGGTGGGGGAAAGGATTTCTCCATTAAAGGTGATGACTGGACTTGCATAATGAACCTCGGTGTTCTTTGTGGTCTCAAAAAGAGACGGTCAAAATAGTGTGAGTTCTGCGGTGCTCCTGCCATACTTTCACCTTTTCAGCTTGGGCAACTGGTACGCTCCTTGTAGAATGCATGACCTGGTGCTTCCTTTCCTAATCCTTCCAGTAACATTGGACCAAAGCTGTCCATTCATTTTACCTCTTTCCTACCTTAATTCTTGTAGTAATTGTGAAGTTTAACAGGCTTCTGGTGCAGTGGTAAAATTTGCTACTCTTCCTTGATGCCAAATGTATTGTTAGTGGTGCTTGATGAATGGTGGTTCCTGAATGGTTAGATAAGTGTGGAGGGGCAATGGTGTGGTTTAGATCCCTGCTCCCTCTTGGATTCCTCTTTCCAGGCTTATGATCTGCATCCTGCTTTCTCGTGCTCTTATTTAGTATTTTTTTGTGTGCATTTGGTTTACTTGCGGTTCTTCTGGCATTCCTCACTTTGGCATCTCAGACAAACGGAAGTCTAAATCGCAATGGCCCGTTTGTCAAATGTGCTTTCATTTTGT
Organism: Zootoca vivipara; assembly: GCF_963506605.1. Taxonomy (NCBI): domain Eukaryota; kingdom Metazoa; phylum Chordata; class Lepidosauria; order Squamata; family Lacertidae; genus Zootoca; species Zootoca vivipara. The sequence continues at coordinate 12,734,440 of NC_083287.1, read as the reverse complement.
GTGAGGGCTTGTCATTTGACTTGCTGTTGACTTGGCAGGGAATAAGGCATGATGCATCTTATGCAGGACATTGTATGCAAGTACTTTGTGCAAATTACTTGACCTGAAATAAGTGAAGACCAAAAAAAACCCCACTTAGCTTCACATCAAATTAGATAGCCTTTAACAGTATATCAAAACTTTATGTGACAGGTTGAGCAATGGGGCATGGCTTCCATTTTGGTTTATAGGTGGTCTTTCTGTTGAGTTGCTTAGTAGATAACACATGATACGGGGACTGTAGCTAGATTTTCCAGAGCTACATTACATTGCCAAATAGTCTTGAGTTTAGCTACTTACGGGCTATAAAATCTGGGGGTGCATTTGAAGATTCTATTCTGTGATGGTGTTACCTTGGAAGGTTTCTTGTAGATGATTATTCTAGGTATTCAAACATTTGAGAGGCGCTTTTGTTAAAAATTCAATTTTTGTTTTTCTTTCTACTTCCCAAATACTACCAGGACAGAAATAATATGGTGAGTCTTGAGTCCTTTTTCCTTTCTGTAGAGTGTAGACGGCCTTGAATTATACCTGGCATGTAGTGACCTGTCTGTCTGTATACGTTAGTTTGAACTATTTCTTGATCAAGTTTGGCTTGCATTCTTCTGAGCAGCTCCTTTGTCTCCATTCTGCAAGGAAGTAATCCTCTACTCGCCAATTTAAACCTCCTCCATCCTGTTCTAGTTACACCATTCCAGATTTAACTGGCATGACTGTCTTGTTGTTCCCATTCATTTTGGTAACACTCTAAAGATGTGGCTTTCCTGCATGCACATTTATTCTGTAACACAGTTGTGGTCTTATTGCATTGCTCCCGCACTACCTGATCCAATGAAGTTGGACTCATTGGCAGTAAAGTGTAATCAAAGAGATAGCCAGGTCACAGTCAAGTGGCCCTCTGGCCTTACTTGATTTGCTCTCTTAATTTTTATAATGTGTCTCTTTTTAGCATTGAGACAGACCTGTCTTGGAATAGAACATAACACATTTAACTTTTTGTTCAGTTTATTGGAATCTGTGTGATCTCATCTCACAGCATGTTGACAGTTTTGGATTCACAAATCTTCCTTTGCAGAACATTAATCAAAAGCCCGTCATACTGAGGAAAAGAAGGCAAAGGATAAAAATACAAGCAAACTGGGAACTCTTCTATTACAGGTACAATTGTTTTGCTGTAGCCCAGGCATGGGCAATCTCTCTTTGGCTCTTTGAACCCTCCCTTGGTCACAAACCTTCACTGGCCTTGCTTCTCCTTTGCCTGGCTGGAATGTGGCCTGGAACTCAGATAGTGACTTCTGCTTGCCAGAATGGAGGATAGAGAGGGATGTTTGAATATGTGTCAAAACGAGGTACAAAGGTAAAATCTGCATTCATTGTGCTGCCCACTTTTGTCTCCAGCACTGTCTCCACCCCCTCCCCCCGCCCCCCAAGCATGTATGGCTCCTGAAAGGTTGCTGAGAGGGGAATGATCAGGCCCTCACCCCTGTTTTGATATAGATTAGAACTGTGTGTCAAATCAGAATTGGAGCAGTGCCACTTTCGTGTGCAATGCGCATTACAAAAATGAAGCGTGCTTTAGGAAGATTCAGAGGAACCTTCGTAGGAATGCTCATGCGCCAATGGGATGCGCACTCTCCTTTTTTAAAAATAGCAGTTGCCAAGGTTTGTTGCAAGCAACCTTTTGAGCAGGGGTCCCCAAATTTACCCGGCTTCAGGCCGGATGCCCGCCGCGCCGATTGCGTGGTGGGCCGGAGGGTGGGGGAGTGCGTGCGAGGGCGCGTGGCTGAGCATGCGCATGTGCAAACACTATTTCTGGCACACTCCCAACCTGGAAAGTGCCGGAAATAGCTTGTGCGCATGTGCAGAAGCCTCCTCCGACCGGGAAGTACACCGGAAATGACGCTTGCGCGTAAACTATTTCTGTCGCTTTTCCGGGTTAGAGGTCAGCAGCCGCGCCGCACCACGCCGGTGGCAGGATTTCCCGGGGGCCGCATAAAAGAGCCTCGGGGGCCGTATGTGGCCCCCTAGCCATAGTCTGGGTACCCCTGCATTTGAGGTTTCCTCAAGTTTCGAAAAGATGCTCCCTTTTATAGGAGAAGGATGCAAAGCCATTTTAAAAACACAGCTGGAGGAATAATCTTTAAGTCAGACATAGGCAAATTCGGCCCTCCAGATGTTTTGGGAGTACAATTCCCATCATCCCTGACCACTGTTCCTGTTAGCTAGGGGTGATAGGAGTTGTAGTCCCAAAACATCTGGAGGGCTGAGTTTGCCTATGCCTGTTTTAAGTGGTTCTGGGGGTTGTTGCCCTTAATTACTATTAAACATGCATCACCTAAACATGCATTACTTTAAGCACATAGCTTGTAACTTTAAAGGTACACATACAATAAAAAGGATTGAAACTGCCTGAATTGACTGTCAGCATTATTCACCTGCTATCCAGAGCTAGTTAGCGTGTGGATTACAACTTTGAAAACGTATTTTCTGTTTCTTTTTTAATGTATATCTTGCCTTACAACACCAAAAGCGGGCAATACAACATTTTACAAAAAAGTTTTAAATTATTTTACATTTGTTCAAACATTCAAGTTACTGATTTAAGTTGGCTTTAAAACTATAGTTGGTTTAGAGTAACATCTGGCTAGCTTGAATGCTAATTGCTGAGCAGTTTTCAGATCTGTAAATATATGTAACAGAATATACTACGGTACATAGTATATACCAGTATTAGTTTAATGGTTTCTAAAAGTCCTCGGTGAGTCACGGTTGCCAGTTTGGTACTTTCCAGTACTGTTACCAGTGGATGGGTGCTTTAATTTTTATTCAGAAACTTAATCCCTACCCCCCAGTAACATGTAGTTAAATGCTACACACAATCTACTTCCCATGTGTTTCTGTATTAAGATTTCTCCAAGATCATGCTAGATCCAATTTGATTTGGAATTTCAAAACGCGGGAAGAACTAAGAGATACCCTGGAGTCTGAGATGCGGGCATTTCAGATTGACAGAGAACTTGGCAGTGCTAATGTCATCTCCTGGAATCACCATGAATTTGAGGTACTCCTTCACACAGTGCTTGTGTTTCATGTAAACTCATCGTTGATTTTGAACATCCTTGTATTGATACCTGGATACACGTACTGTTACTTACAGATGCTATTATAAAAAGCAAGCTTCAGTTTGAAATATCTTTATATAGTCTGCATATTCTGTCAACTTAAGTTGCCATTCTTCTTTGGTTGAGACCTCGCTCAATTTGTACAACTTGCAGACTTAACATATAGAATAAGAGAACAAGAAGAACATAAGTTTAAAGAAGATTTTAAAAATTTATTTTAAATTGTGAAACAGAAAATTAAATAAAAATTATAGAAAAGGGGGGGAGTTTTATATAGTTACAGTTCAGCTACCTTTACATAATGAAAATTTTATATCCACGCAGTTCCTGCTTACAATAATTACTGGGACTGTCATTATATCAAAGAAATTTAGTCAATTCATCTTACTGATTTAATTTTGCATTGCTCAAATTTTACTTGAGCGTTTCTAATCTGAAATAAGACCTGTTCAGTTCAATGGAGCTTACTCCCAGATAAGGACGGAGGTGGCGCTGTGGTCTAAACCACCGAGCCTCTTGGGCTTGCCCATCATAAGGTCAGCAGTTTGAATCAGTGCAACAGGGTGAGCTCCCATTGCTTTTTCCCAGCTGCAGTTCGAAAGCATACCACCACAAGTAGATAAATAGGTACTGCTGCAGCGGGAAGGTAAACCTGTGCTCTGGCTTCCATCCTGGTGTCCCGTTGCGATTTAATCATGCTGGCCACATGACACGAAAAAGCTGTCTGCAGACAAACACAGGCTCCCTTGGTCTGAAAGCGAGTTGAGCGCCACACCCCATAATCGAATTCGACTGGACTTAACTGTCCAGGGGTTCTTTCCCTTTACTCCCAGATAGGATTGCAACCCTAGTCTTTTAATGGTTTCATTTAAACTGACAAAAAGAGCAACAGTTCTAAAGAAAGAAAACACCCACTTTGCTTTTAGATGTTGTGGCTTTGTCATAGCAAGCACCCTGATATAACAGCTCTCTCCCTTCCCTTTTTTGCATACGGGGGATTCACCGCTTCTAAGGTGGTGTTTGTCATCTATACTCTTTATTTACAAATAATAATTTTTAATGCAGTTAATTAAAGCAGCATGTTTTAAATCAATCAGACTATTTTAGTCAAATAACACCTCATATTTATTACCAGGTGTAGAAAAAGTGCCTCATACGTGGGTGTTTCAGAAAAGCTTATCTTGAATATCTTAAATTGTGTATTTTAAGCTAATTCTCTGGCACATACAAACACACATTCATTCATTCATTCATTCTCACACTCTCTTTTTCTCTTGATGAGGTTCATATGGGTTTTTCTTCATTGTACGTTTTAGCTTACAAACTAAAATGTAAAATAGACTATTATAACTAACTGGTTTGTTGATTCCGGAACTTCATTCAAAAGTCATGTTCCCAACACACAACCTTGATTCCTCAGCAATTATGTCAGAAATTTTTGTTCACTTGCTGTATCTTATTTTTTCTCTTGAAAAGGTGAAGTATGAATGCCTGTCAGATGAAATCAAAATAGGGGATTATTACTTGAGATTGCTGTTGGAAGAAGATGAAAGTGAAGACAGTGGAGCAATAAAGAAATCGTGAGTTGCTGTTATCGTCTTAATATTCTCTCTGACATCTGAAATCTTAATTTTCTGCATAATAAACCTTTTGTTCTGCCTTTTTCTTCCAACAGGTATGAATTTTTCAATGAGTTGTACCACCGTTTCCTGCTCACTCCTAAAATAAATATGAAATGCCTCTGTTTGCAAGCCTTGGCCATTGTTTATGGAAGATGCCATGAGGAGATTGGCCCATTTAGCGACACAAAATATATTATAGCGATGTTGGAGAGGGTAAGCATTTTTTTAATTACTGCACACAATTTGGGAGAGCACAGCAGGCATATTGAAGGTGTTTTTGTGTGTGTGTTTTTGGAACTTCAGCAAACAGTGGCTATCAGTGGCATGTGGTCATTGGACTAGGGGGACTAGACTAGTCCCCTAATGGTTCCCGTGGTGCCTCCTTCCCAAACACCAGGAAGCTTCTGCCTGACTTAGGGAGGGAGGTGCAATGCTCACAGGCATGACATCAGCCCCACGCCCCCGAAAAAATCGCCCTTATAAGCTGGTGTTTCTTGCCCTAACTGTTCCCCTACGAAAAAATTCACCGCACACCACTGATTGCTACAGTGAGCTGTCATGGTTTAATTCTAGCCTTCTCTGAGGTTGGCCTTGCAAGTAGTAAAATAAAAGAGTCAAAATGGTACATTTTGGAGAGCAATCCCTACAGCTGCTTCAGTTCTGGTTTCAGCTGTAGATCTGCTTTGCTTTTGTGCATCCAAATTTTTGTACGGTAGATCACTTTCTAGCACTGTATAAAAATAGATGAGTGTTTAGTTTTACTTACAGATTTTGGAGATACAGTGGTCCCTCGACTTACGAATGACTCGACATCCGTAGGTTTCAACTTACGAACGGGACAAATGGCCGCACACTTACGAATTTTTCTACATCTGAACAGAAACTGCTGGCGGCTTTAAATGCAGTTTCCTCGACTTATGAATTTTTCCGAATTTTTTTTTCCTATGGGAAGCCGCGTTTCGACTTACGAGCTTTTTGACCTATGAATGTGCATTTGGAACGGATTAAGTTCATAAGTCGAGGGACCAGTGTAAGAGGATAATTGTGCCTTCAACATAGCAGCACATTTAATCTTAAATAAATAAATAAATAAATAAATGATAACACTGTAGCACATTTCTCAGACTTTTTCCTATTAAAAATGTTTTGTATTTTTCTCTAGTGCACTGATAGACTTGAGCGGGACCGATTGATAGTGTTCCTAAACAAGCTGATTCTCAACAAGGTGAGCAACCTCACATTTCTGCATAAATTGTGCCATTTCAAATAAATTTAAATACTTGCACAGCAGTATTTATTGTAGCTTGGGGTGATCATAAATGCCTCCCTCTCCACACATCTTGCCATTCTCTTTCATTTGTGCTATGGAATTGGAGGTGATATTACATTTTCGATCAATAACCATGTCATTTGATATGTTGAATTGCTGAGAGAATATTGTATGTCTTACAAGGAGATAATAATAAGAATAATTTTATTATTTATACCCCGCCCATCTGGCTGGGTTTCCGCAGCCACTCTGGGCGGCATCCAGCAAAATGTAAAAAATAATAATATGTCAAACATTAAAAACTTCCTGATAAAGAGCTGCCTTCAGATATCTTCTAAAAGTTGTGTAGTTCTTTATCTCCTTGACATCTGATGGGAGGGTGCCACTGTCGAGAAGGCCCTCTGCCTGTGTGTGTTTTTATTTTACCCTGTCCTGATCTTTTAGAGATAGGCTCAGCTAAAAGTCCCAAATCCATAAAACAAATTATATTCTTGTATTAAGGAATAAGGGTCGTCCCCCCATTAAACTTGATAGATACGGCTCTTAGAATATACCTGTGATTTTTATAAGTGTGTGCTAATTTTAAAGGTTCTGGTGTATTTGTTTGTACATCAGTTTATGTATTTGTGTGTCTTAGAGTCATTAAGCAGCATTAGGTTAATGGATTATGCTTAACTAAATCACTTAATCTTGTATCTTACGTTATAGGTGAACATGTGACTGTTGTTTTCCCTTTCTTGCAGAAAAATGTCAAGGAGCTCATGGATTCAAATGGCATTCGGATCCTCGTGGACATCCTTACCCTGGCCCATCTGCACACAAGCAGGGCAACCGTGCCATTGCAAGTAAGACATATTTTACTTCCATGTATATCGTTTAGGAGTGGGTTATTAAAATATTGGTCCCGTGTATTTGAAAGCTGCTTAGCCATATTGTACTTTCTATGAAATGAGCTTCAAATTGAATTATTCAGTGCTGTGAAAGTAGTTCATGTGTGTGTGTTGCTTCTAACTCTAAACGGGGTTGTTCTTGTTTTTCGTCTTTAAGAGCAATGTAATCGAAGCATCGCCTGATATGAAGAGAGAGAGTGAAAAGGAGTGGTACTTTGGCAATGCAGACAAAGAGAGGAGTGGCCCTTACAGCTTTAGCGAGGTAACTTTTAAAGCGGCGGTTGCACCTTTTGAGTCAAAGGTAACGAACACAAAAAGCACAGCGTTGTTTGAGCAACCTTTCTCATTCTGGTGCCCTTCAAATATTTGGGGCTGTCGCTTTGTCAGCCCCAGCCAACATGGCCAATGATCAAGGAGTTTCACAGCAGCATGCCAGGAGGGCACCAGGTTGGGAAAGGCTGTGTTGCAGCATGCCCCTGTAACACTTGAGGAAAGGATGTGCTTATAGAGATATATCTCAGGGGTGTCCAACAGGTCGATTGTGATTATGGGATGTACCTGGTCGATTGCGGGGCCCTGATGCCCCCCCCATCCCCAAATAAATAAATAAATAAGATCAACAACTTTGGCTGATCCTCCCCCCAAAAAGCTCAACAACTCCGGTCAATCCAATGGGTAGATCACTGCCAGTTTATTTATAGCGGGAGTCGATTGCAGTCTCTTGGACGTTGGACACCCCTGATATATCTCATTTGGCCATTGTTGTTCTTGGGAATTTCAGCTTCCACAAATAACAGCTATAATTTCAGAGCCAGCACATGCTGTGTGGTTTGTATGGTTTGCTTTGGAGTGGAGATGTCCCACTTCTTGGTTGATAATTCCCTAGAGGTGGGGCACCTCCCATTAATCCCTTCATTTGAGCCTGCAGAATTGGGGAGAATTTGACAAAGAATGGCTGGCAGGGTGCACTAAATGGATGTTACAATTTCTTCCTGACTGGCTTTTGATTTATTTATTTTTTGTACTGCGCATTTGCTAGCAACTGCTTTTTAAAAACTTCGTCCTCTTAGTCATTTGGCACTATTTGAATTGCAAATGTCATCCATTTGTGGCCTCAGTGGACCCGTAAGCTGTTTGATTGCCCATCTTGGTTGGGTCAAAAGCTCTTAGGTTTGCTAAAATTCTTTGGTGCCTTGATATGGTATCTAGGGAATAGGTTGTTTAAAAGGGTACGGTAGTGTTGGAATGAAAGTGCCTTCAGCACAACTTCTAAAGACATAGTTTGTAAAAAGACAACTGCTGTTCATTATGGCATTCTGTTTTCTCTGTGGCAATCCATTCCTAACATAGATGCAGGAACTGTGGACCAAAGGGGTATTGACTTCCAAAACAAGGTGCTGGGCCCAGGGCATGGATGGATGGCGTCCGCTGCAACTTATCCCTCAGCTGAAATGGTGTCTACTTGCCACTGGGCAAGCTGTATTGAATGAAACGGACCTTGCTACACTTATCCTCAACATGCTTGTCACAATGTGTAGCTATTTCCCCAGTAGGTAAGGTGTAAACAAAGAAGTTGGGTGGGGGGGGGAGTTGGGAAGGTAGGGGGTTGGACTAGATGATCCTTGGGGTCCTTACCCACTCTGCAGTTTTGTGGTTTTCTTTTCACACAAACACCCATAGCCTTTATTCACCCCCTACACAGTTCCATCGACTCGAGGAAGTCCGTATCAACCACTTTGAGGGTAACCCTGTTTTACAGTACAAGCTCTGCAGACACTGATTAGGGAAACCTCTTCCCTTTCAGAGACCCGGATAATGCCATTATAAGGCCTTTGCCCAGAGTCAAGAGGCTCCTTTCAGACAGCACTTGCCTTCCTCATATCATTCAGGTAAGCTGATCTGCAGTCTGATCGTCAAGATCTAGATTGCTTGCTTTTCCACATATTTTGCTTTTTGAAAAGAAAAGAAATCTTGGAACTTTGATTGGGTAATGGAGCAGTAGCTCTAATCTGAAATGCACAGTTTAAAACCATGTTAAGTTGTTGTTGTTGTTTGCATTGCAGCTGCTGCTGACCTTTGATCCCATTCTTGTTGAGAAAGTGGCCATATTGCTTTTCTACATCATGCAAGACAACCCGCAGTTACCTCGCCTTTACCTCAGTGGAGTATTCTTCTTCATCATGATGTATACCGGTTCCAACGTGCTCCCCGTTGCAAGGTGAAAGCAATAATGTTTAGCATCTTTTCTATGCTTGCTTAAACATAGAGTTTCACACCGACTAAGTGTAAATGCAAGGATACGGCATTCGTTTCTGAGAGATTTTAAGTGATTAAATTGTTTTACACTTTTCCTCTCTGGACCACCTTAAAGAAACCAGGCTACATTGTATAATGGTGATAGTGAGGGGGAGAATCCCTAGAGGCTGTATTTAGTGCTAGATGGCCGGTGAGAGCCCAAGGATCAGAGAAGTTAGAGGGCAGGTGCAAGTTTAATAGTCCCATTAACCTGCATACTGAGCTCATGCCATTGAGCTAAAATCATATATGTAACAAAAATGAATTAACTTATTTTCCAGGTTTTTGAAGTATACACATTCGAAGCAGGCCTTCAAGTCTGAAGAGGTAAGCAGCAATTAAATATTACAAAACAAACTGGCAATGCTCCAACAAAACGAGTCAATTCCAAGTATGTGCTAAGTATAAGCATTTAAACTGCAAAAATGTTTGGTTGCTCTCTGATACAACTCTTTCTCTTCAGAATATGCTGGATCCTTTTAAAAGGCAAATTGACAAAAAGTCTATTGCGCTATTAGCTAAACATTGTTTAACCAAGCAGTTGGAAATACGTACAGTGGTGACTCGCTTAACAAACGCCCCGTAAGACAAAATTTTCGCTTAAAGAAAGGATTTTTCCAGCGGAGGTTGCCTCGCTAGACAATTTCGTTTTACGAAAAATTCGTCTAGCGAATCGCGGTTTACTATAGGAATGCATTGAAATTCAATTAATGCGTTCCTATGGGCAATTTTTTTTAAAAAAAAATTCAATGCATTCCTATGGGATTCGCTAGACAAATTTTTCGTTATAAGAATAGACCCGTGGAACGAATTAAATTCGTCTAGTGAGGCACCACTGTATTTGAATTTAGTGTTAGGAAGTTTTGGTAGGGATGAGTGTGGAGACAACTCTGAAGCGTTAAATGCATTGGTAGTTGTGCTGTAATGTGATTGTGGAGGCAAACTGCAGAGCAGTTTGTAGTTGTAGCAGTTGAAATTCCTGGAGACCAAGATAGCAATGCTATACCCACTCACTGCTGGGTTCAAGTGTATGGCAAGGGCAATAAACCTTTCCAGACTGAGGGCTTGTTTCATTCGCTTCTGGGCAGCCTTGCAGGGCCCACATACCCCAGGGAGGTGGGCAGCACCAGATGCAGAGAATTTGGCTTTTATAGCAGACTATCCCATTCATGCAAAAGTCAGAGGCCTTTCCTGTAAAGGCATTCTCATGGTTCAGTGACATATTCCAGCTGGGGGAAATTACTGGGGGTCAGGGGTGTAGGGGTTTTAGACCAAGACAGTGCTTGGTGCGGCCTATATGGCCTAGGACCCTCGTACTTACAGGACCGCCTCTCTTGATATGCCCCGCAGAGGACCTTACGGTCCACAAATAATATATTGGAGGTCCCGGTCCTCGAGGTTAAACTGGCCTCAATCAGGGCCGAAGGCCTTTTCGGCTTTGGCCCCAGCCTGGTGGAACGCTCTATTGCAGGAGACCAGCGCCCTACGGGACTTGACATCCTTCCGCAGGGCCTGCAAGACGGAGCTGTTCCGCCTGGCCTTCGGTCCAGGCCCAGTTTGACTCCCCTCTATGGGACCCTGTAAGTTACCCCCTTGGCCCTTTTATCGGCTCATGTGGGACCAACATGGATAGCTGCCCCTGATGAATACTTGATGTTCCCGACCCCTATGGTTGTAATTCATGGGCAGTCATTTAATTCTATCCTGATTCTAATTTTTAAGCTGTATTTTAATCAGTTGCTTGATTGTTTTAATGTATTTGATATTTGATGTTAGCCGCCCTGAGCTGGGTCTTGGTCGGGGAGGGCAAGGTATAAATAAAAATTTACCTACTTACTATGGAGAGGGTGCAATAAAGAGGCATGAAGGGTCGCCTTTGGATTCTGCGCCTGAGGCTCCTAACTCTTGATGTATTGCAAGAGTGTTGGACTAGATGGCCCTCAGGGTACCCATCCCAACTCTGTGATTCTACAAGTTGTGCTGCACATAATAATAATAATAATAATAATAATAATAATAATAATAATAATAATAATAATAATTTATTTATACCCTGCCCATCCAACTCTGTGATTCTACAAGTTGTGCTGCACATAATAATAATAATAATAATAATAATAATAATAATAATAATAATAATAATAATTTATTTATACCCTGCCCATTTGGGCGGCTTCCAACAGAAAAATGAAATAAAATAATCTATTAAGCATTAAAAGCCTCCCTAAACAGGGCTGCCTTCAGATAGTGGCTTGTGAAAATTACCAGTACGCTAATACTGTAGCTCCATTATCACAAAAGCATCCTGTAAAGATGTGCAAAGGCATGCTCGTTTCATTTTCACATTTACATCCTGACAACTTCTTCTTTTTTAGATGAAAGGGCAAGATATAGTTCAGAGAAGCATTCTTGGACACATCCTGCCGGAAGCTATGGTGTGTTACTTGGAAAACTATGAGCCAGAAAAATTTTCTGAAATTTTTTTGGGCGAATTCGACACTCCAGAAGCTATTTGGAGCAGTGAAATGAGGTAATTTGATTTATACACTTCCAGCAAAAGAAGTGGGTCACCCCCCCCACCATCGGTATTCCCCCCCCCAGTTTCCTGACTAATTAAATTCATCTGATATCTTTGTGACTTGCCACAGATAACAAGGTTTAATGGTTTAGTGATCTGGAAGAACGTTAGCCTTTGTTTGCTCCAAAATGCCTTTTGCAATTCACAGGCGCCTTATGATAGAGAAGATAGCTGCTCATCTTGCTGACTTCACCCCTCGTCTTCAGAGTAACACAAGAGCGCTTTACCAGTACTGCCCGATACCACTAATCAACTACCCTCAGCTAGAGAACGAGCTGTTTTGTAACATCTATTACCTCAGGCATCTTTGTGATAAACTCCGTTTTCCTGACTGGCCAATTAAAGACCCTGTAAGTCAAATGTCTTGCACTCTCCCTCGATCTGCAGCAAAGCAGAATTGAAAAATAAAAAGGCGAAATAGGTCAAAGAACTGCAAGAGCCATGACTGCTTTACTGGCATCTTGAATGTGCCGTGATCTTTACAGTTCTGTTTTAAAGTATACAGTTTCAAAGCCAGTTAAGTTTAAACAAGGAGTGTGTTCAATGTGGTGGGGATGTAAGAAAGCTAAGGGATATTGGGAGATGATATACACAGAAATAAAAAACATGCTAAGTTTGACGTTTCCCCCCAAAAAACCCAGATGTTCTTTTGGTGTATGATAGAGGGTGAGATACTTAAGAATGTATTGCATCTTGTTCTTTATGCAACTGCTGCAGCCAGAATAGCCTATGCACAAATGTGGAAGGACAAAAACAGTCCAACAAAAGAGGATTGGCAGAATAAGCTAATAGAATATGTGGAGTTAGCGATGCTGACTGCAAAGATAAGAAAGAATTAATATACCATAAGAGAGGAGTGGGAAAACTTTGGAGATTGTTTAAAGCAGGCATCCCCAAACTGCGGCCCTCCAGATGTTTTGGCCTACAACTCCCATGATCCCTAGCTAACAGGACCAGTGGTCGGGGAAGATGGTAATTGTAGTCCAAAACATCTGGAGGGCCAAAGTTTGGGGATGCCTCGTTTAAAGAATTGTAACAGTTACAAAAGTCTCCCAAGTAGGACTAGATTGATGAACAGCAGCTAAATCAAATAGAAGGTAGAGAAAGATATGTAGCACAGCTAAGAGTAAAAGGGAACCTATGGAAAGGCTGGGGTGGGAAAGTTGAATAATGTATTATTATTATTATTATTATTATTATTATTATTAAGGGGTCTGTTCAAATTTTCAAATATAAGAGATAAAACTCCTATATTGCAGGTTTTCTAACAGAGAGGAAGGCCTAGGTGTTATAGCAGCTATCTCCCCCCCCCCCCCGGGAAGATCTGAAAGTTACATTGGAAGAACTCATTTGGAATTTTCTGTCTCCCCACCACCCTGGCCAGGTTAAACTCTTAAAAGATACCCTAGATGCTTGGAAGAAGGAGGTGGATAAGAAGGCACCCACAATGTCAATAGATGATGCTTATGAAGTTCTCCATCTCCCCAAGGGACAAGGACAGTAAGTTATGTGCTCTTTGGTTCCACTGACATTTTAATATAAATTACTCTTATCTCGTGTCTCTTGCATTATTTAAACTTAGTTGCCCTCTGATCAAGTTCTAGAACTGGACAGCTGGCACGGCTGAAGTTTTGTGCAGTAACGATAGTATAATGGTTCAGCATTGGAGCACCTCTGTTTCAGACCAGCCTGACCTATTGATTTGGAGGCATATCGGTTATCTAAAGCGCAGGAGCCCACATAGCAGTGTGCAGAGAGGATTGGGCGGGGGGATCCAGTTTCCAAGATCGGATTGGCATAATAGTTTACACAGGCCTTGCTATTGTCACATTGGCAGTGCTGAAAAGTCAGGTTTCTGATGTACTGAAAATGCGCCATTAGTGCTGCCACCCCTGCTCAGCATTAAGTAAGAGACAGACTGGCTTAGGATAACCTTTGTAGCTAACTCATAAAACATGCTTTGGAAAGTGACCTGAAATCTGCCGTTCAAAATAACCTCTGCCAGAGTTTAGTTTGAAATCTATGTTACATTCCCCCCCCCCCGACTGAATGACAGCATATTGAATCCTAGGTAAGCAAATTCTTTATGTATCTGACAGACATGATGAGAGCAAAATCAGGAAGGCTTATTTCAGACTGGCCCAGAAATACCACCCTGACAAGAATCCAGAAGGTCGAGTAAGTGCTATGTATTAAATATATATTATGCCTATAGGATATATTGTGTCTGAGCACAGGCTCTCTACTGTATACATGGATCTACCCCAGTTACTGCAGTGGGGGGAGCAGGTTCAAGTGTGCATTTGTTCAAATGTGTAGATTCACTCCTTTTATGTAAAGAGGCATATATTTCATTTTTAGTAACTCCATTCAAGTTTCACCTTCCATTTTCTTGGGGGGGGAAATAGCTCTCCCAATGCCCTTTTTATTTGTTCTTTCTGTGAAATTGGCAAAGCTCTGTAATCCCTGCAGAAGAATGTAAATGAAGTCAGCACATTGCTGAACTGGAAGCCCTTAACCGCAACTGTTTTAAACCCCAAACTTCAAAATGTAATTGCATGCCCAAAATTGTATGGACTACTTTTAGCACATCTTCCAGGAATGCAGGTCTGTTAATTTCTCCCTCAGCTTTGATCTGATTGTGAGGGAAGAAGTCGTAATTGCACGATTTGCACAACTTCAAAGACCCTTTCCCTTCCTGCTGTACAACTTGGGAGGGGACTCTGAGAGCAAAATGAAATCTGACTGCAGGTCTCAACCCTGCTTTACATTAAGTAATCCTTTGCCAAATACTGGAATATTATGTACGATGCTGTTTGTACACGGGCCTGTTCTGAATAGGTTGTACTTATGTTTCTTGTTAACTCTCTTGTCTTACTGTGTGTGTATGTGTAGGACATTTCATAAAAGAGTATGGTATAAAAGTCAGAAAAACATTAAAATAAGCTCAAAATTAGAACAGTGTCTTTGAAGATTATGTAGTAGAAGACACTCTTTCTCAAAAACCTGGCCTGTTTCTTTTGCAACATCAGCTGATTTATTTTGAGATTGGATTCATATCTGCTTCCTTACGTGCATTGTATTTGCAGGATATGTTTGAAAAGGTGAATAAAGCGTATGAGTTTTTGTGCACAAAGTCAGCCAAAGTGGTGGATGGTCCAGATCCTGAGAATATAATTCTAATTTTGAAAGCTCAAAGCATCCTTTTCAACAGACACAAAGATGGTAATTATACTTAGCATCTTGAAGACATAACTTTGTTTTGTAAAATATTAAATTGCATTTATGTGTTGTTGAAAACTTTGGGCCTATTTGGGAGCTCACTGGCTACAACTGATACAAATCGTGTGGCAAACTATCAAGCTCTACCTTCTCAGGTGCATAACCTTGGTTTTGTTGGGAGAGTGGATTTCTGAAAGAGGGGAGGCCCCTGTACTTCTGGAGGCTACAGTCTAGTCCAAAATGGACATTTCTTTGAATGCAGTGAATGCACTTTTTCCAGCAATTTAAAATCAACCAGTCTCCACTGATTAATAGGTGGACCTTTGTTGGTAGAAAACCTAGGACTTGTTCTAAAGCAGAAAGTCTGCATTCAAAACAGAGCCTTGAGATCCCATTTTCCAAATGCTTCTCAGATTCACCTGTATGCTGCCCGAGGAGCTGCCCAGAATCTTGGGGAATTCAACCTCTCCTACTTGTTCTGCAGTAGCTAATTCGTTTAGTGCATTCTGTGTTACACTTTTCAGACCCTCCTTTCTCCTGTGTTGTTGGCCTTTGAAGTAAGAAACCATAAAATAATTTGTTTGGTAATAGAGTAAGTGTCACCATGAGAGCGATTCACATGTGAATGTTGATTCCTGGCATTCTTTTCCTTTCAAGATTTGAAGCCTTATAAATACGCAGGCTACCCCATGTTGATTAAGACAATCACAATAGAAACTTCAGACGACCTCTTGTTCTCCAAAGAATCTCCCTTGTTGCCTGCTGCTACTGAGTTAGCTTTCTACACTGTCAACTGCTCGGCACTAAATGCAGAAGAACTAAGAAGAGAGAATGGTATTGAGGTAGGCTCAAAATCCTCCTGTGGGTTGTGTTTTGCAGAGAGTGAGTTCTATTCTTTGCATCATCTCTATTAAGCTCTTGTTTGCAAAATGCATTTTAATAGCCCTTTTTGGCTGGATGTTGTCTGCAAAGCCTGCTTTCCCTTATATTTTCTAGCTATCTTTAAGTACATCTCAGAACTGCTGTTGCTGACTATTCTGTAAGCTTGCATAACCAGTGCTGAATATTTCATGTATTTGGTTTAATTTGCCTAAGAATAAGCAAGTAGATTGTTATTTTTAAAAAAAACACCAAAATATTAACTTCTAACTTAATATCAAGCAAAAGAAACAATAACTATTATTCCAGAGAATTTCAGATTATTGGTTGGGCTTATAATACTTGAATTTCTCTTTCTCTAACAAGTAGGCATTTGAAGTACAGTATTAAATTTTACACTGTGGCTTTAAAAAGCCACCTGAAAATTTGTAGAGAAATATTTGCTGTATGTGAACAATCATTTCAAGTTTTGCTGCTGGCAGTGTTCAGGGGGAAAATATGTCTTGTCTATCCCCACAGATTCTGCAAGAGGCTTTTAATCGCTGTGTTGCTGTCCTGACACACTTTAGTAAGCCAGATGATATGTCAGTTCAGGTAAGTGTTCAAAATAAACCGGTAATGGAGGATTTAGCCTATGTGTGAATGAGAACTAAAATGTAAACTAGCCATAGGAGAGCAGATTCAGACAACTGTTCTGTCTAACTATTTACATTTTACATGGTTCTCACATCATATTAAAAGTGTAGATGAAGTAAATTATGGTTTGATGTGAATAAGAACAAACCTTGGCTACCTGCTCGTAGTTGGTTTGGAGAGAAACAAACCACCAGTCCAGGCTCGGATAACACAAGAAGCTATGGCTTGTTTTTGGTGGTACAGCAGCAACAGGGGAGGAAGGAAGCACCTGCAATTTCAGTGGTGCGTACCAGCATTCTCTTTATTCTCCTTAAAGCATAGTTTATTTTAACAATGGAGATACCAAAGATTGAACCTGAGAACTTCCACATGCAAAATGTGTGCTCTACCATTCTCCCATTTTGCCACAGCCCTTTCCTGGTGCCAATATTAGACACTTCATAAATTAAAAAGAAGTAACGATGCTCACTGTAAACAGCATCTTAAGAAGCAGAGACATCACCTTGCCTACAAAGGTCCGTATAGTTAAAGCTATGGTTTCCCCAGGAGTGATGTATGGAAGTGAGAGCTGGACCATAAAGAAGGCTGATCGCCGAAGAATTGATGCTTTTGAATTATGGTGCTGGAGGAGACTCTTGAGAGTCCCATGGACTGCAAGAAGATCAAACCTATCCATTCTGAAGGAAATCAGCCCCGAGTGCTCACTGGAAGGACAGATCCTGAAGCTGAGGCTCCAATTCTTTGGCCACCTCATGAGACTCCCTGATGTTGGGAAAGATTGAGGGCACAAGAAGAAGGGGGCGAGATGGTTGGACAGTGTTCTCGAAGCTACCAACATGAGTTTGACCAAGCTGCGGGAGGCAGTGGAAGACAGGAGTGCCTGGTGTTCTCTGGTCCATGGGGTCACAAAGAGTCGGACATGACTAAACGACTAAACAACAACAACGATGCTTCACAAGACTGAAAGAAGTAATCACTTAGCAAATTACAGTGCTGGGTCCGCGTCTGCCTTCCAGGGAACTCTTTATCATTCCTTTTCAACTTCTGAAGCATGTATATTTGTAGTGCATCTTATTATACACTGACCCAACACCATATGACTTGACATTTTTTTCACTTAATAGGTGTGTGGGCATGTAAGTAAATGTTACAGTGTGGCAGCCCAATTTGAAGATTGCAGAGAGAAAATAACTGAAATGCCAAATATCATCAAGGATCTCTGCAGAGTACTGTATTATGGGAAGGTAAGCTCTTGTATGACTCCTGTCTTTCTTTTCTAGAGTCCCATTTCTGTAGAACCTCAGGAGTGTCCATTAAATGGATGCAATCGATTGGGCCTATTGCCTTCCTTTTGAAAGCTGTAGAACTTCCTGTCAGAGCCCAGTTCACATAAGGCTTCCTGGAGCATGTAGACAGTTTTGTTTGCACATTGTCCAATGGAATGTACAGACACAGTCCTTCTGTTCACCCTATTAAAGGTAAAGGGACCCCTGACCATTAGGTCCAGTCGTGACCGACACTGGGGTTGCGCACTCATCTCGCATTATTGGCCGAGGGAGCCGCCGTATAGCATCCGGGTCCTGTGGCCAACATGACTAAGCCGCTTCTGGCGAACCAGAGCAGGGCACAGAAACGCCGTTTACCTTCCCGCTGTAGCGGTTCCTATTTATCTACTTGCATTTTGACGTGCTTTCGAACTGCTAGGTTGGCAGGAGCTGGGACCAAGCAACGGGAGCTCACCCCGTCAGGAGGATTCGAACCACCGACCTTCTGATCAGCAAGCCCTAGGCTCAGTGGTTTAACCCACAGCGCCACCTGGGTCCCTACAGCGCCACCTGGGTCCCTTTACCCTATTATATTTTTATTTATTCTGTTTACCCTATTATGTAATGTGATTAAAGCGCTACACTGCAGAAGCAAGAAAGGAAAAATGTGACGAACGTGCCACTATTGCATTTTGTCATTTTTTACATCAGAAATACTGCTTGTCTCGTTCCTGCTGAACTGAAGCACTTCTCACCCAAAGCAAATGTTTTCTTTCCTACTCAGAACATTCCCCGCGTGGCTTCTCTAGGGGTCGAGTGTGTCAGCTCCTTTGCTGTGGACTACTGGCTACAGACACATCTGTTTCAAGCTGGAGTTCTGTGGTATTTGCTTGGCTACATCTTCAACTATGATTACACACTAGAAGAGAGTGGGATTC
The DNA here is from genome assembly GCF_963506605.1 of Zootoca vivipara. Taxonomy (NCBI): domain Eukaryota; kingdom Metazoa; phylum Chordata; class Lepidosauria; order Squamata; family Lacertidae; genus Zootoca; species Zootoca vivipara. The sequence continues at coordinate 12,715,684 of NC_083287.1, read as the reverse complement.
AGAAGAGTGAAGATTCCAATCAGCAGGTAATGATAATAAGGAACTGTGAATAGACTGAGCAGCATTCCTGAGATGGCTGTAGGAACTTACAGTCATTATCTTAAAATCAAACACATAGCTTAATGTGCTGTGCTTTTAGGTAAAACTTTGCATGTCTCTTGTAGCCTTTCTTGTGCGGTTCAAATGACATTCTCAAGATCAGTTGTGCTTGCTTATGCCAAGCTTTGATCCAAAGAGAGAAGGAAGCTTGAAGAAGGGAACTTCTCTATATTCTTTTTTAAAAAACAAAAACAAAACACCCCTCTGCAGCACCCAAAAATCCTCTCTCGAGAGTTAGAGGACCATCCTGAATAGTGCACAGTGGGGTATAAAGAAACACAATGGCAAGTGACAGATGCCCCAAATTGGGCAATGACATTTTTGCAAGTTGTGTCCATTTTATTTTGCAGTATTGCTTGTGAAGGAGGGGTGGTCTGGTTTCTTCATCTACTCAGAAAATCTAAGTATGAGATTGATTCCCTATTTTCTGCTAATAGGAAGTAGCCAATACCCTTGCCAAGCTTAGCCTCCTTGCTTTGAGCCGTCTTGGCGGATATCTTCCAGGAGAACAAGCTACGCCTGAAAACCCAACCATCAGAAAAAGTCTTGCAGGCATGCTGACGCCTTATATTGCAAGAAAACTTGCTGTGGTTAATCCTGCCGAGGTACAAGAACGTTTTAATACCCACGTTAATGTTTTTCCACTTTTATTGACAAGTATGCTGAGCATGTAAGTTCAGTATGAAAATGTAGTAATGGCAACAAAGAAAATTATACAGCCTTTAGTGTCTTAGAAAAGGAGTCTTGACCGAGGCACTTGTGAGCACTTTCAGTTCTCTGTGTTGCAGCCAGTAGATTTTTGTTTAATATAGTGGAGTGTTAATAGAGATGTGTGGATTTGTACAGTAGTCATCCTACTATTTCTAACTTGTCGTGTCTCTCTTGCCAGATACTAAGGGCTATTTCACATGATATTACTGCTAAAGTATTTTTGAGTGACTACTGCATATGGCAAACCAGGAACATTGTGTGTGTGTGTGCGCGCGCGCAAACAGAAGAGAGAAACAGTGCTTGCTGCACTCAATAGTTTCAGAATACGGACTGTTTCAGGTTACTTCTGTAGCGCTTGAAATCATAAAATGTGCATCTGTCCAGAGCTGGAGTTTTTAAGAGCAAATTCCAAATAGACTTGTGTTAAAGAATAAAAAAAGAGGAAATAATTTGCACATTGAGAAAGCTAGAAGGGTTACAGTGGTCTTGTAGTGGTATTAAGCTGGTGGGATGTAGATGCTGTAGGAAAAAAAATGAGATATTTGTGTTGCATTTAAATCTGTTTTGCCATAACTGTTTCTTACCCTAGATTCTGAAAATGCTGAACAGCAACACAGAAAGCCCGTACCTTATTTGGAACAATCGGACAAGAGCTGAACTCCTTGAGTTCTTGGAATCTCAGCAGGAAAGCATGATTAAAAGAGTGAGGCACATTTTCAAATTGCCGGGCTGGCTAGTTGGGAGTTTCTGAGGCAGGGAACTGAAAGAAGCAGCAAGTAATTCTTGTGGCTGCATTTTTCAGAATCATTAAACCGAGGTGTACAAGCTTCTTTTAATGTACCAGGCCACAAAAGTTTGGTGTCCTCCCGTGGGATTTATAGATTTCATCCCCTCATTTCTCCATTTGTGGATGTGCCGCGGGTCTCATGTTGTAAACGGCATCCTTTAACATATGTAAATAACTCTGATCCTAATTCGCCATCAGTGAATGAAAAGACTCCTTCAGTTCAGACATGACCTAAAACCAGGAAAGGTTCTTGCTGGTAGAGGTGGAGAAGACAGTATTTCCTGATTCCTTTATCCCCTTTGTTGCTTCTCATGTTGCTCTGGATGGAGAAGATGTTGAAGCAGTACAAGGGGCTGAGGGGTGACTTGTTTTCCCTCAGATATTTGCCCTCAATTGAGAGGTCGAGAGCTCTGTTTTTGCCAGTAGTGCAGCTCAGGTGTTGTTTAGCATCTTCTTCTTCTTTGGCAATCACTTGTAGCAGAGTACGATTGTCATACGTGTTCAAGTTCTGCAGCTGGGGATAAAAGAACGCTTTCACATCGGCCTGCTTTTGGTTGCAGGAATCCTGTTGCAGCACCACACATGTTAAAAGATCATTGAGGGCTAAAGTGTGACCTGTGCAGGAATTAGCAACAGCCATGGGAAAGGACAGAAGTAATAGATATCTTCCCAAGTCTCCTCCTACCTTCACCTGCCTACATTTCTAGCCTTTTCTTGAAAAGTTAATGAGAACTGAATTCAAATTCTGTCCCTGCTTCATGTCTCCAAGCTTAAAATAGACAATTCATACTGGGCTTAATGTTTTTACTATGGGAAGCTGCAAATATATTCAATTGATTTTTACTTTCTCAAGGGTGACTGTGATAAAAGCTATGGATCTGAATTCATCTTCAGCGATCATGCAAAAGAGCTTATTGTAGGAGAGATTTTTGTTAGAGTTTACAATGAAGTCCCCACATTCCAACTAGAGGTAAGATTCTGCTTCTTGTTATTTGGTGAAGTCTTTTGGTTTTAAATTGGTTAACACCCCCCCTTTTTTTGCATACCAGTATGAAACATGTTAGACATTGAAGCTCCTTTCCTTGCTTTCTTTGTCAAAATATAGGATGTACTAATTTGTTCTCAGTAAATCATCAACACAGCAGATACATTCAGAGGATCTATATCCGTTCCCTCTGAATTTTGTTACATGTTTGTTATAGCTCTCTTCCTTTGTTAAAAACATTCAAACGTTGGGAAAGAAATGTTTTCAGAATGGAGTAACCCTATAATGTACTATTGAACTTCCTAGACTTTTATATAGCAGTTTTACCCTTCCTTTGTTATAATCTTGTGAGGAAGCCTTGCTAAGTGAAGCTGAAACACTACTGGTGGTGTATACTGAGTGTTTGACTGTTCATCCCTTAATTGTAAATAGTTTGTAAAATATGGCTACACTATGTTAAGCATCAGCAACAAAATGTTTCCTTCCTATCTTTTTAATTTTCCTTCTTGCTTGTTACCCTACAGCTTCCGAAATCATTTGCTGCAAGCCTCTTGGACTACATAGGCTCACAAGCCCAGTACCTTCATACATTAATGGCCATGACTCACACAGGGAAAGTGGAGTCGAACCAACATGTAGAGAGGCTCAGAAGGGTTGAGATGGCCTTGGAGGCTCTGAGAAATGTAATAAAACACAACCCAGGTAAGGAGGCATGTTGGACACCTTAAAACATTCCTGTTGAACGAAACCTCACTTTAGATTTTGGAAGTTTTAGATGAATGCTTAGTCACACAGCTTATCACCAAACTAAAATGGCTGTTTAAGCAGATTAAGGTGGGGGCTTTTTATTTAAAAAAAATGTTTTAAGATACCTTTGCTTGAAAGTTAGTGCTTTAGTTTAGTGCACTTTAACCATATCAGCTGTCTTTCTCCTCGTAGGTTCAGAATGTGAATGCATAGGTCACTTTAAGTTAATCTTCTCTCTTCTGCGTGTCCATGGAGCTGGTCAAGTCCAACAGCTGGCTCTGGAGGTAAAGAACAAAGCAATAAAAGTGTCTTGCCATAGGAGAAAGTTCTTTATTTTGGAATATATTGTGTAGATTAATCAAATTAATTAATTCACTTTTATGATAAATGTAAGGACGTTATTTTACACTCATCCAGTAACGATTCTGGTTTTGGGCTTTGTAGCTAGAGAATGGAGTGCAGGACATCAAAATAGCTACCGTACATGACTTTAAATCTTCAGTTCACAGGCTATGCGAATAGTATGTAGCATATAGTAAGGAATGTGCGTTTAGCAGGCAGTAGAACACAATGAATCTTGAAGTATTTGTCCAAATGTTATTTCCGAAGGCGACGGTGGCAGTCTTAATTTCTCACCAGAAGGAGCATCATTGGGCAGAAGCAATGGCCCGAGTTGCCTTGGCAAAAGTGACTGCTCTCTTTGCACCGCCACCCTTATCCAGAGTATTAAAAAAGGGTTATTTCCTCGCCCAGCCCTATACACCAATATCCACTCCCCCCCCCGGCTTACATTTCCACACCTATTTGCCTGTTCTAAGAAGCTGGCTAAGTGGCAGATTTGCGGGGGGGGGGGGGGAGTCTTTTTTTCAGCCCACAGGATCCCAGATAATCCCAGGTCATATATCCAGTGTGTTGTTACACAAATTAGATTTGGCTACCTCGCCAAGGGCAAATGAAGCTTTTGCACTGACCTCGCTCTGAATGGGTAGGGAAAGCAATGCAGGGCTGGGAAGAGATAGAGAACTAGGGTTACGGCTTTTGCCTGATGGTTCTCCTGTTGCAAAATTAAACTCCTATTGTTTGAAAACCGCATTTGGGCAAATATTTTGAAAGACGTTTTCTGCTATAAATATTCACAGAAAATTCAGAGCAGCCTCTCTGGAAGCAGAGCTCGAATCTGTGTATCCAATCAATGTACACAATCCTTGTCTTATTGACAACTAGCTGCTTCCATACCAGTCTAGCAGTTTTTATTATTTTTCTTTTTCTTTCACAGGTGGTGAACATAGTGACTAGTAACCAAGAATGTGTAAATAATATTGCAGAAGCAATGGTTCTTTCCAACTTACTAGCCCTCCTACATTCACTGCCTTCAAGTACGTAGAGCGTATGTTTACTTATTCAGCGACAAAAATATACGTTTAGAAAACTCTTAGATACCAAAAGAAAAAGAAAAACTTTCCCCCACACAAGCGTGCATATGGAATAGTGGCTCCAACTTGGGGAGGTTTCATTGAGGTCTCAGGACTGTATAGAGACAAATATTCTCTAAACTGGCGGTCTTGCCCTCTGACTTCAGATCTGTTGAGGAAATTATAAGAAGTCACCAATGAAGTAAAATCGCCTGTGTTGGGGTGTTGTCTTTGGCATTCAAAATAGATCCAGAGGAATCTATATGTTTTCATATTGTGAATATATTTTTGAAGCACAAGTTTTTAATGTTTTGGTGTTATCCACGCTGGGACCTTAGCGTGAAGGGCAGCTAAAGGGTGGTGATGATGACCTTCTGCCTGACCTTTAACTTGGGGGTGAGTTGAGGCAGAAGTCCCTTGAATGCTTCACCAACTGAACATCACAAATAATTGAAATTTCAAAACGTTTTAAAAGGTTCCCATTTACTCACATCCCTCTCCAATATTAACAGGGAGCATTTTAGCTTGATTACATATGAATTGGTGATTAGATAGGTATTGCCATGTGATAGAGGAGAAGCTGCTGACCAGTAAATAGTCAAGAAGGCCAGGCGTTCAGTATCCTGAATTACATTTGTTTAGCTAAACTGTATATCAAGAAACTGAAGACACCGGCCTGCATTCTTATTACATTGGAAATCAGCTATGTGGTGATGATTGGGTTTAAAAACCAGGAAAGATATATTGTCATATGTGGTGGGGGATGTAATTATGTACACAAGTTCTGGAGGCAGGTGGTAATGGATATGAGTATTGTTGTTGGCAAACCAGGTCACCTTGGGCACTAAGCTATGTCTCTCTATCCATTTGTGATGGTGCCAATGCTGACCTTAATTCTCGACAATAAATTCTGTATCTGTTGGTTGCTGCTTATCTCTCAAGGGTGGAAGGACGCATCTTATTATTCCTTGAATCTATGATTCGAAAAAAGTCATTTTCATGGCCATTTCATAAATGCTGCTAAGGGTGATGCGAACTCTTCTGACTTTGCTGCTGCTTGAGGGCCGTTTGTGATTTATGTGACCACACAATCTCATGGTTGGCACATTCCCACTAAATGGGAGTTTATTGGGCACCATTCATGAATATTTGGCGGGTTTGGTAGAAATACAAACCTTGTATTCCACAGTGGAATATATTTTATGGCATTCTTTTTAAAGCTTTCTGTGATTATGATTTCATTACCTAGTAGTCTTATTCTTCCTGTTTTCATGACTGTTTTTAATTATAGATAGGGTGAACCTACATAACTCAGTTGGTTAGAACTTGGCGCTGATAAGTTTGCAAGTTCGATCCCTGTATGGGACAGGCACATATGCCTTTATTGCAGGGGGTTGGACTAGATGCTCCTCAGGGTTCCTTCTAACTATACAATTCTATGAAGGCATCTTGCCACAATCAGCCCTTTGGAACTTCTTTCTCTATTAGGGACTTACTTTTAAGGGAAAGGCTAGACCTGTGATGTTTTTATTGTATTGTATATTATGTATTTTTTTATATGTATATATTTTAATTCTACTAGTGCTTAGTTCTTTGACTTAAGCTGATCTTTCATAGGATTTTTTTTTAGTACCTTTGCTGACTTTGGAATTAAATCCATGGAAGGCTTTTGTTTCATCTCATAAACAGCTCTTTCCTAAGGGGCCAGCTAAACTAGGCAATAGTGCAGGCCTCATTGTCCAACTCTAAACAAGCCCTGTTGTGTTTTTACTTCATCTTTGCTAAATAGAGACACACAAAAGCTGGGTTTCGCTCACGGTTTTTTCCTCTTGGCAGGTCGGCAGCTTGTTCTCGAAACTCTCTATGCTTTGACATCCAGTACCAAAATAGTTAAAGAGGCCATGGCAAAAGGTACAGTGAACTCTGTTGTTCTTCATTGCTTTTGGAATCCAAAAATAATGTTTTGAACTTTCTGTGATTGGAAGAGGCAACAGTTTGTTCATTTATTTTTATCTATCAGAATACTCATAGACTGCCATAAGGCCCTCTGTTTCTCTGTCCTTTCCTAGGTGCTTTAATCTACTTACTTGATATGTTCTGCAACTCAACACATCCCCAAGTTCGATCTCAGACTGCAGAGCTTTTTGCTAAAATGACAGCCGACAAGCTGGTTGGTCCAAAGGTGAGTGTGTTTTGCTTCATGTTTGGGAAGTGTAACTGGCCCTTTTAAAAGCATGCTTTTAACACTAAATTTAAGCACAATGTCTGTTAGACTTGATTCGCAACATGCTTATAAAAAATGCTGTCCAACCCTGTACTAGGAGTTAACATTACACATGCCGTATTCATCTTTATCATCCCTTCATATGGGCTGGGAAACAGGTCATGAAGCTGCTGTTACCATGGCTTCCTATTACACCTAAGCTAACAAAAACTATGATTAATGGCTTCCCAGCAAACCAGGATAAATAAGCCAGCTTTGAAATATGACTTTCTGTCATTCCTTATTTGGAAGCCATTAGTCATAGTTTTCCTGGTTTGGTTGCAAGAGGAATTTGCGATGTCTTCCTGCCTTGATTTTTCCACTTAACGTGAAGGGTGGGGAGAGCTAAGTGGCTGCCTGCCTGTTTGTAGCTTGGCTTCTCAATCCAAGATCTAATTGTCTGGATGCAGCCGATGTGCATCCCTTCAAATAAACAGCCCAGCCCTCACGTGGTGCAAGTTTTCCATTTCATTCTCTGCAAGCTACTAGTCTTGTAGAACAACATGCTGGTTGGAAAACATGGGAACATAAGAAGAGCCGTTCTGGATCAGGCCAGCAGCCCATTTGGTCCAGCATATAATACTCACAATGGCCCAGTAAGACATCAAGCATTAAAAGCATCCCTATACAGAGCTGCCTTCAGATGTCTTCAAAAAGTCAGGTAGTTGCTTATTTCCTTGACATCTGATGGGAGAGCATTCCACACGGCGGGTGCAACTACCATGAAGGCCCTCTGCCTGGTTCCCTGTCACCTCGCATCTCGCTGCTGTCAGGCGTCTCTCAGCAGAAGGCTGTCAGAGCTGGATCTCTCTGTCTGGGCTGAACAACGGGGATCCACCATGCCCATCTATCAAGTTTAGTTTAGGTTATTCCGAGGCAGGGGGGGTAACTCAAGGACTCTTCACAAGACAGGTCATTATGCAAACAATAGTCAGCCATACAAAGGCATTCCCCACACAGGTTTGAGAATTGCTATATGTTAAGTCAAATTCCTTTCAAAAACATTTTCTCTGTGCTTTGCTAGATGTCAGTATTGCAAGCTGTTCATTTGATTAACTGGAAACCTTGGTTAGTGGTGATAGAATCTGCCATCTGGTGTGTTCTTTTCTAGGTTAGAATTACCCTAATGAAGTTTCTACCTGGTGTCTTTATGGATGCCATGAGAGATAACCCTGAAGCTGCCGTTCACATTTTTGAAGGAACGCATGAAAATCCAGAGTTGATATGGAATGACAACTCCAGAGAGAAAGTGTCTACAACTGTTCGAGAAATGATGCTAGAGTATGTCACAATAGTGGTGAATAATGGTTGTTCTTGCGTGGTCAGTTTCGTGGTAAAATGCAACAGAACTGTAAAGCAACAATTCGATTCCGTTTGGAATCCTCTAGGATTGTAGTACAGGGTCTGTTCCAGGCGGCATAATGCAAAAAATATAGCCAGATATTCTGTATTGCTCAAAATTGCTAAAAGTGATTAGAGTGCAAATAAGCCAGTTTGATTTTAAAATCTCAGGTGAGGGAAGAGTTTAGAATTTAATTCATTTTAAGCCCTTGCTTGCAGAAGAATTTGTTAATGGGTATTCTGACTTTTTTTTTAAAGGCACTTTAAACTACAGAGAGACAACCCTGATATTAACTGGAAGGTAAGCAAAATTTAAATGTTAAGGGGGAAATTAAGACAAAGCATCGGTATGACTTTCCTTTGTATCCTTTTGCATTTTCTGTTTTTCGCTACTGCTCAGTCTTATCTCACTATACCATGACTAAACTGCACTGTAGGATAGGGGCGGGGCGGGGGGGGGAACCTATGAAACTCTAGGTGTTCCTGCACTAAAACTCCCATCCGCTCTGGCCACGTCATGCTACTTTTGGTCCGATGGGAGCAGGAGCCCAACATGCACCAGGTGGCTGCAGCTTCAACAGCCCTGCTGCAGGGTATTCTACATTGATACGGACCCTTATAATTGGGGTTGGGCTCACAGCTATGTTGCTACACCTCTCCTTTTCTAATAAACCAAATGTAACTTTCCTAATGCACGAACTCAGTGACATCCCCCCCCTTTCTCGTTGATCCAGCTGCCTGAGGACTTTGCTGTGGTGTATGGTGAAGCAGAAGGTGAACTTTCTGTAGGAGGGGTCTTCCTAAGAATCTTTATTGCCCAGCCGGCCTGGGTGCTACGAAAACCTAGGGAATTTCTCATTGCACTGTTAGAAAAATTCACCGAACTCCTGGAGAAAAACAACCCCCATGTAAGTGGAGTTGATAATAATAATAATTTATTATTTGTACCCCGCCCATCCAGCTGAGTCTCCCCAGCCACTCTGGGCGGCTCCCAATCAAGTATTAAAACAATACAGCATTAAATATTAAAAACTTCCCTAAACATGGCTGCCTTCAGGTGTCTTTTAAAAATAGGATAGCTGCTTATTTCCTTGACATCTGATGGAAGGGCGTTCCACAGGGTGGGTGCCACTACCGAGAAGGCCCTGTCTGGTTCCCTGTAACCTCATTTGTTACTACTTCCTACCACTGTTTGTTTCTGATAAGTTTACAATAAAGACCTTTAAGGATGTGGTTAGTTCTGCTTCTTACTCTGTAAATCTGCCTTTAAACGTAACTCTGTGAACATGCATAGGCTTATGCTGTGAAATAATTGGCACATAACAGCAGTAAACCCATGGTGGTTGAAGGCAGTAGAAGAGCTATTCGTTTAGTTTGAAGAACAATGAATGGATGAATGAATGGCCGCTAAATGAATGCATTCTAGCAGAAGCCGCTGTGCAGCATGCAGTTGCATAAGTGATCAGGCAGCTGTTCAAAACAGTTTATGCACCTACATTAGATCTGTGCGTGCAGTTTGGGTTTTCCCCATACTAGATTCTGACTGAAGAAACGGTAACTGCTCAGTATGTTAGAAGAGGTTCTTATTCATATTCCGGTTGTAGCTGTCATTCTCTGCTTCTTAACAAGATAAGCCTACGTTCCCACAAAATAATCAAGATGTTCATACATGCAACTCCTGAGTATCATTAAATGGTTGATTGTAAACTGGCCGCTTGTTGACTGACGTCAATAGCAGAGCAGGAAATTTCATTGACTTGCTCTGTGCTTTGTGTTCCGAAACAGGGGGAAACTTTAGAAACTTTAACAACAGCGACGGTGTGCCTCTTTAGTGCTCAGCCTCAGCTGGCAGACCAAGTTCCCCCTCTTGGTCATCTTCCCAAGATTCTCCAGGCCCTGAATCACAAGAACAACGCCATTCCAAAAAGCGCAATGCGTGTCATACACATGCTGTCTGATAATGAGGTATGAGGATATGGGTTTATTGTGTTGTTGTTTGCTGGAAGAACTTTCATCTCAGGTGCTTGTTGTATGTTTCTGATGTTGTAGACTGGATTTCAATCCCCTCCCCACACCCTGAAACCAGTACCAGGGGTGGTAAGCCTGGCTAGGCACAGTATAAAGCAGGGTTCAGTTATATTACACCCCAGATTAGATTGTCTCCAGCTGGGATCATAGTATATAAAACTGTCAACTCAGTCAGTTGAAGAGATATGGTCCATGCACACATCAACCTATTTACATTGCAGGCAAAGTGTTGCTTCCAGTCTCTCAGTATGCAGCAACCCCAACACTATCCTGATGTGGTGCCCTAAAATATGTTGGTTGCCTAGTTATTTGAACTCTCTATCAATCCATAGTTTGAATTAATCCAGAGCATAGAAAAATAGCAGCAGTTAGCTTTAAGAACTGTTGCCTACTACTTCTGCAGCCCAGGTTGGAAAATGGCAGTGTTAACTCATGTTGCTATGCTAGACATTTCTTGGCATCTTATAACCTCATCTTTTAAATGAGACTCATCAATAGCCTAAATAAAACTTCTGTGTCCCCCGTCCCCCCACAGCTTTGTGTTCGCTCAATGGCAGCGCTAGAGACCATTGGACCCGTGATGAATGGAATGAAGAAACGGCCAGATACGATTGGAGTAGCCTGTGAGGCACTTAATCGAATGTTTCAAAAGGAACAAAATGATCTTGTAGTCCAAGTAAGGAAGCTAGAACCGTGCCCTTTAAAGGCATTTGTATAGCAATCTAAATGTGTGTCCATTCAATTTGTTACGCTTGCTTCGTGGAGTGGTGTGGAATGAAAGTATTTCCCTGTGGCAGCTTGCGTGTGGGTTGCTTAGGGCAACAAGAAAAAGTGAGGCTCACTTTGCAAAGCTGTGGGTGGAATGCCCTTGCATTAACATGCATCCTTGCTCATTCGCTCACACATGTATCTGGTATTTTCTAAGAGCTTGGGCCTAGAGTGACCACACCACAGGGATGTTGCCATGCATGCTGATATCCGTAATACACCTCAAATATCTCCCTGAGTTACTATCCGAGTTCCGTGCGCAACGCTAAATGCAGAGTTACTAACATTTGCTGTTTGGAGTACCTTACCAGTAGGAACAGTGTGTATTGAATGGCCAAACAGAGGCACATGCTTGTGCAGAAAAGGAATCTGGTATAGAAAAAGGCATTTGCGTACAGTAATAATCCTGCATCTCAGGGCAAGCCTAACTCCAATGGTGCATGCCACTCATTACTTCCTCAGTCATTGATGAAGATTTCGGTAATACAGTCATACCTTGGAAGTCAAACGGAATCCGTTCCAGAGGTCCATTTGACTTCCAAAATGTTCGAAAACCAAATTGCAGCTTCTGATTGGCTGCAAGAAGCTCCTGCAGCCAATCAAGCCATGGAAGCCGCATCGGACATTCAGGTTCCAAAAGAACGTTTGCAAACCGGAACAATCACTTCTGGGTTTGCGGTGTTCGGGAGCCAAAACGCCCGAGTTCCGGGGTGTTCAGGCTCCCAGGTACAACTGTATCTGTCTGTCTATTAGAGCTGGAGTTGTCTTTACCATAAAATCATGTGGAATTACTGTTGAATGTTGGGGAAGGTGGTGAATTCACCCTTTTATTTCTGCTGTGGTTCTGGGTGGCCAAATTTGAGATAACCCGAATGGCTGAGTTACTTTTCTTCGCGTGACATAAGCAGGAGAGCAAAGAATTCTGGGAGGCAGGGGCGGTCCCTCAGTTCTTTGTCTTCTGCCTGATGGATAGGAGCACTTCTTGCTTTGGAATGTCCATGGACTATCATTAAGTACCCTGTAATCTTGTTTTGCAGGCTTTGAAAGTAGAGTTGGTTCCATATCTCCTGCGACTGCTTGAAGGCATCGGCCTTGAGAATCTGGAAAGCCCCTCGGCCACGAAAGCTCAGATCGTTAAAGCTTTGAAATCTATGTCTCGCAGTCTACAGTATGGAGAGCAGGTAAAGCACCCTGAATTCCTTTCAGTTGAGGTATCTGCATTTTGTATTTTTGACCCCCCCCCCCAAAAAAATGCTCCAGATTTGTGCAATTACAAAGGCTGCTGCTAATGGCAGGGTCAACTTCATAATGACAGCAGCCAGTTGTAAAGAACAGTGGGGAAAATGAAACAAACGTTTGTTGTTCTTGCAGGTGAATGAAATACTGTCTCGTTCCTCTGTGTGGAGTGCCTTCAAAGATCAGAAACATGACTTGTTCATTTCTGAGACTCAAACAGCAGGATACCTCACTGGTCAGTAAACATTCTAACTTAGCCTTTTCCTGTTGTGTTTTTCTTTCTTTTGTGTATCATGTGGCTTGTTTATTCTGGGATAACACCTTAATTCCGTCCCCTTAATTTGATCATAGAATTGTAAGGTTGGAAAGGGGGCCACAAGGATCAATGGATGCTCCAATTTGACTTCAGCTTTAATTCAGGACATATCCAGTGTAGAAATTTGAAGGGGGCAAATGATTAATGTGTCAGTTACAAACCTCGTCGGGACACTACGGAGTGATGCTTCACTTTTGCTTCAAAGTGCTTTGCTGTCTGTACTTCCCTTGCGTCTGGTTTCTTTCTCCCCCAGGTATCTCCTCTCCTTCCCTTCTATCTGGTAGCAGTCCTCTTCATCTCAGAAGTGGGCTTTAGATCTACTTTGGCAGGCAGCTTGCTAAACTTCTCTCTAGCACTCTCTAAAAGCAGGTAGATACCACTTTGCTCAGTGCATGCTGCATCTGCGCAGTTCCTAGAATGAAATGCTTCCTTAGATGCATGGCAATACAGTTGTAGCGGACATGTGACTGTTGTAGAGCATTGCACAAGGCCACGTTTTGGAACTCTTCTTTTTATTCCCCTGTGACATGGGGGTTCCAAATGGTAGGTGCCTGAGAGTACGTATCAGTGGTTCTCAAACTCCCGCCCCGCACGGACCACTTGAAAATTTGCAAGGAGTCTCAACGGGCCATTTAGTATTTTACACTTTAACTATGAAAGCAAGCAACATTTTTTGCTTCCACACTAGCATTGTTGGAACAAGGGACATGTTGCAAAATGAGAAGTACCTCTAATTGGCAAAGCTAGTAGGCTTATTATGAAAACAACTGACCCACCATCTCATTGGCCAGTTTAATCATCGTGCCCTGGCCCAAACAGCCTAAAAAACAAATCAGGTTTAGGGTGAAGTTCAGATAGCCTTGTCTGTTTTGCAACCTTTCTGCGGACGGACCATAGTTTGAAAACCTCTGGTATATGTATGTGTGTATGTGTACATATATGTATATGTATGTTTTTGTGGATATATTATTGCACTTGAGTTAAAACATAAATCCTAGATAACATAGTGACTGGTGATATCTGATCTCCAGTAACATGTGTATCAGTCTAGAGAAATGTAAGCTGGACACGTCATGGGTAAAACAGATCACTCTGGTTTGTCTGAACAGAACTAACAGCTTTGAAAACATTCAAGTTTAAAGAAAACTGTTTGTTCCTTCCCATCTTTCCCCCCTGGTACAGGTCCTGGAGTTGCTGGCTATCTTACTGCGGGGAGGTCTTCGTCGGTTCTGCCCAGTGTCCCCCCTCCAGTAGACCACGAAGCTGGAGACCACAGCTAAAGGACATGAAATGCCTGTGCAAGGGACTCTGAAACAGACTGGCGGTGGTGAGGAAGGCCCCATTCCTTGGCCTGTCCATCGAAACAGATTTCTGCCTGCCTTTCCAGTTTCATGACAGTGTTATTCCTTTTTCTATGAATATATTTTTTTTAGGGGGGAAAAGAAAAGTTTCCACAATTCTATCACACTGTAACATAAGAAGAAAGTACTTTGGGGATCAGCCTAAAGGGGTACGCAAGAAGTTTTTGTTTCTTGCTGTACGTAAGCACATTTTTTGTTCCTTTATATTTTTGTTTACAAGACTGTGAATCGAAACACTTTTTCCTAGTTTTTTGTATTTTATGAGCTAAGCATGACTGAAGTTGAACTGCAGTCTCGGAAGAAATTGGGCTAAATCACTTGATCCTCTTACTCTCCTCCAAGTTGGACAAGATAAATCCTCCCAAAACTTGACAGACTTGGTGTTTTGCCTCTCTCCTCAATCATTAACATTTCCTTCACCAGACCTAACAAGATATTTGTATGTATAACTGGCTTTACCAAATTGAAAAATTAAAATGCAGCAAAAAAAAAAACCTATTTAAAAATGACGTTAACATGTTATATATGAAAAGCATAGTGTAATTGTGATATGTTCTATACATTATCCAGTATATAAAACTTTCTATATTGAATGTACATTATACAGATCATTCGTATGTACATAAAATTTTAAAAAATAAAGGGAACTGAACGCCTTGTTAATGTGACAGACTTGTACTTCTGCTGTTCTATTCCTTTGTAAAGCTGGAAAGAAAATGAGTCTGGGATGAGATGCCTGAAATATATTTTGAGGGCAAGAGAACCAATCAATACCAACAGAAACCTGAATATTTGATGGCCCACAAGACTACAATTCCCATCATCCCTGACCACTGGTCCTGCTAACTAGGGATGATGGGAGTTTTAGTCGAACAGCAGCTGGGGACTGAAGTTTGAGAAACACTGCTGGGAATGCATCTCTTGGGGCTGAATAAATGTCCCACCCCTGCTTTTAAAAAACCAGAAGGAGCTTTAGGCAAAACCCAATGTGCAATTGAGTAGGTATCTTACCTTTCCCTGCAGTTGGTGGGTTTCATATAATGTCTTAAAATTCTGATGGCAGGCCTATTCTAGACCCTTGGGTTTAGATGGTCCCAACACATAAGCAAAAAGTTTGATTTCTCCTCCGTTCTGAGTGAAGCCATTTTGTCTGCAAGAACACTATTCCTCACGTGAAAGATCAGTAAAGGAATTGCTAGTAGAATTAGTAAGAGTGAGTTTACTTAAGACATACCCATAATTAAGAACAGTGTCAAATCTACAGTCCCCTGCCCCATAAATTTTCAGCCTAATTTAAAGAAAGAGAATGGCTTTAAATGATTGCGGTACCATCACGACTTTAAGCAAGCAAAATATTACAGATGTGCACTCAGGTGTTTGGCTTGGTCCTGCAGCTCTTGTCTTGCAATTACTGAGAGGTGAACTTCATC
Organism: Zootoca vivipara; assembly: GCF_963506605.1. Classification (NCBI taxonomy): domain Eukaryota; kingdom Metazoa; phylum Chordata; class Lepidosauria; order Squamata; family Lacertidae; genus Zootoca; species Zootoca vivipara. Next base: position 12,700,200 of record NC_083287.1, on the reverse strand, counting down.
AGGCCCGTCTGCTATGCGTAACGTCCGGATGTAGGCAAACCTGTAGGAGGGCAGAGCAGCTGCAGATGGTCTGGCCATTTCAGCACCAAAACAGGAAGGCTTGCTGGTTTACACCTTAGGTCTCTACCTCTAATTATATAGAATTGTAGAGTTAGAAGGGAATTGTGAGGCTCGAACCCTGAGATCAGAAGTCTCATGCGCTATCACTCCCCAGCTTTTCTTAACATACCAAGGACCACTTTCAATGATACAGACTTCGTATTCTAGCCCAAGCTGGTGCCCTCCTGATGTCGCAAGACTACAACTCCCCTCGCCCCTGACTACGCTGGCCAAAACTGATGGGAGTTGTAGTCAAGAACACCTGGAGGCAAACAAGTTGGAGAATACTATAAATTTCATCAAAGTTCAGCACATAAGCATCTTGGCTCTTTCAGCACAGTCAGTGGGGCTTTTACACTTTTACACTGCTTGATTGTAAAACAAAAACATCCAAGCAGTTTATAAGAATAATGCCATATACAGATTCGGCTTCGGAAAGGACTTTGTAGGTCAAATCCAACCACCCCCACCATGCAAAAGTTGTGGGATACAGTACTGTACATGGATTTCTGCTAGGGCAAAATTCCCAGGATTAAATGACGCATATAACGCTTATGGCTCAAAAGCTTGTACTGTGAATTTAAATTTTTTATTACTCTCAGGCTGACTTTTGAACAAGAGAGCACTAGATACATTCTTTAAATAAAATTAAGCTTAGCTACTATACCTTCCAAAAAAATTCCATATTTTTTAGATTAGAACGTGAGCAAAGGAAATTTTTTAATTCAGTCCCAACAGCTTAGATTGAGCATGGTTTGTTGGATCACCTCTTCCACCTTACCCCATGTGCTTCCAAGCAACAGACTCAAAGCAAGAGGAAGCTTTGGAGAAGCAAGGCTTGTTACCTCATCTGCAAGACAACTTGTGGTTTGTTGAACAAACCATGGTTGAAGTAAACCATGGCTCAGCTTTATGTGCAAACATTGCAGGAGCTTGACACTGCACCTGTGTGTTTGCAGCTAAAGGAGGAGCTTTGAGCCTCTGCTGAGCCACCACACACAGCTCGTGGGATGTGTTCGGCTTAACAATATGAGCCTGTCCTAAGAATAACTTTCACTTACATTTCAGCCAATGGGAAGTCTTGGGAGACTCCGGCGCCTCCACAAACTTGAATGGCGCAGTCAATCACTTTAAGCACAGCTCGGGGGGCCACCACTTTGATCATCGCAACCTGTAAAGATGAGGGAAAGCTTTTTTTTAAAGAGATCTGCTCATGAACAAACAAAACCCTATGACAACAAGCAGGCTTGCAATTCAGAAAAGATGTGAAGCACCCCCATGCCACTGGACACATTTGTGAGCGTTTGTGTTTTGCAACTTGCCTAAAAGCCAAGAGGACTCTGGGTACATGACAACATACACAAATGTAGCATGCTTGCTGGTGTGGGAGGTTGTAATTTCTAGAGTGCTTACTAAAAGTTGTTTCTAAGAAAATCTAGAACAGGCACAATCATATAGAGGCAAACCAGAGCCAATCTAATCCAGCCAGCTCAAGCAAGAACACTAATTGTTGATAATTTGGTGATCTTCCAGTTGAACTTGTCGATAGCCACTAGCTATAGTGATCTTTGTAGCACGTAGCTAGAGGGTCAGACTCAGATCAGAAGACCCAAGCTGAAATATCTACTCAGCCATGAAGCCTACTGGGTGCTCCCTGGAGATAAGGGCACAAAGGTTGCAGTTCCTGATCAAATTATGTTTGCTTTCTTGAAAGCTGGAAGACCATGTGCCTTGATTGCTATAAGTCTTATTGGAATGGTCTGCCATGTGTAGGAACAAGTCATACCATTGGTCCTCCTGCACTAACTGGCAGGGGCTTTCCAGGCAGGGTGACCTCCTGCATCCAAAATAGAGCAACCTTGTAACTTTTCTTGGTTAACACGTCATGAATTTAGTGCAAAATAGATGCTCTGCCCCTGAGCCAAGTCTGCTTCCACTAAATTCATGACGTGTTTGCCAAGAAAAGTTACAAGGTTGCTGTATTTGCCAAAATACAGCCGTACCTCAGAAGTCAAATGGAATCCATTCCGGAAATCCAACTTCCAAAACTCTTGGAAACCAAGGTGTGGCTTCTGATTGGCTGCAGGAAGCTCCTGCAGCCAATCGGAAGCAGAGTCGGGTGTTCGGGTTCCAAAGAACATTCGTAAACCGGAACACTCACTTCTGGGTTTGCGGTGTTTGGGAGCCAAAACGTTCGGCTCGCAAGGCGTTCAGGATCCAAGGTATACACACAGGTGGGATTGTCCAGGTATGAAAGAATGGATAATTTTGCTATTGGCAGAGATGGTGAAGTTCTATTTCCTAAGTCAGGAAAGCCAAGATAGTGCTCTCCCATGAGTCCCAAGCCAGCATAGCCAGTGGTCAAAGATGATAGGAGCTGTAGGCCACCCCAGTTTTGACTTAAGACAGGCATCCCTAAACTGCGGCCCTCCAGATGTTTTGGCCTACAACTCCCATGATCCCTAGCTAACAGGACCAGTGGTCGGGGAAGATGGGAATTGTAGTCCAAAACATCTGGAGGGCCAAAGTTTGGGGGTGCCTGACTTAAGACAACATCTGCTATTTTCTCCAGCTTGCAACACTTGCCGTTACCTCTTTTCTGGCTTCTTTGTTGCCCATGGCATCTATTTTGCTGGCTGCTTTCAACGTAAGCAGCCTTGCCTGTTCGATAGCAATGCGGCATTCAGCAATCCAGTGAGCGACAACTTCCTGCAGTCATAAGGATAACCAAAGAAAAGCGAAAATCAGCACCCAGCTTAAGTAACACAACCAATCTCACTGCACCTTCTACTAGCGGCCTGCCTTGAACATGGATACTTAATGTAGATCTGCAGTTTTGGACAGTTATCAGAATGCATACCTCCAGTTGGAAGATGATCGGAAGAATCAATGAACCACAGTGCATGCTAAAAACTAGTAATTTTGCTAACAGTGATAGAAACTATAAGAGTTAAACGACTTTGAAAGACTTTACAAGCAACTCCCATTTTGTGTTACAGGTAGGTAGCCGTGTTGGTCTGACGTAGTCAAAACAAAATAAAAAAATTCCTTCCAGCGGCACCTTAGAGACCAGCTAAGTTTGTCATAGGTATGAGCTTTCGTGTGCATGCACACTTCTTCAGATACACTGAAGCAGAAGTCACCAGACGCTTATATATAGTCAGATGGTGGGGGGAGGTATTACTCAGAAGGGTGGAGGGAGTGGGTGATTGACAGACTGACAGCTCTTGATGACCGTTGATGACTGCAAATGGTCTACAGGAAAAAAGCAAGGGGTGAGTATTCCTTCTCATTTTGTGCACATTCAATGCACGCGCAATCGCAACCAGAAGAGGGCGGGGCAGGAACAGAACAGGATGTTATGCATGCTCTGCTGACATGCACCATGACCCCTGCATAAATTAGAGGAAGCCTGTATTCTCAATTTTATTTTATTTTTTCACAATCCCTGCTGCCCAGTGGTTCCGTTCATGAGATATTTTGAACAGCACGAGAGCACATCAGACTATTGGTCCATCTAGTTCAAAATTGTCTCTTATCTAGCACATAAACATTCTGCTTCCTAGCGTGCTACTGAAGCCTTAGCTACAACCTCCTGTCACTGGATCTGACGCACCTTTGAGCTAAGAAAAGAGTTACACCTACAAAAGTAGAGACTCAACTCACGTGATGGTAGAGCTTCTTCCCAAATGCCACCCTCTGGGCTGAACGCTTGCACAGGATCTGCAGAGCAGTTTCAGCTGCCCCTATGGACCGCATACAATGGTGTATGCGGCCTGGCCCAAGCCTTCCTTGCGCTATTTCAAATCCTCTTCCTTCTCCTGGGTTCAGAGAGACAGAGAGAGACAGACAGAAAGGTTGTTTGCCTTCCTGGGAAGGAGATTGCATCTGTACCACTAATGCGGTGTTGTCCCATAGCTAGCACATAACAATGGAGAGATTGCTGAAGTTTCAGTGGGGATACTGTACATGGGAACATTAAAAAAAAATGACCTTAGACGAGGTCAGTTTGTACAGATGTTTTGAATGAGAACTCCCACCAACCCCAGGCTAGCTGGGTCTGATCAGAGTTGAAGCCCAAAACATATGCAGGTGGGAAGAGGTCGCAGTAGAGTTTTGCAGAGCTCACAGGAAAGAACCACAGCAACGCGTGGCCGGGTCAGCTAGTAATAAATAATAATACTTTTTATTATTTATATATCCCACCCATCTGGCTGGGTTTCCCCCACCAACTCTGGGCAGTAATAATAATAATTTATTATTTATACCCCACCCATCTGGCTGGGTTTCCCCAGCCACTCTGGGCGGCTTACAACAGAAAAATGAAATAAAATAATCTATTAAACATTAAAAGCCTCCCTAAACAGGGCTGCCTTCAGATGTCTTCTAAACATCCGGTAGCTGGTTTTTTTCTTTGACATCGGATGGGAGGGCTTAGGTAAAGGTAAAGGGACCCCTGACCATTAAGTCCAGTCGCGGATGACTCTGGGGTTGCAGCGCTCATCTCGCTTTACTGGCCGAGGGAGCCAGCGTACAGCTTCCTGATCATGGCCAGCATGACTAAACCGCTTCAGAGCAGTGCACGGAAACGTCGTTTACCTTCCTGCTGTAGCGGTACCTATTTATCTACTTGCACTTTGACATGCTTTCGAACTGCTAGGTTGGCAGGAGCAGGGACTGAGCAATGGGAGCTCACCCCGTCGTGGGGATTCGAACCACCGACCTTCTGATTGGCAAGGGCTCTGTGGTTTAACCCACAGCGCCATAATAATAATTCTAATATTAATAAATAATAATACTTTTTATTATTTATACCCCAGCCATCTGGCTGGGTTTACCCCACCATCTCTGGGCGGCTTACAGCATATATAAAACATCAAACATAAAAAACTTCTCTAGCAAAGAAATGTTGAGACTCACCAAGGATTAAATGAGAGGCAGGTACCCGGACGTTGTTAAAATGCACCTCAAAATGTCCGCCATGGAAATAATCTATAAAGTTGTGAAAAGAACAAAGGCAAGTGTCAACTGAGGGAAACAGCTAGCATCAGTATGTACATACAGTTATACCTCGGTTTAAGTACGCTTCAGTTCGAGTACTTTCAGTTTAAGTACTCCACGGACCCATCTGGAACGGATTAATCCACCTTCCATTACTTTCAATGGGAAAGCTCACTTCAATGCGCTCTACTGCAATGCGCTCTACGTGGGGCTACCTTTGAAGGTCACCTGGAAACTACAACTAACCCAGAATGCGGCAGCTAGACTGGTGACTGGGAGCGGCTGCCAAGACCACATAACACCGGTCCTGAAAGACCTACATTGGCTCCCAGTACGTTTCCGAGCACAATTCAAAGTGTTGGTGCTGACCTTTAAAGCCCTAAACGGCCTCGGTCCAGTATACCTGAAGGAGCGTCTCCACCCCCATCGTTCTGCCCGGACACTGAGGTCCAGCGCCGAGGGTCTTCTGGTGGTTCCCTCGCTACGAGAAGCCAAGTTACAGGGAACCAGGCAGAGGGCCTTCTCGGTAGTGGCACCCACCCTGTGGAATGCCCTCCCACCAGAAGTCAAAGAGAACAACAATTACCAGACCTTTAGAAGGCATCTCAAGGCAGCCCTGTTTAGGGAAGCTTTTAATGTTTGATTTCTGTATTTTAGTGTTTTGTTGGAAGCTGCCCAGAGTGGCTGGGGGAACCCGGCCAGATGGGCGGGGTATAAATAATAAATAAATTATTTATTTATTATTATTATTATTATTATTATTATTATTATTATTATTATTCAAGTTAAGTACGCTTCAGGTTAAGTACGGACTTCCAGAACCAATTACACTCATACTTCGGGTTAAGTATACTTCAGGTTGAGTACTCCGCGGACCCATCTGGAACGGATTAATCCACTTTCCATTACTTCCAATGGGAAAGTTTGCTTCAGGTTAAGTACGCTTCAGGTTAAGTACAGACTTCCAGAACCAATTGTGTTCCTAAACCGAGGTACCACTGTATTTTTAAACTGCAGGATCTGTGTCAGTGGTGATTCGTCTTTCCTATATCCAGTAGGCACAGTATAGCAACCCAACAGCAGCAGCTCCATGAGCTACGGGGAGCCCTGGACTATGGGACAGCTCAGTCAGTAGAGCTTAATCAAAGGTCGTGGGTTCGAGTCCCACATTGTGCAAAACAGTCCTGCATTGCAGGGGGTCGATGACCCTTGTGGTCCTTTCAGACTCTACGATTCTGTGAGTCTTAAGTGTCTCCAATCCAGTGACAAAACATCAGGACGAGAGAGTAAGGAACACCCATTCATTTAGTGGTTTAAATTAAAGCAGGCATAGGCAAACTCGGCCCTCCAGCTGTTTTTGGCCTACACCTACCATGATCCCTAGCTATCAGGGTGGTCAGGTGGTCAGGGATGGTGAGAATAGTAGTCTGAAAACATCTGGAGGGCCGAGTTTGCCTGTGCCTGAATTAAAGCAACAATTCAGACCAGTAAGGGCACTGAGAGCTAGGAGCCAAATCAAAGCACTTGGATGGTGCTGGATGATGACAACGATGATCGTAAGTACTTACCCCAGTATCCAAAGACTGAAAGAGGCCTTATAAGTTTGACACCAGGTGTATCCATTGGCACAATGATCATACTGTGCTGTTTATATCTAATAATAATAAAAAAGTGGTGCCGGGAATTAACCTTGAGGGTTTTTTGTGTGTGAGAGAGAAACTTTTATTACCTCTACCTCTTGAGCAGCAGTTGTTTATTAATGGATACAGAAAGCTGCCATTGGTCCAGTATTGTCTACACCAGGAATAGGGAAGCTCAGACCTGGAGGCTCAATCTGGCCCTTCATACTTTTCAATCAGGCCCTTGGAACTTTCCTGAGGCCCTGCCACTCACCGACCCTGCTTTGCACTATTTTTGCCTAGCTGGAATGTGTCCTTGAACTCTGGCAAGGATAGAGGGACATGGGAATGTGTTGCCTACTGCACAAAGGTAACATGCACATTTGTTGCTCTGCCTGCTTTCGCCTCTACTGCCGTGTGGCCCCTTTCTGAGGGTGGCCCAGAAGGATATATGTCCCTCAGACTTTAAAAGGTTCCCCCCTCCTCTCTGGTCTGTACTGATGGGCAAAAGCTCCACAGGATTTCCGGCAGGGGTCTTTGCCAGCTGTTCATGGAGTTACCAAGGATCGAACCTCTCGGCTTGTAAAGTATGCAAAGCATACCTAACCTATGGGCCTTCTATGGCAGGGATGGGAAGGCACTGGTAGAAAGGGGTCTTGCTCAGAGCCATGCAGGCTCATAGCTATTGACTGGTCCAGGTTCAGCCAGTGTGAGCACGGATACCAGTGGACAAGGCTCATGCAAGGTATTGTGCAATTGCATGCATGCGCTTGCTGATTAGGGCACCTTCTGCCCCAGCATGCCAGCCAGGAAGGACACAAGGTGGTCTTCCCCCGTGGTCATTTTGTAGTGGTGACATGCCATAGCCCTTCTTGAGCTTCCTCTGTTCATAAGAACATCTGTCTTGCATTTGGAGATATTGCTTTTTAAAATTATGTATTAAAATAGAATACATAAGAAAGTAGCAATACAAATACAATTGAAACTCGATATTTAATGTGCCTAGCTTTAGGCACATTCGATTTAATGTGATGGATGTCCCATCTCCCATCTTCAACCACAAATCCACAGACAGGTTGCAATGCAGCTCTCAGACCACTGGCGGTCCACAGACCAGAGTCTGCAAACTCCTAGCAGAGACAATACCGAGTTAGATGGACCAACATTTGGCTTAACATTTTACCATGGCTTTCTTCTTACCTGGATGCAGATGTGTTTTTATCTCTGGCCATCACAATAGCAAACTTGCAGTCTGGATTTCCAGCTCCTAAAAAATGGGCAAGTTCCCAGTGAACAGTTTTAGGATTGGGCTAAAAGGCCGTGATACTAATCCCATCTCATTTAGCAAGAAATGACATTCATAGATACACATTTACTTGAAAGCAAATTCTGTCCCCAGTTAAAAAGAGCAGCTGATGGGAAAAGAAAACCTGGAGACCCAACGGCCAGTCAGAGCAGACAGTACAGTCGTACCTTGGAAGTCGAATGGAATCCGTTCTGGAAGTCCGTTCAACTTCCAAAATCTTTGAAAACCAAAGTGCAGCTTCTGATTGGCCACAGGAAGCTCCTGCAGCCAATCGGAAGCCCCATCAGACATTCGGCTTCCAAAAGAACGTTCGAAAACCAGAACAGTCACTTCCGGGTTTCAATCATTCGGGAGCCAAGGCGTTCAAGAATTAGGCTGTTCGAAAACCAAGGTACAACTGTACTGGACTTTATGGACCAACAGTCGGATTCAATAAAAGGCAACGTAAGGTGGAAATCCCACAGATTCTGCTGCCTGAAATGACCCACAAACCAGCCAGATTTAAACTGGCTTAACAGACTTGTTGGTCTGGTTGTTAGGATGCATGAAACGTAATATTTTTGAAATAGAGATTTGAGGCATGCAAACAATTTTTAGCAGACTGTGTTGAGTATAACCTGACAGTTGTGCTGCAGTAGGAGAATGGGGCACCCTACATTTAAAGCCGGATACCTGCCCTATAGACCATACTGATGCCACTGATCAGCAAACTTCAGTGCCCAAGATTCCTGGGGGAGCTGGGGGGAAAGAGATGTGCTTTAAAGGCATGGTGCATACACAGCCCTTATCTGAGCTAAAATAGACTTCACAACACTGGCCAAACCTGTCATCGAAACTCCACACCACTAACTGGGTTTTCAACAAAGTTTTTGTGTCTTTAAGGTTAAAAGGCAACGCTGAGCCAGCAAACGGAGCTGCCCTTTGGCTCAACTGAAACAGATGTTTTCCAGGAAAGCACAAGTGTTGCTGGCAAATGGGGGGGGGGGAGGGAAATAAAATGGAAATGAAAAGGCGTGGTGGTTCTGGAGAATAATTGTGAGTCATAAACAAAAACAGCATTGCACAGGAGGAGTTTGATGCAGCAGCTCCTGCGAGGAGGAAAACAGGTCAGCAATTTCATTTTATCATTTTTATAAACGAATAGCAAACAGCCTGTTGTGACCTTTTGCTGTCTCTCTCCCTCTCCCCCCTCCCTCCCCCCCCCTCTGTGTGTGTGTGTGAGTTCCCTCAAGTGGTTTCCCGGATACTGCAGTTTGCAAAGGGTGCTGAGAGTTGTTGGGATAACTCTCACAGAGCTACCGTTCCAGCACCCTAAACAAACTACCCTTAACAAACTACAACTCCTAGGATTCTTTTTTGGGGGGAGTCATGACTGCTAAGGTGGCATCAGAGTGCTCTAGATGTGCAGGACAGATGTGACCTGGCTATGGCATTCTGGCGTTTACAAGAGGGAGACGCTGGGAATTAAAGCTGGGACTAAAACATGTGCTCTGCTGCTACTGCTAGGCTTACGGTCCTTTTTCCTTGCGGGATCCCAGAGGCGTAGCATGGAGGGGCTGTTGCCCCAGGTGAGGCTTTGGTAGGGGGCACACACAGGGTGTCATGAGCTGCTGCATCCTCCCCAGCTGGAGGGCGCCCGATTAGGATGCAAGACCACTGTACTAGTGGTTAAATTTGTGCCCATTGCTCTGCCTACTACTGAAAGGGTGCAGCCCTCGTGCTGCTCTAACCACTCATTTGTACAGATAAAATCCTTCTCTCAGACATCTCATGGCACTAGCCAAACACAGAAGCCAAGGGGGATAAAACATACATGGATAAAAGGATGGGGTTACTAGGGGCCAAGCAGATGATCACAGAATTGTAGAGTTGGAAGGGACCCAAGGGTCATCTAATCCAACTCCCTGCAACACAGGAATCCAAATTCAAAACCGCCAGGAGGGGGGATAACGAAGCCTACCACTGTTAAAAGTATTAGAGTCTTGGAAATCAGCCATTCCAACCACCCCCGGCAGCAGTTACCTAGCTTTATGGAGGGAAGTGGGAGGCTGGAAAATCCCCAGGCGCACATGGTAGATCAAGAGAAAACTTTTCGACTTCAAAAAAGTACTTGGGATCTTTGTCGATCGGTGAAAGAAATCCCACCAGCTGCAATTAGTTGGATGTTGGAAGATTTCACCCAGGCGCACGGAGGAACAATATGAGACTCAGGAGTCTAGCCACCGACATCTAAGAAAAGAACTTCCTGTATCCATTTTAGGAAAACAACAAGGAGTAAAGTGGGTCCTCCGCCAACTCAGCTGAAATTAATTACTTGGATCAAGAGCTTCAAGGGCAAACCGTTGAAAGAAAGCCACAGGTTTGGCATTCCTGCCTTATCTTAATTTTGAAAGCTGCAGAGCTTTACTGCCTGGAGTACCGTAGTCTCGCTGTAAGTTTATATTATCTACTATACTGCAATCTTTTTTTTATATAACTCACTGTTTATTTTGTATCATTGTTTATAAATGCATCGTTTACATTGCCTTCATTGTACATATTTGCAATTTTACCATTTACTTTTAATAAATTTTCTAATGAATTTTCTTTTGGCGTGATTCTGGGTCTTTGCTCACTGGAACAAATTAATATCATCTAAATTGAGAACCCGTTTTTCTGATGACATGGTCCCACTTCACATCATTGGCTACCAGAGGTGCCAACTTAAATATAATGTTATGCAAGCGTGTCAGTTTTAAATGTTTTAGCTTTCTTTATGAAATAAAAGTAAAATAAACATGCAAAATTAGATCACTCTCTGGGACATCAGTACATTTTCTGATGTAACAAAGGCATTTATCTCCCTTTACTAAACAAAAGTGAAACAAACACGCTTCCTTGGATCACTCTAAGGCATCAATAAATCTTCTGAAGCAAGCTGGAAATCATCCTAATTTGTACAGGAAATTTCCCCAGTCCAAAATTGCCTGGAAAACCGACATCCACTGGGTGCAATTAATTTCAACTTCTCCCTCCATCCCACCCTGTCTTTCAGATTCTTCCATGGAGCTCTCTACAGAAGGGTACTACCACTACGATGATTATGAACTGAACACTACTTTCGACTACGCTTCCTTCGAAATGCTTTGCTACAAAGGTGAGGTCAGAGCATTCATCACCTCATTCCTACCGGCATTCTACTCTGTCGTTTTCCTCGTTGGGCTCGCTGGGAATTCCCTAGCGGTGGCATTCTTCGCCTGCATCAGAAAACTAAAGACCAGGGTGGATGTATACATCATGAACTTGGCGGTTGCCGATTTGTTGCTGCTCTGCACTCTTCCCTTTTGGGCTGCAAGTGCTGCCCACGGGTGGGTCCTAGGTATCCCTTTATGCAAGATCACGTCCGCTACCTACACAATGACCTTCAGTGCTAGCATGCAATTTCTGGCCTGCATCAGCGTCGATAGATACAAAGCCATTGTCAAATCCCAAGCTAAACCACGGGCCATCAACCAATGCATCAAAACGTCTTTCCTTGTCTGGGCAGCCGCCATGTTCCTTTGCATTCCTGAACTCGTCTTTAACACAGTCGTGGAGTTCAACAACAGACTTTCATGTTTTCCCGCATTTCCTCAGAGCACGGGGAACGTAATTAATGTAACCATCGAAATCATGGAAATGTTTCTGAGTTTTGCGCTGCCTTTCCTTGTCATGCTGGTTTGCTACTCAGCTGTGGCCAGAACTCTCATTTCAAGCCCCAGTGTTAAAAAATGCCGGCCTCTGAAAGTTCTTGTCGCAGCGGTGTCTGTCTTCATCGTCACGCAACTGCCTTATAACATCGTCAAGCTTTGGAAAGCCATTGACATTATCTACCCGCTGATTACAGACTGCAACACAAGCAAAACCATCGATATTGTATTCCAGGTGACGAACAGCATTGCCTTGTTCCACTGCTGCCTGAACCCCATCCTTTATTTTTTTATGGGAACTTCTTTCAAAATGCACATGGTCAAAATGGCAAAGAGTTATGGCTACTGGAGAAGGCAGCAGAGCGCAGCAAATGAAGAAATTCCTATGGACTATGAAGATTCTGGGCAAGAAACCAGTAGTTTTACTATTTAGAAAATGGGGAGAAGGAAAGCAATCCGTGTTCGCTTAAGCCAGTCAATGCCTGGCTGTGCTGGGTTGACACAAGAGATCCTTGATAAAAGAACTGAATATCGATTGCGATAGCTTCACGTGGTAGGATGAAGCTGTTCCAATCGAGCAGATAGCTGGACCTAGCGTACCTGCTTTCTGCTGACAATATAACCTAGTTTAAATGGTCTGATCTACTCCTATAGGAAATGATGCACATTATTTCTAGCATCAAATAATACACAATAATGAAATGTTCAAGTGGAAATAAGCCTGCTTAGTAGCAAGGAGATGGAGTGAGCAGAAGCACTCAATAGCTATTTTCCTAAAGGCTGGTTTTTCTTCTTGAGAAGCATGGCTCAGGAAAGAGGGTGGCGAGCCTGTTCTGTTATAGAAAATAAAATCATCCTATAATGCAGAGTTGGGGAAGCATTGGACTCCACCCCCCATCAGTATGGCCAGTGGTCAAGGATAATGAAAGCTGTTGTTGGGCTTTAGCTTCCATTATCCCTGACCACTGGCCATACTGATGGGGGTTGATGGGAGCCAGAGTCCAACAACCCCTAAAGGATCAATGCTTCCCCTGAAAGCCCTGCTATAAATCCTGGTGCCATTGTGCAAAGTTTTCTCCTGTCCCCACCAGGTAATTTACATGGAACATGAATCCAGAGAACGCATAGAATAATGGCATCACTACATGGGGTACATGTTGCCTTGTGTTCCTGAAAGAAGGAATATTAGACATGGGGATGCCATGTTCAGGTGCTGCTCAAGAATGCACCTGGATACTTACGGTATAAGGACAAGACACTTATTTACACAAAGATTTGTATAGTAATTCTTCTGGGGGTGGGGAGAGACCTTATTCCTTCATGTAATGGAATTTGAAGGGCATGCCTTAATGGGTAGAATTTCCTAATACGATTAGAACTGCCATGTAACGACACCTGCAACATTTCCATTAAGTCACCCACAACACAATCTTATGTTTTGTTATTCCCACTGTATTTTATTACTATATATTATGCTTCATTTTTGTATACAATAAAAGAGCTTCAATGGAAGAGAAAGAAACCATGTGTATAAAACGATCCCTGAACTACTATGAGGGTTTTTTTAATAGGGGAATCTTTCAAACTCAAAATTCAGGAGGGTCCCTTATTGCCTTGCGGAAGTTTTGGGATATCAGCTAATTAGCATCTCATGCTATTCCGATTCAAAAGATGGATACATCCGTAGCTTTACACATTGTTAAACGATATGTGTGTGTAAAATATATTCCAAAGGAGTCATTGGTTTACATCAGGGGTTCCCAAACTTGGGTCTTCAGCTATTGTTGGACTACAACTCCCATCATCCCTAGTTAGCAGGACAAGTGATCAGAGATGATGAGAATTGTAGTCCAAAACCAGCTCGAGGCCCAAGTTTGGGAAACACTGGTTTACATGTACGCAGCACAGGGTTGAGGCGCAGCCAAATTAATGTGTCTTCTCCACTATTTAGAGAACACTCAGTTTGAGCAGGTCCCTAGAATTCAATTCACATATGTGCAGGAGCAAAGCCCCTTATCTGTGAAACCTTATGCTGGAGTCCCGTGTGACTTAATCCATAGATAAAATATAATGGAATACAGTCATACCTTGGTTTAAGTACACTTCGGTTTGAGTATTTTCAGTTCAAGTACTCCGCGGACCCGTCTGGAACGGATTAATCCAATTTCCATTACTTTCAATGGGAAAGTTCGCTTCAGGTTAAGTACGCTTCAGGTTAAGTACAGACTTCCGGAACCAATTGTGTCCTTAAACGGAGGTACCACTGTATCTAGCATGTAAATGCAAAGGCCTGTTCAAGCATGACACTAGGGGAAAAAATAAAAGCCATATTTCTATTCCTCATGCAGTCAATACGGAAACATGAAAGGACAGAATTAAAAATGTACTATCCAAACGATTCTTTACTAGCAGAAATAGAGTAACGTTTGAAAAATAGAAAGAAGCATCAACCCGTGGCATTGAAAAAATTTGCTATTGTATAATTAGGAGGTCTGGAAGTAGTTAAGATACAACAGGAAGAGATATATCAGTCATAAGCCGTTCACGTTGCGATTTTTTGTGTGTGTGTTTGATTATATATTATATACATAATTCTTTTTTGTATTTTTTGTTTTTGCTATGAATTTGTTGAATTGGAAGCCATTCTGTATATCGAAGACATATCTGTATAAATTTCTTTTTAGACAATAAAGTTTATTAAAATTTAAAAATAAAAATAAAAATTCAGAGGTAGAATTGACCTCATCATTCCAGGGAAACTTTTTTTTACTCACCACTGCTCCACCACTTTTGCCCATTGATCACATAACTGCCTCCCTCTCTCTCGATGCTGCATTCCATATTGGTGGCATCACTCGAAGCGACGCCAGGTTCTGTTCAAATAAAATACCAGTCATGGTTTACTGCAGCTGGAGTCCTTGAAAGCAGAATCTAACTTAGTCCATTTTATCTCCCAAGCAGAGGTGATAGAAGCAGCATCAGTGGTTTGCAAGGAGGAAAGGCAGCAGTCTGTCCGTCCCCACCACCCTCAGCAGATGATGTGTCTATTTATGTGGTTCTGCTATGCTGCTTAATGTTCCTCTAGTTGTTTTTAAGCACTTCTGGGGACCACACAGACTGCTTGGCATTTCTCCTGGTCCCTCTTGATTGGTTTGGGAAGTGGCCTTACTACTTATTTTGCTGAAGATCTTAGATGGTTTCTAAGTTAATCTAAGGAGAATGTCAAAGAGATCAAATATATATGTAGATATTAGTCGAGAATTCTTATCAACATGCAATTCTATGTGATGCAGAAAGATGAACGGCGATGAGAAGGCCAGGGAATATTTTAAATCTGGTTTAAGCTATATTTGTTTTATTATTGCAATGTTTCTTACAGGTTATTGAATTTCACACATATAACAAAACATATATACATTTCAAATTAATAAAAAAAAACAGTATAAAAGTAAGGCAAACATACAAAAAATAATAATTGGAGCAGATATAAATTATAGAGAAAATATATTCCTGGAAAAATATTACGGAGGAACTGTTGTGGACTATCAATACTAAAACCATTATTTTTCTCTGCATGTAATACAAATGTAAGAAGTTACCATGCAGCCCCAACTGGAGGATTTGTAGCACCATATCACAATCCTTAGTTTTAGGAGAAGAAGAAAAAAACTATTACCTGTCATGCAGAAGCAAGAACTTATTTTCCCTTCTAGGAGAGGCTCCAGCCATTGTTTCTTTTGTTCTTGGGTCCCATACATGTGCAAGACCTCCATGTTTCCTGTGTCTGCGGGGGAGACAAACAGAAAATATGCTGTTACGGTTCCCGCTCCATCAGACACACAATGCTCAATGACTAGAGGCAAGGATGGGGAACTTCAGGCCCAGGAACCATGTGCAGCACCTCAGGACTCATTATCCAGCCCTCAGGACAACTCCTCAGGTCACATCTGTCACCAGCCCTGCTTTGCACCCTCAAGGAGTGTTTTTGCCTGGCTGGAATGTGCCCTTTGACTCTGAAAATGCTTCTACCTTCCTAGATATAGGATGAAGAGGGGTGTGCGAATGGTGTCTGCAGGAACCAGTCTACCGGTCAAAGGTCTAATGCACAATTGTCTCTCTGCCCAGCACTGGCATGCGGCCCCTCAGGAGGAAACGTGGCACTTGAGCTGAGAAAGGTTGCCCATCAGGTGCTAGGATAGCTTAGTTGGTTAGAGCATGAGACTCTTAATCTCAGGGTCATGGGTTCGAGTCCCACGTTGGGCATTGCAGCGGGTTGGACTAGGTAACCCTTGAGGTCCCTTCCAACTCTACAGTTCTGTGATTCTACGATCCCTGGTATGAGTGTCATAACAATTCACTGACCTGGGGCATGGCAGTTGAACACGTTGGGCGCGAAGAAGCACTTCCCAGTCTCTTCTGCAATTAAGGCATAGTCCAGCTGGCCAAGACCACTAACCCCTGGCAGGAAAAGGTTCCAGAGACCCTCTGCCTTGGCCCTTTCCTGACGACAGAAGTAAGAGGGATCAGCCAAGTCATGGTGGCACTGAATGACCATTCTAATATTCCAGCTAGAAGAGGGATGTATAATACAATGCCTTGTCGTGGCGAAGGGGCTTGAATAACTCAGAGAAGCTATGAGCTATGCCATGCAGGGCCACCCAAGATGGACAGGTCATAGTGGAGAGTTTTGACTAAACATGATCCACCTGGAGAAGGAACTGGCAAGCCACTCCAGTATCCCTGCCAAGAAAACTCCATAAACAAAGACAACAGGCAAATATAATAAAATAAATAATTTAAGAACTTGGATGCTTACAGCATTCATGGAAATATATGCATTTTAATATAATCCCAATTAAAAAAATGCCAATCTGATTGAAATCACAGCACTCAGAAAACACCAAGCCAGATTCTTGGTTCTGGCATTGCCATAAACAGCTTCACTTATTCTCTCTGAAGAATATCTGAAGGCAGCCCTGTTTAGGGAAGCTTTTAATGTTTAATAGATTATTGTATTTTAATATTGTGTTGGAAGCTGCCCAGAGTGGCTGGGGAAACCCAGCCAGATGGGCAGGGTATAAATAATAAATTTATTATTATTATCTCTCTATTTCTTTCTTTCTTTCTTTCTCTTTCCTTCCTTCCTTCCTTCCTTCCTTCCTTCCTTCCTTCCTTCCTTCCTTCCTTCCTTCCTCTCTCTCTCTCTCTGAGTCTCTCTCTCTGAGTCTCTCTCTCTCATATATACACACCCGTTCTTAAACTCTGGTCCCAACAAACCTAATTCCATTAAGGAAGTCCAAATGAGTCAGAGGAACTTACTCCTGACTAGTTGCCAGTGTGAAATTATTATTATTTCCTCCTTGGTTATAGAAATAAAAGACTAAAAACTACACATTGCAGAGACATAGCTGCCAAGTTATCCCTTTTTTACAGGGATTTTCCCTTATGCTGAATAGGCTTCCTCGCGAGAAAAGGGAAAACTTGGCAGCTATGTGCAGAGATTTGTCTTTCCACAGTGTTATTCAGCAAAACATCTATGATTAATGGCCTGGAATATAAGCCTGTGAAACTGCAGAAGAAATTTGGCCTAGGCTTCTCTGCAGTTGAAATCAATTGAACTAAAGCGCTTTAAAGCAAAAGCACCGCCATTTTATCAGGCCTGTGGATCAGGGTGATAAACTACTCTTTCTCTTCAAAACTTTACCTGCTATTTTAATTGGAATAAAAGCCCCAAACATCAGATAAGCTATTATTCAAGTGACATTTGCACAGCTACAGGACTGTATTGGGCAATTCCTTCCATTATTAACACCACAGAAGCGAAAAAACACAAGCACCTTCAGTCTCTCAATCACTGGAGGCTTTTTCCAGATGTCTGGCGAATTTTTATTTCTGGCGTAATACTCCGCCATTTCCTAGAAAATAAAATGAATCAATAGAGGCCACACAACAGGCCACACAACAGCCAATAAAGCCACATCAGTACACACAACAGCCAATAAAGCCACATCAGTACATTTCACTAGATTGCTACTTACTCTGCTTTTCATATGGTAAGAGATTTCTGAGTAATTGAAGGAAAGAGTCATAAAGACACAGAATTGTGAATGTGAGCTGGATGAATAGTGATGCAATATTCACCTCACACATCTAAATGACTATATGACTTTCAGAAGACATCTGTACAACAGGGAAGTCTTCAATGTTTTATTGTGCTTTTAATATTTTGTTGAGAGCCACCCAGAGTGGCTGGGACAACCCAGTCAGATGGACGTCATATAAATAATAAAATTAAAGGACTCCTGTAAAGCCATTATGTCTAGAGTATACTTTACCTAACTGTACAATTGGGCCCTAGAAAGGCCCACTACTATTGCCTGTCCTGGGCCCCCTGCACTAGATGGCTGGGTTTGAAAGCCACCCACCATTAAAATTTCCCACAATGCCACAGGTCAATGTTTTGTTTCCCAGCTGCCCAATTTAGAAAACAGATGCTGCTGCTGCTGCTGCTGCATGCCCCTGGGGTGAGGACACCAACCCAGGAGGTGAGTTACCAGACCACATTTTGTTATGAGGCAACTCAGGCTTGCAGCTGGTCCTGGTGGCCAGGGATGAGACAAGTTGCACCAGCTAAAATCCCCTCTCTGTAGAGGCACCAACTTCTCAAGATGATTGAGGGGGCCTGATGTGTCGTCTTGACATCATGCACCCAACGTCGCACAACATCCCGATGTCGCGAGCATGGCATTGTGATGAACCACGGGACAGAGTCAAATGCCATCTGAAAATTGCTGGGGCCCACCCACTAATAAAAAGAAACATTGGCAAAAGTGCCTCAGCCCCCAGGATCTGGCACCTATGCCTCTGTGTAAAACTATGAATGATACAAGAGCCCTAATAACCTTTGCATGGGATCACCTCTGCCCTTGAAACCCTCTGGCACTGAGGGAGAAACCAGGCCTCATAGCAGGGAGAGCAAAGTTATGCTGGACTTGAACTCCCATCACCTCTGCTCATAGCCATGTTGTTTGATGGAAGCTGAAGTCTAACGACAGATCTTGCCCAAAATCTTGGGCCCATTTCACCATGGCGGCTATATTATTTGGGTATAATATAGAATTGAAAGAGTGGGGAAACTTAGGGAAAGTAAATTGGACATTTATGGTGTGTTATTCTCCGAGGGAAATTTTTCAAAAAATGCAATACCGCTGGTATTTGACTCCATGGAAGCTTTCAAAAATGTATAAAAACACAGTGGTACCGCTGGTTAAGAACTTAATTCGTTCTGGAGGTCCGTTCTTAACCTGAAACCGTTTTTAAGCTGAAGCACCACTTTAGCTAATGGGGTCTCCCGCGCTGCCACCATGCGATTTCTGTTCTCATCCTGAAACAAAGTTCTTAACCCAAGGTACTATTTCTGGGTTAGCAGAGTCTGCAACCTGAAGCGTTTGTAACCTGAAGCGTTCGTAACCCGAGGTACCGCTGTATATCCAGTACATGTTGGAGATGTGGAGAAGAAATTGGTACAATGTTTCATATGTGGTGGTTATGTAAAAAAATAGGATCTTTTGGGACAATATTTATTCAGAACTTTAAAAATGTTCAGGGTTTCTTTTAAAAAGAAACCAGAAGCTTTCCTACTTGGAATTACAGGATCAGACATTCCTAGGAATGTAAGAGAAATTTTTCTGTATGCCACCATCGCAACAAGAATTCTAATCACAACTAATTGGAAAAGTGATAAAACCCCTTCCAGATCAGAATGGCTACAAAAATTGGTTGACTATGCAGAACTAGCCCAATTATTCAAAAAAATGAAAGACAATTCAAAACATTCATTGCAAAATGAGAAGTTTTCAAAATATATCTTAAGAATAATTGTTGCAGTATGAACTCGGTTGCTGTCTTTGAATAACCTCTGTAGCTGTACTAAGCAGAAAAAAATGAAACAGGAGAAATAATACTTTATTATAAAATAAATGGATAGGTTTATGCAATAAGTTTGTAATTATCAAATGAAATATGGAGACAACAGGAAGTTAGTTGCCCTTAAAGATTTACAGTCAGAATATATATGAATTTATTTTTGTATATTTGTGTAACTGATGATTGTTACACAATGTGTAAATGTATGGTTTTCTTTCTGTTGTTGGTGTTTAAGCATAATAAAGCATAAAAAAGAAGTCTAACGGCAGATGGAGAGCAGCAGATTCCCTATCTCTGCTAGAGCCGCCAACGGCAACTAAATCTGTGTCTTACTTTCACAACCACAAATCAGTACTGTTGAATCATATACAGTGGCACCTTGACTTACGAATGACTCGGCAACCGAATTTTTCGACTTACAAATGGGGCAAATGGCCACGTGCTTACGATTTTTTCGACATCCAAATGGAAACCGCGGTGGTTTTAGATAGCGTTTTTTCAACTTACACATTTTTAGATGAGGTTGCTTCGACTTACAAATTTTCCCGTTTCCAATGCATTCCTATGGGAAATCGTGTTTCCAATGGTGCTTTTCGACTTACAAATTTTCCGACCTACGAAGGTGCCTTTGGAACGGATTAAATTTGTAAATTGAGGCACCACTGTACTAGAGAAACGAGTGGCTTGGCTCAGTTTTCTTGCCAATACTTCACTAGTCTGCATCTTAATAAACCAGAGCAAAATTCAGCCACATTTCTGTTCCTAATCAATGATTAGGCTCTCAATATGTGCCTGACTAGTACCACTGTTCTGAATATGCTACATCACATGCCACACCTTTTCAGCTGGAAAAACATATTTCTTCATGAAATCCTGCACCTTTTCAAGTACTTCTTTGCCCTCTTTAGACTGGTGGAATAATTCTCCTGTGTTACAGGACTGACTCTCAGTGGTAAAAGATGTTCTAGAAGAAAAATGTGCCTGACTAGTACCACTGTTCTGAATATGCTACATCACATGCCTCACCTTTTCAGCTGGAAAAACATATTTCTTCATGAAATCCTGCACCTTTTCAAGTACTTCTTTGCCCTCTTTAGACTGGTGGAATAATTCTCCTGTGTTACAGGACTGACTCTCAGTGGTAAAAGATGTTCTAGAAGAAAAATCCAGATGGGACAGTAATGACATTTTTCTTCAGCTACATAGCCTTAAAGCACGGGTGTCAAACACAAGGTCCGCGGGCCAAATCCGGCCCGCCAGACCTCGTCATGTGGCCCGCCGAGCGCCCCAGCCAGCGGGACCCAGCAGCAGGACCTTGCTGCTGAAGCGCCACGCCGACACAGCGTCGACAGACAGCTGGGGCCGGGGGGGGGGGTGGAAAGGCGGCCGGAGCAGCGCTGCGTGGAGCGCCCCGAGCCACAGCAGGAGGAGGAGGAGGCAGCTTGCCGGGTCAGCACCCAGCAGTGCCGCCCGGAGAGTCCCGAGCCTCTGGGACGCAGCAGTGCTCTGTAGCACTTTGAATCCTCCTCCTCCTGCCACGGCTCAGCGCCTGGAAACGGCTGCTGCTGCTGCTGCTGCTGCTGAAGCACAGACAAAGCACCCAGCAGCGCCGCATGGAGGAGGAGGAGGATTCAAAGTGCTACAGAGCACTGCTGCGTCCCAGAGGCTCGGGACTCTCCGCACGGCACTGCCGGGCACCGACCCGGCAAGCCTCCTCCTCCTCCTCTTGCCTCACCTCCTCCTCCTCCTCCTGCCGCGGCTCAGCCTCATGAAAGTGAGCTCAGCAGCGGCTCAGCCTCACGAACGTGCAACTCTGAGGCTTTACGCACTTCTCCTAAAACAGACACCCGCTGCCTCACGCTGCAGGGGAAATGCTTTTTGCCCCTGGGTCCCTTCACGCTCTTTTCTGGCGCTGAATCGAGGCGGCGACCCCCCTTCCCTTTCTTTCTTCCTCTCTCTCGTTCTTATTCTTTCTTTCCCTCTCCTTCCTTCCTTCTTTATCTCTGTCTTCTCTCCCTCTTTCTTTTTCTTTCCTTCTTTATTTATTCCTTCTTTCCTACTCTTCTTTCTCTCACCTCTTTCCTTCCTCTCTCCCTCCTGCTCCCTCTTTTCTGTCTTTCTTTCTTCCTTCCTTTCTTCCTTCCGTCCTTCCCATCTTTCTTCCTCTCCCTCATTCTTATTCTTTCTTTCCCTCTACTTCCTTCCTTCTTTCTCCCTTTCCGTCTTCTCTCCCTCTTTCTTTTTCTTTCCTTCTTTATTCCCTTCCTTATTTCCTACTCTTCTTTCTCTCCCCTATTTCCTTCCTTCCTTCCTCTCTCCCTCCCACTCCCTCTTTTCTTTATTTCTTCCTTCCTTCCTTCCTCCCTCCCTCCCTCCCCTCAGAAACATAGGATGCTGCTTTATACTTCTGGCCCTTAAACCCTGGAACCAGGAGAGCAGCTCCAGTGAGTCAACCACAGCCAGTCCCTTTGGTGAAGGGTGGTGGCTCACTGGCAGAACATCTGTCCTGCATGCAGAAGGACCCCAGCATCTCCAGGTACTAGTAGCTCTGCAAAGGTCCTGCATGAAACCCTAGCGAGCCTCCACCACCCAGTGCAGTTACCAAAAATCATTTTTCAATAAATTGTACAATAATTGTACATTTGAATATCTACTTGCCATTATTCTGACTATGTTTCTGCTTTCAGAGCTAGTTATTACTTACATTATTACAAAAAACAGTAATAATTGAATGCAGTGACAATAATTTAGGATAATAAAGAGTGGACACATAGTCCTACAGATACAACCGGCCCTTTGAGGGTGACCAAACTGCTGATGCGGCCCCCGATGAATTTGAGTTTGACACCCCTGCCTTAAAGCATCAACAAATTCATCTCCCCAACTCCTCATGCAATACCCCACATTACAACCTCAACTGCTTTGGAGTGAACTCATTGCCATTTTTTAAAAAATATTCTGAATAAACCATTCTTACTTTTTTGATACCAGTAATCCAGTTTCTGCCAAAGGTTGTACCATACTGCAAAACTTGTGGCTGTTTTCTGCAACGGAATTTCCCTGAAGGTATCTGGCATAGACGCCCTAAGGAACATACAAATGAAAGTGTCGCAATTTGGCTTTTTATTTCATTCAAGAACCCATTTGCTAAAACAATATGTCAAGTAGAAATTGTGAAAATGGCACAACACTTAGTACTGCACAGCCAAACAATTCTTCCTCTGAAACAACTGATAAAATATAAAATTTGGAGAACTGTTGTTTGTTACTAGCTAAAGTAATATATAACCTTTGTTATTTTATTTTGAAATAATTTTTATTAAAGATTTTCTTGAATTGCAAAAGAACATGCAATGTCTCTCTCTCTTGTTACGTTCAGTGTAAGACAATGTTGTTGATGTTCCAGACCCGTTTATTTTTATTTTAAGTTGGGGTGTTGAGGACACTGACACAAACCCACTTGCAGGATGGCTAAAATCTAGCTCCTGTAGGCTGCAGAAAACTAAATATGAAGTATGGTAGCAGTAATAAGCTCAACTAGCCCCGCAAAATCTCACAGCTGGATCTGCCAGTGTTTAAGGTGAGCCAAAAACAGGATTAGTTCCCCGCCACCACCCAGTTATTAAATTTTGTGTTCATGAAAATGTTAAGGGGCATTTAAATGGTGTGATTGATTGACACACGCCTGAGACATATCTGATCACATTCTAGGAAAGGTGCACATCAAATTAACACTCAGTTTCTTGTTGAACTTCAAAAAGCTTCACTAACATTATGTAGCAGTATGGTTTGCGGTATTTCTCCCTGAAACTTAAAATATGTTTAAAACAGGTAAGCTATATGTATAGCCACAATTATTACCTGCATTATTGAAGCCACTTTAAAATATGAGAGCGCAAGGAAGAAATTCAGATTGGGCGCAGCAGCACTAATACCTCTGCAGCGACAGTATGTCGCGATCATTTCTTCAGCCGAAGGAATTCCTAGGAAATTGATAAGGAATAATGTGAAAACTTGGCTTTGGTGTGCCAGTTACACAGGGTTGTTAAATGCAACAGGGGTGTAAACAGTAAATACTAGTACTGCATCTATTTTCTCATGCAACAATATACCCATCAGATCATAGAACCATAGAGTGGCGGAGTTGGAAGGAAGCACAAGGGCCATCTGAACCAACTGCAATGCAAGAATATTTTGCCCAACGTGGGGCTCGAACCCACAACCCTGAGATTAAGAGTCTCATGCTGTACCGACTGAGATCAGGTTGTATCCAATGCAGTGCTTACGTGAGAATGCTCCCACATCTCACAGGCATACACTGAGCTGCTGTTGCCTATCAGTCACATGGAGCTGGCAGTTAGTAATTCCTTTGCCCCACTGATAAATGTTTTTTTTTAAGTTTGGTGTGGGTGGCAGGTGGGAAAAAGAGGGAGGAGCAATGGAGATAATCCCATTTGCTCAGGCGGTGTGTTGTTGCCTGCCAGTCACATGGAGCAGGCAGCAGGAACTTCCTTTACCCTATTGAGTTTCTAATACAAAAAAAGCCTGGTTGTGAAAAGGTGTGTGTGTGTCCATATGAACTTATTCTGTGGTTTATTACTGTAGATCATGGTGTATGCAAATAAAGTGGTATAACCTAATATGACAAAAGGTACCCCATCATGAACTTTTGTGCCCCTGGTACCAGGCATACCTTGAGTTTCTCACATAAATTTCCTTGCATAAAAGTCAGCACATGCAAATTTAGTTGCCAAGTACAATCTATCCACCCCCTGAATGGAGACCATCATGATAATATTAGGAGATAATTTGAAGAGAGGGAGCAGAAAAAAGATAACCAGCTCAGTTTCACTTCACTAGGATGTTAGTCTTTCAAACCCTCAATCTGCAAGAAAGAAATTGGCAGGAACTCCAGTGGAAAGACAATATATCTACAGTAAAAATTCCTCATCCCAAAGCCATTTCCCTTTTCCATGAAGGAAATGATATAATAAAGGAACCCTAAAATTTGTAGCCAGTGGCTCTCATGCCTCTAGTGAGGACCTTCATTCAGCTCACTGGTCCCCAAAGGTTGGTGACCCCCAATACATAGGCACAGAACATATAAAGAAAGATGGGTGCTGTCAGGGGCCGTCCACAGGGGCCGCAGGAGGAGGGAGGCAGGAGATTGGGGGTATAGGGATCCTCGGCCCCTTCTCTCAAGCAGCACCTCGACCAGCTGGGAAAGCAGCCAAACGTCCAGTGGGGAGGAGAGGGAGGTGGCCAGCACAGAGGAGAGAGGGCTCCAGGATGGCTCCGAGCCTTTGCACCACCTTAGCCAAGAGGGCTCAGAGAGGGAGACGCTACTTCCGTCGCCCCAATTGCGCAGGGGATTGAAACGCAAAGAGGGGAGGCGGAAGCTAGGGGTGCCCAAGTTCTTATGCTGGGGTCGAAACCAGAAGGGGGCACTCCCGGATTCTGTGAGTGACTGAGACAGACATGAACTTGTAGCTCTGCACTGCACATATAATGCACAATAAACCTGTAAACGTTCAGGTTGGAGTTTAGCGTCGCAACCACCACACCACCCTGACAGGTGCATACCTGCAATATTTTTAATATACCAGAAATTATCCATTTGCAAATGTTTGAGGGATCTGGGCCAAAACCAGGGAGAAACAGTGTAAGCAAAGTCTGCCAGAGGATGCCCTATAGTCGAAAGTTCCCAGTCCAGCACTGCCACAACACGGGCCTGGAAAGAGAGGAATACAGAAATAAAACCAGTGGCAATGGTGGAAAGGTTTAGATCAACATTCATCAGCCTGGTGCCCTCCAGGTGTTGTTGGGTTGCAACAAAGCTGGCTGGGGCTGATGGGATAGATAGATAGATAAACTTTATTTCGGCCATAGGCCCATAATGCACTGCAACCAAGGATAAAACAGTATAAAACCGGCATACATAAAAACAGTCAGACAAAATAAAGACATAAAAGAATCAGAACAATCAGACAAAATTAGTCCCTCATACAAGGGACTTATGTACAACATTTTTAAACGTTTCAAGTAGTTTTGTGGGGCTTTTAGCTATGGTTAAAACATTAGTGCATTGCGGGCCTTCATTTTTCATTACTCAGATCAGAAGGTTACTCGAATGATGTAGCTTGATGTCAGTAGTCGTAAAGTAAGTTATGCTGTTTTTTGTAAGAAAGAACTGAAATCAAATATCTTGCTACAAGTAATGTTTTGGTCGAATCGTCGTCTTGCAGCAGGTATGTTAATTGGGTCTCCAGCGGCTTGTCCGTGGTTTCCAGAATTAGAGGGAACAAGATTTTGGTCCGAGCGGGCGTATGCAGGGGGCAACAAAACAGTATGTGGGGGCTGATGGGAGTTGCAGTCTAACAGCATCTGGAGGGCACCAGTTCTGTAAGGGCTGGATTGGGCCAACAGTCCCCAACCACTGACTCCAGTATACACACAAGGATCTAGACACAAACATTTTCTTCCTCAAGTTGCAGTAATCTAACGAACATCTTTGCTGGACTTTTGCAGCTCTCCCTGGTCTTGAAATAAACATGAGATCCCATGCTTATGCTAGTGAGACTGTTCTAGGACTGGAGGATTAACTTCCATGAAGTGAGCACAGGTGAGTATAAAGGGACCATTAACACCAGTCTTTGGTGTGGACCATCTTCACTGCCCTGCTTCCATTCATTCAACTTCTGAGAAGCTTGTTTTTATTACATCAGCAGCCATTAAAAATATTGATGCGGAATTTACACACAAGTATTCATTTCTATCATGTAAAACAAGAGCAACTAACCATGTTCCATTGGCTGCATCCTGCCCCCAAGAAGGTTTTTTGTGACCCACCCCCCTTGTCATTTTTTTAAAAAGAATCATAGAATTGTAGAGTTGGAAGGGACCCTGAGGATCATCTAATCCAGGGGTCAGCAAACTTTTTCAACAGGGGGCCGGTCCACTGTCCCTCAGACCTTGTAGGGGGCCAGACTATATTTTGGAAAAAAAATGAACAAATTCCTATGCCCCACAAATAACCCAGAGATGCATTTTAAATAAAAGGACACATTCTACTCATGTAAAAACATGCTGATTCCTGGACCATCTGCAAGCCAGATTTAGATGGTGATTGGGCCACATCCGGCCCCCGGGAACCCCTGATCTAATCCAACCCCATATGCAGCTGTCCCACTGAACCTGCAACCTTGGTGTTATCAGCTCTAAAGAGTCACTTTCTAAAAATTGAACCTAGCAGTTCGAAAGCACGTCAAAGTGCAAGTATATAAATAGGTACCGCTCTGGCGGGAAGGTAAACGGTGTTTCCATGTGCTGCTCTGGCTTTGCCAGAAGCGGCTTAGCCATGCTGGCCACATGACCCAGAAAAACTGTCTGCAAACAAATGTCGGCTCCCTAGGACAGTAAAGCGAGATGAGCGCCGCAACCCCAGACTCATTTGCAACTGGACTTAACTGTCAGGGGTCCTTTACCTTAACCTTTTATGATTCCATGGTGCCGGAAGATTTTACTGCTGCCCCAAGCAACCCCCCCCCCAATGTTCTCATTTTAAATTGCTTTCTTTTCATTTTTGGTCCAATAGATCTCCCACTGTGATTCCATGATGCCAAAAGCCACCCCAATTTTTTGTTTCAATGTTAAGAGATTTAGAAAACAGCAAAACCATGCAATTATTATGCAGTTAAAACTGTGGTTTGCAATCTTGGTTTGCCTGTAAACTGCAGTTTGTATATACCACCGTTTGCCCGTTTCAAAGCAAAAGCAAATGAGGGTTTGCCACTAAAATGGAAGTGACGGGGGGAGAGAATCACAAAGCATGCAAGCAGAGGGCTCATTCTGATTGCAACCAATATTTTCTGGCAATTGTATCAAGCCCCCCCCCCCCCATGTGCCCAATAATTGCTTTGGAATGCATTGCATTGAATTGCATAATGATATTACTGCGTTGCAATTGAAAGGTTGAGGAAAGCCTCTCAGAACTAGAGTCACAGCCTACTAGGGAAACAAGCAATAATGGGGGGGGACACCTTTGTATGAGTGCCCTGTATCATATGCTGCTACTTCACTGGACTAGTATTTTGTGGAAAGAAATTGTACTTGAGGGAACGATCGCAGAGCAAAGCTTAAACTGGCTGTCGTTATGGTCATGAAAGCAAAGTGGAGATTTGGACTTTATTCTACAAGTGTTGCATAATTTGTTGCTTGCGCAAAAAGGGCTCAACTTTCACTCACAAAAGAGGTAGCACAGAGCTGCAGGAGAGGAGCTTTAGAGGGCTCTTTTT
Source organism: Zootoca vivipara (assembly GCF_963506605.1). NCBI lineage: Eukaryota > Metazoa > Chordata > Lepidosauria > Squamata > Lacertidae > Zootoca > Zootoca vivipara. The sequence continues at coordinate 12,672,287 of NC_083287.1, read as the reverse complement.
AAAATGATCCCTCCCACAGGGTTTGAATTTATTTACAGGATCCCTCCCACAGGGTATGAATTTATTTACAGGGTCAATGCCCAAGTGGTTTTCTTAGCTCAGTTCAAACAGCTCAGCTGCCTAGATTTCTAATTCCCGCCCCCCCCCCCCCAACCTCATTCTGAAGCATTTTATTTCACTCTCTCCTTTTCCATGACATTCTGGCACAACATGTCAGTCAGAAGAAGTCAGGAAAGTTTCCCAAGCATGGTGGTCGGTTCCTATGACCACTGGCTCCATTCATCTCTATGTACAGTATGTCTCTGAAGTCTATTATTATGTTAGGAATATAAAATATAATTCAGTGTTCCTTTCTAAATCTTAAAACATTTGTATACCTAATGGAACAGTAAGAGGTCTCCTTCAGCGAGGAACATTGCTATCAATGTTCTTTCTCATAATTGTCTACTTGTTACGATAAAAACAAGTAAATCAGTAAAACAAAACAGCCAAATAATACCCCTTCTTCCCTAAAACACATTTAAAAGGCTGTAGAATATTAATCAGCCCAAAGCCTGGTTGAAGAGGACCGTTTTCATTATATATTTTTAGGCTCCAGGCAAACTTCCCTGGGGAGAGTTTGGCCCAATCTTGTGTTGCCACCCTTCAGACCTCGCATGGAGAAGGCACACGAATAAAGGCCTCAGATGATGAACACACAGTCTGGGACAGTTTATATGGGGAGGGGTTGTCCTTCAAGTCCTTTTTTAAAAAAAATAATATGGTAAAGCAGTGATCCATGAGGGTACTGGCACCAAATTAATTCAAACCTATGGAATAAATAAATCTGAGGTTTATGCAGGATTATGCAGACATACTCTTAGAGAATTGGAATCCAATTGCATGAGTCACCATCTTTGGGTGGAAGTGTTCCCCCTTCTAACAGACTCCTTTATTCTTGCATCATTTGCAAAGTATTCCATAGCCTTATCTTTCATTCATTCATTCCAATCCATTTCCAGATTGGCTACTGGTGACAAATTTAAACAAATTGCACTAGAGCAACGTCAACAGTGTCTTGCTTCTGATGACACCATCCGAAAAAAGCGGCTAACAGATTGAGATTGAATCCTGACAAGACAGAAGTACTGTTTGTGGGGGACAGGAAGTGGGCAGGTTTGGGGGACTCCCTGGTCCTAAACGGGGTAACTGTGTCCCTGAAAGACCAGGTGCGCAGCCTGGGAGTCATTTTGGACTCACTGCTGTCCATGGAGGCGCAGGTCAATTCTGTGTCCAGGGCAGCTGTCTATCAGCTCCATCTGGTACGCAGGCTGAGACCCTACCTGCCTGCGGACTGCCTCGCCAGAGTGGTGCATGCTCTGGTTATCTCCCGCTTGGATTACTGCAATGCGCTCTATGTGGGGCTACCTTTGAAGGTGACCCGGAAACTACAACTAATCCAGAATGCGGCAGCTAGACTGGTGACTGGGAGCGGCCGCCGAGACCACATAACACCGGTCTTGAAAGACCTACATTGGCTCCCAGTACGTTTCCGAGCAGAATTCAAAGTGTTGGTGCTGACCTTTAAAGCCCTAAATGGCCTCGGTCCGGAAACCTGAAGGAGCGTCTCCACCCCCATCGTTCTGCCCGGACACTGAGGTCCAGCGCCGAGGGCCTTCTGGCGGTTCCCTCACTGCGAGAAGCAAAGCTACAGGAAACCAGGCAGAGGGCCTTCTCGGTAGTGGCACCCGCCCTGTGGAACACCCTCCCATCAGAGGTCAGAGAGATAAACAACTACCTGGCATTTAGAAAACACCTAAAGGCAGCCTTGTTTAGGGAAGTTTTTAATCTGTGATTTGATGTATTTTAATGTTTGTTGGAAGCCGCCCAGAGTGTCTGATGACACCATCAGAAACGATACCTCTGTTGGATGAAATATGATGTTGTCTAATCGAAAATCTCCATGGACCAACTTTTCTTCGGTATCGCCAGCAGGCAGGTTGCTGGTTAACCATTCAGCTAATTCATCCATAGCTGGGATGTCTGTATGAGCAGCTGCTTGATACTGTCTTCTCCAAGTTGATACCTGAAAACACAATCAGTAAGGGATGGGGCAAAATGTTAGGGTTGTGATCAAAAAATAAATTGCTTAGGTTCAGACAAGAGGTTTGTACTAGTGGACTTTTCCGTGGCTCTTTTAGTATTACATCACAATATTGCTTTCAAAAGCAGATTGCCATGGTTGCACAGTTTTTTGGATCCTAGTCCAGGAGTTCCCAAAATATGGTTCATGGACTTCATTCAGGCAGTCCGCAGTGTGCGTATGGATTTGTGATTGAAGACAAAAGAGGGCACATCCATCATAATCAATTTTGAGTGGATTTTCATTGCTTCCTTCATTTCCCGTATTGTATTTTATTGTGTTTGTTATAGAATAAATAAAATGCAATTTATAAAACCAATGAAGCAAAAAACAAATAAAAAAACCCTTTACGAATCATGCAGCATCAAGCAGAGAGAATTACAATTGCTGCAACAGGAGGAAAAATCATTAAGTGGTCAGCTAAGACACTCAGCGATTTTCGGGGGGGGGGGTTGGGAACCACTATCCTAATCCATAAAATTAAGAGCCTGAACTTATTTCTTTCTTTCAAAAGGGAACACTTCCTCACACAGCAAACGAGTCACACAATTCAAATGGATTTTTTAAATGAGAGTCAGAAGCACAGATGTTGTAAAGGTGTGGTGTGATCTGTTGTGGAAGAACCCCATTGAAGAAGAGAACAGGGGTTACCCAGACCTCGTTGCTGGTTGCGAAGGGGCACCCATTAACTGCTCATGCTTCAGGGCCCCAAAAATGTAAGGCTGCTACTGCTGGTTGGCCAGCGTGAGAACAGGATGCTGAACTAGATGGACTCTCAAAAATATTTATCCGGAAGCAAGTCCTAGTGACTTTAGTTGAGTTGCCTACACAACAGCCTTCCCTCACGTCAACCCTCTTCATAGCTGCAATACTGGAAAGTGTGGCTAGGATAGGGCGGCCATACATCTGAAATTTTCCAACTGTGATTCAACAGTTGGAAACAATGTCACCCATGTCTGAAGCGTAGATTTTGGCAAATTTCCTTAAAAATAGCTCAAAAACTTCATATCTCTTTTTAGGTGTTGCAGAAAAAGCTCAACAACTTTGGCCACTTTTTGAAATATAGCAACCGTAGCCTATGATATGTTTAGGTTTCGACTGCCAAAACGGTGTTTGGGTGGATTTTTGACGCATCAGCAAAATGTCAGGGGCAAACCCGGATGCATGGCAACTAGGGCAATTTTTTAAAGTAAAATGCTGTAAAAATCCCCAACAAATCCCAACAACTTCACACCCCCTCCAAAAAAAAGTCAACAACTTTGTCCAGATTTTTACTTTTGAGAATATGGCAACCCTAGACAGAAACGGTTAGTTGGCTTTCCAAACAGCTAATAGTTTCCAAAGGCTAATAGTTGCATCTTCTACCATGATGATTAACTTCTTGACATCTGTTCATAAGTTTGATGCTTCTTCTTGGAATGCTAAACTGGCATAACTAATGGAGCACATTTACAGAAGCAGAAGCAGCAGCAATGGCCAGAGATCAATGGTCATTTCCAGTTTGATTTAACTGCAGCTGCTGATCAAGCAAATAGGTTTTCTGCAGCTCTCAGTCCCTCCCCGCCATTGCTTACACAAACACACACACACCCCCACAGTGTTCACTTTGCCTTTTCTTTGCTGCTGCTCCTCCTCCTCTTACTCCACTGCTGGTGTTCCTATTATGGATAATCAGTTGCTGGCACCAGCCACTTAAAATATCACCCAAGGCTTGCAGAAAGCTAACTTTCTTGTTTAAGAGTTGAAATATGTATCCCTTGCCTGACACCAAAAAATAAAATAAAATAAAATAAAATAAAATGTGTGTGTGGAGGGAAGTCAATCACTCTGTAAATGGCAAAGAGAACATTACTGGTGAAGAAAGTCATGTGATGAGGCTGAAACATTGGAAAGGTTTTGTAGATAACTTACCTGCCTCTTACAGTAACCTGGTCCTCTTCCATAGCCTTGGAGTCCCAGTGAATTCACATTGAATGAGTGTAGTTTGGCCAGAGTTTCTATTACAGCTATGTATAAAGCAGATCTTTCCACTGGACTTACGTCAGGTAATGCAGCGTTCCGGAAGATGCGACCCTAAGGACATCAGCCGCCAAATACAAGGTGGGTGAGAAGCAAATAGGGAAGGCTACAGCTTTACAACACAATAATAATAATAATAATATAATTTATTATTCATACCCCGCCCATCTGGCTGGGTTCCCCCAGGCACTCTGGGCGGCTTCCAACAAAATATTAAAATACAAGATGCATATCTCACTACACATTTAAAGCAGTATCATGCTACTTTAAACAGTCTTGGCTTCCCCCCAAATAATCCTGGGAACCATAGTTTGTTCAGGGTACTGAGTGTTGTTAGGAGACCTGTATCCCACCCACCCCACATATACAGAGCTACAATTCTTGCAGTTGGGTTAACAGCAAATCACTCTTCCCAGGGAAATTGGGGGATTGGGGAAGAGGGGTCTCACAGAACCCTTAAACTACAGTTCCCAGGAATCTTTGAGGGAACCCATGACTGTGGGTATGGTATGATACTGCTTTAAATGTATAGTGCAGATGGAGCCTAATATATAGGCTCAGAATCAATTACAAAGCCAGTGATGACTTTGCTTTACTGGTTTTCAGAAGCACTGAGACATAGATATGCTGTTCCACCTTAGTTGAGCAATGAAGACAAACCAAGAAATCTGATTAGTAACACACTTAAGGGAAAAACAACATGTGATCATAACATCATAGCTTTGTCCTTGAATACAGAATTTATTTTCACAAATTGGAAGGGGCTGGGGTGTGTGGCTTTAATCTTTTGCTCCTGGCTGGGGTCCTCATTGCCACCACCCCCAACAAAATATGCATTGAAGAGAGGGAGGGGAAAGAGCCCATCCATTTTAAAACAAAATTTTTCACAATGCAAATTGCAAGCGTCATAGAGCTGATCTGAATCCGAACTGCAGTAAGGGACAAAGGCTTAGAGACCCCCCCCCTCCCCATACTCTAGGGTCCCGATCCAGATGGGGAGTCCCAGGCAGAGATGGCCCAAGACATTTTGGCACCTGAGGCGAACCACAAAATGCACCCCCCACCAACCAAGGGAAGAAGGGGTAAGTGAAGATCTACCTCAGGAGCGAGGAGGAGGAATAAATATTTATTTCAGGAACAAGGGTGGGAGGGGACCACTGCTTTATGTTCACCAAGATGCTCCTGTAGAGGCTATTGTGTTCATGCCCTGCTGAAGGGCTTCTTGGTCACTGTGAGAACAAGACGTTAGACTTCATAGGCCTTTGATCTGGTTCAGTGGGGCCATCCTTATGTTTTTAAGGATTCTGGGCTAAATTTGCCCATGGAACAGGAAAAATGCATGCAATAAATGCTGTTGCTATTCAAGCACCAACCTGTACATGTTGCATCACATAAAACTCCGTCCCAATCACAGAAGCATCGCTACAGTATAAGAGAGGCTCGGGAACTGGAAATCCAACGGCAAACAAGGCTTTCTGAACCTGATATTCTCTGTCGACCTGAACAGGATTATGGTAGGATATACAATAATGTGAGTGATAATAAGAGCTTAAGTGACAAAATCTGTGATCCACAGAAACAGATGCGCTTGCCCTATTCAGATTGGTAGAATTTAAGGATTCGGTAATTCTTATGTGTTTCAGCAAGATTTACAGCACAATCCCATATAGGTTTATTCAACGGGAAGCCCAACTAAGTTCAATGGAGCAGACTCCCAGCAAGCAAGCATAAGACTGCAATTTTCAGGTTACAATCCTGTACCAAATTTCCTGAGTACAAGTTCAGCTGAGCTCAGTGGAGTTTACTTCAAATACTCCGGCCTATTATACAGCACTCACAAATCCTTAAAGGTGCGGTGAAGCCATGAGAAATGAATCACAATCGTTAGCACTTACCCAAATGTATGCAAGTGCTATCTAATTGTCCATTTAAGTAATTTATAGACCAACTACAGTGGTACCTTGGTTTAAGAACAGCTTAGTTTATGAACAACTTGGATTAAGAACGCTGCAAACCCAGAAGTAGGTGTTTTGGTTTGTGAACTTGGAAGCAGAACATGTTGAGTGTGTTCCATTTGTAAACAGAGTCCCCCGCTGCTATTGGAAAGCACGCCTTGGTCTAAGAACGCTTTGGTTTAAGAACGAACTTCCAGAACGGATTAAATCCGTAAACCGAGGTACCACTGTATTAACAATATTGAAGCAGTTTACTTTAAAAACAACAAATATGTAAGTATACAGTAAACACAATCTCGATAACTTTAGAAGAAGAAAAATCCACATGCACAGATGTACGATACAGGACAATATCCATACACATAACAATAACCACGCCAATACAAAAGTCAAAAACGAAGAACCGTATCATTTATTAAACAAAAATCAAACCCACATACATTCCACCCACACAACAGTTCTCACCATTTATCACTTTCATCAGCAACTCACACGAAATATGCAACCTTACCAGGGTTATATTTCTTTTTGATTACACAGCTTTACATCAATCTCACACATGTAACAGCCAATAAAAACCAAACACACTAACCAGAATAACACCCATGTATTTCCTTCCTCTCTCTGGCTCAAGAGTTGCATACAAGTGCAGGCTCTCACCTGCAGGCAGGTGCTAATCTAGGCATTTCACTCACATGGTTTATTTCTATGGATCAGTTCAGCTGACATGAATTTAATATAAAATATGCATGTGACTGACAAACAGGCTACTATCTTAGATGCGACCTGTAATGAATAACTACCATCTGGACCCCAATGGTTGCAGAAAGTACCAATGTACTCATCTTTGTGTTTCAGCAAAAATTGGCCACCGCCCTCCTGTAAGCAGGAGCCAGACTTTACACAGACAATGGGATCTCTTTCAATAGTTCAAAGGATGTGGGTGTTTCATTCTTCAGTCATTTCTCTATCAGGTTTCGTTAGATTCAGGCTATACCTAAACCCCAGACTTTGAATGGTTCATTGTCTCACAGCTCAAACAGGACCCCCCCTTTTATTCCTTAAGGATCAACCCTATCCTTTGCTAGACAACCAAAGGCACAGGTGACAGGTGATGTTGGCTTGTGGGCCTAGGATTTTAAAGGGGAAGCTTAATTCCCCGACTTTATGTTCTGTGTGCTTCTAGAACAGGTGTACACCCCTCCCTTTCTTATAGTCCTTTCTTTTTAATGTGAGCCTGTGGCACTTACTCTTTTTTTTTATAACTATTTATTAAGTTTTCCAATTAAACACATTTAAAACATTATACAAGACAAACAAACAAACAAACATTCAAAATACATACATCACTCTTTTAACAATTCTCATTACTCCTAACTACAAAATACTCCGCCGAGTTTGACTTCCCTCCCTACCCTCAATAGGTTTTCTAATCAGTTCTTATCTCGCAGTTCCTTTATATCTAGTCTTTAAAGTCAATTCGTAGGATTTATTTCAAGCCTGCAAGTGTCTTTAAACCTCTACAGTTCTTTTCCATATAATCCACAAATTTACTCCAATCTCTTAGAAACCTTGTCTCCCTCTGGTTTCGAATCCTGCTAGTCAGTCTCGCTAATTCTGCATATTCAATCATCTTTGTCTGCCAGTCTCCGATTGTCGGTAAGTCCTGGGTCTTCCATTTTTGGGCCAATAATGTCCTCGCCGCGGTTGTCGCATACAGAAATAAGGTATTATCTTCCTTGGTTATCTCTTGACCTATCATTCCTAACAAAAAAGCTTCCGGTCTCTTGGGAAAGGTATACTTAAGAATCTTTTCCAGTTCATTATATATCATTTCCCAATAACCTTTAACCTTTTCACATTTCCACCACATATGATAAAAATCCCCCTCCTTTTCATTGCATTTCCAGCACATTCTATTACTCATTCTATACATTTTTGCTAATTTCACCGGGGTTAAATGCCATCTGTACATCATCTTCCAAACATTCTCTTTCAAAGCAGTACATGCTGTGAATTTTATTGTCTGGTTCCATAGTTTCAACCACGCATCGTATTCAATATTATGCCCAAGATCCTTAGCCCATTTTATCATTACCTCTTTCGTCAATTCATCTTTAGTATACCATTCTAACAGCAAATTATACATTTTGGACAACAGTTTTATTCTGCCCCCTAGCAACTCTATATGAAATTACTTACTCTTTAGGCCAGGCGTCCCCAAACTGCGGCCCTCCAGATGTTTTGGCCTACAACTCCCATGATCCCTAGCTAACAGGACCAGTGGTTGGGGAAGATGGGAATTGTAGTCCAAAATATCTGGAGGGCCGAAGTTTGGGGATGCCTGCTTTAGGCTTTTGGGGCCGTTAGGGATTCTCTTTATTCCTTATAATTAAGGTGTGTACATGTCTAATGAGTGTTTGCTGCTCGCATATGTGTAACATCCATATGCTCTGTCTCTTTTCATTTCCGCGTAATAAACCATTTTTTGCCCTACTTCCTGCTGTGACAAGTTTGTTACTGGGCATGAGGGTTAAAGGTGTACAGTATCACATTTTCTTTTTAACGGATGCATGTAATGGCTCCACGCAAAATGTTCCAACTCTATCATAGCTTCACGTTGAGTTCATGTATGTGGTGGACACACATGTGGTTTCAGACATACACCTCGTCACAGGAGGGAGGTCTATAAAACCCCTTTCCCTCTGAAACCCCCAACCACCAAGTCATTAACACATTGCACCAACTCCATCCCATAACACAACTACATCACATTGCTAGTAACAAATGTTAATGCCAACTGCTGATAAATCCTCAACACGTATCTAGCAGCAAATGTAATGCAAGATCAGGGGCAATCCTGAACGGTAGCAGTTCTGCTTTTTATACCTGCGAGCCATTCTCCTTTTCCACACCGTTGCTAACCAAATCAATGTTTTCAAATGAAAGCCAAAGGTATTGTTTTACAACAGCAAACCTACCTTATGAGCTTGAGGTAGGAGTGAGCCATGAGGCTTCTTCCTCAGTACGTAGGTCTTGAGGCCTTTTTCCAAATAAAAAGTTGGGTTTGACTGTCCTGAGCTATGTGAGCAAAGATATGCATTATTATTATTATATTTAAAAACTTGTTGGTCACTTTTTACACACACACACACACACACACACACACACACACACACACACACAAAAGCTCACCAAGTGAGTTACAACATTTTAAGAAGCAAAGCCTAAGTACAACCCAACACATGCTGGTTATAGAATCACAGAATTGTAGAGTTGGAAGGGACCACAAGAGCAATCCAGACCAACTCCTTGCAATGCAGGAATATTTTGCTCAACGTGGGACTCAAACTCATGCCCCTGATATTAAGAGTCTCGAGTTTGAAGAGTTTGAACGAAGGAGATTCCTAGGGCAGCAAACAAAAATTCAGCAGGTTGACCTCTTCCTGCCATGGAAATGAAGTGATGAATAAGAGGCTTTCTGCTGCCCATCAGACAATGGCTTTTCCCACCTATCTTGGCCTACCTTCCAGCCCAAGGAGGCTTCATAAGAGAGCTGCTCCAGAGGAAGAACTGTGAGGGGGGAGAGAGACTCTGCTGTCCATCAAGCAATGGCTTTTTCCACCTGCTTTGACCCATCCTCCAGCCCCAAAAGCTTTTTCCAGACCATGACTTTGAGAACAGCAGAAGCAGTTGGGAAGAGAGAATAGGAGATATATATATACTTAAAGTAATTTTATAAGCCGTGTGTCCTTGTTTCAGTTTGATCCTTCTACATAGTTTTGTATGGTATTTCATACATTGTGACTTGCCATTATTTTTTATTGAGTCTACTTAATTCTTTATTGTAACTGATAAGTGCAAATGGTTTAATTATTATTTGCTGATACTTAGTTTTACTGTTTACTATTATATTCTAATGGATTTTTGAATGTTGCTTAATTGGATATAAGTTGCTTACTTTAAAGTTATTGTGACTTTTTTTGTATTGGATCAGATTTGTTAATACTTATGTGATCTTTGCTGTCTCTTCTTGTAAACTGCATTGTGTATAGCAATATAGCAAGGCAGTATACAAATTAAAAGTGAAATGAAATTAAATAAAACCAAAAGAAACCAAACCAGGAATTAAAGAGGGATGGGGAATCTGTGGTCCTTCAGATGTGGTTGGACTCCATATACCATCAGCTCTAGCCTGCATGGCCAATGGCCAGGGATGATAGGAGTCCAGTCTTATTCTTATTCTTTTCTGGCAATCACTCGTAGCCAAGAAAGATTGTCTTCCATAAACATAGTTTTAACAGTGAGTCTGTGATTCTGGAGGCCAATTCTGAATCCACATGTCCTTCCACAGTGGGGACATAGGTTACCGGGTAGGAGTTGATCGCGGTGAGGGTTTGCCAAACGTGCCTTCCTCTTAGCATGTTTCTCCCTTGCGTCCTGAGATAGAGTGTCTTCAAAGCCCATGACACCTTTGGTAAAGGCTGTTCTCCAACTGGAGCACTCACAGGCCAGTGTTTCCCAGTTGTCGGTGTTTATACTACGGTACATTTTTTAAGATTTGCCTTGAGAGAGTCTTTAAACCTCTTTTGTTGACCACCAGCATTACACTTTCCATTTTAAAGTTCAGAATAGAGTAGTTGCCTTGGAAGACGATCATCAGGCATCCGCACAACATGACCAGTCCAACAAAGTTGATGTTGAAGAATCATTGAAAGAACACTGGCGATCTTTGCTTCTTCCAGTACACTGGCATTAGTTCGCCTGTCTTCCCAAGTGATACCTAACATTTTTCGGAGACACCGTTGATGGAATCTTTCGAGGAGTTGGAGATGGCGTTTATAAGTAGTCCACATATCACAAGCGTACAGTAAGGTTGGTAGTACAATAGCGTTGCAAACAAGCATTTTGGTTTCCCTGCGATTGTCCCGGTCCTCAAACACTCTGCGCTTCAATTGGGAGAAAGCCACGCTTGCAGAGTTCAGGCGATGCTGGATTTCGGCATCAATGTCAGCCCTTGTGGAAAGATAACCGCCAAGGTAAAAGTGATCAACATTTTCCAACGTTACACTGTTGAGTTGGATTGGTGGCGCTGCAGAGGGGTTGTTTTGTGCTTGTTGGTTCAGTGACATCTGGAAGACCCTAGGTTGTCCACCCTTACCAAATCCAATAACTTTGGTTTAACTCAGGCATCCCCAAACTTCGGCCCTCCAGATGTTTTGGACTACAATTCCCATCATCCCTGACCACTTGTCCTGTTAGCTAGGGATCATGGTAGTTGTAGGCCAAAACATCTGGAGGGCCGCAGTTTGGGGATGCCTGGTTTAACTAGTTAAAAGTCTGGGTGCATGGAAGAACAACCACACCTATGAAATTTTCTCATGAAACACTTGCACGAGCAAGTTGCTTCGTTGATCAAAGCAACCCATTTTGAAGCAAGCCTTTTCAGTGGAGACATACCAGTGGATTCTAAACTGTTTTTTACATCTGAAATTGCTTTTATTTATAGATTATTTTTTTTTAAGAAACACATTATTTTAATCATTGATGCTTTTACCGTGATATTGCTTCACAATACTTTATGGGAAGCGATTCACAAATGTAATCTAAATAATTAATTATAAATACTAAATCTGGATAGCACAGCCGCTCATTACGTGGCAAGTTTTCTCTCTGGGGACATAACAATCCCAGATTTGGTGGCTTCCGGTTGACCACGCCATCTTGCTCAGACGGGGGTCCGCACAGCGGAGCGGACCTCGGCGCTTCAGAGGTGGAGGGAATCGTTCCAGCGAAACGAAACCTCCTTAAAAGCCCCAAATCGTGCTTTTTGGGGACAGATTTTGCCTGGCGGCGCCAAAAGCGGGCTCTCTCCTCCCCGGATCGGCTTTGTTTAAGCCCCCGAGAGCGAGGAGGTGAACCGCGGCGGACAGGCTGACATTGCTGCTCTGAGAGTGCGAAGCTGCGAGTCTGGGAAGTGGAGGTGGCCAATTCTTCAAAGAACATTCAGCAAATGAATAGACTGTGAGTAATTTGGATTCTTTGGAATGTAAATTAAGGCAACAATTTGGACCTGGGAGAGAGGGGAAAAGAGGAAGCCACCCCCCCCCCACGGTAACATAAGAGACAGTAAACAGAAACCCGAAGCCGTAAACAGAAGATTTTAACTTAAAAGGATTCCTCAAAGGCATCAAAGAGAATCTCCCCTAAATGCAGGGTAAAAGGGGAGAGAGACTGTTGTGATTGACTAAGAAAGACCTTTCTTTTTCTCGGGAGCCGGCAGCCCAGAAAACCCAGTGAGCTGACCAGGATTTATAGTTAAATTTTATTTCTATATTTATCTCTGGACTTTTTGGGAATTTTTTTTTTGGTTTATATGCTTTTGAAATGTGAGTTCGAACTTTATTTTTAAGAATGCAGCCAGCTTGTTAAAATGGAGTCGAGAAAATAGACTGCGATCATATTCCACCCCATGTGACAAGTTTTGACCTTGACAGGACTGAACTATGTCAACAAAAAGGTACCCGCCTGAGTTTCAGCGGACTGTTTTGACCTTAATGTGGGAAACAAGAATAGAACTATGTCAAGAGGAGACACAACGGCTAGTGTTACAGCAACAATTCCAGATTGTGATGACAGAATATGATTTCCTAGAAGATGAAGCTTTTGAAACTGAAGAAGATGAATGTGAGAATGACAATGATGACGACTGTGATGATTTAACACAAAATGAAGCCCATCACGAAAAAAATGATGATTTTACTCTACAAAAAGTTGGATGGAGTGCCTCCCCTTCGAGGGGGGCACGACTGGATTTACTGGAACTCCAGAATGACCACAGGGAAGAAGGAAAAATTAAGCAGAGAAGAGAAGAAGCTCAGGGGTCTGATATGGAGGCCTGGATGGCAAAAGACTGCAAACAGGGGGTGGGGTGAAGGGAAAGTGAAGTGGTGATTGTAAGGATGGGTTAATAGGACTATAACTGGACTGCTGACTATGGAACTTGCTGGATTGGAGGGGTGGAGCAGGTACTCGGGGGGAGTAAGGTTAGTTTGGGAATAGTTATAGGTTTAAAAAGTGAATTGATTCTGGAAAAAGGTGAAAATATGGAGGCCTATAGAGGGGTAAAAACTAGGCACGGGAAGAAAAAATGGGAGTTTGATTTCTCAGTGATTGGATAATAGGCGAAAATGATAATAGTTTAAAAGTGGTATAAGATATAAAGGTGTATGTTATAAAATATGAACTATGAAACTGTTGAAGATGATAAATAAGGGAGGAAAACCGGGGAAGGGTGGGAGGGTGGGGAAGCCCACAAAATATGGTTTAACAATTATGAATTTAACAATTATGATGAATTTTTTTTTTTGTCTTTTTTCCTTTTTGTCTTTTTTTTTCCTCTTCTCTTTTTTCTCTTTTTCTCTTTTTGTATTTTCTTTTTTTTTTTGGTATGACAATAGATGGTTGGATGGATGAACTCCTGCGTACTGCCCTGGTTCACTGGAGCTCCCTGGTGGCAGGGGGGGGCTTGGGGGGCAGGGGAGGGGGAGGAGGACAGAAACCCAATCATAAAATGGACCACTTCTGACTGATCACCTGCGTGGGATACTTCTGTGGCAGGGGAGGACCCATGGAGGGGGGTGGGAAGAAGGTGGAAAAGGTGTTTATGTATGTACCATCTTTTGTAATTTGTAAAAACCAATAAAAATTATGTTAAAAAAAAAAAAAAAACAATCCCAGATTTGGTGCTGAGGAAAAAACAGCACAAAAGGATAATGCAGTGTGCTCTATGAGTTCAGAGAGCAATAATTAGACTCTATAACTCACTAAAAAAAAAAAAAGTTAGATGGTCCTTACAAACAAGAAGTGTATTGCTGGTAGGATATGGGTTTCTGGAACACAGTTTCAAAGCTAGTTAATTAGTTGCAATGATCCAAGATAACAACAGTGTCTCTCTCTTGCCTATTTGCGTCCTTTGTTCCTCCCTTTGGGGATTGCTCAAACAACACAACCAGGATGGGCAGGTCAGTACTATATGTGGAGCTACAACCATAAATGGGGTAATATTGTTGTAAAATTGGGCATTCCAACAGGAGAGACCGCCTGAGAGTCTTGGCAAAGTTGCCAGGTCTCTCCTTTGTTAGGTGAATTACAGGTAAATGGCCCACAATGAGGAAACAGTTGAAGAGCCATTGGGGGGGGGAGGCATTACAGTGGTGCCTCGCTTAACAAATGCCCTGCTTAACGAAATTTCCGCGTAACGAAAGGTTTTTTCTAACGGAGCTTGCCTCGCTAGACGAATGCGTTTTACGAAAAATTTGTCTAGCGAATCGCGGTTTCCCATAGGAATGCATTGAAATTCAATTAATGCGTTCCTATGGGCAAAAAAAAAATCAAAAAAAATTCAATGCATTCCTATGGGATTCGCTAGACGAATTTTTCGTTATAAGAAAAGACCTGTGGAACGAATTAAATTCGTCTAGCGAGGCACCACTGTACTGTCTCCTCCCTCATTAGCTAAAACTATTGTAACCTGTGTAGCTGTGGGGGGAAACAAAGGACAAAGTGAAGTGAGTGAGATCCAGAAAGACACATAGAGCTTTATATGGGTTCTCAGACTGCTAGCTTTCTTCCTAGAGATCTGATTTGACAGCAGATAGACTGGCTATCTGGTGGACTGTTTAGAGCAGGCATAGCCAAACTTGGCCCTCCAGCTGTTTTGGGACTACAATGCTCACCATCCCTGACCACTAGCTAGGGATGATGGGAATTGTAGTCCCAAAACAGCTGGGGGGGGGCCAAGTTTGGCCATGCCTGGTTTAGAAGCTCTCCATACTTGAACAGCCTGTACATTTGTAAATGAGTGATGTTACAAAATACCAATAATTTGCCAATGCTCTCTTTCCAAACGAAGTAACACCTGGATAAGCAGGTGTTCTCACCACTCTGAGAAGTGGAACAACATTACAGCGGGCCAAGGAAAACAACTAGCAGACTTTTAGAAGACATCTGAAGGCAGCCCTGTTCAGGGAGGCTTTTAATGTTTAATAGATTATTGTGTTTTATTTTTCTGTTGGAAGCTGCCCAGAGTGGCTGGGGAGACCCGGCCAGATGGGCGGGGTATAAATAATAATAATAATAATAATAATTATTATTATTATTATTATTATTACTACTACATAACACTTTTCTGGCCTCCAAAAAGCCTTTCAAATAGCCCTGTGCTGCTCTTTGAACCATTGGGTTTTCGGAGGATCAAAGAGCAGCACTGGGTTGTTGAAAGCATGCGTGAGAAAACCTTAGATGTTGTCATTGTTTGCTGGGGCTAATGGGAGTTGGGAGTCCAAAAACTGCCTGGAGGGTCTGCTTTAAAGTTACAGAACTTGTCAGCAACCTGGGGAGAGAGGAAGGGGAGGGGTGCATGGGAGAAAAAGAATCATGGATATATGTTCTAACTAGGAAATGAAGATTTGTCTCCTTTAATATATTGGAATGTTTCCACAAAAACAGTTAACATGGGTGCCCTTGGTGGAGGTGGGGAAGGGAGTAAAACACTGAAAAAGCAAAAGCAGACTTATTTCTGACCCCCCAAAAAGTGCCTTTACGTTTAGCTTCATATCTCAGGTTCTACAAAGGATAGAAGCTGGGGATCTGGGGGTTATTGTTCACCTACTGGAGATGTCCTAACTTATTCAAGTATCTTTAATTCACACTTCTAAAAATACAGGACACCTCAGGGGATAAGGAAGGATGGGCAGGAGAATAACCTCAGGGGATAAGGAAGGTTGGACAGTGTTCTCGAAGCTACGAACATGAGTTTGACCAAGACAGGAGTGCCTGGCATGCTATGGTCCATGGGGTCACGAAGAGTCGGACACGACTAAACGACTAAACAACAACAACAAGGGCAGGAGAAAGGAAAGCAATCTTATCCTATCAGATTTCAGTGAAATGTTTGCAGCCTAATGCACTCCTTTCCATCTCTCTCCACTCACTGATTTGAGAGTCCTAAGACTGCAGTGCTATCAACATTTACCAAAGGCTGAGAACACACGTGAACTTAAAAGCACAATTTATTTCCCAAAGAATCCTGGGGGCAGAGGTGGATTTAGGGGACAGGGGGCAACCAGTTTGGTCACTGGGTGCACCACAGAGTCTTGGGGGTTACCACCGGGGATGCAGCAATTACACTTTAGACTGGAGCGTAATAGGTCCAGGGTGCCAAATTTTGGCATTGCAGAGGGCACTATTGAAATCTGAGAACTTGGAAGGGACCTCGAGGGCCATCTAGCTCAACCGCCTGCAATGCAAGAATCTCGCTGAGTTCAGTGCCCTGATTTCCGAGCACCATTGCTCCGCGAAGCTGCCATTATTACCTGTACTGCCTGACCCTCAGCGCTTCGGGTGGGTGCTGCGGGAAGCCCGGCAGGTGCCGGCACAGGTATCTCTCCAAGGCTCCCTGGTCAAATCTGTGCGGCTTTCTCACTTCAGTGGTATCGGGCTCACTTGCCATTTTGCAGAGGCTCCTCTCCACCTGCGGAGTCAAAGTCACAGCCTCGAACCGGTTCGCTGATTACAGATAGTAGATGTGTTGGTCTGCCGTAGGCGAAACAAAATAAAAAAATTCCTTCCAGTAGCACCTTAGAAACCAACTAAGTTTGTCATTGGTATGAGCTTTCGTGTGCATGCACTTCTTCAGCTCCACTGAAAATGAAGTCACCAGACCCTTATGTATAGTGGGAGGGATATTACTCAGAAGGGTGGTAGGAATGGGTGATTGGCTGATAGGTGTGGTAAACCTGTTGACTTGACGACTGCAATTGGTCTTACAGGAAAAAGCAAGGAGTGAGATGGCTATCATGTACGTGCAGTACTGTATGAGACAAGAATCCAATGTCTCTTTTCAGACCAGGTCTCTCCAAGTTGCAATTCTTGTTTCTACACCGGAGGCGAGAGGGAGAGAGAAAAGAGGGGGGGGGGTGAAATAATAATTACAGTACAGCGCAAAGGTTGCTGCAGCCGCTCCTCCGAAGGCGACACACCTCCAGACTATAGGGCATAGCTGTCAAGTTCTCCCTTTTTTTCAAGGGAAATTCCCTTATGCTGAATAGGATTCCTCGCGAGAAAAGGGAAAACTTGACAGCTATGCTATCGGGCTGCTTCTTAAGTTACTCCAAAGCGTTTGCAAAGACTCTCCTCCTCCTCACCCAGGAGCAGAAAAAGCTGCTTTGGAGACCGAGCTGAACTCTGACTGAAAAAATTCTTTCAACGGGTCTGCCCAAGGCGTTTGGCTTTTATCCCCCAAGGGTGGCGGTGTCGTAGCCCAGACCTCACCTACCTACTCGTTGCTTTACAGAGAGAGCAGGTTCACTGACTTCAATGGGTTCACTCCCAAGTCTTGCGTGGACGGGGCTCCTCAACTTGCAACCCTTAAACCCACTTGCAAGACCCCGAGGGGGGCGGGGCTCATTTTTAGGCAAAGCAAAATGGTGCCCTTTTCATGGGCGTAGCCAGGGTTTTTGTTTGGGTGGGGGGCAGGCTTTATGTTGGGGAGGGGAGAGAACCTCAGTTAAGTTATTTATTATTTATTGTGAGGGGGCAGTTGCTCCTTCCTGCCCACCCACCCCTCCTTGGCCGCCCTTTTGCTTGCAAGGGGAGGCAACTAGGCTCCCCACCCGCTCGCCCGCCCGCCACCCCCGGACTCTGAAACGCGCAGCAGCTGGGCGACTTTCTGAAAGGAGAGACACCACTGAAGAACCGGAACTGTGGTCGCCGGCGCTGTGTTGCGCGGGGAGGGGGAAGCCTTTTGCCGCGACTCCCGGAAGCGCCGGTTGGGGAGACGTGTCTCTGGCAGCGGCGGCGCGGAGTTGGGCTGAACAGCCGGTCGTGCGGGCTTTTCCGCTTAGGGATCGGCCATGGCCGCCTCGGAGAAGCTGGTGGAGCAGCTGCGGCGCCGCGTCCGGGAGCTGGAGGAAGAGCTGGGCCGGGGGGAAGGAGGCGGGCCAGGCCGGCGGGCGAGGATCGAGCAGATGAGCCCGGAGGTGACCGACTCCAACCCGTACAGGTGAGCGGGCCTTTGGGGCAGGGGAGGGGGGTCGTGAATTACATTGCAGTGGGGGGTTGGGCTAGATGACCATTGTGGTGCGGGGGTCCCTCGCAGCTCTGCCGTTCTGTGATTCCCACCCTTTCCCTCCAAGGAGGAGCTCAAGGTTCTCCCACACACACCCTTTCCACAACAGCCCTGCGAGGTAGGTTAGGCTACCTGGGCCCAGGGTCATCCAGTGGAGCTGCAGGTATACCTGGCTGAGGCCGTTTAGGGCTTGAAAGATCAGCACCAACACTTTGAACTGTGCTCAGAAACATACTGGGAGCCAATGTAGGTCTTTCAGGGTGGGTGTTACATGGTCTCAGCGTAACCTAAGGCCCATGGGCCGGATGCAGCCCAATCGCCTTCTCAATCTGGCCCGCGGACGGTCCAAGAATCAGCGTGTTTTTACATAAGTAGAATGTGTCCTTTTATTTAAAATGTATCTCCGGTTTTTTTGTGGGGCCTTTCTGGTGAGTAGAATGTGTGCTTTTATTTAAAATGCATCTTTGGTTATTTGTGGTGCATAGGAATTCATTCATATTTTTTTTCAAAATATAGTCCGGTCTGGGGGATGGTGGACCGTGGCTGAAAAAGGTTGCTGACCCCTGGTCTCAGCGGCCACTCCCAGTCGCCAGTCTAGCTGCTGCATTCTGGATTAGTTGTAGTTTCTGAGTCGGCTTCAAAGCCTGAGCTGAGATTTGCAGACCCTGGGCTCCCAGATCCTAGTTCGGCACTCTGGACCAGCTATTCTGGAGGCACACAAAAGAAGGGCCTCTAGATTGCGGGGTCCGCATTGGTTCCTATGGGGAGATGTGGTCCTTGCGGTACAGCGGGCCTGAGCTATTTAAGACTTTATAGGTTGAAGCCAGCGCTTTGAATTGGACCCCAGAAGCTCATGGGCCGCCAGTGCTGTTGGGCTAACAGGGTTAGTGTTATGTGCTCAAACCAGCCTGCCCCAGGGAGCAACCTGCTTGCTGAATTCTGCACCAGCTGGAGTTTCAGAACTCTTCAGAGGCAGCCCTGCGTATAAAGCATTGCAGTAAAAAAGCTCAACTTTTAGGGGGGTGTCCTGGTTTTTTTAACTTTTTGAAATATGGCAGCCCTGTGGCAGTGGATAGAGGGAAGTCCTTAACAGCTGGTCATGAAGTGGTGTGGCATTTTCAACAATTGTAATGAAACAGTAAGAGGCAAGTAATGGCTATTCCTAGTGGCAGCACAGAAATTAGTGGCATGAACAGGCTGCATTCATACCTTCAAAGTGTTTCCATTTAGCCCTTTTCACCAATCTGGAGGCTGTTGATTTATGTTCCAGGATATCATGAATCCATACTTAATTTAATCACTGTGGGAGATCTGCAGCTGCTGAAACATCCAAAACAAACAGGGATTTCAATGCACTTCAATCTTGCACCATGGAATTTGCTAATCTCCTTTTGATCTTGAAATAGTTGTGTCATGTGAATGAAGCCCACTTGACAAAAGCTTTTTTGTTTCTTCCTTCTCTCTAGTCGCCTGATGGCGCTGAAAAGAATGGGAATTGTGAAAGACTATGAGGTGGGATAATGTTCCTTACAGAAGTTTGCATGAATGATGTAAACTCATGCGGCACAAAATGCTTACCAGTGTTGGTTTCTTGTTGCAGAAAATCCGCTCCTTTGCAGTCGCGGTGGTGGGTGTGGGTGGAGTTGGCAGCGTAACTGCTGAGATGCTGACAAGATGTGGCATTGGTAAGGTAATAATACGTTTATTCCTTATAACAACACTGTGCTGAGTAAAATCAGTGGTGCTTTGGTGACCCTTTGTCAACCTAAATGTATTCACAGTGGCCTCTGTAATGGGTAAAGGGTAGTCACATATATGATGATTAATGATGGTTTGGAGGCTGTAATTGGCTGAGACTCCTGGATGTATGTTTACAGTACATTTTAGGACACACAGCTCTCCTTGCATGTCCTTTTTGGTTCTTATACTGGCACTTCATTTTTCTAAAATTGTTGAGGCAACATACATGGTTTTACCTCATTTAATTCTGACAACAGTCCTGTAAGGTAGGTTAGGAAGAGAGGGAGTGACTTGCCCATGGCCAAAGAGCAAACATCAGCGTTCAAGCTTTATTTCCTACATCCAACCCCCACCCCCCCGATCTCCAGTACTACTGTTCTCCAATTCTTTTATCTCTGCCACAGAAGCACACAAGGGACAAATGGGAGGGGTTTGTTTTATTTTGCGGGAGTAACCCTTAAAAAGTTATTATTTAAAGTTAAAGGGCGTCTGTGATTAATTTTGAATTTTGAATCTGATTTTACTTAAACTGTCACAATCTTTTAAAACAGAATTTCAGGTGTTTTAGAAATAAATATGTTTGTCGTTTTAGAATCAGTGGGAATAAATATTTGCTAGCCCAAGGGCTGTGGCCCTTTCTGTTTCAAACATGAACCTGAACAAAGGCCATTCATGTGTCACTGTAACCTTTCTTTTAGCTGCTCCTGTTTGATTACGATAAGGTGGAGCTGGCCAATATGAACAGGCTCTTTTTCCAACCCCACCAAGCTGGACTGAGTAAAGTGCAAGCGGCAGAGCACACTTTGAGGTATGTGAAAGTGGGAGGTGGCATCCAGTTATGGAATGCATCTTCAGACATGCGGAGCTTCCAACTTTTCAAAATAGAGTTTCATGAGAAACTAATCTTACAGAAATCATGCTGCATACGTTTATGCAGAAGGAAGTTCTTCTGATTCCAGTAGGATTTATTCCCAAGGAAGAGCATGAGGTTGCAACCATAGTATGTTAGGATTTGCAAAACAAGCGTGTGGGGCTCCTTTTAGAGATGTTCATGTTAAAGCTGCAGTGTTTGTTTTATCCCTAAGGAACATCAACCCCGATGTGCAGTTCGAAGTACATAACTACAACATCACAACTGTGGACAACTTTCAGCATTTTATGGACAGGATCAGGTAACATATCTTTCGGGGGCTGGTGGTGGTGGCCGTAACAAAACACCACTGGTTTACATTTCTCTAAATCTGAGATAACCTCAGGCCTAGGGGGTCAAATGCAGCTCTCCAGGCTTCTCTGTTTGGCCTTGGTACTCTCTAGGCCACACACCCCTCCCCAGCCACACCCTTTCTCCCAGGGCACACTGCTGTCTGGCCTAACCTTACCCTCTCCTTGAGGGCTTTTAGCTGGCTGGAAATAATCCTTTAACTCTTATAATGATTCTCCCTAGCTTGGATGGAGGATAGAGGGGTCTGTGTGTAAGCAACTAGCCTATTGTACAAAGGTAAAATTTGCATTTGTCGTTCTGGCCCTGCCCATTGCGGTAAGATTTCGCAGAAGGGGATACAACCCTTAAGCCGAGAAGGATTCCATGTTGATAAAGAATGGAGAGTTCATAGTAAAACAGCTTCCTTGTTCTTCTTGCAAGGCTCCCTTACCGGTAATATTTCCATTTTATCCCCTTTTTATTTATAGTAACGGAGGTTTAGAAGAAGGGAAACCAGTTGATCTTGTATTGAGCTGCGTGGATAATTTTGAAGCACGCATGGCAATTAACACAGTAAGTGCAGCAACAGCAATGCACACATGCCTCCTGTTCTCATTCAAGTACACACTGCACACCTACTGCTAGAAGCTGTGGATCTCACACCCAGTACATTGTAGCAGGTGTGGCTGCTGTGCCATCTCCCAAGTGAGCCGCTTCTGAAAAGATGTGGGTATTCCAGAGTAGCTGTGCTTGGTGCATTTGCAGTATCGTCGTGCCTTGAGCTTGTGTATGTTATATGAAAGCAGAATATACAAAGATAAAAATATTGGAGATTAAACTGCATTTTGTTGGCAACTTCAGTTTCATCCTTGGGTGAATGAAAAGAGACTTCTGTGACATGAACGGGATCCTTTTTCCAGGTCTGGCTTGAGAAGTTTGAGGGGTTACTGAAGTCTGTCACGAAACCCAAAAACTTAGGAACTTTTGCTTTCCTAAGAACTTATTTTCCATTGAAATTATTTAGATGATCTGGGGGCCGGACCAACTCCCCTACAATGAGTTCATTTTCAGGCCTGCATACCAGGAGTGTGCTACCGATTCTTGCCTTTGAAGTTGGGTCACCTGATGTCATGGTGATGGTCAGGTGATTTTACAACACAGGTGTCCTGGCCCATCTTTCAAAATAGCCACCGGGTGGTTGCGGGGAGCTCAAGATCCAGGCAATTCTCCACTCCTGAGATAAGCCTTTAGCTTGATTCATCAGGACGCTTCTTATATCCACAAGCAGTTTAGATTTTTGCAGCAAATGCAACTTACGCATGTATAAATAGGGCATTGTTGTTGTTTTTAAGGCTTGTAATGAGCTTGGACAAATATGGATGGAATCTGGAGTGAGCGAAAATGCTGTCTCGGGCCATATCCAACTCATCATCCCTGGTGAATCGGCTTGTTTTGCGGTATGTGATCTTAACGCTTTCCATGTTCCATTGTGCTGTCTTGCTAGGGTGAAGTGAAAGTTGTTGCAATCTAAAGTCATTTTTGATGGATCCTTCTCTTGTTTCTGGGTTTTTCAAATGCCCCTTTTATGATTCTATTATTATTATTAAATTTTTATTCACTTTTCTTTTTCTATCATTACATACATCTCATATCCCTTTTATGATTCTCAAACTCCTCTCCCCTTTTTGGCTAGTGTGCACCTCCACTTGTCGTAGCAGCAAATATAGATGAGAAAACGCTCAAACGGGAGGGAGTTTGTGCCGCCAGCCTTCCTACCACTATGGGAGTGGTCGCCGGTCTTCTTGTTCAAAACGTCCTGAAGTAAGTGACTGAGATGCCTCGATTTAAAAAAAAAAAAGTTTAAGTGGAAATTGGTTCGTGACAAGGATTACATCAAGCGTATTGGGTGAGATCCAGTGTGTCTTTGCACATTGTCCATCTGTTCCCTCCACACGCCCCGACATTTGCTGCAGGTAGTTAGGGACCCTCCAGAGCAGATTTTGGGGGTGCACAGGTGCTGAAGGAGAACGCAGTTTTGCAAGTTTTATGTTGCACAAGTAGCTAGGTATCATTGGATGCAGGGTAGATAAAAATCAATGATTTTTTTTAAAAAAATCAAAACATATTTTTGATTTAAATCAGATTTTAAAAAATAAAATGCTTTTGGAGGAAAAATCTTTCTAAAGATACTTTTCTATTTAAGTTATATTATAGTCCAAAGGCTATTCATCAGGAAATAGGGATTTGTTTTAAGTTTTTCTTAAAACTTGTGTGTGCTAAAACTCAAAAGTTTTTGTTTGTTTTTTAAAGAATTGTTAACAAACATGGATACATGTGCTATGATCTTACTGTTTTAGTTAAATAAATTGTTTAAATTGTTATTAAGGAAATGATTATTTTTCACCTTCTAATAAAGTACAGCCGAAAAGTTGTCCAAATATAAACAGTTAACTTATTAAACCTCACAATAATTGCATAATTATCTGTCTATGTATTTCTAAGAGTATAACCAAATCAGTCATTTTTGATATAACTGTAAAAACCAGTCTGAATTTTTTTTATTTCAAAAACGAAACCTTCACCTGGTTGTAAATATTAAGATTCTACCAGCAAGATTCTACAGACTTTCTGTAAAAAAAGTGATTTAAATCAAGTCTTACTGACTGGTGATTTAAATTGATTTGATTTAAATCAAATTCACCCTGATTGGATGTCACCCATGATGAACCAAAGTGCTGTGTCTTCTGTCTGACACATGCAAACAATAAACTCTTCTTTTATCCTTCCTGCATTTCCCCCCCCCCCAGATATTTACTAAATTTTGGCACGGTGAGCTTTTACCTTGGCTATAATGCAATGCAGGATTTTTTCCCCTCCATGACGATGAAGCCAAATCCACAGTGCGATGACAGAAACTGTAGACAGCAGCAGGAAAAGTACAAGGTAAAATAAATAACTAAATGAGCTCAGGCTCCTTTTCCGATTCCTTGAATGGGGTGGATGATGATGATGATGATAATAATAATAATTTATTTGTACCCCGCTCATCCGGGTACAAGCTGAGTAACTTGTTCAACAGAAGTTTGCAAATGTAGCATGAACTCTTTGGGGTTATTTGCCCTACTATGGGCCTCTAGAATATAATTATTTAACTTTCCTCATTATTTATTTAGAGTGGCAACAACAAAAAAACCCCACTTGTGGCTGTGTTTGTATTTCCAGAAAAAAGCAGCAGAAAATCCTAAAGTAGAAGTAATTGAACAGGAAGAAGAAATTGTTCATGAAGAGAATGATTGGGGTGAGTTCAGTTACTAAGACAACACAAATTGCCGGCTTTACAATTCTTGGAACTAGTAAAATGCCCCTCATCCTAAGGAGCTGTTGTTTACTTTATCTCTTGTGAATGATTTCAGTTGAGCCCCCACCCCAAAAAGCAGGTGGCTTTAAGTGAGGACATAGTTGTGATAGCAGCACAAGCTATGGTCGTCTCACTATGGTGATCTATTATTGTCATGGAAGGGTATCCCACATTATGAACCCACTTTGGGAGATTATGCTTAATTAGGGTTTAAAAACCCCTAAACAATAGCACTGCCCCCAAATCATTTTGGGGTCAGTCCAACATAGGGGAGGGTAACAGCCCTATTCCTTGCCCTTTCAATTGCCTGAAGAGGTTTTTGACTGTAAGAAATACAGTGGTACCTCGTGTTGCATAACCTCCAGGTTACGGAATCTTCGGGTTATGGCCGTGGCAAACCCAGAAGTGTATACTTCCGGGTTTCGCCGCGCATAAGGGTGGCTCTGGTTACGAAGTTTTCAGGATACGTCCGGGCCTCCGGAACGGATCCCGTTCGTAACCGGAGGTACCACTGTAATGTCTTTATTTGCCCTGAAACATAATTTCAGCCTGTAACTTCTTTATATTTGTAGACGATTACTGGGTATACCATTAATCTACACTAACGCTTTCCCTTGCATTGATGTGTTTGGGGCTATTCAGGGATAGAGTTGGTATCGGAAGTTTCAGAGGAAGAATTAAAAGCTGCTTCAGGTCCAGTTCTCGATCTTCCAGAAGGGATCACAATGGCATACACAATACCAAACAAGGTGGTAAGTTGTTTTTAGCTAACATCAACAACATTTTATTTGGTTTGGCTTTAACTCACCAAGTTGCATGTGGGAATGAGCAGTTGGTGCCACTGTTCTGCAGTCTTCGCTTCCAGCATGTGGGTCAGTGAAGTTGCCCACAACTGCTGTCATAGCCACAGCAGCACTGCAAGCTTTGATGTGTGCAGCTTCCAAACTTGGCTGTCGTAGCTTCCCTGGCGGGGAGAGCCTCTGCTCACTTGGCACATACGTGCTTTGCTAACCTTTGCTTTACAACGGGGTGGGAACCTCTGGCTTGTGAGGAGGCCTCCAGGTATCAGGCAAAAGGCATGCAGCAATGCAGAGTTTGCAGCCTTGAAGTGTGTTCCTGCTTGTGGAAGGATGCTATCACTGCCATTCACCTGATAGGCCTTAACTAAAGCTCATTGCGATGAACGGTGCTTCTGAGTTTGCCCCATAGGGATTCAGTAGTGTAGCCAACTGCTGCAGAAAGTGGAGTTTGAAGTCAGCATTGATCCTTGGTAACTTTCAGCCTTGTGTGACTAAATTTGGATTTTTTGGTACTTGCCATGCGAGGAAGGAAGAATGGGTCTCCTGACATGATGGTGATGTTGGATGACTGACAGGTGCTTGTATTTAATTATGTTTATATCTGGCCTATTTTACTATAATGTGTGTGGTGTTGAGTACGCCAAGCTTGTTGGGGCTATAGATACAAGGCATTAACTACTCTTCTCCCCTCACCAGGAAGAGAATGCTGTTACTGGGGAAACTGTTCCGGAATCTGAAGAAAGTCTAGAAGAACTTATGGCTAAGATGAAGAGCATCTAGCGCAACACTTCGAGATTACTGTAATTTCAGCAGCCCAGTGATGTGTTTTTTAACAGATTTTGTCTTTCATGAATAGTGTGTCGTCATGTTGTCTTTTTGTTAATTATGTGAAGACTTTACAGAAGGTATGAGGGTCCAGTGAAAACCAAGGCAAGCTGACAGGTTTAATATATAACACAATGCCAAGCTGCGTTTTAACCCCAGTTCAGGTGAGAGTAAATTTGTTGAGCATAATCAGTTCCTCCTTAGAATGCCTGGATTGGAAAAGTATCTAAAATAGTAACACTTGATCTGCTTAAGCTTATAGTTAGAAGAATGAAAAGCTATATGATATATAGAGAGAGCCTTGTTTAAAAAATGATTATCATTGTCATACACCTTATCCAATTATGTCTGACTGTTACATGGAAAAGTAACTGTTTGGTATAATTTTGTTAGCTGCGAGAGAAGTCTTTTGGAAGACTTAGTGGACTGAAAATGTGGGACTTGAGCCAATATCTGGGTCCTCTGGCCATGCAGTGTGTAATAGGAAGAAAAAGCATTGAATGCTAAAATTTGCTATCACCAATCTTGCATTATGGGAGAATACTGAATTCGGAAATGCTGTTGAGCCATCATGCCTAAAATCCTCAAGTTTCCAAATAAGAAGAAAATAAAGCAATGAGGTGAAAGCTGCTTTGAATTGATAAGAGAAAACGCCAATACTGCACAATAAGTTGATTGCAGCCCCCATGGTGTTTGGCAAATGATCTAGTCTATTACGTTCAATTGTAGATTATCACTCAAGTGGTGTAGGATAAAAGGCTCTGGGAAGCAAAAGTTGCCAGGGCTTCCTCCACGAAAGCATTTAATTCCCTTTCTAATCAGCAGGTCAACCAAAAATTAAAAGTTGGGCAGGGTTAATGACACTTGCAGTCGCTCAGCACTTACAAGGCCTCCTCTTGCCAGTTGCTTTATAATAATTTCACCTTAGTAGTATTTATTTAAGTAATATTTCAGGAATATATTTAGTAAACAAAGAGGCTGCAATCCAAGAGAAGCCTATCTAGAATCAATGGCCCTAAGGGTATTTTAACTATTTTTAAACCACCTGCAATAAACTACAGTTTATGCTTGCTGGTCTGAATGTTGTACAGTCAGTTGGATAAAAGCCTGCTCAAGAAATGCTTTTGTCATTAGCTAGTGATTAACATAATTAATTCAGACAGATTTGCAAAAAAGTGGTTTGGAAGTTTGATGGTTCTGGGCAATCCCACAATTAATTGCTTCAACTACTTGTTCAACCACACTCCATTCCGTTTCCATTTTGCATTTTTACAACAGCATTTTTGTGTTTCCTTCCTGTGAGTTACTTTCTTGGAAATAAACTTTATTACTAAAATAAGCTCAGCATCAACCAACCAATTCGTTATCTACTTGTGTGCTTTTATAGATTGCTTTCTACCTCAGGACTTAGTGCTCAACTCACAACTATTAAATTTGTTACAAGAGTTTTGAAATGTAGGCTACCGGCATGTCTAGAATTCAGCTTTAACAGAACTTATATTGGTGCAGTTTATGCCATATACAAGTTTTGTTGCCAAAGGCCTGCTACTTGCTTATAAACATTTCAAATTAAATTATTATTGGAGTGCAAACAAATAGGGTTAAGACTAATTGAACCATTTGTTTCTAAGCTAACATTGCTTCAGCCTGATGCCTAATACAAAGAAAGGAATATTTAATATTTTATCGCAGCCCTGTTCAATATTCACCCATAAGTATGATTTGTTTTTAGTGGCGGTTACTAATACGCTTGCATGAATATGGTTGCTGTGCTAGGGTAAACACTTAAAAGGGCCTGTGCGGAGTGCCACTTATCAAGGGGAATATATTAACTGTGAGAAAGCAAAGCTGTATAGAACCAGGTAAGATGGAACAAAAAATGATAAGGGAAATTAGGAAGCCTCCAAATGTGTATAAATGTTTTGATGAATGGTATATTTCTTCGTGCCCAACTGCCAACTATAGCTGTGTATCTGTCCCACACATAAGCCATTCCTGAAGGTCAAAATAAAAGCATCCCACACAGCTCAAGGGTACATGGTACATGGTCTTTGAGTCCCGACTCTAGATTTTGTGTATGTGGCAAACATAAAGCAGGTTATTCAGTTAAGAGTGTAACTTCCTCACAATTTAATGTATATCCCAAAGGAAGTATAACTGGACAGCTGCAAATACTGCTTTTAAATTTCATGATTTACAGAAAGATTGATAGTCAATTTTTTTTCCTCTCCACTTTTGAGGAATAATATTTATTTATTTATTTATTTATACACCACCCATCTGGCTGTGTTTCCCCAGCCACTCTGGGTGGCTCTCAACATAATATTAAAAACAATAAAACATCAAACATTAAAAACTTCCCTAAACAAGGTTGCTTTCAGATGTCTCCTAAAAGTCAGATAGTTGTTTATTTCCTTTGACATGTGTTGGGAGGGCCTTCCACATGGTGGGCGCCACTACCGAGAAGGCCCTCTGCCTGGTATCAAAAGCTCTGACTGTAGAGTCGCATTAAATCCAACAGAGGTAGGAAAACACATTACAGACTGGCAGCTCAGTTCCAACAAATCATTTATACCTGGTCAAGGATTAATATGTAACACGAATAAGCCTTGGGGCTGTGTACTCTCTATCTTCTCTAGTGCAGCCAATCGCTTTCAATTGTGTTGTGTCCAAATCAAAATTTTGGGTTAAGCTTAACTATGGTCTATTGAAACAAATGAACATCATAAAACCCAGTTTGAAGTTGGCTTTCCTCTGTAAACAGCAGGACAAAAGACAGTTTGAGTTCAGTGAGTTTAAAACAAGGGGAAGCTTCTGTTCCTTTTGTGGAAGATAACTCACCTTGGCTGGAAATAAGGGAGACATGCAACTTAGCTTTTTGCCCCAATCAGGAAGCATCTCCCTGCTTTTTGCTAAAATCAAGAACCTCCATCTTTCTGCACCTCTATCTTTACTGTTTCACCTTGGCCTCCTTTCTCTTGCTGGAAAGACTCTGCACCTAAGAAAGGCATTATAGATTATATATGTACCTGTCCCTATAATCAGTGGGACTTAAATCCATGTAATGTATGCAGGACAGGAGTGTCAATATAACTAAAACTACTTTTTAACTGTGTGGAACAGTCTGCAAAACATTCAGCAATACTGAAAAAAAAGTGTTCAGGGCACTGCCATCCTCTTATTCAAACATACCCATTTGACGCGGGTGGTGCTGTGGTCTAAACCACAGCCTCCTGGGCTTGCCGATCGGAAGGTAAGCGGTTCGAATCCCCACGGCGGGGTGAGCTCACATTGTTCTGTCCCAGCTCCTGCCAACCTAGCAGTTCAAAAGCATACCAGTGCAAGTAGATAAATAGGTGTGGCGAGAATGTAAAAGGCATTTCCATGCGCTCTGGTTTCTGTTGTGGTGTCCCATTGCGCCAGAAGCTGTTTAGTCATGCTGGCCACATGACCTGGAAAGCTGTCTGGACGAACGCCGGCTCCCTCGGCCTGAAAGCGAGATGAGCACTGCACCCCATAGTTGCCTTTGACTGGGCTTCACCGTCCAGGGGTCCTTTACCTTTTTACCTAGTCATCACCTTTGTCCATGTTGCAAAAAAACATTGGGAGAGAAAGCACTCTTCAAACTGAGGGTGTCTCCACTGGATGAATGACGGGACGCTGCCTTGCCACCCATCAACAAAGTCTCTGCTTCTTTGATTTCCATGGCTCTCTTATAGAGCTCGGCAGCCTTCTCAAAATCTCCTCCTTCATAGCTTTGGGGGTGGGGGTGGGAATGAGAGGAAACAAAGGAACAAAAAACATTCCATATTGCTATTCCAGAACATTTGCAGAATAGTACAGTCATAACTCGGGTTACAAACTCCACAAACCCGGAAGTATTTTCGCCACGCGCACATTCTGCGCATGCGCAGAAGCGGCGCACAGGGTTTGCGCATGCGCAAAGCGCGAAAATCGTGGATTTTGCACTTTGTGCATGCCCAAAATGGCGCTTCGGGTTACAACCATTTCAGGTTACAAACTGCATCCCAGAACGGATCGTGTTCGTAACCCGAGGTACCACTGTAGTAGAACTGAAAAAAGTTATAGAATATTCCCCACTTTTCTGGAGATTAAAGTCCCCCCAAATCAAAATATACTACTTCTGTATCACATTAAAAAGCTTCAAAGAAACTTTGCCAGGTACCTCTGACACACAAACACACACACACACCCCACTGCAGCTTTTGCTCTGGTCTTAAGATGTGGTATGGGAACCTAGGATTATTAATTAAGCAAGTAGTGAACACATACACCTTTTAAAAATAACAAGGTAGGTTGGTTAGATTAAATGTTACCTAAGCACAGCCAAATTCTTTAATGTTTCTCCTACACGAGGATGCATCCGCCCAAAGCTGTCTTCATAAATTTTCAGCGCGCGTTCGTAAAGAGGCAAGGCTTCAGAGTGTTTTTTCTAGAAGTATTAGGGCACAAAAGATAACAGGTATTGCCAAAAGTGTTTGTTCACATCTGTCCTGAGCTGAACACTTAAGTTTCATTGAAATTTTACATTCCAACTATTGGAAATCATAAGATGTCTGAGACTAGGAGAATAGCTTGCAACTACTCTCACATTCTGGCTGAGGTACGATAAAAATCTGAGAGCTGGAAGGCAGGAACGGGTGCTGTAACTTTTATAAATTAAGCCAGGGCACCAAGCCAAAGAATTAAAACAGGCTGTGCAAGGCTTAACTTTTGAAGAAGAGAAAAGCTATGCTCATAAGTTGGCCTGAATGCAGACTTGAGTCCAAAGGAATGAATACAATGTAAGCCATGAACACCAAATATTTCAGCCAGAGTTTGTTGATCTCCCTGCCTGCCTGCCAAAAAAGAAAAACCTTTGAAGAAGTCATGAGTGGTAGATCGCCAGCTATTACTCATAGAACACTTGGATATCCTCATTTGCAAGCCAACCACAACAAAAAAGTATGGTAGGTGAGGTTTGTGTAGGAGAATTTTCCAATGTATTTGCAAAGTGTCCCTTGGATTTTCTGCCTATTCTGTCCTGCACTATAAACAGATAAGGGTGCTCTGTGAAGTTCCCAAAGGAACCATGTAAGTAAGGGCTTTGCTAGGGAGCACCCACAAAGCCACATGCCAGGGGCACTTCCACCTGATGCGAGTTATGTCAAGTAGCACACAAACATCCCTTCCTGTGAACTAACTTGTGTGGCAGTCGGGGAGGAGGATGAAGGAAAACATTGACAAAATAATAACCCTGCTGTTCCATATCCAAACTGCTGTGTGTGTGAGAGAGAAATCTTGCCACATGCCAGAGGATTTGGGCAAGTGCCGGGATAAGTGGTAAGTGAGCCATTCTAACACCTGTGGGCTCCTGCTTATGGGTTTTTAATAGTTTCCATCATACTCTCGGGGTTTGCTAGCAAGCAAGGACGTGCTAGTGAAATGGGGAAAGCCATTGGCAGCTGTACTCAAAAAGTACTATACAGCTATACAAAAATGTGAACCGCCCCGAGATCTTATGATCATACTATGCTGTGCCTCTGTTTCTGCTTCCAATTACAGTGGTACCTCGACATCCGAATGACTCTACGTCCTAAGGTTTCAACTTCCGAAGTCTGCAAACCCGGAAGTCTTTTCGCCCCGCGCGCGTTCTGTGCCTGCGCAGAAGCGCAAAATCGCACTTCGCGCATGCGCAAAACGGGCGCTTCGACAACCGAAGAATTCGACTTACAAAGAGCACCACAGAACGGATCGCCTTCGTAAGTCGAGGTACCACTGTAATGTTAAAACACTCATTTATAGCCTTATTGAAAACCAGCATTTTATATTTACTTGAGGAAGCTGCAATAGAGATTTTAATCTGGTTCCCCCCCCTTCTTATTGGCTACATTGAATTGTGGCGTGTGTTGTGCACATCATTCATTAACCATTTTGTGTGTTAAGAAGTGTAAAAGGAGAGGGCAGAGAAAACTTACCATCTGACAGTAAAGAACTGCTAAGTTCACTAAAGCGGTGGCCACACTCGGGTGCTGTGGACCAAAAGATTTCTGCCTGATTTCAACAGCCAACTCATACAGAGGAACAGCTTTGTCAAGCTTTCCCTAGGAAACAAAGCAAGCGTGAGCTTGAGAGGCAGATCTCTATAGTCTTCTTTCCTTTTAGAAATGCAGCACATTCAATCTATGCCATCATTAACCATTGGTTGAAGTCAAATGAAAATGTCACTATTTGCAGGGCTGTGCGATTACTCTGGACTTAATTTATTTGGCCTAATTTATTCTGCTTCTGTTATTTCCACCGCACTGTCACTGCAAGCTACTTCATAAAACCCCAAGCTAGGTGAGAGCTTCTGACACTTAAAATGAACACAGCATTCACACTTACCATCTTCTTGTAGAGCACAGCAAGGTGTTTCACTGTGTAAGCCAGAGACGGGTGATCTGGGGCCAGCGCTCGCTTCCTGATGTTCAGGGCCCTTTCGTACAGCTCCTCTGCCTTGTCGTAGTTCTTCTTCTCGTTGCTGAGGGCTGCTAGATTATTCAAAGACTGGGCACAGTCTGGGTGGTCAGAGCCGAGAAC
This sequence comes from Zootoca vivipara, assembly GCF_963506605.1. NCBI lineage: Eukaryota > Metazoa > Chordata > Lepidosauria > Squamata > Lacertidae > Zootoca > Zootoca vivipara. Next base: position 12,639,555 of record NC_083287.1, on the reverse strand, counting down.
CCGCTCTCTCATTTCCAGGGAGCGTTTGAGGAAAAGCTCTGCTGTCCTAGAAGCATTTCCGTTTTAAGGGAAACCATTAATCTGCTGCAGCAAGACTAAAAACGCAGAACTGTAAGTGATTTAGTCAATGCATCCATCAATAGACAGGGAATGGTTAGCTCAACCAGAACTTGCAGAACAGTTTGTTTTACCAGTGGTGCAGGATGGTATAATTCTACTCCAAAGCCAGTACAGTGGTGCCTCGCTTAACGAATGCCTTGCTTAACGAAATTTCCGCTTAACGAAAGGATTTTTCGAGCGGAGGTTGCCTCGCTAGACGAATTCGTTTTATGAAAAATTCGTCTAGCGAATCGCGGTTTCCCATAGGAATGCATTGAAATTCAATTAATGCGTTCCTATGGGCAAAAAAAATTTCAAAAAAAATTTCAATGCATTCCTATGGGATTCGCTAGACGAATTTTTCGTTATAAGAAAAGACCCGTGGAACAAATTAAATTCATCTAGCGAGGCACCACTGTATGTTCCGCTGCTGCTGAAGAATCGTGACCCTTCAGTATATTGTACACTAGTAGGAATTTGGCTTGCTTTGTCAACCCTTGACTTTTCCTTCCAAGAAGGAAAAATGTTTCTGCCTAACCATGCTTGCAAGTGCTGGTTCATGCAAGACAGTTTGCTCCACGCATGAGCAATACCCACTGTCCTTAAAACGTACTTGCATATGCAAATGAAATAGATGATCTCGGTCGGTAGCCAGGGACATAGCAATTCCCATAATTGCACCACCACTTACCCCAGGACATGTGATTGCTTAATGTTTGTTGGACCTGCCCTGATACACACCTGCTAATTTTATCAAAAATCAAAGCAGAAATCTCAAAACCCCAATAAGATAATAGACCCTGCATTTAGGTCTTTCCCCTGATGGTCCTGAAGCCATCTGATATCACTATGTGCATAATGTAGGCCTTCTCTACATAACGGACACCATAAAAGTTAGGAGTAGGGTTGAAATTAAGCACACACATTTAGAACACAGCGCCTAACACAGGCTTCCTCAAACTTGGCCCTCCAGATGTTTTTGGCCTACAACTCGCATGATCCCTAGCTAGCAGGACTAGTGGTCAGTGATGATAGGAATTGGAGTCTGAAAACATCTGGAGGGCTGAGTTTGAGGAAGCCTGGCCTAACACATCTGGAAAATTAAGTAGAGAGGGGTTAGGATTGTCCAGCAGATTCTGGTCCGCTACCACGCGTCACCTGCATAAGGATAATGCTGGATGCAAAATTATGCTTCGGTTCAAGCTGATAAAAAACCAAGCTGCCTTGTAACTTTGGGCCACTTCACACCTATCTACACCAGTTTCAAAATCCATGTAGGAAGATTCTTGCACATTGGAATTGCAAATTCTTTTTTGGCCATTTCCTTCAAAAAAAATGGCAGGAAATGCAGCAGTGACATATACCTACAACCCGAGTTTGGATATTTGATGTTCCTTCTTCCACATGGAACACAGGCTACAAAACTTGTATGGCATTGCTCCTGTCAGGAATAATGGTACCCTCCCAGCCAGTTCTAAGAGAAAGGAAGCCATGTAGGTTGTTACAGAATCGCTACTTACTCAAGATTATTTTGGAGGTAGTAGAGAACTCCGAGCTCGTTAAGCGTCCGAGCATTATCAGACGTATCTTTTCCCAAAGTGAGTTCTTCTAGCTGCAGGGCTCGTTGGCGAAGAAGAGCAAATCCATACTAAAAAGGAGATTAAGAAACTCACTGCCTTGACCTTCTATATTTTAAGCCTTGAAATAGCAAAAGCCATATAACAAAGGAATAAAACATTTACCAGGCTTCCTTTACGTCTCACAGCTTTTTGCTGAATTTTTAAGGATTTTTTCCTTAGATGTTCAGCTTGTTCGTATCTAAAATGAATAAAATCAATTACTGTTTTGTTTGACTAACTTACTTACTAAGAGTTCAACAGTGCTTTTAACGGGGGGATATAACCCTTCTTTCCCACCAGGCTAGTGGGAGATCTTGATTTTTTGGGGCTGCAATTTTATGAGAAAGTATTGTCAGGGTTTGTTTCAGTAATGGCCTACATAAGGAGGACGACACAGTAGCCGCCACCGCCTATAAAAAGCCACCCGTGACCTGGGTTCCTGTATAAACAGAAGCACATTTCCTCTTTTCATTCCACTTGCTTCATGGATTACAGAAATTGGGCACAGTTGCAGCTGCCCAGGCAAGATGTGGCACATGGGTGTAATTCGACCACACACAATCCCATTAATGTGAGCATAAATATCTAAACTGGCCCATGGATGGAAGCAAGCATCTGTGAAACCCAACAAAAACAATTCCTTAAAATGTGATTTCAAAAGACCCACAAAATCAGTTGGTACAGATGACAGAAAAGAACAAGGCTACTGGGCAATTTAACAGTATTCTCTGCCTCTCCTATCCCACTCCTCTATAATTTTCTGGGAGATAATTATTATTTTTATTTATTTATTTATTTGTTTGTTTATTTATTTATTTGTTTATTTATTTATACCCCGCCCATCTGGCTGGGTTTCCCCAGCCAGTCTGGGCGGCTTCCAACAGGAAAAAAAATTGATTAAACATTAAAAACATCCCTAAGCAGGGCTGCCTTCAGATGTCTTCTAAAAATCTGGTAGCTGTTTTTCTCTTTGACATCTGATGGGAGGGCGTTCCACAGGGCGGGCGCCACTACCGAGAAGGCCCTCTGCCTGGTAAAATAATGCTGAACACCAAAGCATCATTAGCATACATCCCTTGCCATACCAGGCCGCCTAAAGAGGGGGAGCCTCTCTCCCCAGCCTAACAGCTTCCACAACCTCCTCCCCAAACTACCCTTCCGATGTCCCAAAACCAAATTTCTTTGCCCCATAGGTTTTGCAGCCCAGCTGCCACTCTGGAGCAACATCTTAGGGAGGAGAGAAAGAGAGAGATATGAAGGAGAAAACTGTGCTTACTTGTTCTGTTTCTGATACAACATTGCGAGAGCATCAAGTTCACGAGCGACCCTGAGATGTTCGGTCCCGTAAGCATTTTCGGAGATTTCCAGAGCCTGCTTATACAACTGTTCAGCATTACCATACTTCTTCCATTGCACATAAACGCCGGCTAACTGATGGAGTGACTGGGCAACTCTGGGATGGTCTGGGTCAAGGGCAGTCTCCCGAATCTCCAGTGAGCGCTGCAAAGGAGCAATGGCCTATAAAAGAATATATAATTTTTTATTTTTTAAAAAAATGGGAGGTGGGGGTGCTTAGGAAATTCTATTAAAAGCTCTCCACCTTTCCACCTGCCACTTCCTAGTGGTGCTGCAATAAAATTGCCAGCACATTTGCAAAGCTATGGTTTCAAAGTGGATGGAGAACCATGTGTTGAGATACCTGCATTGTAGTGGGTTGGAGGGGTGGTGCTTGGGCTCCCTTCCAACTCTATGATTCTAGGACTCTGAAAACTTTCCACTAGGTGAATCAAACTGTTTGTTTTACTCCATATAAAAAGGTGGTTCTATACATTGTGAAGGAGGAAATGAAACACTGCTTTCTCTGGGTGTTGGGAGCTGCCATGTACACCTTATACAGGTTTTCCCAATCACTTTCCACAGCTGTGATAAAGCTTTTTAAAAAATAATAGCAAAAATAACGAACTGTTTGAATGAAAACTACAGTTCTCCATGTATCCAGTACGGCACAAAATGGCGTGACACTGTGGGACATAAGGTTTTTATTTGCTCTTCGCCCACCAAATGCACTCACCTGACTGAGAAGACCTAGGTCTTTAAGAAATCGCCCCAGAGTCTCATAAAGATCAGCCAGAGAGATCATGCTTTCTTCCCCCTCGCAGCTTTGCTCGTAAAGTTTAAGGGAGCTAAAATACTCCACCGCCATGGAGCTCTTATCTTTCCCAAGAAGCTGCCAGTAACTCAGTAGTTCTGCAAAATGGCCCCTGCAGGCAAGGAAATATAATGCATGAGAAGTCCCAAGGAGTAAATTCTTAAGCACATTTAATAAAAGTTCTGGCCCCATATAAATACATTTAGTGGACACCTTTGTAACTCCTTATGTTCATCACACTGTGTCTAAAACAGCCAAAGCAGTCCATCAAGGTCTGAAGGTATCGCCCAAGGGCTGTTCATCCCCCCCAAAATGAGCAGCGCATTACTACCCCACATGGGGGAAACTTACCTTCCAAATCCCAGACTGCAGAATCCGGGACCGGCAGCCGTGTGACACCGGAAGTTGCGTCGACGTAACTTCCGGTGTCGCTTTGCCCTTCTATGGGCACCAAAAATGGCCGCCGCTGGCTTCAAAAGTAGCTTCTACGCATGACCGGAAGTGCGTTGACACGACTTCCGGTATCGGCGGCGGCCATTTTTGGTGCCCATAGATGGGCGGGCCGACACCGGAAGTTGCGTCGACGGACTTCCGGTCATGTGTAGAAGCTACTTTTGAAGCCGGCGGCGGCCATTTTTTGTGCCCATAGAAGGGCAATTCAGGAAAAAAATGGCCGCCGGCAGGAGAAAATAACAGAGAAAAACGGGAGACGAAGTGATACGGGGGACCACCGGGAAAAGGTAAGTAAAAACGGGGGTTTCCCGGGGGGGGGAATGGGGTACTTGGCAGCTATGGGGGGAAATAAAGCTCTTAATAACAGTATCCAATTTAATCCTCCTCCTCCAGTTAGGGACCTATGAAGCTACATCATGGTGAGCACTGAACTGATAGGAGGGCTTCTGAATCTTTCTTTGTTATGAGCTGCTTGTTATGAGCCAGTTATCCAAAATGTGTGGAAGTTTTGAGAGAGGTCTCCAGGGCAATACAATGACTCCCCCCCCACCCCTTCACAATCAGTATACATGCCAAATCTTTCACAAGTATACACATGGGCTCTCTGAATTGTCCTTTGCTGCTTAATTCAACTACCTCTAAAACCATATAAAAAGAGCTGCACCATTTAAGTATGTTAAATTATAAACATGTGTGGCTAAAAGGAGTTATCCAGCCTAGCACTGTCTACTCCCGCTGAAAGTAGCTCTCTAAGGCCACGTCTTTCCCAGATCTACTACCAGAGAGTCTTCTCAACTCTATAATGTTTCTGAACTCTTCCTTGTGTGAGCCCAAGACTCATTCTCACCTACAGCTCAGCATGAGCAATCAACACAGCCATTGGTTCTGCCTTATTGGTCAGTCCCCTGCAAGCTGAGGCAAAACACTCTTTAGTTCTGTCCCCCAAATTCTGACGACCACAATCTTTTGCAGAGCCTTCCCCCTTACTACGCATATCAGATTCTCTTTCATTCTCTCCAGACCTGACACAACGGCAACAAAGGTCCTGGCACTTCCCTCTCTTCTGAACCCAGGGCTCCCTTGCACAAGCCAAAAAATATGGGGGAAATAAGGCGCAAAAAGAAAATCTAACCAAAGTCTCAGTTGCTATTCGCACCAAGGAAGGGGAATGAAGAACTCTTGAGCAGCTGGGGTGCTTGAATTAGATACTCACGTTACTTGATATTTCTATCTGGAATGAGTGTGTCTGTATGTATTTCAAGGACTGTGTGCTTATTTAGAAAGGACACACTAGCAATAAGAACCTGCAAACCAAGGCATGGTTAAGCTCTTCTTACCTTTTATAAAGGTTCTGAGACACAAAGAGATTCAGCAGGCACTTCTGCAACTTTTGCCTGTCCCCTTGCTGCTGGAACAACCAGGGGAGTTCATCTGCACTCCTCCAAGTCACTCTCTCTTCGCTGATGGGAGAACAGAAAGCAAAATACAGGGGGTTGATAAAATAGTCACCCACATTGGGCAATATCACAATACATCATCTGCAAAATGCCTTATCTGCATAGAGTCTATCTAATGTATTGGGTTAGATCCAATACTAGTCATAGTCAGAGCAGACCCACTGAAATTAATAGACATGCCTAACTTTGGTGCATTAAATCGTGCCCAGGTCCCAAGTTAACGCTTTGCCTAAATCCATCCACTGAGCCTAAAGCAGAAGTGAAATCTGAGATGAAGACTTTCTGGTCTACAGTTCAGACTTTTAGCCACTGAGTTATAAAAACCATCTGCCAACTATAAGAAATACTGAATTATTTGTTTCTCTAATTTCCTGAAAAGACTACCTTAGTTGCATGGTGAAGTAGTCTATGAGTTTTTCTCTGAAAGTAGCAAAAACATTCTGACCTTCTTCCATGTATTGCAGCTTGACAGTTTCCCAAGCCTAAAAAAACACAAACACAAAACACACAGAAGACAATGGTTGCATTGTATAAATTGCAGCACAATTCTATGCATATCTTTTCAGAAGTCCACAGAGTCCAATTAGACCTACTCCCAAGTGTGTGTGTGTGTGTTACAATGTAATCCTATGCATGTTAATCAGAAATAAGTCATAGTACGTACAATGGGGTTCGGTTAATAAAATAGGTTTAGGACTGCAGCATTAATCTGTCAGATTAGTAAATTGTGAACTGAGGATTTCGAAGTCTCATCAGAGAAAGCAATGAAGAAAAACCAAGGCTGGTACATTGCATAACTTAACTGCTTAATATGAGGCTGGTAAGGCAAGGAAATCCAAAAATCTGGAATGAATTTTACATTAAGAACCTAATTCCTCTTGGGACTTAAAGTCTAATGGAATTGAAGATCCTGGAGGGGTTAAAATGTGGAGTGGGGTTTTTGTGGGATGGGAAGGACAGGGGCAGGGGGGGGGCAAAGGCCTGGAGATGGATTTGGGAAAGAATGGGTGTGGGGTAAAAACTTTAGTTAAAAGGTATTGTTTTGGTTTCTGAAAGACGGTCTTCGAAATCTTGGCATGACAATGGAAACGCTGAACCAATTGGGGGAAAAAGACTTAGGGAGAGGAGATGGAATGTAAATAAGAAGGGGAAAAAAAAGTTATGTTTCCTTAAGGGAGTATAAGAATGGCTTGGAGAGAATCTTTAAGTTAATGTAAATTATTGTAGGTTAAGTGAGGTGTTTAGGCAGAAAGCTGCCTGCCCCCCTCTCCTTACTCTGAGGCACTCAGTGGCAGGGGGTGCTCAGATGGGTGAGGAGGAAATGGAACCTTGGAAGTGCTGTGCTCTGCAGGCACCTCTCCTGGCAGGAGGGGACCTGTGGGAGGGCAGCATGAAAAAGGAGGAGGATTGAGTTAATATTATAAGATTAAGTTTTGAAACTGAGTTGGAAAATTCGCCACTAGTAATCAGAATTTGTTAGGAAAACCATGAGGAAGACTATCGAGGGAGTCGCAATTAAGATGTTAAAATAATAAGAACTGGGAAGTTTGAACTCTTCCCAATTTTCCCTTTGTTCTTTTTTGTTTTTTTTCTCTTTTCTTTTTTTCTTTCTCTTTCTTCTAGGTTTATTAATATGATTATGAAAGAGTTGGGGGATGCAGATCCCCATAACCCCTTCCTCCCTGTTCTCTCAGTGGCAGGGGGGGGATATGGAGGGAGGAGGGAGGGGGGAAGCAGAACTCAATTCACAATTGGACCCCTTTGTTTCCTAAAGCACACGGGTCCTACTGGTGGCAGAAGTGGACCGGTGTGTGGAGGGAAAATGAAGGGACAGTGTTATACTATATGTCTTGTTTGTGTATGCCTTATTTGAAAAATAATAAAAATCTTTTAAAATAATAATAATAATAATAATAATAAAGAACCTAATTCCTCTTGCCTGGGGCATGTCTGTGTGCAAGAGATGGAGGAAGACAAAACTTCCCATCAGGACTGGAACTATAATTTCTCTCCTTGAGCACAAACTGCATGATACATGAAACAGAATGGATCTTAAAAGGTTCTTTTTGTAGAAAATATGTGAAAACGCAAGGGGGAGGAGTGATGTACATATATTCTTTCATTTTGCCTTCTATAAGAAGCTGGCAGGTGTCAGATACCTTTTGCAAGACGAGCATCTTACCTGAAGGTGCCGAAACTTTAACAAGCCACAGCCGTACGTCAAAAAGCACATCTTGTGCAAACTGTAAACTAACGAGGCCAGCACTTCCCATGAGAGAGCAGGACATAGTTCCATCAGTTCTGATTCGCTGACTCCGTTGTGACTAACACTGATGAGGCAAAGTATCTACAGTGCAAGCATACAAATAATTATAATAAAAATCTATCATCCACTGCTTTCTGAGTCTGTCGTGTGATCAGTAATAAATAATACAGCAGCAGCAAAACAAAACCAGTAGATGTTTCAGGGTCAAGCTAAAAAAAATATTGAAACAATTAACGTAATAAGCATTATCATTGAATCTAGACGATGGACAGCTCTCCAGGCTGTTCTGTCTACATCCTTTAACAATAAGTAACCACATAAAAATCTCAGCACAGAGATTAAAATGCGCCTAAACAATATAAGAAGCTTTCAGAATGCTTGACAGACATACAAGATTTTAGATCTAAGGGATTTTGATCTTAGCTCTTTCAGAAGAGTTGACAGATGAAAACATGACTTCAAACTTATCAATTACTGCTTTTGAAAACTCGCTACAACATACCGTAAATTGTGTTTGCTGCAAATCTTTTGTCTTATTAGTATAAATGAAATAGATACTTTATCTGAAGAGACATAACAAAAGATTTTAGCCACCGCAGACTTACAACAGAGCACTGAAGAGAGAACGGATTTATCTTGAAACAAGCACTGACTTTTAAAATGTGTCACACACCAGCCAGCATTTCAGCTGTTCAGAATTTCCTATTTGCCAGACCAAATAAAACTCCATGATAAATCTAATTACATTGAACGTGCATTTGGTCATTGACTTTGGAATTGAAAGGTTTGCTTTTAGATAGCAAGCCAGAAGGCAGGGCCTTCTTCTAAAGCACTTAATTTTGTTTTAATGAAGCCTTGCTTGCATGACCTACTAAATTATAAAGCATGCATGTTGCTGTGCCTATGTCCATGTTCTGCAGAAATTGTGTGTAGTAGTACATGTCCTTGAAACCTGCTGAGATGTGGGAAGGTCTAAAAAAAGTGAGGCCAACATTGCCATGTGGTAACTGTTGTGACGTGGGGTTTGTGATTTCAGCTCTCTTGACAAAACATGCTGGAGACAGTTCTCTAGTAACAGCTCTTTATTAAAGTGAACAAGACTGACTGTGAGGGCAGGAAGGCTACATTTATAGGGACAGGGGACTGGCTAGGAAGGGATACATTTTGGAGGGAACAATATCAGGCAATCACAGTGCTGCCTTTTGGAGGGAACCAATAAGACAGAGGATCCAAATACAGCAGCTTAAATGAACCAATAGTAGCTGTACCCTCTGGAACCAAAAGGCAGTTACTTTATCCTAATGCAAATACAGACAATAATAATACAGATATAAAATCCTTTGACTCAATACACAACACCCCTCCCCCCCTAGTGAGCACAGCAGACGTAATCCCTCAGGTACTGTGGGGTCCTACAACTTCTACTTGATCTCCTGACAACAGGTGTTGCAGGTTCTGGATTGGGTGTTACCTGTGGTGGAGGGGCTGCTATAGGGGTTTCGTCAGGAACAGATGGAGTCCCAGACACCTCAGGGTCCCCGACCTGTACCTCGTCATCCTGAGGACTAGCAGACCCTGGTTCATTTGCTGAAGCCCCTGGTGACTGTACCTCTGGACCATTTTCACTCTGGTCTTGCAGCTGTGCGTCATTAGCCAGGGATGAATTATCTGACTCCTCCCTGCTGAGCGCCCGGCGCCTCAGCTGATCTATATGTCTCTTCCAAACTTGCCCATTTTCCAAGGTCACATAATAGGACACAGGTCCACTAGCCCGGGTGATCACACCGGCCACCCACCGCGGACCTCGTGAATAGTTCCTCACCCAGACCAGATCTTCAGGGGCGAGATACCTTGTTGTGTCAGTCTCAGCCTGGGGGGTTGCTCTTGAATTACAGTTTGGCATTTTATCTGGGTGGACATAATCCAGCACCGTTACCAGTCTTCTACCTAAGAGCAGCTCGGCTGGCGACTTGCCCGTCGCAGTACACGGCGTCGCATGCTGCAAAAATAACATTCGCGCAATGCGAGCCGACCAGTTACCCTCCATTAAGCGTGCAATGGATTCTTTGGCTGTTCTTACCATGCGCTCAGCCTGCCCATTGGAGGATGGGTGAAAGGGCGCGGATGTGACCCCTCTTATAAAGTTATCAGCCAAGAATGCCCTGAATTCTTGGGATACAAAAGCTGCCCCATTATCTGATACAATGGTCTCAGGTAACCCGTGGGTAGCAAACAGCTGCCTCAACACCTTGATTACGGCAGCTGATGCCATGCTAGGGACCATCGCCACTTCTAACCATTTGGAATATGCATCAACGATAACCAAAAAGACCTTCCCTTGGAATGGCCCAGCAAAATCTTTGTGCAGCCGGCTCCAGGGAGTCCTGGACTGCTCCCACCAGTGGACTGGTGCTCTGGCCACTTCTGGCCGCACCTCTTGGCATGCCTTGCATGTTCGTACCCATTGTTCTATGTTCTGGTCCATTCCAGGCCACCACACATAACATCGGGCTAGCGACTTCATCCTGACCATTCTGGGTGTCCCATGTGAAGCGTCTCAAGAACCCTGTTTCTCAGTGGTGCTGGGATGATCACCCTATCTCCCCATAGGAGACAACCCTTATGCATGGACAATTCGTGCTGCCTTGTCGCATAAGGCCTGAATTTTTCTTCATGCGGACCACCTGGCCACCCCCTCCCCACCCAAGTGAGCACACGGGAGAGAACAGCATCTTTCCTCGTTTTCTCAGCTATATCAGTAGCTGTTACAGGAGCCCCCGGAAGTGTTTCTAGCATCATAATGTGCTCCGCCGGAGCAGGATCCTCATTGCTCCCGCCAGGAAGGGGCAATCGACTCAGCGCATCAGCGTGGCACAACTGTTTCCCCGGCACATGGGTCAAGGTGTACTGGAACCCATTCAGGAATATTGACCAACGCAACATTCTGGGGGAGAGAATTTGTGGCGTTTGTTTGTTTGGGTTGAACAACCCTAACAGTGGTTTGTGGTCCGTTTCAATGGAGAAATGGCGACCGTACAAATAATCATAGAACTTTTTGATTCCGGACACAATTGCTAGTGCCTCTTTATCAATTTGAGCATAGTTGCGCTCCGTGGGTGACAACGTACGGGAATAGAAAGAGATGGGCTTTTCCGACCCATCCGGTTCCCTATGACTCAGCACAGCCCCCAGGCCGTATTGAGAGGCATCACATGCCAGGACCAGCGGCTTCGACTCATCATAATGAGCAAGGACGCTCCTGCTACTCAGCATTTCTCACAAGGAGTCAAAAGCCTTCTGCTGCTCCCGCCCCCATCGCCACACAGTCTTTTTCTGCAAAGGTCTATGTAATGGTTCAGCTACCGAAGCTTTCTGGGGTAAGAATGAATGATAAAAGTTAATAAGTCCCAGGAATGACTGCAACTCCGTCTTGTTCTGTGGTCGTGGTGCCTCGATGATGGCCTTAATCTTAGCATCTGTGGGGTGGATGCCTGATGCATCAATTTTAAACCCCAAGAAATCCACAGTTGGCACCCCAAAACTGCATTTTTCTTTTTTCAGTTGCAACCCCACCTCCTTGAACTTGAGCAACACTGCACGGACACACGCAACCAGTTCCTGTGGGTCTTTTCCAGCAATCAAAACGTCATCAAAAAATGGCAAGACCCCCGGCAGACCCCTTAACAGGCGTTCCATGAGCCCTTGAAAAATCCCTGGGGCCACACAAACTCCGAACTGTAATCTGTTAACTCTGAACGCCCCTTTATGTGTGACAATAGTCTGTGCTTCCGCTGATTGTGGGGTTACTGGCAGCTGTTGGTAAGCTTGTGCCAGGTCAATTTTGGCGAACACCTTGCCCCCAGCCAGTTTAGCCAACAGATGTGATACGACTGGAATGGGGTATGAGTTTCCCCTGAGTGCCTTATTGATAGTACATTTGTAATCTGCACATATCCTGACTTCCCCATTTGCTTTAAGGGGCGTGACGATTGGAGTCTCCCACTTAGCAGAGTCCACGGGTGAGAGAACTCCCTGCTTGACCAATTTATCCAGCTCTGCCTCAATCTTGGGTTGCAGTGCAAATGGCACTCGCCTTGGTTTGAGTCGGATTGGGGCCACCCCGGGGTCCAACTCAAAGTCAACTGGGGGCCCTTTATAACAACCCAGTTTTCCATTAAAGAGACCAGCAAATTCCTTGCATAATGCCTCGCTCATCTCAGGGCAGGTTTGGATTGAATTAAGCCCTGAGATACTCAGTCCCAGGGCGGGGAACCAATCAGTGCCCAGGAGACTGGGGCGACTGCCCTTCGCAATCACCAGTTTGAGTACAGCCTGTTTGTCCCGGAACTGTACTCTCACGGCACACATTCCCATAACATGGATGCGGCCTGCTGAGTACGACTGCAAGGTTGCCGGGAAGGGCTCCAGAGGGGGCAACTTACCCCTGGGGAAGAATGTCTTCGCAGTCTGGTCCGACACGATGGTGAATGCAGATCCGGAGTCCACCTCCATGTCGCACTGCTGACCCTCAATCTTCACCTTGACGTGTGCCTTGCCTTGCGCTGGAAACTGCACGGCCCTCCCGTTGATCTCCGTTACGTAGTGGCAGTCCTTTAGAAAATGAGGTGCTGTGGGCGGTCTGCGATGCTCCAGTCTAGGTGCTCCTGTCGCTCCCGACACCGCCGATCTACAGACCCTGGCGATGTGACCCGTCTTTCCGCACGTCCGGCACATAGCATCCCTGAAACGACAACTCTTCCGCTCATGGTTTCCGCCACAACCTGGGCAACTGCCTCAGCGATCTTTGTGCACTGTGCAGGCCTGACGCACCAACTCAACCCCACGGACTGGGCTCTGGCTCGGAGTAGCCTCTAGCTCGTCCATGGCATGCGCAACTTCTATCTGTGGCTTAGTGGCCTTGCGACTGGCATCAAGCTCCTCTCTTTCATAATTCTCCGTGGCGGTGGCCTCCTTCAAGGCTGAAGCAAGGGTAACCTCTTCTTTAGCCACGATGCGTCTTCTGGCTTTCTTGCTGCTCAGACCACCAATAAACCGATCCAGGAGAGTCTCTTCCAGATTTTGGAAGCCGCAGTGCTGAGCGAGCTTCCGGAGTTCAGCCAGAAATGCGGATACAGACTCCCCAGCATGCTGCTGCCTCTTATGGAACTCCATCCGCCGGGCCATCTTGGTCTCAGTAGGCGCCAAGTGGCTTGTTAGGCAGGCAAGAATATCTTTGAGAGATGTCTCACTCAGCTTCGCTGGAGCAAGTAATGCCTTGGCCAGCTTGAAAGTCTCGGGCCCACAGTAGCTCAGGAATGTGGCCCTTCTTTTGCTGGCATCGGTGATCCCTTGAGCCACTGCAAAGAACTCGAAGCGTTCGACGTAGTCTTCCCAGGTGTGGGGCTCTGATGGCTGGAAGGGCTCCAATACCCTTGGACTCTCCATTGTCCTAGCGGGCAGGGTCGTCTTCTCAGCTGGCCAGTGAGTCTTGTTCTCAGCTGCAATCCGGACTCTGAGGCAGGGCTGTGTTTAACCGCTCCTCAGCATTCCGGATCCCACCTTCGTCGCCAGTTGTTGTGACGTGGGGTTTGTGATTTCAGCTCTCTTGACAAAACATGCTGGAGACAGTTCTCTAGTAACAGCTCTTTATTAAAGTGAACAAGACTGACTGTGAGGGCAGGAAGGCTACATTTATAGGGACAGGGGACTGGCTAGGAAGGGATACATTTTGGAGGGAACAATATCAGGCAATCACAGTGCTGCCTTTTGGAGGGAACCAATAAGACAGAGGATCCAAATACAGCAGCTTAAATGAACCAATAGTAGCTGTACCCTCTGGAACCAAAAGGCAGTTACTTTATCCTAATGCAAATACAGACAATAATAATACAGATATAAAATCCTTTGACTCAATACACAACAGTAACCCTCTGTGCAACAGACTACGGTAAAATTGTTATAACCAACTGAACATGGTGACGAAAGGTGGGAATCTACCGTAAATGTGGATTTTACACTTTGGATTTGGGGCCATTGAGCTTACCCTGTGCTTTTCATTTTACTAATGAAAAACTGTTTCTATGAAAGTACATACACATCCCCCCCCCAAAAAAGAGAGCTTCTTTAGACTTCGTAACTTGCCTCTTTCATGAGGTTTTTGTCTTTTTCACTTTTCAAGGATTCTTCGACTGAATTCAGAACTAGCTTGTACAGCGACACTGTGTCTTGGCACTGCAAAAACCTCTGAAGGATTACGTCGATGTCTTCTGCACTTCCGGCACTGGGAAGGGGGAGGGGGGAAACAAAGGATTCATTTCACCTGAAACCAAGTATTTAAATGAATTACTACAGAAAATGACTATTTATTATGGACTTCAGTCACTGTTGTGCCCAGCTGGGAAAACATCTGCTGGTGTATGTTTCTAAATTTGGTTGGGGGGGGGATGGGAATCAAAATATCAGGCACAAAGCAAAAGCCTTCAGGTTAAAAAAAATACTATAAAGTAAGAGTTTTAAGGGTTTTTTTTAAAAAAAAGATTAAAACTACTAACACAAAAACACTTAAAGCCAGGCAGATATTTATTATATTCAAGCTGAGTCATAAGTTAAGTATAAGAAAAATAAGGATTGTTCATAAACATCTGTGCGATGAATGTTTTATGGTGTGATTCAAAAAAGCCTTGCTGCAGACACTTGTCAAGAATTACAACCGTTTCTTTGCTTGTTTTTCTTTGCAGATTTTTCTTCTCCCTCCGGACAACTCATTGTCATCCCACCACCAATCCCCTGGCTCTGAGTCTTCTTCCCTTGGGGGGTTCCCCAGCTGGTGTCTCCCCACCCCCACCCCATTCCTCTGCATCCAGCCAGTCCATGGCACAAGGTATAAACCAGGGGCTGCAATTTCCAACAAATACATCAGGTTTTTTAACAAGCCCAATTCAAACCATGGGATGTGAAGCTGGTTTGTTTAACTAACCAAAGTCGGTTTTAACCAATGATCTCTGGGTGCACATGCAACAAGCCAGGTTTTGTGGAAAGTGAAATTAGACTTTGCCCAAGTTTAATGGGAAGAGGAAGGACATCATGAATCCGCAGAAACTCCTTTGTCCTTGCGCTAAACCATGGTTTCAGTGTTACATTCTAATCGGGTCATAGTTTAAACTAGGGAGAGTTCCCTCCAGTTCATATGTCATGATAAACTATGGTTAGTTTTAAACAGGAAGTGGATGTTTCAAAACTCCGGTTTTGCAACTGCACTTAAGGAGAAAGAAGATGGGGGCAACCAAGTCTGAGTCTTGTTCCTTATAATATATTAAATTTATAATTTATTAAATTTATATTCCTCTGGGGAAAGGATCTTAAAGCCCAGGTCAGTTCATATGCAGCACTAAAACAATATTGTAGCATTATATCTGAATCAGGCCACTGTGAAATCTAGATCCCCCTAAAAACAGTAATGAAGTCCCATTGAATTTAGTGGATCTGGATTCCAAAAACACAGCTTTTACCTTTTAATCCACAGTATTTGGTTACAGAACACATGCGAAGCACTACAGTTTCTGTATTCTTTCAACATACCCAGCCATCATTCTGCCCAAGAGAGTAACATACAGGGCACTGCAAGTTGTAACAGAATGACCATGTTTCTCAAGCTTCTTCTCCTAGAGTAGGTTTGAACACAAACGTTAAGTATTCTATGAAGATCTGAAAATTCTGCACAAATACACAGGCTGAAGGAGAGCACAAGAACAGCAACACATTGTGGGTAGTATACAAAATATACTCAAGACAGTGCAATGTAAATTATATGCCTTCTTATTTTTAAAAAACAATGTAAACACATTACTGTATCAATTGCCATCATTCTAGATGACGATCTTTTTTGCAGTACGGAAAAGATAAAAAAAACAGGACAAACTAGAGTGTAGCTTGCTGAGCTTATTTATGTTATATTGTCTACAAACTGTCACACTCATAGAAATGTTTACTCACAGGAAACTCATTCCGCAATCTTTTTTTTTTTTACCGTTTTAATTTGAAGAATGCAGTGATTCAATTCAGACATCGCGTCAAACCATTGTTTACACTAATAGTTTAGAACCCAAACCATGTTTTTTCAAGCCATACCAGCAAACCATGCTTCACAGTGACTTGCTTACTATTTTCTCCATCTGCTAAATACCCTGATTTCTAAAGTACCGTGGCCTCTTGAGGTACAACAATTACTATAACTAGGTTTTTGTCAAAATTACTCTGGCTATAGTGTGCAAAAACCACTTTAAACTAGTTTCTAGTTTGCTGCCTGATCACAAACCATGATCTGCCAATTCGGACGTACCAGACCATAGTTTAGCTGCCTTTCATTTGATGAGATATTTGGGTTGAACTAATGACGGCTTAAGTGATAGTAAGGTGAAAAATGTTGCTAACTCTTTTTGGCAAATAGATATGTAGATGATCAGAATTCTCTCTCCTTGTTCATTTATCTAACACTACAAAAGCCAAAGCTTTGCAGAGTGGGGGCTGGTGTGGTCCAGTGGTTACACTGTTGGACCTGGGAGACCAAGGTTCAAATAGCCACTGGGTGACCTTAGACTAGTCAAGCTCAGTGTAGTCAACCCCACATGGTTATTAAGAAGACAAAACGGGTGGGATCCTTGCAGAAAAGGTAGGAAAGAAATGCAAGCACACAATTATATGCAGATAACCAAATAATTCCAAAGGGATTTTATGCATGATGGATCGAGCCCTTTGAGTGAAGTGCGCAGTTATTGGTTTCCCACATTTTACAGCATTTTGCTTCATTTTAACAAATAATTTAGTTACCCAGGTGGAGCTTTAGGAGTTTTCTTCTTGAGTCAAGGACTCTCACTATGACGGCAGATAATGTCTCCCAGGCTAAAGCATTCGCACATATATAAAGAACCAATACCTGTTCTTTTGTCAGCTTCAGGTCCGCATAGCTGCATTCTTCATTAATGAGAGATTTCACATCCTTTGCATTCAGTGGATCGAGATGAAGGGTTGGCCACAACCTTTCAGTGAGAGAGTGGGAAATCACTTCCTTAGCTGGCAATGCAGCATTTGTAAAGAACAGATTCAAATACTAGAACAGTATTTTAAAAAATAAAAATAAAAAATCTAATGCACAATTTGAAGCCTTTACTATTGAGCTTTGGGTGATAATATAGTTTTGATCTATGCAGTCTGACTATACCAAAGTACTGCAAGTAGATGCACTCCTCACCCAAGATTAGTGCACAGGAGATAAAAACTTTTTTTTTGAGATAATGGTTGTATTTCAAAGCCATAAATACGGAGGAGGCTTACCATTCTCTTCTAAGAGAGAACACTTAGAAGTGAAGTTACAGGGAACCAGGCAGAGGGCCTTCTCGGTAGTGGCACCCACCCTATGGAACATCCTCCCCTCAGATGTCAATGAGATAAACAACTACTGTACTTTTAGAAGACATCTGAAGGCAGCCCTGTACAGGGATGTTTTCAATGTTTGAGGTTTTTTTGTGTTTAAATATGTTGTTGGACAGTGTTCTCGAAGCTACCAACATGAGTCTGACCAAACTGCGGGAGGCAGTGGAAGACAGGAGTGCCTGGCGTGCTATGGTCCATGGGGTCACGAAGAGTCGGACACGACTAAACGACTAAACAACAACAACATGTTGGGAATCGCCCAGAGTGGCTGGGGCAACCCAGTCGGATGGGAGGCATATACTGTAATAATAAAACCTTCACCATCACCATCAAAAGAAAAGCAGTCAGGTTTCTTCCTGCTTCTAGTATTGCTCTATTGCTGGAAAAATTGAGACATGGAAATGTCCAGATTAATTCTATACACACTTTCCTAAAAGTAAGGCACACTGAACACAAAAAATAAAATTTAGCTTTCCAGTTCCTGGGTCTATCAATGATTCATAATTCAGGCTTGGGTGCATAGGGGTTCCTGTTTGAATGCAGTTCTATGTGGAGACGACATTGCATATCAAAAGCTTTAAGGCAAGGATGAATCACAACCTAGCCTTCTCCCCCATGAGACAGCTTTAAAATGCATGGCATTTTTTTATATGAGAGCAAGTGCACTCTGCACTCTGAAGTGCCAGAGTCCCAGGATCACATGCCTTTTCTGAATCATCTCCTAGGTCTCTTTCAGGTCAGTTCATCCCTCCCTCCCCCAGCAGGAAAATGCAACGTGGCTCCCCCTACATCTCTCTCTTGCCCCATTCCTTATATTGGGAAAGGGTGTCATGCTGCAAGCGTCGTTTGAGCATCAAGTTTGTGACTGAAGAGGCCTCTTGCAGAATACCATTTGTTGATGACTTAAAGGCACCTCCTGACTCCTGCCAACTAAACAGTTTAAACAGATTGCTTTTGAGC
This sequence comes from Zootoca vivipara, assembly GCF_963506605.1. Taxonomy (NCBI): domain Eukaryota; kingdom Metazoa; phylum Chordata; class Lepidosauria; order Squamata; family Lacertidae; genus Zootoca; species Zootoca vivipara. Next base: position 12,621,123 of record NC_083287.1, on the reverse strand, counting down.
ATCTCCAGAAGAAACTTACCTCCATGCTGGGGGACAAGTTTCAACATTCACAGACACTACAACCCTCACATTCACTGGCAGGGGGTCAATCAGCCATTTCATATGCTTTTCAGCTTGCTGAGAAACAAAGAGTTGAATTCAAACTCATAAACATGCTGAATAGAACACAGATTTCACCCCACCGCAGGACAACTGTTACACCCCTGATTTTTCCCTTTCAGCAGCCCCCATAAGTCACAAGTGCATGGATTTCCTATAGCCTCCCACAGGAGGAAAATTGTGCAGTGCTAGATTTATGTATAAGCTAAACAAGCTATAGCTTAGGGCCCCACTCTCTTGGGAGGGGGGCCCAAAAAATTAAAGGGGAAAAACTGGATGTACATTTCCAAAATATAAGATAAAAAACAAATAAAATAAAACCTACATACAGCAACAGTGTTTTGTGTTGTGTAGGCTCCTATGATGTAAGTAATGTAAGTAAGCCTGCTAGCCTGCTCCCTAAAATATCACTGGTTTCCTCATTTCTGTATATAGGGTGCCTACATTCTGCATGTGCAAATGGCTTTAGCTACCTATTAGGTCCATAAATTACCATATAGCATATATTCAACACAAAAATCAGCGACAATTTGTTGTTGACAAAGGACAGCTGGACATAAAAAGGGCCCCATTACCGTCAGTAGCTTAGGGCCCTGAAATGGGGCACATGTTTTCACTTTCCAAGTTTATGTATCTGTGGCCGCTGGGATTGCAGTAAACATCTATAAGCGGATTCCCCCCACCCCCTTCTACATAATGTGTTGCAAAAGTCAGTGTTGTGTTCTAGGCCCACCACTCCCAAACTTAAAAAAACCAGAACCCACTTCAATAATATTGAATAAGCATCATCCATTAGCAACGAAAAGGATGAATGGTAAAATAGCTAATGCACAATAATCAATACAATTCTAAATTCATTTTTCAGTAGTTATCAAGTCAAGTATACTGCAAATGTTACCTGGATCCGATCAATAGAGTCAATAATTATTATAATGCCACCTTGGTGGTGAGCAGAAAGTTTCTCCAGCCAACGAGGAAATTCTTCTAATAGCTTTACTGGATCGAGTGTCAAAGGTGAGACTGACCAGGAATGCTGCATAAGCTACAACAGTGTAAATGAGAGTAAAATACTGTATGCTTTACCTAATTGTTGATGAAGCAGAGACACACAGAAACAGCAAATTAAAGGCAATATATGACCACATGCTATTTCTTGCATTTTCCTTGTAAAGAGGACCGAAAAGTGGATTAAAATAGCCTTCTGTTTAAATCTGTTTTATTAAAAATAAGATGAGCAATTCCTTCCAGAGATACGTGAATGATGCTGCAATTAAATATAGTCTTTTATGATGTGTCAGGATTGAAGAGCATTAGGTTGGTTTTATTCTCCTTTCAGGAGAATAAATATTTCTCCTTTCAGGAGAATAAAGTATTGAGAATTATGCTATCCCTGACTGCCCAGTCCTATAGATTTGCTACAAATTGTTGCTTGCATCGTAATAGGTTGTGGTATATAGGGCTGGGCAATGTCTGCTTTTCAACATTGTGACAAATCACCAGCTAAACATTGTGATAAATCACCAGCTAAACATTGCGATATACCGATATATCACAATGTCTGAAATAAGGATGGAGCTATGTAGAGACATCGGCTGGCTTCACGGTTTTTCCTGCATCGTGATTTTTGCCAGCACCTCCTCTTGTGATTTGCTCCCTGCTGCAGGAGGGGAGAGGTGAGCTGGCAGAGTTAACAGGGGCTGCAGGAATCGAGAGAAGAAATGGCTGGCTTCGCGGTTTTCCCCACATTGTGATTTTTGCATAGCACACACATGCACAGACACATGATTGCCAGGTCAAAAATTATGAAACAGATACCACAATATGGACTTTGATCTGGTTTTGGATGATATATCGCCCAGCCCTAGTGGTATCCTATTAAAACTTCTTCCCAGTGGGGCTGAATAGCCCGTAGAATGCAGAACAGGTGGATGGGTAGAGAAGAATGTTGATTTACTGGCTCAGATTCAGGGAAAGGGATCTCTGTCGTTACAACTGCTACGACATCACTGTTCTTGTCCCAGTGGTTGACCTGGCATTTCCCAGCATATGAGGAACCACACAACATTCTGGGTGGCAGGGAGAGGGGACCAAGGACCCACGTATGAAATCAATGCCAAGCATAATGAACAATCGTCTTTTTTATTATTTTAAAAAAAGAACATTCATATCTTTAAACAACTGCTACACTTATACTTTGCAGAATGGCTTCCATATGGTTCCCTTCCCAGGCAGCTCACAAGGCCAGAGCGGCCCAGCTTCAATAGTAGACGCTGATTCACTTTGCCTTCACACTACTTTCGGGTCCCTGAAATAGGGTATTATTTTTAAAATATGAATGCATGTATCTAAATCAAGAGAGACAAACTCAGCAGCAGTGCAGTGTGCTGCCAACTGAAAAACGCCGACTGGGTTTGCCTGGAGCCTCAAACACATGAAATACCACCTGTCTCTTCTTTTTTGTCCAGATGGCTGGGAATAGCCAGGAAAACATATTACTCAGTGCATTAACTCTCAGGGTGGTTGTTGTTGTTGTTATGAACTAACTGGTATTCCTAAGATATATACTGTATATATTTCAGTGCCACAGAGATTGTTTTTGCAGTTTCATGGCATTTGAGACAAAGCAGATATTGATCACGTCCGAATATCATGCAAAGTCAATCTGTGGCTGGCTCCCAAGAAGGAAAATGCAGCCCACTTTGCTCTGCCACATGTTTTGGGGGTCAATTCAGCACTCCAGCTAAGTCAGCATTTAGCTTAGCATGTCATCCAAAACCAAGATCATGGTTAAGGCCTCTTCTCCTCAACCACAACCTGTAACCATAGACCAAATCTTGGCTACACACCATGGTTAATGAGGAGAGGCCTTAAGTGTGGTCCAAGGTTCAACAACATGCTAAGCCAAACCTTTGCTTCACTGCAATCCCGTGCTGAGCTGAAGGCCCAGGGAGGAACAAAATGGGAATGACCTCCTTGCCAGGGATCAGAATGTTCACAGTACACCATACGACGGCTTATTGTGAGATGCAAATCAGGCTACTAAATTCAATCAAATCAGAAATTCAAGGTCCATTAATACAAAATAGTTCTCGACTTCTTTAGCACACAGGCATTCAGGTCCTTAAAAAGACTTTGACGATTCTGCCCTGCCCAATATTTATTTTTTAAATACCTTTAAAGTGAGACGTCTGAGAATCAGCGCAGGCTCTGAACTGCTAGACAAAGGTTTCCCAACGAAATGATATAGGATGAGAGTATTTGGCGAATGCTTCTGTTGCAACTGAATCCTAGGGAGAAGGTGGAGAGAGAACAAGGGAGAAGATGGGTTTCTCGTGAACATACATTTTCAAAGTTGCATTATGGCATCTAAATGGTGCCGCTGATCTTTTGGAATGTTAGTTTTACTGCTTTTACTGGTTTTAATATTTTGAGACGGCTGTATTTTAATGTAAAAAAAAAAAAAAGAGCAGAGAAGGACGATCAGTATACGGGAAATATTGGGACCAGTATAGGAATGTAGGAAGCTGTATAGGAATGTGGGAAACCATTGGTCCATTTAGCCCAGTACTAGTTCCCAGGCAGGGTTCATTCCCAGCCCTGCCCCAGGTGCTGGGCCCTCAAACTCGAGACCTTCTGCATGCACAACATGTGTCCTGCCACTGGGTTTGTTGACAGCACTTACAAATGCATCGCGCTTTCAGGGGGCGTTAGCCAAATTGACCATTCTGACCATCCATGACCATTCTGGCCATGACAAACGGATGAACAGGAGCAGCCAACTGCCTGGACTTAAAGCCTGTACACCATATTATTCGGAGACAACCCACTCTGTCCGAAGGGTATTCGTGTTTATGGGGCTTGTCAGCCAAATGATTTCTCTCAACAGGCAGAGGTAGTTAATCGGTGGGTGAGGAAGGTCTGTGCCACCTCAGACCTGCTCTTCAACCATTTTGAGACCACTAAAAAGGGGCAAAAAACCTGACCCTGCAGTTATTAGGCATGTGCAGGATTTCCTTCCTCCCCTCCCCAACCCATAGAAAGGCAAAACACTTGGGAGTGGCCACAATAGAAGCAGGACAGAGAACCTGTGGCCCTCCAGATGTTGCTGGACTACCATCCCATCATCCTCAACCGTTGGCCTTGCTGGAAGGGGTTGATGGGAACTGTAGTTCAGCAACAGCCGGAAGGCAACAGGCTGTCCACCTGTTGCTTGAAAATAGTTTCTCTTGGCTTCCAAAAGGTTGAAGAGAGGACCGTGCTTTTGAACATTTGCAGAGTACCTTCTATCTACCAGGATTATTTCTATCCAAGAGCTATTTTGTGGGCTTGGGACTTCTTACTCAGCAGCATCCATGGGATTTAGGCAGGGAAATCAACACCCAGAGGACCATGGCATCCCCCATCTTTGCTATGTAACATGGGGGGGGGAGGTGTTTAAAAAAACTGAAAGGAGGAGGAGGAGACACAGCATGAACAGACCCCCCGTTCCTCTATAGGAGCTAGAGTCGAGTTTTGACTCCATTTTGCAAAAGAAGGTCCCAAAGAAATACTAACTCTGCTCTAGTCAAGGCAATTGCTCCCCCATTACGGCACCTTAGCTGTCATGCTAGGACTGGCATATCTGGTTCATCTCTGAAAGGCTGCTCTTGTCTACTTTCTCTGTTATATCCTGCAACTTTATTGGGTACAACTATGGTGGTGCTGTGGGTTAAACCACAGAGCCTAGGGCTTGCCAATCAGAAGGTCGGCGGTTTGAATCCCCGCGATGGGGTGAGCTCCTGCCAACCTAGCAGTTCAAAAGCACGTCAAAGTGCAAGTAGATAAATAGGTACCGCTACAGCTGGAAGGTATACAATGTTTCCGTGTGCTGCTCTGGTTCGCCAGAAGCGGCTTTGTCATGCTGGCCACATGACCTGGAAGCTGTACACCAGCTCCCTCGGCCAATAATGAGAGATGAGCACCGCAACCCAAGAGTCGGTCACAACTGGACCTAATGGTCAGGGGTCCCTTTACCCTTTACCTTATGAGGACGGGGGTAATATAAAAAGAAACAAGGAAAACATTTAAAAAGACTATACCATTTTGACAAAAGGAGAGATTTTCCTGAGCCTGGTCCTCCAGACACGAGAAGGGGTGGGATTGGTGCTGGGGCTGCCACCAAGTCATTCAGGCGTTCGTAATACTGCAAACAAAAACCAGGCGTTGTAACAAAGAGCTCTGGGGTTAAGTCGAGAAACAGAGTGATTCAAAAATCTAAGCATCTACTTGATCTTGAGGCTCTGTGTGATATAAGAAGAAGATATAACAGCATATTGGGTCCCCCCAAACGCTCAGTGCTAACCACATTGACTCGTAAGTCACACTGAATTTAATTGGCTTGTGTCCGCATTAGTATTATTAATGACACTGTCTTGATCACAGATTAGCTCACAAACGTAGTAGCCACATCACTCAGCAGAGGCAGAGCTGAGCTAAGCTTACTTTCTCAAATACTGGCCCCATTCATGCACCACATAGTTAATAGGTTACTATGATAAGAGGGCTCTTTTGCTCACGACTCATGCACAGAGGAAACAAATAATGACTGCTGGCTTTGTGCTTATGCCTGAACCAGGGTTCATTGTTTGTTTCCTCTATGCATGAGTGGGAGGAGCAAAATAGCTCTCCAAGGCACGATCACAGCAAACTATTAACCATCATATGCAAACCACATAAATATTTCACAAGTAGACTTGGATGTCTGGATGCTTTTGCCCCCCCCCCTTTAAAGTCAGATATTCAATTAGGTGACTCTCACCATCACTTCATTGAAAGTGTCATAGCACACGCTCTTATAACTAAAAGATTTAGTATGGTTCTTCAAAATTCTGGAGGGAAAGCTCTGCGTTTAGCCTATGCCGCTCCCAACCAAAATGCAGAATCTCCTCTTACAGCCAATATACTGTACTGAAATTCAACATACCCAGAAACAGGTGCAATCCTTCCAACATTGGTTTATGTAAAAGTGATAGAAAAGATACATCAGCAAAACTCTTAAATTCACTTAGCATGAAACAATTTCTTCCAATGTATGACTTTTTGAACTCTAGGAGCACCACTATTCCGTGAGCTAACATGAGTACATTTCCCCCTTCAAATATGCTTTCTGGAGTCTTGGAAGCCAAGCCATTATACACAATCCAGGCCCCTGCGCATGCTCCATTGCACAAGCAGCTCCCCTGTGCATGCGCTGCCTCTTGATTAAAACACAGAGGAAGCACACCTCCATGTGCAAAGGAATGTATGCACAGAGTTGGTGCCCTTCTTGCCAACCGTTTTCTGTTTAGAATTCCTGGGCCTGAAAGAAACCAGTGGATTGCAGCAACAGGGTATAATAATAATAATAATAATAATAATAATAATAATAATAATAATAATACAGTGGTGCCTCGCTAGACGAATTTAATTCGTTCCACGGGTCTTTTCTTATAACGAAAAATTCGTCTAGCGAATCCCATAGGAATGCATTGAATTTTTTTAAAAAAAATTTTGCCCATAGGAACGCATTAATTGAATTTCAATGCATTCCTATGAGAAACCACGATTCGCTAGACGAATATTTCGTAAAACGAATTCGTCTAGCGAGGCAACCCCCACTAGAAAAAACCTTTTGTTAAGCGGAAATTTCGTTAAGCAGGGCATTCGTTAAGCGAGGCACCACTGTAATAATAATAATAATAATAATAATAATAATAATACAATTTTATTTATACCCCGCCCTTCCCGGTTTAAAAACCGAGCTCAGGGCGGCTAACAGCAAATATAAAACATGAAAATGTGACTTAAAAACAGCATAAAATACAACATAAATGCAGCGTCAATGTCAATAAAATTAAAAAATTCAGGGTTCATTTTTTTTGGGGGGGAGAACCCCAGTCAGTAAACATCGCTGGCAGAATGAGCATGATTGCTGGAAAGCACTCAGAAAACTTTTGTCTGGGAGCAGCCTAGACTTAAGGTAAGTTTTTATACTTGTTACTTAAATAGTAAGGAAGCATACAGCCAGCTGGAATACGATCATTACACTTCCTCCTTGGTATAGGCACATTTGGCATTTGTCCCAAAACCAACCCAATCGTCTGCCTGAGACATATGGCCTCCTTCAGCCTGAGGACTGAGTGCCTCCGGGGATGTTTGCACATCCCACTCCTCTTGCAAGAGTGGCAGCCCTGCTGCAAGTGAAGGAAAACAGACACAAACACTTATGTGTGCCTTAAAATAGGGCACAAACTTACTTTCTCAAATCCTAGCTCTGAAGTTGAACTGGATGCCTGCTGGAATGCCTCCATCTGTTCCTGTTCATCGTGCGCATCCCACAGCACGTCTCCAAAAATTTCCTCTTCGGGAATGGAAGGCTCGGCACTGTCTGTTGCACCCTTCCTTTCCAGCTGTGTAATTTCACAGCCCAGTATATCCTATGTTAGCAGAAAAGCAAATCCTATGAAGAAGAAGTGAGTGACTCTTGCCCACGAAGTGGTCAGTGCCATCCATTATTGTGAGTGAGTTTGGAAGGGGGGGTGGGAATGCTCAGCTATATATTCCTCAGGGACGCGGGTGGCACTGTGGTCTAAACCACAGAGCCTAGGGCTTGCCAATCGGAAGGTTGGTGGTTTGAATCCCCACGACAGGGTGAGCTCCCATTGCTCTGTCCCAGCTCCTGCCAACCTAGCAGTTCAGAAGCATGCCAGTGCAAGTAGATGAATAGGTACTACTGTGATGGGAAGGTAAATGGTGTTTCCGTGCACTGCTCTGGTTTCTGTCACGGTATTTCGTTGTGCCAGAATCAGTTTAAGTGACGCTGGCCACATGACTCAGAAAGCTGTCTGTGGACAAATGGTGGCTCCCTCGGCCTGAAAGAGAGATAAGCACCACAATCCCATAGTGGCCTTTGACTAGACTTAACCATCCAGGGGTGCTTTACCTTTCTTTCTTTTTTTACGATTTCAGGGTAGTTACGGAATCAAATCATGATTTCAGATCTTTGCTAGTTCTCACCAACCATAGTTCAAGCAACCCACAGCTTCCCAAAGTTTGGATATTACTGAAACCTGCAATTAGTTGGTTTCCCCCTCTGGCTTTAAATAAGATGCTTTTAAATACGCTTTAGATATGCATATAATAATACAATGTGTGAAGCAACCCCAATTTATGGAAACGAAAGTCAAGAACCCCATGTCGATTTACTCCTTTTTTAAAAATAAAAAATATCACAGCATTTATATGCCGCTTTCCCACCAGCCAACTGGCTTTTGGGGGAAATACCTGTTTTATGGTCTTTTCCACATAATTATAGACTTCACGGGCTCCTTCCTCTTCTCCTCCCATATGGCTGATGATCTGGGGTAGGAGGAGAGAGAAATGATTCTGAAAAGACTACATCTCCAGACAGAAGTAGGTTATTTTTACAGGCCTTGGGCATCTTATTCAGCAAATATTTGCACACTTAAAAAAAGAAAGAAAAAAAGAAAGCCAGTTCAGCATACTACTCTCCTAGGCAACAATAATTAAATCTCCTGATTCCATAGGAAGCCTAGATGAGCTACTGTTTTCCTTTTAAAAATTGCTTCGTTACAAACATACACAAACTTATTTACATTTTAAAATTAAATTTAGCAAAAAGAATTAAATGGGGCTGCTGCTTTTCAAAGGGTGTGGATCATCCGGCCAAGCTGCATATTTGGATGAAGGGCTGTATTTAAAATTTGCACCACTATGGAATAACCAGGCATGTGGGTGGCACTGTGGGTTAAACCACAGAGCCTAGGATCCCCAGAATGGGGTGAGCTCCCGTCACTCGGTCCCAGCTCCTGCCAACCTAGCAGTTCAAAAGCACGTCAAAGTACAAGTAGATAAATAGGTACCGCTCCGGCAGGAAGGTAAACAGGAGCTGTACGCCAGCTCCCTCGGCCAGTAAAGCGAGATGAGCGCCACAACCCCAGAGTCGTCCGCGACTGGACCTAGCGGTCAGGGGTCCCTTTACCTTTACCTTTTATGGAATAACCACCCAACAGCCATTTCAAACTCAGTAATTACAAAGGGAAGGAATGACAGAAGACAAAATGAATTGCTAGTATTGCAAAGGGAAGAGAAATTCGAAGTATCTTCATTCTTTTAATGAAATTAATTTTAAAGACAGAACATTTTTTTCATAACTGCACTACATAAACACAAGCACATTTTGAAGGCCCAAAAAAATAAAATAAAAAATATTCCTCATTAGGGCTCAGGGTGAAAAAGATTACTACCACAGCAATCTTAGAAGCAATATCTCTTTTTGGAAACCTCAACCTTTTATCTACTAGATATTAAAGACAGAAATAACTCTTGTAGCATGACAACAGTACACAGCTATCTGGGAAGCAAAATTGATTTGGGATTGCACGATCAGGTAGTATCCAATTGCCTGAATGTGGGCTATTCCATTATCTTCCTGTGTATGCACTATCCTTAAAAAAAATTTTTTTAAGGCGTCATATACAACTTATGTTAACATCAGCTTCTACATAATAAGAAAACTGATAAACGTACCAACCTTCAGCACACTCTCATTACCTTTGTCTTGTTCACATAACGAACTTGCTCAACTAATCGCTGCACAGAATCTGAACTGACTTGTCCATCTTCCAGTCGGTGGCAAATAAGCCGGGGCTTCCCTTCAGGGTTTTTCAAGAAGGCTTCTTCGCACTCATCCAGCAGGCAGCTAGATTTAAAAACCAGCATTTTTGTGCTAGATACTATTCTGCTGTAGCACACAGTTTTCATCAACATCAGCCCCAAGGGTGCATTTTTTTCTACAAAAGGCTCCAGTCAAAAAGGGACAAGCCTTTTTTATCACAAAAGAAGCAACATGCCTTTAAAAAACTGAGGGCAAAACGTCCTGAGATTCAGAGTTGTAAAGAAACAAACATAAATAAATAAAACCAAGTGGGTCTGTTAAGGAAAACTACCCTTAGGCTGCAATCCTATAAACCCTATTAAACACAGTAAGTAGGCATTAGATATTGTGCTCTTAGAATTCTTCCTAAGAAGAATGCTGGTGTATACATTTGATTAAAGTAAGCGCACTTCAGAGTATGTTAGAAAACCTGAGGTGCTGAGACAAGCTGAGTTTTTAAACCTGGTTTAAGGCAGGTTCTGTATTCAAGTATTTAAAAACAAAACTGATTGAAAATATATTCCATATACCCAGGAACATCTTAGTGACATACCGGTAGTCTTCTTTTACTGATGTACCGTACTTGCCTGTTTCTGCTTAACAGTCTCCTAAGCTGCTAGCTCACCTTGGCAAATTTAGATGCAGGAACAAAATGGCTAAAGAGCTTTTCTCAATTTCCCATTTTCTCACAGCCTGGAAAGCACTTTCAGTTTCTACCGGAAAATGGACAGCTTGGAAGAAGTATTCCATTGTTTCACAATATTTCCGAAGTTTGGGAGAGTATTTCTGAAAGTCGAGAGGAAAATGTGGTTTTTGTTATGGGTGCTAAATTGCCATCACAAAAAACAAGATTGAGCAAGCTAAACCATTGTTTCACTGGGATCTTAATCAGGGTTAACACAAGAAACTCTGGCTAGCAGTAATCACTGTTAACCATTGTCTACTCTCAGCCACAGTCATTCATAAATGATTACTAGTAGTGGGTTATAAGCCTGAGAGTCATTTGATATGCACCTTCCTTCCTAATTCAATTTGTTTTCTCTCCCGTTAGCTACAAGATGCTCTGGATAATGCCAAGGACATGCCAAGAGACAGTCCCATTCTCTTGATTCTCAGATTTATTTACTTACAATAATTTATAACTCGCTTTTCTATACAAGGATACTCAAACTGGTTCACACAACCGAGCAAAGATAGCACTGAAAGATCAAAACAATATATTATACAAGCACAAGAATAATATCCAAGATCACAACACGATTTCACGCACAGTTGAAAACAGAAGAGTTTCAAATCAGCTGACGGAAGACCCAAAAGCTCACTGGTACAGCCGTATTTTCATTGCTCCACAAAACATGGGTAGCAATGGTGTTGGACAGACCTCTGTTGGGAGACTGTTCCACAGCACTGGTACCCACCCTGTGCACCTCCAGTGGTCGCAGAATCCACATTTCAGCATTGATTTTAGTGTTCAGGTAGGTTCAAATTGAAGGCAGCAGTTCTGGTCTGGAGGGGTTTGAACTTCCCTTTCTCGAAAAGGTTTGCAAAAGCCCAGGGGCATTTCAAGTTAAGCATACCTATAATAAAACACTTCTGCATTTGCTGTACTTCATACTGAGATTTTGTTGGCAGATAGGTAAATAAATGACAGCGTGGACTACAACCAGGTGGGTGGAAGTTATATTCTGATCAAACCAAAATTCAAAATAAACTTGCTGTGTCACACAGCCAGAATACACTCTTTGCACTGAAGTGATTCATTGTGTCACACACCAGGTCACCAAGGCGTCATAAATTCAGAAAATTCCACTCCATGTGACAGAAAAAAGCCACATTCTTTATGAGCCAAGTAATATAATTAAGGCTCATACTGTCTACTCTGGTGGGGAGCAGTTCTCTATACCTTGAGGCAGAAAACCCAGCTCAGCAATATTACTCAAAATTACTTTTAAACTGGAAAATGCCAAGCAGAAACCTAGAAATCTTATAAATACAAAACACAGGCTCTACTAACTGGGCAATGTTCCCTGTTTTGAAAACAGTGAAATCAGGATACGGTTTACTGTCTGTGTGAAGAAGATTGCAAATTGTTGTGACAACAGAAGGCAGGACAATGCAGAAAAGTGTTAAAAATCACTAGTATACCCTGCACTCATTTTTCTCACCTGTATGAAGATGTCTACTTCTTGCTGAGTCTCTTCTGTACTGATAAGATACACCCTTACTGTATTGCTCCACAAAGAGTGGGAAAACAAGGGAGTGACCTGCAATAAACTGGCAACAGCTGCATCCCAGTCATCTGCAAATGTAAGAAAAGACAACACACAAAAGCACACTGTTAGCCAATTCAAAACCACCAATCAGCTCAATGCAACCCACCCAGTCAATCCCTCCCAGCTAGCTCTTCCAACAGCCGCAGGGGACAGTATGCAGTTGGCCTTAAGGGCCACAAAATGTTGCTCATTCATCAATATTTCTTTAAACTGAATGTCACGTTTCGAAGCAGTACGTGTGCTAAGAAAAGAAGTCCCTTTGGGTGGCTTCACACACACAGAGAGAGAGAGAGAGATGAATTGTTCTGTAGCTCGACTCCGCATTTCAGCCAAAGTTTGTCTTGAAGTGATACAACACTGCAAGATTTGGTCCCCGATCTTTTAAAATTTTAATTACTCTTGCTTCAGAGAGAACCAACCCCTTACCTCTGTTGACATTTGCAAATGGCCCTTCCACATCTATGGAGCTATGTGCAAACTCAGGGCCTCGGAAGGACTGCTGAAGCTGTATCATGCTGCCCATGGAAGGCTCGCTTCCCAAAGCTCCACCAGTCCAATACTCCGTCTGAGCTCCAGTGGCTTAAAAATGAAACAAGCATTTACTGGTGGATACCTATTGTTTACATAGACTGGTCATCAATTGCCTAGTCATTTAGGCGACATGCAACAATTTAATCAGCATAACATAAATCAAATGATGAATTATCAAATTAGGTAACGTACGACAACAGCTTAAAATGCAATCAGATTATTATCATTGTATAACCCAGGCTAGCTTCTGGTGTTGATCTAATATCTTGGATGATTGCCCATTAAGGGAAACAAAGGAAAGGCACTCTGTGTGAGATGGCAAATAGTTAGAGGGGCAAAGCCTAAGTTTAGGAGTTGAGTTGCAGTGATGTGAATTAAATCAGCAAGCTGGAGTGTCAGAACAGTATTTGAGAGCAATGTTTGATTTCTGTTTGAATCCAAGAGTGCAGCTGTAGGAAAATCAAGACCCATTTGGGGTGTTAATGCTGCGACCCCCCCCCCCCCATCGTAGGCTTCGGTTGTATGTATGTGTAGATAAAACTTTATATCTTATCTGTGTCCAGGGCAGCTGTGTATCAGCTCCATCTGGTACGCAGGCTGAGACCCTACCTGCCCGCAGACTGTCTCACCAGAGTGGTGCATGCTCTAGTTATCTCCTGCTTGGACTACTGCAATGCGCTCTACGTGGGGCTACCTTTGAAGGTGACCCGGAAACTGCAATTAATCCAGAATGCGGCAGCTAGGCTGGTGACTGGGAGTGGCCGCCAAGACCAAATAACACCAGTCCTAAGAGACCTACATTGGCTCCCAGTATGTTTCCGAGCACAATTCAAAGTGTTGGTGCTGACCTTTAAAGCCCTAAATGGCATCGGTCCTGTATACCTGAAGGAGCGTCTCCACCCCCATCGTTCAGCCCGGACACTGAGATCCAGCGCCGAGGGCGTTCTGGCGGTTCCCTCACTGCGAGAAGCAAAGCTTACAGGGAACCAGGCAGAGGGCCTTTTCGGTAGTGGCGCCTGCCCTGTGGAACGCCCTCCCATCGGAGGTCAAGGAGATAAACAACTACCTGACATTTAGAAAACACCTAAAGGCAGCACTGTTTAGGGAAGTTTTTAATCTGTGATATTTTAATGTATTTTGGTATTTGTTGGAAGCCGCCCAGAGTGGTGGTGGAAACCCAGCCAGATGGGCGGGGTATAAATAATAAATAATAATAATAATAATAATAATAATAATAATAATAATAATAAAGACACTGCGGTCTCTGCTGTGCCTCATTTCCAAAAGGAAACATGAACACTGGGGAAGCGCCATGGAAGACCCATGGAATCTTGCACCGCTAGGAGTTTGGGGTGGGGTGCGACATTACATTTGGGGGGCCGGCCAAACAGCATCTTTTGGCAGTGGTACACGTGAGGATCACCGTACAGCGATACTACAATTTGAAATGGCTTGTGTGATGAGTTTGTGGGTGGGCAGTAATTTAGCAGATTATCATTGTTTAAAAGTTAATATTATGTAGTAGTTCTTTTAATCCACCAGGAATAGAAGCCAATAGCTTTTTCTCTATCTTATCATTATGCTACACATTTATATACATTCACACACACACACACACACACACACACACACGACTGGCAAAAGCAGCAGGATAAAATTCTTACCGGTAACCTCAGTGCAGCTGTCATCTGAATCCGACTCCTCAGGATCAAACACTTGGATGCCTTGAGCCTGCAGCCTCTGCAGTTTTGCCTCCAGATCCCGCTTAGCCCTCAGTAAATCCTGAATTTCATTTTCCTTGGTTTCTCTAAAAATCTATATATATATAAAAGCAAAGTTAACTATATGAACCTACCGACCAGCCAGAATTTACAGCTGTTATAAAACACCATTTAATAGTATGTGAGAGTCCTTTCATGCTGGCATGAAATTAATACCCACTGGGACACTCCAATGTACAAGCGACAGGACCCTCAGCCCACCCCCCACCCCCATGCAATGTGAAAGACAGAAGGAAAATAAGTAGACACAAATGGGAACTGCAACAAAATCTTGCAGTGTGGAGTGGCCCTGTTTAGGGCTCCGCCCACTTTTCCTTCTTCAAAATGCTCCATTTGATTCCATCCTCTAGTTTTGTTTTCTCCCACTAACAGAAACTCAGCATACATGTTTGGTGCTCACTGAGTTGAAGGGAGGTCCCCCCCCCTTGCATATTCCCCAAGCATATTGATACCTTCTTTTTGTTTCTCAGCGGCAGTCCTGGTTTCACTCAGCACCTGAATTGGCTGTTAGAAGAAGCAATTTACCTTGAACTGCCTCTTGACTTTGTCCCGGTCATGTTCGAATGTAGCTGCTCTCTCCATGGCTTGATATTTGGCCTCTAGAGCACTTTCTTTCTCCCGGAGAATCTTTTGATAGGTTTTCTGAAGTGCCTAAAAAAAGACCAGTGTTTATATATATATATATATATATATATATATATATATATATATATATATATATTCTTCCTAGGATGAAAAATTACAGCTAAGCAATGGTTTTGACTGTTAACGTTTAAGTGTTAGAATAGAAAAATTGGCAGCTTGCAAGCTGCTGCTCTCCAGTTCCAAAGTGGTGGCGGTGTTGTTTTATTACGTTTGGTCTTGTAAACCTATGCCTCTTTTTGCCAGCCCGTGGTGGCTGCCCCAACCTTTCCAGTTACCTGCAGCTCTGCCCGAAGCCGCTTGTTCTCCTTATCCAGCTTGTTCTCCTTTTTCATCATAGAGGCCACCTCGTTGTTCTTGCTGATGCGGAAGATCTCGTATTCCTTTTTCAGGCGCTCGTACTCTGCCATGCATTCCAACTCCTGTACGGACGCTGTGGACTTGAAGCTGGCTCCGATGAGGCCTCCAGGCCGCGACGTCCCTACACGGCGGAAGGAGCTGCGCAGCAGGCGGGCTTTGGGCTTCACCTCCACGGGGATCTCGCAAGCTTCACCACCACCTCCCTCATACGTGTCTTCAATCACCTCCCCAACTGTGCCGATTGGGTTCACCAACGATGAAGCAGTCCCCATAGCTCCTTCCTCAACCCTGTATCTTCTTGATGGAAGTAACTGCCTTACTCAAAGGCCACACCAGGATGCCAGGCATTCACCCAACCTCCGTATTTATGCCAAGACCCGCAACTGCAGCTTTAAAGCTCTGTGCCAGCCCTATAGCTACAGACTGACCTCCCTTCTCCCATCCCAGTTAGCCAAGAACTGTTCCAAGATTGTCCGGCTGCTTCAGCAAGCCAGCTCTTTAGGTTCGCAACATGGCCAGGGTTTTTTAAAGTACAGTCTTCGGGGCTCTGCATCTTCTAGATATTCAACAGGGAAATATTTTTTTAATTTTTAAATCAGCACGTAGATGATGACAACCCTACTCCCCTTGCAAGAGTGATTGTATTATGTTTTTCGTAAAACCAAGCACTGGATTATTCTCATTCTTATAGACCTCCTGGTCTATTCTTACACCACCTAGCCAAGACTGTAGCCACATAGTAAAGATTGTGAGAGTCTAGTAGCCATCACTACTACCACGCCTGACTTCTGAATCTACCCATCCAGCTAACAATCCCTGACTCACCGATTAATGTCTCCTGAAATGGTCTGGGTGAGACTTCCTTTCGGTCCACTTTCATCCCCGGAGGCACCGGCTGACAGAACAGCAGTGCAACCCTTAGACACACTTACCTGAGGGCAAGTTCATGTGAACTCAATGGGGCTCCCTGCTGAACAGACACGCATATAGGATTTGCAGCGCAAAGTCCGCCCTGTCCCGCGCTCCTCCTAATAATGCACGCTTACTAGGGGGCGAGTCCCGTCGACTCGCAAGTAAACACGCGCGCAGGGCCGGGCTGCGTTCTGACGTGACGTTCCTAAAAGGCTGAAACCCTCCTACCACCCCAGGGATGACCCAAGACTTCCCAGTCCAGTCAATATCTCCACCCCTCTTGCCAAAAGGGCCTTCGCCTCCCTTGGTAAACTAAAACAAAAGTAGCGGGGAGAAACGTGAGCCACAGGTTTGGCGCCCCCCGCCCCGGCCAGTGAAGTCAGAAGGGCGGGGGAAAGAAGAAGCCTTGCAGGAAGGCAGAAGTCGCCAAAAGTTTCCCAGAGCGCCCGACGAAGAAGGCAGGAGGGGCCAGGCGCTTGACCGCCTTCCTCTGACTGACTGACTTTTTGCAGCTCCCTCGCTGCTTCCCGCAGCAACGGAGGGGGAGAAAGGAAGGAGGGAAGGGGAAAGAGGGAGAGGGAGGAGGAGGCAGTGACGTGGCTGCTTCTCCCTCCCTCCCTCCTGCCTCGGGCAGCGGACGGAGGCGCAGTTGAGGGAAGAAGGCTCAGCGCCCGGTGTCTGCGCTCGCGACTTTGCATCGCGCGGCTACTTCTTCTCTCTCTCCCAACTTTCGCAGCTCAGACCCATCCGGAGGGTTTGCAGCTGGTCAACGGCCTCAGTGTGCTTGAATCACAGAGCCGCAGAGTTGTTGGATGGGAGCCCCAAGGGTCATCTAGTCCAGCCCCCGCACCCCCCTCCATGCAGGAATCTCAGCTAAAGCATCCACGACAGATGGCCATCCAAGCGCTGCTTAAGGAAACCTCCAAGGAAGGAAGAGGCCACAACCTCCCGAGGGAGACCAGGTGTCTGTCTGTGTCAAAAAATGTCTCTCGCTCAGTGTAAACTAACTGTGAAAAAAGACTCTTATGAATTGATAGATGTACTGTACTTTTTATCTATTTTGTAACACACGCATAGAAAATCCTTAACAAAAACTAATTTTTTAAAAAAAAGTTTTTAAAGTTCTGCCTAATGTTTAGTTGGAATCAAGTCCTACCTTCCAAAGCCATGTGGCAAAACACTTTGCTCCCACAACACCACCAAAGATCCTGGGAACTGTAGGTTAAAGGTGCTGGGAATTGTAGCTTGGTGAAGGGTAAACTGGTGCACAGGATTATTTGAGGGAAGTCATGTGCTTTAATGAGAGATTTTACTTTCTTGGGCTCCTTGATCACTGCAGATGGTGACAGCAGTCACGAAATTAAAAGACGCCTGCTTCTTGGGAGAAAAGCAATGACAAACCTAGACAGCATCTTAAAAAGCAGAGACATCACCTTGCTGACAAAGGTCCGTATATTTAAAGCTATGGTTTTCCCAATAGTGATGTATGGAAGTGAGAGCTGGACCATAAAGGCTGATCGCCGAATAATTGATGCTTTTGAATTCTGGTGCTGGAGGAGACTCTTAAGAGTCCCATGGACTGCAAGAAGATCAAACCTATCCATTCTGAAGGAAATCAGCCCTGAGTGCTCACTGCAAGGACAGATCGTGAAGCTGAGGCTCCAATACTTTGGCCACCTCATGAGAAGAGAAGACTCCCTGGAAAAGACCCTGATGTTGGGAAAGATGGAGGGCACTAGGAGAAGGGGACAACAGAGGACGAGATGGTTGGACAGTGTTCTCGAAGCTACGAACAGGAGTTTGACCAAACTGCGGGAGGCAGTGGAAGACAGGAGTGCCTGGCGTGCTATGGTCCATGGGGTCACGAAGAGTCGGACACGACTAAACGACTAAACAACAACATGTGCTTTAAATAGATGGATGTGACCATGGCTCAGATTGTAGTGGAAGAACAAAGCGCATGCACTTCTCACTGAAATCAATGGTTTTTTTCTGGAACAACCGAAGGAGGTAGCCCATTAATTACAGATTATGTAGGCCTACTTTAAGAGGCTTCATTGAGGACAATTGTAATCTGGCACGTAAGAAAATGGCTGCTTCCTAAACATAACATAGCAGATGATTTTGCTGTGCAAATAGGGCTCCACATGCTGTTCTCTGAAGTGCAATGCCACCTCGTCCAGGGAAACATGCCACATGTATTATTCATCCATGCAAAATGAAGGTAGATTTAGAGCTTTGATTGCGAAAATAAAATTGCTGCGATCATTCACACATATCCCGATGCTGTTTGTTGGTAGGAAATTACCCAGAGCCCGGAATTAAGCAGATGTTTGGTTTGCAAAGCGTACCAACTCAGCAGCTGGCCGCATTAGTATTTCAGAAGAATTTCTTACAAAGAGGTATGGAAATTAACAAAGAAATAATATGCATCTGAAAGTAGACTTTTAGAGAATGGGCTGCTGGGTTCCTAATTTCCATGATAGGGATTCATTTTACATTTTTATTTATGAATCCCCCCCCCCAGAAAATAGGCAACCCTTTATTAGCAACTGCTTTAGATAGGCAGTTCAGTTCAGTACAGCTTTTTAAAAATACTGTGCTGCATGCAACTGAATATGAATTCCAAAACAGACAAACCAAATTGTGTGGGTAATGGTCAGCCACTCATACTTGGCCCTGTCATTCTTGTGACCTTGCTGCCTCAGGCTTTTTTTATAAGTAGTTCTGGCCCACAACACTCCAAACAGTACTGGTTTGTTTGTTTCCAGCCACCATTTCATTTCCCACAATTCCCCCAAACACTTGGGGGAAAGCATAGGAAATTAAAAAGGTGGCTTGCAGGAAAGCAAGGGTATTTTGGGAAATGATACATGATTAGATTTTTTTTTTAAAAAAAGATGTTTAAAATTAGTATATCAAAAAAAGCATGAAGCGTTTCTGTTAGGAATTATAGGGGCAGAAAAAATGTTAAAGATTTTTTAATGTATATAGCAACAGCAGCTAGGATTCTTTACGCACAGAAATGGAAGGAAGAAGAAGTTCCTACCAAAGAACAAGGGATAAGTAAGATAATCGACTATGCAGAACTGGCAAAATTAAGAGAATCTAATGATGAGTGTTTTATGGAGGAACGGATGCCTTTTTCGGACTACTGAAAGAAATAGTATGATGAACTTGTGAGCAGGATTTGAGCTATGAGCAACTGAAGTAATTGGATTGTAATTTTGTAGTTTTGATTTGATAGATAGAAAATAGGGTGTAGCAGAAGGAGAGAAACAACAACTGCATGGAAAATGGGGTGAGAAGTCAACAAAAAGAAAAGATGAAATTGTTTTTGAATGTTGAAACTTAATAAAAAAAACTTGGGGGATGGAAATTAAAATTGTAGCTAGACTTACCCACCCGGTGCTATTTGGTGCACAGCTCTTACCACCACTGCCAACTAAATCCACTAGGGTGATGGACCCCTATCCAGACACTCCTCAACCTGGAACCAGATCTAGTGGTAGTGAGGAATATAGGGGTAAAGGGGACCCCTGGTCCAGTCACGAATGACTCTGGGGTTGTGGCGCTCATCTCATTTTACTGGTCGAGGGAGCTGGCGTACAGCTTCCAGGTCATGTGGCCAGCATGACTAAGCCACTTCTGGTGAACCAGAGCAGCACACGGAAACACTGTTTACCTTCTCACCGGAGCGGTACCTATTTATCTACTTGCACTTTGACGTGCTTTCGAACTGTTAGGTTGGCAGGAGCTGGAACAGAGCAACAGGAGCTCACCCCGTCCCGGGGGTTCAAACCGCCGACCTTCTGATCAGCAAGCGCTAGGCTCAGTGGTTTAACCACAGCGCCACCCGCGTCCCTGAGGAATATATAGCTGAGCATTCCCCCCCCTTCCAAACTCAGTCATAATAATGGATGGCTTTCCCACTACAGAAAAAAACCCTCCTTATTTGCTATGTTCATTTGCCAATGGCTTGACATAACCATATCACATGGCTAGACTACTGCATTTTGCAGTCTTTGGGCTCCACTGTTTGTGGGTTTTCCCCTCTTTTTGTGCCTTAGGATACCCCCCCCCATTCATTTATTTACATGACTGATAGCAATGCAGTTCGCACAATTGACAATACGTAATAAAATCACACACACACATACACCCAAAAAGCGAACACAAAATAAAATCCAATGAAATATTAAGCAGAACTTCAAAACAGAAATACTAAGCAGTGTGATCAGAAAACTAAGAGCCAGGGGAAACCTGATGAAACAAGTTCTTTTCTTTATGTTTTTTACTTATATCTGCTCCATCTGTCTCTTGTCTACCAAAGCTTATGCTGTAATAAACGTATTAGTTTTTTTAAGTGCCACGGGACTGCCTACCTGCTGTTTTTACTAAAACAGATTAACTTGGTTTTCCATCTAGAATGCGCCTGTTTTTGAAACTCAAAGAATCTAGTGACGATTTCAGCATTTGGACATGTTCTGTGTAAAGGATGCATGAGGTTTATCAAACCGCCTGTTGTAGAGCCTATTAGGAATCAGAGAAGCTGCTCCAAACCCTCAGGAAGTTGAACATCTAACACAGAAGTTTCCCTTTTCATCTAATGATACTACTAGCTCTTTGGTCCACTCCCACTGCCATCTGGGTTCTGGCAGTAGGTTAAATCACAGAGTCTAAGGCTGGCTGATCAGAAGGTCGGCGGTTCGAATCCCTGCAACGGGGTGAGCTCCCGTTGCTCGGTCCCAGCTCCTGCCCACCTAGCAGTTCGAAAGCACATCAAAGTGCAAGTAGATAAATAGGGACCACTCCGGTGGGAAGGTAAACGGCGTTTCTGTGTGCTGCTCTGGTTGGCCAGAAGCAGCTTTGTCATGCTGGCCACATGACCCGGAAGCTGTCTGCAGACAAACGCCGGCTCCCTCGGCCTATAGAGCGAGATGAGCGCCGCAACCCCAGAGTCGGACAGGACTGGACCTGATGGTCAGGGGCCTCTTTACATTTACCTCGTGATGCTGAACTCCGCAATGCCTATCATCCCAGCAGGAGCTGATGGAAATTGAGAGTCTAATGCAGGAATCCCCAAACTTCAGCCCTCCAGATGTTTTGGACTACAATTCCCATCTTCCCCGGCCACTGGTCCTGTTAGCTAGGGATCATGGGAGTTGTAGGCCAAAACATCTGGAGGACCGCAGTTTGGGGGTGCCTGGTCTAATGTCTGGGGGGGTCACAGGTTCCCCACTCCTGCTGTAGCTCGAGGCTGGCTAAGTCAGTCAGCAAAAGCCCAATGGTCAACCTTCTTGCATCCAAAGGTTTCCTATTTCCCCACTATCTCCACAGCCATGTAGCTCCTTCCAGCCAGTGAGACCCAGGACAGAGCACAGGATCTGAGTGACATTTTCGATGCTGGTTTTCCTTAAGGGCTTCTGGAGCAACCTGTTTAGAGCAGTCTAGGGAGAGGTTTGCTGATGGGGTTCTATGTTTGCTCTGATTCCATTTGTTCTCTTTCCAGCTGCAAAGCATCCATGTCCTATTATACACAGGACAGCACCCTGTTTGAAGGTCTCTCTGTTCCATATCAGTTTAAAGATCAAAAACCCTAAAAAGGGAGAGCAGGAGGAGTCTTGAAATTGCCCGTCAATACTTAGCACCTAGAGCAAGCACACACATCAATCATCCAATCATACAGTCTTGCTCACTATTGTGAAATATATTGTACGTCTATTTAGAATATAGTAATTGTGTCTAAACATATAGTGAGTGCTTTTTTTCTGGGGGTATGCAGGGGTACGCATACCCCTAAACATTTTGTGTATCTTTGTACTTTTGTCCATTTACTGTATTTTTTTCCCTGATTTAATGGTGATTTTCTTGAGTGAAAATGACTAAACATATTTTTTTTTAGAAAAAAAGCACTGCATACAGTTATAGATGCAAATTAGCATGTGGAAATTTTATGCAAAGCTGTGTCCCCCCCTTTTTTCCCCTCTCTATTGATGATGCATTTCTGCTTCTTTGTGGATGTGTTAGGGGCCACAGGAAGATGAAACTGAGTCACCTGTTAATCCGCTTTAGTTTTCTCTAGTAGGGATCTGGGCAAAAGTTCGCAGTAGTTGGTTTTGAAACAGCATATGGTAATCTCCAACAGTTCCTAAATGTACCCTTTAGAATATTTGCTTTTACAGTATTGTTTATAATATTTATTTGTTGCTTACTACAAAAAAGTTGTCCTAGAGAGTGAGGGGATTTCTCCTTCAATTTTTTTAAAAATAAATACCTTTATCTAGACCAACTATGAATACAAACAGTGTAAGCTTTTGAACTTGTTATACCTTAGTGCTCAGAGCAAAATAATTAAAAAGCAAGGAATGTGTTGTTATGTTCAAGCTTGGGATAGGCAATTTTGTGTTTTCCCGATGTTGTTGATGGCACTTCCCATCAGTCCCAGCCAATATGGCTTATGGTCAGGGGTGATAAGGTTTATAGTCCAAAAACATACGGAGAGCACAAACTGGCTACTACTGGTCTATACGGATAACAAAAATGGATGGAAACAATATGCAGCTCTGATCAATTTTCAAGATTTAGAACTCCTAATTAATCCAGTATAAGAGTTCATTTCTACCCTGTAGCTGCACTAATAAAAAATGCACAGGACAGCCCTGTGAGCTACCTAAAAAGGTATACTGTGTTGTTTCTTTTAAACAGGCAAATTGTGAATTCAAAGAGTGGTTCTTTGGACAATGATATCAACACGATTTAAGGAGCAGATGCAGCCTTAGATTGCAATCTTAGGCACACTGGTATGAATTTAGTCAGAACAAACATCTGAGTAATAATACGAATGATCTCATTCCACAAGATCGACAGGGATATTGTTGTGTATTAAAGACCCACTACACAACAGATATGACACCGTGCTCTTGAAATTCAACAGCATCTATCACTAGAGGGCAGCAAGACTTAGGGAATAAATGGGGAGTGGCTCTGTGTGAAGAAGGGCAGGTTATCCAAAGAGATTTTGAATATTTTGCAAACACGCTCAAATTATGGCACAAAAGCAGCAGCCAGAGAGTGCCAAACCTTCTCACTGTCTGGCTTGGGTTAAGGACAGAAGGGAGAGAAGGTCATCTCTTGAACCCTGTGGAAGGTGAATGAGTTCTGACTGACCAAGTAATCTCTACTATCCTAGCATCTGCAGACAGCCCAGCTAGCACATCTATGAATTCACCTGGCGGCCCTTTGTCAGGTGGGGCACCTAGAAAAAGGAGATAGATCCCCAGACACACTGTCCTTCCTTTGCAATCTGAGGGCCACATTCCCTCCTGAGCAAGTTTCCAGGGGCCACATGCCTGTGCCGGGTGGGGCTCAAGGCGAAATGCAAGTGCAGCAAAACGATGTGAATCTTTGTACAACAGGTGACATTCCAGCCAGGCGCACATAACTCTCAAGCTGGACAAAAGAGAGGCATTGTCATGGATCAAGAACACACCCTAGCCAGTCAACAGCACATGAAGAAGATGTGGAGCAGAGGCATTGACATGTGTGACCTGGGAAGAGAGAGCGTGACCCAGGAAGAGCCCCAAAGTTGGATAGAAATGTCGGAGGCTCCCAGGTCTAAGGTTGCCTGACCCTGTGCTGCACTCAGAGATGGCAACTTTCAAAGCCCTATGTGGAGAGGCTGGGGGTTGAACCTGGGACCTTTTGGGTGCAAAGCAGACTCTCTTACCATTGAGCTAAAGCCCTTCCCATCACTCTAAGGAGCAGAGTTCAAGGCCTAGTGTCTGATTCAAACAGGAACTCTGTCCACCTGTCAAGATTCGTGGGATTCCACTTATTTACATTAATTGTAACTGATGTCAAGTGCAGAAACAGGTTTGAAGTGCTTCTGTTCGCTCTAGACAGATAGCGTGAAGCAAGCCTATCATTTTGACAGCTGCCAAGTGCCAAGCAAGAATTTGAGTCTTCACGCTGTATCCTGTGACTCAGCAATCACACTTGGTTTCAGTCTTGGATTAATCTCTATAGCAGCCTTGCCTCACCCCACCCCACCCCACCCCACCCTGGTTTCATGAACACTGGAATGTCTGTCCAAGAGTGTGTCAGAATCGCAGCAAGAAAAAAACATCTATTTCAACATCTCTGTATGTACAAGCTGGAAAATACCCCTGAGTTTGTGGCAGCTTCTCGTAACAATGATACATTTGGTGTTTGCCCTTATGCAAAGCAAATCAGGGTTTAGGAATCAGCAGGACATCCCTGGTGCTGTTGAAATGTCATGACCCGCTGATTTGCACTGATAAATTAAGCTATGAATTCCCTGGCTGGCCTTAGGCAAGATGCTGTATCTCAACTGCAGCCCCTCACTGCAGGAACACAGGCCTGCTGGGTCAGACGAAAGGTCCATTTAATTCAGTATTCTTTTTCTTGCAGTGGCACAACAGAGGTCTGCTGTCTCTCGAGATTCTGTTTTAAGTATCATGGCCAATAGCCATTGATACACCATGCATTCATTCTCTTTTATCCCTTCCAAACCACTCTAGCCATTGCATCCTGGATTCCTTAAACGAATTTCTTATGGTGTGATCTCACAGAACTCTCGGCATGTGCCTGAACATGAGGAAGGTTCAAAGTGTGAATGGTGGAAGGCAGAGTGATGCGCATGCAGGCATTGGAGGAGAGGTGGGAGCTTGCAGTCATGGGTGGAGTATTCACATGTTCCTGAACTGAACGATAGCTTTTCTGCTTGAGATAAGGCCACTTCCTATGCCCCTGTGTTATCTTTTCCCCACCGCCACACACAGCACATAAGTGTCATATAAAAACAACGTGTGCCTTCCCCCCCCCCTCACTTTTGGGGTGCCTCAGGGTTCTGTCCTCTCCCCCATGCTTTTTAACATCTATATGCAGCCGTTGGGAGAGATCATCAGGAGGTTTGGGCTGAGTGTCCATCAGTATACGGATGATACCCAGCTCTACCTCTCTTTCAAATCAGAACCAGTGAAGGCTGCGAGAAGCCAAGTTACAGGAAACCAGGCAGAGGGCCTTCTCGGTAGTGGCACCCACCCTGTGGAACACCCTCCCACCAGATGCCAAAGAGAAAAACAACTACCAGACTTTTAGACGACATCTGAAAGCAGCCCTGTTTAGGGAAGCTTTTAATATTTAATAAATTATTGTATTTTAATATTTCTGTTGGAAGCCGCCCAGAGTGGCTGGGGAAACCCAGCCAGATGAGCGGGGTATAAATAATAAGTTGTTGTGTTGTTGTTGTTGTTATTTCCCCCTTCAGTAATATTGTTTTATCTATGTGCAAATATATGCAAATTCATCCAGTTGATTAACTGAGTTAAACTTATATGATTTAGCCCAGGGGTCAGCAAACTTTTTCAGCAGGGGGCTGGTCCCTCAGCCCTTGTGGGGGGCCGGACTATATTTTGGGAAATAAATAATGAACAAATTCCTATGCCCCACAAATAACCCAGAGATGCAATTTAAATAAAAGCACACATTCTACTCATGTAAAAACACCAGGCTGACCCCACAAATAACCCAGAGATGTGTTTTAAATAAAAGGGCACATTCTACTCATGTAAAAACATGCTGATTCCTGCACTGTCCACGGGCTGGATTTAGAAGGCGATTGGGCCGGATCTGGCCCCCGGGCCTTAGTTTGCCTGCCCATGATTTAGCCCATAACCTATCCTACCTTGGCTTTAAGATCCATCAATGAGGCTCATCTTGTTCTTCCGCCTCCAGATGAAGTATGCAGTTCAGTAATCTGAGACAGGGCCTTCTTGGTGGTAGCTGCCCTGGTTGTGAGATGCTGCCCCCCCCCCTTGAAGCTTAATTGGCGCTTACATTGCTTGATTTTCTGTGCCACCTGAAGACTTACCTCTTTGTCCAAGCTTCTTCTGGTGGTGAGAAGGGCTGCTATAGTGAGGCCTGGCGCATTTATATTAAAAGGAGACTGTGTAAGCCTATGGTAAGATTTCTGTGTTGTTTTAATGTTACTGTGCGTATATATAATTGTTTGGCATTTAAGAGCAGGATGGAAATGTTTGCTACTAACCCCAAAATGGAAAACGAGCGAGGTCCCAACTAAAGAAGAATGGCAACTTGCTTGCGGACTTAACAATATAGAAGAGAACAAGAAGAACACATTTTTAGAGAAGATCGGACAATGTTTATTGAATACAGTGGAACCTTGGTTTATGAACACCTTGGTTTATGAATTTTCGGTTTACAAACACCGCAGACCCATCTGGAACGGATTAATTCACTTTCCATTACTTTAAATGGGAAAGTTCGGTTCAGTTTATGAACGCTTCAGTTTATGAACAGACTTCCGGAACCAATTACACCCATGCTTCGGGTTAAGTACGCTTCAGGTTGCGTACTCCGTGGACCCGTCTGGAACAAATTAATCCACTTTCCATTACTTTCAATGAGAAAGTTCGCTTCAGTTTATGAATGCTTCAGTTTAAGTACTCCGTGGACCGTCTGGAACAGATTAATCCACTTTCCATTACTTTCAATGGGAAAGTTCGCTTCAGTTTATGAACAGACTTCCAGAACCAATTGTGTTCATAAACCGAGGTACCACTGTATATGAGAAATAATTGTGTACAGCTGAAAATGTTGACAGCATTCAACAGTGTAAATAAGTTTAACAGTGTAAATAAATTCAACAGTGTAAATAAGTTTTGATTGATGTAATAATGGAATACTGAATGGTTTAGTTTATGTAAAATATGCAGGGATTTATGGTATGCAAAATGAACCATGGAAAGAGAAGGGAAGTCATTGATATTTTAAGGATGTTTAAGTGAGTATTCAAAATTGTAAAACAGAAAATTTAATAAAAATTATAGATAGATAGATACTGTAGATATGAAATATTTGCTACTACTCTTCATACTAATAATATGATTTATTTATTTAACTAAATTGCAGCCTTATATTTTTTTAAAAAAAGTCTAAAAGTGGTTAAAGAAGTGGAATTTAATGTCCTGTTTTAGAACAAGCACTTCCCAAAAATCCTCTTGTGAATGTTCTTGTAATAGGTTCTCCATGTCAGACCTACCAGTACATCTGCCGAGTTAACACAGTAAAATGTGGTTTGTGTCAAGCCTTGGTTGCTGCGTGACATACTTTACAAGTCACCTAACTTAGCTTTGTGACAAAACGCTTGAACCTTTTTTTTTTTTTTGCTCCCCCAATATCCCATCTGTAGCATTTTAATTTGATATGGAGCTTATGCCATGAAATGTGTACAGAATTTGAATGATGTGTCCCTGTAACAACTAAAATATTGTCTCAGTTCAACCCCCGCACCCCAGTATAACTGGTTAATATCCAGGGCTTTTTTCTTCAGCCGGAACTCACCAGAACTCAGTTCTGGCCCCTCGCAGGTGGACACCATTGCCATTATAAGAGAACAAGGGAGTTCATAGTGAGTTCTGGCATCTCTTTTTGTAGAAAAATAGCACTTGTCCAATCCAGATGCCTGAATCCCCTGGATGTTAAAAATGAAACAATTCTGAACACCTCAATTACTTGTAAAGCCTAAATGTGATTAGTCAAAAGATCACGGTTAAATACTTCTGCATGAAACGGAGTTAAAGGAACCTAGTGTACACTGAGCAGTTTTAAATCGTCACACAATTTTTAGACATCACAGTGGGCAGTCATGAGGGTAAGAACAGCGAAAGGGCCACCTGACTTTTCTCCGAAACATTTGAAGCTGGCTTTTGCATTAACTCCGTAGGGAGAACTTTAGATTGAAAGTGGAAAGGTCTGTGATTACATTTCAGACTCATGCCACAAGGCATTTTACTTCAGGAGTGCAGTAGCAATGAACTGTGACCAGAGGGAAATGGGAGGTTGGGGTGAAGGAAGAGGGAGTTTGAATGGAGGGCAGAGATTTCAGCGAAACACACAAGTAAATCAGATTCTTTTCTCTCCTCCCTTGAAGGGGGCTATGAAACCGTGAATACAGTCATACCTTGGTTGGCAAACACCTTGCAAGTCGAACGTTCTGGCTGCCGAACACCGTAAACCCAGAAGTGAGGATTCCAGTTTGTGAACGTTTTTAGGAAACTGAATATACGACGTGGCTCCCGCGGCTTCCAATTGCGTGCAGGAAGCTCCTGCAGCCAATCGGAAGCTGCACCTTGGAATGGACTCCCGGAATGGATTAAATTTGAAAACCAGGGTATGACTGTACCAATGAATTCACAAGCTACACTGTTGTGGGATTCTTTATAAAGGCACATACTGTATTGATTTTTAACAACCAAGGCCTGCAGCTAAATGTTGTACGTGTCAAGGGTGGCCTGAAACAAGATGGTGGCATCCTCCACTCCATGTACAGCAGCTGACCAGACTGGCAACTGAACCTTACTTCAGCATTGGTCAATGTCCTCTACCACATCTAGAGGCAGCAGGGAGAAATTTGATTCAATTCACATTCAAATTCTTAACTCATCAGCCCTTTACAAAACAATGCACCAAAATTCACACCAATGGATAAAGAGAGAAAACCTGAATCTTGATTGATTTGATGTTTTTGTTTTTATTCAATAATGGGATCTTGTTAGAATCCAACGTAGGATTGCCCCCCAACAGTATTTTAGATTGTTCACATGTCTCATCCTATATTGAACACTGACTAATGGTGTTTAACAATTTTCACAGCTGTTGCACACATCGCACCCAAGACCACAGCTCCTGCAGTAGCAGCAAGTGTCCCCCAGAGGTTTGCTTCTGCCTGCAAAAAAATAAGAGGTTTAAGCATTTTTATTCACAGTGACTGACGGTCCTTCATTTCTCACAACAGAGTTGATATGAAACTTTGCTTTAAATTTTATTTTGGAAACAGAAAATAGCCAGATTTGAAATTCTCAGATTCCAAGGCAATTAAATCTGGGTTTAAAGTATGCATTAAAAAATAATTCCATGTAACAGAGCATGCTTTGGTGCAAAAATCTGAGTTCTGTGGCTATAGTTTGAAAAATATTAAAGGAATACAGACCCAACATTTTTCATCACAGTTACAAGCCTGTCATTAATTTGGAAACCTGAGTTCTGAGTTTTTAATCTTCTCATTTGTTCCTTCAGACAAGTTAAATGTATGAACTCAAGTTATTTTTAAATGTTATGATTTTTGTTGTTGTTGTTCTGGTTTGCAGTCCTTCAACATATTCCAGTAAATGTTCAGTTCTGCTCCCCATCTTTGTAAATGGGGGTTAGAAATTAAATCTACATAAAAATTAAATTAATTGCTTCTTAATCTCACCTCATTTTGTCAGGATCAGGAATTTAGAAGGAATTTCAGCATCACAGCACAGATTGCCATTACGAAAACGTGAATGAATTCTACACACCTGTCTACTATCAGGTTGGCCATATCGTAGTGAGGTGGCAAAATGTTCGCAGTTCATCGTGACCACATTGTAGTCTATCTCCATTCCAACACGTTCATTTGCAGTGCTAATTATTTCATTTACAGGCCTGACTTTATATTTTCTGTCCTTCTCGTTGTTGACCTTCCAGTAGTCTTTTCCCACCACTTTCGAAAGCTCTTCTTTCTTCACCACTGCCTTTTTTGTGTCGGCAGACAGAGGAATAGTGGAAAAGCTTCCTGTACCCCCATCTCAAGAACAGAGAGAGAGAAAAGAAACTCAGAAACAGTGACCATTAGGCCTATATTCCCTGCATTTCATCAACAACATTGTCTCAAGAAGACATCAGTTGCTGTTTTTTGACAATTTTTTTAAAAGAAATGTTAGTTGGTTGTTAGCAACTTACAACCAACCAATATTCAATCAATCTCTTGGCTCCAAAGCAGCCCTCTAACTGGCTTACAACAATTGTAAGTATCAGGGCATAGAACATCCAGGAACTATTAGTCCCAAACCAGTGGTGGGGAACCTTTCCCCCCCCCCCATCAAGGGCTGCGTTTCTTCAGGGGTAATCTGACAGTGTTCTCTATCTTATTCTTCCCTCTCATAAAATCACCCTTCCTAGGAAATAATGAGAACCTCTTACCTGCAGAAGTCAGGTGGACCACATATCCATTGCCTATGTAGATAGCCCAGTGTTGGTAACCAATTCGATAAATCTCAATCTGGTCTCCAGGCTTTGGATTCTGCAAGAAGAAAGTAACCAGTGTTTTCCTTGACTAAACAGCTGTGCAAGTTTACTCAGAAGTAAGTCCCACTAGGTTCAATGAAACATACTCCAAAGTACATAGGATCACAGCCATAGAGACAGCCTTTTCTTTTATACTGTAGCTCAGGGATGGAAAACTTGTCGCTTTCCAGATGTTGCTGGACTACAACTCCCATAACCCCAGGACATAAGCTATAGTGGCTAGGGCTGGTGGGAGTTGGAATCCAACCACGTCTAGAGGACCACACCTGTGTAGGTTATGGCAAATATTTCTCCCAGACCTCACTCTGTGGCATCATTATCTTTTTTATTGTATTTATCATTTTCAGTTTTACAAATTTGCACAATAATATTAAGCCAAAATACAAACCATACATTTTCTATTGACTTTCCTTCTCTTGTGATGAGGGGCAGGGGTCTACTTCCTTATAGGTAGCCCTGTCACCCGATGAAGGAGCCACATTTTTTGACAATGGGCTTTGGAGAGTTGGCTCTTCCACGTCCATAGGGCTTGGCTCAGATATTCAAGGAAGCTCTATTGTGGAATACACATATGAGCTGTTGTTGGAGTCCAGCCTGTTGATTATTTCCTGTTGTGCAGTCGCTGGTAGCTCTCCAAAGGAAGCTTCTTCCGGAGGTGTCAGGCGGTTATCAACACAATCATATTTATTTAATGCAGGGGTAGGTGTATTATGAGTCTGACACTGATGTGGGGCGTGGGTGTCTAAGGTATATAGTCTCCCTTAAAAGTTCTTTCTTATTCTAGGGCTGTCTTACGTCCTGGCTGATTTTTGCTGATTCCAGCTTTTAAAAATCCGCCCAAATGGCAACTCTGGCCATTTGTATATTTTTCGGTATATCAATTTCATCTGCCAGTCCTCCTATGCTGGTATTGTGCCCTCCTTCCATTTCCGAGCATATTCCATTCACACTGCCATAATTGTGTACATGAAGAGATTTTTCCCCCTGACCCATAAGTGCATTGATTATTCCTAAAAGAAAAGCTTCTGGACTTTTTACAAATGTCTTTTAAAAACTTTTTTTCCCCCCAGTTCACTGTATATCATCTCCCAGAAGCTCTTAGTCATTTTACATGCCCACCACATATGATAAAAGGTGCTTTTCTTCTCTTTCCATTTCCAACAAATATGTGGCATCATTATCAGCAGACTTGGTGCCTACACCCAGGACGCTGTAGTGACTGGGTTTCTACGTCCTGCCACATTCCTGAGGGGGCAATCCAAATGTCTCCCAGAGGCAGCAGAAGATTATAAGAGCAGTGGCGTATCAAGAAACAGATGCCACCTCAGTCACAGGGACGTCCACTTCATTCCTCACCCCCAGGCCCGGTGCTAGGGTTTTTTGCGTCCTAGGCGAGATCACCTTCTGGTGTCCCCCCCGCCTTCCCGCTCGGCGATTGGCCAAGGAGGCGCGGGAGGGGAGGAGCCTGAAGATCTCGGCAAGTGCGCGTTCTTCTTCCACGCTCTACTCAGTCACTTTCCTGTTTCGAGTGGCGGGAGGGATGCCCCAAGGGCAGGCAGGTGAGCGCCGTCTGCCCCGGCGGGAGTGCAGCAAGGAGGGCGCAGGCGAGATGGGTGCCGCCACCGGGAGGAAGCCTCACCTCATGGGAAGCACAAGGAGGGCCGCGCCCCGGGTCAGAAAACATGGCCGTGGGGCCGGGACTGGACGGGGCATGTCGGCAGGGCGAGGGCAGCCACGGGCCAGCGCCGGGGCTGATTTCAGCCGGCTGCCGTTGTTGTCCACTGCCCGGTCGTCCAAGCAGAGAGAATCTGAAGTTGGAATCAAGTTCGACGGACCCCGAGGGTCATCTAGTCCACCCCCGGCCATGCAGGAATCTTTTGCCCCACGTGGGCTCAAACCCGGAACCCGAGAGGAAGAGCTTCAGGCTCCGCTGACAACGCTGTCCCAGCAGGAGAAGCTCCAAGGGCCTCCCTCAGTCGTGCCCATGGATTGCCCGCGGGTTGCCCTCGCCCGATCCGCCCCTGGGAGCTGCTGCCTCAAATCGTGCTCTGGGCGCCAAGGGCTTCAGACCGCCCCATGGGCCCTTCAGCCTGACGAGGAGGAGTCTCGGCGCTCTTGGCCACCCTGCCTTCCTCGCTCTCCCCGCGGGGCTGAGGGCGAGAGATGCAGGCAGTGGCGCCTCATAACATGTCAGTACAGTATCTTTTTAAAAAGGTTTCTCATATTGTAAATTACTTAGAGCTCCTTGTTGACTAAGTGTATATAGAGTCTGTTAAATAAAAAATAAATAAAATAAACTGGCATGACATAGAATGTATATAACAGAGCACACCCACCTTGGAATCCCCCATCTTCCATTGTAGCTGGGCTTCAAAGAAGCCTTCTACCCAAGTTAATTGTGGTGAGGGGGAAGGAAGGAGTCCTACACAGGGATCAGAAGGTGCGGATGAAGGAGGGATGACTCCTTTGCTTCCCAGCCATGAACTTGCCTGCTCAAAATGGCTTGAAAAAATATCCTATTGACAAACTACAGTTTCGTAAAATTAATCAATGATATCTGAAAATAAGAGAAGTGCATTACCTGAAAAACCGTAGGTCTTTGAAGAAGCAATAAAAGTATAATATAAGGAAGGAGAAGGGGAAAGGGGGCTGGGAGCCTCCCGCCTTCCTTCTGCCTCTGGACGAGCTGAGCAGAAGCCAAGGGACCGCCCCTCCCCTTCCCCCGGCGTGGGCACAACCGCGTCACGGTGAGGCTCTGGCTCTGGCTCTGGCGCCAGAGCCTCACCATGATCCCGTACGGACTGCGTGGAAGTGCAGCGCTTCTCCGACCATCAGCTGGTGGGTGGGCGCAGCGGCGCCCCTGGTGGGCGCCCTGGCGCCCCACACCACCCAGCCCGGGCCTAGAGACGGCCCTGCCTCCTCCCAGGGTCCCAGCCCCGCCCCCACCCAGCCCGGCAGCCTCAGGAAAAATTTTTAAAAAGGAAGCCACAGGCGCGCCGTGGGAGGGCGGCAGCGATGAAAAAAATAAAAAAGGAAGCCACAGGCTCGCCGTGGGAGGGTGGCGGCGGGCGGCAGCGCGGGGTTTGGGGATCAGGCTAGCCAACAACCCCTCCATTTTGGCACCCTAGGCAACTGCCTAGTTTGCCTAAATGGACGCGCCGGCTCTGCTCACCCCTGCTGCTGCTGCCGCCGCCCTGTTCAGCTGCTGCTATTATTGTGGATTTGATTCAGAGTTGTCCTTTTGCAAAAAAATCAAAACTTAGTATCCATGGCTTGTAGGAGCCTCACTCTCTTTCCCCCACCCCACAAGTAGATTACTTTTGCAACCTTTGGACCCTGTGATTATTCATTGCAATTTTTGTAAGTCAGACTTGCAAGGTAGGGGAAAGGAGCTAAAGCAGAGCTTTCCAAACTTTTCATGCTGGTGACACACTTTTTATACACGCATCATTTTGTGACACAGTAATTCAGTTTCACTAGCAAACCAGAGGTTAAACTAACCCCTTTCCAACCCCGGGAGGAGCGCAGGGAGCATTTGCGTGACACACCTACACACTGCAGCCGACACACGAATGTGTCGCAACACACAGTTTGGAAAGCTCTGAGCTAGAGAAAAAACTATCCTAAGCAGTCTTACTCTCAAGTAAGTCTCACTGTGTTCAATGACAAGACAAGAAAAGAAAGTGTACGTTGCCTTG
Organism: Zootoca vivipara; assembly: GCF_963506605.1. Lineage (NCBI taxonomy): Eukaryota > Metazoa > Chordata > Lepidosauria > Squamata > Lacertidae > Zootoca > Zootoca vivipara. The sequence continues at coordinate 12,586,976 of NC_083287.1, read as the reverse complement.
CAGCCAGAGACAGCAGCATAAGGCAAGCAGCAAGTCAAGTGGCAACTCTTACTTTGAAAAAACAGTCAAAGGGAAGACAATCAAAGGGAAGGCATTTTGGACTGGGTGGGGATCGATAAACAATGTCCCCTATTCAAAGGGGTTCTTACCTGAGCCATTATGTTCTGCTCTCACCTTCCTCTCCTTTCAATCAGATATTTTTTGATCTTTTTCAGTTTCGTTTTCACTTTATATCCTTAAAAAAAATATGTTACCATCAAGGCAACTGTTGACGTCAATATAACATCTCCCGGCAACACTTCCTTAGTGTAGAAAAACAGCAGGCCACAGCGTTTTCTGTGCCAGGATAGATTTCCACATGCCAAAAAGGCCAAGAGCCCCACCCCAACAGAGGTCATTCCTGGTTCCTTTCACTTCTAGAGTAAGGTTACCAGATTTTTTTTTAATGAATCCAGGGACACTTTTCAACTTTCTACTACCAGTAAATAGACAGACTTTGTAAATCCGGGGACTGTCTCCGGGAAACGGGGATGTCTGGTAACTTTATTCTAGAGGTGAAAGGAAAAGACTTACACCTCTGTGTGTGTTTGTGTGTCCCCCAATTCTCTGTCTCTCTGTGTGTTTGTGTCCCCCAATTCTCCAAGCATTGAGTAAGTTCAGGGGCTCAGAATGACCTCAGGTTCTGCTTCCATTGCAATGAAGTCACTGGAGACTTATTGGCATTTTGTGATATAGGGCCTGCATAGTTATATGGGTTGACTGTAGGTAAAGATTCACAGCATTAAACACCCTAGGAATCTTCCAAAGAGCTCCCAGTAAGCTCTTGGATCCTCAGCCTGATCTTGTTTCCAGAAGTTTAAGAAGTATGCAGAAGGACTTCTCATAAGAATTTACCCTCACCTGAAAAACCTGAAAAAAATGGCCCTTCCCATTTGCCACCCGCAAATGGGGCAGTCTGGTAATTTTCAAAATGAAGAAATGCCACGTTCAGATGTCTTGGAGAACGGATATGTGGCTTGTGTTTGTGGCTCCCTGTAATTGTGCCAAAATAGCAGCCCACCTGCTGCACATAATATTCTGTTAGACTCTAATGTTAAGCAAATCCATGTGGAAAGAAGGCTTCTCAGTGTCACTTTGATCCATTTTCAAAGAAGTGTGTTTGTTATTAAAGACCATGTGCTGTTCAGATTGGTCTATTAATAGCTGCTAAGCAACCATCAATTTATTTCAAAATTAAGAGTACTGAACCAGATAAGGCCTAATTAATAGCTCACTACCAGCATTTTGTTCTACCTTTTTAAATTGAGCTCTGTTGTCAAGTAACTAATTTGAGCTCAGTTGCATTAACACCATTTCCATATTTCTGAAGCTGCAAATGGGTGGACCGGTACGTGAAACACTTTTCTTAAGTTTCAATGGATCCTGTAAGCCTTCAATTTTAGAAGTTTTTTTTGTGTGTGTTTTAAGTATTCAACATGCACCTGTTTTTAGTAATGAAACGTCTTTATTTCATCAACACAATTTCCAAGTACAGTCGTACCTCAGAAGTCCGTTCGACTTCCAAAGCTTGGAGTTCTGATCGGCTGCAGGAAGCTCCTGTCAGACGTTCGGCTTCCAAAAGAAGTTTTGAAAACTGGAACACTCACTTCTGGTATTAGATCATTTTGGAGCCAGAACGTTCGACTCCCAAGATGTTCGGGAGCCAAGGTATGACTATTTGCAAACTCCAAACACCAGCAACCAAAGGGCTATGCTTAACCTACCATGAATGCATGAGGATTCCCAGCCTGCCCATCCCCTTTGAAAAGCCACCTTTGAAGACCAGGGGACATTCTCTTTCAATATTTTTAAATAATGATGTGCCTTGGATATCTTTTCCCCCCTGCTCCTTTAATTTTTAATCATGGTGTCGTTGTTCATGAGTTTCTCTTAACTAGATTTTTTTTATTCATGGCAGAAAGAAAGAAAGAGAAAGAAAGAAAGAAAGAAAAGAAAAGAAAAGAAAGAACTGGAATACCATTCAATGAAAAATGGTTTCCACCAAAAGAGAAAATCACAACGCTCCCTGTATTTATGTTGAAACAATTCCTCCCATTGGATCCCTCTACAAAACCTGCTACTAAGAGGCTTGCAGAAACCTCACTGACATGGTGTGTGTGTGTGTGTGTGTGTGTGTGTGTGTGTGTGTGTGTAAATCAGATGTGAATAATCTGTAACCCATCAAGTCAAAAGCAGCATGCTAGCTACGTGTTGTGGGTTTGGCCAGAGCGTCTGCCACTTTTGATCTCAGATGGGAACCAAAACCAGGAAGAAAAAACATATTGAGACAGATGGGACTCTGTTCAACATTACTGAACGTTGGAGACAGTTTTGTTTAAGAAGGCACAACCCAGTCATTTATGACTTGTACATTGGTAGGAATGGTTTCATTGCGTTTTGAGTGTGTAGGAATGGTCTCATCATTTTTAGAATTCCTTTTTTTCTTTTTTTGGTATTTTTAAAATTTTTAATCTTGTACTTTACTTTGATGACCTCAGGCCATCTATATATATATAAATGTAGGCATTGCACACGCAGAGGTCACATCACAGCCTTTCTCCGTAACCGCTGAACCAAATTGCATCAAATTAGGACAAAGCATACCTTGCCCATCAGTGAGGGATCTAGCATAATTTTTTTTCCAAAAAAGCACAGCTTTTTTAATAAATAAAATATTTATATAAAATATAAAATATTTATATACTGTATAATTTTCTTTTGCGTTTTCCTATGTAGCATCATACTGAGATTAGTGTTCATAGAAACTTCTTAGTAGATATGTTCAGGAATATTCACTTACTTTTTAAACAAAATTCAAATTAATGCACCACATTATCCCAGGGCAGTGCCACACAAATAAAAGTTGTCTTGAATTCCAATGTCTGGAGTCACCAGGGACTGAGATCAGACTGAGCCTTCACCTCACCGCTATTCCTAAATGTACCACTTTATTTTCTCCCATTTTAATTTCTTTTACCATTCATACTTATGGGGGGGAAACTAACACACTGGACTTGTGAACTCCTTGGTAGTGAATGGGACAACACTGTCTTTCACTGAGGGGGACCATACAAGGAATGGCCTTACTCAATACTATGCAAAAGGTCCTAAGTTCAGCTACCAACATCTCCAGGGGACATTCTGACAATGAGGAGAATGTATATGGAGGTATATTCTGACCCCTGTCAGAAGCCCCAGAGAGCCCTAGCCAGTCAGTGTGGACATTACTGAGCCACATGGGCCAATAGTTCTGACTCAGTCTAAGACACCACGTACCTCCATGTATATTCTCCTCATTGGCATGACAGGCATTTTGCTAATCAGTCGTAAAAAAAACAAACAAACAGGTAAACGGCCACCGATATGCCTCCCAACTACTAGAAGCTTGATACATTTCAAAACTAACCTTTTCTCTCTTTTGAGTCGCAGGAGCTGCCGTTTCCATCGCCATCGGTGCAGTGTGCTTTGTGGTCAAACAGAAGATTTTTATTTGCTTCCCAACGCCACACCTATTTGCAGTATTGGCTACACTTTCCTTTTCATTGTCATTTGCCCACATTCAGTGTGCTTTCCTGGAAACCGCCTGTTTCATTTAATTACAGGTACGTCACTTTAGAATTGCTTCTGAAGGAGCAAAAAAGAATCAGGGTGTTGAACATATACGTTTAAGTTTACACTAAGGACATAGGAATAAGGAAGTGGTTCAATCAATACTGGAAATGTAGAATTGTACTATCTGGCTATGGGAAACTGGGCAACCTAAGATTGCACCTATTATTTTCCCATTAATCCCATTTTCGCATCAGCCAGTGTTTTTTTCTCAGCAAGGGAGAGATAAGCAATTTGAACCTTGTGGATCCAAAGGTTACATTACGAGATTTCAATACCAACAATCAACCTGTATCTATCTATCTATCTATAAAATGTAAAAAGGGCATGTGGGTGTGTTTCCACTTTTCTCCGAAACCGCTTGACCCAATTGCATTCAAATTTTGAAACAATGTCACATGGGAATACAAGAGGAGGAATAAACCATTTGCGTAGACAGATGTCACACCTGGGCCACGTAAAAACCCCAAAACCCCGTGTTCCAGAACTCACAAATCAAACGAAAGTGCATGCTGGGAGCACAGGAGAGGTTGCAAAACAGGCACCTTCTAGCGACGGCTACACTGGTACTACACCTAGGAAAACTTCCATCTCCACAGCATCTCTGCTCGGCTTTCCAGACTGGGCCGGGTGGAGGTGGCGGCTCGACTGGGTGGGGGGAGGAGGAGTCGGGATAGGTCATGGGTCATGATAGGGTGGGGCCAATCAGACGGATGAGCCGGGGGTGGAGGGAGGGGGGCCGGGATGCATCATGGGTAGGGACAGGGTGGGGGGAGTCACAGGGATGCACCTGCCTAAACAGAACATGTGTAAAACAGGGGGACTCTGAGGCTCCATTTAACAGACTGAGCCACAGCAACGCGTGGCAGGGCCAGCTAGTTAACTATATAAATTTAACTTTGTCAAATCTTAATACTAACTGGATTAATTTTAATCAAATGAAGCTCTGAGAACCTTAACACAATTTGAAAAGTTCTATAAGCACAATGAGTGGGGGAGGGGAGGATTAGTTTCTAAATCGTACTCCGTGTTGCTTAATGTAACTTACAGATCTATGGAACCCCTTAAAATATGGTAACTAGATACTAGCACACAAATTCTTCCCAAAGATTGGAATAAAATTTGGGGACCATGACCCTTAAAATCTCTTTTCTGCTGGTTGTAGCAATAGTAATGTGCTGTATTAGATGCTGCATGGTTTTTAACTGTATTTTTACAAACACGCCACAGACCACCTAAACGAAACCCAAGGACAATTAGTGGCACCATAAGAGCTACTGGTGGGTGCACTGGCGCCCACGGGCACCAGGTTGACAACCCTTGCAAGGAAGACAGAGGTTGCTTTGCAGTATAAATACACCCGGTCATGTTTCTAAGTTGGTCTGAAATAAAATCAACAAATGGATATCAAAAGTGCTAGGAACATGAAAATGGAACTTGCAATGATTTCCCAAAGTTTCACGTTTTTCACAACCAAAACATCAATCAGGCACAAATAGCCACTCCATTCTTTTTCCAAAAGGCAGTTCAAAAGGGAAGGAGAAAATATTACTGGCACGACTCCTTTTCTTAGCTTCAAAACAGCGAAGTGGCAATTCCATCTTTCTTGAAAAAGCCAAAGAAACCCATATAGAAGCAGAGCTCTGAACTGTCAAAAGCTGCGCAACCTGTAAATCAGAAAGAAACATTTCCTCACATCTTGAGTTTCACAAGGACTCTTAAATCTTAAACGCAAAGAACCAGGATTTTGTTCGTAACCAAAAAATTAATGAAAATTAGCCATTGAGTGGCCATTATAGAGAAAACGTTTTCTTACCTGTCTGACAAAGCTGTTCAGTTAATGCGGTTTACTTTAAAGGAAAAGCAATGCCAGGATAACGTACACATCTTTTTATCAATGAGAAAAACACCATTCTCTTTCCATCAACAATAAATGCATCAATGTTATGATACGCAGGGGAAGGTCTACAGGTTTTTAAAAGATGTTCAAAGTTTTGCCCCAAAAGTTAAATCTGAGGAAAACAAATTGGCATATTACAGAAGTTTTTTCCTACCTGGTCTTTTTTTTTTATTTGCATAACTCAAGTCCAGAAAGCTGTCATTTATCACACTTAAAATTGTGTGTGTGTGTGTGGGGGGTGCGCCTCTGTCTTTTCATGACTACAAACGTAGACCCTTTGAGATCTTCTGAGCTAAATCCCTAAATGGCCAACATTTTGTAGTGTAATGGTACAGCAAGATACCTTTATGTGACTCCTGCTGCTAAAAACATTGGCATTAAACCTGAACAAGAGTTTGTAGACATCAGCAGAAATTGTCATTTTCTTCTTCCAAGAATTTATAAACTAAACATAGCATCTTATTTATATATATTAAAACTAGATCTGCATTTCTGGTGCCTGAGCACCATCCAGGATGACTAACAAAAATTATAACCAACCATAAAATAAAATAGAACACACACACACACACCGTACAATATAATAAGAACAGGGACAAGTGCAGCACTGGATGGGGGGGGGGAAATTTATCAAATTAAGCAAACACCTTCTTAATTCAGAGCATGAATTCAGAGTCTCCATCATTATTGTTGTATGTCTCTTTGAGATACTAATGTTTTATTAATCACCATCATCAATGATAGGACATATAAAGGGCCCCTCTGCCAAGTCTTAGGGCGTGGGCAGGCTTTCATGGAAGGAGGAAATCTCTTACAATGGTGAAGGGAAGATTCCTCTCCCTGTTCCCAACATGTGAAAAGCATGCTATAAGTGGCCCAGAGTGGCTGGGGACACCCAGCCAGATGGGCAGGGTATAAATCATCACCATCATCATTTGACTCTGCCATATCTTATCTCAGGCATCCCCAAACTTTGGCCCTCCAGATGTTTTGTACTATAATTCCCATCTTCCCTGACCACTGGTCCTGTTAGCTAGGGATCATGGGAGTTGTAGGCCAAAACATCTGGAGGGCCGCAGTTTGGGGATGTCTGTCTTATCTCATATATCCAAAATGTGAATTAAATGAGAATTTGTGGGATGTGAAACACATAGCAGTCAAGTACAACATTCCTAGAGTGGACATGCTAGGGAATGCTTTGTATCACCCAGGAGAAAACTTCCTGTTTCCTCCTGAGCTGGGACAAAACTTCCTCTGCATGTGACTAGATTGTGTGAGGCACAACCTGGCCAAGGGAGCACAGCTCCTTCCTTTGTTTTTTCTCCATTTTGCTGTTCTACGTGTGAGCAGTAGTGAATGGCTGTTTGCAGTCACTTAGGAACTAACTCCCATATGGGATAGTTCCACATGTGTATATAGTTTTGTAACCTAAGTCTACCTTCAAGGATCCAACTGTGAACTGAGTGATTGTGAGTAAACTGCTTTAATAAGATTGCAGTGTATATTCTTTTTAAGAGGGACAAAAAGGGATCTTACCAGGAATCTATTTATATAGAGAGGTTCAGACCAACCTGCAACAAGCAAACTGCTGTGCGTTTAAAGGGGAATGTTTAAACTCTGCTAAGACACAGAACTTGCTAGCGCAAGTTAGGAAGGATATCATTAAACAATATATCCTCTCCTGCCTCCCTGAACATTCCCACAGAATTGTCATCAAATCAGCAAATTATATTTTAGATCCGGCTCCACTGCTGCTCTTCCATCGCTGTGAGGAACAAATATGCTGAGAACATCTAAAGCAAGCAAACTGGTAATAAAGATGAGCATAGCTCCAACAATGAATTCAGAGTCTGCTGAAATAACAAACCGAATGATTGCTCTGTTGCTAGGATGCTTCTCCAACTACTCATTTTGGCACTAGCCTTATTCATGAAACCTGTGTAATATAAATCAATAGTTGAGGCAGCTCTTATCCACAAAAGAACTCAAAATTAAAATCGATGGCACTGCAACAATTGCATCTCAGGTAACAGTGGGTTTCCATTCTCCAATATACTATCCATTTCTTATATCAGTGTACATTATATATTAGCATTTTCAGATAGCCGGTATCTCTTTTCCACTTTACATTCTGAGATATCCGTTTGTCTCTCTTCCACCCTGCCTTTGGTCTTCCCTGTGTTTTCATTCACTTAGCCATAATTCCAGGAGGGTTCAGAGGCATCCTAAACATATTACATCTGCATTGCCATTTAGTAATTTGTAGGGATAATTGCAGCCGAATGTGGAGATAATTACAGTCAAATGTGATGGATGCACGTAACAGTAATGCAAATGGTATTGCGAATAGGCCCATTCACCCATCTAGCTTTGATGGGTTTAATATCCCCATATTTCCTCCCTTGGTGCAAAACTTGTACAATTTCCCCCTTCCTTCATTATAATAATATGTGGCCACAAACCATGCATATATATGTAACTTTCAACTCAGGATAATACCGTGTTTCCCCTTTTTTAAGACACCGTCTTATTACTTTTTTTTCTCAAAAAACCACAGGGTGGCTTATTTTTGGTGGGATGTCTTACTCGTATTTTTATTATGAGTCTGAGGGAAGGGAGGTGTGCGTCCCTGGCCCAGCCCTCTCTCCCCAGCCCTGGGATGTTCGCAAAGGGCTGCTCTCTCTCTCCTCTGATGTGGGGACTCACTTAATAGCAATCTGCTACACTGGAGCTTCTTAAATCTAAACCAGTATAATGGAATCTATCTGTGTGATACAGTCCTAGCAGTAGCCTATAGTAAAGCAAATAAGGATCTCTACTAGCCAGCTGCCCAAGACTTAAGTTCCAACAATGTAACACTTTGTAGTGCTAAAATAAAAAAAATCCTTCAGTAGCACCTTAAAGACCAACTAAGTTTTATTTTGGTATGAGTCTTTAAGGTGCTACTGAAGGAATTTTTTTATTTTACTTCGACCCAGACCAACACGGCTACCTACCTGTAACCAGAACTTTGTAGTGCTATCACTGATAGCAAAGAAGCTACCTGCTGAGAACAAAGAAGCCAGCTAAACAGCAATTAAGATTGCTGACTTGGTAAATGGTAGCAATTAAGAAGCAATTGAGCTAGCAAGGTAAAATTTTGTGGGTAAAGGAAGCTAGGACCGGCAGTTTAACTTTTGTGCTCACAAACAGCAAGAAGGAAAAAGTCCTTAATTTTTTTAAAAAAGTCCCCAAGGCAAGGACTGCGATCCAGACTACTTACAAATCCTTAAAGGGGCAGCTCCACAGACAAGCAAGCATAAGGTAGAAAGGAAGGCTGCAAGGAGACAACAATCAGACACAGGAGACTGCCGTCAAGAGGAAATCAACAGGCAACTCATGGGTGGACGCATAGAATGGAAGGGAAAGGTGGAGGGAAGCGAGAGGTGGGTTCTGTGTGTGTGTGAGAGAGAGAGACAGAGAGACAGAGAGACACAGACGCGCACACGGAGATCTCTCCCTTAAAGGGAAAACAGCCTTTGCATTCAATCGCTCCTCTCCCGTCAAGAGGAAATCAACAGGCAACTCATGGGTGGACGCATAGAATGGAAGGGAAAGGTGGAGGGAAGCGAGAGGTGGGTTCTGTGTGTGTGAGAGAGAGAGAGACAGAGAGACAGAGAGACAGAGGACACAGACGCGCACACGGAGATCTCTCCCTTAAAGGGAAAACAGCCTTTGCATTCAATCGCCCCTCTCCCGTCAAGAGGAAATCAACAGGCAACTCAGGGGTGGGCGCATAGAATGGAAGGGAAAGGTGGGGGGAAGCGAGAGGTGGGTGCTCTCTCTCTCTCTCTCTGTGTGTGTGTGTGTGAGAGAGAGAGAGAGAGGCGCAGGGGGCGGGGGGAGAGAGAGAGACAGACGCGCTCACGGAGGTCACGAGGCTTCGGCAGCCAGCAGCTACGGCTCTTCAGTGCATTTTTACAAGCTTTTAAAGGAAATACGTGTCTGTGGAGCGACAGCAAAATGGAGATTTTTTAAGGGGGGGTTGGCTGGCGGGAGGGGGGTTATTGCTACTGGGTGAAGGGTCTATCAGTATGTCTTATTTTCGGGGTATGGCTTGTATCGCGCAATTGCTTAGAAATCCTGCTATGGCTTATATAATGACTACGTCTTAAAAAAGGGGAAACACGGTACTACATGAATCCAATGAAGGGGATTGTAATCCGTGGAAGCTTATGCCACAATTCACTGTTTGGTATCATAATATTAGCACACTTGTTACTAACCGAGTAACAAGTCAGAGTATAAGAATAGATGCAGCATTTTAAAACCCATCAGATGTTATACCTCCCACACAATTAAACTAAGCTAAACTGTTCTTTTCTAACTAAGAATTTCCGCTATTTCTTTGTACCACAGTAATTTCAAAAGTGTCAGCTACAACAACATATTGCTACCCAATTTGTATTTTTTTTTGTATTTTTGTGGTGGTGGGAGCTCAATTTCCCCTTTTAAAACTCACACTGAAGCAGGCTCTCGCTATTCATTGAATGACCACCTGAATGATCACTTGCACTTAATGAGCTCCTTGGAGTTTCCCATTTGTATAAATTGTCAATATATAATCACTGGCACTGTAGCAGCCCCTGTGTTCATAAAGTTGCTCTTGAGATGCCCTTAAGGTATTTTGCTCCGGCCAAAGATGATATCCGACACTCTACTAAAGCACAAGTCCTTTTGACACCTGGAAGCTTGTCGGAAGGGTGTGGAGAAAGAAAGAAATGCCAGCCAGGGGAGTTATTGACACCCTTGCTTTGGCTAATCAGTTGCAGGCCCCAATAAACCTGCACCAGTCTGGGCTTCTCTCTTCTGCCTCCTCCTCCTCTTCTGCCACTCGTCACTTGCCACTGGCCCTGGTCTAGGTTTGTGGTCATCTGGAAACAGTACTATTTTTCGAGAAAAAGAGGTGCCGGAACTCACCATGAACCTGTGTCCTCTTATTATGGCAATAGTGCCCACCTGAAAGGTGCCGGAACTGAGTTTCAGCAGAAGAAAATCCCTGTCTGCAACACACTGACCATTTCTGAAGCATCTCTAACCCTAAGGACCTTTTCTGGTTGGTACTTCTCTCGGTACTACAGCTAGCTAAACAGAGAGACACTCTGAAGTGGAAGGAAAGCTACCTTGGAGGGCCCAATTTTCTTCCTAAATGAACACTTAAGCTATGGGTAGGCAGAAGGTAGATCTATTGGTAGACCTCTGAGTGATTAGCAGTAGATCAGCAAGCATTTCTGATTCCCAGTTGTTTAACTACAGCAACTGCAAACCATCTTTCCCCACGTAAATTAGACAGCTATAAGGAATGGAGAGCTAACGACCAGGAGTGGACCTTGTGTACAAGGACCATGAATTCGGCTGAAAATAAACTCCTAGGCTCAGAATGTGCTCAGAGGCATCATATGCTTTCATTGAAATGACATGTGTTATGTACTGAGCGGAATCCTAGAACAATAGGATTCAGAATCAGCGGGAGCTACCCAATCCAACTCCAGGTGGAAGTGAATCCGCAACCTGATTGGCCTGCTGGAGCAGCCAATCAGGCGGCTGGCAGAAGTGAATCTGCTACCTGATTGGCCTGTAGGAGCAGCCAATCAGGCTGCAGGCAGAAGTCAATCCACAATATAATTGGCCCACAGGTGTAGCCCTGAAGTAGCCAATCACGCAAGGCCCATTGTGTAAATAATGTATATAAGCAGATGGTTTTGGGAAAAGAGCCATTCGTCTTCTCTTCTTCTCCTTGATGAATATGAGCTGAATAAAGAGCATGAAATTCACTCTCGACTCCGAGTATATTTCAACATGTCTTTTAGATCTGGCTCTGATGACCAGAACTTGGGGTTCTAGTAAAATACAAAGTAGATCCAACACAGCTAAACTCTGCACCCCACTCTGCTTTAAGTTATGACGCAATTGCTACTTTGCCAATTAATGGACTTGTGACCCCAATGTCTCCCTGTTTCTTCATGCTTCTTAATTTATGCTTTTTGCTTTTTATTGAAAATATAAGCCCTATGTTTCTTTCCTCATATAAGAAGCTTGCTTGCTTTGCAAAATGACTCTAATATTGCAAGACATTGAAAGAACAAGAAGGTAATCTAGTCTGAAGCCCTGACAGCTTGCAAATTCTTCCTGCATCCCAATTAGTGAATAGAAGATGCATTTCTGTCTTTTTGCTAGCATAATACCCATCATGAGCCTCTCGCTCCACCTTATCAGGTTAGTAAAGCATTCCAAGAGCTCGCTAGCCTTTAGCAGAAGACTGGGGGGATGGCATTAAAGCCAGGAGAACAATAATTTCATTGGACTCAGACATTCTTCATGTAGCAAGATAACACTGACAGGGAAATGAAACATTCTGTATGGGACAAATTTATAACTTTGTTTAAATATATCTGTTGCTCTGCAGTACACAGGAGCAATTCCGGGCCCAATTCGAAGTGCTGCTTTTGACCTATAAAGCCTTAAAGGGCTCAGGACTGCAATACCTCAAGGACTGCCTCTTTCCATATGAACATACCCAGACCCCGAGATCATCTTCTGAAGCCCTTCTTTGTGTGCTTCCTCCTCCTGAAGAGGTCCGGAGGGTGGCAACACGAGAACGGGCCTTCTCTGCAGTGGTTCTCCGTCTGTGGAATACTCTCCCCAGGGATGTTTGCCTGGCACCTTCATTATACACCTTTAGGTATGCCAGGCAAAAACGTTCCTTTTTAACCAGGTCTTTGGTTGACCTGATCGACATCCCATACCCTTTAAAAATGTGGCTCTTTTTTTTGGGGGGGGGTGTATTAATTGGGTTATTGCTTTTATTTTTATTTTGTATACTGTGATCTTTTTATAGGAACCGCCCTGAAACCTCCGGGTATAGGGCAGTATACAAATAAATAAATAAATAAATAAATAAATAAATAAATAAAGTGTCGTATGTGTAGAGATAGCCAATTAGGATGCTTTAAGCCAGGGGTCCCCAGACTACGGTCCGCGGGCCAGATGCGGCCCAATTGGCCTCCCAATCCTGCCCGCGACGACCCCTGCCGCCCGCTGCCCGCTCTTAAAATCATTTGTGCGCATGCGTATGGACCTCTCCCGACCCAGAAGAGGTCACTTCCGGTGCACTTCCAGGTCGGGGGAGGCCCATACGCATGCGCACAAACGATTTTCAGCAATTTTTCCGACCTGGAAGCGCGCCACCGCACCAGTAAGTGTGTGTGCACATGTGCACGGGCACGCACTCCCCCGCCCCCTGCGCGCGTACTCCCTACCCAAAGCCGGGTAAGTCTGGGGACCCCTGGTTTAAGCTAAAGATTGTGTGAGATCACAATGGTGGTGAGGACCACACCATGCTCTCATGAGAAAAAAACAGGAAGTACCGGTTTCACTGGGATAGTTGAGGGGTATGAGATGGTCACATTATTTGTCTCCCTAAGTTTTATTCTGGTTAGTTGAAAAATACTATCAAGAGCAAGTGTCATACATCAGGGGTCAGCAAACTTTTTCAGCAGTCGGCCGGTTCACTGTCCCTCAGACCTTGTGGGGGGCCGGACTATATTTTGAAAAAAATATGAACGAATTCCTATGCCCCACAAATAACCCAGAGGTGCATTTTAAATAAAAGGACACATTCTACTCATGTAAAAACATGCTGATTTCCGGACCGTCCACAGGCCAGATTGAGACAGCGAATGGGCCGCATCCGGCCCCTGGGCCTTAGTTTGGGGACCCCTGATCTAAACAGGATGTGCTTTCCCGTGTACTTTGCCCTGAACGACAATGTCTTTTTCTTTGTTAATTACTTAGTGCCTTGGCACATTCTGAAAGCAAGTATTTTATCAATGTGACAATCTGTGGGTGTCTTGCTGTCAGGTGCAGGTTTTACTTTCCATCTTTAAATGGAAGGTTTCAATATGTGCTAAAACCGAGCGTCATCCTTCATGTGATCTCTTAGCAGCTTCATGAAGCTTTCCATATGAGTGAATGTTTCATCTCAGCGAGATTACATTGACATCAGTCCCCCTGTTGGCGTGAGTGCCAACAGATAATAAAACATATGGCAGTTTACAATACAGTTTGGTCTATATGATTTTTACTCTACACTTTCTTTTCTGCCTTCTTTTCAGTTTAACTAGCTATGTTAGGTAATTTAAAAATGAAAACTACAAATCACTGCAAACCCAACTGAAATGCTTACAATATTATTCACCTGTGTTTGCCAGTCTAAATGCTACATTCAACTGAAAAATAAACTGTAACTGCATGATCCAGTTTTTTGTTTTTTTGTTTTGCTTTCTTACTGGCAGGAGCCCTGAGCACTCCTACTAGGAGAAAGGTTATACAGCACAACACTTGGTTGTAGGTCCCACACTTCTTAATGACCATGGTTTTATGAACTCGTTGTCAAATTACTATTTATTTAAAGTCTTTCTAGCCCACTTTTTCATTTTCTTAAAAAGGCTCAAAGCTGCTTACAAGCTAATCAAAATAAAACAATAAAAAAGTCAAAATGGGAAACAAGCAAGAAGATAAGAGGACACAGACAACACATATCAGTGTAGGGTTGCCATATTTCAAACAGTGAAAATCCAGACAGTTGTTGAGCTTTTTTGGGCAAAGTTGGTGAGCTATTTTTAGATTGCCATGGGGGGGGGGAGCATCTCTGCATAGTGTCAGAAAGTCATCAGAGAGGGAACAAGAGTTGGTTAGGGATTCCATTTTGACTTGGTATCTCCATTTCTATATAAATTCACTGCCTGATTTGGTTTCATATAGAAAAGAATGTGAAAACAGATAACAGATGGATGTGCTCTCTACACATCTACAAGATAGACTTTAAAAAGGTTAGGAGACTAACATTTTGTTCTTTTTCCATTTCAGTGGCATAGCACGGTTTCGTCACACAACAAAGCCTCCAATTTCTCAGTTGCCTTGTTCCCATCCCTCATATTTGTGTCTTCTCCTGACCAGGTGAAGCAATCTAGTAAGGGGTCGCAATGTCACAGAAGTGCATGCTTCTAGGAAAGTGCAGACTAGGAAACCACTATCTATAAAGTATCTGTAAATAGTGGTTAGTTCTTATCATTGCATAAAATAAAGTGAGGAGACTCAAAATACTTATCTGCTTTATGTTTGTAATTTCACACAGTGCTCCATTAGAGTGCAAGATTAACCTATAACAGGAAGCTTTGCCTAATGAGGCTATGGAAAGATGCAGTGGAGGATCCCATCTGGCAAGAAACAGATTACGGTACCTTTTTTTTTTGCATAGTTTTGCAAAGCAACCATCTGATTTCTCAGTATATAGAGTAAAAAAAAAAATGTTGCTGTCAGATTTTTATTATTATTTTTGCCCCCCGCTTAGGAAGTCTGGGTTACAAATGGACTCAAGTTTAATCCTCATGTAAATTGAGGAGAACTCTGAGGTTAATAGCTGATTGAATTTCTTAATGACACAGACTGGGATCATTATTATTATTTTGTTCAGTTCTGTTTGACTGGAGAATTAAGGGATGGAACTCTACTAAAAAATGCAGCTGTCCAATCAGTGATACAAAAGTTTACTTGGGAGACATACCTCTGAATGAGGAATGAATCAGAAATAAAACCAAAAAAAGGGAAATGGGTAATGCCGCTGTAGCAGTTGTGGAAGTCTTTCAAGTGACTGAAAAACTTCATTATGAAAAGGACAAATATCTTTACTGAATGTCCTTGATTCGGCGGTTTTGAGGGGAAGATTTGGAGGAGTCCCATACGGTCAGAGAATGTGCCATTGTGCCTTGGGTGAGGTAGAATCCACAGAACACATTCTACTGAGTTGTCCCTTTTATAATGATTTAAGGCAATATCTTATAGCCCCGTATTTATCTCAGTTTAGTTCCCGACTAAGAGAACGGCAGGCAGCATATTTGCTAAACAAGCCCACTGGGAAAATAACCTTCTCGGTGGCTAAATTCCTCTTCCTGGCGCTCAAGTGTCGGAAACGTATAATCGAATGTCTTGATGTGGGTTACCTGTAGGAGGTTTAGTAGCGCGGTCATACCCCATTTATGTATCCCTCTGATGTCTTCAGTTTTATATGTTTATCTTTGTATTGAGAAATGTTTTTTGTTTCTGACTATCGGTCGAATAAAGTATATTGAATTGAATTGAATTGAAATATCTTTACAGCTTACTGGGGTGGAGAACCAGGCAATCATGGCCTTTGTTTGGGAGGTGGTGCAAGCGCAGCGGACCAAAGTGTGAGAGCTTAAAAAAGGAAAATTTGATTCTTAAAGTGACAGCGTTTAAATTCTTAAATTACCAAGGAAAATAAACATTGTCTTCATTTACTTAAGCCCCTTTTCCATTATCAGGTTTGCCTTTGCATTAAGTCATTAATGCCTTATATCATTTGGAGATAAAAAGCAATCCCTTTGGCATCCCGATAGGTTTCCTCTGCAGAGTGATAAGCACCACTCCTTTTCCTTTAAGCAATTTGTTTGTTTCATTCATTATTTGTCAGCTATACAGAAAATGTTTGAAGCACAATCCTAAGCATGTTTATTCAGAAGCAAGTCCCATTGTATCTGATTGGGTTTCCTCCCAGGGAAGTATGCAAAGCATTTCAGCCCAACAATGCGTAAAAGGAAATCATTTATTTTTCTAGACTCCTGTGATTTCATCAGCATGAGAGTTATCAAAAAGGGGCAGAGATAAGATGCATTTAGTTAATTCCCGCCCCTCGCACTGTACCCTTGAAATCAGACCTCCTCTAATGAACCGTTAAACATGAACATGGCCTCCTCTGAGCCCTCATATCTTATTTCACACACACACACACACACACACACACACACACACACACACACACATAAAAGAGAACTGGCATAACATAACAACCTTGTGTTGCAGCTAAAACAAGGTAGGCGTTTATATTTACAGGATTTATTCTGTGTGTTGAACTGGGCTTCCATGGTGACCATTTTGGGCACAGTCCAGTCCTTTTGTTCTGGGGCTGTGAAGCCCAGGTGACAACTGCATGCAGACTCAGCGCTGCTGGCAGGTAGGGATGCTGGAGAGATTTGATTCTGTTGACATTTATAGGCAAATCTACTTAATTTGGCAGAACTGAAATGCAGCCATCTTGTGCACTTCTCTGAATATTGCAGGAGAGTTCCTGAGCCAAGTGGTGTTCTCTCACTAGGGCTGTGCACCAGATTCATCTGAGTCCTGGGCCAGCTTGGGCTTATTTAGAGTAATTTGGGCATTGGCCAAGGCGAGACAGCCACGGATCACTATGGTTCAGGTTTGATGGCTCAGAGCAATCTGTGGAGGTTGGGGCAGGGCCTCAAGCAGGAAGGGGAAGCAGGAGTCAGGTGTGAAGCCTTGCAAAAAGGCCAAGACCTACCAGACCACCAGTTGCATTTTCCACCTGACCCCTCATCCTGCAGGATCAGCGAGAGGAGGGCATTGCTTCTGCAGGATGCAGGCGCTGCTTTGAAAGTGACTTTCCTGCAGAGAAGCCACTTGTGAAGAGCACACTACAGAATTGAACTGCCTGCTCTTGGTGAAGGGAAGAGAGGAGCTTTCCCCCTCCCTAGTGCTCCCTCTTCCAACAGGAGCAGCTCACAGTGACAAATACAAATGCAGGAACAAAGCAAATAATGCTTTTTGCCTTTGACAGCTGTGTGGCTGGTGCAAGTTAAACAGGGTGTTTTCTAATATTGAAATGCAATTGGTGGGAGAGCTTCATCTGTTATCTGTCTGTCATCTGATTCCTTGTGTGTGGCACCTGATTTATTTTGGACCCTACGGTATGCAACAGCACAGCAGCTTATAATATTACTAGCTGGCCCTGCCACACGTTGTTGTGGCTTAGTCTGTTAAATGGGCCCTCAGAGTCCCCCTTCAGACTCCCCTGTAGACCCCACTTTGGCTTAGTCTGTTAAATGGGCCCTCAGAGTCCCCCTTTTGACTACTCCCTCCACCCCAACCCGGGCTCATCCGCTGCGGCCTAGACAGTTATTCCAGCTGGGCAATGCTGTGGCCTATTCATTTGGCTGGGCAATGCTGGGCCTTGTTGCTGCAAAAGGCCTGTTTTCAGTTGGTTGCCATGGAATTTTGTGATGTCACCAATTGTCTGCAGCCAATGGAGACGCTGCTTCTCCGTTCTATTTCCCAGCATGCATTTTCATCTGATTTGTGAGTTCTGGAACATGTTGTTTTTGGGATTTTACATGGCCCAGATGTGACATCTGTCTTTAAAAATGGTATGGGCTTGCTCTCATAGTCATATTTGACTTTGTGTCAAAATTTGAATGCAATCGGTCAAGGGGTTTCATTGAACATCGGAGACGAACACACATGCCCAGTTTATATATATATAGATGAACATTGAAATCCACCCCACTAAGGATGAACTTTTTATGAACTGAATAGTTCGTTCGTACGAACTGGAACTGAACTACCTTGTTTTATACAAGTACAAGCTTTATCTGGAACCTTGTCCGCACATACCCCTTATTAGTTTCAGGCTAGTCCTGGATTTCTGTCTCCAAAGGGATCAGAATTTCCATTTATCCTATCTATTCACAAAAGAATCAGCCTCATGCTACATTAACATTTAGCAGCAGCAGAAATACAAAGTGGGAGATTGAATAAGGGCTTGAGAGGATTACTAGCTGGCTTGGTTGGTAGGAGAAGGAACCTTAAATATACAGGGGAAACATTAACCCTGTTAAGTTGATTTGTTCATGGTTCTGCCTTTTATATTTGTTTGAGACTGCTTTCCCCACCTCTCATTAAACAGGCTGCCTCTTTTATTTTACATGTTCAATTTACAGTCTACATCATCTCACTTCCATGTCAACATGTTGGCCTCCTCCTGGAGTCTCAGGGCCTTAATGCTGATACCTCTGGAGCTTCTAACAACGCAAATAACTGGGAATTGTGAAACATTGCTCCAATTCCCCCCCTTCATTAAAAGGGAGGTATTACATTTGGAATCACGGGGACATTTGCCATATGCTCATTAAATACCGACTGTTAAAAGAGCTTTGAGATTTGAAAAGTGTGCAAGATAAATCCAGGCAGCAAGTAATTGCTTCCAAATTAAATGAGTAATAAAGGTTTGATTGCTCAGTGCGTAGCATGTGAAAAACGTACAACAATATTTCGGAGGTTTAAAGCATGGCTTGAAAAGATGCAGGCACAATCGTGAGACATTATAGGGAACAAAGGATGGCCGTCTTTTTAGTGGGATAGGGATCACACTCCAAGCATTTGGTCTAGCGCCAGGCCTGAAAGCCAATTTGGTAGGATTTCCTAAACTGGTATACCAGAGCTATTAGAGAGATTTAGTAACTGGAGGGAGGGAGGTGAGATAGGCATGAACCTGGAATAAATGGCATCCATTTTGGCCTTTATGCAGAATGTGCTTGGAAGGTGGCAAACAGTTCCCCTAAGCAGACTTTGCCTAAGTACCCATACTATACAGTACTGACAGGGCCGGCTCTTCGTAGACCCCCGGTGGCGCAGTGCACCACGGCGCGGGGCTGGTAAGCTGGGTGCCGGCCTGGCAAGGAGGGCGCCGCGCGGAAACCAATTGCGCCCTGCGAGGGCGGGGCGGGCGGCGGAGCGATCTCCGCCCCTCAGCACCAGGGCGCGCGATCTGCTCAAGACGGCCCTGAGTACTGAAGTCTTTGATGGGGACTTTCACTCCCCTCAGTGGCAGAGATGGGCCATGGAGATCAACAGTGTTAAGTATAAAGGGTTTAATTGTCACAGAAATGAAAAATGGCTAAAGGTATATTGCAGAAGGTTTAACATCTGGTTTTCCCATGAAGACTATACAGTCGTTCCTTGGAAGTCAAACAGAATCCGTTCCGGAAGTCCGTTCCAAAAGAGATTTTAAGGGTCACGATCCCCAAATTTTATTCCAATCCTTGGGAAGTATTTGTGTGCTAGTATCCAGCTACTATATTTTTAAGGGGTTCCATAGATCTGTAAGTTACATTAAGCAACACAGAGTCCAATTTAGGAACCATTCCTCCCCTCCCCCCCATTGTGCTTATAGAACTTTTCAATTTTTGTTAAGGAGCACAGGAGCCATTTAAACTTAAGAAAGAGTCCACCCATTTGCAGCTTCAGAAATATGGAAATGGTGTTAATACAACTGAGCTCAAATTAGTTACTTGGCTCCAGAGCTACATTTAAAAAGGTAGAACAAAATGCTGGTAGTGAGCTATTAATTAGGCCTTATCTGGTTCAGTACTCTTAATTTTGAAATAAATTGATGGTTGCTTAGCAGCTATTAATAGACCAATCTGAACAGCACATGGTCCTTAGTAACAAACACACCTCTTTGAAAGTAGATCGCAGTGACACTGAGAAGCCTTCTTTCCACATGGATTTGCTTAGCATTAGAGTCTAACGGAATTTTTATGTGCAGCAGGTGGGTTGGTATTTTGGCACAATTACAGGGAGCCACAAACACCAGCCACATATCCATTCTCCAAGACATCTGAACGTGGCATTTCTTCGTTTTTAAAATAACCTGACTGCCCTATTTGCGGGTGGCAAATGGGAAGGGCCATTTTTTCAGGTGGGGGTAAATTCTTATGAAAAGTCCTTCTCCATGCTTCTTAAACTTCTGGAAACAAGATCAGGCTGAGGATCCAAGAGCTTACTGGGAGCTCTTTGGAAGATTTCTAGGGTGTTTAATGCTGTGAATCTTTACCTACAGTCAACCCATATAACTATGCAGGCCCTATATCACAAAATGCCAACAAGTCTCCAGTGACTTCATTGCAATGGAAGCAAAACCTGAGGGCATTCTGAGCCCCTGAACTCCTCAATGCTTGGAGAATTGGGGGACACACAAATACACACAGAGACAAACAAACAAACACAAAGGCACTCATCGAAGTAGTTAATTACCAGGTTACAAGGACCAGAAAGAAACTGTCGGGAAGATCGGGATAGCTGCAGCTTATAGGAGGCAGCAATTGCGAAAGGGAAGTCTTCCCCATCAACTTATGTCCATACCAAGGAAAAACATCACCTGCTTGAGGGGTGGTGAACCTGTGACCCTGCACATTGGCCATGGTGACCAATGCTGGTGGGAGTTTGGAGTCCAACAATATATGGAGAGCAGCATGTTGGTTACCCTTGCCTCAGACAGAGATTGTGGTGAACGGGTCTTGTATGGAAGGAAACCATTGCAGAACAGCCAGAACGTAAATACAAAGAGCCCAGTAGGCTGGGAGGACAGGAAAAAAGTGATATGGTTATTTTACTTTTTGTTGTGTAATTCGGTAGAAGTCATTTCCTTACACCTCTAGAATAAGGTTACCAGACATCCCCGTTTCCCAGGGACAGTCCCTGGATTTACAAAATCCATCTTTTTAGTAGGAAGTCGATTGCGGATTCATTGAAAAAATAATAATCTGGTAACCTTACTCTAGAAGTGAAAGGAACCAGGAATGACCTCTAAAATGTTGAAATATTGGGGAGTTGGGGTGGGGGCTCTAGGCCTCTTTGGCATGTGGAAAACTATCCTGGCAGGGAAAACGTTTTTCCTGCTGTTTTTCTACACTGAGGAAGTGTTGACAGGAGATGTTATATTGACACCAACTGTTGCCTTGCTGATAACATTTTTTTAAAAAAGGATATAAAGTGAAAATGAAACTGAAAAAGATCTAGAAATATCTGAGGACTCAAAGAAGAGGAAGGTGAGAGCAGAACATAATGGCTCAGGTAAGAACCCCTTTGAATAGGGGACATTGTTTATCGATCCCCACCCAGTCCAAAATACCTTCCCTTTGATTGTCTTCCCTTTGACTGTTTTTTCAAAAGTAAGTGTTGCCACTTGACTTGCTGTTTGCCTTATGCTGCTGTCTCTGGTTGCAAGGCAACGTACACTTTCTTGTCTTGTCTTGTCATTGAACACAGTGAGACTTACTTCAGAGTAAGAATGCCGGCTCCCTCAGCCTGAAACAAGATTATTACCGCAACCCCATAGTCGCCTTTGACTGGATTTAACAATCCAGGGGCCCTTTACCTTACCTTTTCTTACCTTACGCCACAATAGTGGTTAAACAGATGCCTGTGGGAAAGCAGCGAGCAGCACCAGAGCCCTCTACCTTTCCGTGGTTTCCAGCAATAGGCATGCAAAAAAATTTCTGCCTCCAACTTTGGAAATAGAGCATAGCCATCAGGGCTGGTGGCCATTGATAACCCTCTCCTCCATGAAGTTGTCTCATCATGGGGATCAGCATGGGGATACCATCCCATACTACTAGTTTATGATGCGTCCGTGGCTTCATGGAAATGTTTTGTCTGGTGCCACAGCTGGTGCAGTGTGTAAGCATGCACAAATTCTGGCCTGCTTTGGTGTGCCGCCTCCTCCTCCTCTCAGCTGCATTGTGAGGGGGGCAGAGCTGGTGGCAGGCAACACCTTCCTTCCTTCCTTGGGCAGGGAAAGGGCTATCGCAGCACCAGGGCGACAGCAGCAGCAGGGGTGGGGAATGCAGTGGACATACCTGCCAGTGACTGAGGTGGCATCTGTTTCTTGATTTGCCACTGCTCTTATCATCTTCTGCTGCCTCTGGGAGACATTTGGATTGCCCCCCCCCCCCGGAATGTGGCAGGACATAGACAGCCAGTCACTACAGCGTCCTGGGTGTAGGCACCAACTCTGCTGATAATGATGTCATATATTTGTTGGAAATGGAAAGAGAAGAAAGGCACCTTTTATCATATGTGGTGGGCATGTAAAATGACTAAGAGCTTCTGGGAGATGATATACAATGAACTGAAAAAAAGTTTTTTTAAAGACATTTGTAAAAAGTACAGAAGCTTTTCTTTTAGGAATAATCAATGCACTTCATGTACACAATTATGGCAGTGTGAATGGTGTATGCTCAGAAATGGAAGAAGGGCACAATACCAACATAGGAGGAATGTCAGATGAAATTGATATAATATATACAAATGTCCAGAGTTGCCATTGGGGGGGGGTGTTAAAGCTGGATTCAGCAAAAATCAGCCAGGACTTAAGACAGCCCTAGAATAAGAAATGACTTCTAATGAAGACTGGGAAAGAATTGTAGAATATTTAAAAAATCATTACAAACATTTTAAACTGTTAACAGGATTCAGCAGTATGAAGCATACTGGAACAAAAAGTGAAAAAGAGAGAAAATTGAAAAATATAGAATATGCAGTAGTAAAGGTTTAATAAAATGAGCCATGGACAGGGAGAAGGGAAGTGAATGGAAATGTATTTGGTTTAATATTATTGTGCAAATTTGTAAAATTGAAAATGATAAATACAATAAAAAAGCTAATGCCACAGAGTGAGGTCTGGGAGAAATATCTGCCATAACCTACACAGGTGTGGTCTTCTAGATGTGGTTGGATTCCAGCTCCCATCAGCCCTAGCCACTATAGCTAATGCCCTGGGGTTATGGGAGTTGTAGTCCAGCAACATCTGGAAAGCGACAAGTTCTCCATCTCTGAGCTACAGTATAAAAGAAACGGCTGCCTCTGTGGCTGTGATCCTATGTACTTTGGAGTATGTTTCATTGAATCTACTGGGACTTACTTCTGAGTAAACTTGCACAGCTGTTTAGCCAAGGAAAACATTGCCTCACTTTCTTCTTGCAGAATCCAAAGCCTGGAGACCAGATTGAGATTTTTCGAAGTGGTTACCAACACTGGGCTATCTACGTAGGGAATGGATATGTGGTCCACCTGACGTCTGCAGGTAAGAGCTTCTCCTTATTTCCTAGGAAGGGTGATTTTATGAGAGGGAAGAATAAGACAGAGAACATTGGCAGATTACCCCTGAATAAACGCAGCCCTTGATTTTTTTTGGGGGGGGGGGTCCCCCACCACTGGTTTGGGACTAATTGTTGCTGGAAGTTCTATGACCTGATACTTGCAATTGTTGTAAGGCAGTTAGAGGACTGCTTTGGAGCCAAGAGATTGTGTTCTGGTTGGTTGTAAGTTGTTTTGGGTTGCCTTGGGCAAGATAAGAGTTCCCAGTACGTTTCCGAGCACAATTCAAAGTGTTGGTACTGACCTTTAAAGCCCTAAATGGCCTCGGTCCTCTATACCTGAAGGAGCGTCTCCACCCCCACTGTTCAGCCCGGACACTGAGATCCAGCTCTGAGAGCCTTCTGGCAGTTCCCTTATTGCGAGAAGTGAGGTTACAGGGAACCAGATGGAGGGCCTTCTCGGTAGTGGCACCCGCCCTGTGGAACACCCTTCCACCAGATGTCAAGGAAATGAGCAGTTATTCTATCTTTAAAAGACATCTGAAGGCTGCCCTGTTTAGGGAAGCTTTTAATATTTAATGCTGTTTTGCTGTAATACTCAATTGGGAGCCGCCCAGAGTGTCTGGGAAGACTCAGCCAGATGGGCGGGGTACAAATAAAAAATTATCAACGACAGAAATCCACCAACAGCATACAAATCAATATGGCTAACCTGACCCGCCCACCCTACTCACATAAAACAGACCACCACAGCCAACCACAAAAGAAAACTATATCCTAGGCCAACCCCAACAACTCTCACCATCAAAGGAAAACAAATGCACAACAAAGAACCTGCACAACCGATGCTGACAACCCCCCCAACACACTTTAAGTAAACTAGAAACATTGTCACACTACCCCCACCCCCTTCCCTTATCTACCGCTCTCCCCCTTTTCCTCCCCAATGTCTCAACAATTGAAACTGATCTGTAAAAATGCTATGAGAGACACTGCCCATGTCTTTGTAAACTGAAAAAACCTTTAATAAAAATAAATTAAAAAAACAAATAAAAAATTATTATTATTATTATTATTATTATTATTATTATTATTATTATTATTATATAAGAGTGACTAACAATTTTTTAAAAATAATATTTGTCAAAACAACAACAACTGATGTCTTCTTGAAACAATGTTGTTGATGAAATGCAGGGAATCTAGGCCTAATGGTCAATGTTTCTGAGTTTCTTTTCTCTCTCTGTTCTTAAGATGGGGTTACAGGAAGTTTTTCCTCTATTCCTCTGTCTGCCGACACAAAAAAGGCAGTGGTGAAGAAAGAAAAGCTTTCAGAAGTGGCAGGGAAAGACAAGTGGGAGGTCAACAACGAGAAGGACAGAAAATATAAAGTCAAGCCTGTAGACGAAATAATTAGAGCTGCAAACAAATGTGTTGGGATGGAGATAGACTACAACGTGGTCATGATGAACTGCGAACATTTTGCCACCGCACTACGATATGGCCAACCTGACAGTACACAGGTGTGTAGAATTTATTCACGTTTTCGTAGTGCTGTGATACTGAAATTCTTTCTAAACTCCTGATCCTGGAAAAATGAGGTGAGATTAAGAAGCAGTTAATTTAATTTTTATGTAGATTTAATTTCTAACCCCCATTTACAAAGATGGGGAGCAGAACTGAACATTTACTGGAATATGTTGAAGGACTGCAAAACAGAACAAAAAATAAATATCATAACATTTAAAGATAACTTGAGTTCATACACTTAAATTGTCTGAAAGGACAAATGAGAAGATTAAAAACTCAGAACTCAGGTTTCCAAATCAATAACAGTCTTGTACCCTGATGAAAAATGTTGGGTCTGTATTCCTTTAATATTTTTCAAACTATAGTCACAGAACTCAGTTTTTTTGCACCAAAGCATATTCTTTTACAAGGAATTACAGTTGTACCTCGGAACTTGTACGCCTTGGTACGCATACGTTTTGGCTCCCGAATAATCGAAAACAGGAAGTGATTGTTCTGGTTTTTGGACATTCTTTGGAACCCAAACGTCTGATGCGACTTCCGCAGAACTCATATTTTTGCACCAAAGCATGTTCTGTTACACGGAATTATTTTTTAAAGCATACTTTAAACCCAGATTTAATTGCCTTGGAATCTGAGAATTTCAAATCTGGCTATTATCTGTTTCCAAACATTTAAAGCAAAGTTTCATATCAAACTCTGTTGTGAGAAATGAAGGACCTTCAGTCACTGTGAATAAAAATGCTTAAACCTCTTCTTCTTTTTTGCAGGCGGAAATCGGTCTCTGGGGGACACTTGGTGGTATTGTAGGAGCTGCGCTGCTACTGTAGGAAGTGTGGTCTTGGGTGCAAGGTTGATAGCAGCTATGATCATCGGTAAACCCCGTTAGTCAGTGTTCAATATATGGTGAGACATGTGAACAATCTAAAATATTGTTGGGGGCAATTCTACATGGGATTCTAACAAGATCCCATTTTGAAATAACAACAGTTATTGAATAAAAATAAAAAATTAAAACATCAAATCAATCAAGATTTAGGTTTTCTGTCTTTATCCATTGGTGTGAATTTTGAAGAATGGCTCTGTTTCAGTTGGTGTATTGTTTTGTAAAGTGCAGATTTTGATTGTGAATTGAATCAAATTTCTCCCTGCTGCTTCTAGATGTGGTACAGCGGTACCTTGGTTTGCGACTACAATCCGCTCCGCGGGGGCGGTCGCTCCCCGAATCAGTCGCTTGCCAAAGGGACTCGTCTGCGCGTGCATGAAGCGCCGATAGAGCGCTTCCGCACATGCGCGTGCTGCGCAGATCGCTTCTGCGCATCCAAGCGCTGCGGAACCCGGATGTAAACACTTCCGGGTCCGCGGTGGTCGAAAACCAAAGCGGTCGCTCCACAAGGCGGTCGCAAACAGAGGTTTGACTGTAGAGGACACTGACCAAAGCTGAAGTAAGGTTCAGTTGCCAGTCTGGTCAGCTGCTGTACATGGAGTGGAGGATGCCACCATCTTGTTTCAGGCCAGCCTTGACACATACCGTAGTTTTAGCTCAATAAGACCATACAACACACTTAGTTTTTAGAGGAGGAAAACAAGGGGAAAAGTATTCTGTTGGTTCCCCCACCACCTCTCGCACAGGTAGGCAGAGGTGCCGCCGTTGTAGGAGGCGCTGCACTGCACCTCTCCCAACCGTGGCTCCTCTGCCTGCTGTTGTGAGTGGGAGGGATGAATGGCGAGAAATGGCTCCTTTCTCGCCGCTGGTCCCGCCGCTGCGTCTCACACTGGCAGGCAGAGGAGCCGCTGTTGTGGGAGGCACTGCACCTCTCCCAATGGTGCAGTGGGAGCAGCAGCCTAAAAGGGCTCCTTTCGGGCTGTTCCTCCCTGCCCTGCCCTCCTGCTGCAGGTCCCCACCACCACTGGGAGCCATGGCTCTGGTAGGCCATGGCTCCTCCCTCCCCCACCACTGGGAGCCATGGCTCTGGCAGGAGAAGCATCCCTTCGGTTCAGGGATCCTGCTGCCGTCCGTGCCTTCGCTCCATAAGACACACAGACATTTCCCCTCTGTTTTTAGGAGGGGGAAAGTGTGTCTTATAGAGCGAAAAATACAGTACAACATTTTGCTGCAGGCCTCGGTTGTTAAAAACCAATATGTGCCTGTACAGTATAAAGAATCCCACAACAGTGTAGCTTGTGAAGTCACTGGTACAGTCATATTGAGTTGCAGATCTCCATTTTGAAGGGAGTTTTGAATAATATTTTAATGGTGGCGGGAGGGAGGGAAGTCACAGCTCGGCGGAGCGAATTGAACTGAGATGAGGGGATATAAGAGGAATTGAAATTATGTTTTTTGTTTTTGTGTTGTTTGTTTATTGAATAAAAATTATTTGGGGAAAAAAGAATAATACATATTTTAATGGGTCTGGACAATGACCTATTCCAAAAGGAGTCAGTTCTTATGCTTTCAGTCACTTCAAACTACGCAATATTAATATCGCAAACAGCTCTGTGTTTGTCCAATTCTTCAGGGTGAACATAACCCAGAAGGCTGCCATATATTGTGTCAGACCATTGGTCCATCTAGCCTGAGGTAACCTGAGATAGCCAAAACGACTCATCTCCTGACACATCATTGCATCAATGCGGCTTAATAAAGTGGGTGAGGGGTTTTTTTAAGCTCTTACACCTGTCATGGAGTCAAGTCCAGCCCTTCCATGAGACAAGGCAAAGCAATTTGCCTCAGGTGGCGGATCCAACCCCCGCCCCACCCCCTGCTACTAGTCTGGCCACAGCCACCTGTACCGCTGCTGCTGCTGCTGCATTGCGGCAGCAGCGTGGGTACAGCCACGGGTGAAGGTAGCAGTGTGAGCACAATGGTGGTAGCAGGGAGGGGGCCCAGATCTGCAGGGGGGCTGTGTTGGGGGAGCATATTACACTGGATTTAGGGTGGTGCAGGCAGTTCCCTCTCGCAAGATGCCAAGCCAATGGGGAGCGAAATAATAGTAATAGTAGCAATAATAATAATAATAATAATAATAATAATAATAATAATATCAATCATCAGTGCTATTTTTCTAGAAAAAGAGGTGCCGGAACTCATCATGAACACCCCCATTGTTCTCTCAGAATGGCAATGGAGGCCACCTGAGAGGTTCCAGAATTGAGTTCCGGCTTAAAAAAAAAAGCCTAGTAGTAATAATAAAACCTATATTTATACAGGTACCTACTGAGAAGCAACTGTATCAAAATGAACTATTATGAAAATAATGAATATTTAGTGGTGGGGGGTATCCAAATTTTTTCCTCGCTCAGGGTGCCATATTGCCAAAGTCCGCTCCTCGGGATACCCTTGCATGAAGTCTATTGTTATCAGGATCATTCATTTGAAGTGTTAGTGCTTATTTATGACAGTGATGTCTAATGGAGGAAAGCGTACATGGGTCCCCATGCAGACACTAACCATAGCTAGACCTGCTTAACTTCATCACCAAGGCTGTGATTCAGACTCATCCCACCTCACCTGTGCTGCTGACATTTTATGATAAAAGACTGAAATGTTTCTCAAGGAATGTCCTGTTGAGAAACCGGAGAATGTTGTTGGCAGTATCAGAGTTAGACCCGTTTTAAGAAGAGAGGTGTGGCATATTTCTCTTAATTTGGGGGCACCGGAGCTGGCATATAGCCACAAAGTACTTCCTTTTACAGCATCAATAAAAGAAGGCATGCATGTTTGAAGAAACAGAAGCATGCTTTGGAAAAGAACAGCTATTTATATCATACAGTCCCCACGTTTTGCAACACCAATTACTATACGATTCTATCATCTGATAAATAATCAATCTAAGATCTGGAGTGAGGATCAAAGACAGATTTGCATTAGCACGGAAAACAGGATGGGTCACTGTTCATTCCAATTGTGTAAGACAGTAATTACAGGAAAAAATGGTTGCCTTAATTATTAAGTATATCTTGCAATGTATTTTTACTTTAAAAAAACAACCACTACACGTGGATGTTTTCATCTGTTCATTTGTGCACAGCTCGAGAGTCCTGCAGAGAATGCAAAAATAAAATAAAATCCACATTTGGTCTCTGCAGATTTTATTTTTAGATATACATTAGATAAAGTTGACAGCTATGTAAAATCACATGTTAGTGGGCAGCTCCCCATTGGCTACATGGCTACATCTCCATTCTGCGTTCCCGCGCACTGTTTTAATTAAGATTATTTATTTCTTTATTGTGATGATCATATTTTAATTGCCTCTAAAGTACTGGAGAGATGGAGCTGCAAGCACATTGTGAATAATTTATTACCATTTGGAAGTAGAATATATGGCATGATATTGGAACATGGGCAGTTTGTTACTGTGAGATGTCCCTGGCCTTTGTATTAGATTTCCCTTGACAGATAAACAAAACATCCATGCCCCACTCAGTTCAAAGCAGCCTACAAAGTATATATTCCCAATGGATTGTTTCCTATGTTTTTCGAGGACCCATTATCTTCTACTCTGCATTGGCGGTGAGGGCGAGGGCGTCTATTATTTTTATGTTAATTGACATTTCAAATGTTGAAACACTCCACTTAGGAAAACAAAAATGAAGCATTGAATTGTTGCAGAAACTGAAACGAACTGAAAATACAACAATTTGATATGAGGCTACTCCTGTGTTTGATGGTTCAGTTCAGCTCAGAGGTGACCAGGGTTTTGCTTATGAGAGCTTAAAAAAAAAAATTGAAATGGGCCTTACCTGTGCTACAGGGTTTTGTCGCATGAGTCAAATGTAGGGATGTTGGAGAAATCTGACAAAAAAGAAAGCAGAAACTGCTGCAGCTCATGAGTTAGTTTGTGAACAGGAACAGAAAACAGCCAAGCGAATAGGATTGGTATTAATTCACACTATTGTTTTTAAGTATGCAAGTGATACATAAATGATAGTGGCTGTGTGGTTTTGTTTTTTTACTTTCTTTTGATGTTGACTTTACATTGAACGTTATGTACGTTACACAGCTTATGTTACATAGCATTCAGGAAGATGAATAACACAGTATTTGGCAGAAACGGAACTGCAGCAGAATGGAAACAGCACTGTTTGTGACAAATACTGTTTGAGCAAAAATGGCTGCCCTCTGTAGTCTTAAGCTGCACCTCTATATCTTGGTCTTTGACACCTCAGAT
Source organism: Zootoca vivipara (assembly GCF_963506605.1). Classification (NCBI taxonomy): domain Eukaryota; kingdom Metazoa; phylum Chordata; class Lepidosauria; order Squamata; family Lacertidae; genus Zootoca; species Zootoca vivipara. The sequence continues at coordinate 12,556,935 of NC_083287.1, read as the reverse complement.
ATGCATTTTTAGGACCCACTCTGGTTCTAACTGAAATTTGTCTTACACTGTTTTTCATGTTGTGTTTTATGTTGCTGTTAACTTTGGAACTCCTGGTGATGAGCGGGTAATGAATTTAATAATAATTCATTATTAACATTGTCCAACATGTCCTTGTTGGAAGCTGCCATATTTTCCGAGCCAAACAGAATTTGTCATTTTTTAAAATGCTAAGAGAGATACAAAAACTGTAGCCTTATTAGCTTCCAAGGCTCCTTTAGTCAATTCTCTCTCTACAAAACCACAACATACAGTTACTGTAACTGCTGTAGAAGGGCTGTGTTTGCACAATATGTTAAGGTAACCTGGAACTATGTGAACATGTGGGCTTCTATAGAGGAGTTCCCATCTATTTTGTGCCTCCCTGGTCTTTTTTACTCCCATGCCAAGCTATGTCAAGGTTTGGTTTAGCATGTAATCCAAACCTCGGGCCATAGTTAAACTCTCTCCTCCTCCTAAACCGTGAGTTGTGGCCAAGGACAAAGCTTGGGTTGGGTACTTTGGTTAAAGAGGAGAGAGCTTAACCACAATCCTGAGTTCGAATGATATGCTAAGCCAAAGCTTGGCTTTGCTCATCACAGCATGAGAATGAGAAAGATCAGGGAGGAGCAAACCCCTTTTAGGGCATTACACTCCCATTGTCCCTGTCTTCCACACAGGCAGGAGAATGTTTGCAGATGCAGAAAATTATATCTACAATTCCTAGAATCAACGAATTGTAGAGTTGGAAAGGTCATCTAATCCAACCCCTATGCAGGAATCTCAGCATGTGGTTACCCATCCAATTCAAAACCATACCAGATCCTGCTTAGTTCTGCAAATGTGCTAGTAGTTTTATTGCTGCACCACAACTGCAAACTCCAAGCAACTCACGCCATCTGCCATAGGCAACTCCTGTATACTCAGTTTAACATTGTTTTAGTCAATCTGTTAAAAATCTGATAACTAATTAGTTTTTTTAAAACAATGTTTAGATCAGGAAGGGAAGGGGGACAGTTGCTAATGAGCTAAACAGAAAGAGGCAGTAGAAAAGACTGAAAAAAACAGCTGTACTTTCACCTAATAAATAAGAAATAACCGCATGGATGCAATGCACTGAAAGTTAATCACTTTGAAGTCTCATTGATCTCAAAGGAAGAGATTTAAGGACATAATCAACTCTTCCAGTGCAATCAGTGGGACTTTGACATGATTAACTTTGTGGCCAATTTCATTTGTAGTAAACAGGGCTGTGCAAACAAACTGGGCCCATTTGGAGGTATCTGGGCCTTGGTCAAATTGGTTTCAGACAACCCTGAATCACTACAGGTTGGGTTGAGTGACCCAGAAACATCTGGACTGATGGGGCATCAGGTAGGAAAGAATGGAGGTGTGACAGGCAGCCCTGTATTGGGAAATTTTTTAATGTCTGATGTTTTTATATGCTGTTAAGAGCCACCCAGGGTGGCTGGGGAAACCCAGCCAGACGGGCAGAGTACTACTACTACTACTAATAATAATAATTATTATTATTATTTATTTATACCCCGCCCATCTGGCTGGGTTTCCCCAACCACACTGGGCGGCTTCCAACCGAACATTAAAAACAGTACAGCATCAAACATTAAAAACTTCCCTAAACAGGGCCGCCTTCAGTTGTCTTCTGAAAATAGAATAGTTACTTATTGCCTTGACATTTGCTGGGAGGGCGTTCCACAGGGCGGGTGCCACTACTGAGAAGGCCCTCTGTCTGGTTCCCTGTAACCTCACTTCTCGCAATGAGGGAACCGCCAGAAGGCCCTCGGTTCTGGATCTGAATCTCGGGCTGAATGGTGGGGGTGGAGACGCTCCTTCAGGTATACAGGACCGAGGCTGTTTAGGGCTTTAAAGGTGCCTTTCCTCACCTCTTTCCTGCATCCTCAAGCAGCACCACACAAGATCAGGAAAAGGTTGAAGCACAAAGACTCTTTTGTAACAGATCAGGTACATCTTTATTATGTACACGGCTAAAAATGAAAACTGGACTTCCCTCGCAGTATAAAAAACATTTTTGTTAACATAAACTGTTTATCACCTTTTAAAGAAATGGGATAAGTCTGGTATAAGAACTTATTGTGCTGCTTGGATGTGATTTTGCATCATTGCCTAAACACCATATTTGAGGTTAGGGTGATATTACCGGTAGTTTATTATCTGTATGATATTGTTATGTTGCAACGATTTAATAATAATAGAAGGAGATTGGAGAAGGCCCTTAACCCCAACCCAAAAATTGCTTTGGAGAAAGATTCAGGGCAGGTGGTCCCTAAGGGGGCCCAGGGCGAATTTTCCCAATCCAGGGGCCACAGAATAGGGCCACAGAGTGTATTAGAGGTCAGGCCTGTGCACAACTCTAGTTTTAAATGCATAGAGGATTTCATGCCATAGCAAATATCCACTTAACCTTATAAACTAACCTAAAATGACCAGGGCCTTAGTAAATCTAGGTCACTCTGAGGCTAAGTCAAGCCCTAGGAACTGGATTATTGAGAGGACTATGCCCAGAAAGACAGTCTAAGAAGAAAAAGAAATAAATAAAAAGCTGTAAATAAATAAATTCATATTTGCATGAGGGAGAAGCAGGAGGTGGATACATATATAGAAAATGCTGGTAACTTGTTTTCTGGAAGCCTACACATGAAGACAGATGAGTTGTTCCATCGTGTGCTCCTTGGCACTTTCCTTTCTTCTGGGTTTGCCTTTTCTGATCATATTACTCAGCCAGTTTCTGCTGCGGTTCAAAATAACAAAAAACATGTGCTCCAAGCTTTTCAATATGTTCCTTTATCTCTCTCTCTCTCTATGCTCTAGAAATCTAAAACAACAGCCCAACCGTTGGAACGAGAAGAAAAAAACAACCACTGCCGGTTTAGCAATGTTAACGCGTTTGAGGCGGGGTAGGGGAGGCAGAAGTTTCAAATGATAAGCAAAAGAGTGCACATCTGCCAGTGACCAAGTCTGAAGAGAGCGGGGAGTCCCCCAAACGAATTAAAAAGGAAAAAAAGGCCAGAAGGGAAATGTGAATTTTCTGAGGTGGATATGTGTTGCAGAAATATTTGTTGTCAGTGCTGGTTTTTTTAGAAAAAGGGGTGCTAGAACTCACCATGAATGTCAATGGCGCCCACCTGAGAGTTCTGGCAAATTCCGGCTGAAAAAAAGCCCTGCTTGTTGTGACGATTATGCTGTTTATGCCATAATTTGGGGGCACATGTACTGAATTTTATATAAATTTCAGCTTTTTTAAAAAAAAAACTGCTTTGAACGCAACCATCTTTAAGAACTGGAAGGAAAATATGCTGGCAACGTAATTTAACAGGAAATATGATGACACATTTCAATGTATGAAGAAAGGGATTATTATTATTATTATAAAAAAAGAACTTGTCTTTTGCAGCAGTGTCCTGTTCACAATAGATCATCTCTGTTTCATGTCCATTTGAGAAAAAAGTTTTGGTCTTAATTTCTGCCTGGCCTGGGAGGGCAGGGCCCTGACTACCTCCAGCTACAAAAACTGAAGCTGCTGAGGAGATTCTTGGACTGAGGTGTTTGTGGGAAGGAGTTTGTGAGTATAGGGTGGCAATGACCAGGGCCAGAATAATCCTGGTCAGGCCATGCAAGCCCTAAAAGCAAGAGGAACTCCATTTTCTAAATCTCTCTGCCTCTGATAGAAAGTAAACCAGACAGCACTTTGCACACAGGCACAGCATGTTTGCACATCTAATGCAAAGATCTAACCACACACAGCACTTCTAAGAAATTCTAGCATAAACCACAAGAGCAAGAGGATGTAGCCCACCGCAAATTATAAGTAGAGCACAACCACAATTGTGCCTGTAAAATTCCACATAGACACGTGTATGAAGGTACCAGGTACATAACGCCACCTAGTAGAGTTGGGCGGGTGACTTTGCATCTTGGGGTGCTCTCTCTTGATTGGTTGATGAAGTACTGCAGAAAGGCTGATCTTCACTTCACTCTGTCAAAAAGGTATAAAAGCACTCTGTGTATGCCCATGGGTTGGGCAGAATGAGAAACTCATTCTCACTGCCACCATTTATTGCAATAAATGTTTTAATAAATCTGTTTTATAATATGTACAACTGCCTGAGATTTCGTCTGGTCAATTTGGGAAGCCAATCATCCATATTACATTTCTGGTGTCCTAACATTTCTGGTGCCGTGACTCGGATGAGGGCATTTCCCTGAACCAGAGGCAGTCCCCTTTTGCCCCACTGGACAGGGCGCAGATTCCTAACGGCGCCTCTGGTCTGGTGCACACCGGCAGACTTTTTCCGGAGGATCAGAGGTGGCCCTTGAGTTTCCGTGCCCTGAACGAAGAGGCAAAAGGACCGAGGTTGGAAGGGAAGAACAGGAAAAGCCGGCTGGGGTAAGTAGAAAGGGAAAAGGTACCTTGAAGGGAATTGGCCCCCTTTAATGAGGGGAAGGGAGATCCTGATCACATCTCCAGCGTGTTGGTAGTACTCAGTTAATCAGAGGTCAACTGGGAAAACCAGGCGCTTTGGGTAAGAGGCAAAGGGAGGAGGAAAATGTGTATGTTAGTAGCCAGTAGGGAGGAGGTCCCCTGACAAATAGATACTTAGGAAACAAGGAAAAACTGGGAGGTAGAGTGTGGTAAAGTGTCCAATGCATGGTATGTGTGGCAAAGTTTGCAGTGCATGCTCTGGTTGAATGAGGGGATACTTTACAGGGCCATAAATGGGAGGAGTATGGTCAAGAGGAGGGAAAAATGTGATTTCCCTAGAATTCATGATAGATAAATTCAGAATGCTATAAAAGAAATTTAATTTACAAGTCCTGCCAACAACAAGTTCAGAGAAAAAAAGGTGGTGCAAACCAGTATTCCCCCAAAGAGAAGAAAGGCATTGTGAGAAAGAAGATGAAGAGAAAGGCAGTGGTTAAACAGCAACAAATGATGGCTCAAGGACCAGTGAGGAACCAGAAGGGGTTCAAAGGTCACTGGTGAAGGTCAGTTGCTAGGACGGAGATGTCTCGGTCAATGTAAAAGAGGAAGGAAGAGTGTTCGGAGAAAGATGGGACAAGGGGGTCCCAGCAGAAGAGAGTTCGTCGGTTTGGCAGGCATGGCAAGGAGCCATGGTCAAGGTGACTTAAGAGTTACCTGCATCTGGACTTTGTTATAAACATAGGCACCCAGTATTCTGTTTTTAAATATCCTTGAAACAGCCCCAAAAAGCCAAAAGAAGCATCAGACTGATTTTATGCCTAAAAGGGCTGTACAAACAGACAGCGGAGGATTTGTTCAGAAAAATCATCTCTGCAACCTTTAGAATGCTATTCACCACACTAGAAATGATGCTACCCACCCCCCCCCCACAGGAAACTGACAAAATGCCAGTAACGGTGCTCAGAAAATGTTTTCATATGCTTCAGCTGGCTTCAAAGGAAAAGAAAAGAAAGAAAAAATCATGTACTTAAGTAGTTCACAACGCAAGAGACAATAGATTTTATTTGAACAATTAACATCTTTTCCCCAAGTCCTGTTGGAACTGTGCAGACTTTAGTTTTTGGGAAAACTTACAAGAATGGGGAAAAAGAGACATTTGAGTCCTTCTAAAAGCAAACTACGTTTAAAGGGTTTAACCCTCCTACCTGCAACCCCATTTCATATGTTTTTGTGACAGCAACATGTTGGAAAATTTGTAGAACTGCATATTTTAATGAAATGAATGTCTGTCAACTAAAGAATTCAGGATAAGGTAGAAGGAAGTTATACTGAATTGAGATTTGTGGGTAAAGACATTGTTTGAATCTAACACTACGTTGGAAGACAGGCTGCAACATCTCAATAACTCTCAAACCTCCGGCAGAGATGTGTGGCATAACCCCCCCTTATTTGGTTACACAAGCAATTCTGCATGATTTGTATTTGCACAACTTGTTTTCTCCTGCAACCTGCACTTAGAGACTGTGGCTGTGCCTGGCTGGTGTTGCCATTTCGGACATTCTATTGTGTGACATTGTGTGACCAAAGACCGTTGCTGTGACAGTAGGGAGAAAAGATGTTATGCTTTGGAGATCCACGTTTCAGGTTACAAAAACACTACTGCTCTAAATGCTTTGACTTTAAAAATTTTATGTCTCACGGAAACAGCCCGTTGCTACAAAGCAGCTGTAAGTTCTTTCTTCTTCTAGAAACCACAAGACTTTGCATAATTTGAAAAACAGGCTTCAGTATCCTAGCAGAACTCAGCCGTCGGCAGCTGGATGGGAGGCAAATACGGATTTAAAGGACCCCTCCTTAACCCTGCACATGCATGAAGTTCTGTGGAAGGAAAGAGAAACCACGGGGAGATCCTGAAAGATGGACCAGACGTGGAATCCTGTTGCAAGCCTTGTGAAATTCGGCAAAGACTGCTGTAAGGCACTGCTGCTATATCCCAGAGATGACTTCTCAACTAACTGCTGCTACATCCCAGAGATGACTTCTGTGTGCCAGACACACCTCAGTGTCCAATACGTGGGACGCACTACCTCGGAGAGTTTGGTGGTGGACTAACCAGCAAGAAGTTCTAAAACAGCTGCGGCAGCTACAAGGACAATCTCTCTCTCCCCCCCCCTCCTTTGTTTTTTATCTACAGGAAATCACTCGAGCGAACAGCGTGTAGCCTTGCGGAGCCTGACACGATGGTTCCAGCCTAACGCTAGCGAGTCCCTGAGTGAATCCTTGAAGGAAGGGAGACGAGACCCTCTTCATTCCTAGGTGGTGAGGTATCCATTCCATCCGGTGAAAGTGCCTGAGATGACCCCCTGGATCCACACCCTGCTGTACCTAATCAGGAGTGGGTACCCAGCGCACGGTGCACCAGTTTCCCCTTGCAGCGTCTGACCGGCAAAAGACGCCCAGCGCATGGGAAACCGAAGTAGCCCCTGCTGTGACACTCCGGACGCTGTCACTCGACGCACGGGTTGAGGAATGTCCATCTTATGCAGCACCAAACATCAAGGAGACAAGGAGACGCACCCTATGCAGAACCTTGGTCTGTATAAAGCTTCTGGTAACCCTTCTGAGACAAGCTGAATAACAAGCTGGGAAAAGTCAGCAGAAGCTTCCTCACTTACTTTGCTCTCTGTTGCCCATCCTTTGGCCTAACATTGGAGCATGGGAAGCTGCTGGCTCCTCTGTAGAATCATAGAGTTGGAAGAGACCACAAGGGCCATCCAGTTCAACCCCCTACCAAGCAGGAAACACCAGGAAACACTGTAGTGCAATGGGCCAATCAAATGGAGATGCAGAAGCAGACCTGTTCTTCATCTCCATATTGAAGAGGAGGGAATATAGGGTGGCAATGACCAGGGCCAGAATAATCCTGGTCAGGCCATGCAAGCCCTAAAAGCAAGAGGAACTCCATTTTCTAAATCTCTCTGCCTCTGATAGAAAGTAAACCAGACAGCACTTTGCACACAGGCACAGCATGTTTGCACATCTAATGCAAAGATCTAACCACACACAGCACTTCTAAGAAATTCTAGCATAAACCACAAGAGCAAGAGGATGTAGCCCACCGCAAATTATAAGTAGAGCACAACCACAATTGTGCCTGTAAAATTCCACATAGACACGTGTATGAAGGTACCAGGTACATAACGCCACCTAGTAGAGTTGGGCGGGTGACTTTGCATCTTGGGGTGCTCTCTCTTGATTGGTTGATGAAGTACTGCAGAAAGGCTGATCTTCACTTCACTCTGTCAAAAAGGTATAAAAGCACTCTGTGTATGCCCATGGGTTGGGCAGAATGAGAAACTCATTCTCACTGCCACCATTTATTGCAATAAATGTTTTAATAAATCTGTTTTATAATATGTACAACTGCCTGAGATTTCGTCTGGTCAATTTGGGAAGCCAATCATCCATATTACATTTCTGGTGTCCTAACATGAGAAGGGTTGTTGCTGCTGTGTGTATGTTTTTTTCTTTTTTGTATCTTTATTTTAGATCTTGTGATTTATGTGGAAATTGTTTAGCTTAGTTGTGTTTTTTTTAAAAAAATGTTTTTCTTTTGTTTATAACTACCGTATTTTTCTGTGTATAAGACTAGGTTTTTTCCCTAAAAAATGATGTGGAAAAATGGGGGGCAATCTTATACACGGATATATCTCCCCCATTTTTTTAAATCTGGGTCCCCAAAAATAGGGGGTGTCTTATACATGGGAGCATCTTATAGACGGAAAAATACGGTACTTTTGTTGTAGTCAGGGCTTTTTTTTCAGCCGGAACTTACCAGAACTCAGTTCCGGCCCCTCTCAGGCGGGCGCCATTGTCATTCTAAGAGAACAAGGGAGGCGATCATGGCTGAGTTCTGGCACCTCTCTTTCTAAAAAATAGCCCTGGCTCTAATTAGGCAGCATACAAATAAATTTATGTATGTATCTATGTATGCAGGCCTGAGTCGCAAACAGGATTCCATTGCCAGAATAGCCAAGCAAGTTTCTTAGTAATGGCCCCCTAGGTGTGGGCCATTAAGGTAACAAAGGAAATGGCTCTGTGCAAGAGAGCAAATGGTTGTGTACTCCTCCCTCAACTGCCAGTTAGTTAGAAAGACAAAGGGCGAGTTGAGTTATGTGAGTCAGAAGCTAGATGCAGATATGAGAGAGAGAGAGATACAGTGGTGGTGCCTTGGTTCCCAAACTTAATCCGTTCCAGAAGTCTGTTCCAAAACCAAAGCGTTCCAGAACCAAGGCACGCTTTCCCATAGAAAGTTATGCAAAACGGGTCAATCCATTCCAGACTTTTAAAACCCTAAAACATGAATTTTACTATCTAACAAGAACAAGAACAAACCATAAAATGAAAGCAATAATCAATGTTCTGTACTATAAAATAAATAAGACAGTATTGTAGGTGATAAAAATGAAGATTATTATTTTTTCTTACGTGCGCTGATGATAGTCATTGTTTGATGGGGGGGCTTTTATCCTTTTCCGCAGTCACTCACTCACTCAATCGTAAAACAAAAAACAAGCCACAGTCACAAAAATGAAAAAGCCACACACACAAAAACGCAAAAAATAGCAAAAACAAAAGCACCAAATATCACCTCAGAACACTGCAATCAGAAATGGAAGGCTTTACTCATGATGGAGGGGACGACTTAAATTTTCCGCACAAGGGTAAAACGGGATTAGAAAATCTTTCTTACGATGGGGGGACGTAAATTTGTTGTGCAAGGGTAAAATGGAATAAAAAACCTTTATTACAATGGGGAGGGGGGACTTAAATTTGCCGCACAAGGGGAAAACGAGATTGGGAAAACCTTTATTACTATGCAGGGGACTCAAATTTGCTGTGCAACAGTACAAATGGAAGCTCAGGAGCACATTCGGCTTCCGGGGCAAAGTTTGAAAACCGGAACACCTACTCCCGGGTTTGTAGCGTTCGGGTTCCGAGTTGTTCGGGAACTAAGCTGTTCGAAAACTGAGGTACCACTGTACTTGATTTCTGTTTGAATCCAAGGCTGTTGTTATGGCAGAAACAAGACCCTCTTGGGGTGTTAATCCTGTGAGCCCTTCCATTGTAGGCTCGGGATATATATGTGTGTAAATAAACCATATATCCTAAAGACACCACAGTCTCTGCTGTCCATTATGCCGAGGAAACGGAACCCCTGGAATCTCGCACGGCTCGGAGATTGAGGTGGTGTGCAACAATACTAATAAAAACTGATAGGTTAGCAGAGCTCAACCTCATCAAATAAAGGAACGGAAATGTTTTGCAGTGCTGCTATTAAATTGTCCCTCACAGACCGTAATTGGTTGAAATGTTACTAGCTTCTTTAATGTTTGAGAGGACAGGTTTATAAGGGCGGTAGAATCACAATCACTTCATCAATCAACCTGCAGAACTGTATCTGTGGCCTATAATAATAATAATAAAAGGACTGTTGCGAGATAATGGAAGCTTGGAAGTCTGTTTACCAGAGGCCAGAGAGGTGAAGAGAGCAACCAGGCAATACCGTCACAGGGCTACCTAACAGAATGCGTAAGATTTGTAGTCGATCCACCAGTAAGGATGGGGAAGAAATTCGGCGCGTTTAGCAGTTAAAGGTGAATTTACCTAATCTGCACTTTCTGAAACAATATGCAGACCAAAAAGCAAGCAGCCTTTGATATCCGCACTTCTCTGAATCGGGTTTTTTAATTTCCCCCCAAATTTCTGCAGGAATTGATTCAGGCCACAGCAGGTGGTACCCAGGACACCACAGGGAGGATCGTCATAATAGATCAGTCCCCTGGGACAGATCGGGGGGGGGGCGGGCTGTAGTGCAAGTTCAGTAAATAATAATATTAATAATTTTATTATTATACCCCACCCATCTGGCTGGGTTGCCCCAGCCATTCTGGGTGGCTTCCAACATATATAAAAACATAATAAAATGTCCAAATTAAAAACTTCCCGATACAGGGCTGCTTTCTGATGCCTTCCGTCTATCCCTTCTGTTGGCTATGCTTCTGTGCTACCTGTATTAGGGAGAGTAAATGGGGACGCTAGTGCTTCATATGAGGTCTCATGACTGCCCTATCCTTCCTCGAAATGCTGTTTCTAATAAAGCCTCAAAGTTAATTTTCTCTTTCTGTAGCTGTACCACATTGGTAGGTACTGTTGCACGTCACTCTGAGATCAAGTGCATTTCTTAAATCGCATTACCAAGTCTGCTTGGCCACTTACCACTTATTAATGTAAACCATGTAAACAGGATTGGCCACAGCAGTTTGCATGTCGCATTTCAGCATGAAGGAGTTGAAATGTTTCCATCTGGAAAGGCCAGCTGAAAAGACATGTGTTCTATAGATGGTGCTACCCTAGTCTTGGCAATAGGGACACCATTCTGAATGTAGTTGTTCTGCTTCAAATGGATACCGCCGATACCAAATAATGCAACTTATGTGAATGCCTCCATTTATTTCTGTGTCGATTAGCCTTGTGATCTGCTGTCTGTGTACAGTATGAATGATCAATTTCTGAAATTTCTGAGCTCTGTCTGTTGGGAAATAGCCCAAGGGACGCCTTCTCCAATCAGGTGTGCTCTGGATGATATGGTGGGACTACAATTCCCATCATCCCTGGCCATTTGGCATGCTGGCTGGGGCTAATGGGGATTGTGATCTAAAACATCTGGAGGGGCACAGGATTGGGAAAGGTTTCTGTATTTTATCAGACTGCCAACACAGCACTGCATTCTGTCTCTATGGAAAAACAAACACACAGCTAGACACATTATATATTCTAGATAACGCTCAGTTTTACTGAGAAGATTTCATCCTGGAGAATAGGAAGATACAGTAAATGCTAGTCATTTATTACAGATGCTTATAGCTCATCATTTCAGAAAACCACACAAGTCAAGCTTTTACATTACACTGCAATTTGTCTCATTGGATCATAAAGTATCTGACAACTCTCCTTTTGATCAATAGGTCATAAAATACCCAATACTTTGGGTTTATTCGGAGAAACTATGCAGCTGTTTCCTGCAAGACCCCATGGCTCCAACTCCAAATGCCTAAATACAGGAGTCCTAAATTCCTATCAAGCAGTTCACCAACCCTGTCAACCACAGGTTGTATTGACAGAAGGGCCATGTTAACAACAGGCCAGCTTCCTACCATAGTACAGCAGGCTGATAATAAAATCAGATCCACCCTTAACCGAGTTTAAGAACATCTTTCCCACATCCCCACCAAGGTCTCAAGGCACTGAACAACAACATAACTCGCAACATATGAACAATTTGCTTATAAACGCAGACTTGTCATGGACAAATTCAATGATATTTGGGATCCATTCTTACAATACTGTAATAGGTTAAGATTTGGTGAAGTACAGTGGAACCTCTACCTGCGACCATAATCCATTCCGGAGGTCCATCCGGCAGTCGAAACGGGTCGCTGGGAGAGGTGCCATGGTGCGCAGGCGCGAACAGTAATCACTGCGCATGCGCAAACAGCAGCAAACCCGCCAGTTACTTCCAGGTTTGCCACAGACATTGGGCGAAATGGATGCGAGCAGAGGCGGATGTAAGAAGAGATTTGATTATACAGAGTTTTGGGTGTCCCCCCTCCCCTTTTACTTTCCCTTCTATACAGGTGCTGTGTCTCTTTTCTTTTTCTCTCTTTTATGTACATCTTACCATGTTTAGTGCACATATAATTATGTACCTTTAAACTTTCAATAAAGATGTCTATTAAAAAACAAAACAAAAAACATGCTTTTGGACTGAGTTTGCCATTCTAGCTCAGACCCTTTCTGTGCCTTTCTGAGTTGCTGTCACTAAGCCAGGAAATCAGAGCATCGCCTCTTACGAACCATAGTTATGGCTATTTCTAGCAAGCCCCAGAAGGCTGCGGTTTGCAAATTCCCAAGGGGCCACCTGCCTTGGCTCTTGTTCTTAGAGAAGATACGTTTCTATTTTGGTGCGTCCCTGTGCAACACACACCCCACACTTAATGAGAGCGCGATCCATCTGGAAGCAAGGCCTGTGAGAATGCAGGATTGAAAAAGGGGATACGTTGCTAGGATCTGGCATGTGCTATAGAAAGAGGAGAGATATTTCATCCCTTAGGAACAAGGGGAATTAAGGGTCATCAGTATTAACTTACAACTGGCATTCTATAGTAACACTAATAACAAGGAAAACAGAAACCTTGGACTTAAAGGTCAGATCAAGGCCAGTTGGATCATGGTGACTACATGACAGATGCCACATTAGGGGGGGGGGAAACAACAACAACCAAGGACAGCTCACAGTTACCATTACCAGCACAGCATTATGTGTGAAGGAAATAAAGCAAGGTTGACCTGGCACGCTGTGTGTGTCGGTACTAATACCACTGTAGCTGCTGATACAACACAGCAGGTTGTATCAGCGTATGCCACTGTGGATGGCTCCATGGTGATCAGAATGTGTGGTGTCTCTAGGAAGCTGCCTGATCCTGACCAGACAACTGGGGTTGACTAGTCGAGGGTTCTTCAGTCTAGAGTCCCCATATGCTGATGGACGACAACTCTCATCACCCAGAACTAGCTCAACCAACAATTCAGGAATGAAAGGAGCTGTATTCCAGCAGCAGCTGGAGATCCAAGCTTGAGGAACACTGGTCTAGTCCACACTGACTAGGGGTTGATACCTAGAGTTTCAGACGGGGTCTTAAACTGGCCTTACCAAGAACTGAACCCGGACTTTGTGGATTTTGGAGAATTTTTTAAAAATGTTCCTAGACTCGAGGTCACCCACACAGGAACCCCAAAGAAAAGGATGCAGGCTCCGAATGAAAATATAAAGGCCTAAATTACAAATGCACATATAAGAGCAGGCTCAAAAATGAAGAGGCTGCAAAGAATCACACCCAAAGCAATGTTTTATACACTTCTGGATTACACACACCATTTCATTTCACCAGTCAAAAGATCACAGCAATCGACTGCAGCCTACATTGGCCTTGAGAAAGGAGATTGCCATAACTTTTATGCATGCGTCTTACGTATGATTGTAAGAGCCTCCATGGACCAATGGGATCCAAAAGGGTATTAACGAAAAATAAAAAAAACTCCCCAAAAGTGGCACAATACTATTTAGTAAGCCGTTAGTGAAGGGACCCAGGTGGCGCTGTGGTTAAACCACTGAGCCTAGGGCTTGCTGATCAGAAGGTCAGCGGTTCGAATCCCTGTGACGGGGTGAGCTCCCGTTGCTTGGTCCCAGCTCCTGCCAACCTAGCAGTTCGAAAGCATGTCAAAATGCAAGTAGATAAATAGGAACCGCTACAGCGGAAGGTAAACGGCGTTTCCATGTGCTGCTCTGGTTTGCCAGAAGCGGCTTTGTCATGCTGGCCACATGACCTGGAAGCTATACGCCGGCTCCCTCGGCCAATAATGCGAGATGAGCGCACAACCCCAGAGTCGGTCACGACTGGACCTAATGGTCAGGGGTCCCTTTACCTTTACCTTTAAGCCATTAGTGAATACAATTGGTATGAGCCATGTGTAGTTGAGAGCTCTTGGAAGATGCAAAATGCTCTGGTGTGAACTCCTTTACCCTAAGAATTATTTCTACGGCAGCCTGAATTACAAGACTAAGAAATAAAAGGCAAAATAACAAGCACTATGATCTTCAGATTCACTGTACTTGGTAACATTGCTACCTAAATACTAATCCATAACAGAATTTGTTGCTTGTGCTGCTGCCACTGCAGATTTTTCACCACGAAGCAACAAATAGAACATGATACGAAAGTGGTTGTAAGCCATGGGCAAGTTTTAAGGAGCCTTTGTCTCACTAGAAGAGACAAGCTTCTCTTTCCCTTTTTAGTGAGGGGAATTTACCTCATTCCTCCCTCCCCATCCCAATTCCGTCTTTTACCATTTCCTGGACAAGCGTAGAGATAGGGATCTCCTTTTGAAGCACTGAGGACTACTTCCAGTCAATTGACTTCCAGCCAATAGGAACACAGGAAGCTACCAAGTCAGAGTGCTGGTCTATCTAGCTCAGTATTATCTACACTGATTGGCAGCAGCTCTCCAGGGTATCAGACAGGGGCATCCCTAGCCCTACCTGGAGATGCCAGGAATTGAACATGGGTCCTTCTGCAAAGCGGATGCTCTATCCCCAAGACAAGGCCAATCTGCTCCAAGCAGCTCTCTGCATTCTGGTGTTAATAGGCCTACAATCAATGCATGGCAGAGTGTATTTATAATGCAGAAATAACACTGGAAATGTGTTGAGCAACATTCACCCCCTTTTTTTAAAGAAGACAACTTCACACAATTGTATTCCATTTACCTAGGGCAGGCACCCCCAAACTGCGGCCCTCCAGATGTTTTGACTTACAACTCCCATGATCCCTAGCTAACAGGACCAGTGTTCGGGGAAAATGGAGGGCCGAAGTTTGGGGATGCCTGATTTAGGGCCCTTGGGGATCTCTCACTCTTCCTCATGTAATGGTAAGAACGCAAAGAAACATTAACTCCTATGCTACAGCTAGGTATGAATATTAAATATAGGGAGGGGAAAATCTACTTGCCATAAGTGCTTTCAGGCAAAGATTATACTTATTCAAAGAGAAAGCCTTGTCTTCTAAAGTTGGGCGATACAGATCTCTTATAAAACTTCATTTTGGGCCTCTCCAGGCTGGTGTTTTTGTTTTGTTTTCATAGAATAATAGAGTTGGAAGGGACACGAGAGTCATCTTGTTCAACTCCCTGCAACACAGGTGTACTTTGCCCATTGTGGGGCTCAAACCCACAACCCTGAAAGTAAGAGTCTCATGCTCTACTGACTGAGCTACTCTCACTCCTTTTGTTTTTTTGTTTGTGGGGATATTCTGCAACAGTCTCATTTTCCCCCCATCGTAAATTCAGTTCTCCAAATTTCTGCTGCAATTTGCAATTTTTTTTTTAACATACTCATGAAATTTCTTCAGCATTTGTGTGCATATCTCACATTGTTTTGGTATGCGTTTTTGACTATTGCACACCATTTTTGCAAGTAATTTCTCCTAATGTGAAGTATTTTGGGTATGTTATTTTCATGAACATTTGCTTTTTGTACATATTGTTTTCATTGGAAAACTGCATCAAAAATTCAGAGAAGTATGAGTTTTGAAGGCTAGCTCTGTTTTGGTGCATAAGTGCAGGCTAGCTAGTTTCTCATTCATTTCTCCCCCTTCTGTAATGTCAGGCAGGAATATAAGGAATCAAACAGTTATTAAGGTATTCTGGACCCAAGTTGTTAAGGGCTTTGTAAATTGATGCAAAAACCCTTGAACTTGGCCTGGAAGCAATTGCTCAACCCATGCAAGCTTTTAAGCATAGGAGTTATGCGCTGGCAGTAGTCTGTCACGCCAGTTTCTGGACCAGGCTCAAATTATTTCAAGGAGCACTATAGTAGAGAAGCTCAGAGAAGCAAAGCGGGTTGGGGGAAATACAAGATCCTGGCTAACAGAGGAAGCTTCAAACCCCTCAAATTTTAATGACCTTCCTAATAATATGTTTTCACCCTATTCCTAGACACCAACAGCAAATGAGACTGGCAGCCCTCCATTGATGAGATGTCACCAACGAACATGATGTTAATGCCACAAGGTATATGCATGTGCAATGGCCACATGGGGCCACCTCCACATTAATTTCATGCTTTTTCCTACACAGAAGTGCTTCCCCATGTCGGAAAAGTATGGTGCTTTTAGACTCTCCTCTAATATGTGCACTATTGTAAAGTTCACCTCAATGGAAAACTAAAGGATATCAGTGGCTACTAGCTATAATGGATGGATGCCTCACTAGATTCAGTGTTATGGCAAAGAACAGAAAGCAACTAATTTGCAATGTTCTTCTACAATTTATGGATTGTTCACAAGTAGCAGCTGACTCTAATCTGCCCTCAGAATTTAATAGCGCAGCACTACAATAGATTGCTTTTTTTTTTTTAGTGCCTACAGGACCACAGGTTGAGAAATGGTCAGGTTTGCACAAACCTATCAATAGGGCATCTATCCTAATTTCCAGAGGTTCTTTCTTTCTCGCAATTCTTTTTTTTATTATTAACACACAAACCTGTGAATGTGCCTATGGGTTAAGGATTTCACTCAGCATGGGTACTGGCAAGAGAACAGCAAAGCTTGCCTTCGTTGCTAGAGGTGTTCATGAAACGTTTATCACCAAGCAGGACACAGGAGTGAATGGAGGCTGTGCTTTTTCTTCTGATACGGTATGCAGGCTTACCTCTGGCAAATTTTCCATTTTACAATATCTTTCAAAAAAATAAAGAAATAAAAAAATTGTTTTCAGTTGAGTTACTGAAATATTTGTATCCCATGGTCCTAAGGGATACAAAAGGGTCTTAACCAAAAAAAACTCTCCAAAAGTGGCACAATACTATTTAGTGAGCCATTAGTGAATACAATTGGTATGAGCCATGTATAGTTGAGAGCTCTTGGAAGATGCAAAATGCTCTGGTGTGAACAGACAACTCCTTTACCCTAAGAATTATTTCTACGGCAGGCTCAATTACAAGACTGAGAAATAAAAGGCAAAATAACAAGCACTGTGATCTTCAGATTCACTGTGCTTGGTAACATTTGCTACCTAAATATTAATCCATAACAGAATCTGTTGCTTGTGCTGCTGCCATTGCAGATTTGTTCTTTCATCACAAAACAACAAATAGAATGTGATATGAAAGTGGTTATAAGCCATGGGCAAGTTTTAAGGAGCCTTTATTTGACTAGAAGAGACAAGCTTCTCTTTCCCCTTTTAGTGAGAGGAATTTACCTCATTCTTCCCTCCCCATCCCAATTCCGTTTTACACCATTTCCTGGACAAGCGTAGAGATAGGGATCTCCTTTTAAAGCACCAAGGACTACCACCAGGCGACAGGAACACAGGAAGCTACCAAGTCAGAGTGCTGGTCTATCTAGCTCAGTATTGTCTACACTGATTGGCAGCAGCTCTCCAGGGTATCAGACAGGGGCATCCCTATCCCTACCTGGAGATGCCGGGAATTGAACCTGCGTCCTTCTGCAAAGCAGATGCTCTACCCCCAGGACAAGGCCAATCTGCTCCAAGCAGCTCTCTGCATTCTGGTGTTAATAGGCCTACAATCAATGCATGGCAGAGTGTATTTATAATGCAGAATCGATAAAATATCCACGTGAAGCAGCATAAAAGAGGAACCAGCAGCCAAACAGAGAAAACCTAAATGGGGCTAGGGAACCGGGGAGCCAAATCCAAGGCTTTATCAGGGCAGAGGCTTGGGCTGCACTTTTTGTTGTTGTTGTTGTTGCTGCCCCAGTCCAGAGCTGGTGCAGCAGAGAGACCCAAGGAGCAGGCCTTGAGATACATGGGTTTTGGAGGGTTTCTAATGCTCCCCACCCTCATCCCTCAAATACCCTATTTCAAGCATCCCCAAACTGCGGCCCTCCAGATGTTTTGGCCTACAACTCTCATGATCCCTAGCTAAGAGGACCAGTGGTCAGGGATGATGGGAATTGTACTCCAAAACATCTGGAGGGCCGAAGTTTGGGTATGCCTGCCCTATTTATTGTCTTTGTGCTGTCCCAAAACTAGGATAGCTTTAAAACACAGGACATATTCATGGAAGATAAGGCTATGAGCTGCTTTTATACTTTAAGGGTCATTCCACACCAAACTACCTGATTTTAATACTCGACCGTGCTCTCACATCTCAGATTTTGTTCAGTGTGTGTGTGTAGGCCTACATACTTATGAGATAACTTCAAATTAATTTTTAAGGTGTTTTTTTGGTCTCTTTATGTTGGTATCAAAATAAGCCCAATTGGTTGAAAAATAAGTGAAACAGGAGGTATATTTTTTTTTCTAAACTGGTGCAAAAATTGCATTAGCCTAAATGGCGTGAAAACTGAAATGTTTAAAAAATTTTCCTGTGCCCAATTTCGGACCAAAAAATTCTAAAAAAAAATTTGAGGTTATCTCATAGGTATCTACACATAACAAAAAATTTTTTGAAGTAAATCTAAGTTGTGAGAGGTGCCAGAACTGAGTTCCGGCTGAAAACAAGCCCTGGGTGTTCTTGTTACGAGATAAAAAAATGTTATGGCTCCGCACAGCCACAAAGAGAGATTAGTGTTGGCCTATGGTTCTTTCATCATTTCAAAAATTTTGTTCCCTCCCCCCCCCCACTTGCTCTCTTGGTGGGAGGATTGGCAAACACAACATCTTATTACTTAAGTGCTTCCATTTATTCATTTCTTCAGAAAACAATTTCCCTCAGCACCACAGCTGACAGTTCAGCAGCCCCACGCTTCCTCAGGGCCCGGCAATGGCAATATGTTTTAATTATTTTAAAATATTTATAGCTTCGCTCCTATCTCCGAGCTCTCATTAACAGCGCTGGGAACCTCTTCCATTAGATGCTGTCATTATGCAGAGATTTATTTTTGTGTCATAGCCTGAACTTGTGTTTGAAAGCTAAGCTCTCTTCCCTCCACCTTGGCTCAGGCTTCAGATTTAAAGGCAAGCCCAATGGTTTCATGGAAACTGCTCCTTCTGGCATTCCAGACCCTCCAAGTGTCCCTATTTTCCAGGGACGGTCCCAGATTTACAGAAGCTGCCCTGTTTTCTGATTTGATCCCAGAAGGTCCCCGTTTTCCCTTAAGACACCCCTATTTTCATCAGAGAAATGTTGGAGGGTAGGGCATTCCCTTCTCAGCAATCCCCTGGGGACCAGGAGGTCACAGGAAAAGTGCATAGCTTCATTATCTAATCCTTCAAATGGCCTCACGGTAACAAACATAATTTAAATCTACCTGTCCGTTAAAATATATGTGTATATTGGTTCCGCAAGGCACCGACTTCACACAAGCTAGTATTCTACACTTCTTTCGTAGGCCTGGTCAGTTACATTTGCTGCTTTTGATCTGTCAAAGTAACATCAGTCAGCTTTCATCTCATTTCCCTCAAGCTTGATACTGTTAATAATTTATCGCCTATTTATTATCAGCATTTGAATGTGCGGGTCTCCCGCTTGATTATATGAATAAGGAAACAACGAAAACATAAGGAAACAACGAAAAGGTGGGGGACATGACACTTTTGATCCTGAGGGGAAATTAACGGACTTGTGACAGAAAGAAAAAATAAGTGTGGGGGGGGGATGGGAGAGATCAGAATTGTCTGTTGTGGTAAAATAATGCTCATTTATACAATCAAGCAGTATATAGATTTTAGGAAATAAATAAATCTCCCTCAAATTCTCTGGTGGGCATAGGTGAAACCTTCTTTCTGCTTCAGCCATTGATAAGTGTCAAGGCTGTGTCACCTTCTTATGACAGCCATACATTACAACTGGTTTTTTGATGTTAAAGTTGG
Source organism: Zootoca vivipara (assembly GCF_963506605.1). Lineage (NCBI taxonomy): Eukaryota > Metazoa > Chordata > Lepidosauria > Squamata > Lacertidae > Zootoca > Zootoca vivipara. Next base: position 12,537,002 of record NC_083287.1, on the reverse strand, counting down.
GCCACTGGTTTAGATACAGTTTTCAGTAATTTAAAAGGGAAAAAAATACTTAAATATATTTTTAATGCCTATTTAAATTTGTGTTGTGAGAGGAATGCTTACAAAAAAAAATTATAGAGTGACATAGAAAAGGGACGGGACTGTGGGTAAATTTTATTTATTTATTTGTTGAATCTATATGTCGCCCTACACCTGGAGGTCTCAGGGCGGTTCACAGAACAAAATCAAAATGTAAAACCACAATATATACAGTGGTACCTCTACTTACGAATAACTCTACTTACGAATGTTTCTACTTACGAATGGAGCTCCGTCCGCCATCTTGGATGCGGTTTAGATAGGATTTTTTCTACTTACGAATTTTTTCTCCCAATGCATTCCTATGGGATTCGACTTACAATTTTTTTCTACTTACAAATGTACGTTTGGATCGCATTAAATTCGTAAGTAGAGGTACCACTGTACATGCAATAAAAACACAAAAGTGACACAGGCTGGAAACACTTACTTCGCCAAACCTTTATTAGGCATTACAACTATAGGCCATCATAAAACATCCATATATAAAATTGTAAAATATATACTGTACAAATAAACAGCCATGTAAAATATATAATGACAAGGCTTTTCATTGGGATTTCTTCCCGCTAAAATAGTGCTACTCGCCACTCTAAGTGATACTATTGACAAAAACCCAGCCACCCAGTTACTTCCAGGTTAATGTCAGACAGGTAGAATCTGAAATCTTCCTTTTGCCGTGGTGTTAGACTACCCAAAAAAGGGGATAGCACGTGTTTGCGTAGCTGGTTGTACAATGGATAGTAGAAAAGGATATGTTCTACAGTGCCCAGCACATTCAAAGTACATCCGCAATTTCTACCCTTTCTGGGGATGTTTAAATATCTGCCCTTGACAAAAGCTCTTTAAATTAGAGAAATGCTTTTCAAAAATTTGCAGGATGGCATAGAAAAGGAATGCAAAAGTGACACAGGCTGGAAATACATTTGCCCGCGTCACAGATATCACTGCTATAAGTAAATTCTCCATACTGCCTACTTGATATAAGTCTTTCTCCAAACAGGTACCCTCCATTTGCTTTGGAGTCTAACTTCCAGCATCCCTGATTGGCCACGTTTCCTGGGGATAATATTTATAATAATTTATACCCTGCCCATCTGACTGGGTTGGCCCAGCCACTCTGGGCAGCTTCCAACACATATAAAAACATAATAAAACATTTTAAAAAAAACTTCCCTATACAGGGCTGCCTTCACAGATGTCTTCTAAAGATTGTATAGTTACTTATCTCCTTGGCTTGAGGGCTGAATAACTTCATACCCTCTGATGTCTATCCAATGAAAATAGGGACGTCCTAGGGAAAAGCAGGACACTCTTGGATCAAATCAGAAACTGGGATAGTTTCTGTAAATCCGGGACTATCCCTGGAAAATAGGGACACTTGGAGGGTCAAGCACTACACACTGCTCTCAACACCCCTTGAGAGTCATCTGCTGGAACAGTGGATGCCAGTGATTTTGTCCTCAAAGTGCTTTGCAAACAAGTCACAGCCAGCTATTGTCAGTTCTACCACCTCCTTCAGGCCAGACTGTAAGATGCCCCACACTACCCGGAAAAGCTCTTCTGGGTGGCACAAGGAGGATGCAACAGAGGCAGCTTTCTTTGCTGCGTTCACTGCCTTGATGATGAGCCCTCACCAGTGTTCAGCTGCATTTGACTGAAGTTTCCTTTTTATATTTTTTTTTAAAAAAACCTGAAATAATTGTTCAGTCCTAAGGGAGAACGTAATAAGCCTTGCTGCCTGTCCCCGCTCACTTTTTAAACTAGATAATTGCTTTCTTATGCTACTGTCGAGGCTGGTATGACTTAACTATTTAGATAAGGAGCTCGCAGACTGAAAAGAAAAAAAGAGAAGTCTTCATTTGGCTCTTCAAGTTATTGCCTCTGCTGATTAGTTGTAATGACAGAAACCTCTGATATTTGCATAGCAAGAGGAAGCTGGCAGTGTTGGGAATCAGGGGAGAGACTACCTGAACAAATGCTTTGGGGCCAGGCCTGCCGTAAAAAGGAATCATGGCATTTTGTTTTCTTAAAAAAATATTATTTTCCTGTAGTTATTTTTACAGAGTTCTGGTACATTTCAGATCAGGAGGTGCATATTTACAGTATGTATGTATGTACGTATGTATGTATGTATGTCAGAGAGTACTTTATTCTTTCAACCTTGAGAAATGGCGCAGTTAGAAGCTGCCTAATTCTGAGCCAAACCACTGCTCCATCTTAGTACTTACCGGTAGTACTGCTTCCATAGACTGGCAGCTCTTCATCAGGGTTTCAGGAAAGAGTCCCCCCTCCCAGCCCTGCATGGAGAAGCTGGGGGTTGGAACTAGGACATTTTACAGTACATGCAGAGCATGCTCTGCCAACTGAGCTAGCCTACAGCCCTTCAAAAATTAATCTGACACATAATTTGGGGAAAATGTAAAGTCCTTAATTGCATGATCTACATTGTCTGAATCATGACCATAGTCATGAATAAACCTCCATCAAATGAAAGGTTAACTATGGTTATATTCTTGAGACTTAAATTAGCTTTGTTTTTAGATTTGCCCCTAAAAGGGATGCAAAACCCACATAAGCTGCAATGTACATCCAGTCTTTCCAGATTCTCACCTGTGCTTACAGCAGAGATAGAGAACTTGTTGTTGGACTCCAATGTCCATCAACCCCAGTCAGCATGGTCAATGGTCAGGGATGATGGGAATATTGGTTGAGCAAGATCTGGTGAGCCACAGATTCTCCATCTCTGATTTACTGCATTCATAAGCAATTCAACAAAAACATGAATTAAGTGTTGAAATTCATCTTTTAGCATCATGTATGAAAATGCCCGCATAGTCACTGGAATGCTTCTTGCTGAGATAACTGCCCTTCCAAACGGAGATCTGCTTCTCAAGTTACTGGTGGAGTAGAAGCATAGCTGTCAAGTTCTCCCCTTTTTTAAGGGAAATTCCCTTATGCTGAATAGGCTTCCTCGCGAGAAAAGGGAAAACTTGACAGCTATGAGTAGAAGACTCATTTTGTTGTGGCGGTGAGATGATTAGCAATAGAGACTGGGGGGGGATTGCTATAAATGAAATGGCAAAAGCCAGTCTCAGGTGTGGAAGAGGGGCAGAGCAATAATGAAAGCTGAGGCTGCGATATTGCACCTTCCTCTTTGTATCTCCACCCCCAGTGTGGCAGGATGCAATCACATTACGCAGTGTGAGCAGGATTTCTTCCAATGCACACCTTCATACTGTGAGTGGAGCTATAGCTATGGCCTTCCTGACTTGGCATCATCTGCTATGTTGTAAAATCTTGCTCATCATTTTGTGGGTGGAATGTGGGTGGCTGAGGAACAATGGAAAGGACTGCTAATGCATACAGCTTGCTCAGTTATTTGTACCGCATGAGTGAACCAAACACCAGCACAGTGAGTTCAAGGTCTTACTGTAATGCCATATCCTATTTCATAACTGATACAAGATGGTTTGAATTACTGTCTAAACGCTAGCATTTCCACAAGATATGTATTTCAGCAAGTTTCCATTTCACCTGGATGTGTAAGAGTTGGCTCAGTGTCCCATCAATTAAGAATGTCCTTCCTATATTAATATGTCTACCACAAGCTCTTTGACATGACGCTCAAGACAATTTATTGGGCCTTTCTGATTTAGCAAGTACTTCTTTAAGTTAATTGTGCTGCCATAGAGTTGCTAGATAGCTCCGAGTTTAAGGGAGATAATATATTTCAAATCAGAGATAAAAACCTGTTTCTCTCCAGATGTTGTTAGACTCTAATTCCCATCAGCTGTAGCTCTTTGACTTGTCCAGTGGTCAAAGATTATGGGCACTGTAGTCCAACAAAATCTGGCAGCCATGGCCTCCCATCCCTGTTAAAAAATATTGCCTCCTATTCTAGGATATTGCAGAATACCACAGTTCCATTGACTGTTGTTGTGGCTTCACATTTTAGAGACCCATGGCTCCATACAGGACAATGCATTCATCCTTTTGGTGTATTTTTTTTTGGGGGGGGGGTGTTTCGTTTTTATATACAAGACACATTTATCCATTAAATTTAGAACACAGTACAAAAAAAAACACTTCAACTAATTAATCTTACAATGCGGTTCATATCAATTACTGATCTTATTCCTAATAATAAAGGGGGGCATTGTAGGAGGAGGAGCGGGGAGAGAGAGAAAGAGAGAGAGAGAGAGAGAGAGAGAGAGGATTCCAGATGTTGACTCCTTTGGATCCGTTAGGTGGTAGTACTTCTTTTTTTCTTCTTATCCTTTTGGTGTATTGATGCTTATGAAAGCTGCTTACCTGTCTAGGTAAAGTAGGGTGAAAGAGCAGAGTGGGCTGGGAAGGGAGCAAGAGGGATCCATTTTGGTTTGGCTCCAACTCTAGATGGATCTTTCCTTAATGGCTCTAGGGACACTCAAATCCAGTGTCTGAACTTCACCATTTTTGGGTCTCACACCCTTCGATTGGTGGATGCTGACAGGGATTGTGAGAAAGGTGTCAGGCTGACCTTGCTTATCTTGGCTTCTAAGTGATGTTAATCTTGTGGAGCAAGAAACTCATAGAGACAGGCTCAAGTGTGTTCAAAAACTCCTTTGTATATTGTATCAGAAACTGCTCATGAATATTCGTTCAGAAGGCCTACAAAAAAACCCCAGCCCCTCCAATAAATTGGCCTGTTCCATCACTTCAAACCTTAGGAATGTTGGAGGATTTCACGTGATACAGTTTTTTGTTTGTTTTTTAAGCGAATGAATCCGATTTGCACTCCCCAGACTAATAACACAGATCGAACACAGTTATCCTTCTGGTTTCTTTGCACTTCTCCAGATTTTGAGCTTCAGGTATTGGCTCAAAGAATGTACCAAAACATTGATGAAAATCCATGTTTTTGATTCATATGCATGCACGAATGTGTAATTTGGGAGAAAATGATTTTTTAAAGGCATATTCCATGAAAAAAACGTTCAAAATAAAGCAAATTCCCATTCATTTTTTTAAAGAAAAATTACATTGATGCAGAATTTGATGGGTTTGACTTGTGAATGAAGACCTGTGAAAGTAGCATGGACCATAAATAGACTGATCTGTCCATCCCTATGAGACTCAACCTAATATGACCAAAGAGTATATCAGAATTATATTTATAAGTGAGTTTATTTGACGTATTATGATAAAGATTAGGCTGTGCACTGGATTTGACTGAAGCAAGCTGATTCAAGAGGGTTTGAGCTTCAGCAGAGTTGGGTACAGGCAGTCCTGAATTGTCTGGGTCAAGTTAGGAGTCCCAGTGTGAACTGGGGCTATCAGTGGGTGTGGTATCAGGTGGGAAGGCTACAGTCCCCAGCAAGATGCTCCTTTGTAAGTATTCGCCCCACAGGGAAGGTGCTTGCAAAGCAGCACCCTGCAGGATTGAACCCTCATGCTCTCTGTGGCAGATGAAGCATTTCCTTCTCCTGTCGCCCGCACAACTTTGCACTTAATGATGGTTTTAAAAACCCTAATGGGACATTAGACCCGTCCCGTAGTCCTATTACTAATTTAGCAATTAAATTTATATGGCGCCCTTCGTCTGAAGATCACAGGGAGGTTCACAACAGAAAAATGCAAAATGAGAATACAAAACGCACAATAAAATGAAAACAAAAACAAACTAATAACCCTGTCCCCACAAGCACATTTAAAAAGCCATAGAATGTTAATCAGCCGAACACCTGGTTGAAGAGAAACATTTTTGCCTTGCGCCTAAAGGTATGTAATGAAGGCACCAGGTGAGTCTCCATGAGGAGAGCATCCTACAAATGGGGAGCCACTACAGGAAAGCCCCGTTCTCGTGTTGCCACCTTCCGGACCTCTCGTGGTGGAGGCAGAAGAAGAAGGGCCTCAGGTGATGATTGCAAGGTCTGGGTGGGTTCATATGGTGAGAGAGGCATTGCAGTCCTGAGCTGTTTAGGGCTTTATAGGTCAAAACCAGCACTCTGAATTGGGCCCGGAAACTAATTGGCAGCAAGTGCAGTTGGCCCAAGACTAATGAAGAAGAATAAAGTTAGGAGAAGGGGATTGCACCCAGGACATTACAAATCCATAGAAAGTAAAAAATAACATAACAAGAGTCTGGCTCCTGGATCAAGTCAATAGCCCATCTAGTCCCAACACCCTGTTCCCACAGTGGTCAGCCAGATGATTGTCTATGAGAAGCCTACAAAAAGGGCCTGAGAGCAACAGCCCCTCTCCCCACTCCCTGTGTTGCTGTGACAAATGATGGGGAATCCTGGGTAATCTGTTAGTCCTTGTAAGCAGAATCAATTAAGCTTGCAAAAGCTATTTATAATTAGCAATTATAAATAAATCTGCAGGGTCCTAATTACAGTGAAACAACAAGGAAAACAAATGGCAGTCCGGGTGCAGGGAGGGAAGGCAAAGTTCCAAAAAAAGAAGCAAAGGAGAGAGGGCACATCACCATTCTTATAATGTTTATCATGATGATGTCACAAATTGCCATCTTCCTGTTGTCAGGGTGATGATCTCTGGAGAGTTTCTCTAGATTTATATTACAATGCCGCCACACAGTTAGTGGCATTATTTACTGAAACCTAGTGGCAGCAATAAATGCTTTCTTTGGACTATTTAGCAAAAGAAATGAAAATAGTTAAGCTGCCTCTGTCTTTGTATCTGCCTCACATCTATCATTAATTTATCCTGTCTTTGGAAGCCCATACTTTTAATAAAGCAATTCTGCTAAGGAATTTTCAATATCATCAAAACTGGGAAAGGGGGGGGGGAGATGGATTGACACCCACTCGCCCCTAAAAATATGGACATAATGGTTTTCTATTCACCCCAGGCACAGATACATCAAAATTGGTGCAATTACCCCAACAATTATTATTTCTACCCCGCCCATCTGGCTGGGTTTCCCCGGCCACTCTGGGTGCCTTTCAACAAAATATTAAAATACTGTACAATGGTCTGTTAAACATTAAAAGCTTCCCTAAACAATCCATTTGTTTTGCTTCATTCAGCTGAAAGTGAGGGCTGATCCTTAGCTAGAGGACAGGACAGGGCCGGCCCATCCATGAGGCAAAGTCAGGCAACTGCCTCGAGTGGCAGGATCCACGAGGCAGCTGATCCAGCCGCTAGGGAATGCCTTACCCACCTCTGCTGCTGCTGCTTGGAGGCTGGATTTGCCACCTCCTTGGCAGCCCCACCATATCCCATCTCTGCAGCGGCCTCTTGGTGAATAGGAGTCACTGCTGGCCTTCCTCCCACCCTTGTTCCCAATGTAGATCTTCACTCCTGCCTTTTTTACTGGTTGCGGGGTGGAGGCACCGTTTTGTGGTTTGCCTCAGGTGCCAAAATGTATTGGGCCAGCCCTGGGATCATAGCTGCCAAGTTATCCCTTATTTTAAGGGATTTTCTCTTATGCTGAATAGGCTTCCTCGCGAGAAAAGGGAAAACTTGGCAGCTATGCCTGGGATGAGGTGCGGCACTGCTGGAGCTCTTTTCCTTGGCTATGCCTGTGCACATAAACATAGTCTTGCAGTATTCTGTCCCTACCAAATACCAACCACACGTTTGGGGAAGCTTGCAAGCAAGACATGACAGTCATATGATTGCAAGGCTTGTTCTCCATATTTTCAGGACCCTGTTCTTATTGCTTTAGGACAGTGATGGCCAAACATGGCCCTCCAGCTGTTTTGGTACTACAATTTACATCATCTCTGACCACTGTTAGCTGGGGATGATGGGAGTTGTAGTCCCAAAACAGCTGGCGGGCCAAGTTTGGCCATCACTGCTTTAGGATCATGTTTTGCCACACTTGCCAATCAACCCACTTTTATAATCTTGAAGTTAATTCACCTGGCTACAGTAACCAACACCTAGGGTAGACTAATGTAGCATGTTGTACATGGAGCCTCGCTTGAAAAGCATCAAGATACCGCAACTGTACGAAATGAGGTAGTCCAATTGTTAACTGGGACTGACAGCTGTGAATAAATCAGAGATCTTCACAGACTGCTGGTTTGTTTTCAGGCTTAATTAAAGGAGCTGTCTTTGGCCTTTTAAGGGGTACATGGCCTGGGACTAGGGGATCTTAACTGATGGGCAGGTTCAAGGAGGAGAAGATGGTGGTTCAAAATGACAAGGGCCTGGGCTGTCTGTAGGACTGTCTTTTCTCACGTGAACCTGCCCACTGATTTATTTGGCAGTAGGGTGGCCAACCTAGCAGTTCGAAAGCATGTCAAAGTGCAAGTAGATAAATAGGAACCGCTACAGCGGGAAGGTAAACGGCGTTTCCATGTGCTGTTCTGGTTCTCCAGAAGCAGCTTTGTCATGCTGGCCACATGACCTGGAAGCTATACGCCGGCTCCCTCGGCCAATAATGCGAGATGAGCGCGCAACCCCAGAGTCGGTCACGACTGGACCTAATGGTCTGGGGTCCCTTTACTTTAGGGTGGCCATATCTACAAGGATAGTCCTCTATTTGAATTACAATCAGAGGAGAGGCCTCTATTTGAAGGGCTGTTGGGACTAAGTCTGGCTTAATACTGTATCTGAAAGACTACACAGATAGCATTTGAGATGAAAAGAAAGGAAGTATTACAAATGTTATTTATAATAAAGTGGCCATACCAAGGATTGTTACACACACACACACACACACACACACACACACACACAAACCACTTTTAGTGCCTCGCAAATACTACAAGCCAAAGACTTTTAAAACAAAAGGAAAAATTGTTTATGTTTTGTGTAGATAAGACTAGCTTTTTTGCATAGAGCTACAGTCGTTTTAGTAATATTTCAGTCTCGTTTATTAGAGTGTTTAATAAGCTTGGGGGATAGATATCAAGTGCGAGGGAGGATGAGAATTAACTACTATGCAAGCAGCAGAGGAGGAAATAATTACAGTCTTCGTAGGGAAAGAGGTTTTTGAAAAAAAAAAGAGATCCCTGGGAGGCTATTTCTTGTTACTTTCACTGTTCATAAAAATGCAGATGTTGTTTCCAATGAGATGCTATGGAACTGGAATGGAACAGAGAAATAATTCACAAGGGCTTTTAAGGTTTTAATTATATCACGGTTAGGTGCTGTAGGTAGGCTCCAGTGGATAAAGCAAATTAATGCAGCCACACTAGTGGGAAGCTTTCTTTCTCTTTATGTTGTTACCTTGGCTGGAATTATGGGTAGTGTCCGAAATTAGTTGTGCTCACAAGAATCATTGGACTGCCCTATTTTATTAATGGGTATTATTATTCTTGATGTATTCCTTTGTGTTATTGATTATAGTGCTGTTGCACAGATTTTTTATGATCTTACTGTGTCCTGAATGAGCGTCTCCACCCCCATTGTTCAGCCCGGACACTGAGGTCCAGCTCCAAGGGTCTTCTGGCGGTTCCCTCCCTGCGAGAAGTGAAGCTACAGGGAACCAGGCAGAAGGCCTTCATGGTAGTGGAACACCCTCCCACCAGATGTCAAGGAAATAAACAACTACCAGTATCTGAGTTTTAGAAGACATCTGAAGGCAACCCTGTTTAGGGAAGTTTTTACTGTTTTAGAGTGTTTTTAATATTCTGTTGGGAGCTGCCCTGAGTGGCTGGGGAAACCCAGCCAGAGGGGCAGGGTATAAATAATAAATAATCGTTGTTATTGTTTTATGAAACTGCTTTGGGATCTCATACATTATGGCATAGAGGTGTTATTAGTGTGATTGGTTTTTTTTTTTAATGCTCAGTAGATCCATTGAAATTAATGACTAAATCAGGTCCAAGTAGGTTGGAGCCAACCCTATGGCTTTATTGGGGCGAGCACTATTGTCCCAATATTGGGAAAGATGGAGGGCACTAGGAGAAGGGGACAACAGAGGACGAGATGGTTGGACAGTGTTCTCGAAGCTACGAACATGAGTTTGACCAAACTGCGGGAGGCAGTGGAAGACAGGAGTGCCTGGCGTGCTATGGTCCATGGGGTCACGAAGAGTCGGACACGACTAAACGACTAAACAACAACAACTATTGTCCCATAAAACCAATGTGAGTCACACTGGATACGAACCTCCTAGGCATGACTCACCCCAACTGGGTAGGGGAAGAAGCCCACATCCTGCTGCTTAGTTGCACACACTGCTTGTTGATTCTGGGTTACAAGTGCACTGCCAAGCAGATGGGGGCAATCGCCTGCTTGGATGTAGGTGGGACAACACACATTCTCTTGTCATATCTCCCGAATGGGAGGAGTAGAGCAGCAAAAGGAAGAAACCTGCTTGTAGCCTGATGCTGTGTGTAATGATTTCTGGATCACGTCAAAAATGTATTTTATTATTAAGGATGTGTTTTTTAAAAATGCAGGATGTGCAGATTCCAAAGAATAGTTGTGTTTTTGTTCATGCATTGTTTTAGGAAGTGTGAACCTGGTATGTTCACATTGAAATATGACTCAAACAGAATTCCACCCCCATCGCTAGATCCAAGCCATTTAAACCATACATTAGCTAACTTCCATGCCTGCTTTCTCAGCTAGGTCCCCGAGGAGTCTGGAAACCAATTGTTAGATGCCTCAAAGGAAACACTAATAAACCATCATAAACGAGTTGTGAATTCTCTAAAAAGATTGTGGTGAAACATGGTTTTCATATATGGGCTATTGGGCCTAGAATAATGTGCTAAACACAAGAAAGATTTCCCACTGGACAATAATGGGCAACGGCATCTGAAGAAGCCTATTCAAAGTCAAAAGATTGCAGTCAAAGGATTTGCATGGTATGGTCATTCAAATGAAGCTATTTGCCCTTCGTTGAGGACCATGATTGATATCCATAAACCGTAAAAAGCTGTCTTGAGTCAAAACCAGGAGCAGGCCTGTAATGTCTGTCAACATCTCTTTGTCTGGGCACACTTTCCTAAACAATAATGTTTCAGGCAGGCACCAAAAAGACTATAGTAAAGGCACTTGCCTGACATCAATAGGCAGAGAGTTCCAAAGTTAAAGGTGTCATCACACTAACAGATTGATTTCTCAGAACTGCGAAATCGTTTGCATATAATAAAACAGAATAATTGCAGTCATAAAAAACAATTACCTACATAGAAACAATTAAAAAATCCAATTTATGAAAGCAGTTTCAAATCTAGTACAGATACCTACTGAAAATAAAAATATTCATTTACAAGGAAAAGGTAAAGGTAAAGGTACCCCTGACTGTTAAGTCCAGTCGCGAACGACTCTGGGGTTATGCACTCATCACGCTCTATAGGCCGAGGGAGCCGGCGTTTGTCCGCAGACAGCTTCTGGGTCATGTGGCCAGCATGACTAACCCGCTTCTGGCGAATCAGAGCAGTGCACAGAAATGTTGTTTACCTTCCCGCTGGAGCGGTACCTATTTGGACTTTGACGTGTCTCCCAATGGATGTGTAATGCTATTTATTTGTAGGTATTTATTGCATTTATGTCCACTTTTCCTGCTAGGAACACAAAGCAGCAAACATGCACACCATGTTATCCTCACAAACTCTTTGAGGAAGACTAGGATGAGAGAGATGGATCCTAGTGAGCTTTTTCACTGAATGTGGATTTGAACCCAGGTCTCCTGGGACAAGTGGTGCAATGTGATCTATATACAGTATATAAAAATGTAGGCATTGTGTGCGCAGAGGTCACAGCCTTTCTCCGTAACCGCTGAACTGCAATGTGACAAATTTGGCCACAACGTTCCATGCCCATCAGTGAGGGATCTGGCATAATTTTTTTCCCAAAAAGCAAACCTTCCATACCTAAAATAATGATTAAACACAAAAAGTGGCGCCCAAATTAGACATCACCAGCAGAAGCTCTGAAGACTCTAGCAGCATCCAATAGAAAGGCGGATCGCCCACTGCTGCCTCGAAAGCCGCGCCACCAGATGACATCACAAAATTCCACAGCAACCAACTGAAAACAGGCCTTTTGCAGCAACAAGGCCCAACCAACTGAAAATAGGCCTTTTGCAGCAACAAGGCCCAACATTGCCAAGTGGAGGTAGGGGCCTGCCGGGGGGGGGGCAATAGGGGGCATGGATAGGTAATGGGTCAGAACAGGGTGGGGGGAGACACAGGGATGAAACCTGCCCTCTCCACAGTATGTCGCCTCGGCTTTGCAGACTAGGCTGAGCAGATTTAGGGGCCGGCCTGGGTGGGGGATGGGGGGTGAATAGGCCGCAGCATAGAATCAACTGAATATGGGCCTTTTACAGGGCCATGCCTTTGGGTAGAATAAATGTTATTTCACATAACACACGTGGGTAGGGGAGTCAGGGTTGGGACAGGGCAAAATTTTACAGAACACGCGCATTGGGGGAATGATTGTGTGCAAAATGAACGGGTCACAGGGATAACCCAGGGGGGGGGGGGTTGGACGGAGGAGAGGAGGGAAATCACAGGGGTAAGCCGGGGGGGTAGGGGGAGGTGAGGGGGCATAATAGGTCATGGATCAGGACAGAGTTGGGGGATTCAAAGGGATGAGGGAGGGGGATGAGGGGGGAATCACAGGGATAAGCCGGGGGTGAGGGGAGGAGTGGGGGAATCACAGGGATACGTCATGGATCAGCATAGGGTAGGGGAAATCACACAAATAACCCACAGCAACGCGTGGCACGGCCAGCTAGTATAAAATAAGAACCAAATAGTTCTGTGTGCAGGCAGGGTGCATTAGACTTTGTTTTCATCTAACACCAGCCGATGGTGATGCATAACAAGTCGTATCTGGAACCCAGGAGTAATTCAGTGTGGTGCTGACACAGCCAAACAATGGAGAGAACTTGAATTTATTAATTTGCAATTTTCCCTGAACAATGGCTCATGGCGTTATATATAAAGATAAATTTAAAACAGTGTGTTGCCTTCCAAATGCAAATGTCTGTGTTTAACTTCAGATTGCTTTGTACTGCGTAATGGACAAGAAAGCAGCAGGTAATGAATGCAGCCAGAGCATTTGGGGAGGTGAAGGGAGGGTCTGTGTGAATTGAAATATAAAGACAAGCTGTGGGTGCAGATGGAACTGTTAGGATCTAAGGATCTTCCTCTGGGGGGCACAACTTTTCCTTTCGACAAACCCCCAGACAATTGCAGAAGTCTGTAACGTGTTCACATGGTGTACATTACAGGAGACTGAAGCTGAATCTTGCTAAGACCCAGATGCTGGTGAACGGTTCCCAGGTACAAAAATGGAGGGGTGCCTGTTTTAGGTAGGGTTGCACTCCCTCTAGGGGAACAGGCAGTTTCAGCTGGTGAACCAACTGTGCCCTTCCCTGGACAGGAAATACTTGGCTATTGTGACACATGTGATAGTTATCTCTCTTTTAGACTACTGTAATACTGTACACCCTGTGTTGGGCTTCCCTTGCAGCTAGTCCAGCTGGTGCAGAATGCTGTGGCCAGGGTGGTAAGTGATGCTCCTTATGGGCTGTCATATTCTGGTTTCCAAAAATTTATACACATCACTTGGGAAGACAGGCGAACTAATATTAGAGTACTGGAAGAAGCAAAGATCACTCTTCAACATCAGCTTCGTTGGACTGGTCATGTTGTGCGGATGCTCTATTCTAAACTTTAAAATGGAAAACGTAATGCTGGTGGTCAACAAAAGAGGTTTAAAGACTGTCTCAAGGCAAATCTTAAAAAATGTAGTATAAACACCGACAACTGGGAAACACTGGCCTGCAAGCGCTCCACTTGGAGAACAGCCTTTACCAAAGGTGTCATGGGCTTTGAAGACACTTGATCTCAGGACGCAAGGGAGAAACGTGCTAAGAGGAAGGCACGCTTGGCAAATCCACACCGTGATCAATTCCCGCCCGGAAACCAGTGTCCCTACTGTGGAAGGACGTGTGGATCCAGAATTGGCCTCCACAGTCACTTACAGACTCATTGTTAAAACCGTGTTTATGGAAGACAACCTTACTCGGCTACGAGTGACAGCCAAAGAAGATTCTGGTCTGATGCAGGATCCCACAGAGAACGATGCCAGGCACACTATAGAGATCTCCAAGTGACCCACTTGCTCCAACAAGGGTAGGAAGCAAATGGAGGCCTCTGTATGCTGACTACCTCCACCAGGCTGTACACCAGGCACCCCCAAACTTCGGCCCTCCAGATGTTTTGGACTACAATTCCCATCATCCCTGACCACTGGTCCTATTAACTAGGGATGATGGGAGTTGTAGGCCAAAACATCTGGAGGGCCGCAGTTTGGGGATGCCTGCTCTACACCTTGTAGAGAACTTTTGAGCTTTAAAGGGTGAACCCAATGGCCTGAAGATGAGCCTCCCTCCTTAGCTGAATTGAAATGACAACAGCTCTTTGTTATTCAGAGAACTAGCAGAAGTTTGTGCTATTTTGGAGACAGGCTTCTCTGGCTTAGGAGGAGGTTGGGGTGGGTATCAACTTTGGATCACTTCAGGCAGGCTCTCTTTGAAGGGCCCTAGCTTTGGTCCAAACATTCTCGCCTAACTTGGGTATTCAGAATTCAGATGAAATGGTTGCACAGCCCTACCGTTTGAGCCAGAGGGTGGTGACCAGGAGACAGTATTTAAGGATTTGATTAGATCCATGTTAGTTGCTGCCAGATTTGTGATAACACAGCTGTGAAAGTGCACTAGGACTCCTCCTTTAGATCTCTGGTACAGTAAACCTTGGGAAATTGCCATTGCAGTGAAGCTTACACACCCAATCAATGTCATCTAGGGACCAGTAAAACAGAATACCCTTTTTTCGCAGAACGGAGTAGTTTTATTGTTCATGCTAATAAAAGCAGCATTACAAGGACACTCCCAGCCCAGCATACAACAATCTGCAGAAATAGTTAATGATTCAAGTATCTAGGGAATTATCATCAGTTGATGTTGTTCATGATGCCCTTAAGTCCTCTGTTTGATTATTATGATAATGCTGATTGACTTCTATATTAGACTCATAATGAGAAAGGCTATTATGGTGGCTCAGCTGTCACACCACTACAGTTGTCAGACCCTTCCTTTGATCTGGAATTTTGTTTTGTTTGAGAAATGTTCCTCTTTGATACAATCACATGCAGCCCCTATCATCTGGAAACCATTTTTTGGTGGCCGCTATGGTGCTGCAGTAACTGACATGTAAAGGTAAAGGGACCCCTGACCATTAGGTCCAGTTGTGACTGACTCTGGGGTTGCGGCGCTCATCTCGCATTATTGGCCAAGGGAGCCGGCGTACAGCTTCCAGGTCATGTGGCCAGCATGACAAAGCTGCTTCTGGTGAACCAGAGCAGTACACGGAAACGCCGTTTACCTTCCCGCTGTAGCGGTACCTATTTATCTACTTGCACTGGCGTGCTTTCGAACTGCAGGAGCTGGGACCGAGCAATGGGAGCTCACCCCGTTGCAGGGATTCGAACCGCTGACCTTCTGATCGGCAAGCTCTAGGCTCTGTGGTTTAACCCACAGCACCATCTGGTGTATTTATGGTGTATGTATGGTGTATTTAAATGCCACAAGTGGATTAAAGAACCACTAGATCAGAACCAAAGCCAAGGGAAGTTTTGACTGCAGTCTACTAATGTACCTGCTTCTTTCTTCAACCAATTCCCAAGCCAGCTGACAGGCAGTTTTATGAGTCTTAGAATCTGTAGCGTTGGAAGGAACAGCCAGAACCATCCATTCCAATGCAGTTATAGGAATCATTCCCAAAATGTAATGATAAACCAGCCTCTTACTGAAACGTTTAAACGATTGTCCTTTCACCTTCCCGCCACACTTGCCACCCTCTCCTGCCAGACACCAGTGTGGTGCACCCTTTGAGAACCACTAATGTAGAGCATGAATAGAAAAGGGGATGTGGGCAGCAGCAAGGGTCAAAGTAATGCATGCATTTTATGTTTTCAGATCTTCAGATGGGCGGCATACAAATTTAATAAATAATTATAATAACCTTTTGCCCATAGCTGCCAAGTTTTTCCTTTTCTCGCGAGGAAGCCTATTCAGCATAAGGGAAAATCCCTTAAAAAAGGGGATAACTTGGCAGCTATGCCTTTTGCCTACTGTGCAACCCTGAGATTAAGAGTCCCATGCTCCACCAAAGCTCTTCCAATATTGCCAAGGAAGATCCTTCTCTTCCCAATTAGCACATATTCTTCTGAAGGGCCTTCTAATTATTGGCAGCACCTGTTTCTCTCATCAACTTTTTAAATCTTTTAAAAACCACAACCGCTAAATACGGGCCTTCCCATTTTGGCCCGATTATGGCTAATCCAATACAGCTCTCGCAAATCCTGCCTCTAATCTCCATAATAACTTGTCCCTGCTATTGCAAAAAACAAAAAACAAAAAACTTCATTTATATTCTGGGAACGAAATTCGAATCGAGCGCAAAAAATCCCCAGTTTATTCAGCTGGCCCGGATACTTGATTATTTGATGTAACATTGGACGCAAACTCAGCTATAGTGAAATAATTCAAAGAGGACAAACGCCTTACGTGCCTGGCTAGCTCAGTTGGGTAGAACGTGGAGCTGATGACGCCGAGATCGCAGGTTCGATCCCACACCAGGGGTGGACAGCTGCCTATCCCTGGGGGGACGTCTGTTTCAGTGTATCTGAAGAAGTGTGCATGCACACGAAAGCTCATACCAATGACAAACTTATTGGTCTCTAAGGTGCTGCTGGAAGGAATTTTTTTTATTTTATCCCTGGGGTGTTGGACTAGATGACCCTCAGGGTAGCCCTTCCCACCACTCTAGGATAACTAATTTTATTTCAATTTCCCGATTCCCGGGACCCGGGGCATCTTTCGTGCGTTCCCACAGCCGGGAATTCTAAGCGGGATCCGGGCGGGAGGGGGGGGCGGGATGGAAAAGCGGCTGAGTGGGACCAGCCGAGGGATTGGCTGGCGCCTGCCACATGACAGACGCGAGGCAACATGTGCTATTGGCCCTTCTGGGCTGCCGGGGAGCATCGTCTTGCGTCGCGCGTGGCGGCGGCGGGAGTTCGCCGGGTTCCTCCGCGGCAGATCTTCGCAGCGGCGCTGTTCCTTCTGAGGTAAAATCTGAGGTGGTGGTGGGAAAAGGGGGAGGCTGCTGAGGCTGCTTTTTCGGGACTCTGCCGTACGTGGTCCTCCTTCATTCCCTCAGAAAGTGTGTGGAAACCCCAATTCCGTGTGGCGAGGATGGGACTTGCGGACGGATTTTTTTTTTGGGGGGGGGTGTCACGTTTTACGTAGTTTTACCCCTCTCTTTGTTGTGAGAGTTAATAGAGGCGGGAGGGGGGGAAGATCCGTGAGGCGTTGGAAATATTACTTGGGTTTTCTTTCTCTTTTTTTTGCCTCCCTCTTCTGGTTTTGAGGGTGGGGAGAAAGGGTGGAAGGAAATATATCTTGTCATTGTCACCGTCACCCCCACTCTCATCATCATCATCATCATCATTGATATTAATATTTACAAAGCAGACAGTTTAAATTTAAACCTGGAAAATGCCTCTCGACTGAGAGGCGGGTTCGGAAATGGGGAAAGGTGAGGAGAAAGGGTGGCATGAAATATATCTTGTCATCATCATTATTATTATTTGCAAAGCAGGCAGTTTAAATTTAAACCTGAAAAACGCCTCTCGACTGACAGGCGGGTTTGGAAATGAGGGAGGAGGATATCTCAGGATAGCCAAATGAACCGGGAGTTAAATGGACCCTGTTCTGTACGGCGAATTTCAAGTGGGTTTGTTTTTTTCTTTTTTCTTTTGCTACAGCCGGTTAAAAGAACATAACGTTTCAGTTCTGATAGAAGCACGCCTCTCTGAAGCAGCCAAGCTACAGAGAGATTTCCATGGGAATTGTAGAATTGGGAAGGGGACTCGGGGGTCATCTAGTCCACCTCCTGCAATGCAGAAATCTTTTGCCCCATGTGGGGCTCGAACCCACAGCCCTGAGGCTTGTGCTCTACTGGCTGAGCTGGAAGTGAAGGTAGGTGGGTGGGTGTGTTTGGGGTGGGGTGTGAGATGGATGATGGTGAGTGCAAGACCAAATCTTAAGGGAAATTAACTTTTCATTAGCCATCACACCCATACCTAAAATAAAATGGTTCCTTGAAGCTCAGGGGTCTTAATAATTACTGCAGAGTATGTGTCTGTGGAAGACATTTCTCCAAGGATCAATGGCTGTTTGTTTATTATTTGTTTAAAATATTTATGAATTCATCTTTAATCATGGGTTTCTAAGCACGTTACAGCAGATTTTTTTTAAAAAATAGAACAATGTACTCTGCAGCACAAAATGAAACAGTAGGTTATTAAAAGCAACCAAATAAAATGAACTGTGCAGTAGGGATGTGGAATGTATAATCAAGCAGAAAAGGTTTTCTGTCATGTGAGCAGAGAACATTAGTGTGCATGTGTGTGTTTATGTGCACATACAACATGCTCACATTTTTTTTAAAAAAAATGGGGGTGCTCTTAGCTTATTTGAACAGGCTGCAAGTCTTAGGCAGGTAATTCATATAAATTAACCCCCCAGCCCCACAGTTGGATTCACTTCTGAATCTACATGGATAGGATTGTTATGTGAACCACAATAAATAAATAAATACGAAATTGGATCCATGTTGCACAAAAAAAATGTACAATAATATTTAAGAGGAACTCCATTGATTTGCCTCTGGAGATAATTCTATAGGGATGTTTCTGAAGAATGATGCTGTCATTTTTCAACTGATTCCCACCACTTTCAATCCCAGGTTCCATGTTGTCTGTTTTTGTTTTGTTTTTTTAAGCAAACTCAGAAAAAGTTGGTACCTTGCCTATTTAGCACCAATTCAGAGAACCAAATGCTCCTGTGTTCAAAAACATCTGTGAATTTTTCATCATCATCTTTAACTGGTTTTCCTTAACTGATTTTCCTATCTACTGAGAACAAATGCTCTATAGGATTCAGAAAAGTATATTCTGTTTTCTCATCTCTAGCATTTTGTTTTCAGCATTGCATGCTACAATGAGAATATCAAGGCTTCCAGCAACATTTGTTAGTGTACCATAAATTATCCCCTGTGACTATCCTTGTTTGAAAATATTTGTACAAAGTTATCTTGAATGCGCAGGCACTAAGCTAATTATGGTAAATTTATTTCTGGCAAGTCTGATTTTCAGGGATTCTTTAGATGCTAAGGATTCTACAGGATTTTTAAAAAATATTCATCAACTGAGAAAATTTCTAATCCAGTTAAGGAGCTGAGAGCTTACTTCACACTTGTAAATTGATGTTCTTGGTGTGTATATATATCAGAAATGACTAGGAAGAGTTATTTATATTTTTATAGGGGAAGAAGAAACAATGAATTAAGAAATTGAGCAAAAGCATTAATAGAGATAACAGCCTATATGATGTGTACAAACAAAAATACAGGGAAACATGCACCAAAGTGTATGAATGCATGATGTTAATGGAAGCTTTGGATGCAATCTCCAAGAGCTAAATGAATTTAAGCTACAGTCATAATACATTCACATCTCCAATGAGGTACATTGGATTTAATCCAAGGAAAATTAATTGTGATTAAGATGCAATCCTAAATTTCCTAAGGAGTTAGGGCCCATCTAGATAGCTGTTTTACTGAGGGTATACGGAGTATCATGTATTTGATATGATATGTGAATAGTGCATAGTACTGGCAGCACAGTATCCTTCTTTATCAGTTCCTCCCCAATATTCCTGCATTATTGCATCCACATTTTGCCTATTCCGTTTCAACATTTCATCCACCTCCAGTTTCCCCTTTCCCCCAAACTAAAGTTAGTTGCCTTTGAAGCCATGCCACCATACTTTCATTTGTCGTCTTTTTCAATGTTTTATGTTAGGGCTGTGGCTTTGTGCAAAACCATGGTTGTTTGCAGAGAGAAAAAGCAGTATCTGGAATCAACAGGAAATAAAGTGGGAGTGATGCTGAAAAACAAATCCTCCTCCCCACCATGACGATTTCATATAACCATAATGACTTGACTGATAGATGTGTCCTCCATGAATGTTTTTCAAACCCCGTTTTATAACCAACCAGTGGTCACTACTATATCTTTATGGCAGGTAGTTCTATAAATTAATTATTTGACAATGGCTCAGTTTGCACATAACACTGAGCCAAATCATGGCTTAGGAGCAAACATGCAGGCCTACAGAGAGGAGCTTGTAACCAGTTTACTACTCCTTCAGTCATTCTCCTGCTATGCTCTGCTAAGCCAGGGTAATGTGTCCTACAAACCTGGACTCGGGGTTTAGCTCTCTGCAGACAAATCCACGAGCTCTAACCAAGATTGGTCCTATGGTTTACAGCTTGTGGTTTGCCTTGGAGAGCTAAACCACACAACTATGTTGATTGATATGCAAAGTCAAACAATAGTTTAGCTCAGTGCAGCATCAGAATAACTGAAGGGAGATCTCACCAGGAGCATCTCATTCACACTAAGCCACAGTTTGGTTTAGCTTTACATGAAAACAAGGTCAGTGTCTTATATGGCAATTTTTCATACTGTATAAGAAAACAATATATAAACAATCACTTGTGATGTGTGTGTTTATTTTGCCACAAATGAGGAAGATGGCTGTGCACGTTATCTCTGCTAGGAGAAACCTTAATGTGTCAATCAGCCCTTTGCTCCATTAATTTCTGTGGTACTTCCTTCAGTGTGATATATTGCCTAGGACAAAGGTGCTACACTAGCAAGCAGAAGAGCCATTAGATAAATTTTAGTATTATCTCCCCAGAAAAAAGTAGAAGTTAAAAAACAAAATCAGGTTTTGAGACTGAGCTACCGGTAGTTCAGTGGAGTCAGTGAGGAATGCCTTTAATAGCTGCCATTTATTACTTGAAGTATCAGATGGGCACTGCTACAAGTAGGATGTGGAAAGGCATGGTCTCTTGATAATCAAGCTGGACTGAATCCACATAAGAACATACGGTAAGAGCTTTCTGTATCAGGTGAAAGACCATTTAGTCCAGCATCCTGTTGTCACAGTGGCCAACCAGATGCCTGTGGGAAGCCCACAAGCAGGACCCAAATATATCATCACTTTCCACATGTGATTCATAACAAGTGGTGTTCAGAGAGTTCCTTTTGAAAGGCTACTGATCCACCTCAAAAGGGAAGGGGATATTTGTCACTGTTTGGTCTGCAAAGTTTGTTGCTAACTTCTCTAAGTAAGGGGAGCTAAGTTCCCCCTCCTTTTTTATGGAGAAGTGGCCCTCAGCTTAGGCAAGACTTTGAGCGATACTGAAGTGCTCACCTGGTTGATACCCTTTTGTCTAGTATCACTGCAGTACTGTGTGACTTGGTTTTATCAGGTTTCTCCTTGTGTTGTGATCAAAAGTAGTGTCCCCATTATAGCAATGGGTTTACTGGCCTTTTCACCCTCAGGACCACATTATTCTCTAGGTAACTTTCTGTGGGGGAATGTTGCCAGTGGTGGGCATGCCGAAAGGCAAAAGAGGATAGAAGAATCAATTTCAATGTTACCTTTGTACAAGCGGATAGTTTAGACACACGCTCACACACCCTCTCTATCTTGAATACAGGAAAAACAAGAATTTTCAGGAATCCAGTCAGGTACAAACACCCAAAAAGTTTTGAAGTGAGGCCAGTGAGAAGCTTGGAGGGCTGCATTAGGTTCCCAAGGCTGAGATTCCTCACCTCTGTGTATCAGCAATGAGTTAGCTATAGAGGTTGGCTGCCACTCAAGCCTACAGTGCTGTTGTGGTGGACTTTCACCATTCAAAATAGCATTTACATTACAGCAAGCTCTGTCTCAGTCTTGGAACACCTTGCCGGAGTTTTTTTTTTTCTCCCCCCTTTTTGGAGACGTTACCAGACAAGGAAGCTCCCTCCGTTTCACAAGGCATCTCAGTGTCTTGACAAGGCAGATGCAATAGCATCATAAGGAATCCTTGTCAAAACATCCTCCTACTGTGTAGGCTGTAGGCACAGTGATTTATTATGCTAGAAGGAGATATCATTTTTTGTAAAAATTCCAGGAAAGCACAGGAAGAATCATTTCCTTTAGTTATCTTCTAGTAGTGTCAGAGCTCTAGTTGGTATATCCTTGCTACAGCATTGCAGATACAGTCTACAATACCATGTGGTACATCTTCCAAACAATTGAAAATTACGCAATTGACTAAAAATACTGAGATTTTAAAATGCTTTTGTTTTTTGAAAGAATTGACCTTCCAGTTTAAAAACTGTTGTTCATGTTCTCAAATTTTTTTCTTAATGCTGTGTGCTTGTAAGAATGCAGACATTTTCACTCATCACCTGTTTGAGAAAAATAGTTTTTGTTGGGCCAAGTGCTGTGCACATTAATTAAAAGTGAGCTTTAAAAAGATATCTGTTCTATAAATACAGGGGAATCTCCAACTTATGTGGGGGTTCCATTCTGGGCTACTGTGCACGTCACCGGAATGCACACAAGTGGGAATTCCCCCGTTTCTCTCCCACCCAGCTCCATTCCACACTGTTCCACCCCTGCCCTGCCCCTTTTGGTTCTGTTTTCAGTGCACGTGTCAGTAGGAATTGGGTGCTTATTGCATGCAAGTGGGGAGACACCTGTGTTACAGCTAGGGAGCCCTATAATACTGAAGCATTCAACAATAATACTGTATTTCATGATGTCAAAGGATTTGATATTTTATTGTCTTCTGATTGAATTATGTGCCTCATCAAAGTAATTAATTCATCTTACTGAGCAACTAGGCAGCATATGGCTCCAGATGGCTTTATACAAACTCTTTGGCTTGTTTAAACTCCTTTGAGACAATTCCTCCCCTCCTTCTACGATGCATGTTGCCCCATTGATATATTCCATTCTCTGACATATCTTATAATGAACAGAATGCAGATTTGACAATATCTCAGTTGAACATTTTTTGTCACCATTTGCAACTCACTACTGCTCATTTTAGTGCTTAGTTAAAGGGTTCTTCTGAACCTTGCATGGACTCATTGCACTGAGTCAGATCATTGGTCCATCTACCGTGTTTCTCATATTATAAGTCATGTCTTATAATTTTTTTTACTCAAGAAAATAAGCCTATGGCTTATTTTCGGGGGGTGTCTTATTATTTTAAAAAAATTACAGTATGGTACCTACCCTGTCCGGCGCCCGGAACTGGCTGCTGCTGCGCTGCTGGGCGTGTTGTCGGCGCTTCAGCAGGGCACGCTGCTGGGTCCCGCCGGGTCGGGGCTTCACGCGGCGCGCGCTGAGGATCTTGCCGGATCCCGGCTCGGAGCAGCGCGCGCTGCGGCTCTTGCTGCATCCCGCCGCCGGGTTGGGGCTTGGAGCAGCGCCAGCGCCAAGCGCCAACCCAGCGGCGGGACCGGCGGGACCTGCAGCGCGCGCGACAGGAAGAGGAGGGACCAGCGAGTGGCAGCCGCGGCGGCCAATGAAGGCTCGGCCGGGTGTTTTTTGTCGTTGTAGCTGCGTCCCTCCTCTTCCTGTTGCGGCTCGGCGCCCGGAACTGGCTGCTGCTGCGCGCGTTGTCGGCGCTTCAGCAGGGCACCCTGCTTGGTCCCGCTGGGTCGGGGCTCCACGCAGCGCGCGCTGAGGCTCTTGCCGGGTCCCGCCGCCGGGTTGGGGCTCGGAGCAGCGCGCGCTGCGGCTCTTGCTGCGTCCCGCCGCCGGGTCGGGGCTTGGAGCAGCACGCACTGCGGCTCTTGCCAGTCCCGCTGCCGGGTCAGCGCTTGGCGCGGTGCATGCTGCTGGACATTTTGGAGGGGCAGCAGCAGCCGGTTCCGGGCGCTGACAGGCATCTTCCTCTTCCATGGCGCCATCCAGACCTGCTCCCACCACTACGGCTTATTTTGGGGGTATGTCTTATATTTCTTCAACTCAGGAAAATCCTGCCATGGCTTATTTTGTATGGATGACTTAAAATATGAGAAACACGGTAGCTCAGGCATCCCCAAACTGCGGCCCTCCAGATGTTTTGGCCTACAACTCCCATGATCCCTAGCTAACAGGACCAGTGGTCGGGGAAGATGGGAATTGTAGTCCAAAAAATCTGGAGGGCCGAAGTTTGGGGATGCCTAATGTAGCTCCAACTACCGCACAATTGCGCTCATTTCACATGCTAGCAAGGTTATGTTTAAAATTCTACAAGGCAGGCTTAGGCAGTATGTGGACCAAGAACTCCCAGAAGTGCAAGCTGGATTTCGAAGGGGCAGAGGAACCAGAGACCAAATAGCAAACATGCGCTGGATTATGGAGAAAGCTAGAGAGTTCCAGAAAAACGTCTATTTCTGCTTCATTGACTATGCAAAAGCCTTTGACTGTGTCGACCACAGCAAACTATGGCAAGTTCTTAAAGAAATGGGAGTGCCTGATCACCTAATCTGTCTCCTGAGAAATCTCTATGTGGGACAAGAAGCTACAGTTAGAACTGGATATGGAACAACTGATTGGTTCAAAATTGGGAAAGGAGTACGACAAGGTTGTATATTGTCTCCCTGCTTATTTAACTTATATGCAGAATTCATCATGCGAAAGGCTGGACTAGATGAATCCCAAGCCGGAATTAAGATTGCCGGAAGAAATATCAACAACCTCAGATATGCAGATGACACAACCTTGATGGCAGAAAGTGAGGAGGAATTAAAGAACCTTTTAATGAGGGTGAAAGAGGAAAGCGCAAAATATGGTTTGAAGCTCAACATCAAAAAAACCAAGATCATGGCCACTGGTCCCATCACCTCCTGGCAAATAGAAGGGGAAGAAATGGAGGCAGTGAGAGATTTTACTTTCTTGGGCTCCTTGATCACTGCAGATGGTGACAGCAGTCACGAAATTAAAAGACGCCTGCTTCTTGGGAGAAAAGCAATGACAAACCTAGACAGCATCTTAAAAAGCAGAGACATCACCTTGCCGACAAAGTCCGTATAGTTAAAGCTATGGTTTTCCCAGTAGTGATGTATGGAAGTGAGAGCTGGACCATAAAGAAGGCTGATCGCCGAAGAATTGATGCTTTTGAATTATGGTGCTGGAGGAGACTCTTGAGAGTCCCATGGACTGCAAGAAGATCAAACCTATCCATTCTGAAGGAAATCAGCCCTGAGTGTTCACTGGAAGGACAGATCGTGAAGCTGAGGCTCCAATACTTTGGCCACCTCATGAGATGAGAAGACTCCCTGGAAAAGACGTTGTGAAAGATGGAGGGCACTAGGAGAAGGGGCACTAGGAGAAGGGGACGACAGAGGATGAGATGGTTGGACAGTGTTCTCGAAGCTACCAACATGAGTTTGACCAAACTGCGGGAGGCAGTGGAAGACAGGAGTGCCTGGCTGCTATGGTCCATGGGGTCACGAAGAGTCGGACACGACTAAACGACTAAACAACAACAACAATCTAGCTCATTATTGTGTACTCAGTGATTGTTCAGGGCTACCTGGAGATGCTGAGGATCGAACCTGGGACCTTCTGCATGCAAAGCAGATGCCCTACCATCTAAATGTTCAGATGTCATTTCTGGTGATGGGAGATTTGGACAGGTAGATACAAGACTTAGTGCTTGAATTCCTGCAGTGGGCTCTACAAAGGGCTGCATTTGAAGTGTGAGTAGAAATAAGACTTGGATCAGAATGCTGTTGCTAAGGCTGTTAACAAATTCAGTTCACATTATTGAATTGTAAATTATTTCTTACCCTCCCTTCACCATAAAAGTTTGCTCTGCTGGGGTTGCCACAGAGAATACCCTCTTTTATCGTGAAACCAGTCTTTGACTGGACAGTCCTTCAAATAGACAACTCCTTCAAACATAGGACTGTCTGCTGTGATGTAGGACATGTGGCCACCCTACTTAATAGGCCTATTACTCAGCCTTACTCAGCTATCTGATGTTGGCGCTTTGCTTACATCTACTTTATGTGTTCTAGATGCTATAAAAAACAAGTTCTCAGAAGAACTTTCAGGACATAAAGGGATTAGCCTTTCAGATCTATTAACACCTGAATTGTAACAGTATATTTATTCTGAAATATAGATGGATTTCATTTTCTGGAAAACACCAGAGAAGTTTATAGGCTCCCATTTAAGATCAATGACCCACGGAATTGTTCTAATTACAGGTAGGTAGCCGTGTTGGTTGGTTGGTTGTAGATGAAACAAAATTAATCCCCCCTCCCTTCCAGTAGCACCTTAGAGACCAACTAAGTTTGTCATTGGTATGAGCTTTTGTGTGCATGCACAATTCTTCAGATACACTGAAACAGGAGTCTCCAGACCCTTATATATACTGTAGTGAGAGGGTGGGGAGCGGTATTACTCAGAAGGGTGGTGGGAATGGGTGTTTGACTGATAGGTGTGGAATCTCGTTGATGACTGTTAACGACTGCAGTTGGTCTTACAGGAAAAAGCAAGGGGTGAGATGGCTAAAGATAGCTTTATAATGTATAATGAGATAAGACCAGGTGTCTCCATGGTTTTAAGTTTGGTAATGAGTTGCAGTTCAGCAACTTCTCTTTCCAGTCTATTTCTGAAATTCTTTTGTAATAAGACAGCTGCTTTGAGATCTTGTATAGAATGTCCTGGGAGATTGAAGTGTTCTCCTACTGGTTTCTCAGTCTTGTGATTCCTGATGTCAGATTTATGTCCATTTCCATTTATCCTTTGGCGTAGGTTTTGGCCTGTTTGTCCAATATAGAGAGCTGGAGGGCACTGTTGGCATTTGATGGCATACACAGTGTTAGAAGATGAGCAATTAAATAGTCCCGAGATGGTATGTTTGATGTTGTTGGGGCCAGTAATGGTGCTGTCCGAGTGTATGTGGCAGCAAACTTGGCATCTGGGTTTATTGCAGGCTCTGGTACCAATGTCCATGTTAAGTCTGGTGGTGGTATTATTGTGGGTGAGGAGTTGTTTAAGATTGGGTGGCTGTCTGTAGGCAATGAAAGGTCTTCCTCCCAGAGCTTGAGAAAGAGTAACTGTCATTTTCTAGGAGAGGTTGTAGATCTCTGATGATGTGTTGTACTGTTTTAACTTGGAAGCTGTATGTGATTACTAGTGGTGTTCTGTTATTTTCTTTTTGGGGTTTGTCTTGCAGCAAGTTCTCTCTGGGTATCAGTCTGGCTCTGTTGATCTCACATAATTGTTGTGGCCAATTGAAAGGAAGGTGATCTATCTGGGGAGATTCTATTTGGATGGAACACTGTGCAGAATGCAGTGTGGCTAAGTAACTGGACATAATCACACTTCCTTTTAACTTTTCAGCTTGTCTCAATTGACAATAATCTTGAAAGCAAGACAAAGAATAATCCATCACCACAAATGAGAAAAGGTAGAATCAATGGACGATGAGAATAAAAGTGTGACAGAGAGCTTTTACACATCTCGCTCCAAGGTATGTTTACGGTCATGATTTTCTATTATTGTTCTTTGTGCTTGTGAGGGAGAGCAATAAGGTGGATGTTTGCATGTTTTTGGAGGGTAGGGGTGTGACACTGGTTGAATATAATGATAACAACATCCCTGTTACACCCGGTAGCCATTGATTCTGGCAATCTTGGAAATGTGCTGTAGTACCAGAGTCAGCTGGAGGCTTCTGGACTAAACAGACATGTAAGTGGGAGGGAGTTTGTAGATTACACCCTTCCCCAGGCCACAACCCTCACTGGTCCTCCACATCATCCTTGATTGGCTAGAGCACACCCTTGAACTATGATAATGCCTCTTGATTGACTGGATGGAAGACAGAGAGGCATGGGAGTATGTGTAGATACCAGCCTTTACAAAGGTAAAATTCACACCACTGGCATGTGGCCCCCAGAATGCTGCCCAGAAGGGAATATTGCCCTTGGGCAGAAAAAGGTTCCTCATCCTTGAGATCAGGCCTTGGAGAGACATTGGGGTGGCCAATGGATCAGTAATGTTCCTGATGTGGGGCACATTAGGGTCCAAATTGGCTTGTAGTTTGTCCTAGAATAAACCTACTGATTTTCAAAGTTAGAAGAAAAATAGTCTTTACCGTATTTTCCAATTCCAAGCTCATTTAGGACCCTAAGCAGGGAGGTGGCGGGTTGCTTCATCACTACTCATGCTGAATAAATGAAACTGCTCTGCTATGGGCAGGGAATTGTTTGTTTGCTTTTTAAAGTAGGAAGCCTATGTTTCAGTGTAGTAGCAGTGAATGCTCAAGCTCTAAGGAGAAAAATAAACATTAAAAAGGTGGGAAAGGACTTGTGATGCTTTGGGTCACATGTCACGATCCCATCCTGTAGATGCCCATAGTGCTATCACAGCCATCCAGGGCTACTAGTCTATTCTTTCCAGAAGTTTTACAGGTAGCTAACAGTAATTTTCTAGTTGAGTGTTCTGAATCTGGCTTGTTTAGCCACAACCTTCCTCATTCTTGCAGCAACCCATCTAGAAATGGAAGTGCCTCATGTTGACTGAGGGGCCAGGGCATGATTT
Source organism: Zootoca vivipara (assembly GCF_963506605.1). Lineage (NCBI taxonomy): Eukaryota > Metazoa > Chordata > Lepidosauria > Squamata > Lacertidae > Zootoca > Zootoca vivipara. Next base: position 12,508,480 of record NC_083287.1, on the reverse strand, counting down.
TTTACTGTGCTATACTTTGTGTATAAGTGAGTTAAAGGTTAGGAAAAGAATCTCTGGAGAAATAGGTAGTGAGACCATTGCCTCGCTTCTGATTTCATCTTGCAACAAGTGACCCAATATACTGAATAACACATCATCTTGCTTTTTAAGGCAGGAATGGGGGACTTGTGTCCCTCTGGATTTTCTTTGACCTCTGGCCAGCACAGTCAGTGATTAGGGATGATGGGAATTTTAGTCCAATAACTTTTGGAAAGCTGGTTCCTCATCCTTGACTTATGTCATATGATATTTATGCAACACTTTTGAGGTGGGCCTCACAGTGCAGTTTTCATTTGATTGTTACAACAGTAACACCAGTAAACATGTCAGAGGCCCCATCTGCATTATATTTTTAAGGCATTATTGTACCACTATAAACAGCCATGGTTTCTTTTTTTAAAAAACCCAACCCTGGGAACTGCAGTTTGTTAAAGCTGCTGAAAGTTTTTAGGGGACCCCTACTCCCCTAATAGAGCTGCAATTGCCATAGTAGTTTAGTAGCCAACTCCTTTTCCTAGGGAACTCTGAGAATTCTAGCTGTATAAAGGGAACAGGGGTTTCCTCACAAGCCTCAGCACCTCTAACAGACTACTGTTCTCAGGATGCATTGGGGAAGCTATGACTCTTTAAAGTGACCTACCATTAGGCAAAGCAAAGCAGTTGCCTCAAGAGGCAGATAATGGAGGGCAGGCACTCTGCTCCTATTCCCTTGAGTCTCTTAAGTTAGCCAACTGTCTCCAGTTGATATAAGATTCCAGCTGTGAGTCTTGCTGGATTCTACAGGTGTCGTCTTGTCCTCCAACTCAACAGTGTAATGTCTTGGGCTAGCAACCATGAAGCTCCTGAAAAGTCGGGGGCAGTGTGAGAGAATTTGTGTTTTTCATGACCTGACTCTTCCTGGTTAAGATGGCACACAGTTGGTTCCCTGCTTGTGCCCTCCTCCACCCAGTCTTCAACAGACCTTGAATCATTCTCCCTGAATTGAACATCACCCAGTGTCCCTGGTCTCATATAAATGGAGATGCATTGCTTGTGGCACATAAAGCATCTTATCTTCAGACTATGGGCTTGCACAATGAGGACAATAATAAAGAAATGTTGCTGGAATAAGTACAAAATGCTTTCACCAGCATCTTTTCAGAATTACCCATTGATTCTGGAAGATTTGCTGAGAGTCTAGAAATAAACACAGTACTTGCATTTTCCTGAAGTTGGCATGTACTCAGGCCAAATGGTGGTGCTTTAAATTCAGTTTACTGTGGAAGAGATGATACTGTGTATGAGACAATTGAGAATAGCTGTTACTCCATTTCCTGGCTCGTCTGAGTTTTATGCAGTCACTTAACAGCATTGAAGTGCAGCGGTTGAAAAGTGGTAAGGATAATCTTTTGTACTGTTAGTGCTTAAGATTTTTTTTTAAAAAAACAGACAGAAATGTATTGCAGTGACAACTTAGGACTCAGATTGATACACTGTTTATTGGTTGATATAAAATGTATGTTTTGTAAACACTGAACAGTGTCTGCTTTAAAACAATACAGTACTTTACTATTCTGTATAGCACTTTCCAGAGCTTCTTGTTCATGAAGGGAAATCTTCATAAAATACTGTATCAATGATGTCTGACTCACACCATATTGACTGTGGGTTAAGACATACAAGAATAGTAGAAATATATGTTGGAGATATTCACAGGATGGTCCTGACATGTTTGGTGGGAAGGATCCAGGTTTTTTTTTTTTTTTTTTGGAAGAAGGCTCTGTATGCCATTATTCGAAATTGAGAGAGCTATGATTTGTGATTCTATGGACATTTTTTTTAATGGATACGAAGGTTGTGTACACACTCCTCATTCAGTGCACTCCCACTGCTGGTTTGGGAAGTGGTGTACACATTATGTTAGTCACAATCCATATTTATTGTAGTGTTGCCTAAAAATGCTGTGTTTTCATGTATTTCCCCCCAAACGAGCTTTGATCCGAATTGAGGAAAAGGATAGCCTAGCTCAGAACAGCCCAACTTTTCATACCAAGTGGGCTGCAAGAATACTTTGATATGGAAGCTGCAGCCAGTACACTACCTGGCTGCCAAAAATGCCTCAAGGGCCTCATGTTGCCCTCGGGCCGCAGATTGGACCACCCTGGCCTAGCTGCATTTTAAGGCAGTGATAAGATATGTGTAATGATACTTGATTTCAGTTGGCCATAATCACCCTGTTCCCCTTTTGCATCTCCCTCTCTCCCTTTCCTAGCTTGCCCTTCCCTCTTCTGTATCACCCTCCCCAAAAATTTAGCCTGTGAGCCTATCCAGACAGGAACCTGTCTCCTCCGCCCACCCACATTTTCTTCCTTACGTTATTCTATCAGGTGTCATGTATATTGCAGGAGCTATACACATAAATAATTAAATGAATTATCAGAACAATTCTTTTCTGAGTGGTGAGAAGGTCCAAGGGCTGTGTAAGCTGCAGGTTTTTGAGCGCCCCCCCGGCAAGATATTGTCAGCGAGCCCCCTCTCAGTGAGTCTACCTTCTCGCTGCAGCAGTTCCAGGAGCCTCTTGCCAGTGTTGAGGCGGAGGTTCCCCATGCAAGCTCTTGTCACCAGCTCTGGGCAGGGCTTAGTAAAGTCTGACTTCCTTTGGAAGGAGAAACCTCTTACAGTGTTTTTCCAATATTTGAGTTTATTTTTAAATATGCAAGATGAGAGTAGCATTCCTACCAACAGCAAATCCCCATGTCAGATTCCTGAGGAGCCACCCCAGCACCCCTAAGGGAGCCCTTTTCCCTTCATATCTCTCTGTCCCTCACCCCCACCTCGCTGGTCGAGAACTGGAATAACCGGCTCTTGGCGGCCATTGATGAGATCGCACCTAAGCGCCCTCTGCGACCCCGCCGAAACCGGGCCCCTTGGTTCACCGAGGAACTTTGGAAAATGAAGCGGGACCTCAGACGGCTTGAGCGAGTATGGCGGTATACTTGCAACGGAGCCTCAAGAACATCTTATAGGTTGCTTATGAAAACCTATGAGATGGCGGTGAAAGCCGTAAAGAAGTCTTACTTCTCAGCTTCCATCACATCCGCTAGCTCTCGCCTGGCACAACTTTTCCGAATAATCAGGTCTCTAACAATCCTTGAGGATCAGTCAAATTTAAGTACAAATTCGACCCATAGCTGTGAGGCATTTGCGAGCTTTTTTTGCGGAGAAAGTCTTGACACTCCGCCGTGAATACAATAGCGGAACTAGAGGCCCCTCGACTGTCTTCAAGTCTAGTATTGGACCATTTCGACCAGATACTCCCCGCTGATGTAGACAGATTCCTCCAGGCTGGGAGGCCCACCACTTGCTCCCTAGACCCCTGCCCGTCCTGGCTGATTAGAGCGTGTCCAGATGAGGTACGGGCCCCCCTGGTTGAGATTATCAACTTGTCTCTCAGTTCAGGGACTTTCCCAGAGGAGTTGAAGGAAGCAGTGGTGCATCCGCTCTTAAAGAAAGCATCGTTAGATCCGCTAGATCTATCCAATTATCGCCCTCAAATCTCCCATACTTGGGTAAGATAATTGAAAGAGCTCGGTAGGTTTTTGGATGAAACATCGGCTTTAGATCCATTCCAGTCCGGCTTTTGTCCCAGCCACGGGACCGAGACAACACTGGTCGCCCTAACAGATGACCTCCGTAAACAGCTGGATCAAGGCGGGTCGGGGCTGCCTTCGACATGGTCGATTATGAGCTTTTAGACCACCGCCTTGCCGACGTGGGGATTCAGGGCACAGTCCAACAATGGCTGCGTTCCTTTATCTCAGGTCGGGGACAGAGGGTGGTGCTAGGGAGGGGGTTGTCACCGCGGCACTCCTTGGTGTGTGGAGTCCCACAAGGTGCAATCCTTTCCCCGATGCTTTTTAATATGTGCCCCCTTGCCCAGATTGTCCGGAGTTTGGGGCTGGGTTGTCATCAATATGCTGATGACACCCAGATTTATCTGTTGATGGATGGCCGTCCTGCCTCGGCCCCGGACACACTGACCAAGTGCTTGGAAGCTGTGGCTGGATAGCTACGTGGGAGTCGGCTGAAGCTAAATCCTTCGAAGACAGAGGTCCTCTGGCTGGGTTGGGATGACATGGGGCGGGGGGGGCAACTTCCATCTTTCGCTGGGGCTCAATTAGTGTCAGCCCCTTCTGTCAAGAGCTTGGGTGTAACCTTGGATGCCTCCCTTTCTATGGAGGCACAGGTCGCAACCACAGCCAAGGTGGCATTTTTCCATCTTCGCCGCATTAAGCAGTTGGTCCCCTACCTCTCTCAACCTGATCTGGCCACAGTGATCCATGTGATGGTCACCTCTAGGCTTGATTATTGTAACTCGCTCTAGGCGGGGCTGCCCTTGAAACTGACCCAGAAACTCCAGCGGGTGCAGAATGCTGCGGCAAGGCTCCTTACAGGGTCCCGGCCACGGGATCACATTCATCCAGTGCTTTACCAACTGCACTGGCTCCCGGTGGAGTACAGGATCAGGTTTAAGGTGCTGGTTTTGACCTTTAAAGCCTTATGCGGCTTAGGACCCTCGTACCTACAGGACCGCCTCTCCCGGTATGACCCACAGAGGACATTAAGGTTCACAAATAATAACATATTGGAGATCCCGAGTCACAAGGTGGTTAGGCTGGCCTCGACCAGGACCAGGGCCTTCTCAGTACTGGCCCCGACCTGGTGGAACGCTGTGTCCCAGGAGACTAGGGCCCTGCGGGATTTGTCATCTTTTTGTGGGGCCTGCAAGACAGAGCTGTTCCGTTTGGCCTTCGGACTGACGGAGTCTGACCCCACCGTTACCCTCCCCTAAGGTTTTATTTCATAATGTTTTTATCTTATTCGTAGATTTATAATTTTAAAATTGAATTTTAACATTGTATTAATCTGCATTTTAACTGAATTGTTTCTTTTATACTTGTGTTGATATTATTTGTTGTTAGCCACCCTGAGCCCGGTCTTGACTGGGAAGCGCGGGGTATAAATAAAAATTATTATTATTATTATTATTATTATTTAAAAAATACTTCTGTTCTTCTCCTATCCAGAACACTAAAGAGAGCTCCAGCTGTTTCCTAACCATTGGCCACTATTCATTAAAAAACACCAACCAATAGGCCCCAGAGCGTCAATACAGAGTATGGCTCACATGTCATTTCTCTTGGTGTGTATCTTGCATAATTGGAAGTGGTCTCGCCATAATCTTTCTTCTTTAAACAGTAGCAGCCAAAGTGTCTTTCATAATTTAGCCTCTTCACTCCTGCATCCCTAGTGGTAAGTTTGGCTTTTTTGCAGAACATGATGCCTGAAGTGAAGTGATTGAGATAGCAACTAAGATGTTTTCTCTCTCTTTCTCCAGCACATGCGTGCATACACACCTCTCACTTCCCTCTTGTCTCATGAGGATAAGTTAGAAGAAGTCATTAATCCTTCATAAGACAAATCATGAAGGGCTTCATTTTGGAAGTTCCAATGTTCCCAAAGCAGATGTTACCGTACGGATTTATCAACAAAGCTAGTGTGTGATATGAAATGTTTTGTGCTTTAACTCTCATGCAGCTATTTTACTAATATAAGGCATATTGGCCTCAAAGAAACTGATGAAAGGGAAGGAGCTACAGATAAAGCTCAGAGCCTTGAGAATTTAATCACTGGGTTTTCATATATGGAAGACCTATGGGTTAACCTTGTTTGGGATTTGCTCTGTCTCTGAACTGCTCTGCTTTAATTTTGGGTACTGTAGACAAAGGCAAGTTTGTTGCTGTGAAGAATGGAACACTAAATTTAGAAGGGACTTACGGTGGTACCTCGACTTACGAACGACTCGACAACTGAATTTTGGCCGCGCTCTAACGAATGTCTCGACATCCGAAAAAACCTGCAGCGGTTTTAGATACGGATTTTTCGACTTACGAATTTTTCCGTTTCCAATGCATTCCTGTGGGAAATCACGTTTCCAATGGTGTTTTTCGACTTAACGAATTTTTCGACTTACAAAGGTGCCTTCGGAACGGATTAAATTCGTAAGTCGAGGCACCACTGTACTTGCAAGTAGAGATGTATAGGACCAGGCTTTAAGCTGCCTAGAAAACCATAGATTATTGATTTATGTTTCTTAATCCATATATAAGTGATGATATACATCAGAGGCAGCCAAAACAGCACTTTCCAGATATTGTAGGACATCCAGTTCCCATTCTGTGAACTGCCCTGAGACCTCTGGGTATAGGGCAGTATATTAATTAATTAATTAATTAATTAATTAAGGCTCAGCCTTTATGGCCAGCGGTCAGGGATGATGACAGCCCAGTAACATCTGGAGGATATCTTGTTGTCTATCCCTGATGTAAACAGCAGAACAGTTGATGTTCTCTCTGGTGGCTAAACTTCAGTTACAAACCTCAGTGAATGACCTAGGACAGTCAGCAAGAAACACCCGAAATACTCTGCCTTAAGAGAAAGGTTTAAATCCACAAGCAATTAAAGAAATGGGGGTCAGGATAATATCAGGGTGAGTGACCATTGGAGAAAAGTCTATCTTGTAACAATGCAACACTCAGAAGGAGCTTGTCTACTTTTCTACTGTATCTGCCTTATAAAGGTGAGCTATAACTAGAACAATGTCACCATGACCTTCTTTTTATTATCAGCAAGACTTGTTCTAAAGAGCCAGTGTTGATGGGAAGCATGTGCATTATACACAATTCTTTAACCTTATGTCCCTGATAATATAGAGATGGTAGCTAATATTTTTTAAATATCCATGTTTTATATCTAAAATTTCTCTCTCTCTCTGCCTTTTTTTATTATTGTTAACTTTTTGGCTCTAATTTATTCTCACACCTGTGAGCTGTGGAAATGTTAACCTTTGCTTCCAATTATAACTGTGTAAAATATAACCTTTTGTGTGGCGATACCCCGATCCCTCCCAAATAAATAAAGACACAGGACACATTGCATAAGGTTAATGGGCATAAAAGGCCACAACTTTATTGATTACGGATGTAGAGAGGTATTGGCATAGGCATTGGATCTAACCGTCTATATCCGACTCCAGCCCGCTCTGCTGGCAGTCTGTGAAGGGTTAACCACCATTGGGTGAGCCCTGTGATGCAGATCAACTAGGAACTCACCCCGGGGCCACCGCTAGGGGTCGTGCCTTTTGGCCCTCACCTACCACGGCTTCGGACTAGGCCACGCCCCTGACTCCTTAAGGAAGTACCCTTCTGCATTTTGGGGGTGGTGATGGCAGCAACCTCCCCCCCACCTGTAACCTTTTAGAGATAATCCAATGCCTACCGCCAATCGAGCCTGAAGGGCTCGCCGCCAATACCCTCACAACCGTAACCAATAACTAATAGCATAGAGAATGTCAGCAAGCCAAACATCATTTCCCTCATTCGAGAGGTGTACGCCATCAACACGGCACAGGGACGTTTCGCTGTCAGATGACTCCAGCCCACAGTGCTGGCAGTCTGTGAAGGGTTAAACGCCATTGGGTGAGTCCTGTGATGCCATTAACTAGGATCTCACCTTGGGGCCCCACAGTGCAAGATAGTTTGTTCGTTCAAGGCTGACACCTTGCTGTCCACTGCCAGATCCAAGAACTTCCTCGATGCACGCCACCAGGGCCTCACAGAGTTTGTCCATTCAAGGCTAAAACCTTTCTGGCCACTGCCAGATCCAAGAACTTCATTGATTTATCGATAGCAGTGGGGGTGTGAAAGTAGCACCAAAATGCATCTCTCTAGCCGAGAAGACCAAAGGATAGACCAGTCTGGAAAGGCAGCCACCAATTCAAAAAAGGCCCCAAAATCTTCTACTTCAAATCCATGCTTTTTGGTAGGCCAAATCATTTTTATTTTATTTTTTACCATGCTGCGCCTGCAAGACCACAGGGGGATTTTGCAAGGCGGCCCTGGCCTTTACAGCTGGCAGGAGCTCGTCCCAGCACATCCATCTCCTTGTAAACCGGGAAACTCTGATTCGTGGGGGTCGCCCCAAACATAGCTGCCAAGTTTTCCCTTTTCTCACGAGGAAGCCTATTCAGCATAAGGGAATTTCCCTTAAAAAAAGGGATAACTTGGCAGCTATGGCCCCAAATTGGGACCCAGTTCCCAATCAAAGGTGCACTCCCGAGCCCAGTGCATGATACTGTGATCATCCATCCAGGTATTTACCGTATTATCTCCTGGGAACAAAGTAAAAGAACATAAGTCATAAGTGATTTGCCAAACTCAAATAATTAGTCACATTGTGCGGCAGATGTAACCTTTTTAAGCTTCGTACTTTCAACGACCCAATTCATTTATTCTCTCTGATGAGAGGCTCATGTGTACTGCAGTTGTAGCTGCCCTAATTCGGAAGGAATGTACAGTAAATCCAGAGAGAGAAAGCCCACATGACGCGATGGCCCTGCGGTTGACATGCGTAAACTGATGACGGGCTAGGCGAGAGCCAACCTGGAGAATCAGGAATGGCACAGGAGTGGGAGGCCTCGAATGAAGGAATCGCCTTCACAGGGCAAGGGCTGCTAAGCCCTGAGGCTGGTAAGCGCGTGAAGGCACCCTACCCTCTCCGATCTGTTTTAATTGATGAATATGAAGCACTAATTATCATAGCTGCCAAGTTTTCCCTTTTCTCACGAAAATAAGGGAATTTCCCTTAAAAAAAGGGATAACTTGGCAGCTATGCTAATTATGTATCAGATAGTGCTAGGTCAGAACATAGAACACTATGTATTTGTTTATGTATTTATTTATTTATCTTATAATTGGAACAATCAACACATGTGCAGCTTAGTGAAACATATACAGTACTGTCACCATTTGCACAAGTTAAAGCAGACTTGCTTTCCCATATGGAAATTGAACCTGCAACCTTGGGGTTATCAGCACTAATATCCTATCAACCCAGAAATAATACCTCAAAGTTCCCGTCTATCTTGTTACAATGCAACACTCAGAAGGAGCTTGTCTACTTTTCTACTGTATCTGCCTTATAAAGGTGAGCTATAACTAGAACAATGTCACCATGACCTTCTTTTTATTATCAGCAAGACTTGTTCTAAAGAGCCAGTGTTGATGGGAAGCATGTGCATTATACACAATCCTTTAACCTTATGTCCCCGATAATATAGAGATGGTAGCTAATATTTTTTAAATATCCATGTTTTATATCTAAAATTTCTCTCTCTCTCTGCCTTTTTTATTATTATTAACTTTTTGGCTCTAATTTATTCTCACACCTGTGAGCTGTGGAAATGTTAACCTTTGCTTCCAATTATAACTGTGTATAATGTAACCTTTTATAAACACCTAAAACCAAAAGAGATCTTTTTGCTATCATAAATGAAAGGACACAGTCTAGCCTGAGTTAAGTAATCTGAGGTTATACTGACTGCAGTAGGAAAGGTAAGCACATGCTTAAATCTCTTCAGTTAGAATCAGTAGAAAAAGACATTTACCTTTTGACCAGATCGTGCTTTAAGCATTTTCCTTTAGTTCTCAAAAGAGATACTGTAATCTAGTAAATGGAATATTTCACTAATTAACCAAAAAGTACAATTTATTCACACAATTTTTAAAAAATCTGGCAAATACTGCTCCAACCATATGATATCCTTGCAATGTTTTAAAAATGCTGTCTCTTAATGCAAGATTGCAACTAGAGACTCCAGTGAATTAAGCAAACTGTAGACAGATGTAACATAAATCCTATCTAGGTTAATCTTGATGAGCTCAAATGTGGTTACAGGAAATTAGCGATAATTAATATTTCACTGAGGTATATTGTTACATTCTTACCCGGCAATCTGCTGTAGGCATTAGTGCTCCAGTGTGCACACAAAGATCGTTTATCACCCCCCCCCTCCATTTATTCCAGTAGCGCAGGGGGGTGGATGCTCTCTTTGCATGTAGGGAATTCATTAAGGCAAATGGGGAGGCCTTCATGTCCAGGAATTATTTGTGAATATGGAAATAAAACAGGCAAGCCTGGCTGTGTCTGTCTGTCTAAAGAGGAACTTTTTCTGCATGGATAAGACTTTTTTTGTTTAAGTTTAATGATTTTACAAAAGCAAATTTCTGTTGAGTGAAGTACAGTTTCACTTTATATTCCACCAGTTTAAAACAAACAAGAAGTCCACTTAACACTGAAAATGATGAAGGAAGTCCGTTTCTTCATATAATATCAATTTACCTATTTTGGTAATCTCTAAGGTCTTACATCAGCCATTCCTTAATAAACAGGAACACTCTTCAGGCACTTATAAATGTCTGGTTATGTAGAAAGCTTCACCCCTGACCTTTCCACTTTGAGCAGGAAGGTCTGAAGGAGGACCATAAGGGCACCAACAAGCCTCCCACAACCAGGCTGATGGGTGGTCCATGTAGAGACCAGCATTCATTTATTTCTGAACAAATCAGACTTGACCAATTGCTCATGTCTTGTTTCTCTTATATTGGGTGAAAAGGATGAGTGTGGATTGTTACACCATTGAAGGAAGAGAGTATGTGACATGTTGTACTTTATTAGGCCTGCTGGCCAAGTAAGTCTGCAGGTTTACACCATCACTTTCAGAAGTTAATTTACCCACCCTCATCTGTCAGGGTTTAGGTGTGGTGATGTTGTACCTGGACCAGGAGAGAAGCAGGACATGCTGCCACATAGATGCTTTGTGGGGGTGGAACCAGAAGGGCTATGTTAAGCCCATTCTGTTCCTGGCCTAGCTGCCTTTCATCTTTTTGCAGCACCTGCCAAATTTGTAGGATACCTATGTTTAAGTTCATGCATTGAACTTGGGAAGTTTGAGTTATGTAGGGGATGCAGACCAAACCAGATTTCTCCACCACCTCTAACACATGTACACACACACACACACACACTTAAATGGTCTATATTTGTTTTTTATGGGTTTAACTTTTCACTGCATTACTGCAAGTTTTCAAGAGAGAGTGTTGTGGGGTGCTTTATTTATTTTTAAGCCAAGCTAAGAATAACTATAGAGTCAGTCAGTCAGTCACCTTGTACTGTTCACCTCTCTAATTTTGTCCATTGTATTTTGTGATTGAAAAACACAGTAGGTATCTTGTAGAAGTGGAGAGTTCTCATTGACTGACCTTTGTCTCTCCGCTTGCCTTTGTACTGCTTCTGATATACAGTCATACCATACGTGATCCGTGCGGGAGGCACGTTCGCAACCTGCAGCGTTCATAGCCTGAAGCGCTGCATCTGCGTGACGCGATTTGGCGCTTTTGCGCATGCGCGTGGCGTCATTTGTGTTTTTGCGCATACGCGAGCACCGAATCCCGGAAGTACCCCGTTCCGGTACTTCCGGGTTCGGTGCGGTCCGCAACCCGAAAATGCGCAACCTGCAGCGTTCGTAATCCAAGGTAGGACTGTAAACGACTTATAAGCAATGTGGCTTATAAGTAGCAACAGATTTGATCCCTCCACCTCACATTCTATTGTGACCCTTGGCCCTTCCAGTAGAAAGTTAAGCTTCTACAACCATAGTAGGCAACTTTTGAGTCTGGGTGGGTGGGATGGCTCTTGATGAGACAAGTCAAAACCAGATTACCTACTATCAATCAAGTTGCTGCTCTCCTCAACTCTCTTTCCCTTGTGTAATTCTGTCTGGTATGGGTAAAGGAATAATAGTGAGCAATATGATATAAATTTGATCTCCCTTCTCTTGTCTAAATAAACTAGTTTCTATCTTCCTTCAATCTCATAGGCAATGAACAGATAATTGTGAATGAGAGAGGATGGAGAGTTTACCCTACTGTAAACAACAGAATCTCACTTTTAAGAAAATAGATTTAACAATGGGGAGGAAATTGACTTAACAATGAGAAAACAAACCACACCCTTAGCGAGGCTCGATACAGAATCTAGGCCATCAGCTACTAACCCTCATTCACCTTGCCGGATACAATCCAGTAAAACATAGAATCATAGAATTGTAGAGTGGGAAGGGTCCCAAAGCGTCATCTAGTCCAACCCCCTGCAATGCAGGAATTTCAATTAAAGCATCCATGGCAGATGGCCATCCAACCTCTGTTTAAAAACCTCCAATGAAGGAGAGACTACTACCTTCCGAAAGAGTCTGTTCCACTGTCACATTTTACCATCAGAAAGTTTTTCCTGGTGTTTAGTAGGAATCTCCTCCTTTGTCACTCTGCATAGCAGAAGAAAACAAATGTGCTCCATTTAGCATGTGACAGCCCTTGAGATATTTGAAGATCGATATCATATCATCTCTGTCTCTTCTTTTTGAGGCTAAACATCCCCAACTTCCTCAACTGTTCCTCATAAGGCTTGGTTTCCTTGATCATATTTGCTGCCTTCACAGATTCTAGTTTGTCAATATACTTCTTAAATTGTGGTGCCCAGAACTGGACACAGTATTCCAAGTGTGGTACTACCTTGATCTGGACACTATGCTTCTATTGATGCAGCCTAGAATAACATTAGCTTGCTTTTTTTTTTTTTTTGCTGCTCCATCACACTATTAACTCATATTAAGCTTGTGGTCTACGAAGACCCCTAGATCCTTTTCACATGTGTCCCCATCTTATATTTGTGCAGATGGTTCTTCCTGCCTAAGTACAGAACCATACATTTGTCCTAGTGAAATTCATTTTGTTAGTTAGGGCCCAGTTCTCCAATCTGTTAAGGTCAACTTGAATCCTGATTCTGTCTTCTGTGGTATTAGCTTCTCTTCCCAGTTTGGTGTCTTATGCAAATTGGATGAGAATCCCCTCAATTCCTTCATTCAAGTTGCTTATAAAAATGTTGGACAACAATGGGCCCAGGGCAGAATCTGCATAACCCTACTTGTTCCAGGATGATGAGGAACCATTAGTGAGCATTAGTGAATCATTAGTGAGTCAACTAGCTACAAATCCACCTTATCCAACCCACATTTTACCAACTTGTCCCCAAAGGACCTTATCAAATGCCTTACTGAAATCACGATATACTGTGTCCACAGTATTCTTCTGATCCACCAAGTTTGTATCCCCATTTAGAAAAAAAGAAAGAAATGGCATGACTTGTTTTTGAGAAACCCATGCTGTGTCTTAATAATCACAGCATCCTATTTTAAGTGCTCACAGACCAACTGTTTAATTATGTGCTCTAGGATCTTTCCTGGTATAGACGCCAAGCTGACTCGTCAGTAGTTACCTGGGTCTTCTTTCCGCACATTTTTGAAGATGGGGACAGCATTTGTCCACCTCCAGTCTGCATACTGGAGATTTTATTCTGATCCTGATCTGATTTTAGGATGTATTTTAATTGATTGCTTGATTTTATGTTAATGTGTTGTACACTTGATGTTAGCCGCTCTAAGCCCGGTTTTGGCTGGGGAGGGCGGGGTATAAAATATTATTTATTATACTGTCATACTTGCTCTCTTTTTCTCAATAGTGTAATTGTAACAGTGTTGTAGATTTCAGAATGATATTGATGTATTTCTGGGGAGATTGCAAAGAAGGTTCTCAACTGCTCTCATTCCATTTTTTCTCTCTGGAAGAAGCCAAACAAGATTTGAGTAATTTCTTTCCTTAAACTTCCACTCCTTCACTTGCATTTATAATATTGTGTTTTCTTGGCTAGTGTTTGGCACCTGTTTTTCATTTTCTTTTAGGGCTGGCAAAATTATTCTCTTGCAGTCTCTCTGGCTAATTAGGCTTCACTGTCTGTTGATCGCTGTGGCTTTATCCTGCTTTGTTTTAATTTGGATCTTCTGTCTCTTTGAACTCCTTGTGTCCTGTAAAAGAATGAAAATTTACTGCAGCTCAGTGATGAGAAACCAGCACATTTTGTTCAGCTATATATCCTTGGCAAAGAACATGGTGTTGCACCACAATTCTAAACATATTTATGTGGTCCTAAACTGTCTGCATTTCAGTGGAACATACTTTCAAATAAGTGGCTTAGGCTGACAGCTCATCTTTCCCCTACTCTTCCATTTTTTTAAATAAAACCCAGCAGGGCATTATTTTACCTTCTCAGGGCCAAACTGCCACATACACATTTAACATGAGCATTCCCGTTAATGGTATCAGTTGTGGGAGGGAGTCAAGCAGAGACAGTACTGCAGCATGCAGGAGGGAACATTTATTTGGCAGGTGTCCTTGAGAACAGTGGTGCTGTTGTGCAGTTTTTGATTTGGGGTTTATAGGAGGCCTCTGCTTTTGATGGTAAGTTGGGGAACACAATTTTGGCTCCATTTGAGCCACAGATTTTTGGATCCAAAGGACTACGACTCCCAAATCCTGTCCCTATCCAGATCCATGTGGTTTAATGGTTGAAGTGTTGAACTAGGACGAGGGAGATCCAGGTACTGATTCCTACTCAGTCATGAAGCTTGCTGGATGACCTTGGGCCAGCCATTTTCTCTCTAGGCTAGGTTGTTGCGAGGGGAATCATGTATGCTGCATAAACACATTGAAAGAAAGGTGGGATATAAAAAATAAAATAAAATAAAAATAGCACTCAGGAAATCAGCCTTGAGTGCTCACTGGAAGGACAGATCCTGAAGCTGAGGCTCCAATACTTTGGCCACCTCATGAGAAGAGAAGACTCCCTGGAAAAGACCCTGATGTTGGGAAAGATTGAGGGCACAAGGAGAAGGGTACGACAGAGGATGAGATGGTTGGAAAGTGTTCTCGAAGCTATGAACATGAGTTTGACCAAACTGCGGGAGGCAGTGGAAGACAGGAGTGCCTGGCGTGCTATGGTCCATGGGGTCACAAAGAGTCTGACACGACTAAACGACTAAACAACAACAAAAATAGCACTGCTGTAAGAAGTTTACCAGCTCATCCTTCTGACAACAGAGACTGGTCTTAGAATCCTTGGATAATGTACTCCGCGTATATATGAGGTATCTTCAAAGGATTGTATCCAACTAAGTTCCACTCGAGTAGACACACTGAAATTAAGGGACCTAAGTTAATTTCAGTGCGTTTAATATGAGTACTGCTTGCATTGAATACTACCTAGAGCTACTTGCTTTGTTTTGGGTACTATGGAAGACAGTCCAGCAAATGCCCAGCAGGACTGCCTTCAATCACATTTCTTGGCTGCCATCTCCAGCTTCTATTTATTTATTTCTTTAAAAAGAGCAGGCAGCTTCATAAATTGCCGCAGTACACTGGCTACAAATTAAAACTGATAGCTTTCCCATTTGAGTGCACAGCAGTGTAACCTTGATGTGGCTACTCAGAGGAGAGAACAGATTTAGGGAAATCATTAAAGGGAGGAAGCAGGAACATCACTTCCACATTTCATGCAAGTTGCATAAGCTCTTAGTCATTTTGATACCTAATATCCTGAAATCTGACATGGATAACAAACCCGTTGGGGATATAACAGACTCTAATTAAAAAGTGTTTATATAATGAGATCATAATTCACTGAAGTGTTAAAAGAACTAATGGCATGAACTCTTTCCTTGGTGTGTGTGTTTTTTTTAACAGTTTTATCCTTAGTTTAACCTCTCATTATTCATTTCCACCTTTGGCCACTTATATAAAGCTGTAACCCTTTCTAATAAGATCTTGCATATGCTTTTGAGACTTTGACATCAAAAAGGCTAATTTACTATTGTTCTTCAGTGCTGGTTGATGCTTGAATGTAATACTCAGTACTTTTACCTTTTTTGTATTCCATTGGGGATGTGTTTCCTGTTGAATATTTTTCAGCTGTTTATAAAATCAGGTTGTTGGTTTTTAGCCCAGAAATACTGCCTGCAAATAAGCTGGCCCTCAACAGAATATAAGATTATATGGTACACATACAGAAAAGTGCTCTCATGAGGATTTTATGCATGATGGGGGATTGTGATTGTGCCAGAGTCGCCAGTTGTAAGTTCTGGCCCTTTTATTATAGGGCACATTTTTGCATTTATCTCAATACATGGGCATGTGGAAGTTGGGGAAGAAGTTCAGGCGGCAGTATCACATTCCCTTCCACATGTTGGTTGAATGGGAGAGAGGAGGACTGTGATAAAGGAGGGTTAATGTCTAAAAACATTGTGAGTTCAAATGTCCCATGTTCTCATGCCATATTCAGCTACAGATAAAATGGGTATACTTTGACTTTCAGCCTAATGAGCTGTTATGACTTAGGGACAATTAATTACCCCTCCATTCAGTCCCATATTGTTCCAAGGATGTAGATGTAGATTGTAATGCATGCTCAGCCTTGCAGGATTAGAACCAGAAACACGCACACACACACACACTTTTTGAAGCAAGGTTCTCAGCCCATTGTAGGGTTGAGCCTAAGGCTGAAGGGCAGGGATGAATCCCAAGATTCTGACATGTCCTTCACCAAGAAATAGGTCCCACTAGCCCCAGACTGCATATTCCACTTGACTTTTAAATAGTCGCCTGTTATGAGAGCTGCCAATAGCAAAATCTAACTGTGAAAAGTGCATCAACCACTTTAAGCCCGGGAGCCTTTAAGTTTAAGTCATAGTGCATGGGTGTGATTGGATGATAAGTGATTCTGCACTATTAAGAGATTCCTACTATTAAAGAAATGCCCCTTTAGTTAAGGGGAGTAATTTGAAAAAATGAAGTTCTTTCATGGTAACCTTCTATATCTTATAACTGGGATGGGGAACTGGATCTGGCCAGTAGGCCAGACCTTATTTCCTCCATACTCAACAGGTGAGCAGAGCCATCTATCTGTCAATCACAGTGATGTCAGGTGATCTGTTTTTGCCTGCATGTATTAAGCAAGCATTATTTGTGACATTCCACAACATGACTGATCATAGTCTGTTATGACATGAGCCTTAGCTTCCAATTTTCTGGCCTTGTGGAGCTTAAGCCAACATGAAATACTTTAACTCTGATCTTAAACTACAGGATTTTTAAAAATTTTTTTTAAAAATAAGCAAGTATATCATTTGTAATCATGCCTGAGGTTTGAGAAGAGGAGTTTTGTAGTGAGATGAGTGAAGAAGGATTTCAGCCTAGGGTGCCCAGTATCTTCTGCATCCATTCCTTAGCCACTGAGCCATCTTCCCTAGCTAATCATGTTTAATTCTACTCTTGTTATTCCATTGGTGACACATTACCCTGCATTACAGTTTGATGTAGACAGACAGATTTTTTTACAACCTGACCAGATGAATGGTTTCTAATGCCTTGTTTAATGTTGGTGAACACGACTGGGCTGGTTTCTTCTGTACCAGATCAGTAAAGTCATTAGAATCTAGCCCTGACAGATGCCCAGATAACCTTCCCAGGATCTGACAGAAAGCATGAGACATGGAAAAAAGAAGAGCCCAGAACCT
This sequence comes from Zootoca vivipara, assembly GCF_963506605.1. NCBI lineage: Eukaryota > Metazoa > Chordata > Lepidosauria > Squamata > Lacertidae > Zootoca > Zootoca vivipara. Next base: position 12,491,103 of record NC_083287.1, on the reverse strand, counting down.
CTCTAGAGATGCCCCTCCCCCACCTAAATTACAACCTTGTTAGCCCCCCCCCTTTGGTAACTGGGCACTGTATATGGTTCTAAAATCAATGTAATTTGTTCATTAAGTCCCCACAGCTGTTTTTAGATTTAGATTTTCTAAAAATGAAACAGCAGCCTAATTCAGTTTAATTTTCAGTTTGCTTCCCTCTTGCCAGAGAATTAATAGTGCATGCAGACTGGCAACACTTGGATGATTTATTATAACTATAACTAAATGACCAAGACATTTTATGGTGCAAGAAGAGTTGAAAAACACAAACATAAAGAGAATGTAATGCTTGCCACCATTTCTTTCTGACTACAAATAGCCTGCCCCAGCTAGTAAACAGCTGATTCATGGGTTATATGGAAGTGGATAGGGCACTTCATCCAATGGCAGGGGGAAATGAAGGAAGTTTCTAAGTGCAGGATTGTAGTGGGCATGTTTTACCAGAAAAAGCCTGTCTAGTGCAGCATTAATAATGGTCAGACCTGGTACCAGAATGAGCATGTTAGCTTGAACTGTTGCCTACAATTCTTTCAAGAATGGAAGCTGCAAAGTATCCTTAAAAGACATTTAAGAGGGGAAAACACCAGAGATGGGAGTGAGTTATTGTCTGTGATGACCCTTGAATAAAACTGGAGCAAAAGTCCAAAAGGTGCTAGTTAATAATTTATTGTTTTTAATCCAGCATGTTTGTAAAAGATTTAAAAGAGTTCCTTGAAGAAGAGTCTATAATATGTCTTAAAAATCGATGTTTTGTAGTTCCCTAAGGAAGAGTCAAAGGCTACAGTTTTATGCATACTGCTGTGGCAGCTATTTCTAAGCATGAGTGGCTGAATCTGTCAATTTGGGTTTCTCTCCGTTTCTTGTTTATCCAATCTTAAATTCAGTTCTTCACAGTTCTGTATCAACATGCATTTCTTACAAATAAAATCCTCATGAAAAGTAATCAGCATTTTCGTATGACTTTCTTTTAATATAGAGGTAGCAAAAAATTCGTGCACGTGCAGTTTACATGTGACTGCGCTGACCCTGGAAGTGACTTTAAAAATGGCGAAAATGGCCCTAAAAGAGCCCAGAAAAGGCAAAACGCATGAAAACAGTGGCTAGCAATCTCATGAGCCTTTGCAAGTGCAATCCCAGGAGCCCTGCTGGTTGTTTTAAAGTGTTTTTCAAGGGTCTCCAGAGGTTTAGCAGGTGTTTGCAGGCTTTTCCAATGGTGTTTCAAATATATGCATTTTCACTTAAACTGCGGGACCTCAAAACGTAACCCCTGTGTAAATGGGGAGTTCCATTTACACATTTTTGCAAAATGATTTCCCCTAATGCAATTCATTTGTGCATGTTATTGTCACCAATATATGCACTTTATGCATATTTTATTGTAGCATATGCATTTTTGTACACATTACTTGGCTGGAGAGCTGCATTGCAGAATTTGGAAAAGAATGAATGTCAAAAGATGTCTGTTTATTGGATTGTGTATAGTTTCAGAAAGTTTGGATTCAGGAGGTTCACTTTTAAATGCAAACTGAATAAGGTTTCTTCCCTTTCCTGTATAATGACTCCAAATGCATTGGGATCAAGTCAAACATTTTCTTAGGACCTTTGGACTTCTTTCATCTTCCATTTACAAATTATTGACTGATGCGCTTCTGTTTTTCTGAAGGGAGTAGTGACTACACTGGGATATTCTAAGAATGCATGAGGCTGTAATGGGAAATCTATAGTGCATTAGAGTACCTAGTCAAGGCTTGGCAATAAATGGTAGTCACAGTTATGAATGTGACAGAGACTGCCATAGCCTTCCTACCAGATGGATGGATTTATTGCAAACCTCTCCTGGACATCAGTTTCCAGGAGCCGTTAGGCTTTCAACATAGGCTGAATGTGTAAGGGTGCTCATAAGTGGTGCAGTGACTAGCAAGCACTTCACAACTACTTTCTCAAGAACAAAAGGCTACTGCCCGTTCTCTCAAATCAATAATACGTAGTAACTTAAACAGTTTCAGGGGGAAGGCAAAGCTCTAGATGTTACACCTAATAATAATAATAATAATAATAATAATAATAATAATTTATTATTTATACCCCGCCCATTTGGCTGAGTTTCCCCAGCCACTCTGGGCGGCTTCCAACAGAAAAAGAAAATACAATAAACTATGAAACATCAAAAGCCTCCCTAAACAGGGCTGCCTTCAGATGTCTTCTAAAAATCTGGTAGTTGTTTTTCTCTTTGACATCTGATGGGAGGGCTTTCTTTAAAAAAATTCAAATCTGTCTTGGACTGTGGAAGTTTACATCCAGTGCTTTAATTCATAATTCTTTGTCACTCAGTTCCTTCAATCTTGAATTATTATTCTGCTTGTGTTAATATTATGCAAAGGCAAAGTTTTTCTTTTGCTGCTCTCTATGCTACTGCATGAATCTCATCAACTATGTGTGTATGCATACTTATCTGAATGTTTTAATCTTTGACTGAAACCTAGGAGAAATAAATTTTAGCTTCTTGCTACAAACCCAATCAGTAATGGCTTTGAACCTTAACATCTGTTTACATCATCTATTCAGTTGTGGGAAATGATGGAAACAGCATTCCATAATTTCAAGATGTCCCAGTGACGACATCCTGTTTTATTGCATATGTTCCCTTAAGCAGCAAAATTTATTAGTTCTGGATTTTTTTTATAAGGTCAGATGTGCAAACTACATGATAAATGAATATCATGTTTGCTAGTGTACGATGCCCTTTTTTGTGGAATTATTGACTTATGACCTATAGGACTGTGCTTTCTTATCGGTAAGGAAGCACTCACCAGAGTCTTCACTTTCTCAAGGGTCGCAGTTTTTAGTAGATTTTATGATCACTGAGCAATAATGCCTAGGGGCAGAAATAATTATGGGGGAGTTGGTGATTGTGTGGCCTCTCCATCACAAACAGTACACAACACGGATACAAGGAACGGTTTGATGATAAATCACATCAGTGACTTATCAAGGCCAGTATTGTTAACAAAAGTGGACAATAAGTCTTGAACACCATCCCCATTACCTTTTATTATATTTTTTAGATCCTGGGCAGAGATTTCTTTTCCTAGCATTACTACTATTAGTCATGGGGTTTAGATTCACAAGACAATTTCAAGGACAGCCAGGAAAATTATTCTCTCCTTTAGCAATGGTCTGTTTTTCTCTCATAAGGACCCAAGGTGGACAATGGGGAAAATGGACATCTTCTAAAAGTGTGATCAGCCTTCATATTTTTAACCATCATTTTTGTTTTATTTTTATTAATTTTCAACCCTGCCAATGAGCCAAATTCTTCAATAACATTTATCGTTTCCACTATTGAGGTTTGTGGTTCCTGTAGTGTTAAAACTATATCATCGGCGAAAGCTTTCACTTAATATTCTTTTACTCCACGTTTAATTCCTGTAATTTTTTCTGTCTTATATTTTGTAACAACACTTCAAGTGCTGATATAAACAGTAGAGGCAACAGTGGGCACCCCTGTCTTGTACCCTTTGTGATTTGAAAACACTCAGCCAATCCATTATTTATGATAAGCTTTGCATTTATTTGTATGTGACCTTCAGTCAAGAACTCCAACTTCTTTACTTATAACAGTGGAAGGTTGGCAACAGAAGGAATTGGAGTACACAGAAATGGCTAAAATAATGGGGGAAATTTGACAACAGGGCGATGATACACAGTGGTACCTTGACTTACGAACGACTCAACAACCAAATTTTTTGACTTATGAATGGGGGTAATGGCCGCACGCTTACGAATGTCTCGACATCTGAAAAAAAACCACGGCGGTTTTAGATTTTTCGACTTACGAATTTTTAGATAGAGTTGCTTCGACTTACGAATTTTTTCATTTCCAATGCATTCCTATGGGAAATCACATTTCCAATGGCGTTTTTTGACTTACGAAGGTGCCTTCGGAACGGATTAAATTCGTAAGTCGAGGCACCACTGCATTTCAAAAAATTATGATATATATAGAAAAGATTTGTGTGAAATAGAGAAACCAGTAGAATTGAACTAAACCTCATAATGTGCATATAAATATTTTTATTGGATTAACGGTAATAATGACAACATGAACTACAAGGTAATTAAAATAATTAAATGTATCTACAAATAGCAAGATACACAACAAGATCTGTATATATAGAAGGGTTTATCTACTTATAAACCATTTATAGATAAGTCTGTAAACAATAGTGTACAAAATGAACAAAGACAATGTGAATAATTTAAAAGCAACATAAAGAAGTCAGAAGAAGGGAGAAGGGAAGTCAGCTCGTATGAGCAAGCTACAAATGTACAATGTAATGTAATATAAATGGGAAGTATGAAGTTTGGAAAACCAATAAAGATTATATTACAAAAAAGGGTGTAATCAGCCATTTCCTATAACCTATAAAAAATGTAGTGCCAACTGCATTATTATTATATTTTAAAAATAAATGTTATTATGCAAATAGAAGAAAAACAAAGAAACCTCAGCTCACATTAACAATAAAAACAACCCATCAGGCCTGACTTTAACATATATAATTAGTATAAATTGTCCATATGCCCAATTAGATATCCAAATGAGATTGGCAATTTAAGATGCACACTCGAACATAGAAAGGGCAGTGAGATCTTCTGACCTCTGAAAAGTGAATGATGGTGTTTGACCTTCCAGTCTGGAAGTAGAGGTCTCTTTGCAACCGTAAAAACTTGCATTGGCCAGGTATTAATCCCCACTTATTCTGATTTGTTTGTAAGGAAGTTAAACTGCAGTGAACATTCATCCTGATTTGGTTGCAGAGTGTTTACATGTCTTCCAATTAATCATTGATTCATTGTACACTTTTCAATGCATTTCCCCATTACTTTCCTCACGGCAATAAGTCAAGAAAATGAGTGGATTTGTTGGACTAGGGTGAGAAAGTGGTTAATCCACCTCAGTTGCATGAGGTTACATTTCATATGTACTTGAGTCCCTCCTGCAAAATAGTGAGTCTGGAGATATCCTTAGTTGCAATCTCTTCTAAAAGTAATTCAGTAAATATCCTCAATAGCTACAGTACTGATACCAATGTTTCAGCTCTTTGTCTCATGTCATTTCAAAGAGCAGTGCATATTAATGGATGATAAATTACTGCCACTGTAATTTATGTTGGTTGCAAGTGATTACTGCAGTCTCTAAAATTCACACATCGGTCATTTGGATGTTGATCCTTTATTACAATTTTCATGTCTTGCAAGAAAACTGACACTTTGTAGAGATAATCATCTATTCTTTTTAAGAATAAAATGCAGAATTGAAGGAAGAAAACTGAATGAGTGTTTTTGCTTGTTGGTTTTGCTGTTGATTTCCACCCATTGTTTCTGTAAATGAATTGTCCTGACAGAAGCACTTTGCACAATGAATACAGAAAAGGGGAATGAATTGGAATCTCTCATCATTACAATTGAGTGTCATTTGGGCCATGCACCAAAGTCCAATGGAGTTAATGAAAAGTATACATTGGCTTTGGGTGTATTCAGACAACTGTGATTACTAGTGGTGTTCTGTTATTTTCTTTTTTGGGTCTGTCTTGCAGCAACAAGATCAACAGAGCCAGACTGATACCCAGAGAGAACTTGCTGCAAGACAGACCAAAAAAAGAAAATAATAGAACACCACTAGTAATCACATACAGCTCCCAAGTTAAAACAGTACAGTGCATCATCAGAGATCTACAACCTCTCCTAGACAATGACAGTTCTCTTTCTCAAGCTCTGGGAGGAAGACCTTTCATTGCCTACAGACAGCCACCCAATCTTAAACAACTCCTCACCCACAATAATACCACCACCAGACTTAACACGGACACTGGTACCAGAGTCTGCAATAAACCCAGATGCCAAGTTTGCTGCCACATACACTCGGACAACACCATTACTGGCCCCAACAACATCAAACATACCATCTCAGGACTATTTAATTGCTCATCTTCTAACATTGTGTATGCCATCAAATGCCAACAGTGCCCTTCAGCTCTCTATATTGGACAAACAGGCCAAAACCTACGCCAAAGGATAAATGGACATGGACATAAATCTGACATCAGGAATCACAAGACAGAGAAACCAGTAGGAGAATACTTCAATCTCCCAGGACATTCTATACAAGATCTCAAAGTAGCTGTCTTATTACAGAAAATTTTCAGAAACAGACTGGAAAGAGAAGTTGCTGAATTGCAACTCATTACCAAACTTAAAACCATGGAGAGACCTGGTCTGAATAAAGACATTGGATTCTTATCTCATTATACATTATAAAGCTTTCTCACCCCTTGCTTTTTCCTGCAAGACCTATTGCAGTCGTTAACAGTCAACAGGTTTACCACTCCTATCAGTCAAACACCCATTTCCACCACCCTTCTGAGTAATACCCCTCCCCACCCTCTGACTATACATAAGGGTCTGGTGACTTCTGTTTCAGTGTATCTGAAGAAGTGTGCATGCACACGAAAGCTCATACCTATGACAAACTTAGTTGGTCTCTAAGGTGCTACTGGAAGGATTTTTTTTTTTTACTACGTCAGACCAACACAGCTACCTACCTGTAACATTTAATGGGTACTGATTATTAGTAGTAAGAAACTTATTTCACATCATTTCTATTCCATCACCAGCTTAATAATAATAACTATTTTATTATTTTATACCCTGCCCATCTGGCTGGGCTTCCCCAGCCACTCTGGGCCGCTTCCAACAGAAAAATAAAATACAATAATCTATTAAACATTAAAAGCCTCCCTAAACAGGGCTGCCTTCAGATGTCTTCTAAAATCTGGTAGCTGTTTTTCTCTTTGACATCTGATGGGAGGGTGTTCCACAGGGAGGGTGCCACTACCGAGAAGGACCTCTGCCTGGTTCCCTGCAACTTGGATTCTCGCAACAAGGGAACCACCAGAAGGCCCTTGGCGCTGGACCTCAGTGTCCAGGCAGAACGATGGGGGTGGAGACGCTCGTTCAGGTATACTAGACCGAGGCCATTTAGGGCTTTAAAGGTCAGCACCAACACTTTGCTCGGAAACGTACTGGGAGCCAATGTAGATCTTTCAAGACCGGTGTTATGTGGTCTCGGCGGCTGCTCCCAGTCACCAGTCTAGCTGCCTCATTCTGGATTAGTTGTAGTTTCCGGGTCACCTTCAAAGGTAGCCCCATGTAGAGCGCATTGCAGTAGTCCAAGAGAGAGATAACTAGAGCATGCACCACTCTGGTGAGACAGTCCGCGGGCAGGTAGGGTCTCAGCCTGTGTACCAGATGAAGCTGATAGACAGCTGCCCTGGACATAGAATTGACTTGCGCCTCCATGGACAGCTGTGAGTCCAAAATGACTTCCAGGCTGTGCACCTGGTCCTTCAGGGGCACAGTTACCCCATTCAGGACCAGGGAGTCCTCCACACCTGCCCGCCTCCTGTCCCCCACAAACAGTACTTCTGTCTTGTCAGGATTCAACCTCAATCTGTTAGCCTCCATCCATCCTCCAACCACCTCCAGGCACTTACACAGGACCTTCATCGCCTTAAATGTCAAACATTTAAAACTTCCCAATACAGGGCTGCCTTCAGATGTCTTCTAAAGATTTAATGGTGCCAGTGAGATCACAGAGTTCTTCAGATAATGGAAAAGCTAAAGAAAAAACACCCGAAAGTATATAATCCATTCTTTTTGTAATGGTTAGGGGCTACAGAGATTTCTGTGGCCACGTTCTAATGATGAAATATAGGAAAGTTAACTGCCGGTATGAAAAGTAAGCTGAGATGGCATTAAAAACAAATACAGAAAACAGTATTTATTTCAGTGAGGACACAGTCTTGGCTACAACTAAAATGAAATATTTGTAATAAATGCAGTTGGAAGAGCTCACCAAAAAAAGTGTTAGATGAAGTCAGCTAAGACCAAAGACAGAGCATTCCATGGCAGCATTCGCCTACAGCGGGACCTGCCACTTGTGTTTGGTTCAGTAGGAATTACTCATAGGAGCGTAAGAAGCTGCCTGCTTCATACTTAGTCAGATCATTGATCCATCTAGCTCAGTATTATCTAAGCTGACTGGTAGCAGCTCTCCAGGGTTTCAGACAGGATGGTCCAACCCTACCTGGAGCTGACAGTCATTGAACCAGGACCTTCTTCAAGCAAATCAGATACTCTGGCACAGAGAAGGAAGAACGTAGCCACTGCAAAGCACATTCAAACTATCAGAGAGCTATAAAGCATGTACTGTTCATTCTTGATCAGCCCCATCAGGAGTCCCAGTGCTTCACTGTTTTAAATTTGTGGTCTTCTGTAGGATCTGAGAATCTTGCTCCAGGGTTACAGCAAATAATTGCCAAGCTAGATGACACGCCTTGTACTGTAGTGGAAACCATTTGATTCTCCTTGATTTGTGACACTGCAGTATAGATTCTATATAGATATGGAATATTGTTTCCCAAGTGATGTTATGAATCATTTTTGAATTGCCTGCTGCTTTAATCTGAATGAAAAAAAGAAACCCAGATAAAACCCTACAGTTGATGAGAACAACTATATAAACTATGCTTTCCATATTTTATATTGTACATATCTATCTGTAAGGCAGAAGGATGGGTGGTTCAGTATAGGAATTAAAGGGGATGTCAGCAGAGCTAAATGCTTCCATACCCTAAAAGTAATTTGAAGAAAGGGATCGTGTACAAAAGTGCACATATTGGTGGGAAAATGCATTACATTAGAATAAATTATTGCAAACAGTGCCTTAGGCAAAACTGCATACAAAAATATGTATATTGAAAGAAATTGACATTACACTAAAATGCTGATAGGTTTTCATAAGGACTTTTAAAAAAACTGATGTGGAAATGTGCCAGAATTGAGAGGAAACCAAACTGTTTTATTTCTCCATCCCCCTTAGATTTTTAATAATTATTTTAGTTTTCTTCACATTTATTTTGAAGCCAAGATACTTCTCCATACTTTTGTAATACTTTCAAGATTTTGAATTGTCTCTATAGGGTCTTCTAACATTATAATACGTAACATCATATGCGAAAGCCTTGATTTTGTAAATATTTTTCCCTACCTTTATCCAACTAATATTTTTATCTTCTTTTATTTCTTTTAACAAGCAATTAGGCCCAATAGTATTCTGACATTATTACTCATTTTCCTTTTTGGGAGAAATCCTTGTTGATCTACTCCAATAATTCTGTTTAATACCCTTTTCAATCGATTCGCCAAAATTCCTGCAAAAATTTTATAATCAACATTTAATAAAGAAATAGGTCTGAAATTTTCTACTTGATCATTCTTTTTATCTCCTTTCAGGATGAGTGTTTTGAAAGCTTCTTGCCAAGTTTGGGGGAAGATTCCTTCCTCAATTTTATTAACCAAATTTACATAAATCCCCCCCTAGTTCTTCCTTAAATACCTTGTAAAGCCGATTGGAGCTTTCCCTAGTTTGAGTTTGCCTATAGCTTCATATACTTCTTGTAATGATATTGGTTTATTTAGCATTTCTCTTTCATCTTCATTTATCTGGTTTATTTTGCAATTTTTAAAATTATTTTCTAATTTTCTCCCAGTTATTTCCTCTCCTTTGTATAATTTCTATAATATTAAAAAAAACATTTATGTATATCTTCTCTGTTTGTACAATTTTTTCTCCATTTTGATATTTGTGATAATTTTTCATTTTGTCTTTTCTTTAGCTGCCATGCTAATAATCTTCCAATTTCACTCTCCCTTCTTTATCTTGAAATAATTTTTCTGTTTTAATTTTTGAATTTACATTGGTGACCACTCCTTTCTTCTTTTTCTGATCTGAGGAAATATATTCTATGACCAATTGTTTATTTATCAGAACTCTTTCATGTTTTTTAGATACATGAGTTTCTTGGAGACAAATCACGTCCCAAGCACCTTTTTTCAATATATGTTCAATCTTATTTCTTTTGATTTTATTATTTAAACCATTAACATTCCATGAGATAATGTTAAGATTTATTTCTTTATTATGATGATTTTTATTATCACGACCTATACCTTATATCCAAATAAAATTCAAATTTTTAAAGATCAAATCCTTCCTACACTCTAAATTGGAATAAAATTCAAATTATAAAAAGATATACCACTTAATCAAGCTTGCCCCTCCACTTCACCCCTCTGCATAGAATTAGGGAAGAAAGTGGGGTGGGAAATAGTAAAAGAAAATAAAATATTTAGGAATAGAGGTTACGGCCAAAAATATAATATTTGAAAATAATTATGGGGGGAAATGAGGGGGAGATTAAAAAAGATTTAGAGAGGCGGGATAATTTAAATTTGCCATTTTCCGCTAAGAGAGCAACAATTAAAATGGCAGTGCTGCCCAAAATGTTATTCTTATTTCAAATGCTCCCAGTTATAGGAAAGAAGGAGACATTTGAGATATGGAGGAAAGATTTGAGTAAATTCATTTGGGGGTGGGGAGCCAAGATACAATATAGGTTATTGACTGATACTAAAGAAAGAGGCGGTTGGGGAGTATCAGATTTTAAATTAAATTATGCGGTGTCAGGCTTATGTTGGATTAAAAAGTGGATTGAGCTGGAAAATAAAGAATTATTGAATGTAGAGGGGTTCAGAAATATTCTAGGATGGCATACATATTTACTAGATGAAGAAAAAGGAAGATATAAAGAGTTTTCAGATCATGTCATTAAAAAACCTCTATTAAAAATCTGGACAGAATATAGAAATATTTTAGAACCCAAAACACCCTGGTGGGCTTCCCCCCTTGAGATAACGGCATTGTTTAATAAATCCAAAGAAGGAAAGTGGCTGACCTATCAGGAGCTATTAATGAAAGAGAAAGAACAGTTAATTTTAAAACCATATCAACAGATTAAATACGAGTTGGCTGCAGCATTACCAAATTCAGAGCCTATTTCAAAAGCACAAAGAAGTAGGGTTCCCAGAAAATAAATCCAAATTACAAGAAATTTTGATAGAAAATATGAATAAACCGTTAGCAAAATTATATAAATATCTTTCAGAATGGGAACTTAAAGATGAGGTGGTGAAATCTACTATGATAAAATGGGCTCAGGACATAGGGAGGCCTATATATAGGAACCAGTGGGATAAATTATGGAGGGAGGGGATGAGATTCACAGTATGTTAAAGCTAGTCTACAGGTGGCACCTAACACCAGAAAAAAATGCCAAAATATATAAAACCAATGAGAATAAATGCTGGAAATGCCAGGAAAAAATTGGCAGTTATTATCATTGCTGGTGGCAATGTGCAAACATTTATGAATTTTGGAATATAGTATTTGGAATTTATGAATTTTGGAATATAGTATATGAAAAATTAAAATAGATGCTAAAAATAACATTTGAAAAGAAACCAGAATTATTTTTGGTGAGCATGGTGCTGGAGAACATCCCAGAACATAGAAAAAACATACTCTTGTATGCCTGTGCAGCAGCCAGGCTTCTAATTGCACAGAATTGGAAGGGAGAAAATATTCTGACAATCCTTGAATGGCAGGAAAAGTTGGTGGAGTTCATGAATTTAGCCAAAATGACTGCAGCAATCAGAAATATTCCTAAACAGAAATGTAAAATCGAATGGAAATATGTTTAGGATTACTTGATCAAAGAAGATATAAATATTGAAGATCCTGCAGCCAATCAGAAGCTGTGGGCGCCTCTGGGAGCCGCCCCTTCCTTCCCGCTGAGGTGGCCGAGCGGGAGGAAGTAGGTGAGAGCGGGAAGGAAGCAGCAGCGGCATGGAGACTGCCTCTGCCGCCCAGACCAGCAGCATGGGCTCTGCGCCCCACCGAGACAGAGGACGCCAGTGCTGCCGAAGATGAGGCGGCGGCAGTGGCGTGAGTGGGCTTTTGGGAGGGGGTGGGTCCGGCCCCCCCTGCACCAGCTGAAATCGAGAGCAGCTGTGTACTGTTTCCATGGCCCTTAACTTGGTGGTCTGCTGTGACCTGGGGGTGGGGGCTTGGAGAGGAGTTAGACACCCATCCTGCAGCTGTGCAGTCCTCCCACAGCAACCACTGAGGAGGAACACACATGCATAGGCTTGAGCCCGCCCACGTTCCCACTTTGTGGCCCCTTCCCTCCCGCGCCTTGGCCCCGCCCCTTGCCCCCCAGTTTTGATCCTGGGTACACCCCTGGGGGGTCGTCTTATACGCTGGGTCATATTTCTTATACAGCAAGTATCATAGCTGCCAAGTTTTCCCTTTTCTCACGAGGAAGCCTATTCAGCATAAGGGAATTTCCCTTAAAAAAAGGGAGAACTTGGCAGCTATGGCAAGTATATCCCAAACTATATTTTAGCTGGAAAACTTGGGAGTCGTCTTATATGCCAAGTCGTCTTATACACCGGAATATACGGTAGTTGTGAGTTACGATTTCCTGGGCATATGCTGCCTGTCCAGGGGCATTTAAAGGATTAATTTGCACAAGTTGGGCTGCTCAATGGCAGATAGTGATGCTTAGCTGAGATTCATTAAGTTCCCTGTCCCTGTGCATAGTACAGGATTTTTTTCTGTTTATTTATCTGAGTCTCAGCAGTTGGGGAACAGGCATTGCATCATTATATATATCTGGTGACAACTGAGCCTTCTTTATTCTTTTGCAAAGGACAAAATTGCTGTGTTATTTTTAAAGAAATGTTAACAAGGAATGTTTATTCCTTTATGTTACTCGTGTGCGGAAGGTGGAACAGACTAATGTACACATTTTGCAAGCAGTTTCTCAGAATATAATGTATTTTTGTATGTAATTTTCATGAATATATTAGTTTATATTCACATTTCCCACTCCAGTTGCATTTTTGCAAACATTATTAAATTTGTCTTAAGTGTGAATTTTGAGGGAGATCTGTGTTTCAGTCCTCTGTATTGTTTCATAACATGTAAAATAGATAGTTTAGGGTTTACATGCAAACTGACTCGCATTATTCCAGCATTCCTACCTTCCAACTCTTTGATTTTCTACCTCTAAGGCAGTTGTGCCCAAGAAAGAATTGCATGAGGCTTGGCAGGGGAGCTCTCCACTGGGAACATTTTTGTTCTGTTCCAGATTAGGAGCAGAAGTGTTTAAATTAAATAAAACAGCCTTGCATGTCTTGCATTCCAAGCTTAAACTGGTGAATGGCTGTGATCTGCTCCAAGGCTTGCTAAGTCAGCTCAGCATCAGTTAAGTTTGTTTAGCTGAGATTTAAATCCCCAGCAAAGAATTTGCTGCATTTTTTAGAAGCAGAGGAGTAATAAAGTATGTGTGCAGATCTAAAGAGGGAGAAGAAAAAGAAGCACCACAACATAGTGTAAGTAGTGTTTGATTGTATCTTTGTGATCTGTTTTGCAAATAGGTTTATTTTTAATTTCACCAGCATTAAATAAAAGTACCAAGATGTTAATTTTACATACCAGACTTTAAAATAAATAAATAATAATAATCCAAAGTCTAAGCAAGGGTACACTTTTAAATGAAAAGATCTGTTCTGAATCTATGAAGTTTAAACTCCCTTAAAGAAAATTGTTTACTGGTTTGTACAGATTCTGACAGGCTTAAACAAATTATTTAACACATAATCTAAAAATAATTTCTACAATATGAAATGAAAATAGAATCTAAAACTGCTACATTGAAGATTTTAACATTTACTCTGGTCTCTACATGGCTTAAATTGTTTTCTTTTATTTATATATGTTTCACTGATAATTGTGCTTTCCCAAACTGATACAATGACTGAAGGAGTTAGCTGATTGCAGATAGGATATTTTAACAGAGCAATCCTTTATATATCTACTCAGAAAAAGCACCATTGACTTACTCCAGTTGTGGCTGCAATTCTGTAGATACTTACATGGGAATATTTCACTTACTTTTTTATTTATTTCAACCATTTGTACCCCATTCTTCAGCTAAAAAGGCTCCAAGGGTAGCTTGCACACAATCAATTAAAACAAGGTGACCCTTGCCTGCAGGTTTACAATCTAAAAAGCATGACACACAAGGGAAAGGAGACAAAGAGGGAAGAGCGGATGAAAACAAACTCAGGCACTGATTCTTAAAGAATTCTTATAATGACCAGTTGGCATAGAAACAATCCAGGGGCATGAGGCACCTGATGGGAGGTAGTCTCCTGCCCATAGCTGCCAAGTTTTCCCTTTCCTCGTGAGGAAGCCTATTCAGCATAAGGGAATTTCCCTTAAAAAAGGGTGAACTTGGTAGCTATGCTCCTGCCCCTGGATTGTCCTGCTTCCTATCTTTCCCATTGAGGCAGTCTGATGGAACAGCTGCTGATAGGCGATAGTTCAGCAAGAGCAGGCCTCAATAGGACTTCCTTTTTTATTGTACTGCTAGGCCTTTAAAGCACATTTGAAACATTCCCTCCTTCGAAGAATTCTGGGCACTTTACCCCTCACAGTTACAATTCCCAGCAACCCTGAGTAAACTTAGTGCCCAGAATTCTATAGATCAGAAACAACAGAGTTTCGAAGGAGGATTGTGGAAACATTACTTAAATGCAAATATGGCCATTGCAAACCAACAAGGGCAGTCCATACATGGAATGGATGGGAAGAGCCTCTCTGTGCGGATCCCCTTCTTGTTCAGAGACCTGGATGTTAACACATGGAGAAGGGAGACAACTTCCAGGCTTGGATAGAGAATCATAGAATTGTGGAGTTGAAACGGACCACAAGGATCATGTAGTCCAACCCCCTGCAATGCAGGAATCTCTTGTCCGTTGTGGGGCTCGAACCCATGACCCTGAGATGAAGACTCTCATGCTCTACTGACTGAGCCATCCCTGAAGACATGTTCACTCATAGCTTGACAAGAGCTGAATCAAAAGCACATCTGCTGCTCAGATTGTCAATTGCCTCTGAGTGGGAGCAGAATACTGTTAACAACTTCCCTGTTTCTTACCCAAAGTTGACATCCATCCATTTGGCAAGGCGTAATGGCTGACATGCACCAACATACGTTCGGTCTGCTACTGTGTGGGTAAGGATCTCTGGATCAAGGCATACGTGTTTATCACTAAATGTGAAAGGCTTAGACGTGAGCAGTGTTTTGTCTTAAGTTCATTTTGTACTGTGTTGTGTAACTTAAATAGAACACTCTTATAGTTTGCTGTCAAATAAAAATAGTTCAAAATCAATTCTTTAAATACCAAACACCGCAGTTATCCAGTTATTAACCCTGGGTGTCTGCTATGCTTCACAAATTGCACTCCAGAGACAAATCAAAGATTTCATCTGTTTCTATTAAAAAACAAAAGCCAGTGGTTAAGGTTCTTTAACATCACTTTCAACAAAGATTTATATTCAGAATAACTTCTAAATGTCAACAAGCTAGATGAATTAATTATTGCAGTACTTCAATGCACCCAAACTGCATTAATTACTTTTAATTCAGGCTGAGCCCAAAGGGGGAGGGGAATGCATTTCATGAACATTTTTAGCAGTGTCAAAAGGCACCCCTCATTTCCTTGATCTTTTTGCTGATTGTTTCAAAATTCCAGTGCAAGTGTTCTGGGTGAGGGCAATGCTTTGTAACTGGCCTCATTTTTAATAGGTGAACACTTTGAGTGATTCACTGAACACAAGTCCCTTTCCTTGGAGGTAGAATGACATTGAAGGAATCTATATATATAAAGATATATATAGAAATGTGAACTGGGCATGTCTGTTCCTCTCTAATGTTCAACGAAACCTTTTGACCGATAGCGTTGAAATTTGGAAACAACGCCACATGCGAATAAGAGAGTAACTTGCGTACACAGATGTCACACCTGGGCCACGTAAAAAACCCCAAACCCCGTGTTTCAGAACACACAACTCACCCAAAAGTGCATGCTGGGAAATAGAACCCAGAAGCTGACAGTTCCTTTTCCAAGGGTGGGGGCCAAGGAATGGAGATACAGGGCGGAGGCCTCGGCTCGCATTTACATACTAGGCTGAACAAAGGCCTATAGGCTAGGCCTCGGCTCTACTTTACAGCCTACAGACTAGGCCTCAGCTCTACTTTACAGACTAGGCCGAGTGGAGCCCTGGGTTGGGGTGGGGGAGGAGGGGCCCGAATAGGTCATGTGTTGAGTCAAGGAGGGGGGAGTCAGAGGGATGATCCGGGGGTGGCAGGAGGGGGGACGGAATACCTCATGGGTCGTGACAGGATGGGAGGAATCACAGGGATGAGACACAACAATCGGGGGGGGGGGAATACATAGCCCGGGGTGTGTGTGGACACATCCTTCCCCTTTCCTGGGAAACAAGGACCGTGAGTCAGGTACAGCAACGCGTGCCCGGGCCAGCTAGTAAATTTCTAAAAAGGGTGTTCTTACTTAGAGAAATTTTAGAACTTTGACTTTTCACATTAAGCTACTGTGCCATACTGCTGTTGCTTGCACTGTATTGGCCACATGACGACCCTGCAGACAACAGCATCAACAAATATTGCTTCATTGCTTTTTCATTATGATTCTTGATTATGCCACAAGGTTGCCTATATTCTTTTGGTATACTTGAATGGTACTTTCAGGGCTGGACTTTTGTCCTAAAGCCCAGAGCTTCACTCAGCAGATTGAGCAGGAGCCCCCCCCCCCAATTCTCCAGGTCTGACTTATCACATTTTGGAAATATGCATTACTATATAAAGAACCCTGCATAAACATCAAGTCCAGAGTCTAAAATTACCTAACTGCACCATTGTATACTTACTCCACCAAAGAGTAGTTGGTAGTTCAATGCAGCACTGTTGTGTAATTCACTAGGCATGCCATAAAGTGGCAATATGCAGGCTGGGAACAATCTAATAAATTCATTCCTTGGGTTTTATCTCCACCGGGTGCTAACCTCTTGGCACCTTTCTCTAAGGAGTAATGATTGTTTTGCACAGTGAATCAAGCTTATGATGGAATGTGTAACACAATGCTTCTAAGAGCTAAAATAGCTATTTGCTTTACTTGAAGAGAAGTTTTTCATACATATCTGTTTGTTTTACCCCCCATCCCTTTTTCCTTTTAGACTGCATCCTTCGTTTTGGTTTTCTTTTTCTGGTTGAAGTATCTTTTGTGCAAACAATGAACAGATTGATGAAATAAGGAAAAAAGTAGCATATGAATGGTTAGGCTATTGAGGAAAACATATTGCTCTCCCAGATTGGTGATGCTGCTTTTCTTCCAGCAGGCTGTGTTATGACCAGGGCATTGTGCTTGTTGTGTAGTCAGCACAAATAAACAAAATAAGCACAACTCAAAATTCTTGCCAGCCCAGATTTACAACGAAAAACTTAAATGCATAAAGACTTCACTTTTTACTGAAAATACCATATAGAAGGTGCCAGACAAGCCTCTGGGGAGGTTTCTCCATAGTTGAGTTGCCACCACTGAAAAAGCCCTCTTCTTGATAACTACTTTGCTTGGCATGTGAACCTAGAACAGGGCATCTAAAGACGATCTTAATGTTCAGGAAGTTATATGCAGGAGGCAGCAATCTTTCAGGTAAGCCGATTACGGTTCGATCTGTTAAAATTAGCACTTTAAATTGGGCCCTGGTAAAGATCAGAAGGCAATGTAGCTAATAAAACAAACTTCTAGGTAAAAACCTGTAAACACCTAAAATCTCAAATGATGCTTTCAAGGCAGTAGAAAACCAGTGCAGATTTTGCTGCGTTTGGGTAATGTACTGCTGAGTTGGCCGGCATCTGAAGATGAATGAACAAAAGCTATTCCAGCTGTAAGCAAGGGCATACAACCCCATACAGAGCTTACAGCAGTAATTTGCACACTATCGTTCATGTGGGTGGAGAAACAAGGGTGTTTGAAATGTGGTCATCTTTTCTTAATCTATATTTACCTTTCCAGATTTGGAGAGGAAACAAGTATATGTTTCTGTTAGTGGGAATCAAGTAGTGATGTATCTGAAATTCTGCTGCCCCAGAATCTTAGGGTGAAGGTAATAAATTAATACTAAACAACAACAACAACCTATTACAGTGGTACCTCTGGTTAAGAACTTAATTCGTTCCGGAGGTCCATTCTTAACCTGAACCTGTTCTTAATCTGAAGCATCACTTTAGCTAATGGGGCCTCCTGCTGCCGCCGTGTTGCCAGAGCACAATTTCTGTTCTCATCCTGAAGCAAAGTTCTTAACCCGAGGTACTATTTCTGGGTTAGTGGAGTCTGTAACCTGAAGCGTTTGTAACCCACTGTACTTACATCCTGGCCATCTGACTGGGTGGCATTTATACATATGAATGACCACATGCAAACATACTGCAAATATGTGCCCGGGGGGGGGGATGCATTTTCTCTTTTGTGGCAATTCACAAGGGGCAAACACACAGTGTTTTTAAGAACAGAAGCACTCTTCATGTAGGATATGCCTGGGCAGTGTAACATCAAGTACAGCCTGAGAAGTCTTTCTACCACAACTATGCTTTGTATAGCAGCTACTTGATCCATAGAGTTGCAGTGTGAAAAATACTAGCACTGCACTTTAGATACTTACGATAGGCATACAGTTTTCTACATAAAGAGGATGTTCACACAG
Source organism: Zootoca vivipara (assembly GCF_963506605.1). Lineage (NCBI taxonomy): Eukaryota > Metazoa > Chordata > Lepidosauria > Squamata > Lacertidae > Zootoca > Zootoca vivipara. The sequence goes on along the minus strand of NC_083287.1, from coordinate 12,472,478 downwards.
GAAACATATAATGTGCCCTTCGTAGGTGGCATGTTACTGCATTCACATGAATCCGCCTGGGGAGATTAATGTTTTTATAAATGTTACCTGACCAAACATAACAATTCTATTTCCAAAGGCTGGAAGGAACCTCTTGTAGCTTAATACCTTTGTCACGGTGCTACACTGTTAAGATATTCTAAGGGAAGAGTGCCCCCTATTGATTTGCCCACAACCATCTCTTAGCATGGAAACCTGCCAATGGACATAATGGTCTATTTATAGTCCTGCTTCGGTTATTGGAGCTGACTTGAGTACCATGTCTTCAGGCTAAGTCCGTCACCTTGCAAGCCTTCAAAACCCAAAGCTGGCAAAAGGCTTGAGCTTGGCTACAGCAGTGACTCCATATGGAAAACTAAGACAGGTTGGCTGTCAGAGGTATTCAGCTCATCAGCTAGAGTAGGCACAGATTGCTTCCATCCTGCATCAGACAGGAATAGCTTAGAAAGGGGATGTCTCACTGGAGGCTGAATCCAACTTGCAAGCAGTTTTATCTGCCTGCCCTCCATTCCAGTGTCCAAGCCAAAAATTTGATCAGTGAGGTCAATTTTTTTGCTCACAGCTCATTTCAAAAAATTCATTTGAAATCAATGTGAAAGATAAGGCTTAAATGCACACCATACATGTAAAAGCATTAGTCTTCTACGTACTAACAGTCATGGAGAATCTTGGTAATTGTCAAGATTGTTAAGGTGCTGACTTCAGAACTCCAGTTCCTAGCACCCTTTACAAGTTACAGTTCCCAGGTAAAAAGGTAAAGGGACACCTGACCATTAGGTCCAGTCACGGACAACTCTGGGGTTGTGGTGCTCATCTCACTTGACTGGCCGAGGGAGCTGGTGTACAGCTTCTGGGTCATGTGGCCAGCATGACTAAACCGCTTTCTGGCAAACCAGAGCAACGCACGGAAACGCTGTTCCCAGGTAGATTCATATTAAAATCAAAATGAAATGAAAATGCCTCACAGTGCTTTGTGACTGTACAGTTAACTAATCCAGCCATAGAGAAACCTCCCTTACTCTAGGAAACATCCATTTCAATCTCACATAAATAATGAAATAATTATGCACCACATACTACTCTTGTCCCTCATTTGAGTAGGTTGTATACCAGTGTCAGTAAGTTTAATGAGCTGTTGTCCTGAACCTTGCCAAGGCACCCTGATGTTGACGTTTTATCCACATGAAGCTCATGCAAGATGTCAGGCTATAGACAAGATTTATATTTTGCAATGCAGTTCCATTTTGCAGTCTTTTTCTTCAGGCCAGCTTGTGAGAGGAAGTTCCCATAAGGGAAGTTGTGTTCAGAGACTACAGGCAAATAGGTGGAGGACCACAACCTTATTCCAGCCAGGAATTCTGTGCCTTTAACAGCAAAGTGACAGGCAGAAATTGAGGAGGTGGTGTGTTCCCCACGATGCTGTGGAAAAAACTTCCAGATGACTTGGTGACCATCACCACATTCTGTGGTAACATGTTCAATTTTTTATTTATGGCGTGTGTGAAAAAATATTTCCCTTTGTCTGTCATGAACCCCCCACTATTCAGCATCCACAATCCTTTGAGGCCAGGGCATAGCTGCCAAGTTATCCCCTTTTTTAAGGGATTTTCCCTTATGCTGAATAGGCTTCCTCGCGAGAAAAGGGAAAACTTGGCAGCTATGGGTCAGGGTGACTGGAAATAACATTAGAGGAGAACCTTTTTTTTTATTGTCAGGTGAGCAATAACCAGATAGTGGTGAGGATTCAGCTGTGCCTCCTACTTGGATAATTTGAGATTCAGGTGGCCCCCAATAGGGGTATATTTCTTTATTGGTACGCTGCTGTTCCTACAAGTACCTCGGGGTAGCTTGGGAATAGTTGACATTCAGTTCTTAGAATAGATTGGGATTTTCCATTAAGTGTGTATACATCAAGGTGTGTGTGTGGAGGTGGGATGCAGAAAATTAATTAATTAGAATATAGTTAAATAGGCCTTTAAAATGTTGCATGGTCCTGTAGGCCAGCATGAGAGACAGTGAGTTGCCTAAGGCAATTAATATCACAGAGAAGGGATTGGGGCTCAGACCTCCACAAGCCATGTATCCACCACAAGAAGAATCAGGAATCTTTGGACCTGTAGATGCTGTTAAACTAGAACTCCTATCAACCCTGATCAATGCCTAAGACTGATGGGAGTTGGAGTCCCAACAACACCAGGAGGGCACTACACTATGCCGGCTCTCCAATATTACTAGTTCTCAACTGGAAAATGGCATCTGTCCCTTCAGAAGCTCAGAAAACATCTTTGCATCTAGCACTGCAGGTGGCATTAATTATTGTAGAAATTTCTGTCTCCAAGCCTTGTCAAACTTCTGCTCTGCCAATTGCTGTCTATTGTGACACTAACAATATCCAGTGATTTCCCAGAAATCAAGATGTTGTGTACAGGACACCAGGCAGCTCTACTATTCATTCCTAAAAGAATATTTATTCATTTTTTCAGAGTGCCTCTTTATAGTGTCTTTATAGTTCTAAATTGAAGGACGCAGATGTGTTGGGCCCCCAGTCCAAATTCTTAAATTAAGCATGAATTGCCTAGGAGATTTCCCAGTCTTGTTGTTTGTTACATCAAACCTACTGCCAGCTTTATTGCTCAGAGATGCAACCACCTCGCCGAGAAGCTCATTTGGGCTCAGCTACAAAAGCTGTAAGTGCTGCCTTGAGACATTCATAGCCTGCTTTCTGCAGGCACCTGCGATTTTTTAATAATGCCATCAAATTCTTGTTGATAGAAGCTGAGCATGTGTAGGATAAGAAAACCTACAAAGAAAAGTTTAATTCTTACCCCCATTATGTCATTCGTTCTATTTGCTTGGGTTGAAGCTGTCTGCCTTGAAAGGCTGCAGAAGCTCAATGCTGCTATTGTTTGTCTGCTTATATATCAAATGCGTCATTCAGATTGAGCATTGCTCCACACACACCTTGATGTATACACACTCAAGTTCATGAAGGTATCATGAAAAGATCTGGATAAAAGTACTGGATTCTTGTTGTCAAGTAGAAATAGAGCCTTAATATTATGCTCTTCTTTCGCAGAAAAGTTTAAGGGTGTTATTTTTTTTACAGAAACCAACCAGAATATAGAGCTTAATTAAATTGACAAAATATGTAATATGAGGATTCCATTTAATTGACCTTTATTAAAGGTTTCTGCCTTGGGTGCAAGCAAGTGTGGGCATCTCATTACAGATTTTTTAAAGTCCTTTTAAATAAGATGTTCTGAAACTTTTTCCTCAATGAGAATTATTCAAGATTAATGCAAGAAACTGCATCAGTACAATTAGGGGGTCTACCACCACAGTTTTCTCAAGTTCATCTTTATAATTTGAAATAAGAGTTCAAACATGTTGAAAATTACTTTTAAGTTGTCCATCTAGCTCTTAAACCCATTGTCCACATTTGGCTTGAACACATTGTCACCATTATTAGTTTTGGGTGATCTGCCTACTACCCTTCCTGGAAAAAATGATATTTTCACAGTTGTGCATGCCCTGGTAACATCCCCACTGGACTACTATAAAGCACTCTACATGGTGCTATTCTTGAATGTAGTTCAGAAAATGTTGTTCAGAATTCAGCAGCATGTAACACAAAAAAACTGTTTTGCATGACCTCCATGAGTTGTCTGTGTCTCTCCCCCCCCCCCCCCCCGCCCCCAGACCCAATTCCAGGTGCTGGTTGTTGTTTAGTCATTTAGTCGTGTCCGACTCTTGATATGGGCCTATGGCCGTAATAAAGTATTGTATGGGTAAATAGACAGATTTGTTTATCCTGAGCTAGGACAGTCCAGCATGTAGCCAACCTTTATGCTTAAGTGCAGAGGTTACTGAGATAAATTGTTGTGCCCCTTCCAAAGCAATTTGAAACATTCCTACACCAGTTCTTAGATGTTTTCAATCTGTCTGATGCAGGTTAAATCAACCAACATGGCACTGAGTTGCTGTAAATTCTTAACTTCAACAAGCCTGTAAATAAACCATTTCACATCTTTTTCCAGACCCGTTGAGCCATCCTGCATTGCTCTTGAGGGCAATGCCTCAACAGTTAATGCCGCTTATTCACTCACATGTAATAATTATAGTGTCTGCTTCTTAGAGCTGCCAGGAGCTGCACCCCACCAGGGCGGAAAGTAGTGACAGCAGCAAAGAACAATACACTGTACAGAATCCTAAGCAGGGATTTGCTTGTTTGTGTGTAATGAAACTTCAGTGCCTTTCATCACGCTGGAGTAAGTTATCGTACTAAAAGCTTTCTCTGCATTGCAGTCTGGGCATGTATAGCACAGATGTGCTCAAAGGAGACCCAAACAATGGTTAATTTAATTTTGCTGTTGTTGTGTTGTGGCTATTGTAATCTCCCTGGCAATTTTCCATAACAAAGGCAAGTACAAAGCTGGCAGATTTAATTATGGCTGCACCGACTGGTAAGAATGGATTAAGGTTTCTGGTACAAGGATGGGGCAACCTGTTCAGGAGATCTTTTATTTTGTGTGCTAGCTCTAGCATGAAGTGATGTGTAAAGCAGCTCATGGATTAAGAGGGCTTGCTGTACAAGGACGTTATAATCATAGGGTTGGAACAAATCTGGGGTTTCATTCCCAATGAAGGTTACTTAAATCAACAATCCCTGTCTGAACCAAGTATCGTCTAGTAGTTAGCCCTTCCAAATAATCTTGGAGGAGTCTTGCCAAACGTCTTGCTTACATGTGCAGTTTGTATACAACAGTTCCCTTCCTTTCCCTTGTGTACTGGACTGTGCATTTGCCACCATTCTCTTTTCTAGCATGTGCCACATTCACAAGGGCTTCTGTGCAACACATGACTCTCTTTGCACCCTCAAGGATCATACATGTTGCTCCCATTTCCCTCCCCAGCCCCAGCCCATTACTTCTTGATTTTTTTGCCCCCTTCAACTTTAGCCCTAATAAGAGGAGAGTGTTGCGATGTGCATGAAAGAGTGCACTCAAAATGGTTGAATGAAGCTTTTTATTATCCCCAGTGCTTAAGCTAATTAGCCAAGTGATTCTCTGAGTAGTTTGTTTCTTAACAGCAGCCTAATAATAAGCATATTCAATTCCCACTGAATTCACTCAGACCATAGACGCTACACTACCTTGCCAGAGAGAGTCTTAAGGGAGTGTATAATCATACTTGAACGACCAATATTTTCATAATGGTTTTGTTTATGTGCTAATAAAATTATTGAAGGAAGGAAAGTCCAATACAATGCAATGTATCTGGCAGCCACCAATGCTTAGATATACTGGTGTGTGCTGGAACATATTGATGATTATAATAGAATTCTGGATGTCATGAAGATGCAGTGGAATTAAGGAAAACACACAAAGGCTCATGAAGCATTTTTATTTACCAGCAGACACAGCCTATGCTCCCCTCTTAGCAGAAGCACTACCGGTAGGTATCTTATTTTGCTTATGGCAAGTAATAAAACATTGCTGAAATTTCTAGCAAGGGGGAAGGGAAAGTAGTGACAACCATCCCAACTGCTGAAAACCTGAGACCACAGAGGAAGGAATGGAGCCCTTATTGACTTCTCTCCCTTACTAGAAACATCAGAAATCTCATCTCTACTCTTCACCACATGGGAATACCCTGGCCTTCACATCATCTTCCCCTCACTTTCCATTGTGGGTGTAAAGTAGTGGTTGAAGAGACAATTTCAGCCTCTTTGCTTATCTTGTACCAGGCAATTTAACCCCATCTTCCACGTTAGGGGTTCTGTTCTCTCTCGGTTTCTCATTTTTCCAATCTTAAGTTCAGTTTTCCACATTTCCTAATCGGTTTGCATTAAAAACATAGTCCTCATGAAAATTCATCAGCATCTTAGTGCAAATCTATCCTAATAGGCACATTTTAATGCAGTTTTGCCTAACCTAAATGATTTCCCCTAATACAGTGGTACCTCGGTTTCCGAACGTCTCCGTTGATGAACATTTCAGTTTTCAAACGCCATAAACCTGGAAGTAAATGCTTCAGTTTTCGAACATGCCTCAGAAGTTGAACATAAAATGCGGATTCAGTATTGAGTTTTCTGTATTGAGTTTTCAGTTTTCGAATGTTTCAGAACTCCCAACGGTCTTCCGGAATGGATTACATTAAAAAAACTGAAGTACCACTTTATACTGCCACTTTATATTATTTTCACTATTATATCCTCTGGCAGATCTGACTCAGTTAATTTTCAAACTCACTGTGAAGTTTAGGAAGTCTTCTTAAGTTCCATGATGGTCTCAACAACATACCCCTCAGATTCATGCTTATTTTTGTTACGGAGCTTTACAGTTTTCATACCATCAAATGGTAATAAAGTCCTGGGTTAGGGAGAGCTGAGGATATATGCCTCTGTATGAGGGGTTCCTCATACCGCACAATTGCGCTCATTTCACACGCTAGCAAGGTTATGCTCAAAATTCTACAAGGCAGGCTTAGGCAGTATGTGGACCGAGAACTCCAAGAAGTGCAAGCTGGATTTCGAAAGGGCAGAGGAACCGGAGACCAAATAGCAAACATGCACTGGATTATGGAGAAAGCTAGAGAGTTCCAGAAAAGCGTCTACTTCTGCTTCATTGACTATGCAAAAGCCTTTGACTGTGTCGACCACAGCAAACTATGGCAAGTTCTTAAAGAAATGGGAGTGCCTGATCACCTCATCTGTCTCCTGAGAAATCTCTATGTGGGACAAGAAGCTACAGTTAGAACTGGATATGGAACAACTGATTGGTTCAAAATTGGGAAAGGAGTACGACAAGGTTGTATATTGTCTCCCTGCTTATTTAACTTATATGCAGAATTCATCATGCGAAAGGCTGGACTAGATGAATCCCAAGCTGGAATTAAGATTGCCGGAAGAAATATCAACAACCTCAGATATGCAGATGACACAACCTTGATGGCAGAAAGTGAGGAGGAATTAAAGAACCTTTTAATGAGGGTGAAAGAGGAGAGCGCAAAATATGGTCTGAGGTTCAACATCAAAAAACCCAAGATCATGGCCACTGGTCCCATCACAGGAGACAGTGCAAGACAGGAGTGCCTGGTGTGCTATGGTCCATGGGGTCACGAAGAGTCGGACACGACTAAATGACTAAACAACAACAATGAGGGGTTCCCAAACTGTGGTCCATAACCTTCATTCACGTGGTCCGTGGCCTATCTGGATTTGTGGTTAAGATGCCACATCCATTGTAATGAGTATTCATACTGATTATTAACTTTTTCTTTTTTGCTTGTTTTTAAAGTTGTATGTTACTATATTGCAATTTGAATTCTATGGAATTACAATTGTTGTAGCTAACAGGGGGGGGGGGGGGACGACTTTAAACAGTCCACCAAGACTCCATATTGCTCTATACTGCTTGTTGGAAAGCCCCCAACCAAAACAGACCTATTATTGAACACTTGAGAAACTGGCATAGACTAGAAATAGATTGACCCACCCAGGACTAAATTCCGTACATACAGAACTGTATTGGCTGGTCTTAATTTTGAGCCAGCCTGGTCTCAAGGGCTCAGGGTGAATAGCAACCACAAAATATGAGAAATTTCCCCATTCCCAAAAGGTTTACAAGCATATGCTCAGATTGTGACAGTCTAATTTAGTGCAATTAGGATTAACACCTGGGCTTGGTTTTTTACTTTAGAAAAGATTCTTTTGATGACCCCTCCCTTTGACCTATGGCTGAGGCTCCAGTTATTTATGAATCTTGCTTAGATTTATGTGTTCCCCTGCTGTTTCCTTTGCTCCCAAGAAACATCAAGGAAGACAGATTGTCTGTTCCATAGGAGCTTAGCTCTGGGGCTGCTAAGCTGCTAATAAAATCCTTAGTGTAAACTAAAGCTGCTTCATTGCTGCTGTATTTTTCACTTGGCTGCCACATGTGGTTCCAAGGGACCAGTCCATCAACTGAGAACTACCAAGAGGGGATGGACACACACACACACACACAGAGAGAGAGACAGACAGACAGACAGACAGACAGACAGACAGACAGACAGAGAGACAGAGAGACAGAGAGACAGAGAGACAGAGAGACTGACTGACTGCCTTTCTCCAAGCACCTTCCTTTGTGTTCTATGTGAATTGCAGTGGAAAACAAAATAGGCAAAATCCTTGTTCAGTGATAGCTGAGCTCTCTCTCAATCTTTTTGGTTTTTATTACTGTTTGCTTTGTATGGCACTTTAGGAAAGACCCTCTGGAATATTGCAGTGTGGCAGCTTCAATAAAACTTCTCCCTTAATGGCTTCTGTATTCTGAGACAAGCCCTGCTATATCTGCCAATGAAAGAAGGAACACTTACTTCGCATAATCAATTAATCATGGTTTTGCAAGCTGTACATGAATTTTATTGTTGGTTCAAAGCATGGCAACTGATGGAGACAGATAAAAATTAGGAAGAAACGGGAATTAGTGGTTCTGTCCATTCATTAGAGGGAGGCTGGGGAACAATCAGTAAAGGCTAGAATCAGATTCAGGAGACTGTGTCTCACAGTCACCAGTCCAGAAAGAGCTATCACAGTCACAATTTTGAAAGCTTAATTATCTACAAAGGCAGTATCATTCATTCGTTCGTTCATTCATTCATTCATTCATTTGTCCTTGCACTCATTATTTAATAGTTACTTAACATTTATACCTCACTTTTCACCACTTAGGCCTTCAAGGCAGCATACAAATATGCCTGAATAAAGTCCTTTGCAGTGTCAACAAAGGCAAGCCTCCCAATGTAGATCTTCCCTAAAGGAACAGAGTTTCTTGCCCTATTCCTGAAGTCTACCCAGCATCTGGTTGTCGTGCCCTTGGGAGCAGGGTAAAGAAAAAGTTGAGGGGGAAATGGCAGCGGTGGTACAGAATGTGGTCGCCTTTGACTGGACTTAACCATCCAGGGGTCCTTTACCTTTTTTGTTTTACCTATAGCATAAGTGCCATAGGGCTGAAAAAAACACCCCCTCAGTGCTAATTTCTGGACTCAGCCATGCAGGTAAGAGTTATACCAGCATAATATGGTGTGTCCAATACCTATCCCACACATTTGATCTAGGAGTATATAGTCAATAGCATCAAAAGCCACTGAGATAAAGAGTAACAGGTTTGTGATCCCTCTCTTAATAAAGGTCGTCTCTCAGGGTAACCAAGGCTGATTCAGTCCCCAAACCAGGCCTGAACTGAGACTGAAGTGGGTCTTATGTTCTGTGTCAGACTGGTGCTATTGGATATAGCAATACCAATCTGAAAAGGCATGGGCTTTTCACTGCTAACATCCTGGATGGAAAAAAATGGTTTAGGCTCTAATTTGATCCTCAGTTAGCAAAGACATTCTGGTAATGATCAGCTAAAATATGTTCCGGGCTTCACAAACTCTTTGATTAATGGGCATGCTGTTGAAAATAACCCCCATTTTCTACCTTAATGCTGAAAAGTGAAGCAAGTAAAAGGGATGAAACCCTGCCATGAACTGTTTTTAATACAGAATTTTCCACGCAAAACATGTACTCCTTTTTTTAAGAGCATGCCTTCAGCAAAGAATGGCCTAGTTTTGCTTTTTTTAATCCTTCTGATTTTCCTGCTGCAGCTCTGTACAACAAATGATGCTGTCATGTACCAGGGCAATTTTGGGCAACTGTAACTGTATTTTAAAAAATGAGAAGATTGTTGTTATTTTTTTGTAGAAATATGCTTGATCCCAGTTAGATCTTTTAGCCAATCAATACAGAGTTTAATCATTTTAGTCTTGCCACATGTTACAGTACTTCATTTTTAAATAACAGGGGCCAGTGTGAGATTGACTAGGACTGGGGAGACCCATGTCCAACTCCTCACTCGTCCACAAATCTCCCTGGGTGACTCTGGGGAAGTCACTGTCTTAGTCTAACCCACCTCACATGGTTGTTTTGAGAATAAAAATGGGAGTGGGAGAGAGAACCATGTATGTAGCGTTGAGCTCATTGGACAGAAGGTGAGAGAAATGAAAAATCCAATATATTTTGGGTAGAGGTAGCCTGTACAGGTCAGCCAGCCAGAAGAATTACATGGGTCCATGGGAGTGATGGCATATCAAGGGACAGAATTGCCTGGACTACAAGACACGAGTTTTCCTATTCCTGGCTTTCATCAATTAATTTTGTTTTCCAAGGTCCAATACAATCACCTTGGAGTATTTCTTCTTGCTGACTGACCTGCATAGGCTACCTCTACTCAAAATACATTGCAATGGTTGTTGGAAAGACTACCTTTGCAGGCTTGAAATTCTAGCTTAAAAGGCAAGGATATCTGGGGAATCCTTTTATATCTACAGGATAAGATGCAACATAGCACAAGCAGGACTTCACTCATGCAGTGGGGTTACTCCTCTCTACAAAAGCATGCACCCCAAAGATCTTTTGCAGAGAGTTGAGGGACTCTTTGGGGCACATTTGGGGGAGGACAGAGGGGGACTGGAGGAGAGAATAAGATAAACTGAAAATCCTGTTACGCTTGTGGATTTCCATTGCACAAACAGGTGGAGTTAACTAGATGCCACCCTCTCTCTCTCTAAATGTAAAGAAAGCCTCTAAAAATGGACTGTGGGTGCACATGCAAATTAATGACAGGATGACTGCAACAAATGTGAATGAGCCATCATGGCTATCAAACCTTAGCTAGAACTTTCACCTCAAGTTTAACTCTTTCCCATGGAGTCAGTTCCCACATTCAGCTGCCAGGAATCACATGTAGGGAACCAGCCCTATGCTGCTATTGTATTTTGTTGCAAATGAAAAGACATTTAGTTGGAGTACTTAGTAATTCCACTTAGCACTATGAGGTAATGCAATTTAGAAACGGTATAGTTATAAACAGATGATGGGTTTCATTCAGATTTTCTATCTCTTAAAGCATTTAATTCTGTCTCAGCCTAATACTAAGCAACATCTTGTCTGCTTGCTTGGAAATTTAGTGATGGCTCTTATTTTCCCTGACAAGTCAGAGAGCTAGCTTGATGGCTATTGGCTGGCTTTTCTGTTTGCTGGTAGGATTTGTACTGCAGCCTTACCTCCTGAATTAATGGCAGACTGTTCTATTATGATGCCCTGAATAACCATGGTGCCACTTGTCAAAGGAGATAACGTTTGATGCTCAGGAGTGCAGACTTAGAAGGGAGGAAGATGAACTGCATCATTCTTAATTCTTTAATACGTGAAACTACTTAGCCAGCCACAGTTAGATCAAAGCCGCCCTTGAAAAGATTGTGGTTTCAGGACAGAAAGTGGTTTGGATGGCTACATTATAGCTGGTAGCCCTTGGGTGGAAAAAAAAGAGTGTCAAATTGTCTCTAGGTTCAAATAGCCTTTGTTTTCAGTTCAGAATGAATTCGCTTGTGTATGTGTGTAACTATCTTTTATACGTACTGTACTTTGAGACATCGAAAAGAAGCTGAAGCTTGTTTGTCAGCAATGAATAATTGTCCTATCAGCAAACACTGAGAGAGTTGCTAGCAATCACTAGTTTGTTTACAGGGCAATCCTAGAAGTAACTGGATTCAATGAGACTTACTTTCAGGTAAGTGTATGTAGACTTGCTGCTACATATACTTACAAACTGTGTATAAGCCACCACAGTGCCATGAATAGGCCTCTAGGATGGTTTATAATGTAAGCAAAATAATCGATAAAGAATAATACAGATAGTAGTATCAGCTGCATATCAGTTCACTAAAAGTTTGGATAAATAGGAAAGTTTTTAAATTGGCATCTAAAAGATAACAGTGTAGAAGAATGCTGACAAATCCACATTTGTGCTTCTTTACAAGTGTTATATGTAAGGGCTGTACAAACAATGAAAAATGTGGCAGTATTAAAATGACCTGTTCAGAAGAATATTCCATTCTCACTCACAATAGTCGGCATTCTGTGCCCACTGAGCATGTTCAGTCATCATTTGGATGTTTTGGGGATTCCCTCCAATTAGTTTATTTTTTAAAATGAAAGGCTTTTATTTTTTGTACATTTAAGAACTTTGGGGTCCCCTAGAACATCTTCCTTTTGTGCATGGATTGTGTTGTTTTGACTAAATAAGGACCAGCCTTTGGATAGATCACTGTTATGGATATGATATTTGCAATGTATTGAGAAAACAGAGGCATCCTGTTCCATTGAGTCTCTCTTGTGCTGCATCTGAATAAGATGGATTCACACAGCATGCTCACTCACTAAGACCATTTTTCTGTGGCAAAAAGCCATTTGAAACCTGGCTTTTGGATGGGTTTGTCAGGTCTTATTTTGCTGATACAGTAGTTACTGCAATCCTGGCTTGACATAGCATGAATTGTCTGGGGAAGGAAATGCTATAAAGAAATATTCCACCAGTACAATTGCTGGTTTAATATTCTCTTCCTTTATAGCTTTGCCTTTGCATGTGTATATTTGTGTGCCTGTATTTCACATTGTTTTAATGATTTACTTAAACAGCAGTTTTATATTATTGTTGTTTGAATAGTGCATTCTCAGCACCTAAATACTCTTTATAAACATGTGTGACTCACAGCTGTCAGATTAAAGGATTTTGAGGTCTGGGTTTCAAATGTTTGCTGCTTTCTGAAATTAGACTGCATGGTTCAGCAATGTATATTTCCTCTTATATAGCCAGCTATTATTCCACTGAAAAGTCAACCCTTTTACAAGGGACTGGGATTTAGTAAAGTGCTGTGCCGGTCAAGTGATAAAAGGTATGTCACATAGAATGTATGGGTAACACATGGTAGTATCATTCATTCCTCAGCTTATGCTGTAAAAAACACGTTGGTGGAGAAGACTGAATGCTTTTTTTCTATTTAGAGAATTCCCCAGTGGCACATTTTACCTGGGTCTTGAGATGGCTCATTAATAACTTTTAGTAAATGAGAAGAGGCAGTTAAGAAAAGATGCCAAGATAGTGAATAGGTTTATTCCTTTGAAACTTTGTACACACCAAATGTTAAATGGCTAATATAGAATAATGTTGCTTTCCCATTACTTCCATTTGCTCCCGCTGGCACGTGGTAGTAGCAGAACAGGGACTGGGACCCCGTGACCCTCCACATGTTGTTGCACTATGATTATCATCATTCCTGACCTTTGTCATGCTGGCTGGCATAGGTTCCCCTCCTCCAATTAATTTTTTCTCTCAGTAGTGGCAGCCCAGTTCTGAAAAACGCATTGTACACTTTCAAGAGACAGATGAGAACAGTGTTCTTGTGCAGTGAATTTGTCCTTCCAGAGTAGCTGTGGTTTTTAATAGCTATTTATTTTTTGAATTACTTTTATTCATTAAATACCTTTGTGACCCACCTTTCTTCCTAAGCATGAGTACAGCGACCATAGGTCTACTTTACAGAAGTGACCCCTTTCATTGAAGGTATCCTCTGTTTGAATGACTGTCTGGTCCAAGACGAGTTAAAACAAAACAAAACTGGAAGAAGCAGGGTCAGCCCAGGGTGTTCTGCTGCCTGATGCAGAAAACAAGATGGTGCTCCCATTCCCCAGCAAAAGTCAATGTGGGCAACAGAATAGCGTCCTCCACAGAACCGCAGGAAGCAGGGTAGTTTGGAGAACCGGGTGCAAGACAGGCTGCATGGTCCACAAATCTCAGTCCTCAAATAGAGGGGAATTCTAACCCCTTCCCAACACCTGCTGCCTGAGGTGGTTGCCTCATTTTGCCTAATGATAAGAAGGGAGAAAAGGAGTCCGGAAGTTGCCCATCAACAGGCTGAGCTGGTATACAGATCTCTTGTTTACAGCCTTCCCAGCTATGCACTATATTTCTGTTTAAATTATAACAATTATTTCTAAATTTGTCTAAATTAGAATATGCTTCCCCCCCCTCAAATCTGTGTCCTCTTTTTTGGTACCTCCAATATACTCAGAGGAAGGATACAATTTAAGATACAACAAAGACCTCCAGTTTTTGTTCTTCTCCCACTGTTCACTCAAAAATTAGAAACCCTACTACTTATTTCTGGAATGCATTATATGTGCTGGGTTGTACAGAAAAGTAGCTCTGTTGCTAAGGAATCACAGCAGCCACAATACAGCAATGTGTTACAGCATGAAAAGGGCTGGTTTCTATGGATTCTGGCAAACAGCATGTAGTGGGAATTCCCTTTGGATACACATTACATTAATCTTTCCATCTCACATCAGAATTGTAGTAAATTAATTTATGTTCCAATATCGCAGCTTGGCTGTGGAGCACTCTGAATGAACAGTTGTAAACACAAATGAAACAAATGGGTCTCCTGTGAGCGTTAGTTGCCATTTTTTCCTGTTGTCTCGGCAAAGCAATTGTGGAACACTCAAATTATTTTCAAATTTCCTTACAAATGTGCTGTTCAGGATTCTAGACACTTGGCCTCCTTCTTTCCTCACACAGCTGCACCAAAGAAAGAGGCACATGTTTTTCACTGTATGCCTCTAAGTGGCAAGTGTATGGCTGGCATTTGTTAACACAGGAATAAAAGCAGACCTAATGTAGTCTGTGGCAATACTAACCAAGACAGGGAGTGTACAGCATGGGTTATAAGATCACCTTTTGTACTAACTCTCTTTGTTTGTGGCTGTTAGCATTTGTGTTACAGACTGGTGCTCCACAGTAGTCTCTGTGATGTGGAGGTTGTACTCACAGTAGACTTGCAGTATTGGAAGCGAGACAGCAGCTGCAGGTGACAGAGGTCGCAGGCATTTTAATTTCCCACAATATGCTAATATAGCTTCACTCCACGATGGGAAATATAAATGGTAGCTCCCCAGAACTAGCCTGGATGCTAGGGACAGGGTTTGGGTAACACCAGTCCTAAGTATAGTATTTGCTGTTACCAGCATTCCAACACCTCCTCCTCCCAGTCTGCTCCCTCTGACTACAGTGGTGCCTCGCTAGACGAAATTAATTCGTTCCACAGGTCTTTTCTTATAGCGAAAAAATTCGTCTAGCGAATCCCATAGGAATGCATTGGAAAAAAAATTGGATTTTTTTTTGCCCATAGGAACGCATTAATTGAATTTCAATGCATTCCTATGGGAAACCGCGATTCGCTAGATGAATTTTTCGTAAAACGCATTCGTCTAGCGAGGCAAGCTCCGCTCGAAAAATCCTTTCGTTAAGCGGAAATTTCGTTAAGCAGGGCATTCGTTAAGCGAGGCACCACTGTACTACTTATTGTCCCATCACCAGTCCCCTGGCTCTGAGCCTTCTTCCCCTGGGGGTTGTGTTAGGGGTTCCCCTGGGGGTTCTCCTGAGGGCCTCCTGCCACTCCTCTGCATTTGGCTAGTCCATGACATAGCCTCTGGGTGAGTTATCATTATTATTGTTGTTACGATTGGTGTTTGGCAAAGTAAATAAATCCCCTGTTTACTTGATCAAGGACATTTCTGCCCACATAATGAAAAGAGAACTAACATGGAAGTAAGCCCCACTGTTTTCAATGGACCCTGCTAGTCCAAACCTACATGTGTTTATTCAGAAGTAAGTACCACTGAGCTTACTTTTGGATAACTAAGTATAGGGTTGTAGCCATATTCCCAGGAACATATCCTTCAAATTGTAGCTTAAAATTATTTAATTTCTAGTGGAAAAAATGTGTCTTTTGGCCTTGTTTAGTTCACATAAGGGACATTAAATATCACATGCTGTCTCAGAGAGGGAAGGGTGGGAAGAAGAAAGGAGACCATTCCTTACCCACCCCTGGGGCCTGGAATAAGATGTTAAATCTGAAACCCTCCTGAAGGTTAAAAATCTAATTGTGCTCTAAACACATAAATTGATACAGAAACAACTGGTCACAGCTTAGTGAGCAGTTGTCAATAGCATGAAATTTATGATTATAACTAGCTGGCCCTGCCACGCGTTGTGGTGGCTCAGTTTGTTAAATGGAGGCTCAGAGTCCCACTTCAGACTCCCCTCACCTTCAGAGTCCCCCTGTTTTTCATAGAGTCTTCAGAGTCCCCCTGTTTTACATAGGCACATCCCTGTGTCACCCCCACCCTGTTCTGACCCATTACCTATCCCTGTCCCTCCCCCCATCCCCCAGTTCATCCCTGTGATTGCCCCCCTGTCCCGACCCATGACCTATTTGCCCCCCACCCCCCATTCAGCCCCCCCATCCCCCACCCAGGCAGGCCCCAACCTCTACTCGGCCTAGTCTGGAAAGCAGCCTAGTCTGCAAAGCCAAGCCGAAATACTGTGGAGAGGGCAGGTTTCATCCCTGTGTCTCCCCCCAACCTCTTCTGACCCATTGCCTACCCCTGCCCCCTATTCCGCCCCCCTCCCCCCAGGCAAGGCCCTACCTCCACTCAGCCTAGTCTGGAAAGCGGCCTAGTCTGTAAAGGCAAGCCTGTGGAGAGGGTAGGTTTCCTAGGTATAGTACCAGTGTAGCCGTCGCTAGAGGGCGCTGTGTTGCAATCTCTCCTGTGCTCCCAGCATGCACTTGCGGGTGATTTGTGAGTTCTGGAACACAGGTTTTGGTTTTTTTTACCTGGCATAGCTGACACATCTGTGTTTGAAAACGGTCTAGAGACACTCGTGCAGTCACATTTGACTTTGTGTCCAAATTTCAACGCCGTTTTGTTGAACATTGGAGAGGAATACCCAGTTTACATTTATATATATATATATATATATATATATATATATATATATATATATATATATATATATATATACATACACACACACACACACACACACACACACACATACTGGCTGTAGATAACATTGCTGGAAGGGTCACCTGTAAAAGCAATGAGTGAATTGACCTGGAGCTTTTAAAAAATCCAGGTCTATGAGGTCAGAGCTTAAGTAATGCTGAGAGAGCCTTATATTAGCAAGCTCTGGGTTCTAAACAACCAAGCAAGACTAGATTGAGGCAATGCAGTTCTGAAGCTATACTGACCAAGGGGATGGCCACTTGTGCAAACAGAAAATGATGGAGACAATTTGAAGAGGCGTCCAAAGATGGATGTGAGATGCTGCTGCTGAAGAAGACTGAATTAATCCAAATAGATTTCACAAAGAAAATAGTTTAATTCTACTTTCTGTCATTTTAAAAGTAATACTACATTCATGAATTTTATGTGAACATGGATTTGTAGAGGTCACATTTTGAAGTTATTGTTTAGCATGAATTCATCCACTGAAGATATGTGGATGGTATGCAAAACTTTCTAAGTAAAACATGACCATTAGAAGTGATGATAAAGGATGATCTGAAATTGGAGTAGTATAGGACAACTAGGGCCATGTAATTGGTTTGACTCCATCACATTTATGGAAGACAATAAACTCCAGATTTTATTAGGAATTCAGGTTTGCACTTTCTGAAACAATATGCAAACTAAAAGACAACCATCCTTTGAAATTCACACTTTTCTGAATTTTGCAGTGCAGTTTCCCTGCCAGGTAAAGTGCATGAAAATGTGTATACTGCGGTAAGGTGTGCACAGAAATGCATACAAGTGAAAGTAGCATACGAAAATTAATTGCATTACAGGAAAGTCCCAGAAATTTGTAGATTCACCCCCTTCCTAGCTTTGGTTTAACATTTTGCTTTTTCACAGTAGTTTTCCTGGGATATCTGAGGAGAAAGGGTTTTTGTGCGCATACAACTTGCTGAAAGCAGGTTGCATGAACATAGGATAATTTCTTGATCATCTTTGATAATGTTTTTGTATGATCCTTTCTGATAAATGGTAGCCATCTACTTGGGGTTATTCCTGTTGTTGCCATGGAGACTTCTGTACACAGCTGCAAATTCGAAGGGGGATCCTGTGGTTCAGTTATTTTTGTTGCACTGGAGATGCGGCAGCAGGAACATATTCCTCCTCCCAGCTGTTCATTAATTTCACCCATGTGCATACCTTCAATTTTCTCAGTCCATTACATGTGTGCCGTCTAGAAAGAACTCATGCCAGATAAATCAGTTAATCTCTGAACTGCCATCACCCCACTGGGCTCTTGCATTATATGCTAATTTAAAAACATAGTTTTTAAAACTAGCTGTATTTGTTCCTAGAGTTGAACTGCAGAATGAATGTACATCTTTAATTATGTAATGACAGACTAATCTAAAAAATACAGAAGTGTGTATTCGATGTAGGAACAGATCAAAGAAGAATTTTGGCTACCCCAGGAAGGAAGTTGATATATACATATCACAGGATAAGGCAACCTCATCTGGCTAACAATTTCAAGACCACTATCAGACTGGAGACGGGGTGGACTTTGGTAATATAGTGTCCTGAGTGAGGACAAAATTTGGCACCCCCACCAACTTTTTTTAAAAGTCCTTTTAAAAAACAACAACAACCCGCCCCCCACCAATGTTTAATAGGTTTCCATATAAATATAGGTTTATGGGAAAAGAAGAAGAAGAGGAGGAAGAACTTGCACCCCCTCAGCTGAGCGCCCTTTGTCGGGGGACCGCCCTCACTGCCCTAAATCCCACGCTTGTCTGGAGTCATCCACAAATGTACAGGATGAATAGATAGGAAGGTCACATATTTCCTAGCACAATAGCAACATACTTTTGCAACTCTTCAAGCCTGCTTCTTCTAATTAGTTTCAAATGCTCAAGTTCTTTATCGTTCACTGGTGACATTCAAAACTGCATCTCTCTCTCTCTCTTCCTACACACATGCAAAAAAGAGAGCAAATGCTAGTCTTAGCATCATCAGGCTGGCACCAGGTAGATGTGAGCTGACCTTGATAGCTCATTTGAATTGCTTATTAATGACCAATGCACTAATAAGAAAAATATCAGAACACTATGGTCAGACTATTGTTTATTTCTTGTATACCTATTGATACCTAACAACACTGTGTAGAACAGTAAGGTGTGCTTAACTGTTTGAAGAGAAAAGCAACAATTAAAGTGTTCGAAACTCCCATTCTAGGCACATTTTGCAACAGGGGATTTCATTACCGTGAGCAATTTATGAGCTCTGGACACAGTACTGCGCCTAAGATTTCAGATTAAAACTGCAGAGTGGAAGGAAAGGAGGACTTTTTTCTGCTTCCCTACTTCCAGCTACTCTTTGAAGACTGGGGAAGAGACTCTCTTAAGAATATTAGGGGGAGTGGGCAGGGGAAGGACTAGACCATATGGAAAATGAACATAATATTTTAGCTGCAGTTCATTCATTTTCAGCTTTGGATTCTTGTTTTCTTGTTAGTGTTTTATATATATATATATACCACACACACACACACACACACACACACACACACACACACACACACACGTGCCTAGACATTCTGTTGCGCCCATAACCTAGGTTTAAGGTGCCATTTAGCTCCTACCTTTCATATACAGTATCGGTTTGTAACACTGGCACTAGCTACTAAGCAAGGTTTTGTAGTACCTGTAAAATCCAGCCAATTGGAATGAAGCATTGGGGAGAACTGAGATGCATCAAGTTTATTTCATATTTGTTTGTTTTTTCTTTATTTTTGTTATTTGAATGTTCTTATGTTCGAGATTTTGTTACTTTGAGATTTTTGTTAAGTTGTGTTGGTTATGTTTGTGGTTATGTTTGTGTTTTTTTTTTCCTTTTTGTATACGTTTTTTTAAAAACGTAAATAAATTTCTTTTTAAAAATTTTTTTATAAATGAGATGCATCCTGATATCCTGTCTGGCACCATTGCTGTCGCCTTTGTTTTTGCAGGACAGCTACTGCAAGGAATAATTTCTCTAATGGACATATTCTCTGCCAGGGGCTTGAGTCCATGATATGTATGTCAGCCATTTTAATTAAGAGACTGGAATTAAATCTTCTCAGTAATTAACCTTCCTTTACAGTTGCACCACTTTTTACTTTCCCTTTGATGTGAGAAAGGAATAATAGCTCGATATGCAGAAAAATCAATACCTTTTCCTTTACATATATTTCTTCTCCCTGCCCCACCCCAGCTTCAGCAGTTCACATCTGATAAAGGTGATGTGCTTCTGCCAATAAAGCAAACTCTCTAGGTTCCTTCCCACATAAGAAACTACATGGGTGAATTGGTTCCTGAGCTATGTGGGAGCTAGTGATGAGCAAACTCTGCTTCACTGCTCTGTTCAGAATTGACCCATCTCAAATAATTTATTTTTGCTGCTATACGAGTTGATTGATGTCATCAGGAGTATGATGGGGTCCAGAGGTCTCTCTGATCCCAACCATACTGTGAGCCCTTCCTTGTCACCCCATTCTCTTCCCATTCTTTCCCCACTTATCTGCCAGCACCAACTCCTGCCAGGGGCTGTGCTCCATCCAAAGCCCAGCAGCAGCTCACTGGGTGGGGCACTATACCAGCTTCCTGGCAAATGGGGTGCGGCTGCTTACTGGGAGCGAGAGAGGGTGGTGGAGGCAGTAGGGAGGTCAGCACAGTGCAGATACCTCCCCATCGCCTTCTCCTCCACCTCCTTGGCTTTTAGGGCTTGCTTTCTTGGCAGTGACCACATGAGGGCTATAGCACACCAAGAACATCTGATTCATTTTTTCACTCACAAACACAGAGTGCCATGTTAGATACAGGAAGCTGACTTACACTGAGTCATACCATTGGTCCATCTAGCTCTGTATGGTCTACAATAACTGCCAGCAGCTCTCCAGAGTTTTGGACTGGGTCTACTCCCCGCCCTACCTGGAGATCCCAGGAATTGAACCTAGGACCTCCTGCATGCAGAGCGTGAGCTTGATCCCTTCCATTCATTTATTTATTTAAAACAGCTTAAATTCCTTCAACAGTTAATTATAATGCCGGATGGCCGAGCACACATTTCCCTGATGAAATAGGATTCTCATCCCTATTATATATTTTTCATGGTAAAAGGTCAACTACATAACAACAACCATTTAGCAGCATTTCCTCACTTGGCATCTCATAGGTATATTATAGCCATGGGTAACTAAATAAGGAGGCAGAATTACGGTAACTGTGCTTTATAATTGCATTGGTTTTTGTTTTCTCACATAATGCAAAGTAAACTCTTTGTACAATGAAGCTAGAAGTGTGGGGAGGAAAGTGACATTTTAACTTATGTGGGATAAAAGTTATTTTTGTAGCCTTCCCCACATCTATAGTGCTTTTCAGTTTTCTCGTTCATTGCTGGCTTTTATGGTACGATATTGTTCAAGCGTTAATGACTTGAATGAAGATTTTCATCTGCAATCAAAGGTTGGCAATTCTGCACATTTCCATTTTTGTCTTGCTTGTTACCATTTGGGGATGGTTAGCAGGATCAATCTTTTAAGCACAGCGATTCTAGTAAAATGGAATGGTTACCTGAAATAGCATCTCCATAGCTAATTCTGCTATAAGTCAACCTGACACTAAAAGGTATCGCAAAGACCACAAAAAGGAAAGGTAATAAATAAGAAATTGAACAAATGCTAATTGGGCTCCCTTTGTTTTATTTTTACTGCTAGATGTGTCTGACTCTGGATCATGGAGCTAAATTACTGTGAATGTTAAAACTATGAAAGTTAGTGATTTAATTTCTACAGCCCCCCAATTAGAGACTATGCTGGTGGTGCAAATAGCATACAAAACTTCTCATTGGAGAAGTTGCATGCAGACATGGGTATGTTAGTCTAAGGAATTCAAGAATGTGTTTATTAATAGAAATTCACATTAAAGTACTGAAGAATTTTCATGAGGATTTTTTTAAATGTGCAGAAATATGGAGAACTGAATTTAAGACTGGAAAAATGAGATACCAAACGTACTGAAATTGACAGATCCTTCCATCCCCAGTGATGATTCATGTGTTGTCCCCACACAGAGGCACACTGTGAGCACACTGTAGGATTTCAACCTAACACATATTATTAGTTCTGAGATGCTTGAGTAAATGTGGTACACACTGCTGTAGAGCTAGTTTAAGTATTCATTATACCAACAAGATATTTTCAGAAACAGCAGTGATTTGCAGAGGACCTTTAAACTGGAACATGGGAAGTAGTCCTTCATCCTCAATGCATCTTGTTGAAGCTAAGGTTCTTTCTTAATTTATGACATTTTGTACTCACATTTTGCTGTCATTTTATCCTACCTAGTTTAAGCATTACTAAACCTTACCCTTTCTTAGCATTATTTCCACAGCAATCAATACAGTACCCAATAAAAGGTTTTCTTTCTTTGGAATTTCTCTGTGTACTCTCTTTGACTTAATTTTGTCTCTAAACCCCACTACATCTCCATCCAATATTTGCCGTCCTATCTTCACAATTTAGCCCTCAGTTTGCCAAACTTGGCAGCTTGCCTCTCCTTATCTTCCTTCCTAAACCCAGTCTTCCATCGTTTGCATCATATTTGCCTTTGAGCTTCCCTTCATTTGTCAACAGCTTTTCATAATGGAATAAAACAAATGCAATATTTCATAGACACTTTACTCCAAACCCTCCAAATCATGGGACGGAATCCAGAGAGCTACTATAGGTGTCTGCAGGGGTGTGCTGGAATTGACAGTTTCACAACAGCTGTTGCATGGAGGCATCAATCCTACATGGTGCTGCTTTGCAAGGCGCTTTTCTTTAGGAGAACCTTGCACTATGCAGGATTGATGCAAGAAGGCATCAATCCTGTGATGTGCTGCTTCAGGAATGGCGTGTCAGGCAAGAACAGGGGCATAGGAAGAGGGGGGGCGATGGGAGTGCATCGCCCCTAGCAGCGTGATCCCGATCATCCCGGTGGGGTGCCATCGCGGCTCCCCATACTGGGTACCCCACCCCTTTGGGTGGCGCGTCCCACCCCCGGGATGCACACCACCCCCACCCCCACCTGCTTTCCACCCCCGGTGCCTGAGTATGAAGCTCCGCCACTGGGCAAGAAGGAGAGTCGGAAAAGTCTCCTGGAAAGACAAAAGTAGCAGCCAGGTTGTGTCTTGGCATGGACTTTCCTGCTTGATGCCTGCCTTTTCTTCCTGCCTGATTCCCTGCCCCCTGACACCCCCAAATCAACCTGGGCCATCCAATCTGTCCCACAGCAATCAGTGGATATCCTTCAACCCACCTCAACCCTTTAATCCCTTCAAATACACCCAGTTTGGCTTGGGACTCGGCCAAATCTGGTGCACAGCCCTAATTAATTTGTTGTTGTTGTTCTTGTTAATATCCCACCTTTCCCACCGACTGGGACTCAAGGTGGCCTACACAAAGTAAAGCAACAGATGAAAGACATAAAGCTAAAAACATATAAAAGGAAACAGTTTAATTACAGTAAGAGAATTAAACCAATGTGAAAACAAATCTATTAATATGCAGGTTGTAAAAACAGCACAGCACTATTAAAAGTCCTTTTCTTAAAACAAAAGTTATTTCCCAAAGGCCCTTTGGAATGAAACAGTCTTCAGCTGCCAACAGAAGCATGAGAAGAAGGAAGCCTAGAAGGAAGCTTTCCTAGAAAGGTCCAGCATAACCAGCAGGAACACAGTCTCCCTGTCCAATTCCCAGTGTAAGTCATCCACCAAAGTGGCCTAAGCCATCTCTGCACCATAACCAGCTCTGAAACAGGATTGAACTGGATCTAGATAATCCATCCATCTACCACTCTATCTATTTTGTATACCACCCTTTATCTGAAGATCGCAGGGTGGTTCACAATGTAAAAATTCAGAAACCCTGGGAGCTGAGATGCCGCCACACGTCTAGTACCTTGCCCAGAAATTAAATATTGGAGACTGGATGATAATTATCCAATAAGGTGGGATTCAGAGAGGGCTTTTCAGTAGAGGTCTTATAACTGCCCCATTTATTTGGTACTGTATATGCATTGTTGTATGTAACTGTAAATGTTGTATGCTAGTTACTTTAGGAAACCTGGAATGCATAGTTTTAAAATATGCATATAATAGTATATTTATAATGTGCATAATATGCATAATTGTTAGTGCTTTTAGTGGAACTGATAAAAATAAAATTTAATTATTTGTGAGATCAAAGGGCAAGATGGGAATTGGAAAAAATGCATGCAGATAAGATCAACTTTGAGATTTTCAGAAAATTCCATCCCTACCAGAAAAACATCACAGTTTTCAAATAGTTCAAGAGCCTATTACATAAACACATTTGCAACCATTCTCTCATCACAATTGCAATGTTTAATTTCTTTGTCATCTATTATAGCAGGTCTCTCAAAATCATGGACTGTTGTCCTTATTTTCCTGAAGGGGAAATTTTACTTTGTCTGTAGCTGTTCAATTCCCATCCTCCTCTACCACAAGCCAGATATGTTGTTATGTTAAGCAGTTGAGCATTTCTACATGGTTTCTCTCAGCTCACTCATCCCCAGATAACACAAATGGACAGAGCTGTACATCAGTCTTAAGCACAACAAACAAGCCAAGAAAATGTCATGGCGAATTTGGAGCTTGGTAGATTGGTTTTTAATTGAGTTTATTTTAAAAGAATTAAAAACCAAAGTGTATCTCCGCCCCCCTCACACACACACACTTACACACTTCAAATGCTTACACTATACTGCTAATGCAATGGGAGCAGGTGGCTGATACGTACATAATATGGATGTGTCTACTAATACTCTAATTCAGAATCTCTTGAGGGGATTAATATCCAGACTTTTCAAAATGATATATTGTCAAAATCTAATTGGCAGCATCTCAGTTCATCTCCCCAAAGAAATTGCGTTATCTTTTTTGCCAATCTTCTTCTTTTATATTGTTTTTCCTTCCCACCTAGAAAACTTTAAAATCATTTGATGTACACACCTCTAGTTAATCAGGAACTCAAATAATATAACTTATTTTAAGGCTATAAGGTCATGCCTCAAGACTTAACTAGCTTTTTAGGGTGCCTTTATGGTACAGTACTTTAGGTTGTCTACAGATAAAGGAAATTCAGTGCTGAATGATTATTGTTGAATGGACACAACCCACCAGTCAATCTTCCATTCTCTTGACCAGCTCCCATTCATGTTAATGGGGCTAATGGAGAGAACATATTAGTGGCTTGTGTCCTTTGTTTGTGTTGCTTGTTTCTTTGTTTTTGCATGAGATTTTTGTAGTATCTGGTGACATTTTCCCCTTGATAAATGTTCAGGGTGTTATCCAATGTTAGTCATACTAACATTGTTGGTATCTGTATCTTATTCAATCTAATTAAAACAAATCTTAGTCAAGGAGTTGTAGTTTTGTAGGTGAAGTAGGAGCAAAGAAGTCCGATAATCTTTTAATATCTGCAGTACCCTACATCAAGGATTGGGAGCCTGCAGATCTCCGCTTATTGATAGACAACATCTCCCACCATCTCTTACAATTGACTATGATAGTTGGGACTGAGGGTAGTTGTAGTTCAACAACAACTGGAGGACCTAAGGTTCCCGGTCACCGTCCTATATCTTTAGGGCAGATGAAAATTGAACATCATCTTGTCATGGAAATGCAGCATTTAGGAAAACTTTACCTTGTGGTTTTTATGCCCCTACCAGCAGGTTTCTTTCCACCAGCTTTACCCCTTCAATCATGCGCCCTTCTATAGTACGCTACCCCCACAGTTCCACTTTATACCTCTCATTCTAGTTCTTTTCCATAATCCATTCTGTTCTGCAAACACAGGTGCAATTCACCAATTGATTTTCTAAACAGAAAAAAATCATTCACATGTAGCATTAACTGTGCCGCTTAGCTCAGATAGCACAGAATTGACCTTAGTTGGTAGGCACCAGCTGAGATTTCAACTTCAGAAATGACAATAATCTATTAATGGGCCACAGAGTTTGTTGTAGATGGATCTAACCTGCTCTGCCTCCAGATTTTTCTGGACTACAGATCACATATCCCATAAACCATTGGCTGTGCTGTCTGGGGCTGATGGAAGTTGGAGTTCAACAACATCTGCAGGACCATAGGTTCCCCATGAGTGCTATGCACTCATTTTGGTTTAGAAATGAAGACATCAAACAGACCAAGGCTGCCTCGCAAGCGGATTTCCTAGATTACACTCACACCCCGCAAGGCAGAACTTGGGTTTCCCCCAAAGCAGGGCAGGTTTTGTCAATTTCAGCATCCTGCTATATAAGTTTAGTTACAGTGCTTCTGTTCCACATTTCATACAGTCTTCTGGACATGTAGTACTAAAGCTTCAGTATTATGTTTAATTTACTATTGCATTAATATTTCACCTTTCCTCCAAGGAGTTCAAGGTGGTGTAAATGGTTCCCCCCCGACCATTTAATCCCCAGGGTCGGCAAGGTTTCACTCCAGCAGAGATCCCTCCATGGGCCAGATTGCGTGCATGCATTAGTATGCGCATGAGCGCGCACAGCCACGATTTCCGGCATCTGCGCAGACACGATTTTCGGTGTCTGTGCAGATGCAATTTTTGGCATCTGAGCATGCGCAGATGCAATTTCTGGCACCATGGAAGCGAGTCCCCATGCTGTGCTGCGCCAGGGGACTCACCGAGCAGGCAGCTCAGTTCGGGGGTGGCTGATCGCCTGTGGGCTGCTTGTGGCCCATGGACCTTAGGTTGCCTACCCCTGCTTTAGATCATGGCCAGGTCCTTGTTGTACCTGGTAGGAGCAGATGTGCCAACTTTTTGTTTCCTCAAGATACCTCATGGCCTTTGGGACTTAAGAGTGCTAATTACCTGTGAAATAACAGATGGCCTCTTTGATTAGCCCAGATGAGTAAAAACACAATTGCCCCTAACAAAGGATTGTGATTAGTTAGTTACACAACAATAGAAAAAACCCATAACAGCTATACTTAGAAACAAATGAAGGGTTTATTTATTTATTTATTTATCTTCATTATCTTCTTTCATCATCACACAATACCATCTTAATATTAGGACCGCAAATTGTACAGGTTCCTTTTCACTTCTTTTTAGCAAATCACTTTTTGCAATTAAAGGAATGGATTAATAATTGCTCCCCAAAGGAGCAGTAATAAAGGCTTAGTGCAGGTTTACATATAATTATTGCCTTTGTTCCAAAAGTCTTAACATAAATCATTAAACATATGTTTTAACTAATTTCTTTTTAAGTAATCTTCCTCTTAAAAGGATTTTCTTTCTTCCTCTTTTGTATGTCATTCATTTGGTGGCTCTGTGCATTTTTTTAAATTTTTTTGGGTATGCCTGATAATGACTATAGTAAAATGTGTTAACGGTGCTTCATCAAAGACTTTCCAAGGATGGGCTTTTCTGCAGGCATAAGCAAAAGAGAAATAATAAAAGAACATGCTCCTGCATTAAACTAATACAGTTGAATGCATTAGTGCAAGGTCTGAATACATTCATGAAAGGTGACATGTAACACACACACACCCCGTTCAACCCTTTCCCTGCATCCCTCATCCGTGCTTCCATGCTTGCACGGACGGTTCTAGCAGAGGGGAGTTCCACCCACTTTGGGCAGCATCTTCCTTGTGCTTTAACATAATCACATCATGCAACATCAGCTGAATAGAGAAAAATGACTGCAGACAAGGTTCCAATATCTGTTCCTGAACAAGTGATGTCCTTCTGTTTTAGAGACGGAACACAATGGTGCCATTAGAGTTGCGCTTGGGGGAAAGGTTTGCACGTCCGTAGCCCATATTTGCAGGGGAGTGGGGGGATGAAATGTTCCTGCTCCCTGAGCTGAGCTTTAGAGTGGTTGCCCAGATTGCTTCCAATCTCTCACTAAAGTCACCACTTGAAGCCACAGCTTTAATTTTCAAAGGCAAACATGGTAGTGCAAGAAGAAAATATAGAAGGGAGAATTACTGGATGCCAAGATCCAAGTCTGGGGCAAATACTCTTTGGTGAGAACCCCAGCAGAGATTTAAAGTCACAAAAGTAAACTATGCAGCAAACATTGTTGTTTGAAAAGTTTTTATTCCTTTCCAGATGCAATTTTGTCAGGCTTAGTTGTACTTTTGACATGTGTCCGTGCCTATAGAAAGAAAACAGCCAATTTGCGAATAAAAAGCAGACCTTGCTAAATGGACAAAGCAACAGGGTGGTAAGGGAGGTAGGGAATCACACAACAAGCATGGGACTAAATCCACATTGCAGTTCCACAAATCTTATTATTTAGAACTAAACCTTAACTCGCAAAGCTTTATTAAAATGGTCTTGCACACAAACACACCTCTTTACCTATTCATCCCTTGTCCAAGTATCTGAAGCTAATTTGTCATGTTGACATAGAGGGAACCAGGATTATTCAACATTGCACAGCAAGTGAATAATACTCAGTAAAAGCCAAGGACATAAGTTGGTCTGATATTTACATTTATTTGGGATTCTCCCAATTGATCTGGGGGAAAACCCACATATATTTTCAAAATGAACTACAGCATTTGAGGTACAATAACTAAAATAGAGCATACATTTATAATTTGAGAATGAATAAATTCATGGAAATTATACCTTCCCATTTTTAGTTGCAGCATCTCATTTCCTCGCGTCATATTTCTAATGGTGTACAAACTATTGTGCTATATAAAAGAGGAATTATTTATGACCAGGCCATTGACTTATGATCCCTTGTTTTTTTTAGAAGGGAATAGCTTCTTTTGACATCTAACCCTGGAGCTCAAGGTTGAGATAAATAAAGGGCATTCCCAATGTAGGGGAGGCCATAATAAACCTTTTTATGAAATGTCAGATATACACACCAGTACAATACCCTCTTCTTCTCTATATGTTGGTCACACAGCCCTCCAAGGCAGAATAAGTCATATTTTGAGTTCACTTTATTTCCCTGCCTCTTCTGGCTATATTGAGTGCATGATTATAGGAAAGGCAGTAAAGTGCTTCCATTAAAAAGAGGCTTAACCTGCAAGACAGAGGTCAGGGCACAACCTTAATCTCCATGACACAACTGTTGTATGTGTGAATTCATCTATCCATCCATCTTGCTTGCAGTCAGAGCACAGGTTGTAATCATTTCACAGGATAGTGGTGTGGGAGGTTGGAATCAGAGCTTTTCCATTCCACATGACACAAAAAGATTTAAAAGTCCACTGTTCCTGCTCCAGAAAATAGCCATGTAGTCTCTGCCATTCCCCACCCCCCCCCAACTAGGTTTGGAGATAGGATCATACAACAAAAGTTGTTTGTCTTTGTAAAGGAGATTATAAAACAGCAGAATATTGGTCTGATTTTTTTTCTGGGGTTCCTTGTTAGGTGGCGATTTGGGAGTGATTTCATTTTCTAAGGCTTCATTAGTAACTCGTGCACTGGAATGACACATAAAAGAGCTGCTTAGCATTCAAATGTCTAAAGCATAAGGCATGTCTAAAGATAAATATTTTTAAAAATAAATATTATAAAGCATTTATAAAATTGTGCAGTTAGGCAGGGGAGAGCATGCTATACAATGGTACCTTGGATCTCAAACGCCTTGGTACGCAAACTACCCAAACACTGCAAACCCGGAAGTAAGTGTTCCGGTTTGCGAACTTTTTTCGGAAGCCAAACATGCTCAGTTTTGAGTGTTGCTTTCATTTTGAGTGCCACACTTCTGTTTTAAGTATTACGCTGAGGCCTGACTGTTTTTGCTCTTTATTTTGCATTTTTTCTTTTGCAGCTCTTTTTTGTTTAGTTTTTGTGGCTGTGTGGAACCCAGTTCAGCTACTGATTGATTGATTGATCGATTGTGTGACTGCAGAACATTGTTTATTGCTTTCATTTTATGGATCAATGGTCTGGTTAGATAGTAAAATTTGTGTTAAATTGCTGTTTTAGGGGTTGTTTTTAAAAGTCTGGAACGGATTAATCTGTTTTGCATTACTTTCTATGGGAAAATGTGCCTTGGTTTTGGAACGCTTTGGTTTTGGAATGGACTTCCAGAACGGATTAAGTTTGAGAACCAAGGTACCACTGTATTGGCTACTTGTGTGTATTGGCTACTTGTGGTGCGTGATGTCATAGGCACTGGTCAATAGACACTTAGGTTGATATTCAAACATCAACAGTCCACACAGCATTGCAATGAAACAGAAAATGAAGCAACAGCTGGCTGACTGGGTGGAAGAGAATCACATTTCCCCAAAAATAAAAATTGCTGCTTGAATGCAAAATAGATGCAATTTTGCCATCTCAGGAGAGCAACTGCAGAAAGAGACATTTGTATCCCCCCACAACAGCTGAGTAATAACTACACATCCATCATGCAATAAAAAAATTGCCTATAAATGCTCTCAGTGTTCAACGTGACTGATGTTCTTTCCAAGAGTAAATAGGTGTTATGGAAAGAATAATTCAAAGAAAAACTTTTTTAAAAAATATCCATTTCAGTTACCTTGAAGAAGCAAATGTGGCTGTTCAACAGAAATCCTAGTGAGGACTGAAAGATTTATTGCAGATTTCATGATTCTATGCCACTTTATATTTATCGATTGCATTATTAGATGGCTTTCACGTTAAAGTCTCCCTTTGTGTAAACAAGTGTGTGTGGGGGGGGGGGAGCAGTGTCATGTCAGAAGGCTCCAATCTGAGCTGTGTAAGTTTATCTGAATATCACAAACAAGCCTACATGCGCACACATCCATCCTATACAGTAAAGAACCAAGGGTTCATTAATCCCAAATGGAATGTCTGTAAGGTCCTAATGTTCAGGCTCTGATGTTTCAAAATCACAAACTAGTGCATCTAATGAACTGACCTGGATCCTGTGAACATCACTGGAGGCCCTTCTTTGTGGGCCTCCATGAGATGTCTGGAGGGTGGCAACATGAGAACGGGCCTTTTCTGCAGTAACTCCCCATTTGTGGAATGCTCTCCCCAGG
Source organism: Zootoca vivipara (assembly GCF_963506605.1). Lineage (NCBI taxonomy): Eukaryota > Metazoa > Chordata > Lepidosauria > Squamata > Lacertidae > Zootoca > Zootoca vivipara. The sequence goes on along the minus strand of NC_083287.1, from coordinate 12,441,655 downwards.
GAGGCTTGCCTGGTACAGGTACCTTCATTATATAAATCTTTAGGCACCAGGTGAAAACATTCTTCTTCAATCAGGCCTTTGGCTGAGTAACATTCTATGTCCTTTTAAATGTCTTTGTTGGGAGGTGTGCATTAGTGTTTTGTTTTGTTTGTGTTTTTGTTAGTATGTATTTTGTGTTTTTATTTTGTATTTTTATGCTGTGAGCTTCCCTGAAATCTTCAGATGAAGTGCGGTGTACAAATTTAATAAATAACTACCGGTAACTAAAATGATGCAGAAGAGATAAAAGAAACAGATGACTTGCTGACCCAAGATAATTGGTTGTCTGACCAAATGACACACAGACACTTCCCTCCTCTTCAAGACAGGGTGGGCTTTTAAATTCTCCCCCATATCCCCCTCCCTTTGCTTTTGGCTGTTCTGCTCAATTTTTTGCACCCAAGAGCTATGTGTGGGGTTGGGGGTTGGGGTTTGCAGCTGAACTTTGCATGCCAGTGGATATGGTTGGCACTAGCAGTGGGTAATGCCTGGGCTTGTTCACACAAACATGTCATGAGGTTAACATGCATGGGAGGGGGAGAGTCAGATTGGGTTAACTCCCTGCATGTCACAGTTGTGTACCTGACCCTGCCAGGTGTACGTGGCAGGTACCATATAATATTCACTTCTAACTAGAGGTGGGTACATATGTCAATTTCAGTCTCTCATTCTTCGAATCTTTCCCCACATTTCCACATCAGTTTACAATTTTTTTAAAAAGTTCTCATGAGAATAAAGCAGCATTTTAGAGCAAATTTCTTTGAATATAAACAGTATTGTGTGCAATTTTGCCTAGCGTATACATGACTTGGCTGGACAACTGCGTTGCAAAAATTCAAGGAAGGGCAAATTTCAAGGGATGGTTGTGTTTTGCTTTGTGTATTATTTTAATGTGAATTAAGAAAAGCGGCCTTTAAATGTGAACTGAATTGAACTGGATTTCTGCCCCATCTTTTCATCCAACCTTTCATCCACAACAAGACAATACCAACGCAACATTTCACAACAATGCATTGCCAGTACAGCATGCTAACTACCCGCAAAACTACCCGCGGCCGGCATTGCTGCTGCGCCTATCACTATGTCTTATTTTTGGGGTATGGCTTATATTCCTTGAATGCTTAAAAATCCTGCTATGGCTTATTTTATGACTATGTCTTAAAATGGGGGGAAACAGGGTATCTTGGCCTGTGAAAACATACCAAAAGTCTGTCTTTGTATGTGTGCACTGAATTTGTTGGGTGAGCCAATCCATAAAATAGGATTTACACAGCCATAACATAGTAGTTCCTCCGCTTCCTCTAATACAAGTTAATGACTTATTTCATCTGCAGGCAATCAGCATAATATAGGCAGATCTGCTTATGAGCTTCTCAGCTTCTTCTGATAGTCCCATCAGGGGCCCTGATGAAAGGGATGAAAGGGAGAAACCTTCAGATACAGATGGGGAATCATGCTTCATCTTTCATTCTGCAAACTGCCAGACAAACAGAAACCCCCAAAGACAGGGGTGGGGGTTGCGGGAATAGAACTGCAGCCCTGCAACTCCCACTGGGAACTGGTTCAAACAGATTTACTAATGGTGAATAATTAAGAGCAAAATAAATAATCAATAATGCCCAGTACTTGTTGAGTCAATTGAGGTGGGGGATGGAATTCAATACTGTGAAGCATATTGGAAAGGATGGGAAGGAGGGTAGCAGTATCACATCAAGTCTTCCTTTTTTAACTGACTGGTCACTTTGGTGATTTTGACTGACTGGCAGCTTTTCGGGCGGGGGGGGGGAGGTTAGGAGTCTCAGACCTGCCAGAAAGAAAGCTGTGAGTAGGTCACCCGTCCTCATTTTAAAGGCCAGAGAAGGCTGCAGGCAGAGCCTTTTCATCCACACTTCCCTGCCATCCTCTTTTTGTTCCTTTTCTACTTGAGCAGTTTTCAAAGGCCCCCAAATTGAGAGTAGAAAAGGTGGGAGAGAAACTATTCCTTCCTATCTCCAGATCTAGTAGTGAATTTAAAGGGGAAATGTGCAGGAGGGGGCGGAAACACCTTCGGGTTGCAACCTGTCGGTTTTTAACCTCAACTGCAAGTTGCCTCCTCCCATCACCTCCTTTTTACAATGATGCATTTGCAGCTTTAGTTTTTTGTCATAAGGAAGAAAGAAAAACATAAAGATGGGTTTTGAAGTATAAAAGGGAATTATTTACATAAAGGAGACATTTTACATCTGCTGGGCGATACGTTATTCCTTTAAAGTGAACGTGATGAAAGGCTCCTGAACACGTTTGTCACATCTGAAGTCAGAGCGTTTTATCGCACATTGAATATATTAGATTTAATCAGAAGGAGACTTTGAATCTTGTGTCAGGTCATGGGCCCCTTATTTGCAAGGCCAGCTCTGATGCTTTGTTTATGAGCCCGAATGTGAACATAGAGCTGAAAGGGAGGTTTGAGATCAGACCATTCGGTGTGATAGGTAGCAAGTAGTGCAGAAATATTCTTGATGGCTGCAAATTTGTTTTAGGGCTCCCCACCCCTGAAATCAGAACAAATTAAAACTTGACATTATTGGGGCTTGCCTTCACTACAGACTTAAAAGGGGTAGCTGCCAATTCCCAGGAAAAACAAGGGTATGTGTGTTTAGGTCACAGTGTGGGTGCCAGACATGCCCTGCTCCAGACATACAATTCATCATGGTAGGTATACACTGGTACATTTGTAGAGCCCCTCACACCTGCTAAACACCTGGACAGTGGGGTGTGGCAAGCTGGCCCACAGGGCCTCGCAACCCCCTGTGGGATTTACAATTTGGGGCACTGTAAATATTAAGTGGGATATCATATTTTGGCAGCCAACTAAAAGGTTTGCAAGAAACCAACCAGAGAATAGAGAAAATACCCAAGAAAAGACTACTGGATAGGGTGAGCTGAGCAACCAGTGAAAACTTCATCAAGAATAAGCAGTTAACAAGCACAGAATAACTTTTTCATAGGTGTTTATGAAGCAGATGTTTATGGACACCTGGTCTGCTGAACAATGACTCATGTGCAGGATCTGATTTAACATTCCAATATGGGGAAAAACTTTGGAGATGGGGGGTGTTGATCAATTTGTAATGCAGCTAACCATGTCAAGCAGGACATACTCGTACAGTGGTACTTCTACTTATGAATAACTCTACTTACGAATGTTTCTACTTACGAATGGAGCTCCGCCCGCCATCTTGGATGTGGTTTAGATAGGATTTTTTCTACTTACGAATTTTTAGATAGGGTTGCTTCTACTTACGATTTTTTTCTCCCAATGCATTCCTATGGGATTCGACTTACAAATTTTTTCGACTTACAAATGTGCGTTCGGAACGCATTAAATTCGTAAGTAGAGGTACCACTGTATACTGAACCAAGTAATTATAAACATGCACATTACAAAGTTAGGCTGGCAAGCACATGGGCCAGGACTTTTTGGGTGGTGGCCCCACAATCTTGGAATACTGTCTCATGTTATATTAGGGAGTCCTAATCCCTGGATATTTTTATACAAGTCTTAAAAATCATGTTACCTTGGCTTACATAAACTAATAGTTGCTGTGGATCTGATTGTGTGGTCTGGTCTTGGTGGCTGTTTTGCTAGTTTTACCAATATGGGTTTGTTTTGTTAAGGTGATTAAATGTTGTTTATTGTTTTATTGTATTATAATGTGAACCACCTGGGAAAGAATTTTTATTCTAGAATTTTATTCTAGATTGTGCAGGAATTTATTAAATCAAAAAAATTCAGGACTGCCACTAGAAATAAAGGGGAGACACCCCACCAAAAAACCACAACAGTCCAATGAAGACTGTGTATGCTTAGTGTGTGAATAATGCTAATGGACTGTTACAAGGAATGGAAAACTGGGATGGACATTGAGGGTCTTAAGCAGACATTCTCCACACTGCAACATTTTGTTGCAGGTCTCAGTAATCTTTTCCATAATTCTGCTGATTTCTGTTTGTCAGAGCCTTGAATGATGTAGGAATGAGATGCTGGTTGCAAAGCTCACACAACTGAATGCTCTTGCATATATTTTTTATAGTTTTTATTAAAGACTAGCTGGCCCTGCCACGCGTTGCTGTGGCTAATCCCTGTGACTGTCACCACCCTGTGTTGATCCATGACATATCCCACCCCCTCCTCCCCCCACCGCCGGCTTTTCCCTGTGATTTTCCCCAACCTGTCCCGTCCCATGACGTATCACGCCCCCTCTTCCCACCACCCCCGGGTCATCCCTTTTTGAGATTGGAATTATGACAACTTTCCCCTGCAATATAAAGTTTTGCTGTATCAGGAAAACGTGATCTATTTTGTGGTTATTTTTAGGAGATATGTCGGGGTTTCTATTAAGCCAACCTGTAACCGGATTTTTGCACTGCTCCTGCTGCTATTAGAAGCTAAGTCATGGTTTGATTTACCATTATCTGTGTAAACCCAGATTGACAGATTTGCCCATCCTTAATCTCAGTTATAGGTTTGCAGCCGTAGAAAAGCCATGCTTATGTTGCTTTACTAGCATTTGATCAATTTTGGTGTAGCCTTGCAAGCTTTTTCTTACCTTCCACTCTGCTTTGTTTTCTTTCTTCATCCCATTCTGTATTACCTTCAAAAGTAACTTCACTTTTAATATTTTACCCAAAAAGATCCACGTCTGCTCAACTGAATGACTTCACTTATATTTATAAGCTATAAAGCCAGAGTAGGATTTGACCCAAAGGATCTTACTCAATTTATTGCATAGAGTTTTATGTAAGGTTCATGACCGTTAAGTGGTCTGTTTTTTTCAGCTGTTGGCAGAAGAGAGACTGACATTTCCAACCCAAATGTCTCATGGTTCTTATTTGTGCACAAGCCTGTTCTTGCCTCTCAGAAATCAATAAATTATCCAACTCCTATTTAAATACAATAAAAACTAGCACAACAATGTATACATTATTACGTAGTGCAATCGAGAGTAGTTATTTCTCTGAGGCGCAGTTGTCCCAGCACAGTGTCCCGAGCATGGTGGGCTCTTGCCACAGCCGCAGTGCCAGCACCTGGCACGCCTTTCCGAGGGGCCTAGACCCGCTGTTTACATCTTTGAGCCTTGCTACAAGGTGTGAGCATTCCTGCACAACAACTCCCACCGCCTCCTGCAGGTAAAAGGGAAGCAACATGGGCTTGTGTGCAAGTGTGTGTGTGTGTTTATTCCAGAAATCGGAAGCGAGAGCATCACTTTCACTCTCCATGAACTCTGTGATCCAGGGACGTTGGTTGGCCTCTAGCCCTAGTGGAATAGCTCCCCCACCCCCCACTCTTGGCTTGAGGTGACTCTATGGCTGCAGGAGGCTAGGCAGGCTCCTTGTAGCCAGCGGCGGGAAGGGAGAGCAGGTTTGAAGGGGAGCCACAGAAAGCAGGGCAACAGTGGCCAGAGGTGCACTAGTTATGGTAGCTAGCTGCATTATTACGCATAATGGTTAACTTTTCCCTTTAAAAAAAATCAACAATTTTGGGGGTGTCTGGATTTTTACTTTTTGAAATATGGCAAGCCTACGCCACGGGGTCTTCTTGAGTGTATCCTTGTTAAGTGTTTTGCCGGCTAGAATGTGGCCTTGGACCTTGCTCTTGCTTCTAAACTGCTTCGATGGAGGGCAGAGAGGTGTGTGTGTGTGTGTGTGAGCCATCTAGTCTGCTGTACAAAGGTAAATTTTATATTCATTGGTCTGCCCCACAGGCCACCCCCAGAAGGTACCCTAGAAGAAAATGGTGGCCCTCAGGCTGAAAAATGCCTCCCACCCCTGCTTTTAAAGCCAGCTTGATGTGGACAGACCACATCAGTGGTGGAATAAATCTCTTAGATGACCAAATAATAATAATAATAATAATAATAATAATAATAATAATAATAATAATATATTATTTATACCCTGCCCATCAGGCTGGGCCTCCCCAGCCAAACTGGTTGGCTCCCAACAGATTAAAAACAGAATAAAACATCAAACATTAAAAACTTCCCTAAACAGGTCTGCTTGTGGATAAATATATATGGGGTGTGTGTGTGTGTTTGTGAGAGAGAGAGAGAGAGAGAGAGAGAGAGAGAGAGAGAGAGAGAGAGAGAGAGAGAGAGAGAGAGAGAGCCCTGCCCCTTCTTTCTGTACATAAATAGGAATTCCTGCACAGGTACAGGGACTATGTTTGTACACCCCAGTACACATAGGATCTGAGTGAGGATGGATCTGATGGATTGATCAGTCTACTTCCAGTCTGTGTCAGCTTCACATGTTCATAAGCCTGTATTCGTATTGAAATACATCTAAAAGGTGGCGGGAATGATGGCAGAGGTTTCCTCCTCTGTGAAAAGGACTCAAATGGACCACTTCTGTCTGTGGACTTCCCTTTCTGCTAATGGAGGGGAAGGTCTACAACGTCTAACTGCTCCTCAGCAGACCTCCTCAGGAACTTTGGGTTGCTCTCTTAATATTTAAAAGCCCTTCTTTGAAACTATTTACCTTCAGGATATGTCACTTTATGCACAAGATCAATGGAACATAAGTAAATATTATTTGATTTAAGTGAAAACGATGTCTTTCCTCCAGGAGATATTGAACCATTTTCACATTCACAACCAGTTTTAAAATGAAATTGAGAGCGGGAAGAGAGAAGGGAGATATCCAAATGGGAGTATTCTTCATCATCGTGTGTATGAATAGCTGTAAAGTGATACCATAAGTGAATGTCTCGCCCCTTCTGCAGGCAAATGGAGCTAATAAAAGTGGCAATCCTAGGAGACTTCCATCTACAAATCAAATTTGGTCCTCCTGCTTTCATAAACTCCTGGCATTTAATCAGTGGCGGAGTGCTGTTTATTGGTTTGGCTTGTAGCGCAGATGCCTTCAAGATCATCTCTTAAATAAGCTCCAAAGGAATTATAGTGGAGGGCATTGGAATAGCTTGTAAATGCCTTGAGTTGGAAGAGAGGGAGAGATGTTCTTATGAGAAATAAAAGGTATCAAGTGCCTAAAGATTGTTAACTTTTTTTTTCAAGGGTTGGCTCTTCAGCCTGAAGTGGCAGACTCTGCAGTAAAGCTCTTTGATAGATGCTGGTGGAGGCTTTCTGGATCTTGTTGCAATGACAAAAGATGACGGCTAGCATCCAAAGACCTGCATAGGCTTACACAGATTCCAGTGAAATGTTTGACACACAAAAACACCACCACCCTGCTTTATTTAGCTGCCTCCAAACTGTTTTTCAAATTTCCCTTGGTTTCAGAAGCAGGTTTTCCCCCAATAAAAATAAGTTTAAAACCCCCGTGGCTTCATGAAACTAATGTAATGCTTCTTTGGATCCATGTGTTTTGGTGATAAGGATCTGAGCACAACAGTCACCTATAAGCTTTGTTATATATTTCTTGGGTGCCTTCTGGAACTGCTCAGAGATCATTATGAATTGGTTGGGTGCATGCCAACTACCACAATTACTGGGAGGAGTGGTGATACGAATTCTCTGTAAGAAACATCAGACAGATGGTTATGAAAACCATGCAGGGGTGGGGGATATGTGGTCTTGCAGATGTGGGCTGGGATTTTTATACCAGCATTACTGTGTGAGCAGTGCCAAAAATGTGCATGCATGAGGAGCACCCATCCCACAATAAATGGCTCCCAATCTGTATAATAAAGAGACCCAGCAGCAGAAATACTCAGTTGTCTGCTTCATTTTAATTCACATATCTTATTGTTTAAAATACTCACAGTTGGCAACCTGGTCAACCAAGTACGACACAGGGACTCTGCAGCCTATTCTGACATTTTCTGATTATGTTTCTTTTTAGCAGGCCAAAGAGGCCACATAGACCAGGATAGCTCCTTAACAAACAAAAACACAAAAGCAAACAAAAAACAAACTAACTTATTCATATCCTGTTCTTCTTCTTCATCTCCTAGACAGAATCATGAATAAACTGCAGGACAACCTGGAGCAGATGATACCATGAAGAGAAGTTTACAAGTCCTCTATTGCCAACTGCTTAGTAAGTAGACAATCATCTGAATATTTTGACTTTTCTCTGTATTTTAGGTGTACTTACTTTGGATATGGGTGATACTACTCTTGCCCCCCCTTCTCCCCCCTCTTAATTTTTATCAAAATTTCTGACCTTTATTGTATTTTTCCTTCCATTATTTGTCTCACACAACCCACCTTATCCCTTTCCTCCCCTTTCTTGGGCTAGGGGTTAAGCTGTTAAATTGTTTTCTTTTAAGGGCGAGTTAGTGGTGATAGCAAATGGATGGGCCCATGTGTCTTAGAGTTGGATCTCTGCCAATTTCTCTTATAGCAGTTGTCTGAACTACTAGGGACAACCTAGCCATGTTGCTAGATGCCTGGATGCTGCCAAATGCATGAATGCCTCTGATAACTTAACCACTTAGAGGTTTTGATGATTAAATGGTATATATAAAATAAATAAAGCTGCAGCTGCAAATTGTAAATCCCAGCACATAATTGTGTGCTGATGATCTATTTTCCCCTCGTTCTCAGTGATAAAGGGGGGGCAGTATAATGCCAGGCATAGGTGTGCGGTCCCAGCAAGGGTTGAGGTTGAGGTGGGGAGTGGTCTTTGGCACAGGCACTTACAAACAAGGTGTCATCAGGAAAAGCTGAGTCACATCCAGATCCTGGACAGAGGAGTGTCTAAGGTTCTGGCTAGAGCATTTCCTTCTGTGCTGTATAGAACTGTTGATTTAGCAGAATGGTGGCGCAGTCATTGGTTCCTGCAGCGTGGAAGTGATGGGGGCTTTATTAAGAGCATTGTCTTGAGTCTGAGAAAGATGGCAGTACGTACTACATGCTCCAGTTTGGGTCTCAGAGCTGAGAACAGCAACTTCCCCAAAAGTTGTCTTCACCTCCCTTGGAGTCTTCCTCCAAGGAAGATGGGAATGGGGCCTGAAAACACAATAGGGTGCAGGTAAATTCTACCAGATGTTATGATAGGGGAGAACAGAGACAGATGTATATTTCTTACTTTTTGTAGCAGCTGTACATCAGGTCACATTTCTAATTTTAAGGTGTCTCTTTGTTCCATGCAGAACTTGTTTTTGACCCTGAACTCTCAGTTTTATTGTTGTCATAGTAGCTGTGCTTTGCATGTTTGCAAATGAAGAATTTGTTTACCTTTAGAGCTGCTAAATAAAGTAAAATTAAAGAGGATAAATACCTGTATATATTCAAGTTTAAGCCGACTCAAATATAAGCCGAGGCACCTAATTTTACCTAAAAAAAACCTGGGAAAACTTACTGACTCGCGTATAAGCCGAGGGTGGGAAATGCAGCAGCTACTGGTAAATTTCAAAAATAAAAATAAATACCATCCTATGCCTTTCCCAGCCACTTCTCCCTCCTCGCCGCTTCTCCCTCCCCGCCGCCTCGCACAGAGCAGGCATAGGACAGGGGTTTGGAGAGTCGCAGCGCAGCGCTTCTCTGAACCCCCGGTCCTGTGCCTTTCTCCGGCGGCGCCCTCCTCACTTGAATATAAGCCGAGGGCAGCTTTTTCAGCACATTTTTGGTGCTGAAAAAGTAGGCTTATACTGTACTCGAGTATATATGGATGTACTCAGTTCCTTTAGTTTAGTAGGTTTTATCTGTTGATAAATGCTTTATATCCAAACCTTGATTCATTTCATCAAATTACTTTCCACAAGCTACATGCCATGCTATCTAATTCCATTAAAAGTTATTAGGTGTTTTAACTGCTATGGTTATTAGGAATTCTTTTGTGTTCATTTTTTACATAGTGATGGAATATTTCTATTTAGGGATTATGTATTTATGGAGCTATGGTATGGTTGAAAATTATTTTCACACGTTCATAATTCACACAGTCTGAATAGATACATAGGATGTACTCATCTGTTTGCAAGAGAGGTTGAAAATCATATCCAAAAAGAGGATTTCAAGTTAGTTTACGAGGGTCATTCCCAGCCCATTTATGAGAGTAGCACAGATTAAGATGTTTTTCTATTTATTGTTATATTCATCACCATAAGATAATTTAATAGAGTTTGAGCTAATGGAAATATTACATCTCAAGCTAGTGCTATTTCAAGCACTGGTGAATGAAGTACTTTCTATAATGCACCTAAAATTTACTTCATCTGCACATAAGTGATTAGTATATTATTACTGATTTAATTCATCTGAGCATAGCAAGCTGAGTATTACCTGTGCTGACTAGCAAAGGTTTCTTCCTTGACTTCAAATAGGACACATTCCTGGAGATGCCACGAATTGAAACTGGGACAGTCTACTTCCAAAGTAGATGCTCTACCACTGAGCTTCAGTACTTCAGATACATAGGCTACAAAAAACAAAGATGAATGAATCTTAGTCTTTGCATTCATAAGCCAGAATCTGCTTCAGCTGATGCATGCATGCAGTTGGCAGGTTAAGGCAGGGATAGCAATACAGTGCTGCAATTGTAGCACCATTTACCTGGGAGAAAGCCCCAATGAATTCAGTAGGACTCACTCTGAGTAGACATGGTAGGGGTTGCACTGGTAGGAAATAAAAAAGCAGAGATAAACAATGGATCACCCAACAGCTCCTCGTTCCTGGCAGTCCCTTTCAGCTTTCTTTGCTTTTTGGTGGGTGAGCCTGCAAAACTGTCAACCAGGTAGAAGCAGGTTGTTGTTATGTGGTGATGGATATGACGTGTATTATGCAGATGTAAGTCACAGACTGAAACATTCATTGATTTTTGCATGGCTTTTGAGAACAAACTTCTAGGTTTCTAAAAAGTATTGGAAGCAGAATATAAAAGATCTGTCAGCCCTTTCTGTCAATGTCCCTGATTGCAAGATTTGCTTTGGGCTTTTATTGTATAAGCTTTTCAAGAAAAGAAAAGAGATAAAAAATACAGCGATCCTCTCAGGGATTTCAGTGACAAAAAAAGAGTACTGATGTGTTGTCATATAAACAGTGAAAGTGTTATTAAAATACAACTTTTTCAAAAATGTGAATTTCAGAACAGGTTGAGTGAATGAACAGGCTAATTGTTTTGTACTATCTGTACAATGGAGCAGAATTGTTTCATTCTATCACTAAAGCTAGTCGGGGGCGGGGGGGGCGGGGAGAAGAATCTGTGCAGTATATTTGTTTGGAGCTATTGTAAAAGTGTTCTTTGTCCCTTACAGCAAAGAGATGATCTATATGTCTGTTTAATTCCTAATAAACTAGTTTGTTTATGCCTGCTAGGCAGACTTTCTACTTTAATGGGCTTGTTCCAAGAGCTTTCCACACACTCCAGTTACCATTCATAAAGAGTAAGAACATCTTAGACATGAATAGGGTTAGAAGGTTTTTATTCTAGAACTTTAATCCTCAAGGAATCTGGCGTAATGTTGCTCTGTGAAACTCTCTCTCTCTCTCTCTCTCTCTCTCTCTCTCTCTCTCGTAGTAAAAAATGTTTACTGGGTTTTCTAAAACTGGTTACTAGTTCACATAAAATAACGGCTATAAAGATATCACCCTAGCCCATGATCTTGGCCACATTTATAGGGAAACTGAGGCCCATTGGATCAACATGTAATGTTAAACAATGCCAGAGTCCCAGTGAAAATGCTGCAATCTAGAGTGGAGGAGAAATTTCAATGAGAAATGTAGGCTTGATCTTTCTGCTGAGTGAGAGCAAGTTTCAGGATGATGTCACAGTATTATTCCATGAAAAATTCTCATAAATTTACCACCTCCCTCCCCTCCCACTCATCTGCAGGAATACACATGGGTTCATGCGAGCATTACAATGGGCCACAATAGGACATCTCTACAGTCTTCCCGTAACCCCATCCAATATGGCTGTGCACCAGATTTGCACCAGGTCCAAGCCCCTAGCTTAAAATTGGACCTATTCACAGGGATTTGGGCATTGGCCAAGTAGGGTAAAGACACCCATGGATCGCTGTTGTTCAGGATGGGGGTGGGGCACCAGGCAGGAAGGAAAAGCAGGCAGTGTTTGGGGAAACCCCATGTAGAGGCCCAGACCAACTTGATTGTGTCTTCCTGGGAGAAGGGAGAAGCCCACAACCACTGATACTCCTTCCTGGCACTCCATCCCTCAACGGGTACCTAACACAGGATTGATGCCTGTGTGCACCAGCTGTTGAGCCATCACACCTTCAGGTTGCTCCTTTGCAAGTGGCTTCCCTGCAGAGAACCTGCTTGCAAAGGGACACCCTACAATACACCCCTCTGCTCTCAATCAGGAGACGGGAAGGAGACACATATCCCTCTACCATTCCATGTACAGTAGCCAGCTGAACTGGCAACCAAATCTTAATTCAACATTAGTGACAAGAGAGCACCTTCCACCACATGAAAGGCGATGTCACAACAGAGAGGAATGGTGGGGTGGGGCATTCAGGAGGAACAGTTAGGAGTTGCAGCTGTTGCCCCCCCCCCTGTACCTGCCACGTGAGGTAGATGCCTCACTTTGCCTAATGGTAGGGTTGCCCCTGCATCCCAGCCATGCACATTTCTAGTTTGAAGCCTACCAGTATATAGGGCGGCAGGGCTCTGTTGTAGCTATCAAATGGTAACTTAATTTTAAACCACCACCATCAAAAAATAATGCATCTATGAACTTTTATGGGCAGTTATTCTTAATCCTCAGTAAGCATGCATGGAACAGAAGCTGTACGTTGCCTTTTCAACATTTCTCTGGTAGATATACCTTCTATGCATAAATAAGAAAAATGGGGAGAGGGAAACCAATATTTCAAAATAGGTACGTTGATTAACATATTGAAACCACTACAAGGGCTTTTGTTGATAAGCTTCAATTAAAGTGAACCTGTGTCTACAGCTTTCCTTCATTTGCCACCAGACACATATTATGCTACTTTTGCTACTTTCATTAAGCGGCTGGCTTTGTAAGGAGAGATTAAAAAAAACAACACCCCTAATATGGTGATTAAGCCCTGCAGCTTGAACCATAATAATTCAATATAGATGTTTGTTGTGCATTCTTTCTCCATGGGTGGCTGAAACTGAATGTATAATAGTGAATATTTCGGGGTGGGGGTGGGGGGTGTCTTTTGAAGTGACTGTGAAATTAAGCTCCCATCCAGGTTCTTTGGAGTTAAGCAGGACTAAACAGTTGTGCAGTGTGAGGTGTTTGCGGGCAAAGCTTCGCATAGTGGGTTGGATCCAGACTTAACAGCACAAGCCTATGCATGTCTACTCAAAAGTAAGCTCCACTAAGTTTCTGTTAGACTTATTTTCAGAAAAAGTATATAGGATTGCAGCCTAGGTGAGCTGACTTAGCTCCTATTGAAATCAATGGGAAAAGCTAGTCGTGACTTACATTCCATTAATTTAAATGAGAATTAAGTTCAACTAAGTTATGTACCATTATTATTATTATTATTATTATTATTATTATTATTATTATTATTATTGAACTTATATCCTGCCTTTCCTGCCGAAGGACCCCAGGATGGCAAACACATCCTCATCAAAACAATTTAAAAATCTAAAAACAGTGAAAACGCTCAAAAACAGTTATAGTTGAAAGCATCTAAAACAGTTATAGTTAAAATATTCTTAAAACAGTGAAAACATTCTCTCATCTCTGAATCCATATGTTAGTTGCATGACGGAGGCATCACATGATTACTGAAGGGAAGAGTCACCTCACTTAGATGTCCACATTGATTGCATGCAGGTGTCTTCACTGCAGATGACTATAGTAATATGTGAATGAGTGAAGGCAGTCCCACACAGTATGTCCAACACCAGCAATGGCAGCGGTAATCATGTGATTTCCCCCTTCATACTAATAACCAATCCAGTTCAATGTCTCACTCCAATCCAGTGTTTCCCTGGCTTTAAGAAACAAAACAACATATAACCAAGGAGCCCATGATTGCACGCAGTGGAAGGGGCTGCTTAAACATTTCTCCTCTTAAAGTTTAACAATTAAGCATTACTCCTGTGAAATTGCTTTCCCCCCCCCCCGCCACCCTGTAGGTCTTTATTGTTATGAGTTTGGGGTGTTAAGCTATATGCCAGACCCTTCTAATCCCTGGAGCAAGTGTTAAAAGCTAATCAAGCCTTCTTATTCTTGGGAATAGTCAAACTAGGTTCCTGGTGATGTGGTGGGGGATTAAGGGATTCAGTGCAAGAGCCTCAACAGACAAAGCCAGTGTTTGGATTAGAGTTTAGCAGTGATGGAACCTAGATGTAAAGCAGTAAACTGGGAGAAAACAGAGAGATAGAGCAATGTTTGATATCTGTTTGAATCCAAGGCTGTGGCTATGGGAGAAACAATACCCTTTGGGGTGTTAATGCTGTTAACCTCTCCATCATGGACTCAGGTTGTATATACAGTGCTACCTCGGTTTATGAACTTAATCCGTTCTGGAAGTCCATTCTTAAACTGAAACCGTTCTTAAACCGATGCACGCTTTCCCTATTGTGGCCTCCCACCACCGGTGCCCTTCCACCATTTGGCTTCCATTCTTAGACCGAGGTGAAGTTCGCAAACCGGGACATTACTTCCAGTTTTGTGGAGTTTGTAAACCGAATAGTTCGTAAACAGGGCTGTTCTTAAACCAAGGTACCTCTGTATGTGTAAATAAACCATATATCATAAAGACACCACAGTCTCCGCTGTGCCTCATTCTCAAAGGAAACCCAAACTCTGGGTAAGCAGCTGGACCCCCTGGAATCTTGCATCACTCATGCACATTGGTGTGCAACAATAGCTTTTCTTTAAAGAGAAAAGCTGCTAGGGAGAGAACAATTATTATTATTAGCTGTTACATGGATAATGCATTTCCATAATATGAGCTGCTCACTGAATTTAGTTTTTCTTGTTGGCCAAGTAGAAAGTCACCTTAGTTTTTCTATATTTAGAATACACAATCAGAGCAGTAATAAATGTAGACCATTTGGCAACACATTTAGGCTGTTGTTTGATATATTCTTGGAGTTTTTCATATTCAAAAAGCAAAGGATGTCACTTTCTGTTTGGGAGGGAAATATAATGCTAGGCAAAAAACATCATGAGTGGTGACATCTTCACTATTTATTCTGTCTGCTTTACTTTAAATTTGAATCTGCCTCTGGGAGTGCTGCATTCCACATCCAAAGCTCCTTTGGATCTAGCTAGCTTAGAAGGAAACAATAAGGAATAAGTTATATGACTTGGTGACTCTCCACTCATAGAAAACAGCAGGTTGTTCCTCTTCCTATCTGGAAAAGTTGGTTGTTGATTTTTTTATTCCAATCAGAATTGCTTTCATATTCTTCCTATGCATGAACCAGTTCCATAGCAGAAATCCAGTTGCATTTTCAGATTTCTTTGATCATTAAAATAGTGTTTTTAAGTAATGCAGAAGGCTGCATTCCTGCGCTTAGTGACACATGCATAAGCCTTGCTGAAGTCAGTGTGATTTGCTCATACATAATTGATGGCAGAATGTAACCATTAAACTTCAGTGAAACTGGGCATGCCTCCTCTTGTCAAAAGTATACAGTTCTTAAGACACCAATTCTTTGAATTTCAAGCAGGCATGTGTAATGCAAAACAGTTTTCTATTCCTCAAAGTCAATGAGCATAATATTTGGATAATTGCACGTATGACTGACTTCAAAGCTTGTTCTTTGTAACTAGGGATGGGGATAAATTTTATTTTGTTTGAATTTGAAAGGAAAGCTACTTTATCCACACATTTTGAACGCACATGTGAACCAGCCACTCTTTCTAAATTTATACTTTCCCCAATTTGGTTCTTCAACCAAACAATGTGTTAGCATATATTAGGGGATAGAGTGCAACCCTCGCCATACATTTTTAAAACAGCATGCCAAAATCCATTATATTTCATTGTCCAGAAAGTGGGAGAAGCAACAAGAGGATCAGCCATTTTAGATCTGGTCCTAACCAATAGTGATGACCTGGTTAGTGGGGTAGAAGTGGCAGGAGCATTAGGTGGGAGTGATCATGCTCTTCTGGAGTTTATTATTCAGCAAAAAGGAGCAACCAAGCATACTAAGACTCAAATCCTAGACTTTAAGAAAGCCGACTTCTGAAAACTTAGGGAAATGCTGGGTGAGATCCCATGGACAGAAATACTAAAAGGGAAGGGAGTTCATGATGGTTGGGAGTTTGTAAAAAGCACAACTTTAGGCAATACCAATGAGACGGAAACATGGAAGGTGCCTAAAGAAGCCAGGGTGGCTATCTAAAGAACTTTTAACTGAGTTAAGATTTAAAAGGGATATGTACAAAACATGGAAAAAGGGGGAAATCACCAGAGAGGAATTTAAACAAATAGCCAGCATGTGTAGAGACAAAGTCAGAAAAGCTAAAGCACAGAATGAACTCAGGCTTGCTAGAGAGGTTAAAAGCAACAAAAAGGGCTTTTATGGGTATGTCCGTAGCAAAAGGAAGAACAAGGAAACGGTGGGGTCACTTAGAGGAGAAGATGGTGAAATGCGAACAGGGGATAGAGAAAGGGCAGATCTCCTCAACGCCTTCTTTGCCTCAGTCTTCTCCAAAAAAGAAAACAATGCCCCACCTGAAGAATATGGAGCCGATCATTCAGCAGGGGAAACACAGCCCAGAATAAGCAAGGAGATAGTACAAGAATACTTGGCTAGTTTAGATGTATTCAAGTCTCCAGGGCCAGATGAACTACATCCAAGAGTATTAAAAGAACTGGCAGAGGTGATTTCAGAACCACTGGCAATAATCTTTGAAAATTCCTGGAGAACAGGCGAACTTCCAGCAGACTGGAGGAGGTCAAATGTTGTCCTTATTTTCAAGAAGGGGAAAAGAGAGGACCCAAACAATTACCGCCCAGTCAGCCTGACATCAATACCAGGAAAGATTCTAGAGCAGATCATTAAGCAAACGGTCTGTGAGCACCTAGAAAGAAACACTGTGATCACTAAAAGTCAGCATGGGTTTCTGAAAAATAAGTCATGTCAGACTAATCTGATCTCATTTTTTGACAGAATTACAAGCCTGGTAGATGAGGGGAAAGCAAACAAGATGAATTTTAACAAGGAGAAATGTAAAGTACTACACTTGGGCAAAAAAATGAAAGGCACAAATACAGTATGGGTGACACCTGGCTTGAGAGCAGTACATGTGAAAAGGATCTAGGAGTCTTGGTAGACCACAAACTTGACATGAGTCAGCAGTGTGATGCAGCAGCTAAAAAAGCCAATGCAATTCTGGGCTGCATCAATAGGAGTATAGCATCGAGATCAAGGGAAGTAATAGCACCACTGTATTCTGCTCTGGTCAGACCTCACCTGGAGTACTGTGTCCAGTTCTGGGCACCACAGTACAAGAAGCATACAGACAAGCTGGAACGTGTCCAGAAGAGGGCAACCAAAATGGTCAAAGGCCTGGAAACGATGCCTTATGAGGAACGGCTTAGGGAGCTGGGTATGTTTAGCCTGGAGAAGAGAAGGTTAAGGGGTGATATGATAGCCATGTTCAAATATATAAAAGGATGTCATATAGAGGAGGGAGAAAGGTTGTTTTCTGCTGCTCCAGAGAAGCGGACACGGAGCAATGGATTCAAACTACAAGAAAGAAGATTCCACCTAAACATTAGGAAGAACTTCCTGAAAGTAAGAGCTGTTCGGCAGTGGAATTTGCTACCAAGGAGTGTGGTGGAATCTCCTTCTTTGGAGGTCTTTAAGCAGAGGCTTGACAGGCATATGTCAAGAATGCTTTGATGGTGTTTCCTGCTTGGCAGGGGGTTGGTGGATGGCCCTTGTGGTCTCTTCCAACTCTATGATTCTGTGATTCTAAATGTGTAAAACTGCATACAAAAATGTGTATATTTGGAGAAATTTTTAATAAAATGCTGGTGAATTTTCATGAGGACTTTTTTATAATGCAGATAGCTGGATAAAAATGTGGAGAACTGGATTTAGGTTGGGAGAAAGGAGAAACTGAAGGAAACTGAAACTGGAATATTCATTCATCCCCATTTAACACACAGAAATGCAAAGTGCTTTTGTATAGACAAACGTATACAAATGCAGACACAGAAAGGAATGGATCTGTGTGACCCACATGCACAGTAATACCACGATATTGACACAACTTCAGTCTGGCTGATGTCCTTCTCTGTACCACATGTGCTGTTTGGCTATTAAATTTATATCTCAAAGCTGCCCAGGGTGGCAATAAAGGGGGGGCAAAGATGTTATGCTGATTGCAACTTTGAACTGGTGTTATTCTATCATATTCATCCAGAATGGGATGTAACATTAAGGGTACCATACCCATGTGTGTGCAACATGAGCAGGCGAAAGGTTGCATAAATACATACAGTATAGGCAAAACTTTGCGATTTGTATTTGTTTTGCACTTCCCTGACTCTGTATTGCACCCCAAACCATCAAACCTGACTTACGGTGCAGCAAGCAGTGGCAAAACTGATTTGCTGAAATAGAATTAATGGTGGTGAATTGTATTCAATGTCACTCTAAAACCACATATACATTTGGGAAGTTTTGCAACCTAGCCAAAATATGCACAGAGGCTATTAAAAAGGGGCTGAGAGTATAGATTTGTTTTAAAACCATGTAATTAAGTTTAGCATTAAAAGCTGATTGACTCCTGCATGATGGCATTGGCTGGTCCTGTGAGCAGACAGGCAAATCCCTGCATTTGCCCACAGTTCTCAGCATGATAGTATCTTGACAGAAGGCATCTTCACTTTTATGCTCATTCTGACACGTTTATAAAAAGAGCCAAAGGAAAGCTCTTTCAAGATTAACGAGAAGGGGTAGCTTTCTTTAATGCATATCCTCCATACACTTGCAATTTGCCAATGCAGATTCCTTATGCTGGGAACCAAAGCAGTACAGTGAGTTCATCTTATGCCAGACATATTAGTACAAGTTCATCATCTATTAGAAGATTTACATATGCAGTAGCCTATTTTCATACATGGCACTAAAAGTGTATTTCAACCTCTCTCAAATTGCATGTGTGAATGCTGTCAGCTAAGAATCAGAAGTGAAGGAGAGCTATTTTAAAAATGAATGTATATTCCAGCCAATGTGATTACTGAATAATGTATGTAGGAAATGGGGGAAATAGATTTAAGCATCACTGTAAATATGCCATTAGTCACTGACATCTGTGGCACATGGCTTTTATTTAGAGTATTTATTTAGGGTGTTTGTGAACTGCCCTTTCTCTAAAGGAGCAATGGATGATACATAACAAGCACCAAAGCAAAACATATCAAATATCTATAAATGCACATCCAAGCTAAAAAATTAAATAATAAATCACTAAAACATCAAGTCATGCATTGCTGCTGTGGATTCAACCCCTCCTTATCACAGTATCAAACTGTAAAACCCTGGGTAAATAAAAATACATTCGGTTGACGTCTGAAAAGCAGCAATGTGAAAGACAGACACACCTCAGGGTGGGGGGGAGATCATTCCAAAGCGGAGGCCCCACCACATAGATCTTTCTAAACTTCCCAACTCCATGAATCCTGGCAGTGACCACAAGCAAAGCCCACCCACTTACCCACCAATCTTAAGAATTGAATTGGCTGGCACTAGAGTATGTGTTCCTTCAGATATTTGGACCCTGACTCATTTGGGGTTTATAAACTATTACCAACACCTTTAATAGAGCCAAGTAGCACACAGGTAGCCAGCACCAAGCTTTTATTGGGTATAAGAAACGGTCCATAGGAAGTGCCTCTTTTCTATAGACAAAATGTGATGTACGCAGAGGAATGAGAGCTATGTTCTATGTAATGGCTTGATGGCAGTGAAAGTGCTCTTATAAGCCTCTCCATTATCAGGAAGCATAGTAGGAGGCAGATTTCAATGCATAACTAATCAGAGATTCTGGCAACCTTCTTTCGTCCTACAATACCCATATATGTTGTCAATGCAAATGTAGCCATCCCGCATTTCTTCACCCCCTTCAGCTCATATTGACCACTCCTTCCCACCAAAAACCTCAGTTAGTATGGTGATTCAGTCAATCCACACGGAATAAGTAAATCTGCACAGGTTGCATTGATGTGCACAATTTGCTATTCCTCTAGAATTCTAACTTTTCCATGGTACCTAGTTGGAAGTTTCTCCATACAGTTCTGAACACATTTGGCCTTAAGCATGAACTGCAATTACAGGCAAAACTTTGTAGCAATCTGCTGTGACAGTTCTTAATAGATAGCTCAATAGACTTGAATCTCACTGCCACTTTCAGCCTGGAGGTCTCCCATGCTGCTAACAAGTGTTCAACTGCATTTCTCAGCCTGGAAGAATATAGGACTAAGCAGCATGATACGTGGAGTCCTTTGGAGCTATGAATCATTGCAGAAGTGCTTGAGAGAAGTTGGAAATTCACACACTCCCAAAAGTCTTCATGTCACATCTTATTTGTACTTTCAGAAAGACTTCATAGAATATTAGAAGCTGCAGGTCTCCAATAAAACTCAAGAGTTCCCCATTGCTGAGAATTCATGAACCATTATTAAGATATTGAATAATAAGAGGAAGTTAAAGAATAGCAAAATATAACCTAAAATTTCCCTTAGTTGTTGAAGTAACAATTTTTAGCTTGCAATGATCAATAAATAACTTCTATTCCCCCCTTCAGAACTACCTTGTCTCTTTTTTCTTTTGTCCTTATGAAATGGGTCATTTTGGCCACTAAAGCAGAAGCCCAGCATTTGTCAATCCATCCATTTGTTGTTGGCACCATTTGTGTTCTCTACCATATAATAATTTTGCTGCCATCAACATATATGAGATCTGTTCCTTATACTCATTCTTTTCTGAATGCAGGGTTTTTTTTCCAATGGAGAAGAGAGCTAAGGTCAGCAGAGGAATGAGTGTTCGGCTGATAACCTATCCAATGATATAAAAAAATCAAATCCCCAAAGCTCTCTACACTTTCACACACCCACCACAGGCAAATATGACCTCTGAGATCCTCAGCCTCTCCAGCAAAATAGGGATAGTGAGTTGTGAATATAGCTGAGCTTTACTGGTGTTAAGTGCCAGTGATAAATCAGTTTCAGCATACCTTTATGTCGGTTTCAGATGGGAACCAGACCATAGATTTTACCACTAAGTATCAATGATTGTATTATTGCAATCCGTCTCTCAGGCTTTAAGTGCAGAGCAACCAGTTTCAAATTTAAGATCCAAGAGGATCTTATTAAGAATGGAGATGAGACCCTTTCACTCCTTAGAACATGATTTGCAAAAGAATTCATAAAAAGTCAAGGAAAGGGGACAGGGACCCTCAAATCTGCAAACTGTTTGAGCAAAGGTTATTTGAGCTATTTGAAACCAAGAAGCTCATGATCCAGAGAGAAATTATTAGATTTTGCAGACGAGATTTCAGAGAGATTCTGAATTGTCAGTAGGTTCAGTACCGTATTTACACGGTGTATAGCCTTGACAACAAGTGATCTTTATCATTCATCGGTATTTTGTCAAATTCCATTGGTCTCTTAGCTGCTGATGAATTCTCAGATAATTATTTGCTGAAGATTTTACTTTAAAATATTCATACCATTGGGAATTTTCCTGATGGAAACATCTTTTAATGTTTTAATTCTCCATCAGCAGTCCATGGTTTGTTCAAGTCCATATATCTAAACAACTTATATTACCACCAAATCTCAAACCTTCCAACTTTTCTTTATATAATTTCATATTGACGGTGAGCCATTTGGACTGATTGGACTTTTATGTTGTTTCCAATTTATCAGCAATTCACAATCAAGGAATTTTGTTTCATTTGCTTTCTTGAAAATTCCTCTCTTCCCATAGTATTTTATGTAGTATGTAGTACGACCTTCACCAAATTCCTCTCAAATTTAGATTTGAATGTCAGTTATCCATTCTGCAGAAAGCCATTTGATACAGGTAGCAGTATAGTATAATTTTATGTTTGGAATAGATTGACACCCCACTTCACCCTGCTGCCTTTTTCATCTTATAATATTCTGATGTTAATTCCCCCCCCCCTGCTGCTTTTAATTTTTCTCGTGGATTCATCCGGCTTTATGGTTTGTTTTATGTTGTTTTCTTTCATTTGTCTTTTTTTGTGTTGCAATAATTCCATTTTAATCTCCATTTGTAAATCTCTTGGAAAGCGGAATATCAGCTCTCTAAATACAATATGATCCAATAAGTAGGTTTTCCTGAACACATTTTGCAAAACATGGTTGTAGACCTCTTGTGCCACTGTGGGGAGGAGTGATACATAGATAATATGCTGAAATAATTGAATGATTATCAGAGCTTTGGACTTGTCAAAGAACTTTAGACATTAAAAGTTAAAGCATGATTTAAAAAAACAAAACATCTCAGGTGATTTTTATCAGCTATCCTCGTAAGCATATTACAACTACTGTATACCCCACTCTTCAAAGTATAAAAAGTATATCCCCACTCTTCAGCAGCAACAGATGTATTATTAATATTTCTCTGGAAAGCAATATATTTTTGCACAGCTTGAACATTTCTCTTGTTCGTGAATTTGAACACTCCAATCATAACTCTAAAAACTGCTGTAAATCAATAGGATTCTTTTCCTCCTGTAATGAAACTTTAATAAATCAGAGGTGGTGAAGAGTCTTAAAAAAAGACTTTAAAGCTGGCGAAGTTTGATAACAGCAGTCAATCAGCTTTCCACCAATGAGCCTACTCAGCAACACAGGACGGGAAACTCTCAGAATTATCCTTCCCTTGAAAGGAATGATGTAAATAGGTGTCCATGCTGCTTGATGCAAATGTTTCATCAAAAGCCTATTTTGAAGAAAAAATGGGTGAGTCTCTGCTCTTCCTTTTTCAGTTTCTGGAGCCCACCAGCTTCCAGTAAATTGGTTTATTCCTTGGAAGAGCTTTGTCTATATTAGGGATGGGGCAGAAATTCCAGCCAAGTAATGTGTACAGAAATGCATATACTGAGGTATAATGTGCATTAAAAATGTATATATTTGTGAAAACAGCATACATTACATTAGGGGATGTGCCTTTGCAAAAGAAAAAAGAAAAAGTGTATATTAGGCAAAGTCACATATAAAATGTGAGTACATTAGGAGAAATGCACACTAACACACTAATGAATTTTTATGGTATTAAAAAACAACAACAACTTTACACCCAACAAACTGACCTGGAAATGTGGAGAACTGAATTTAAGATTGGAAAAATTAGAAACAGAAAAAAACCCAGAATTGCCAAATTCACCCATTCCTTGTCTAAATGCATTAATTGAGAATCCTGGGTGCAATTTCATGGAAATAAAATAATGAACTCACTAACACAGTGGCTCCTTGCATATGGACACAGTAAGGGTCCTGGGTATGCACAGACAGCGGGGCTCGGCTGTGGCAGTTATCTGACCCACTTATCAACAATAATGAATGGGATACACTTCCCAGAAGGGTATGTGCATGTCCTCATCTGGGATAACTCAGTTGGCAGAGCATGAGACACTTAACCTCAGGGTCATGGGTTTGAGCCCCATGTTGAGCAAAAGATTCCTGCATTGAAGGAGGTTGGACTTGATGACCCTCATGTTTCCTTCCAACTTCACAGTTCTGTGATTCTATGATTCTGTGCGTAAAACCACAGACACCTCCTAAGGCATATTCTACAAGCCATCACACATCAACCCAACTCCTGTCTACTCATCTCCAGTGACCCCGATCCTCCTCTTGGCCTTCTGCGCAGCCTATTCATACCAGGAGCAAAAATTAAGTCTACGTCCCCAGCCCTGCAGCCCCAAAGACCATGCATGAGGTGGAGGCAACTCTATTGCTGGATGGCCGCCACTGCAGGTGTCATTATCATCATTTCAGTAAATGTGTGTGTCACGCTTCAACCAAAAAGTGCAGTTTACTGAAAAGATATCAAGAGGCATGCAAACGTTTTGTGTGCAACCAGAAGACTAAGCATCAGTAAAGGAATGGGAGGGATAGCAAATATAGTAATAGTGCGGAACAATATAATAGTACATGCTTATGTACAGATCCTGCACACACACAGTGGCCTCCAGTGACCATCCTAGCTTGATTATGCAGTTGGTACATGCCCATACTGGTGGCTGTGGCATGGCAAGTCTATATCTATGCACACAGAGAGTGTGTGTCATGGGTGCAACTGGCAGAGAATGCAGTTGTTTATTTCAGTTTTATTACCTGTGTACAAGAAGGAAAGATTCTCGATTGGATCTCACTGATTTCGCGGGAACAGACTTCACGTAAATGTACTGAGAACTGCTGCTTAAAATAGTCACATTTAATTAGCCGCCTTGAATCAAGCAGCCCCACCTCTCTGTATTTAGCTGTATCAATCCAAAATCTTTTTACTACAGTCTTATTCCCCCTTGGCAGATGTTGGATGCAGATGGGCTACATATAATCTCCTTCCTCCTTCCTTGTCCCCTCTTGACTTCAAACCAATTGCAGCAATTAGTGGGTAGAAAACAGCTCAGCTCTTTGTGCTGAAGGCTACAGATGTTAGCTTTTTCCTTCCATCTGGGAAAACAAGGAGATTTTTTTTACCTTTTGTTCATAAAGGTCAAGCCCATGTTTTCAAAGATCCATTTCCATTATGGCTTCCATCACAAACAAGTAATTATTATTTTTTGCTAAAATAGTTGGTCAGCCAATCATATAATGAGAATGTTTTTCAAGCAATTACTTCGGTACTTCTGTTAAACTTGATTGCAATCAGTTTCTCAATAATCAATTCCCTAATTCTATCAGACAGCTTGGGGCGTCTTTCCATAACTGTAAGATTGGAAAACCTAGCCTTGCAAGCAGTTCTGTCTAAGTTCATATGATTGCTGCTTCCCCCTTGGCTCTATGGCTCAGTCCTCACTAAGGTGGCCAGTCTATGTGTGGGCTGTACCATTTCAAATGGCAGGTGGAACCTCACATGGTTGCATACCTAATCATGCAAAACCATTCCCTCCACAGAGCAGACTAGAAGGCTTTCATCTAGATTTTTATATGGAGGTTTTGTTTTGTTTTTAATGGAGGAATTAAATCATGTGATACAAATAAAGCAGGGAAAATGATTACATCTGCCACAACTTATTCATTGTGAAATGCCCTCAAATATTTTTGTAATCAAATATTTACAATTGTTCAGAGTCTAGCACACGGATATTTTAGCATGCCTGCCATGAATCCGCCTTTCTCTTATGAAGCAGTTTGTATGTCAGGCCTTATAGATAATACTTCCTCGAGGGCAAGTATTCATATGAACTGCGTCAGTTTTATGGCTACTTTGCCTCTCCTCCCTCTCACTTCCCCCCCTTCCATTTACGGGAAATCTTGGCAATAGTTGTTACCATAGTAACATGGCAGGATAGTTCAAATGATGGGAGGGGCGGGAAATGAAAATACTGTATGAAGAATTAACCATAAACTGATTGAGGTTGCTTTAGCCAAAATGTATCCCCCCCAAATAGCAGAGTATATTCACTGAAATTATCCATAATTATTATTGAATTGTGCCAGCAATTATTGAAGAACATTTGAGTAGATCTTTTGTGTGTGTGTCTGTGTGTATTTGGTCAATTGTATACACACACACACACACACACACACACACACACACACACATGCAACATTTCAAACAATACCTTTAATCTTATGCCTGGCGTACATGGATAAATAATTTCCAAGTCTTTGTCTCTCATCCTCAGCTGCAAATTCACACAGAACATCACAAAGTAATAGCAATAATACTTATACGAACAAATATTGCTGCTATGTTCATGCTAACACACAACAGAACGTTCTCAGTGGTGGATCCCTCATTATGGAGTGCCCTTAGTGGTAAGGTGAAGCTGTCTCCCTCATTACACACCCACCTACCCACCCACCTAACTTAATAAATGCCATCAGTTTACATCGTTGAAAGAAGACACAAGTTCCATGTCAAATTGGAGGTCCAGGATAAATTTGTCTATACCAAGAGCAAAGTGTCTCCAAGAGGAGGACATAAAGTTCTAGTCTCAGTCAAAACTGTGTTTCTCAGGGCAAGGCACTTGTGGAGTTTTCTGCCTTAGGTGCCAAATAACTTGGCCATTGTTGGATGCTATATATATTTGACTTCAAAAGAGGGGCACCATTTGTTATTCTGCCTCAGGCAGCACAATGTCCTGGTCTGGCCCTGTGTGTACATTTGTAGTAGAACACATTGTCCTCATTTGCACATAGTGCTAACCAAAAAACAAATGAGCAAAAGTGTAGGCTTCTAAAGAGGAGATAGTTGCTGCTTTGCACTAAGCGAAGCCAAGGTTTGGTTTAACATGTCTCCCAAATCTGGGCTTATGATTTAGCTCTCTCAGACAAACCCCAGGCTGTAACCCATAGGACACACCTTTGTGATGGGCTTGAGGCTTCAGATTCAGTCCCTAGTACCTCGTTTCCCTTAGACCCTGGGAAGTGGGTTTGAAATTTTCTGCCAGTCAGAACTGACAAAACTGAGCTGAGCATGAGATTCTTGATCTCAGGGTTGTGGGTTTGAGCCCCACTTTGGGTGAAAGATTCCTGCATTGCGGGGGTTGGACTAAATGATCCTTATGGTCCCTTCCAATGCTACAGTTCTGTGAGCTCAATAGATTATTTCTTCAACTCAGTATAAAGTATCTCATATCTTCATAATGATGTTGTGAATAGCTGGTGTGTGCACTGGCATCTATTTATTGGACCTGAAATAAATTTGAGTGGAGGGAATATCCTGGCAAATTCTCCTAATTCAAATAACATGCAAAGGAAACTGCATTTATATTCTACTCATGTAGCAACCACTCATTGGAAGCTTACTTTAAAGGTTGTATTACTCTATTTGATAAATGTTGCTCAGACTGTTTTTGTCCCTCTCTAGATAATGCTTTGATAAAGCCACAGTTGACTGGTTTTGATGGGCAGCTCTTCTGTATACATTGGTAATATTGGGAGAATATCACATAGCATAACAGAAACCTTGAAAAGGTCACTCTGGCAGTGAGGATATTGGTAAAGCACGAGTGGCAAATCAGCAGTTCAGCTTTAATATGGATGATGCTCCCAATGGCTCCTAACAGGCAAAGGGTTTATTTTTGCTTAGTTTTATTCTGATCAGCTTCAGTACACTGCCCTGAGGCTATTTGTAATTTGTGTTCAAATTGTGACACCTTAGAAAGAAAGAAAAGGCACCACGATTGGTAACAGAGGAGTTCCCGATGGTTTCTGCTCCTTTAATTTTGAATTACAGTATATTTGATTGCATGGCAAAATAATCTCTTTCATGAAGGTCTGGAACCAGCCCCAAGTTTAACCCCCCCCCTGTTAAATCATGTAATCATAAACTCATAGAACTGTAGCAAGGGAAGGGACTCCAACACCCTGCAATGCCGGAATCTCAACTAAAGCATCCGTAACAGGTAGCCATCCAACCTCTGCTTAAAAACCTCCAGTGAAGTAGAGCCTGCCAAAATCAGTAGGGCTCCTTTCATATGGCTGCCCCCCTAAATTTTGCCAGGGGAAGATTACCTCATACTGCAGCAGTTCCCACATTGAACTAGATGGCAGGGATAGCCAGTATGGTGCTCTCCAGATATTGTTGGGCTGCAACTCCCATCAGCCTTACCCAACATAGCCAGCAGTCAGGAATGATGGGCATTGTAGGTCCAACAACACTTGGAGGGCTCCATGGGAGCAACTTCTGTGCAAGGGCATTGTGTGTGGGGGGGGGGACCAGTATTGTGGGGTGGCCACCAGTCAACTTGCACAAGTGCTGGAGGTCCTGGTGAGTGGTCCTGGTGGAGGGTGGCAAGATAAGCAGGCACCAGGGCAGTGGACCACCGCCTGAGGATCCCATGTGCTGATGCTGGGCCCAATGTCTAGAAAGAACCTTGAGTGGGGTGGCACCTGTCTTGAAAGGTGCTGCGTGCCTACTTTGTATTATAGGTACTGTATGTGAATTAGTTGAAATGAGCACTCTCACCAGGGCTGTGGCTGAGAGGGGCAGGCAGTTTCTGAATGTTCTGCTAGCTCTTTTATTTGCCGAAATCCAAGGTGTGCAAGAAGTGTTCTACCCAATAGTTCACCAAGGAGTAATACAATTAAATACCCTATCAGGGTACATGTGTTTAGATTCTGGCTGTGATTCCCAACCCCCTTAGGCTCACAAAACTACTGACTCCTATGTTTTAATGCAAGGATTATCTGCCTCTGTTATATGTTCCAGGTACTAATGCTTGAAGCAATCTAACCTCACATAACCTAACTTGTGCATAGTTCATCAGTAGCTCTGCAGTTGGCATCATAATTGTAACAGCTTCCTAAGTATAGGGAGCATAAGACCATAAGAAGAGTCTGTTAGATCAGGCCAGTGGCCCATCTAGTCTAGCATCCTGTTTCCATTGTGACCACCAATATCCCTGTGGGAAGCCTGAGTGCAAAGACACTCTTCCTGTCTGTGGTTTCCAGCAACTGGTATTCAGAAGAATTTCTGCCCTTGACCATGGAGGCAGATCATAGCCATTGTGATTAATAGCCACTTTTAGCCTTATTTATAGCTTTAGAGCACAGGTATTCAGATGGCATCATGGGAGAGCACTGAAGGACAATTGCAGTTCTAGAAAGTCCATTTAGAGGCTGAATGAGAGATCACAAGGGGCTCCTGCTATGAAGTAAGGTGAAGCAAGCTATCGTAGGTGGGTGGCAGGGTAGTGTCATGAAAGTAGGACTTGGTGTCTGGATGGTGCAGCAATACTATTTAAATGATACCATTTGTGGGGGTGGGGATGCTATTTGGACTCAAGTTTCAAGTAGCAAAATGCATTGGGCTGTTACTGCAAGTTCTTTGCCTTTCTAGAATCTCTGAGCAGTGGAACAACATTTCTACAAAATACAATGGATATAGTTGAATTGTTTACTTTTCATAAGGTTTGAGTTAAAAACAACAACACCTAGCATAGCAGGAAAAAGAAATACTGAAAAACTAAACCCTAAAGAGACCTGAGTATGGCTGAAGGGGTTTCACTGCTAGGAAGGCACTCTGTTCTTTGTATAATCACCAGAAACCAGCAAAACAGAAAAAGAATGAATGCTTTGGACAGGGTTGGGGACTTCTTGCTATGCTAGATGGATGTAGAATAGCCAAAGTCACGTATAATGATCCTTTAGTGTGACAGAATCTAAAAATAGATGCATGTAACCAATGAGTTACCGAGCTTTGCACGTACACACCCACCTCTTATCTACTCTCTCTGTGTGCGTATATCTATATCTATCATCAAAGGAGATATCACACACACACACACACACACACACACACACACACACACACACACACACATTGTCTTTGTTCCTCCATCCCCTTGTTGAGCGTGCCAGAAAGCAACTGGCTAGGCGTGATAAAGGCACTTTAGAGTTCATCCTAATTAAAAGCTTTCATTAAACATCCTATCTTAATCAATTTTCCAGTGCAATACAAGGCTAGGCTGATTCTGGATTGTCAGTTTTGTGATTGCATGAATGCTAGCAAGAAGACAGATACATAGATTTAAATTAAAATATCCTGATTCTACCATAAACATGGTGGCATTTTGAGAGTTCTGCTTCATGGTTTCTCTTCCCCACCCCCGCTCATTTTTTACATCGTTCTTTGTGCTTATTAAACAGGGCATAGGCTTCCAAGGCTGCTGCAAATGAGCACAGGCTGACAGTATACAGCACAGTTGTCTGAACAGACCCTTGGAGGTTGAATTTAGGCAGGCATTGAGTGCAGTCCTCTCACTTTGCCACCCAGACTGCATACGGACCCCATTTTCCTTCAACATGTTTATCTGAGAGAGAGGCATGCTTTTCTTTGGTATCTCTGCAAAGATGGGAAACTATTGGAGTTAATGTACTCTTTTGACAAGTGTTCTCATTTAAATGCCTAAAATATTTGGTTGTATGTGTTTGCTCTGCTTGCATTTTTGCTTTGCGTTGTGTTTGTTTACATAAACATGAAAAAAATCAAATGGAAAAAGGAAGAAATGTGCTGTTTGCCTCTAGAAGCTTGCCTTTCCCCTTATGTATTAACTGTTCGTGTGTAAGATTTTAATAGGGGGGCACTTTCAACTAAATGGTTGCCCCTGGGCATTCTGGGCCGCTATAAAATAATGTAGAGGGCTGCACTGCTTAAATATCAAATCAAATAAACTCTTACTCATTTCAGATGTACTGTTCCACATCATCAGCATCATGTGTCACATTAATTCTGTTATTTCTCCAGTGAGTTCCGGGTACCATACAATATCCCTTGCCCCCAGTTTTCCTTAGGCTGCCACAATGCTGTGAGGAAAGGGGTTGAAGCAAGGTAATTTGACAATACAAGAACGACCTGGAGTAATTTTTTATCTGTCACCCCACAGATATCTGCAGACTTGGCAGTCACTGTAACTTCTATATTACAATGGCTGCTCTTCTGAAATTCAGACAAAAAGGAATCCCAGATCACAGAACTTGTGCTTTAATTTGATAATTCAAATTACTAAGTTGAGTTCTACACAACAACTAAGAAATGTTTGACATGGGTTCACACAAACATTCATGTGCTCTGTGAAGAGTGAGGGTGATCTTAATATGGAGTATAAGAAATATATGGTTTTTTGTACAGTACTTGCTTTCCCCCCTAGTAATTGCAAAAATAGTAGAAATCTTGGTCAGTTGGCTCAAGTGAGCCTGCAGAACAACTCACAGCACAATATAAACATTGAGAAGGCATTTTTACTTAATGCAAATCATTTCTACTACTCCTAAGCAAGCTGAATTGTGCCACCCAGAACAGATATTTACTTAAGCATCAAGCTCCTCCCCACCCTAAGAATCTTGCTGTTGTTCAGCTTTTCTGCTGAAGACTAGTTTAGAAAGTGAATTAAAAATGCAAATGGTTCTCATAACAATGACATCCACACAAGAAGTTACAGGTTATTTTCTGACGAATACTGGAGTCTAGTTTCGAAACATTGGGACACCAGCCCTCTGACAATATACCGTATATAAATGGTGACTCAGTTCATTGTATGACACCGCAGTAGACAAATTGAATCACCTTTGGTGGGAAGAAATATCCTTACATTGATTTTCTGTTGTTGTAGAAACCCAACTGTACTGTCATAGTGGTTGGCAGGGTCAAAATCTTCTCTTTTTGCGCACTCTTAAACAGTATTGTTCAAATACATAATGCTTCTGTGACTTTAAAGGCAAGCTGCCTTCCAAGTTAATAAAAAGTTTAAATGCTTAACATAGGGAATGGTACTGCTAGAAAATTGGCATGGGGCAATTTGGATGTCTGAAATGTTTAATAGGACTTCAGGAGCAATAATGTGTGTTATCTGTTGCTGATACAATGAAATAAAATAACTTTTCTTTCTCACATGAAGTTCATTTCCCCACCCATGAGAGCTCATTCTTGCCTGTTATTTCTTTCTGCAAGATCTCCTTTCCATGAAATGTTTTTCCAGACTCCTTCCTCATACAGTAACGATCTCAGACAGTGTGTTAAGGATGATTTACTTGCATGCTCTTCATTCATGTGAGGTCATGGTTAGATTGTCAGGCTTGGATCAGGAGGACTCAGGTTCAAATCCCCACTCAACCATGAAACACACTGGATGAACTGGAGCCGATCCCTCTCTTTTTCTCTCTCAGCCTAACCAACCATGTAGAATTATTGTGAGAACAAGGTGGAGGAAGAACAGAACCTTGTGTGCTGCTCAGATGTCTATGGGGAAAGACTTTCATTATTTCATACACAATGCATTCTGATGGTGCTGTGTACACATTTAGACATCAAGTGATGATATGCAGTATTGCTGAGTATGTGAGGAATCGGGTGATGTATATGCATGCACAAAAGAGTCCTTAACCAGTCAACAGTCATTGTCTAATGAGAATATGGGTGATTTAGATCAGCCCCTGTGCTGCTGATGCTATATAGGGATAGATGAAGGCAACTATGGAGAATGCAGTCCCCTCCAGACTACTGTTTTATTGCAGATGTATTCTGCAGCTTCTTCTTGACACAACAATAGTGGTGGATTTATTCTGCTTTATTTGTTGTTCTGCAGTGCTTCCCTAGTGCTAGCACATTAATGCTCTTCGCAGGGGCCACAGTGCAGGTGAGTAGAAAAAAGCAGAACATTTGTGTTAAGAGTTCAGCAAGGAATTACCGGATATGCACTTACTGGAAGTGAAGAAGTGTGACCATCCCAAAACACTTGCACGTGCAAGAGCTATCGGAAGTGAAATTGTATGTGACCACCCTAATAGCATGTCGAGCACAAATCATCATGAACGCACCACAAAATGATACCTTGAGGAGGGGACCTGAAGATAGCATAGGATTGTTAGATTCCCTACAGGGCAGAGATCCTGAATCTTTAACAAAGGATGTGAAAGGGAGAACTGGAGTAGATTCAGCTTCTCCTGCCTGCTGCAACATCACCCTTTTGGCAAGATGGCAGGCTACACTTGAGGCATGAAAGCAAAGGTGCCAAAAGGCACATTCTTCACTCATTTGGATGTTTTTACAACTGGATCTCAACATGAATTTAAGAACATCAGGAGAGCCCTGCCAGCCAGACTAAAGGCCAGTCTAATCCAGAATAATTTTTTACACAACAGATGCCCCTAGGAAACAGGACACAAAGGTAATAACCTCCTCTGTGTTGTTCACCAGTGACTCCTATTCAGATCCTAGAGGCAGCATATAGCCATCATGATGTAGTAGCCATTGGCATCTGTACTTCTGGCTATATATATTTTTAAAATGAAACTTATGGAAGTTAAACAGAAAAAGGGATTTATTTCAAGAATGGTAAACAGAAATATTTTGGGAGTTGGAAACCTTCAAAGAATCATTAAACTCACTCTATATATAATCCAGTAGATGTCACAGCTGCTCAATTGGATAGTGAGATGGTAAATGTACAGTTTAGATTTACTTCAGTCACTTACACTTAACACAGAGGTGTTCCAGCTTAGGTTTCAATAACTTGTGAGTTCTGAAACAGGCTGGTACTTTCTGTGCTATTGCCTTTCAGATTCCCCACCTTTAGAATAATCTCACACCTAAGGCTCCTCTAGTAGACTCAGTATATCAGACCTTCTAACTGGTTTGGGGTTATTCTTCTCACACTAGAAGATACATCCCATTCCTACTGAATTGGTGTTTAAGTAGAGCATCCCCCCCTACAACTCCACTTCTTCTCTCCCAAAATTCAACTTCCCAGTTCTCGTGTATCTGTCTATATACCCTTAAAACACAATAACCACTGTCTTTCAGTCAAACCCCCAGCTCAGAGACTGCCTTCTCTGGCTGTAAATATTCCCTCGGGGCGAGTTTTACACAGCTCAGAGATTATACGGTTATCCAGCTGAATGCCAAGAACCAAAACTCCTTTTCTTTTCCCTCTCAAAAGTGCTGTCTCCACACCCCTTCTGGCTAGCTGTACCCGCAGCCAATCAGAGCAAAGCTCCAGCTCAGCATCACTGGTTGAATTCCGCCTGCACCATACCACCAAACTGCTTTACCTGGCCCTTACCTCACAGCATCCTTTTCCTGCCTGAATTTGCCCAATTCCCTTTTAAAGCCATCTAAGTTGGTGGCCATCACCACAAAAACATCTACAATCACCATTTGGAAATCAAATGAATACAGTAGGTTTCTTGCTACTAGCAGCAGCAGCAGCACACACTTCATTGACAAGCATAGCTTATGCATCCTGTTTGGGATCTGTAATTATTGCTAAACCAATTACTGCATACCTGTGGAGAAAAAGCTTCATGTTCCCTCAGGCTCAAAGAAGCTGATTAACTGAAGGGCCATTGCGTCAGGGGGAGGAGCGTATATTTTGCATTTTGGAAAAGTATAAGCCTCTCCCTCAGAGCCATGTCACACATAGTGCACATATTCGCCAATGCAATATTATCTCTATGTGGCAGGGAAACGGGGTTGTGGTGGTAAATGTCAGTAGCGCTTTCCAGCCCAAAGGAATGCACATGGCAGAGAGTTAACTCCTCATTGTCAAAGGCAACACAGTCACTTCTGCAGCTCTGGAGGCCTACGCAACTAGGCAGCTATTCCAGGGTTCACCCTCTGTAGAGCAGTTGCAGCAACTGGGGACTACTCCCCTTCCATCAGTTTATGTACCGTCCCTCAACGGGCTGCTTGCACACAGCTAGAGACTACACCTGCATGGAAGCTGATTTTGCTCTTCTCACTACAAATCTCTCCTGGTTCTGGGAGACAGTGTCATAGGGGAGAGTGGGGAAACACCCGGCCCTTCACTTGCCTGGCCTGCGTCTTCTTCCTCTTCCTCCAGCTCTGAAGCTTCCCCTGCCTCTCATTCTTGCCTCCAGGCTGGTACAGGTATCCACTGCCCACCTCTCCTGAGTCAGACTCCAATCCCCTTCGCCCAGTGTACACTCATCAGCATCCTGCCAGTCCCTGATGGTGGATAGCACTGCTTAAGAAGTGTAACTCATCTTTTTGTTTTGGCTCCTGAGTGCACACAGCATCATCTCTGTACATGGATTGCATTGCAAATTGTACATGTGTGCTACTGTTCACATGTAACAAGAATTAACCTGACAGCTGGGTGGGATTAGATATGATGCTAAACTTGAATTTAAGATAATTGGAGATTTGGCTTGATTCAGGAGACTCTCTCATTAGGCGCAGTGAAGCAGTTGCCTCAAGTAGCAGGTGTTGTGTATGGTTGGGATGGCAGCAGCAGCACCCCAGCTGTTTCTTTTGGGCTCCCTGGTCATTCCACTCTGTTGGAGTATGGAGTTGTGCATGCCACACAACCTGCCCTGAACCCCTTAAAGTAGTCTGCAGCCGTCAGGTGTGGTGGGGAACACTGTCCTGCTGCCAGAGTTTTAGTAATACTACATTGCCAGTCTGGTCATCTTCTCTACATGGGAATATGGGGGTGGGTAGGTGGAGAACACCTTTGTTACAGGTAGCAAAATACCTTGGACTAATCCTGGTTCTCCAAATGAATAAAGATGGTGATGCACTTGTATACTGCTTTGGGGGAGGTGTTCAAAGCACTTTGCATCATATCATGCTCATAATAGCCCAGTAAGATTGAGTGGCATTTATTACTATATGGTGGGTGAAGGGCTGAATCTGAAACTGTGTGTCTAGGGTCATCTACCATAACATTCAGACCAAGGTGAGATTTGAAGTAGGGTCTTCCTCTCCAACTGCAATTAAGGATTAGACTTTATATATACATTATTAAAAAAAAAATCAGTGTAGCACTGGGTAGATCATCAAACCTTGTTAATTTAATCATTTTTTAAAGAAAATACCCAGCACGCTTACCTTCTGATGTCTGTCTAACAACCAGACACGTCAGAACCAATTAAAGCTCACCACACTGGTTAGTTCCTAAGCCGAAGTGTCTGGAGGTTTTTTTCTCCGGCTAGCCAGTGCATCAGATTAATCAAACCTTTCAAATCCAAGCCTGTGTAACAAAGGATCACTGTAATCTGGCCATTTAAGGTCTGGAACCCAAGTAAGTTCCTCCATATAGGGAAGGAATTCATCTCAAACTAATGACATTAGTGATCTGATTAAGAGTGTGGTTTACTGGAAAGGTGAACTTGGATTGGCTGGGAACTAATCCATGGCAGAAATCCTAAATTAGCTGTCGGACTGCTGAGCGCATTAGGATATTGTATGAACCTTTAAACTTCTCTTGCTGTTCATGCATTATTCTACATTTTAATTAATCTCATGTAAATCAGCCTTGGGGGTAGCTACACCATATTTCCTGATTTGTGTTCTTATATACATTGCATTGTCCTTATGATGATTTGCTGCAACCGCTATATTTTATGACATGCAATAAATAGGCCTTCAAGTAACATGCAACTATATGGCTCTATCCATTGGCTCTCTTACACGAATGATCATGAGGAATCTGTTTTCCAGTGGCACTCTGTGCTGCTCCTCCTTCCTGTCCATAACGTACTGTGGCTTGGATTGTACATGTTAATCCGTTGGGAGTTGGTGGGTGGATACTTCTGCCTTTGGGATACACAGTTGGGCTAAGTGACTCAGAGTGATTTCCTAAGGCCCAGGGTCACATGCAGCCCTCCAGGCCTCTTTGTGTAGGTTGGAATTCTCCCCAGGCCCAACCCTGCTCCATGCTTTCCTCGGGTGCATTTGCTTAGCTGGAACATGTTTTTGATCTATGATAATGATGCTGGCTAGCCCAGATGCAGAGATATGTGAGTGAAGGTGTGTGGAGAAAGTGCTGGCTTTTGTGTGGCTGGAAAGTACAAATGTAATTATGCTGGAAAGTGCGCTGACAGCATACAGTACAAATGGAAGAGCCACAACCATTGCTCAGCCCCACTTTTGCCACTGGCCATACCTTCTGTTGACTCTGCCCCTGCCAACAACTATGTGACCAATAACATTGTCTATGAAGCTTCCCCAACTTTTGTTTACACTGATCTGAGCTGGATAAAAATATGCCTTCCCTAAACTGCAGGATTTGTGTTGATCCTTTCCATATACAGCATCTCGGCTTAGGTGCTAGTTACAAGCTGGAATGTACAGAAATCTCCTCTCTGAAATATCACTCATCTTATTGCTTTTGATTTCCCTGAAGATGCTTACTGGCATTTCACTTGAGCAGGACTTTCCATATAAGCTTAAAATATTTCATTAGATTAAATTCATTGACAACTCCCTTTTGGCCATAGATGGCAATGATAGGTTCCTGCCTGAATTAGAAATAGGCATATATGATATGGATTTTGCCCCCAGGAATAAGTCAAGTTGAGAAATTTCACTTATTTATGAGGTGGTTATGTAGCAATTTTCCTTTTTCCATTGGTATTATCTTTCTGCAGCCAAATGCATGTACATATTGCTTTAAATACCATGGAATATGAGATATGGGCTCAGGCACATGCAAAAAGCAAGGGGGATGCATTTTTTAAATTGCAAAAATTCTGCCAAATACCATCTTTCAAACCTTTAGATTGCTGCTGTCTTTCCCCCCTTGACCATCTTAAGAGATATAAATTCTTTGTTAAAGAGAGAAAAATAATCACTTAAAAAACCCACAATAGGACTTTAGCCAGATGATTGTCATGGAACACAGCGGGAGCACATGACTGAAATTGTGTGTAATGCTTTGAATTTTTTCGCTACAAACATGCTATCCAAATGTGTGTACTTGTAGATCATAGCTGCCAAGTTTTCCCTTTTCTCGCAAGGAAGCCTATTCAGCATCAGGGAAAATCCCTTAAAAAAAGGGAGAACTTGGCAGCTATGTTGTAGATACATCCTGGAGTTGTAATTTTGCCTTTGTGAGGGCTCATTGGACACAACATCTTTATAGATGACTAACGCTGAAGCCAGCATGCTGCACATTTGACATTCATAAGTACAAAGAACAGATGAGAAATTTTCCCTATATAGCTTTGCCTCAAGCTATTTACTTCTACATTTTTGAGTGCTATTGGATTACAAAAAGCCCATTGTCAGGTGTAATTATTTCAGCAGAACTGGTCGAAAGAGCCAAACCACCAATGCTTCATCTTCTCAGGGTCCCTGGAAATGTTTTTTCTAGTAAATCCTTACCTGTGATGTGAGATAATCTTAGCTTAATTTGACCAGATTTAAAATAAAGTATCTGTGAAATGAAACTTTCTTTGAGTGAGGAATGTCAAAGGTGGGGGTGGGGGTAGACCTTAGCTGCCAAGTATCCCGTTTTTCGCAGGAAACCCCCGGATTTTAATCTGTTTCCCGCTGTTCTCCCGAATGGAGAAAAATCCTGGAAATCCCCCGGATTTTCTACCTCCCAGGGAGCTTCCATTTGGGTGCTGCTCTGCCCATGTGTGGGCACCGGAAATAGGGCAGAGCGGCACCGGAAGTCGCTTCTACGCATGCCCGGTGGCCATCTTGGTGGTGGCCGCATGGCGGCGGCCGTCACCAAGATGGCCGCCGCCATGCGGCCACCACCAAGATGACCGTCGGGCATGCATAGAAGCGACTTCCGGCCGCTCTGCCCTATTTCCAGTGCCCACACATGGTCAGAGCGGCCCCGGAAGTTGCTTCTACGCAACTTCTGGTACTGCGCCGCTGCTGTTCCCGCATTTTTCAGCGGGAGACTTGGCAGGTATGGGGTAGACTGAAGGCCAATGTATACATGATGTTAATTGTGTCTTTAAATCTAATGTTCAGGGGTTTTTCTCCAGTAAACAGTAAATAAATTGCAAATGACATCAGTTGAGCAGAATCAGATCTGGCATAGAGGGGAAATTAATTCTCTCGTGATCCTGAGGAACATTCTTACTATGCAGTTGGTGTTTGCTTTGGGGAGGGGGGGGAGTCTCCTCTTGGTGCCAGTGAGCTATTTCACCACTACTCCAGCAAATATCTGCTTCAGGGGGAGAGATTTTCCTTCCTCAGAAGAAGGAAAGGGTTAAATTCCTTCTCAATTGATTCCATTAGTTATCAGCTCCCCCACCTGATACAACCTACAGTTGAGAAAAACCTGCACATTTGAGGCAAATACTCATTCATGTCTTGACAAGGGAGATTTTGACAAGGGAGAAGTGATGATTGCATTCTTTTTAATGGCTGAAGACACCATTCTGCAAGATGCTGAATCCCACATGCTTCTGCTAAAGAATAGCCATCGCACCTACATCCTTCATGTTTATTAGGATTTCTGAATAACCAAATCCATATATTAACATTGTCCATGTAATAAAAAGCAAGTGTTTCATAGTACAAACTTTAAAAGTGGTTTTGGATTTGTTCCATTCAAGTTAACTTGGTGTGAATGAGTTCTAATGTGTAGATATGTTTGAAATACATATTTACTCAAGTCTAATGTTCCAGCGAATCCAATGCACACCTCCATTTTCAGAACTTTGAGACCAAAAAAAGTATTTGCTGGCGAATGTAAATGTGCCATCGAATCTAATGCACACCTTTATTTTTGCAACATAATTTGGCCAAAAAAGGTGAGCATTAGATTCAAGTACATACGGTAGTACTGAAGTTGCTAGTCAGTAAAGTGATTTCACTAACCCCTTACAGCAAGACTCTAAATTGCAGTAGGATAGATCTATGCTTTGGGGCCATTGAAATGAGTGGGATGTAAATTAGTCATGACTAACTGCCCAATAATTTCGTGTGACTGACTTTATTGGGATCCAATCCAGTGTAAGTGGCACTTTGTCTGTGATGTAACATACCTTAGGTATGTCATGTCACAGCTGAAGACAAAACAACAAATTTGCATTATTAATTCATCTTCTCAGTGTGCAAATAGAAGTCCTTGTTTAAGAACCACAAATTGATTTGCCAAGTCTACCTCTAAAATGAGGTGTAGTCCAGACAGAATCTTAATGGGAAATGGATAACATGGTGTGACTAGATCAATGGGACTATAGAGGAAGACAAATTGTATTTAACTTTCCTTTCCCCCAGCCAATCAACATTTCCCTCATGTTTAGCCAATAAAGAATAAAATCACATTAATAACAATTAATCAAGCATGTTGAATCCTTCACCTTACCAACCCTGCAGCATCAATGCATTAAGAAAAGAAAGATTAGGTGTAGGAAAAGCCATATCCCCAATATTTCTAAAGTGAGTTAAAGTCAAGCTTATTTTCTGCCTACAGTTGCACAGTTAACCACATTGTTTATGTAAACGAACATTTATGGAGATAGTAAATATTGGGGTAATTGCAAAACAGAGATTTTAAAAACAAACTACCAGCCTCATTCCCAGCATTGCTCAGGAGTTATAAGAAACCAAAAAAAAATCAATGCAGTTTTGGAATATTCAAAATGGTGTCTGATTGTGTCCAAACATAGACAACAAACTTCTCCTTGATCTCAAGAATAATTATACAAAGTTTGGTGATCGTATTTTAAAGAGGTGTCCAAATGCATAACAGACAACTTCCAAAATATAGAGCAGATGTCAGCCTATTTTTCTTCTGTATCAGTTTTACATGTGCCCAATCATGGGTCTGTTCTATCTTGTTATTTATGATTTTTAAAAAGCACACTGGGGGAATCAAATTTAAATTGTATGCATTTTGTACTTACCCTTCCCCTAAAATATGCTATTGTATATATTTTGTGCATTTAAAAAAAATGCACCAAAAATAGCAAAAGAAAAAACTGTAACCCAATTGATAGCTCTGTTCTGAGATCCTGATCTAGGAGCAGTGAATTAGATTGCTTTTCTTTACAATGCAGACTGAACAAAATTACCCTCCAGCTCTAGTAAATGTTAACAAAGAATCTTGTGGCAGCAAATGTATAGAAGCTGGCTTGAAATCATTTGCACTTATTACAATTTGTGGTTTCATTCAGTTACACATTCTTGCTCTTCAATTGACTTGTGGCCTTTGCTATCCCCAAGGAGTGAAAATCTGTAGCTATGAGATAAGTGGGATGATTAAAGAACTTTCAGTTTGGGAATACTGGCTGCTGCAAATTAAAATAGCACCATAAATTATAGGGTGCTCACTTCTTAAGGTTAGATGTGGTCAATCCCAAGCCCCCAGAACATCTATAATATCTGACTACACTATTACATTTTTGGGGGGATGATTCCCTCTGTTCTCATCACAGCTATTCCTCTTACCGGTATTTGGTGCAAATGATTGGAGGTAGTTCTTGTGAAAGGAGCTATATAATTGATATGTTAGTGATGAGGTAGCTAATGTTTTGGACCACAGCTCTAATAATTGCGTGGACAGGCGGAGTCCCCCAAACTCCCCGACGACCAGCTGAGCGAAATAAAGATGCATAACAACATGCTATGGGATTCAAATTGGTCACAACTTTATTAAGATTCAGATGTAGGGAGACCTTGGCTCAGGCATTGGGCATTATCCTTCCCAGTCCCCAGCCAGGGTTCTGGGAGGCTTCGGGGTTATCTTACATGTATGGGGGTTGGGGCTGGCTCTGGAGAACCTATGTTCAAGCAGAGAGAGCCCGTCCCCTGTTCACCGCCGCTGGAAGGGGGAAGTGATGACACCTATTGGCATGGTCAAGTCTTCCCCCAATACCCTGCTCTTGTTGCCGCAAAGGGGGTGAGGTCTCCGCCTCATGCCCCTCCCTCTAGGACAATCGCCAAAGAATTCCACCCAAGGCCTGACACTGCCAAAGTTGTGACGTATTGCTACAGGAAAGGTGAAACCTGCCAATGCAGGAAAATTCCTTTCCGACCCTTCAACAGGCCTTGACATAGCAGCGCCTGTGAACCTGTAGAGAAAAGGTG
The DNA here is from genome assembly GCF_963506605.1 of Zootoca vivipara. NCBI lineage: Eukaryota > Metazoa > Chordata > Lepidosauria > Squamata > Lacertidae > Zootoca > Zootoca vivipara. Next base: position 12,400,244 of record NC_083287.1, on the reverse strand, counting down.
AACTTGCAAAAGAACATGAATGAAGGGTGTGGAGGGTGGGAGAAGCTCTGGAACCGACTGGTGCTTGGAGGTAAGATTCAAATTCTCTTGTGTGAGCCGGACAGTCCCTCCCCTTACCTGGCCATCCCCTGGCAACACCTCCCCAGGCAGGATTGGACGCTGGGCTTGGGTAGGCAGAGACCCCTGGCATCCTACCTGGGAAGGTGATGCCAGCCCCAAACTACCAGGGAGTCGCCTCTGGGACCAGGGGGCTGTGCACGTCCACGCAAAAGTCGCCCCCTATTGATGTGTGGAGCGGTCATTCCTGGTAACTGACCAAACTGGCTGCCAGATCCTGAACTGCCCCACACTCCACAGGTCACTTTGACATGTGAGTAGTAAGTCACCTGTCAATCACCTCACATCATACGGCATCATGTGACTCAACTTCAAAGGAGGAATCAGGAAGAATTGTTCCTTTGCAGCCACAGCTTGAATTGAAGTACAGTCCTGATTCTTCCTTTCTAGCTACAATTCAGTGCTTTTTGTACTTGGTACCTTTTTCTGTCACCAAACAAGTACCAAATACAAGAAGTACCAAATGCTATAATTGGCTGAAGAGTTGAAAACGTACTGGAAAATAAGTATTGGGAGCCGCCTTTGTGGGGAATTCTTCTCAGATACCAGTGCAAGTGTCAAATAACTGGATGGATGAAGATGCGAAGGAACCCCAGATGACACAGCAACTGAGCAAATGAGGTTGCAGACAAACAAATCAAAAGAAAGATCCTGATGATTTCAACAGATACCCTGGAGTTGTGGGACGGCATGGAAGGGAAGCTGATAAAACAAATGATCCCGAGCCATGCTGTTCATCCTGCTGTGAATGCTCAGTGACCTTAAGGTTATCCAAACAACAGGTGATCTGGTGCTTGCATTGTATGAAATATCTGTGCTTAGTGAATCCTTGTGATTGCAGAAAGCTGCATGTAATCTTTAAAACAGCATGTCAGCCAAAGGACAGCACCACAGCTTACTCCTTCCTGTCCTTACATCCTTCTTTTGTACTCATTGGCATGCAGCCAGTATAAGAGCAGAAAGAGATAATCAGTGTAGTCGAAGAGGTAGCTGGCTGCTCTTCCCCTCCGCCCACTCTCTTCTTAAGGCAATAAATGTGACAGTGACTGCAGATCTTCTACCAAGAACTCTTTGAATGGGGCTCCTTGCAGAATTTACTCTTGACTAATGTTGCTGCCTGCCAGTGAGAATCTCTGGCTTAGGGACTTTTATGGAGACATCTGCCAAAGCTGATGTCCTGCAGGAACCTCAGTTGCTTAAACACCTTCTCTCAGTAAAAAGCTGCAAGGTGGGGTTTCCTTTCACAATAACTACTATGTGGAGATTTAAATCATAATCACTTGGAGCTGGACATGTGAATTTATGGCAGGTTCCCATCACATAAGCCGCTCTCCTAGACAGAACTGCCTCTGCATCCAGCAGGGATTTCTACAACTGCAGCAGCATTTTTTTCTAGTCCGTGTCATCACAGGACTTTCTGCAGCTGGATATTGGTGTCGTTAAAGTTCAAGAATATCTGACTTGCAACACTAATATATCTATCTCGCATGCAGTATGCAAATATATTTAAGGATGAGTTCCTTTGGCCCCCAATTCCACCAAGCTGAGGCATTTTTCACGTAAATATATGATTCAGTAAGAAATTACTAATAGTGTTGCTGGCATCTTGGTACTACAGAATGCAACACAGAGAATTAATAATAGGTGGGTAATAATAATAATAATAATAATAATAATAATAATAATAATAATTTATTATTATTTATACCCCGCCCATCTGGCTGGGTTTCCCCAGCCACTCTGGGCGGCTTCCAACAGAAAAATAAAACACAGTGATCTATTAAACATTAAAAGCCTCCCTAAACAGGGCTGCCTTCAGATGTCTTCTAAAAGTCTGGTAGTTGTTTTTCTCTTTGACATCTGATGGGAGGGCGTTCCACAGGGCGGGCGCCACTACCGAGAAGGCCCTCTGTCTAGTTCCCTGCAACTTGGCTTCTCGCAATGAGGGAACTGCCAGAAGGCCCTCGGTGCTGGACCTCAGTGTCCGGGCAGAACAATGGAGGTGGAGACGCTCCTTTATTGGATCAAGTAGCTAGAATGCAACAGGAAGACCACTTTGAAGGTCACACACTTCTCTTCAGACCAAAATCAAAGAAGAGGGGGAGGGACTTTCTCAGTCATTTATTATTTTCAGTGTCTTTGATATACAAAGAATGCTGTTTTTTCAGAGAAACTGGAGTGGATTCAGATCAACAGATTTTAACCAATGTCCATTTTATATGTGTATGAATTAGTTTGATTTGATTGTCAACACATGGCAATTGCAAACAACAACAACAACAACAACTTATGTAGCCATGCAGTCTTTAGGCAGAAGTACAATTGTGCCAATTATTGAACTGCTACTACATTTTCATAGAATTGTGCACTTTGAAGGTACCCTGAAGTTCAATTGCTGTAATCTCAACTAAAGCATCCATGGCAGATGTCCATTCAACCTCTGCTTAAAATGATTTCACCTGCAGCTGCTCAGCCTTCAAGGACTCAGAGGAGAAGGTACTGATGAGAACCAGCTGGCTTCAGCCTTCTTAAGCAGAGCTTCCAGCAGCAGTCAGATACTGGTAGCAATGCTTGCAGTTCCTGTCTCAACCTTGCTGCTTCCTATTCCTCTTGACCCTTGACCGCATGATCATTGGATTCCATGACCCCATGACCGTCTGAACACACGGATTGCTGTTTGCCCAACCCTAGGACTGGACCTGACTTCAAATGCTGACTCTGCCTCCAGGCAAGTACACCTCAGAGTAAATTCTGGTTGGCTGGCCTCTCACTCTGCACATTGTTGCTCAGCAACAAGATTATAACAGTAGGTAGCCTTCCAGGTATTGTTGGGCTACAGTTCTAATGGTCCCCGACCATTGTCAGTGATGCCTAGGACTTATGGCAATTGTAGACCAGGAACATTGTTGGCTGCCCCCAGGTTAAGACTATCAATGTATCTGCTTCTTCAATGTGCCACTTTCAAAGCACTCTGTTGAAAAACAAATTTTGTTCCTAGATGGAAAACTAAAGGTGTTAACTCTTGCACATCTGCCACAAAAGTGGCTCATTAAGATTAGGAACGCCTTAGACCAGGCATCCCCAAACTTCGGCCCTCCAGATGTTTTGGACTACAATTCCCATCATCCCTGACCACTGGTCCTGCTAGCAAGGAATCATGGGAGTTGTAGGCCAAAACAGCTGGAGGGCCGCAGTTTGGGGATGCCTGCCTTAGACATTGCCCTAATTATGCTTCTGAGAAGGGGGGTTAGCAAAGACAGTGACTTGGAAAATCTCCTAAAAGGCTGCCAGACCCTTCGTTTGAATTAGGAGCCTGTCCGTCCATGGTTTCCCTGTTGTGTGCTAAGCAGTGCAGTTCAGGTGTGCCTACGAAAGGCAGGCCAAGGTTATGTTGGAATCACTCCCTTCCTCAGAGGAAGGCAGTAAAAGAGCGGAGCAGAAGGTCAAAAGCTGCCTGTGTTCACTTTGCTCTGCCTCTTCACTTTCCCTTGCCTTGAGAAGTGGCTCTTCGGCCGCTGCCAAATTGGCCTTGGTTTTGCTGAAGCAGCAGCCACTTCCATCAAAGAACGGTGGGACTGGTTGTAATCTGTAAATTTATAAAGTGGCACTTTATAAAGGTTTGACATTGTTAGTCGTTTCTATTTCAAATCAGAGTTTGCAATTTCAATGCCCAAGAGTTTGGCTAAGGAGTATGGGAAGACTTGCTGCTCTAACTGCAGTGGGAAGAAAACAGACAGGAGAGGCTGTTGTCAGGATGGGATGGGAGGGGGGATCTGTGCCATGATAACCTACTTTCTGCACCCATAAAATATTAAATTTGTGACTCTCATACATAACAACATGCAAACAAAATTTAATTACTCTGTTGCATTAGTTCTGTGCTTCTAAAGATCACTCAGAGGGACAAAAATCTATGCAGGGTCATGAATCCTTGCCCTCAAACTACAGCAAAAAGTACTTTGCAACCCTAGAGTCATGAGGAATTGCCACACATTTTCAAGCATATCCTCACAACCACAGGGTCTAGAAACTTGGTTTTGTTTTGTTGTGTGTTTTTTAAAGCATGAGTGGGGGGATTCTTAGGAAGCTGAATTATACACCCACTACCACAGCCTGCATTTTTCTGCAGTTGTGCAGAATCACAATACATAGGCAGCTCCAATTATTACCATGAAAAGTTTAGACAAGAGTTCATTTCCAGCCATTAAACAATGCAGGAAGTCCCATTCTACAGATGATCACTCTGATTTGAATGCTCTCTCCCTTTGTCTCCTCCTCCACTCCCTTCCAGATTTCTTTCCAGTGCTGCTCACTGTACTGGCTCCACTCTATTCCACTCTCTTTTGCCTCTTGCCCTCAAAGTAATGGTTTGAGAGAGGTTTTAGCCTAAGGAGGAGAGTCCTGCTCAGCCCAAGCCGTGAACCCCACCATAGCCCTTGCAGCTTTCCCCCCTTCCCACTACCACCACAAGGCTTCCCAAACTCTCTTAGGGCAGGAGGTAGGGGGAAACAGTGGTGGCAAGAATTCTCTAAAGCAGAAATGGGGGATATGTGGTTCTTCAGACCTTCTTGGTTGGGCAGGATGGGAGTTGTGAACCATTTGCCATGCTGCTCTGGGATTGATGGCAGTTGGTGTGCAGCTATATCTAGAGGGCCAGGGTTTCCCTAGCCCTGCTCCAAAGGATAACCATTTGTCCTAGGTATGTTCATCTAGAACTTTGTTTGTTTGTTTTATGGCCTGCCCTTCATTACTACCAGTACCACTGTGGGATATATAACACAGGGATGTAAGAAGGCAACGTTTTCTGTTCTGCCCTGTATTCATCACAAGCAGCACTGTTTCCATTCCACTGTTCATCTTATGTTGTTCGTTTCACTGTCCACTTTGTCAAAATCACATAACTTCTGTAAATTAATTAATTACATATATACTCCCCAAATTACATTATTTTGCCCCATTCATTTCATTGCAAAAGAAATGCAATGCAAAGTGGGGCAGGGGGGCATAGCACTTGGAAGCTAACAGCAGCAGCAACTACTCGATCGTATTCACTGGATTGTTTTCCATTCCAGACATGGAATGAATGGGCTTTGGCATTTTCTGCTCCCATTTTGTTGGAATTCTCCAACATCTCTAGTACTAGATAAATAATTTAATAAAATAAAATATTTAAACTAAAAATAAGAATTCTTAAAACACCAGCAGACACAAATAACCACAGCTAAACAGAGGGGACGATTAAACAAGTTTTAATATTCTCTGTAATTTATTGGGGCCATGCTCTGTTTTTATTGTGGAAGGTTTTTTTTTGTTACTTTACAAATAAAGCTGGTATGAAGACTCTTGTTAAAGAGGATAATTGTCATATCTTTAGGATTGATAAAATGTGTTAATCAGTTCAACCCGTATGTAACAATACATAGATATGTTTTGATTAGTGCCACTTGAGAATTTTAAAGTCTGCTTCTCCTGTAGAAGCTAATTATAATTTAAGGCACAGTAGCTTTAATTAAATTGTCAGCACAGTGACAGTGGCATTCGGAAGATAATTGCACGGTCATTTCTTTTTAATGATGTCCATGTTTCATAATTGGGGTAATTTTGAATTTATGAGGATTACAGGAACCATATGCCACAAAGTATTTCTTGCACATTTCTGTTTGAGAGGGGGAGGAAACACTAGAAAACAAGATATATTGTGTGCCAATGACCCGTGAACCTTTCCTGTTGAATCCCCATTTTACAACTCCTTTAAATGATGTGCTCAAGTGTGAAAGTACATAACCTTGCTAATTGTCAAAAACAAAGATTTCTAGCTTCTTGAACCATTATAAACATTTGTAGTTCTTTGGGGTCCCTACATTGCAAGGATGGAGAACTTGTGACCCTTGGGATGTCATTGGACTACAGCTCATCTCCCTGACCATTCGCCATTGCTGGCTGGGGCTGATGGGAGTTTAACCATATCTGTAGGGCACCAGGTTAAAGGGTGCTGTTGCAAACCACTGTTTAATGTACTAACATAAGAACATATGAAGACCAATTCTGGATCAGGCCAAAGACCCACCTAATCTTGCATTCTGTTCTCACAGTGGCCAGACAGTTGTTGATGGGAAGCCCACAAGTGAATATTGAGTGCAACCACATTCTCCCCTCTTGGGCTAGTACTAAAGACTTTGACAGCAACCTGGCCAAAGTTAGCTGCTTTTAGGCCACCTGCTGATTTAAATGGGAGAGAATGGTGCACTGAAAACAATGGGACTTGGAAATGTGATGAGGCTATTTGAGCGATCTGCGTGAAACGTTTTTGCCCTGTCAAATGTTAGGGATAATCCCCCCACCCCCCGCATTCTGCCTACATTTCTACCGCTTAAGAGTTTCCATACACTTTCAGCAACTGCAGATTGTTCAATAATAGAGTATCACCCTACTTTTAAATCTCTCATTATTTATATTGATAGCTGAATGAGAAGACAGGGGCTGCCAGCTGTACACTGCAGGCTGACGCAATCTGTCGTATTCCCTGTAGCCCACACCTTGCAAAATGAAGGATGGACTTGCTCTGCTCAACCACAACCTCATCCTTCACCATATAATAACAATGTCATTTGTTCCACATGCTGTCAGGAGGGCGAACACACCTGGTCTCATCTGCTATCACATTTTAATTGTGTCCATTTCAAATCTGAAGGACTGCTGGTCTCAGTCCCTGAAGCATTAAATTATAGTCCTTTAAGGACTAGTGTTGTATAGTGAACATCAGTTATGAACATCCCCTATTCAGATCTCACCTCACTCATTAATTCAGTAGGTGGCCTTAGGGCTTAACTTTCAATAGAAACCGATCAGCTTCCCTCCCACCCCCACCCCCATTCCAAACCTATGAAATGACTAGAGTAGGGATATAGATATATTTGAATGGGTTATGCTTTTAAAAATAGGACAACATCTATATCACTGTAAAGCAGGGGAAGCCATCGTGGAGCCCTCTAGATCAGGCACCCCCAAACTTGGCTCTCTAGACATTTTGGGACTACAATTTCCATCATCCCTGACCACTTATCCTGTTAGCTAGGGATGGTGGGAGTTGTAGTCACAAAACATCTGGAGGGCCGAGTTTGGGGATGCTTGCTCTAGATGTTGCTGGATTGCAGTGCCCATCTTTGTTCCATGGTCATGCTAGAAAGGGCTAATAGGAGTTGCAGATGAGCCACATCCATTGGGCACCAGCTTGGCTTTTCCTGTCCCAAAGGGTTTACAGTATTTTTATATTCAGGTACTGAATTCTTTTCATTCACTGGCTGAACAATGGAGAGAAATGAAAGTGACTGGCTCCAATTCTCTGACTAGGCAGAGTGCCCAACTAGACAAAGAAAAAGCGGTTTCCTTCTTATGACCTAACAAGCATAGGAGTAATTTCTGTGTTAGGAAGTCCAGCCTGTAGAGGCTTGGAAGAAAACAATGCTGAATACCTTTAAGAATCTGCTTTTGTTTCTCCTTTTGCATCCTGAATGTATTAAAATGCAAAGTGTGGTTGGGGTTTTGGTTTGTTTGTTTGCTTGCATTGTTTTGTTTTCACCAATTGCACTCTGGCCACTTTGGTTTCTTGTAACACTGTGAAGAATTGTGTGTGTGTGTGTGTGTGTGTGTGTGTGTGTGTGTGTGTAATAGAAATTGTGGACAAAATGATTTCATAATTAAAATTATCAGAATTTATTATTATTTATTGAATTCCAAACTGCCCTATACCTGGGCGTCTCGGGCTATATTTATGCACACAAATATATATATGTACACATATCTGTGTATGTGTGCATGTTACCAGTAAGAATTCCTCTCTCAGTATATACACACACTAATATAGGTGTTCTGTCTGTGCATGCAGACATGAGAGATTGCTCATGAAATAATCCAAATGAGCAAATAGGCCACATTACAACACAAAGTTAGGTGTGCTTAGCTCAGTGGAAGAGCATCTGCATTGCATGCAGAAGGTGCCAGATTCACCCTCCAGCATCTTCAAGTAGGGCTGGGAGGGACTCCTGCCTAAAACCCTGGAGATCTGCTGCCTATCAGTGTACTCAATTTTGAGTTAGATGAGCTGTTGATCTGACTCGGTATAAGGCAGCTTCCTTTGTTCCTATGTTTAAATCCATCAGAATCAGAGGGCTTAAGCTTTCTTAACTCAGGCTGCAGTCCTGTGCTTCCATGTATGCCCCATTGAAGCCAGTGGGACGTACCTCCATGCAAACATGCACAGGATTGCATCTCAGTGTTGGGTTATGGCCTTTATGATTCACTTAGGCACACTCACATTTCCTTTAATTTCAGGGTTGGCATGTAACGTGCATGCACAAATATTAGTCCAAGAGAGACATAATGCGCACTGCCGCATCAAGGAATGACTTCTACATATGAAAGGGTCGTTGCAGGTCAGACATCACAGGTGTGTGCTTCGGCCACCTCTCAGACACAATACTTTCCACATCAGGCTAAAATACTCAAACTCATGGAAACAATTTCTGACTTGGCACAACCAAGCTTCCTGATAGTGATTTGTATGAGGTGAGCACAACAATTCTTTTTTAAAAAAGCAAAAAACACCTAACTGTATTCAACAGAGGGAGTTCACCTTGATGAGAAATCAAGGATTGAGGACCGAGTGATGTGTAGGCATGTTTGTACACTGGCCCAAAGTCAACTGACAGCATCTGCTTTGTACGTCTGTGTGTGCAGCCATGCGAGGAGAGGGAGAGAGAGAGACTGAGACTGTTCTGAAATAACCCAGATGATCAAAGAATTTGGCTACATTCCAGCACAAATCTAAGTGTGCTTTGGGGGAGGGCTGTAGCTTCATGGTAGAGCATCTGCTTTGCACACAGAAGGTCTCAGGTTCAATCCCCAGCATCTCCAAGAAGTGCTGAAAGAGAACCTTGTCTGAAATCCTGGATAACTAGTGCCAGTCTGTGTAGAGCTGGATGGGTCAATGTTCTGACTTGGTATAAGACAGTTTCCTATGTTCCTTAATCATGTGAATTCTTGCCTACTTCAATTGTTTTACACACCATGTTAACAAGAGTGAAGCATTGAGCGAAGGATGGGTTGCAGTTATTGCAGACAGATCCGTTCCCTGAACTCATAATTAGGAAAATAACCCGGGCTTTGCAGTTTCAATCATGGAAGCAGAGTTTTTCAGAAAGAGGATCCATTTGTGGACCTCCCTGAAGAAAACCCATGTGCATTGAACTGACGGCAGAGCTAATTTCCCGAGCCCTTTAAAAGCCATCCAAAGTGCTGAGGCCCATCAGCCAATAATGCCTTAATTGGCCTTTTCACAAGCTTGAACATTCTGTAACTGCCAACTGAGATTTACTCCAGGAAAGATTTGACCTCTTCCCCTCCCAGCACATCATATGAAATGTTGAAGGATCTTATAAATTACCTCCAGTCAGAAACTGATTTGCTAATCAGTGTAAGGAAGAGGCAGCATCAAAGTCATCAGTGTACCCCCCCCCTTTTGTTTTATTTCAGGAAGCGGGGTTCTTTTTCTCAATTATGCTCAACGGATTTACATACTCTTAGAACCAATTTACATATTTTTCTCAGGATGAGGTGGCAACCGTTTGGAATGGGTGGGACGTGAAGCTCCTCCATGTGAAAACGGCAAACCAAAAATCTGTAGTAGACTCATGAATCTGGAACTTTTCTCTTTGATTTGCTATTGCATGCAAGCAATTTTTTTATATAATGTGGAGAAACATTCAAAAATACAAGCACGCACACACACTTTTACATTTTGAAGTGGAACAGTCAATAATTCTGCCAAGCTAGATGTGCCATTGCAGATGCATGACTTTATCTCTCTTATCTTTCAAGCCCCCCCCCAGCTAAAAATAGCTGTGAGGGGATTTGGATTGGGACCATGGCATAGAGCAGAGGAGGCTTAACCTTGTGCACGTATGTTTTCACCTCCTTGGCTAATATAACAGATAAGAAGGGAGAAATTTGTTTCAGTTCACATTTAAATGTTAATCACTAATTCACACATTTCAGTGCAGCTCTCCAACCAAGTAATGGATGTAAAGCTGCATATGCTAGGGTAAAGTGTGCATAAAATGAATATATTGGTGAAAATAACATTAAAAATGCATTATATTGGGGAAATTGCATAGAAAAAAATATATTATTTGGAAATCGTCACACTAAAATATGGATGAATTATCACAAACAGAGTTGTAAATGTGGAGAACCGAATTTAAGACTGGAAAAATGAGAAACAGAGAAACCAAAATTGACAATTGACTTGCCCACCCCTTACAGCATGTCCAGGGGGCAGCATGAAAAGGGGCTGCAGGGGCTCCTCCCCACACATACAGTACCTTGTGCTCATGACCCAACTCCCCCCCCCCCAATAGCTGCTTTTGACAACAAACACATTATAGAAACATTCATAGGTCTCTGATATATCTAGTTTGGTCCTCGGTCTGCTCTGTTCTGCATAATATGTAAATTAGCTTTCTGGTGGGGTCAGTCAGTTTTCTTTATTTACAGAAAGATTTAGAAAGAATTACTCCAAGGAAATATTCATTTGTAGGTAGCATAAGAGATCTGTTTGAACCATTTTTAACAGCTCCTCTAGGTTTGAATTAAGGAAATTTGTTAAGCCAGCTTGAAGGAAAACAGCAAAGCACTAGTCTGTCAGTTTTTGAGCTGATAAAAGATTAACCTCTTTGCTATGATCTATTTATAATATATCCAGCAGAAGGTTCTTCACAATTTGATCTGTTATAAAGTTGCCTTTATCCTCAGCGAATTATGAGATAAATGGAAAGAACACACTCTTTGTTAAGGGGGTTTTCAAATTACTTTTTATGTCAAGGCAAATGAATGGCCCAAGATTAAAAGTAATGGTGTGAATATGCATACGAGTGAGAATTACTTCAAGAGAATATTAAAGGAGATCAGAACAACTGGGAATGAAAACATCCATGAAATCCAGCACTTCCCACCAGTGTCCTGACTTTCATTTAGTGGAATTAATTGTACTAGCTGCTTCACTAGTACATACCCTAATTAAAGATGTAGACAAATTAAAAGGTCCATCAACTTTCATCTTTCCATTTAGAAACTGCATTACTTAAAGGCAGGAAGTGGAAGGCCCCAGAAAATGTCCAAGGTCTATAATTTGGGCATTGACATACAGCCAAATTTCCATATTCCTTCCTATAATTTGGTCATTGTTTGTTATTTGTTTGGTCATTTGCTTGTTAGGGTACGAGGAGAGAAGGTTGTGCTGTGGTCGGAAACAGGGCAGGCCCTACTATTGGGCAGAGTGAGAAAGCTGCCCCAGACGTTTATTTAGGTTGACAAGAAAGGGCAACAAATTTATTTCTATTCATTATTGCATTTTTAATCCATGGAAGGGGTGCTTGTGAGATGTTCTGGCTCAGGGGCCAAAAGGACTTAGGCCTTGGGTATTATGTACCTTAATCTGGGAAGCAGAAGCACCCTTTGCTATTCCACCTCAATCAGCAAAGTTTCTTGAGCCAGTCCTGATTGGCCTTATGTTAAATGATGTACCATTTTCATACCAGTTACAGGTTCTCGCCTTGGCCAGGTATTTCCATGTGTCTGGTTATAAATATGTGATCAAGTGGTGCAGGAACTCTTTGCTAAGCACCAGCATGAACCCTGGTTACCAGTGATTCTCATGGCTGATCAAAGTCACCCAAGAGTGTGATAGTCATGGTGGTTCAAGAACATCCGCTTTAAATACTGTGCAATTACTAAACCAAGCCGTGACAGAAAACTCCAGTCAATTTCAGCACTGTGCATATGCACCTCATACATTTCCTAAAGAAGGGGATGCTACCAAAATGGGCCCAAATGCCAGTCCAGATGGTTTAACAAATGGCAGATTGGAAACATAATGTACATGGGGAGCAAGTTGTATAAACAGAAGTTAAATTTCTCCAAGAATAAGGAATCAACATTTTAAATGCCTTCAGTAGCAGTATGCTAATTTTAAACCTCAGCTAGCAGAAAGAACATTGGCTTCAGTAAAGATGAAAAATGCCAAGTTAAGTTAAAAGCAAAATCAAGTTTGAATTAGTTTCCAAGTACTTAATGTATTATGAATCTGTATTTTAAAAAAGGAGTGTTGGGGGTGGGAGGAAATTAAATAAAACCCATCTTAGACATGATACAACTATAGGCTTTGCTTCTGAACTGGAAGTGAGACAGAGAAACATACTATCAAAAACACGCAACACTTTTATTTCTGGTCTTTGTTGACCAGCCATATTGCTTAGTCATAACTTGCTAACTCTTCCAAGTGTTAGCCAAGCTACAGATATGTTATGACTCTTGTTATGTTATGAATCATTCAGTTACTCTGCATGCACAAATGTGTGTGGAAACATAAAGCATGAAAAAAAGGGAAAGAGCACAGAAGTTGCCAGACAGGGCTGGCTCAGATATCTCTGTTCTATATGTTGTAGTAAAACAAAGATCAGGGAGAAGCTGAGCTATTTAGTGCTATGCAAAATCTGCCCTCCAGTTTCAGCCATATGTCCCCCGAGTTTGGATAGGGTAATTTATGGAGAGTTACTTAGTAACCAGGTCTTGTACTGGCAATGTACTCTAGCCCCCGACACCCTCCCCCGGCAACTGGTGTGTGTTATTTTCTTTTGGTGTGTGTTATTTTTTTTGCTCTGTATACTTTCTTCAATATTCAAAAGGAACCTTATTTTCACACAGTTGCATCCCTTCTGCAAGATATCTTTATTTGCACATCTATGCAAAGAACTGCCAAGGTGTCTCTCCCCCACCCCCCTTCTATCTCTCAGAGCTCTTGGTATGAACATAGGAGTCTGAAGTACAAATCCTTGTTTACCCATCCAGGTAAATGGGTGGCTCTGGGGAGCCAACATCTCTTTGCTTGTTTGTCAAATCTTCCTCGCACAGTTGCTGTGAGGATAAAATGAGATATATTGTAACCTGCTCTGAACACCTGGGATAGATCGGGGAAAAGTCTGAATAGCTGATTGGGATTGGCAACTACTCTCCCCAAACTATAGTCTGCCCTCTGAAAACATTGTCGTGTTCTGCAGCTCTCCAATATATCATTGTCATTTACCTATACTGTATGCATTTTCTCTTCCGTGTTAGAGTTCTAGGCAGACCTTTAATTAGATGAGTTTGGAGTAATGCTGTTAACTAACCCACTGCACTGAGTCTGCTTTCCCCTTAAGGGCCTGGGGAAAGATAGGGTTTCCCATAAAAATTATCCAAAGTGTGTCCCAAATGCATTTTATCTGTTGTCACTCCTGCAAGTGTTGCATCACATTGATCCGTAAGAGACTTTCAGCACCAGAGGTGGGCATGGGGAAGATCAATTTGCTGCTCTTTAGACATCCTACTAGAGGCACACTCCCTAAGTACCCCACTGGAGTTGAGTAGCAGAGGAATTTGCAAATTCAAAACAACTTTGGTATTTAAAAAAAAAAAACCAAAAATCTTTTTAAAAAAAATATCTGAAGGAGGCAAATATGTCTTCATTAGGCATTAAATCAAAGTCCACATATATGCCTGAGAGCCTCATGCAGCCATTTCTCTTGCCTTAAAGGTGTCATCATCTTGGGTACCATGGCAGTGCAAAGGCTTTCTTTGGTGCCCCTGGGGTAAACCACAATCCCCAGATCCCCAGCTTCTATTAAAAAACTATTTCTAGCAACTTTTGGAACCTGACATATGAGGCAGACACAATTCTTCTCATTCTTTGGGGGAAATTGGCCTGCTCCATTCTTCCGGTGTTTTACCCTGGAATGTGCGAGAGCAGAAGAGATGTTGGTGTGCTCTGTGTGTGAGAGAAAGGGAAGGGGGTATGTATGTATTGTGTGGTCTGTTTGTGTCCTGAGGCCATGGCCCATCATCATCATTTCATTGGCTGCATCTGGATATGGATGTCATATAGGCAACAGTACCAGCATAGTCTTTGAGTGGTGGTATGTGCAGGAGGAGGCAGCATGGAAAAGGCTGGCACCATAGACCTGACCTCCTGGCAAGCAGCATTGCTGCTCCATTCTTGAACGGTGTGAGGAGAAAGCAGGGTAGGCACATCTGGTGTTTTCACCAGTGCTCCTGCACTGCCCCAACCTTGTTGTATAGTTGTTTTGTATCTTTTAATTGTATAGTTGTATGTTTTGCATAGTTGTATAGTTTTGTTTCTTTTTTCTTTTTGAATAGTAAGAAATAAACAACTATCTGACATTTAGAAGACATCTGAAGGCAGCCCTGTTTAGGGAAGTTTTTAATGACTGGTGTTTTAATGTAATTTTAATCTTTTGTTGGAAGCTGCCCAGAGTGACTAGGGAAACCCAGCCAGATGGGCAGGGTATAAATAATAAATTATTATTATTATTATTATTATTATTATTATTATTATTATTTTATTTATTAATTGCAGTAAGTGATGGTGATGCCAGTGCCACGAGACTAGATCCACGGCATTGTATGTGGCCTAGTTTCCAAGGACACTGAGGGAGGGAGTCTGCATTTTTCCACCCCTTCTGATATTTTCTCCTTCCCTTCCTCCCCAGGGTGAGCATGTACTGGATACAGCAGTCCTGCTACCAGCATTACAGTGGCGTGTCTCCTGCCCTAGTGTAATTTGGGCATAGGATTGCTCTGTCCCAGTAGTGTAAACCTTTCCATTAACTCTTACTTATTAGAGATGAAATAAGATGTGGTTCTCTTACCGTTTCATTCCACTCCCATTAGCTTTAGAAGGCCCACTCCTTGGTCTTCTGAATTCCAGAATTGTTTTGCTTCTTAGCTCCACTCAGGTGTGCAGGGGTGAACCAAGCAAAGGAAAGAGCACCAACTCAGCTGTAAAGGTCAGGTTGTTTTTCAAAGTTCAGCATCATAGCACCCATTCTTCTTGTCTTTTTTCCTCTGAGTGCAAAAGTGGTGCAAAAAAAAAAGGCGAGCCTAAAACACTCTTGAAAGGCATGACCAATCTGCAATGTGCGCTGGTCTCAGAAAAGGCTCCAACATGGCCACAGAGGAATTTGTATTTAGTGGAAGACTGGGAGGGAGTGGATGGGTTCTGAGTTAAACACAGCAAGTAATTTCCCCCTAAAGGTCATCCAGGTTTAGATGTTAAGAGTTCTTGATGTGAATTTTTTAAATTGGAATAGAAATAGAAATGATTTCTAATCAAACATTTATTATTGTTTCTGCAATTTAAATCATAGCATATGTACATTTATGCTGTACAATTAGGAAAACAACCAGCAATATTAGTGAATATTGAATCCTTAAAATATTGATGTAAATTCAGAAACAGCAAGGGCCTAGAAGTTGCCCAGCATGCAGAAAGCAGACAAGCACGTTTCCCCCCACAGTTATAAGATGTATTGTGTTTGAAGTCCTGTGTAAATGATAGTAATTATTTTAAAACTTGCCTCTACACACAAAAATTAACATAGGTGATTTCTATGCAAACCTTATTTTTTGGCAATGCATAATTTGTGGGCTTTGGGAGAAGGTGCAGATTTTCAAAATGGCTAAGTGGGAAGGCAAAATATAGCATTCGTTTCTTGGAAACTAATGCAAAAGTACACATACAAATAGCTACCCACCCACAAAGCCCACCAGGCCATATGCTAAAGATCTGATAAAGATAACAGAGTCTGAGGGTTAATGCCTGGGAAGGCTTTAATAGAAAAGGAGCTGCGTTTGTTATTCACTGCACAGACATGATTCAGCAATGGGACAGAAACGCATCAGCAGAAACCAAAACAAGAGGAGATGGTTGTGTGGCAGGCTAGCATCTTGGGACTGACCTGCAGAGGGAACAATTCATTGCTACACCAGTTTATAGTGGAGCCCTCAGCTCCCATTCTTGGTAGGAGGAGATTTGTTGTGACAAATGCAGCAGGTAATTGGTGAGTCAAGAATGTGCAGGTATCAAATAAATTTTACCATCACAAGTTAGGGATATGGGAGAAATTCAATTCAGAAGGTGCTGAGACATCGCTTGCCACCATTTATTGGTTTGATATCATTGCATCAGCAATGGTAGTTCTGTGGTTGGAAGGAGTTAAGGATGGGAGAATCAGTCAATTTCTGTTTCTCTGAGTTTCCCATCCTTAAGTTCTCCACATTTCCGTATCAGTTTGGTGTGTGTGTGTGTGTGTGTGTGTCTGTGTCTGTGTCTGTTTTAAGTCCTCATGAAAATTCATAAGAGTTTTAGTGTGGAATTCTCCTAATGTTACTATTTACAATTTGCCTAATATCCACATTTTTGCAAAGTGTGTTTTTCCCAATATGATACATTTTAATGCAGTTTTCACTAAGTATGCATTTCTATACCCACATTACCTTAGTCAAGTGTGTGGCTTTTGGGGTTGTTGGGTTGTTTTTGTTTTGTTTTTGCAAACCACTTACTATTAATTTATTGCATTTATATCCCACCTTTTTCTCCGAGGAGCTCAAGGTGGCATACTTGGTTCTTCCCCTCCTCATTTAATCCTACAACAACCCTATGTTGTAGGGTGACTGGCCCAAGGTCAGCTTCATGACTGGTGGGAATTTGAACTGTGGTCTCTCAGGTCCTAGTCCGTCACTATAACCACTACACCACATTGGAAAATGTCATTGCAAAATCTGGAGAAGTGCTAATTTAGAAGGTTGCCTGTGTTCTGCGTTGCATATTGTTTTAGAAAGTACAGAGTACTGTAGGTAGATTCTCCTTTAAATGCGAAATGAATCAAATGTCTTCCCCATCCCTAGCTGTGCTGCATAACAAAGCTGTCCTCTGCCACACACCAGCCTAGTTCTGTGCTGGCTTAATAGAGTCTTGCAAAATGGAGTCACTGCAGTCCCCAATTTGCTGCACCTTGCTACAAGGGTTTTTGTGCTTAAGTTAATTTCTTGCATTTATACCCTGCACTTTGAACACCACAGTAATAACCCATGGTATCTTCCCGTTAAGATAAGGAGAATAATAGTCTCGGAAGACAATTGCAGTAAACAATGGGGTCGATATGGGAGATGGTAGGCAAGTGTTGCCATGCAACAGTGTGATCCCTTCCTCTGTGGGTCCTATGAGGCTTGGGTGGAATAAAACTTGCCAGTATTTAAGGTGAAAAGAATTCTTTCATTGGAACCATAATTATTCAAGTCAATGCCCACAAAAAGCTAAGCACATAGGTCATTTGTTTAACACACAAACAATGCAATAATCCTTCTGAGTCTGTAGAGGGGGGGAACAGACAATATGGCTTGCAGTTTTGTAGTCAGCCAGTCCAAAAGTTCCAAGTGCTGGATGCTTCAGAGCTGCTTTGCAAGCATCTCTAGTCCCAAGGAAAGAGGACAACTGGTGAATTTATTATCCAAAACTCAAAGGACAGAGCCCTGCAATCAGAATACAAATATAGCAAATAATGCAAGATGTACGTGAACTCAGTTCCTACTCGCTTCCTGGTTAACCAGACATACATGTAAATTCAGTTTACCTTACACAAAGTGCTAAGATTCCAGGAATGTTAAGCTTCCAAAGAGAGCTCCCTCCTTCTAGCTCCCCACTAAGTGACTGTAGTGAACTAGCCTAAACCAGCCCACTGATGGGCATTAATAGCACAAACTAAGTATCCTGTTGTGCCCCTGTGATGCATTGAGTTGGCTTACCTATTCAGGGCAATATCACAGAGTTCATGGCACTTCCCAGGCACAACAGCCATATTGTCCAGTCTTAACACAGCATGGTGGCTTATGAGATCAGGACATAACAATATCATTAGGAACCATAGGAAGCAGCCATATACCCAGTCAGACCATTGGTCCATGTAGCTCAGGATTGTCTACACTGACTGGTGGGAGCTCTCCCAATATTTCAGGCAGGAATCCATCCCAGCCCTACCTAGAGATGCCAGGGATTGAATTCTGGGCAATTCTGCATTCAAGCCAGACATTCTACCACTGAGCTGCAGCCTGATGAATTCAGACTTGCACATATCCTAAGAAATGACATGCATTTTATTCAGGAGCTAGGGGAGTCAATTAAAGACCCTCTTCTCCTCCTCCTCCTGAGAATGATCTTTTTAAATTGAAGAGTCATAAGCAAAGCTGGTATGGCGATCTATTCCCCTTAGCTGTTCCTAATTGAAAACTGATTAACGCAATCATTCTGTGCATAATAAAGCTAGAACACAAACCAGCATAAACAGGAATTCTTCCAGCTTGATAGCAAAGACCTTCTTGAAAAGAGTCATTAGCATTAAAAACAGAGACATTTAACATCACGTAATGTGTTTCTATAAGGATCTAAGGCCTGCAGGCAACCTATAGATTTATTACCTCTGACATGTGTAAAATAGCCTTGTACTGCCTATCAGCCTTCCTTCAAACCAGAAGGCTACTTACTTCTTATGACACATTATATTACAGTCAGTGGATGGCGCTACATTTTACACTCAGGCTTGGATTTTACATATTAAAGGGCCATTTTTGACCTGGCTTTTAGCAGGGAGTGAAGCAGTTAAAGAAGCAGGGGGGACGGGACTGCTAAGGTATCATTTTCTGCCTTAAAGATAAGCATGGGCCAACTCGCTTGTCCTCAGTATACTACATTAGCCATTATTTGCCTAGATGCTAAATCATACATCCAGATCAGATGTTGACTTTATAGATTTGATATATAGAAAAATACACTGAATGTGCAATCATTGATGACTGTGTGTGATGCAAAAACGTACTGTTATGCAAATTGCTGGAGAGTCAGATGGCCACATCCAGACACACATTCTCATGCATTCCCATTTACATCAGTTTCTTGCCAGCCAACTTTATTTATTTGATTGATTGATTGATAGATCAATTAGCACAAAATTATGCAGGGCCGGCCCTACCATTAAGCAAGTGGCAGATGGCCAGTGGAGTGGGTGGCAGTGAGGTGTTGTGAGGACAGCTTGCTGCCTTAAGGATGCTGCAGATCACCCATATTGAAAATAGTTTTGACTTCTTTTGTGCAATGGGGAGGGCGTTGCCCTTCAACACAAGCGGCAAAATGTATTGGGCCGGCCTTGGCACTATGGTTAGTCACCACTCAGTAAACAGCCCCTATAATCGTCCATAGTCAGCTGAGCGTATAACTGGTTTCCGGCTCATTGTGTAAGAAGACATAATGTTAGGCCAGCTTGCCTTCCGCATGAGAACATGATCAAAAATGATCCCTGGTTCAGTATGCGTTATAACACTCCTTTTAAAGTTCAGCTCATTTAAATTGATAGCTGGTTCTTATGATAGCATCTGGTATTTGAGAATATTGCTTACTGTAATCCAAAGTATCAATTGCAGCCAATTGTGTTTCATGCAAAAACACAACCCTGGTTCGCCTAGGTCCATAAGCTACTTGACGAGTATAAAGCCTAAATGAAGTCCCTGTGATTCCTAAAATTGACGTGAGTGGGAACAGTGTACTGCATCCCTTTAGTGCATTGTTGAGAAGGGACTGAACATTTGGCGCATGTTTACCAGTGCCAAACAACTGCATCCTTGTGGAATATGTAGCATTTTGCAATTAACCTCAAAAGCTGACCTCTTGAGAGGCTTAATGTGCTTCAGAGGCCCAGTCCTAATCAAGACTTCAGCATCCCATCATTCCAGGACCACAGTTCACCTACGTGGGTTATTTCTTCCTTTTCAGCATGATGAAAACTTGAATTTCCAACAAAATAGCCTATCATGAATGCAGGCTATTTTATTTTATTTTTTTTAAAAATAGAAATCATGCATGCTGATTTTTAATAAAATAACCTGAATGTTCTTTGTAAGAGGCTTCCTTTCTGTCTTACTGGCATCCACTTCGGCCTTCTCCTGGACTTGGATTCCCTTTGTTCCTCATTTCTTTGGTATTCTACACTTCGAATGTTTCTGATGTTTTTATAATGGAATTATTCTGCCTTGCCCTGCAGGCTGTGGGGGATGTGTGCTTTATAAATAATATTATATTTATTTTTAAATGAAAGCGCTGGCCACCCACTAAGAGCCTGCAGTGCTGAATCTCCTTTATTAATTTGTCTACTTACCTGCCATTATTCTTGTGCTGGCCCTATTAGCTTAAATGGGAGCTGCTGTGCTGCACCTGAGGGAGCAGCGAGCCATAAATATACATGCAATCAGCCTGTCAGTGCTACTCCTGTACCTGGGACTGCCCTTGATGACTACTTGGGAGCTTAAATTGATGCACAGTTTCTGACAGGGCTGGGGGCATAACTGCCAGCGATTGAATATCAGCATTAGCCTCCTGCTTTCGTAACACTTTTGTAAAGTGTTTATTACCAAGAAAGTTTCTGATAGCTTGAGCCCAACATACCTGTTTATTTAGGGGATGTATACCCTGTCTTTTCCCTAAAGCAGTGCTCAAACTATAATACATAAGTTAACTAAAAAAAGAAGCAATAAATAAAACAGTTGCATATAGAAAGGATAAAATCACATTATTATTATTATTATTATAACTTGTGACACACAGTAACCTAATGTGATTTAAAAATGAGGGTGTACAGGGTGAGAAATATTAATGGCTACATTCCACACGTTTGCTGGAGGAGGTAATTGCACCACCAAAGTAGACCAGAGCATGTTCAGTGGGTGTGGAATACTGACTGACTATTGAGGCATAGGTGCAGATGGGTGAATCTGTCAATTTCATTTCTCTCTCAGTGTCTCATTTTTCCAGTCTTCAATTCATTTCTCTACATTAGTTTGAGATTTATTTATTTTTAAATCCTCATCATCATTTTAATGCAGATTTTTCCTAATACATGCGATTTCCCCCCCTAATACACACCTTTCTGCAAACTAACATAATGCATTTTTGAAATGTTTTTTTCCACTTGTATGTATATGCATTTTTAATGCATACTTCCCCTAGTACTGTATATGCATATTGTACAAATCGTGTGGCAAGAGAACCTCATAGGAAAATCTGGAGAAATGCAAATTGCAGAGGATAGGTGTGTTTCAGTCCACATCTTGTTTCAGAAAATGCAAATTGGGTAGGCTTGCCTTTCAATGAGAACTGAAGGGTGTGGAGAATGGAATAGAGTACAGTATATGGAAAGGCAGTGTCTCTGGATGGTAGCTAGAATCAGGAGCCCTACACATTGCAACATTTTGTTACAGCCCACATCCGTTTCATCTATGTAGCTGAGGCTTGTCTGCTTGCTTCATTTTGATTGGTAATTAAAAATGTGTTATTAATAGGTTGCTGCTCACCTACCAAAACTCTACGGATAGAACAAGTTAAAAAGCTACCCACGCTCACATGTCCAAAACAGAATACAGTATACACACATAATATACACATGGTCCAGTTTGCCTTTCAGCAACAGCAATGAAAGAGCACTTGTCTGCACAACATCTTTTCTCCAGTTGCCTGGCTGATCTGCATGGCTAAGACATCTGTGGTCGGCTGCAAAATTCATGTGACATAATTATTATAATAACAATTGAGAGTATTTAGCTTGCTTTGGCCAAGAGTTTTCCTGTCTGTTTCAGCTGCAGTCTGGACTGTGAGACTGACTGTAAGAGATAAGAGCTGTAGCGCTGGCAAGAAGGTTTTGTTTGCTTGACAATTTGCTGTCAGAGATGCAACCCTGGGAAAGGAAAAGCTAATGCACTAAGAGTTTCTGAAAGCAGAGAAAATAAGGGGGGGGGTGTTGGAGCGCCGGGGTGGGGAGTGGAGAGAGGGGAGATTCCACTCGGAGACAGATGGAACCTGATCCATGTGGTTTTGCAATTAATGAGACAAGAAATACGTCTTGCACCCATTATGATCTAAAAACAATCAAATTAGAAAGAATCAACAAGCTCATAGGAAAGATTGTTTGACTTGGGGTAGGCAGACTTTGATTCAAATCCTGATCACTGGGTGGCCTTTGGCGAATCACTTGCCACCTCTCAGTCTAACCTACCACAGAAGGTTGTTGTGAAGATCAAGCAAAATAGCTCCATGTGGGTATGCAGCCTCAGGCTGGAATACAAATGTGCTGGATAGATTTTCCTGCCATGGGGTATGCTTCCATCCTGGGGGCAGGTGGGGAGAGAGATTGTAATCAAGATTCACTCATATCAATGCATTTTGTTTTAAAGCAGCAGTGGTCAGCATGGTGGGGTAGAACCGCAGAGCTGCCCTCCCACCATCACTGCAGCTTACCTGGACGGGGCAGGGGTGAGGATGGGTGGCAGTGAGGTCAGGACTGTGCAGATGCAGAAATGCCCTGGCTCATCTCAGACTGCATCCACACCATGCATTTAAAACACTATGATACCACTTTAACTGTCACGGCTTGCCCAAAAGCATTATGGGAACTGTAGTTCATTAAGAATGCTGAGAGGTGTTAGGAGACCCCCTCAGAGCTACAATTCCCGAAACAATTGAGCCTTCTTCCCAAGGAACTCTGGAAATTAAAGCTCTGTGAGGGGAATAGGGGTCTCCTAACACTCAACACCCTTAACAAACTACAGTTCCCAGGATCTTTGAATGTTTGGTGAGGCTGTGGCCTCAGAATGCTGCCCATTGCCTAGGCTTGCCACATGTACATCCAATCTAGATATTTTGCTTTCAAATGATCCTTGGCCTTTGTCAGCATAATATCTATTGGTCCATTTTGTGTGCATATATATTTAACAGACCAAACTTTTAAAATGTGTCTAATGCCATGCTACTTCCATTATGCACTTGGTGCCCTCCAGACATTTTGGACTATACAGCCTCACTGCTGGAAGTTGTTGTCCAATACTGGAGGGCACCAGGTTGGTGAAGACTGGTTTAGATTAGCTTGGCAAGCCTGGTTATTAACTGATAATTTACACACACAAACTGTGAGAGTTAGACAACTGGCTGTTTGTTCTCCCTCCCCTTTTCTGTTTTACATTTTATTACCCTTGCTGATAAATATCTTGTGGCCAAGGTTACCTTGAGGAAATAGTCGTAAGGTCCATCTACGTGCTTCTGGCAGAGAAATTGGCAGCGAGCAAATGTGCATGGACAGCTCCCAGCAGGGATACTTTTTGAATAAAGGCACAATAAATAGCCTGTAACACCAGGGGCATGTTAGCGGGGGGGGGGGGGGAGATAGCACTGCATTTTTGCACTGTTAAATGTTCTCCGTAGCCTAGCAAGGAAGCAATTGCAAAAGACACCCCTGATCCCTAAACTTCCTCACCCCCCTCCTTCCACCCATGACTAGCACATATTTAAGAATACATTTGAGCTTGGTTCAGGGGTGGAGTCTGATGTGCAGGAGGGTCCAAAATGCAGTCAAGTGTTGTTTCATTACACAGAGAGGGGGGGAGGGGGAGAGAGAGAGAGACCGCAACAGCACATAGCATAATACCCTGTTAATTAGGATCAGCCACTATACTAAGACACAGGGCTCATTCTCTGACTTCTTGTATACTGAACTGCCATAAACAATAGTAAAACGTAAAGGCCTCATTATAACTTCATGCCAGACCAAGGAGGGACCATTGGTAATGCTATTGCCCCTCCTCCAAAAAGGGGCCCGGAGCTGCCTTCCTCCCCAGTTGCCCCTCCACCAGTAGTTGCCAGAGGAGCAGCGAGGTCAGGGCAGCTCACCTGACTTTCCAGTGTCATACAACACTGCTGGTTACCAAGTGCAGGGGAGAGCAAGGGGTAAGGCTGTGGGGAGCTTGACACAGTGAGCCAATCTGATGCCCCTACTGCTGTTCCCATGATGTGCTGAATTCCCACTGTCTTGCCCCTTCCCCTCTCAGTGACCAGCAGCGATGCATGCTGCCAGGAAGCCCAGGGAGCAACAATGCCCACCAGCCGTTAGTGCCCTCCCCTGGACCACTGCATTTGAGCACAATTCAGAGAAAGCTAGGCACATTTAGGACTGGTTCCACCACTCAGTGGCTTTCAACCAAGGAGAAGGACTTGGGTCCCTACTGAAAAGTGTAACTGCACCTCAGACCTAAATGTGGATCTTATGCTGCTTCTGAGTTTTAATTTTTCAAGCGAAGCAAATCTGGGAGCATCTGGGGGAAATTATTCTCTCACATGCTGCAGAATGTTTTCCGTTTGTCGTGCTGAAACAGCGAATGCTGTTACACAGCCTTTGTCAGAGAGGTGAATAAATTTTAAAATAAAGAAAGGGAAATGTGCTTGAAGTTTATTTGTCTGTTTTAGGAAAGCTACAGTGGAAAAATAGCTATCAACTTCACTTTTAGATTTGTGGGTGTAGCATAAATTACCTCAATTAAAATCTTTAAAGACAAGAAAGGAAAAGTGGCAGAGGCAATTCAGACTATATGAGACTTCCACCTGTTGGGCTTGATCTCTTGAATGTGATGATCATACATGTGTCAACTGCTGTTGACATCAGTGGGATGCAGCTGTGCTGCATTGATGCCCCTGGGGCATAAGCACGCTTCACTGTTTTGCTTGTGGCACACAGCCCCGATATAACGATCTGATCTGGACACTTCAGTTCAGGCAAGGGGATGAATGGAGCATCTGCCTGACATGACTCCCCTATTTATTTCAGTTCTTCACACACACTTTACGCTTGGTACATTTTGTGTAGTTAATGGGTGGGGGGGGGATGCCTTCGTATCCACTCTGCAGCAGCAGTGTTAATTGCAATTGGTTCAAACCACTGAAATCCCCAGTTTCTAATTTGTCATTAGGTTTGCTCCACTCTTAATTGCACAGCTCTTATTATTGCATACTGTACTAATAATTCAGGGAGGCCTGTAACAAGGGTGGTAGCAGTAGATCAATACAGAAATAAAGTCATTTTTGATTAATTAATTGATTAATGGATGAAACAGTCCTTTGCAAAGGGAGACATTAGTATCTATTCCCTAAAATCAATAAAGCTTTTGAAGATTCCTTGGTGTTAACAGAGAAGAAGAAGGGGGGGGTCTCATTTAAAGGTAGCTGATTTGAAAGCAGAGCCAGACATTCAGAAGGATCACGCATTGCACTCTCCTGGGGCTCTTTGAGTTGCTCCAGAGGCTCAGTGAAATCCCATGCACATTTACCCCAAAGTAAATATCATTGTGCTCAACATGTGAGCAAACATTGAATAAGCACCCTGCCGGTTGATCTCAGGCCCCATTGAAATCAATAGGACAGGCTAACCATGATGTAAATTGAACCCCATCTCTTTCAACAGGAATTAAGCACAACTAACTTAGTCAGGGACACAGGGCTTGCCAATCAGAAGGTCGGCGGTTCGAATCCCTATGATGGGGTGAGCTCCCGTTGCTCGGTCCCAGCTCCTGCCAACCTAGCAGTTCGAAAGCACATCAAAGTGCAAGTAGATAAATAGGTACCGCTACAGGAGGAAGGGAAACGGTGTTTCCATGTGCTGCTCTGGTTCACCAGAAGCAGCTTTGTCATGCTGGCCACATGACCTGGAAGCTGTATGCCGGCTCCCTTGGCCAATAATGTGAGATGAGTCGGTCATGACTGGACCTAAGTGTCAGGGGTCTCTTTACCTAACTTAGTTGGGATGTAACCCCAGATATTTGCTTTGCGACTAATGGTCGTTGTTTTATGGTTAGTGGGAATGCTTGAGAGTGAAGCAGAAAATTGGGAAATGTTACTGCAGGGAGAGAGTGCAGCTTCTATCTCAGAAGGCTCATTAGGGAGGAAGGGCAGAATATGCATTCAAAAATAAATAAATTGTTGCTAATGATATGTGGAACCTTTATTGCAGTTTTCTGTTTGATTTTTATTGCTAATGTTTTATCAGTATGCAGTTTTATCTTTATTGTAGTTTGTATTTGATTTTCGTTTGTAATGTTTTAATTTTGGTATTTTGTCATGTTCTATTCAGTGTTTTATAATAGGTTGTAAACTGCAGAAATAACCATCAAGGAAATTCATCATCATTTTATTTTGAATTTCTCCTAATGCACACATTGCATTTAATCTTGAGTAATAATGCACATTTTTGCAAAGCAAATTTCCCTGGTGTATTGTTGTATGTTATTTCCACAAATACCGTGTTTCTCATATTATAAGACACGTCTTATATTTATTTTTTCCTCAAAAAAACACACTATGGCTTATTTTCAAGGGATGTCTTATTTTTTTTCCTCCTCCTCCTGTCGCGGCTGGCATTGCTGCTGTGCCTATCACTATGTCTTATTTTCGGGGTATGGCTTATATTCCTTGAATCCTTAAAAATCCTCCTATGGCTTATTTTATGGGTATGTCTTAAAATATGAGAAACAGGGTATATACATTTTTATGCACACTTTAGCCATTTCTGTGCACACTGCTTTGCTGGAGAAATGTGGATTTTGAAAGATGGCTGTGTTTCGGTTCATATATTGTTTCTGAGAGTGCAAATTAGGTAGGTTTGCCTTTAAATGCAAACTGAATTGCATTTTCCCCTCATCCATAATCACAGAACACATAGCTGCCAAGTTTTCCCTTTTCTCGCGAGGAAGCCTATTCAGCATAAGGGAAAATCCCTGTAAAAAAGGGATAACTTGGCAGCTATGAGAACAGTCTGCCCAAGAACCCATGGTTGACTTGGAGGCACCACTCAAGTCCTGCAGTTGGTCACCTGCATCCTGAAGTGCTCCAGTCACAGAAGGCTGTGCTACACATTTCTCTTGTACATGTAGCTGAGTCCTGAGTTCCTCATATTTATGAATCCCTCCTCTGATACCCATTTGGCTTTAGCTGTTTTTATTTCTAGTCCACTGAGGCAGCATTTCAGAACTAAGAGAAGCAGAGTGTTCCAAGTACATGGCTAATGTTTCCAGGATTTCAATGAAAAATCAATGGTGTGCAGCATGAGGGCAGTAAAAAAAACCAAGGGCAGGGAGCAAAGCGGCAAAAACAGGTTGTGCAGACACCTTGATGTTTGGAGAGCATTCCATCATGAAAAGCTGTGGGTTAACTGAAGGCTTGTGTTGTAATATTTTGTGGAGTTTTTGATGGCTTCCCCTGTGAATCAGTGCTAAACAAATTAACCAAACAAGATTTCAGATGATACTATGTTTACCATGCTATTAGTAAAAAAGAAAAAGTCTAAATTCAACATTCCTTATTGTAAAGCAGGGGTAGGGAACCTTTGACCTTCCAGATGTTGCTGAACTATAGCTGATATCGGCTGTAGCAAGCATGGCCAATGGCCAGGGATGATGGAGTTATGGTTCAGAAGCATCTGGAGGGGCAAAGGTTCTCCACACTGGTTGTAAAGGGTCGTGATAGGGAGCAGAGCTGGAGTAGGAACTTTTCTCAGCCTGATGGTTGCATTCCCACCTGGAAAGCCTTCCAAGGGCCACATGCCAATAGCAGGACCAGAAGCAAAAGGGGGTAGAATAATTAAATAAACCTTAGTTTAATAGGCTATGTTCCACCTACGCAAAAATAAAAGGTTTCTGCATACTAACATCTTTCCATCCTGCATCCAGGCAAGCAAGGGGCACTGTCACAGTTCAAGGACACATTTCAATTAGACAGAAACACTTGATGAGAGTGCAGATCACAGCCAGTTTGAGGGGCCCAGGAGGGGCCCAGTGAGAGTCTCAAGGGCCAGACTGAGAGGTATGGAGCATTGGGCTTCCAAGCCTGAAGTTTCCCATTTGTGGAGTAGCCAGTTTATCAAGTTCAAATAGCACAGCAAGCTGTGGTTCATCTAAAAGAGAAGCAAAACCTTCCAAACTGGAGGAGAAAGGAGGAAAAATCAGAGCACAATATAAGACTTCTTACCAATAAAACATAATTTATCTGGCTGCCTGACATTGTCGTGGTCTCTTAAGTTTGCATAGAGGGATTCTTTCGAGCTAGATTATGTGGTATTATTGTTAATATCAGCAGTAGTACCGTAGTTGTAATAGTATTTCCCTGCTATTTGCCTGTGTGTGGCACTGTGGTCTAAACTACTGAGCCTCTTGGGCTTGCTAATCGGAAGGTCAGCGGTTTGATTCCATGTGATGGGGTGAGCTTCCGTTGCTCTGTCCCAGCTTCTGCCAACCTAGCAGTTCGGAAGCACACCAGTGCAAGTTGATAAATAGGTATTGCTGTGGCAGAAAGATAAACGGTGCACCAGAAGCGGTTTAGTCAAGCTGGCTACATGACCCAGAAAGCTGTCTGTGGAAAAACACCAGCTCCCTTGGCCTGAAAGTGAGATGAGTGCCGCAACCTCATAGTCACCTTTGACTGGACTTAACCATCAAGGGGTCCTTTACCTTTACCTTAATAGTATTTATTAAATTTGTATACCACTCTCCATCTGAAGATCACAGGGCAGTTCACAACATAAAACATTATAGAAACAGATGCATACTTCAATACTGAAAACTAAGTTTCATTGTTATTCATTTTTTTGTTTTATGGCTTATAGTTAAGAAGATTTGTGTATTCTACATATTCATTTTGTAAGCCAGATTAATTTGTTACTGCTCTGCAGCATTTCTCCATAATATAATGGTCCCTGAGATGGCAGTAAAATAGTTGGGTGGAATCCAGTGAGTGCTGGATTTCTCAGAAGGACCCAGCAATGAAAGAAAAGGGGAGGCACTTTTGGGGTAAGTGTCATAGCTCAATGGCAGAACACTTGTCCTGCTTACTGAAGGTCCCAGGTTCAACTTCAGGTAGGAAGATGTCCCCTGTCTGAAATCACTGCTAGTCAATGTAGACAATACTGGGTTAGATGGAACAATAGTCAAATTCAATATAAGATATCTTCCTGTGCTCTCTCCCCTTGTGACATCTACCCTCTTCCCCTGAAAATCAGCTCCATAGAATGGTTGGATTCTCCCAGAATAGGGTGGGAGGGGATGTGCAGGAGAGGTTAGGGGGAAGAAGGAATGGGCAAAAAAGCATTCCCTCTCCTCTTCCATTAGCAGATGCTATAAATGAATCAATAGCCCTTCCGTTAGTGCAGAGGCACCATCTGGAATCCATCCAATTTTTTTTAAAAGTTTAATAAAAAAAATAGAGCATCTAGAAACTAAAAACCTCCACAGATTTCAGCTCAAGTTAAGCAAATGTTTATATCACCTACTGAAATCTGTTAGAATTAAAAGTGCTTAAATGTGACTGGATCATGCCCTTAGCATCTCCTAGCTAATGAATATTCACACAAGGCACTCTAGTGTCTAAAGGAACCGTGGTAGTGAAGGACAGTTAAACGAATTACAAAAAGAGAATTCATTTCTCACAGGAAACATAAACCACCAGTCAAACAGAATATATTGCCAAATAAATCACAATAAATAAATCGCATATTGAATCAAGAATTTTTAGTTTATCAGCCACATGGAATCAGAAGAGCAGATATTGTAGAGGTACTTCAGATGCTATTTCAGTATTCTCAGCCCTCAACTACCAAATCTAATTAATCAAGTAATGGATCATAAAGGTTCTCTATTAAAATGCCAAGCGCTTTAGCCCTCATTAGCAGAAGCAGTTCCAGTGTTCTCTCTGAGGTTGTTCTATGTAAAAGCACACAATTTACTGCGTCAGCTCAGGCAATCCGTTATTCTAGTTCGGTATCTGACTCCAGAGGAAGGCAAAAATCTATCTGTACCTTTACCACTTGTGCTGTCCTCTTTATCAAGTGGGAGAGGAATAACTTATGATACCTGTAGTGATCATCCGACCTTCAGAAGAATGAGATGTGATCGCCCCTGTATTAGTAACACTTGCAGTGACACATGCTATTAGGAGGCCAAATTGTCAAGTCCCTTTTCAAATGCTGCTGTAGCATGTTGCCTTTGTGATTTCTCTCCTCTATGAATGCTGCTCCCATGAATTTCTTCCTTTAGGTGAAAGTCTTCAGAAGATACAAAATCACTGAGGCCCAGGCAATGAGGAGGCTTCTGCAGAAGTTCCGCAATTCTACCTTGGTGTCCATGTGTCCTTTGTGACAAAGGACAGTCCTCTATTTGAGGGGCTCTCCAGTCCAAATCTGGTTTAAAGAGAAAGACTCATATGATGGGGCCCAGAATTTGCCCATCTGTGGTTAGCACCTAGACAACAGACTGAGCGGGTGCACACAGGTTTCTTGTGGTCTCACAAGAGGCTGGGCAGGCTAGAAGGAAAATTAACCAGCAAGCAAACATCCTAATCTGGAGGGGGGAAACTTAACCCTAAAGGGTCAAATTTCCTTGGAGAGACATTGGAAGACTGTGTGTGTATGTACACGCACACGTGGGACCCCTCTAGACTGGAATTTTTTGCAAGTGTCTTGTCTGTACACCTTGTCACCAGTCACATATACATCGTACATTGAAAGCTCACATATAAAGCTTTATCAGCCATAGCATCTGCCAAAGGATCCTTGGAACTGTGGTCCCACACCATTCCTAGTTCCCCTAGGAGCTGGGGTAGGGTGTGGGGCTTCAAGGGGCTTGGAAGACCTCATTCAGGCCCTGGAACTGACGTTTCCCACCCCTGATTTACACATTTCAGATGCATGTAAACCATGCATCCCCAAACAGCGGCCCTCCAGATGTTTTGGCCTACAACTCCCATGATTCCTAGCTAACAGGACCAGTGGTCAGGGATGATGGGAATTGTAGTCCAAAACATCTGGAGGGCCGAAGTTTGGGGATGCCTGATGTAAACAGTCATATTTAGATGTCTGAAATGGTTAAGGCAGCCAAACCCACTTATACTTTCTCTTTGATTCTTTCCTACCCCTATACTGCCACTACGGTACTTTCGACATTCTGAGTCGGCCTTTGTGACATAAAACAAAACCCTTCTTCCAATAGGGTCCTGTGCAAGCTGTACTTGATGCTGGGGAGCCATTATGCCATTGCTACAATTCCTCCGAAATGCCTTAGAGCATTAACAGTGATGCACTCAACAGCCAAAGGCCACACTGTCAGGTAAATAGCAACAGCAAATCTAAGTGGAGGAGGAAGAAAAAACAGCTGCACATCTATTCTATCTCCCTTGGCAACAGCATCCTGACAACCGAAATGCTGCTATGTAATGGCTAAAAAGGAGAATAGGTTTTATAGAGTAGAAAACTAGAAAGGGCAGGCGTTATTTGAACAAAGAAGAGCTAGAGATGATTCACGCAGAAAGAGATGGGGGAGAAGTCCAATTCGGTTCATATTTAAAGGTGAATCTACCTAGAATATGTGAAACGAAGCACAAGATTTACACCACTGAATTTTGCTATGCAACTCTTGAGATACGTGTGCAAAACTTCATATACTAGGGGAAAGTGTACATAAAAATGCATATATTAGTGAAAATAACACCAAAAATGTGTATATTGTGAGAAATTCACATTAAAATAATGCTAAATTTTCATTAAGATTTTTAAAAAATGCAAACTGAAGCGGAAATGTGGAGAACTGAACTTTAGACTAGAAAAATGAGAACCCCAGAGAAACCAGAAATGACATACCCATTTTCCCCCTATTCACGCACAAACGTGCATCACTCAGATGCCCTTTCACCCTGTGAATGTGCATATTTCCATCAGATGTAGATATTGTTGCCTCTGAATAGCCGCATTGCAGCTATGACTAGCTTTGCTCAGTTTGGAATATTCTTACAGAATCGTCATAAAACTTGGCATTAATAAAGCACTTGAGTATTCAGAGCACTTCACACATGTGTCTGTTTTCCTGAACTTGGTGCCCTCCAGATGTTTTGGACTGCAGTTCCCATCAGCAGCCAGCTTGACCAGAGGCCAGGGATTGTAGAAATTATAGTTCAAAGCATCTGGAAGACACCAGGTTGGAGGAGGATCTATGTAATCCTAACAGTGCTACAAAGTAGGCAAGATTCATTATCCGCCAAACACAGGAGGGGGCTGAGGCCAAAAGGCAGTGGCTTGTCTGTGGACAGTCAGTGAGTGGATTCCTAGTACAGGGGTGGAGAACTATAGCTCCCATATCCCTGGGACTATACAATAACTACAGCTCACATCATCCCAGGTTGTTAGCTGTGCTAGTTGGGGCTGGTGGGAGTTGGAGTCCAACAATATTTAGATGGCCAGAGGCCACTATCTGTCCTAGTGGAAGTGAGAGTTGAATTGGAGAATTAAAATCCACACCAACTCTTTCTACACCAGGGATGCACCTTTATAGGTTGTGTTCCTATAAGAGCCAGTGTGGTGTAGTGGTTAAGTGCGGTGGACTCATAATCTGGGGAACAGGGTTCGCGTCTCCGCTCCTCCAGATGCAGCTGCTGGGTGACCTTGGGCTAGTCACACTTCTTTGAAGTCTCTCAGCCCCACTCACCTCACAGAGTGTTTGTTGTGGGGGAGGAAGGGAAAGGAGAATGTTAGCCGCTTTGAGACTCCGGGTAGTGATAAAGCGGGATATCAAATCCAAACTCTTCTTCTTCCAGGTGTCCATCATACATGTATGTAGAAAATTACACCATAGACAAGGTCGTCAATACATTGCTTTTCTCAGTTTACTTCACTGTCCTTTTCCCTTAGCCCCATTGCAACCAGATTACTTAATTACTTAATGTAGGAGGGGGGAAATGATTTTTGCGTCATTAAGGCTAATGAGAAATGACTGAGGCACTTGCTCCAGCCAAATAATTGGCCAGAGCTTTCTCAGGAGGAAGTTTCACAACTTGTCTCTCATTTGACACTCAGTGTTTTCTTAGGCTTCCAGGCTTCTCTTGCCTACACCTCCTTCCCCAGTTTGGAAGAAGGAGGGTATATGCTGCTCTTATTTTAACAAAACGTGGGGGGGGGCCATAATACTCAGCTTCCACTGATTTGGCAGCCTACCTTGGCCCTGATCCATTACACCATACAAATACATCACAGTGTTAAGCCCATTGCATTACATCCATTACATTTCTGCCTTAATCCCATTGCATAGCTGCCAAGTTTTCCCTTTTCTCGTGAGGAAGCCTATTCAGCATAAGGGAAAATCCCTGTAAAAAAGGGATAACTTGGCAGCTATGCCATTGATCTCTATACGATTAAACCTGTAATGATTACAGATTAAAAACCACAGAAATCAATGGGATTAAGGCTGTAATCCACTGTGCATTTACCTATGAGTAAGACCTGTTGAATGCAATGCAGCTTACTTCTGAGTAGACATACAAAGGATTATACTGTATATACGCCTGACTTGGCCAATCCTATATATGTCTCCTTGGGAGGTTAGTAGCTAAAGGAATACAACCTGAAGCTACTTTTGTCGGTTTCCCTAAACTCCTTGGTCTCTAATTAGTCTGTACATCTGGGTAATTAACAGATTCAACTTCTAATTCTTCAAGTATTGATCTAACAGCATGAAAATTTCAAAGCTATACAAAACATGAGATACCTTCAGAGAATCAAAATTGCATATTGAAATATTCTTTCTTGCCCAGTGCACATGATCAGTTCAGAAGAGTGGGTGCCCACTTAGTAGTTCCACTGCCCACAGAAGTTTGAGGGTTGCCCCAGGAGAAAGCATTCTCTGTGTCAACCCCCATGTTACGGAATTCCCTCCCCAGAGGTATGTTTGGTGCCTTCACTATTGAGTTTCCATTGTGTGCTGAAGGTGCACTTCTTTACCTGGCCTTCGACACTTGATAGTTTTTTAGGACTTGCCCTATTCTTGTGACTGTAATTTGCTTTCTACCGTTTTAATATTATATGTTTAATTTACTGGAACCTATCCTCAGACCACACGGTGAAGGGTGGTTAAAAATTGAATTCATCATCATCCCTCCACACACTAAAGATCTGGTTTATTTTTGCTGAAGAAATAACACAGAAGGAGAACGAGAGGGGTCACTTATGTTAATCAGATGGTTATATAATTTAAAATACCAAGTTATATATGGTTATATGTTTAAAAATACCAAGGAGCTCCAGGAGCATACATGGGCAGTGATCAAGGATGGGACCTAAAGGCCAACAACATCTAGACAACCACTGGTTCCCCATCCCTGACCCCCAGTATTCTTCAAACCTTGGGTCTCCAGAATGATGTTGCTGGACTGCAACTCCTGTCATCCTAGTAGCTTATCCAATGGTCAAGGATGACAGGAATTGTGGTCTATCAGCAATGAGAACCCAAGGTTGGAGTTAACTGGACTGACCACACCATCAGTGAGAACAATAATCCCTAGGATATTGGTTGATTCTACACAATCCTCAAAGCAGAATGTTGGAACATTCTTCACTATGAAGGAAATACTGTTCAGGATTGGAACAAGAGAGAGAAAGAGCATGTCAAGGCAATTCAGAGTTTCCTTTTCCTTTTCTTTTAAAAAACACACACCCAGATTTCAAATATCTAAAGAGAACAGGTATAGAAAACAATCTCTCAGTGTGTAAAATCCAGCTGTGTGTGTAGCCAAATTACATGTCAGAGTATGAGCAGTATTCCGCCTTAAAATAGGAAATTAGTCCATGCCATCAGGATGTGCCACTGAGAGGCTAATGCTTCCTTCCCAGCAAACCAGAGCAGTCAGGGGATCTTTTGTGTAGCAGCATCTGACTCTGGCACTGCAAGTGTGTATGTCGGAGTGGGAAAAACCCAAGCTGGAATACAAAGCAGCTCAGCAGGGGCGCAAATAAGGCTCAGTAACTAATAAGCCTTCCTTGCCTTTTGCAAAAGTATTGCACAAAGGAGCAGGCACTAAGCCTCACATTCCTGCAAGACACGCCTGCGTACTCTGTGCCTGTCGTCTTTGCTCCCAAGCCATCCCAGCATTAGCAGCAAAACTCTCCTCGGGAGAAGTAGTGGCTTAGCAAGCAGAAGCCACTTCCTTTATTTATTTTTTAATTACTAAAATATGAAGCTTCCTAGCCTACATGATGTGCGTAGGTGAGAATGTCTGCTGACAAGTCCAAATGATATTTTCAGGTGAGTAATTTTATTACATAGCGCAATCTGATCAGTCACATCTCACTTTTCCCCTATTTGACCTCCTCCGTTCAGTAATTACAAGGCTATTTAATTCCCCATGATCATTTTCAGAAGGGTCAGCTATTCAGTTGTCTGAATGTTTTTCTCAATAGGCGTTTCTGAACCCCCTGTTATTTCCACAGAATCTTGCTTTCTTTCAGCTTACCGTGAGAATGAACGGGGAGACTGCTTGCCTGCCTCTTCATGTTAATGTTCTGTTTGTAATCTCTATTGTTCCTATTGCTTGACAGTCTGAGAGGGAGCTGAATTTCTTAATTTATGAACTGACTCACCTTAAAGCTTGGCTAAAAATTCACCTTCTTAGCAACAGGGCTGATGGCTCTCTAACAGCTTTAATTGTTGAAAGAGCTGGACACTCGGTTGCTTTGTCAAGAGAGTGCTGTGCTTGAGCTGAATAGTGCTTGTTTCCTATGATGAGCTGTATATATTTTGGAAATATTTTGATTTCCCATACTTTTGAGAAAACAAGATTTTGGGCATGCTGTAGGGTGAATGGCTTTCTTTTGTCCTCTGCCCCCCGCCCCAGCTAGCCCCCTCTCAGTTTACGTATTACTGTGAGATGGGCTTTATCAGCCCAATCCTATGTATGTTTACTCAGAAACAAATTAGTTTATTCCCAGGGTTGCAGCCTTTGTAATCAATGGTGATTATTTTAAGTACTAACCCTGTGTGTGTTTTTGTAATTGTTTTATGGAATTGCCATTGCTTATGTTGTGAACTGACCTGAGGAGCACAAGATATAAATGAAGATCATGGCTATCACATTCCTAGATTGACACCTAGGGAAAATTAACTGGGATATACCCATTCTTGGTCCCATGGACAAATAACAAAAAAGGAGTGCCCTAACCTGGGTCTAGGGACGTGGGTGGCGCTGTGGTCTAAACCACTGAGCCTAGGGCTTGCTGATCAGAAGGTTGGTGGTTCGCATCCCCATGACAGGGTGAGCTCCCATTGTTCGGTCCCAGCTCCTGTCCACCTAGCAGTTCAAAAGCACGTCAAAGTGCAAGTAGATAAATAGGTACTGCTCCGGCGGGAAGGTAAACGGTGTTTCTGTGTGCTGCTCTGGTTTGCCAGAAGCCGCTTAGTCATGCTGGTCACATGAACCGGAAGCTGTCTGCGAACAAACGCCGGCTCCCTTGGCCTATAGAGCAAGATGAGCGCTGCAACCCCAGCCGTCCGCGACTGGACCTAACCTTTACCTTTACCTTTAACCTGGGTCTAGGCAAGGCACTGGGAGGACAAATAACTTTTCTTCTTAGTATGTCATTAGCTGAGAAATACACATTGGGGCTTTATGTCAGGGAACTCCTATCTGAAGGCTAGCCAACCTAGGGCCCTCCAGATCTTCTTGTTGGGCTCCAACTCCCATCAGACCCAGTCAGCATGTCCAGAGATCAGCAATGATGGGAACTGTAGTCCAACAAGCTCTGAAGGGCCCCAGGTTGCCCATTAGGTTGCTGAAATAGTCCCAAGTGAAAATCTCCAGAATACTCCAGGGGTATTTGTGGGAACCCACTGATTTTGAAAGGTTTGGTTCACTTAGGCAATTTTCATGTATGGTTCATTTCAGACAAACGACACCCCATATCAACATCAGGTGGCAAAGCTGCATCCAATGCACGGTATCACCTTAGAAGCAAACATGTAGATTGGTCCCAAAACCAAACAATGGGATTGTTTGTTCACAAGGGCTAGAAGGCCACCTCATTCTGATCTCTTGCAAATGGCACTGAATTAAGATGTCTAAAATTGCACTCAGTGCACTCCTGGCACAATCCTGTCTATGTCTACCCAGGAGTAAATCCTGTTAGTTTCAACAGGGCTTACTTCAAGGTAAGACAGTATTTAGGCAAGGTTGGGGAACCTCAAGCCCAGAGGATAAATTGGACTCTCCTCAGCTACACCCCCTCTTCCCAGGCTACACTTAACAGAGCTACTTTACACCCTTCATGAGTGTTTTTGGCCTCGCTGGAATATGTCCTTTAATTTGTATGATGCCTCTTGCCTGGCTGGATGGATGATGGAGAGCAGGATCTGAGTGCATGCAAAGCCAGAATACAGTACAAAGACAAAAAAATTATTTGGTGCTCCAGGCAGGTAGCTTTGCTTCCCTAATTGAATGCCACGGGTGAGGTATGTGAGCACAAAAAAGATCTGCTCTTGACTTCCCAGAGCAACAATGCTTTTGAAGCCCCACTGATCAAGGAGGCTGTGTTTATCCTGTCATCATCATGTCTGAGATCAGAGGATGAGACTGAGGTGGGTGGGGGTTGAAGAGACTCTTGGCTTTGGAATGCAAGGCTGAACTCTTTGTGCGTAATTATTCACTGTGGAAAAATGCCTGCACAAGCAGGAAATGTTTCCAATGGGTTTTTGACAATTCGGACTTGGTCCAAAGTCATAGGACTTGGTGGGAAGTGCCCAAGTTCTTTGATATACAACTGAAACAAAAGCAGAAAAAAGCCCTCTGCTTGACAAGTCAGCCTGATGCTATGAACTTTCATAACCTCCCATATAAACTCATGCTGCTGCCTGCCTAGAGAGTGTTAATAAACTTGTGAGGACTTTTTGTTAGTGGTTGCACACTGCCAGCATCGATCTAAATCAACCAGCCTTAAGGAGCACTCTAAACATGATCATAGGACTGGCCCTATCATTGGACAAGAGGGTGCCAGCTCTCTCAGAAAGATAGTTTTTACTGTCAAGAAAGGGCAGCAGACTGATGGTTATTTAATGTGTTGTGGTAGTATCTTTATTGCAAAGAAGGAGGAGGGACACTTGTGGGGGTTTTTTCCTGCTTCAAGTACCAAAATATAGCTAGCCTTAGGTACTATGTACCTTGATCGGGAGGAGGATGTTATCTACTGCTGTCTTAGGCACCAAAAATATTTTGGGCCAGCCATGAATCCCCTTCCAGTTGGGATTCAGGCCTCACCATGGGACTGAAACTGTGCTGGTTGCGCTGGTCGGTGATCTCCGGCGAGCTGGGGACAAAGGTGAGAGCTGTTTCCTAGTTCTGCTGGATCTCTCAGCGGTTTTTGACACAATCGACCATAATATCTTTCTGGACCGTCTAGAGGGGTTGGGAGCTGGGGGCACTGTCATACAGTGGTGCTTGGCAGGGGGTTGGACTGGATGGCCATTGTGGTCTCTTCCAACTCTATGATTCTATGATTCACTCCTTCCTCCTGGGCTGTGTTCAGAAAGTGGTGGTGGGGGGTGAGTGTTCAGACCCCTGGGCTCTCACTTGTGGGGTGCTTCAGGGTTCTGTCCTCTCCCCCATGCTTTTTAACATCTACATGCAGCCGCTGGGAGAGATCATCAGGGGTTTGGGCTGGGTGTTCATCAGTATGCGGATGATACCCAGTTCTACCTCTCTTTCAAATCAGAACCAGTGAAGGCGGTGAAGGTCCTGTGTGAGTGCCTGGAGGTGGTTGAAGGATGGATGGCAGTTAACGGATTGAGGTTGAATCCTGACAAGACAGAAGTACTGTTTGTGGGGGACAGGAGGCAGGCAGGTGTGGAGGACTCCCTGGTCCTGAATAGGGACCAGGTGCGCAGCCTGGGAGTCATTTTGGACTCTCAGCTGTCCATGGAGGCGCAGGTCAATTCTGTGTCCAGGGCGGCTGTCTATCAGCTCCATCTGGTACGCAGGCTGAGACCCTACCTGCCCGTGGACTGTCTCGCCAGAGTGGTGCATGCTGTGGTTATCTCCCACTTGGATTACTGCAATGTGCTCTACGTGGGGCTACCTTTGAAGGTGACCTGGAAACTGCAACTAATCCAGAATGCGGCAGCTAGACTGGTGACTGGGAGCGGCCACTGGGACCACATAACACCGATCCTGAGAGATCTACACTGGCTCCCAGTACGTTTCCGAGCACAATTCTATCTGTTGGTGTTAACCTTTAAAGCCCTAAACGGCCTTGGTCCTGTATACCTGAAGGAGCGTCTCCACCCCCACCATTCAGACCAGACACTGAGGTCCAGCATCGAGGGCCTTCTGGTGGTTCCCTCATTGCGAGAAGTGAGGTTACAGGGAACCAGGCAGAGGGACTTCTCGGTAGCAGCACCCACCCTGTGGAATGCCCTTCCATCAGATGTCAAGGAAATAAGCAGCTATCCTTATTTTAAAAGACATCTGAAAGCAGCCCTCTTTAGGGAAGCTTTTAATATTTAATGCTGTATTGTTTTAATATTTGATTGGGAGCCACCCAGAGTGGCTAGGGAGACTCAGCCAGATGGGTGGGGAATAAATTATTTATTATTACTATTATTATTATTATTATTATTATTATTATTATTAGAAATGTTTATTTGCCCCATTCCTGCATAAATCAAGGGGGGTGCCAAAATTAAACATAAAAGGGGGGATGCAGGTAATTGTCCCCCTTCCCTACTTTACTTTGCAATGGTCCGTTATTCAGTTGGAGAGGGTGCGGAAGTTTTTCTCTCCCTCACACACACCTTTGGGTGTTAAAAGCAGACCCCTAGGTGCTTCATCCATAAAACTGAAAAGAACCTTGGCTGCAATATTCAGTCTAGCAAGGCCCTAAAATCAGGGTGTGGGCAGGGGGGCTGTGGCCCTGGGCACACAATTTTGAGGGGGCACAAACAAGGTGCCCCCACAAAGGTTTGGCTTTTGCGGGGATCCCCATCCCATCCAGGAATGTCCTGGCAGGGCTCATCCCCAGTTCCCCATCCTTCCCTGCCTGCTGCTGAGTGGTGTCTCTGAACCCTGGAGCCCAGCCTGGCCTTCCCACCACATCCCTGGCCCCCTTGCTGAATGGCTGCCTGGCCAGTGCTTGCTCACTTGACACGCTTCCAGTGAGCAGGGTAGGATGAAGGTGGAAAAGGGGCAACTCCCAGCCCTCCCCTCCTCTCCACAGGTTTCACATGCCAAGGGCCACATCGGCTAACTACCCCCCCGGCAGGTGGCATAGCGTGGCCCCACTTAGCTTTATAGGGGGCGCTCTGGCAGCATCAGCATTGAGGGCTGGGCTGGCATGGGGGTTCCATTCACCCTCCTCTCCCTGGTTGTCAGCAAATCATGCTATGCTGTTGCCAAAATGCACTTTTTAGCTTATAAGAAGAAATATTTTAAACTAGGGACTCTCAAATCCCATCAACCGCTGCCTGCATGGCCAAGAATCAGGAACGCTAGGTGTTTGACTCCAACAACATCCAAGCCAGGTTGCCCACACCTGTTCTAAGGAAATGAGCTTGCATTGAGTCCCCTTCTGTGACAGAGAACTCTTCTTTGATTATGGTTGGTGACATAGGAGATCTGGAATAGCATTGCTAAGGAGAGGTAGCAAGATTTGCTCCACTACCAAGCAAATGGTGAGGAACTTTCATGTAGGCCCAGTAGTGGGGGTTGACGGATGAAGCTTTGTAGTCTGGAAGTATGGGCAGAACCATGGAAGACAAGGCTGGAAAATCCCCCGCCCTCTGGGCTGCTTTGTCCCCCTGAGTTGGAAAAGGTTCATGGCAGAGTGGAGTTCCCAACCTTGTTGGCAGAAATTTGGTTTTTTTGTTAATGCCACAGTATTAAAGCATATGTAGCATTAACAAAAAAACCCAAAACCCTATAGTTTACCTCTCCCAGAGTTACAATTTCCAGCAACCCTCAACAAATTACAGTGCTCAGAACTCTTTGAGGGAAACCATGTGTTTTGAATGTACTTTAAAGGCATAGTGTGTACACAGTTTTAGGGAAATGGTTCATTGTACTACTAAGTAAATAAATATCAATGCATTGAGGTGGGAAATAAAGATGTCCTCCTGGTGCTTCCATTGTCTGGAAGGTGTGATATCTGGAATATAGGAGTAAACAACCCAAGTAATCAAACGATGCTTCTCAGATTCTGTTCTTAATTTCCCTGTGTTTATTCATACCAGGCCTTCTCTTTCAGTAATATACAAGGGA
This sequence comes from Zootoca vivipara, assembly GCF_963506605.1. NCBI lineage: Eukaryota > Metazoa > Chordata > Lepidosauria > Squamata > Lacertidae > Zootoca > Zootoca vivipara. The sequence goes on along the minus strand of NC_083287.1, from coordinate 12,359,272 downwards.
TGAACATTCTCTGAAGCACAAGTTTGAAGCTTCTGTGAGATCAGGTTGGACAGCTGCCCCCCTTAAGCCCTCATAACTGTGGAGGAGCTGCTGTGTTGTATTAAACCAGTGATCTGAAGAGAAATGTGTCCTTAAATGACCTTGAGACAGAATGCCAAATTGCTCCACAGAAGCTGTCTAGAAGCATCCAGTGTCCTCAGTGGGAGTCAGATACTTACTGCAAAGTAGTAGCTTGTTGGGTGTCACAAAGTAAATGTTTGTCTAAGATTTTGAGGGTACCTTTTCTTCCTCTGAAGTCTCAGAGTTAGCATTAAATGGAGACACAATTTTGGTAGGTGTGGACCTGTGCTGCAGAACTCAGAAAGGTTTCTGCTGGAGAAAGTTCAGCGGCTATGCTTTGCTTTCATGCTCAGATGATAACTGATTGCCACACTGTGACGGAATTTTCCCTCTAGCTTGACCGTACGGTTCGTTCTCCTTTTGCTTTCTACTGTCATGCATGACACACCTCATTTACTTGAGCCATCTGGATGTGCTTTAACTAAAGGTATTCCTTGTCCTACATTTACCTCTTGCTTCTCTTCTCCGTATGTTATATGGCATTATCTGGAACCAGGAATAGGGTGGCTACTTGCATATCACACACACACACACAAAACAGGAAATGCATCACTTTTTAAAAAAGAGGAGAAACTGGAACACATTTGAATAAAAAGTGCACGTGCTAAATGCTAGGCATAGATGGAAATTTAAAACAATTACTGTAATTTAAATAGAAATGCAATACATGTCATCCTGGTTGGGAAGGCAGGAAGAATCAAACCAGGTGGCATGTGTAGCTTACTCAGTCTGCTATCCAGGTGTTGGCAAGTGAATTCCAGGCTCCTCTATTTGTATGGTTCTGTATCTTTAAACTGGACTTGTAAACAGGGACAGTCCTAGCCAATTTCTACATTTGTTCTATTTTGTACTACAGACAGTGTTCTGGAGACCATAAACATTAATGTATTTTGATATACAACAAGCTGACTTCTTTCTAGGTAGAGCAGTGCCAGTATAACAGTGGTGCCTTCTAACTGTATCACAGTTATAAATTGTGTGTGCTCAAACATAGCCCTGCTTCAAAATGCAAAAGAGAGGTATCGTGATAAAGTGTAGACCATCTCCGTTCCTTACAACCTGCTAGTGTTGTGCTGTATTATCTTATGAGTGAAAGGGTGGGTTTGAATTGTCAGGTGCCCAGTATAATTGCTATAGGCCCAGATCCAACCTGCTGGCCATCCTGGCTCTGGTCAACAGAAATTAGTGTTTTGAGATTTGTAAGGTTGTGTGTTTTCTGCACAGTGTGGTGAGTAACTATTGTGAAGTACTTTTGAGTGTTAGACTTGGCCTAAGAAGATCTGGGTTCAAATTATGAAACTCACCAGGTGGCCTTGCCTCCCCACTCTGTCTGTCTGTGTCTCTCTCTCGGCAAAACCTACCTTTTGTGAGGATGAAGCAGGGTACCCTCACATGCTCTGTCCTAACCTGTGTAGTTGAATACTGGGCCATAATTGTTTAAAATAATCGAAACATACACACACACACAGAATAAGGCTAAGAAAGGGCATGGAAATCTAGGTTAGGTACCAAGTACCATTGAAATCCCCACAGGCATTGCCTATACATTTCTAAACATTTCTGGACTACCATGAATACTTTATACATGTAGAATTGTTTAAATCAAAGCTGAGATTCTCTGGGTTTCATATTCTGTACCAGAATATATGTTTGACAAGCATGCAACCTTGTGTACAAATGACCCAGCTGCAATGCAGGGAGTGAGCTTGTGTTGCCGTCACCTCAGTCCCAAACCTGACATTCTGATTTTATGCCAGTTTGCTATGCTTTGGGTTTTCTTCATGGCAATCTCTCTCTTTCCAGGCGTTCTACTGATTTTGGCACTGACAGAAGAACTCGTGTTTGCAGTTCAGGCACCGTTTCCCAGCTTGGCATCATCTTGGGGCCTCCTGACAGACAATAGCAGTATCTCAGCTATGGGGATGACTCCTGGACACAAAGGCCGCCACACCACCAAACTCTTGCCCACAGCATCCCTTGCAAACTTTCATCCCACTAGCTCAGTGGAGACTTACGCTCCTTCTATTAGCCAGAAGGAATCAACTAGCAGCCATCCCATTGGCAACAAAGAACCATATCACTTAAACAACCAGAGTGCTTTGTTTTCCAGAAAGACTCTCCCCCAAGTGAATGTCTCTCAGGTTGTCAATGGCAATTCCACAGAATTTACAGAGCCTTATCGAAAGACGGGACAGCATTCTCCCCCGACTATGAGGAACTGGTCTCCAGATCATCCCCTTCAGTCTCAGTCCACAGCCCACAGTCGTCGTAATGGCACCATGTTGGTAACCACAACAGACTCACTTGCATCTTTCCACAGTGATACCTTGGGAGGCCTTAACACAACAGAGAATGGGAGCTCATCCAAACTGGTTACGCAGGAAACAGGTCTCACCACCCCAGCAAATGCCCCATCAGCTGCTCCTGAAATGGTGACAGTGCCTTTTAAACCCCAGCGGTATGGCATATGGGATATTCTGGGCAAAAATGACTCTTGGGTACTCTCAAGCCAAACTACAAACCAGGGACCTTTTTTTGCCAGCCCTGGGACTGCAACAGCAGCAGCATTTGGTCACTCTGGTCAAACTGGCATTGATGCTGATGTTTCTTCCTCACATACAACAAGGAGCCCAGATGAAACATCTACCGCACTGAATCCCTCTGGGCATGCCAACTTGCCAAGCGCAGAGCCCTCCACGTGGATGCCGAGTTCCACTTCAACAGCAACAGGAAACTTCCTAAACAGATTGGTACCTGCTGGGACCTGGAAGCCTGGTATACCAGGGAACATTTCTCACGCCTCAGAGGGAAACAAGCCCCAGCACAGGGCAACCATTTGTCTCAGCAAAGTGGATATAGCATGGATCATTTTGGCCATCAGTGTGCCCATATCCTCATGCTGTAAGTTGACTTCTTTTTTTGTCATACATTTTGTGGTAGATGTTTGTGATACATTAGATATATATAACACAACGACGGAGTAGCGGAAGAGCCTTGAATGTTCAGGTGCTTGAAACCTGGATGCTAGTAAATTGATAGTAGCTTTTTTTTTCAAAGGCAAGGTATTTCTACATAATTGGGTTTGCTGGTGAACCGTGTCTTGTACAGCTGACTGAAAAGAATAGTGCCTGTGTATTTTGCCTCCTATCTCAGGTTCTACAAATGCTAGAAAGTTTTAGAATGAAAACAGGTGATCTGGGACTTACGAGTCTAGCGCTCCCAATGAACTATATCACATACCCGGTATAACATTAAGAAGGGAAAGAGCACTGGCTGGATTACTTTTCCCAGTTGGTCATGCAAACACTGTTGGGTCTAATTAATTTTTCTCTTCTACTTGATGAATATTACTTCATGGGAGTTAATTATAGCTAGTACTAGTCCATCAGGGGAGATTAAGGGATTTGGTTGTGGAGATACTTGAAGCACTGCAATTTCAGTTCTCCCACACCAAGCTGAATAGCAGGCTGTGGAATTCCCTATGAATGGCTGCTGGGATTTCAGTATCCATTGGCAATGCCTCCCAAGTCGTAACATCATGGAGTGTGATCAGGGCTGGGGTGACTGAAAAAGATGGAACATGTAGTGATGTCTGGCCTTGCAGATACAATTAGTTTGTACGACTAACTTCTGCAAGACTGAGAGGTTGCCAGGGTGGTCCATAAAGAGGACTGAAACAGTGATCTACCTCTTCTGCAGCATAGCTTCATAGCAGGGATGGAAACATAGATAAGTGGCAGAGCACAGTAAGCTCTACCCGTTTGTCTCATTCTATGTGGCTGATGAGGCAGCCACATCCCACTCACTTTATGTGAGAGGAATTGCTAGTGGCAGAAAACTCTTAAGAGGTGGTAGTAGTCTAGACAAATATGTGCCATGCTTAGTTCACTTTTGGATCAAGAGGCACCATGTCAGATCACAAAACAGTCTCAATATAATGCCAACAGCTGAATGGTCCAGAAGTATTAACTCAAAAATGTAAAAGTCAGCAATTCTCTTTACACGAGCCTAAGCTGCTCTTTGGCTCCTGGCCTGTTCAGATCCTTGAAGGGTTTGTGTAGCGATTCAAATCCTTCCCAACCTCTCTTGTCCAGATAACAATGGGACAAAAGAATGCACCATGGGCAGCAATGTTTTTTGTCTCAGTTCAACTTTTTTAAAAGCTCTTTTCTGTCTTCAGCCTGTAAGTGGCTTTCTGGACCAGATGTTACTGTATTCACAATATTTCTCAAGTCAGCAGCTGGACTGTTCTGTTTGGCTTTCTGTTTCCCCGAACAGTTCATTCACGAGCTACACCCTTCCTGTCCAATTGTAATTCAGGGGATGGAACGCTTCACAAGGCAGGTGCCATGTATGGTGCCGCATCAGGATAATAAGATAATGACAATAATCATAGTATAATCTTTCCTTGGCTCTGCTAACTCTGCAGGCTGCTTCCCCATCATCTCCGAAATTGAAAGGCATGCATTACATACCAGATATGGTGCAAATGCCCACCCCAACAAGTCACTTTTCTTGTCATGGTAATGTGAAATAAATTACTTGCTCCCCCTGATGGACAGACCAATTGCAGCTCCCTTGTACATGATCCCAAGGCAGAATGCTTTGGTTTTCCTGAAAATTTGTTCTTGCCAAAAGAGTGCAATTTCATATTCAGCATCGCAGCACAGCTGCAACTGTAGGCTCCATGGCAGATCACCTGACAAATGGGTCATGTTAAGTAGGGAGGTTGCTGCCACCTTCAGGACACAAGACAAATAGAGTCAACCTTTTGTCTGACCAACTTGCAGGTTTATTGTTGCGCAAAATTTTAATTTTTAAAGTCAACGGGGTTGCTACCAGTCAGCATGTTAACGGCACAGGATGCAACACATGACACTGTAAACTTCAGTTTATTTGATTGGCAGGCAGTACATCAAATACAGTGCAGGATTATTGTGACAACCACCATGAAAAATAGACATATAGGTACACAAATGGTACACAGCTCTGCGACTGATTGTGCAGTTAAGTAATTATTCAACTCTGAACTTATTATTGGAAGAGGAGCATTTAGATATCAATGTGTTAGTACTTTACATACTTCAAGCTGATAAAACAGTCCTGCTGTATCTGGGGCCTTTCTTGCTCATTCTGCTGTGCAGGGCCCTTGACTGATTCATTGTTACATCCTCATGTTTAAATCCCACCTCTCTTCCAAGGAGCTTCTTCCTCTTTACATTTTTCCTTGACTATAACCCTATGGGGGTAATAGTGTGCCTACGACAATCCAGTGCAAGCGTGCCACTTTGCACATCACCACACCCTGTGGCGTGTGGGCATGACGTGAGCAAGACTGCAAGATAAAATTTCTTAGGAAACATGTCTGCCCATATATATGGAAAGTCAACGGTAGCCTTAGAATTTCCATAGTTTGGTTGGATCTAGCATTTTGCTAGCTATCCAACTGGGTCTGGCTCCTATAATAGTTTATCCATGTGCCTCTATTAATGTTCTGCTTCTTGTCCTGGTGCCTTTTTAAAAGTTCACACAATTGAGAATAATACCACATATTAAAGGGTCACGGCAGCCATATTTCCACTTGAAAAGAAATGTAGCTAATCTTCCCAACACAGGGAAGTGGTTGGGAGTGTGGGATTAACTGAACAGTGAAATTCTGTATCAGTGTCCTTTTGCCTGTGCAATTCTAGGCATAAGGGAATAAAACATATAGAAATCAGGAAGGTGGAGATTTTTTTGCAGAGTGTTCAGCATAAGTCCCCATATCCATAAATGTAACCAAAGAATGGATTTTCAGGAGAAGCATTTTCCAGGATTGAAACAGCACAGGGGGAGGTACAAAACCATCCACAGGGAATTATTTCTCTTTAAAGCAAAATCTACAGAATCCCAGCCAAATCATGAGAGCAGCCAAATTGTGAGACCACATCACGCAAAGCACATGTTCAGCCCATTATTGTCTGCTCAGACCAGTTGGTTTGGCCAGCCAGGGAATGAGGAAGTAGTTCCCAAAATATGTGTGGTTTTGACCAATGCATTAGGAAGTACAGAGAAACCCTGGAAAATGTGTCCTCTATTTAACTAGTACTTACTGTACATGCTCAGCAGAGAAGTGCTAAGTGGCATTCTGTTCTTAACCATAAAAATGCATTTTCATCTTGTCACAATTCCAGTTGGTTTTATGTCCTTTGCGCTGCCTTGAATCATTTGGGGAAGAGGGAGAATTTGTAACATGAAGTAGCAAAATGTTCAGCGAAATCACTTTGAAAAACTTCTCCAAGCTCTTGGAATCCAGAACTTTTAAGAAAAAAGAAGAAACATATTGCTGCAATTAAAGGCTGATGTGATGAAAAAGAGGAGGATGGGAAAGCTGTGACTTCAATTCATGACTGTGAATTAATTTAGCCATTACTGCTCATGTGAAATGGAGGCCACCTTGGGGTGTGGAAGTATCAGTAGAATACCAAAGATGCATGTGGTGTGGCATGTTCCTTTGGATCCTGTTCTAGCTCATACAGTGGTACCTCCTGTTACGAACTTAATCTGTTCTGGAGATACGTTTGTAACCTGAAACCTCTCATAACATAAGGCACACTTTCGGTCCAGTTAGCGGAGCTCGTAACCCACAGCGTTTGCAAGGGGGACGGTACGTAACACGAGGTTCCACTATATTTCACATCCTCAGAACACTTGAGAGAGCTCCTCCTGCTTTTATTAACTCAGTATATCAGCAATTGGTTAAGTTATGATTGGGTTTCAGATTCCTCACCACCACCACTGCAATTCAGAAGAAGCGCCTGGCCCTTCTTAGCATCTGAAGGATAAGCCTTACCACTGAGATGGACTGCAGGTGAAGATCACCATTACATTACAGCTTTAGTATGAGGTCTTTGCACAGATTGCCTTCTATGCAACCCTGTGCTTTCTCTATCCAGCTCACTTTGCAAGCCTATTTTTTCGGAGATAGATCCATTTTGCTCCATGGGGCTTACTCCCTATTAAGTTTGCTTAGGATTATAATTAGAGACATGGCCCTGTTTACGTCTTTTCCCAAAGCAAGACATGTTTAACCCTATTTGACGCTCACACTCACTTAGCATGTATTTGCACCTGTCTTTGGCTCACAGGTCAGCAGTGCTCCTTTTAAGTGCTGAATGCAGTTTAGATGTGCTTTGACACTGCAGTGAAAGTCAGGCTGCCTCAGATTGAAGTGTATTGCCACAGAACCTGGAAGCGGCTTTTACACTTATCTAATTCTCCACACATTAGCGCTTCCTATAGGAGAGGTCTGCAGCAGCTGCTTTCATATCAGCCAGCATAATCCATATCAATGGAGGAAGTGTAAGTCAGCTGCTTCTTTTACTCCTACTTTGACATTCTGCAGATTGCTGTCCAACTTACCTGGCTGTGCTAGAAACGCTGATGTAGGAAGACCCAGAGCCATCAAGCTCAGTGGATTCAGCTCTTCAGGAGTGAGCCAATTCCTGGTCACTCCAGTGATTTCTTGGGGACCACCAAGCAGAAGTCTTTCTCAGCCCTGTCACTTTAAATCTGTAATTGGAGAAGCCCAGAATTACATTCTTAGCCCATGGTTCAAAACATGTGGTCTGCCACTGAGCTGTGGTCTCTCCTTGGAAAGACTGGAGCCTATTGGGAATTTCCATTGGTTTGAAACATCCAAGCCTGTAATATTATGTAGCTCTGTACCATTTACATTAAAATCACTTTACCACGCAGGGTTTCCAAATGGAAATTACTGGTCATCTAACTCCAACTAACCAATATGCACCCCACACATGCAACTTTCATACTTTTAAGTTTGGGGTTCGTGTTTACTGCCATTCCACTTGAGAATAAAAAACAAAGCAATCAATGTGGCATAGATACAACGAATCTGTCCTTCCTGCCCACCGGAGGCAAACATGATGCTTTTCTGGCAACATATTTGACGAACATCAAACCTAACATTTTCCAAAGGCTTACGCAGAGATTTAGCTGCAAAACCTCCATCCACTGTAACACAAGTCCTGTAATTAAGTATCTAAGCAATTCAGAATGGTCTGTCTAGGTGAAAGTACTTTCGGGTGCCCTTCTCCCCTCCAAACCCTCCACCTCTGCCTAATATAGGGATTATTTGAGGGCAGAAGAAGAAAGCTCACAAATCATATATACTAATAGTGATCTGAATTCTCTGAGTGCTGTTGCTTATGTACCCAAAACTGCACCATCCACAAAAGACAAGCTATGGCTGTGTACTGTTGGCACACAATCATAGAGTTTGAAGGGACCATGAGGGTCATTTAGTCCAACCCTGTGCTAGAATAACATGGGGGAGGAGAGACCCATGTAAGCTGCCTTGATCTCCTTGGAGCAAAGGCAAAATGTAGTTAAAAGGGCATTTCCTAAGAACCCCAGGCTGTCATTCCAAATATTGTTGATCCTGACTCAACAGCAACCGCATAAATAAGCCCTGAAAGGAGATCAATTCTAGGGGATGAATTCTTCTCTAAGTGGGCACTTACGTACCAAGTGCTTTTCATTGCCACCCTGGGACTTCTTGCCTAAACATCTGTTTGTTTGCTTGGGGACTAAAATTTGTACAGTAGGAATTAAATGAATGGTACCGGATAAATGGAAGCAGAGATCTTGAGCATTGTGGTAGGCGTATAATAGCCTGCAATTTTGAAAGTGACAGGAGTAATAACTATATTAATTCAACAAAGAGATTTGTAGCAGAAGCACACCTTTTCCTTTGAATAAAGCAGGAACTAAATCAACCGTTCTGATTACCCCCCCCCCCCCACAGTGCTTCCTGTTACTTTAGACAGAACTCTGATCCCCTACGCACTGGTAACGTCCATAATTTATATGGTGAGGTGGGAAACATTCATTTGAATCCCTGATGACCAGTGGGGTATAGTGGTTATTAGTCCCAGACTAAGACCTGGGAGCCCAGAATTCAAATCCCAACTCAGTCACAAAGTTCACGAGGTGGCCTTTGGCCAATACAGTGATGGCACTTACCTACGTAGGCAGTTCCAAAGCACAGGTGCTGCCACACTAAAGACGTGACACCTGATGAACATCACAGGAGGACAGTAGGCAGGGCAGAGATTTAATATTGTGCAGCTAACATGCAGTTCCTACTCATGTGATTTTCCACAGCTACACAATGCAAAAGAGGATGACTAGCCTAGCGAAGTGAATATGACTGGCTTAGATGAAATTGCCCAGATTTTGAAGCTTTTCCAGTGGTAATAAGATAAGGCATCTCTTGATCCAAATCAAAACAGATACGATTATGCTAGCACTCTCTCTCAGTATTTTGTGTTAAGGATGGAGCCTGCTGTGAGACCTGATTATAGTGGCCCTGCTGGTAATATTAACTCAAGGCTTAGCCTTTGCTGTGTGCTGTGTTATCCAGAAAATCATAGATGCTTATGAAATTAGAATGGAACACGTGACCTCTGATACTAAGACTGAGAGCAGTATTTAGGCCAAGCATTACACAGCAGGTACATGAAGCAGCCCAACAGATTTCTAATGAAAAGCAGCTATGGAGAGGAATGGTGAGGGAGGAGGGGCAGCTTAACCCCTTTCCTTCTGCCCATTCCCACTTGCATCCCCCCTTCCCAGCTGCTTTTACACCAGTGGGTGGGGAGATTTACATATTTTCCTTCCACAGCTGGAAAAACAGCTGCACTGAATTTCAAACAGAAAAATGGCTGGAGGAAAAAGGCTTTAAGTAATCTTTTCCCTCCTTCCACCGTTAAAAGTTATAATATAAATTCTACATATTACACTGGTGTTTCTCAAACTTGGGTCCCCAGCTGTTGTTGGATTACAACTTCCATCATCCCTAGCTAACATGACCAGTGATCAGGGATGATGGGAGCTGTAGTCCAACAACAGCTGGGGACCCAAGTTTGAAAAACACACTAAAAAACAGAGTAATAGTGTTTCCTGGAAACAAGCTGGAACAAGAGCAGTACACACTGGTCCCTTTGGAGTATAGGAACAGTGTTGAGCATTGTCAGCAGTTTGCTTCCTTACAAACAACACACCTACAGGCTTCAGTGCCTTGGATAATGTTTCCAAAGCCACTGGCAGGATTCAAAAGGCAGGAAGGGAACAAGCAATTGTGTGTTTTGGTCTGGCCCATCCAGTCCAGCATCCTCTTCTCCCAGTGGCCAACCAGGTGCCTATGGGAAGCCCAAAAGGAGGACCTGAGCACAACAGCAGTCTTCTCACCTGTGTAGTCAGTAACTGGCATTCAGAAGCATACTGCCTCCAACAGGGGAGGTAGAAAAGCCTTATCATCCATGAATCTGCCTCTTCTAAAGCCATCCAAGTTGGTGTCTAACTACCTGTTCTGGGATGGCATTCCACTAAGTGCTGCATGAAGAAGCACTTCATTTTTTCTGTCCTGAATCAGAGAACTGTGCTTTTGATCCAGAGGCCTCTGGTTGGTCACTGTGAGAAGCAGGGTGTGGTGGCCTAGATTGCTCTGGCCCAGCAGGTCTCTTCTTATATTCTAACATCACTTTGATTCAAAATGTGAAAACATTAGGTGGTCTTCCATGGTGCTTTTAATTCATCAAATGTTGCATCTTCTAGTGGTACATGAACCACAATGTGAACTTTTCATAGATCTGTGCATGCAACCCACAGACAGCAGGGGGTAATCTATTACAATACACAGTCTATTACACAAGCAGCCGCCAACTAATTTCCTATTGTTGCACAAGCACACTCTCAAACATGTTTGTGTTAACAGCTGTCCTGCTCACCGTGTGCTGCATGCGGAGAAAGAAGAAGACATCAAACCCAGAAAACAACCTGAGCTATTGGAACAATGCTATCACTATGGACTACTTCAACAGGCATGCTGTAGAATTACCCAGAGAGATACAGTCCCTTGAAACCTCAGAGGTAAGATCTGAACTCTGCTGGTAGTGAATCTCCCAGTTAGTTCATATCAACAGGTGGATTTTAGCCACTCTGCTTGGCTCTCGGGTAGCGTTGTGAACTTGTGGAGAGAGGTCCTAATGATAGGAGAGGTAACTGGGATAACTTTCCCTTTTAAGTGGTTCTGAAAGGCACATGGACCCCCTCAGATGCTACACTTTGGAAACATGCCTTCTTGGCTTCCATGCACATAGTGTCTGGCTTCCCATTTCTGCTGATGCCCCTCCTGTTACCAGCATATAGACCTCCTCCTGGACCAAGACAGGGTTGCCTTGTGTCCTACTTTACAGACGAGAGTACTCAACTCCAAGAGCTGTCCAGTCCAAATCCTTTTAAGAGTAAAGAACAAATGGAGACCAGGGGCCTTGAAGTGAGCCATCTGTAGCACTGGACAACAGACTGAGCTTATACATCTGGTCACATCTTTCTCACTATATTGAGAGCAATTGTAAAAAGGTAAAGGACCCCTGGCACTGGCAGTTAAGTCCAGCCGCAAACGACTCTGGGGTTGTGGCACTCATCTCGCTCTACTGGCCAAGGGAGCTGACTTTTGTCCGCAGACAGTTTTTCCGGGTCATGTGGCCAGCATGACTAAGCGGCTTCTGGCGAAGCCATAGCAGCACATGGAAATGCCGTTTACCTTCCCGCCGGAGCGGTACCTATTTATCTACTTGCACTTTGAGGTGTTTTCAAACTGCTAGATTGGTGAGAGGAATTGTATTTCTATTCAAATGGTAGTAATTGCTTCTAAATTTGCATCTCATCCAGTCATTCATTCATTCCACAAGAAAAATATATATGCTCAAAGCAGCATACTACAAAGAAACAGGTGTGCATCTCAAGCAAATGCCACAAAACAATTTCATAATGACACAACAGAACAATGGCAAATAGAATAGCATACACACAAAAAACACATTTCAATGCTACCCATATAACAGTATTACTTAAACAACACCCAGCATCCAATAGCAAAAACAAGGGAGCTTCAGTTTCACCTTGGTCCTAGAAACACCCCTCCCATGAGGTTGCCACAGTCCCTCTCCTGCAGCAGCTTCTTATAAGGCTTCAAAGGGCAAAGGGTGGGATAGCTGGAAACCCCCCTCCCATTATGTTGCTCCTATACATATAGTAGGAATTGCAAATAAATGTCCTCTTTGGCCTTCTTTTTGGGTGCATATATGGCTACCCTCACACCAAGGGGCATTTTGCCCCAGCCCCACTGACTTCTCTGTCCCAATTCCTTTAGCCATCTCAATTTATCCAGTTTCATTCTTATATTCTCCACACCGTCCAAACCACCTTCTCTGTCAGATTTTTCCCACAGCCCCATCTCTCTTTATGCAGGGATGGAGAACCAGTGGTCCTCAAGTTGTTGTTAGAGCACCACAGGTTCCCAATCCTTGCTCTATATATCTATCCCCTCCCCCCTCCTTTTCTTTTGGATTCCAGTTTCTCCACACTTCCCTCAGGTTCTGTTTCTCAGTTGATAACCTGCTCAGTCTTTTTTTGTTTGTTTCAGCCACTATCCTGCCATTAAGCTTTCCTGCCTCCTTCCCACCAGGCTTCCCTACCCAGCCCCTGCTATCCCAATCTCTATGTGAGTGTTTCCACACTGATCTTCCACTTTCTTCCTAGAAGCTGGGCTATTTATGAACAATTTGCTGTTGAGAGATTTTTCAGCTGCTAGAATGTTCACAAAAAAAACATGACATTAAAATCAGCAGTTACAGTTGATTCCATCACCTAGCATGGACGATCCACCTAAGCAATTATACAATTCCAAATTTTTCAAATGAACAAAGCTGGATTGGGGAACCTGTAGCACACCAGATTTTTTTTGGACTACAACTCCCATCATCCGTGACCTTTGGCCAAGTTGCATGGGGCTACTGTGAGCTGGAGAACTGCAACATCTGGAAAGTCACAGGCCCCCAATTCCTAGTACTGTATAAAGGAACCACCTTTCTCTAAGGGACACTGATGCTTCTGTCTTGCCCTACTGCTTTTAGCTCAGACCAGTGAATCCTGAGAATTACATTTTTTTAAAGCTTTGCTTTGGCCATACTGAACCATTGGTTGACTGGATACTGGATATTCTTCAAGACTTTGTCCTGCTAGTGCAAATTCTACCATGTTGACTGTCCCTTATTGTATTTCTGAAGCTTAATATTTTCTTCCCTTTCTCTCCCCTGACCCCTTTTTCCCTGTAGGACCACCTGTCTGAGCCGCGCTCCCCAGCTAATGGTGATTACAGGGACACCGGCATGGTCCTTGTTAACCCTTTCTGTCAAGAAACGCTATTTGCAGGACATGAGCAAGTGTCCGAAATATGACTTGCAGTCCAATCTTCATTGTCTCCAAAATCTATATATAAATCTATATATATAAATATATATATTATAAATATAACCTTTGTGTAACCTTGAATTATGAGCAACCTTTTGAGCTTCCCCCAACCCCACAAGAATTATCAACCTCTTTTTTATAAGTGTGATTAAAAACTTTACAGACCAAACTCCAGCTTTATAAAATAAAAGTGATTTCTAAGCAAAAATGCCTGCTGAACCAGTTCCTTTTGTCGCCTTTGCTAGATGCTTTTAATTTGTACTCCACTTGCATGTAACCAAGCTAGGGGTGTTTTTTTTAGCACATAATTATCTGTTCCCTTCTCTCCTCCCTTTCACAAGATTGAGCAAGCACAGGAGCCTTTGCTGATATACTAGGCTATAGCCTAGCATTCTTTTGGGTTGAGCCATGGAACAAAAAAGACAGCTATCCCTCTTCCCCAAACACATTGTGCTGTGACTAAACTGCCTGCTGACAGAGCATTCTCTGAGCATTAAGGGATTGGGTGACAAGCCAGGCAAGACTCCACACTCTGCCATATGGGCAAACAGGCAGCTAGGCTTGAGAATATTTGTAGCATTCCACTTGGTGAGCCTCTAACAGCAAGGCTCGATGGAATTGTTATGCCAGCCTTCCCAACAGCTATCAAATTCCAATTTTTATTTGGCTCTAATTCTAAATCAGCATTCAGTTACATCTTACTTGATGTTTTGTGGTGTTACAGATTTTAAACTAATTTTATCATGTTCTTTAGAGTGAGTCTTCCTGACCTATGGATTAAGGGACATATGCCCTTCCTGCCAGTCCAAACACTGCTAAGCAGCTTTCTTTCTTTTGAGCACTTTGGTCTGCAAAACTAAGAGGTCTTCCTGTACTATTTATAATTTTTATTTACAAAGGCTACACTTTCAGTTTTCATTGTATCTGATCTTACAACAACCAAATGAGGGAGATTATTATTCCTATTTTAGAGATGTGGAGCTAAGGCCTAGAGATAGTGAGGCACCCATAAAATAAGACCAGGGCTGAATTTGGAGCCAAGTCCAACTCCTGCCTGTTCCCTTCATCACACATGATCAATGTATCTCTGTGGGTGGGTGGGAATGTATTTTGTACCGCTGTCACCAGCAAAAATATGAAACATGTGCCCCACCAGAGTCTCAGAGCACTGATTCCTAAATGATGGGCAGGAACCCCAAAATAAGTAACTTAATGAAGAATTGGCCAGTTTTCACCTACTTATTGCTTTCTTGTCTTCTGGGATCAACATGATAGCAGTTATCACTGTAAAAGTGTTAGGCCAGGATTTGGCTGGTGGGTCATCCCTGTCAATCATAGAAACTCACAATAGCAACACACACACCACAACGTGGTAGCAGGCCAGTTTGCTTCAAGCGTCTACTCTACTTTTCAAAAATGACCATTCATGTGTCAACAGCCAGGAGGCCTTTTGATGCTCAGGATCAGATTGGAAAGTACAAGCAGTGCTGCTCGCTTAAATACAGCTAGAGCTGCTCCTGGCATATTAGAGGCAACTCTACGAGCTGGACTCATGCCAGTACACGTAAACCCTGAATTTGGAAGCCCAGAGAAAGGCAGCATTTAAACATGGAAGAAATTATCTCTCCTCATCCCCCCACCCAGCCCAAATTGAGGCTCTGGACTACATTGTCCTTTCCATGTGCTGCTCTTGCAACAGACAGATCATTCTCATGAAATAGATTGCTGACCGAGGGGAAAGGGCCAAACAATTGTTTCCAACAAACACGCCTGTGGTACGCAGCCAAAGACAATGAGAAATATCCCAGAAGCTCTTGGGACAGAGCACAGATAATGAGCCCCCCTCCAAATCCTGCTTTGCTCTGCAGATCTCGACCCGCCGGCTGCAGCAGCAGAGGGGCACCTAGGGAAGCGGCTGCTCATTTAGTGCAGGCAGTCTGAGGTGCAGCATGCCCTTCACAAGACGCAGGGCTTCCTTTCTGGGGCAGCAGCCCTCTACTTCTGCAGCGGAGAGTGCGAGCACCGGCAGCCGTAGGGTTAGCATTGGTGGGGCAGGCAGCCTTTCAAGGCCGTCGGGGGTTTATGTGGGAATTGTGCCAACAGGAGGTGTCAGCAGCCTGGGCACCCGGGTGTCCCGCAGAGCTCTGGGTATAAGCAGCGTCTTCTTACAAGGCCTCCGTAGCTCTTGCTCAACTGTCCCATTGCCCCAGGGGCTGGAAAGAGGACGGGGCCTATCTTACGAGAGCCTGAATGGGTGCCTGGTGGACTACATTGAAAAGGTGAGAGCTTTAGAGCAGGTCAACCAGGAGCTCGAAGACCGCATCCGAGTTTACCTGAACAAGAAATCTTCCAGCGCCAACAACTGGGGAGCCCTGAGAGAGAGCTGGGAGACCATCTACCACCAAGTGAGTATGAAAACTTCTGGCAAGAAAGACAAAGAGAACAAAGAGAACAAAGAGTTTCTAATGCCAGTGATAAGAACACAGCTTCGTTGTAGGGTAGAGCTACCCTGCCTAGCACATTTTAACTTATCTTCATGATAATTAACATCATTTCACAGTGTGTGTGTATATGTGTGTGTGTAGGGAATGCATTATGTATGGGAATTGCCCTGAGGGAGGTTCATGCACAAGAGGGGAAGAATGGAAAGCTCTCTCTCCCCTCTTTGGCATAGTCAGCCAATTCTCCTCAGAGCAGTCGTTGCATTTAGGAGCAAAACTACGAAAGAAACGCTGCCAAAACAGCGAGTTTATCCTCTTGGTGTTATCTCATTGCCAGTCTGATGCTGTTTGTAATGAGGAAATACCATCTGAGTGGTATTTGCTTCTTTCATTCATCATATTTTCCAAAATCGAAAGTCTAATTATTTTTTTAATGGCAAGGCATTTCTTCCACCCCTTACGCAACGTTTAGCATGCAGGGGAACTTTTCAGTCAAGGTCTTTGAAAACAAAGAAAGACATTTTTTCATCTAAAATTTGGGGACATTTTTTATAAAACTGCCTTTTAAAAAAAACTCCCAACACAACCCAAATATCTTACAAAATTAAAGTATGATCCTATACATAGTGCAAGAGGCAAAAGGGCAAAATAAATAAAACACTAGGAAGGCACATTAGTGTGCCTATATTGACTCAGCATTGCTGCAGCACTATGGTCACCTTGTAGATCTTGTGGAGCTACTGAAATCCTGGATGCCTCTACTCCAGTGGTTTTCAACCAGTGTGCCATGGCATCCTGAAGTGCCTTGAATTATAGGGGTGCTGCGGGCAACACTGGCCTCTGCCCCTCTTTCCTTCCCTCCCTTCCTCTGATGCCCTCTTGTGTCTCTGCCTTCCAAAGGCTTGCACAGCTGTTTGTTGCAGCAGTCCTGGCTACAAGCTCCCCAGGAGAATGGTGCCTCTGGGTCTGGCCAGGGGGTGCTTCCCAGGCCCCTGTGGGGCAGTGTGAGGAGGCACATCTCTTTGGGGCGGGGGGGCAGCTCAGAGGCCAGGGGCAGCCACTGCGGTTGCCTAGAGGACTCCCAAGGAGAGGGGAGAGGAGATGAGGCTAAAGGAACACTCCACAAGGGAGGGTGTTCAAAAAGGGGTGAGGGTCTGCCAGCTCTGCAGGCAAAGGGTGACACAACTGGGCTCCTGAGCCCCACAGGGGTGCCTCAGAAAGAATGCAGTTGGTCAAGGGAGCCGTGGACTCAAAAAGGTTGAAAACTTCTGCTCTACTCTAATACAATTTCTTGGGAATGGCGAATAGGCTAAAGGGTCAGGGAAACCGAACCTTTAGGGCCCATGGACACATCTGGAATGCTCAAAGTGTGGTGTGGGCACCATACCCTCCTGTCACTTCTTTCCACACCACGAGACAGAAATAGGCAAGTCCTCAATTATTCTGGATTAATTCACCTGGGACTAAGAGCACCACTTTCCACACAAGCAGTAAAATACTTGAATCATAACTCTGCATTTAGCCTGCAACCCTATACACGCTAAACTATCCCAAGAATAAATCCAATTGAACTTCTGAATAGACTTCTATAGCACCTCACTGTCAGGTGCATTTCCTAGATAATTCGATGTCAATTAGTTATCTGTAAATTATGTTAAATCATTGTACACTCATCTTCTCAACACAGTGTTGTTCGCATATAAAATGTTAATGTTCATTATTATTGCTATTATTTTAAAAGGCTTCAGTCCTATAAGCAATCCTATAAATCACCCTGAGACCTGTGAGTATAGGGCAGTATATAAATTCTAACAATAATAATACGGGGAGGGAGGTAAGAGTGCTTTGTATTGTAAATAGGCTGCAGAGATATCACAAATGGGTTACTGGCTATGCTTTTAAAATTGCTTTTGATTTTCCACAGAAAGGGGTAAATTTAGATTCAATTGGAAGGCGGGGTGGTGGTGGAAAATAAGGGCTGGTGTTTTGTTGCCAATGAAGTTGTGCATCCTGAATGCATAAGGAATACCCATGCCACAATAGGAGGATGACTGATGAAGAGGAAGGTGGCTGTTACTGCATCCCCCTGAACCTCAGGCAGACTGAGGTTGGTGAGGGAGTGCCCGATTCACCCTAATGGACCAGTCTCTGCTGTGCACCACTGTGCCCCAATGCAGAGTTACAGCAACATTACTGGCCCTGAGAGGTGGGTGCCTGTTGCGCCTCTGCCTGAGTCACTGCTCTGGGTCCACTGCCTTCCAATATGCCTGGACAGAAATGAAGTTCTGCAAAACCCTTAAAGCAGGCATCCCCAAACTCCGGCCCTCCAGATGTTTTGGCCTACAACTCCCATGATCCCTAGCTAGCAGGACCAGTGGTCAGGGATGATGGGAATTGTAGTCCAAAACATCTGGAGGGCCAAAGTTTCGGGATGCCTGCCTTAGAGGCTGGGATTGGTGTCTTTACATATCCTGAAAACATTCTGAGTGAAGCCTCTCTGCTTCCAGAAGTTGTGGGATGGAGTGAGGGAGAAACTGTTCTAGAGGCAACACATTACCAGTCAAGTAAGGCTGATTTACAGGCCTTATTGTAGCATATGCTGCACTCAAAGGGACTCGAGGTATAAATAAGTACATGAACACTCCTAACAACATTGCACAGCTGTCAAGTTCAACTAAAAAGAGCAGCTATTCAAACAAAGCTAACAAAATCACAGAACAAACTGTTTCAACGATCAGTACAACCATACTAAATTCCTGACAATTCATTTTATTAGTACAAACAGCACTATAATGAAATATTAAATAGCAAGCCACAATTTGTTGATTTTAAGCTAGTCAAAATCACCAGCAGAACTCAGTGTAAATAGTAGCTAACATAAATAAAGTACCAATGGAACAGGCACATGGAAAGAGGCAGGCTTAACAGTCAGGCTGTGTATATATATTTTATTTTCTAATAAAGCAATTCAACAAACCAGTTAAGTTTGGTGGCTTTCTTCCTGAAGGGACAAAGGGTGGGGGGCTTTCTTCTTTAAAGGGTATTCTGTAAAATGAACCTATAGCCCTCCAGATGTTGCAACTCCCATCATCAAATAGGGAAGCTTTTTAAGGTTTAATGGTTTGTTATGTTTTTATATATGTTGAAAGCTGCCCAGAGTGGCTGGAGCAGCCCAGTCATATGGGTGGGGTACAAATAATAACATTATTATTATTATTATTATTATTATTATTATTATTATTATTATTATTAACCATTGGCCATCCTTGCTGAGGCTGCTGGAACATCATCTGCAGGGTCACAGCTTCCCCATCACTTCCTTAGGTTAACAGGCAGAATTTGCACCAGGTTTTACAGGCAGAACGGCAGTAACCACTAGGTTTTTGTCCCCTGACCCAGGCCACATTCATACCATACATTTACAGTGCAATACCACTTTAAGCAGACATGGGTTCCCCCAAAGAATCCTGGGAGCTGCAGTTTGTTAAGGGAGCAGAGACCCCTATTCACCTCACATAGCTACATCCCTGTGAAGAGGGATGGTTAAACCACTCTGGGAACTGTAGCTTGGGGAAGCACCCTCGACGAACTCTTAATGACACCTCCCAGAATTCTTTGGGGGAAGCCGTGATTAAGGCGGCATCATAGTGCTTTAAATGTATGGTGTGAATGTGTCCCCAAGCAACCTCCTAAGTCCACGTAGACAAAGGAAATTGGCAATCTCAGCTGTGCATGTAGGAAACAGCATGAATCCTGTGAGCGAGTGGTTTGCAGTTGCTGAAAACTTGTAGGGCTATTCCACCATAGTTAGATGCTGTGGGAAGCTGCTACCGTACAAATCTCGGGTGTGGGTGTGTGGGTGTGTGCGCACGTGCAAGAGAGAGAGAATTGGCCCATGAGATTTGAATTCTGGTTACATTATTAAACAGTCCAAAGAGACCTTTTTGATTTAAAAAAATATTCCCTACAGTCACCAGGACAGCTGTGTACAGTCAGTGCAGCAAATTAAAAGATGGCACTTCTCTCTGAGAACCTGAGAACAAGGTGTTACAAATTGCAGCCTTCCTTCTAGTTTAGAAGTAAGAAAGTGAGCTGAGAAAAATAATTAACGAAAATCTCCATCTAATTCCAGTTTTTCTCCCCCAAGAGAGGTTTACTGCTGAAGCAGTTAGTATTACACAAGGGAAATGTAAGTGTTATTTTTGTTAGCCGTAAAGTGTGAAAATGCATATTTTAAATTCCGTTTAAAAAATCCTGACACAGTTTACTGCAGTCATATTTCCAAACCCTGGGGATCCAAGGTGGTGGGAAGACTGGATTTAAAATCAGGCTGCAGGATTTGATAGATGAAAATGATGAAATAGATGAAAATAGATGAAAATTTTAAAGGGCACAAATTGATTGGGCAGCAGGATTATTATTATTCTTATTATTATTGTTATTACTACTACTGTTTTCTATGCAAATACTTATAAAAATTGCAGATGGCAAGCACCACATGGTCAGAGCCATGCTAGAGGGAAGGGGAAAGGATAATGCGAGGTGGAGCAACCACCAAATTCAAAATCCTGCCTGCTCTAGAGCCAGTCAGGTTGAAGGAACAGTGGTGGCTGGAGAAAATAACTACACTAGCTCCAGGCTGGTACAATTTCCCCCACTATTACGGGGACTTGGTGGGGGGGAGGGGGGCTTTGGATGTTATAGAAGCATAGAATTATAGAGTTAGAAGAAGGAACCTTGAGAAGCATCTACAGTATCTGAATTTCCTCTTTTTTGTATTACTGCTGTTGGAGCACTAATAGACTCCATTTTACAAAACAATCCCTGCTAATATAATGTATAATTCCATGTTATTTTCACTATTATTTCACTATTATGTGCATTTTTAGTCCCACCACACCGGTATATGTCTTTTTGTACGCAATACTTGGCTGGAGAACTGCATTGCAAAATTCAGAGAAAAGTTTGCAGGCGGTTGTTTCAGTTTGCATATTGTTTCTGAAACTGAGAACTAGGTAGGTCCGCCTTTAAATGCAAATAATCAAAATTCTTATCCATATCTATCATCAGTAAAAAGTAATAATCCCTACACCATGCCATTCTACTGCCCTCCCCAAATATATCGCTCCAACTAGTACTATGTTAGAGGAAGAAAAACCGCAACATACTGACCATCTGGCCTTTATATCACTCTCAAGATACATTCCTACATATGCAAATTATTCCTAATATGCAAATTAATTCACAGTATATTGTAATAAATATATGATACCCTCCCTTTAAGCATTTGCTCCCATGGTCACATACAAGTAGAAACAATGCCAGAAAATAATCATCAACATATTTCAGCTCACAAGCCAAAGGCCATGGCAAACTTGTATTAAGCAATAGTATTAATAAAATTGTACAGAACATCCATCCATAATATAATAATATAAAAAAACTTTGCCAAGTTTCTAAGCATTAAAACAGTTTCCCTTGTGCATCTAATATCCAATTTTAAATCCAATTTGCCAACAACCAGGATATAAGAGAGAGAAGTTACCAAAGACACCAACAAACTCAAATCCAGCTGGATTTCAGATTAAACCTCCAAATCACCACAATTTATAGCAATTTTATCCAGCCCCAGGTTGTTTTAAGTTACTCCTGGCAACTGTGTCATGCAGCAAGACACTTTCCCCAAAAGCTCACCATGATAATCCAATGATTTTTTTCTACACTGCCACAGCGCTTTCACGAGACTCCCATGAAGCCACTGGTTAACGCATAGCAACCAACAAGAAATCTACTGAGTATTAACACCAAGGTGTCTAGAGCTGATTAAATTCAGTCTGGTCCAATGAAGGACCCGGTTCTGGATACATATTATATGTGTTATTTATATTTGACTGCTTGAACTGTTCTAGGTCGGCGATGCAGTCATGGAAAATGCCCGGCTTATGTTACAGACAGAAAATATTCAAGCCTGTGCTGAAGACGTTAAGGACAGGTAATCTCTCGTAGGTCAATTTTCTCTTCCTCTACTGATATGAGAGAGAAGAGAGGGAAAGATTCAGACTGGGAATAATAGTAGAGGGGTTAATCCTAATGAAAGGGATCAATTCATGGGCCATCTATCAGTGGGACATAGCTTTTGACTGTGGTACATTAGTAATATTATCATAATCATCATTACTTGCTCTCCACCAGCCGTTACAACAATTTAAGAACTAAGAACAGTGAAAACTGATTACAGTCCTAGGAACAGGATAGTCCCTTAAAACACACATCTCAGATGACAAAGGCTAGGGTAGAATTTTCTGGAATCTATAGTCAAACCTCGGTTCCCATATGCCTCCATTATCGTACATTTCAGCTAGCGAATGCCAAAAACCCGGAAGTAAATGCTTTTCAAATGTATTTCAGAACCTGAACATCCGACACAGCTTCCGCTTGAGTGCAAGAAGCTCTTGCAACCAATCAGAAGTCGTGCCTCGGTTGTCGAATGTTTCAGAAGTTGAACAGTCTTCCAGAATGGATTACGGTCGACAACCAAGGTTTGACTGTATAGCAAATGAACCAGATATGCCTCTGTGAGGAGGGAGTTTCACAACTTGGTGGCTGCTGCAGAGGATTTGCCCTCTTCCCAGATTGCCACCCCCCAGACACTCATCACCCATCACCACTGGATATGCCAGGTGGGGAGGGTGGGAATTGGAGTCTAATGACATCTGAAAGGTGACAGGTTTCCTATCCCTGTAACAAACATATCTGCCAGAAGACTGAGCTCTGGGCTGCAGTGTCCCAACATGCTGTCCATTTCTTCTGCAGGTATGAAAATGAGCAACCGTTCCGAAAGGCAGTGGAAGATGAAATTAATTCTCTCTATAAAGTGATTGATGATGCTAATTTGACCAAGGTGGACCTGGAGAGCCAGATCGAAAACATGAAAGAAGAATTAACTTTACTGTCAAAGAATCATGAAGAGGTAAGTTGGAGCTGAGAACAGAATATGGCTAGAGCATATCTTTTTAGGCGACTCACTGGCATCTATCAAAGGCTAACTTCTGCCAAAAATAGTGTTTATTGTCGAACTTTGCGATTAATGTCACAGTGCAGGGCTCTTAATTGGTGTTTTGTTTTTGTTTTTTGCATATGCTTAACTTAATGCTTATATCTCAAAACAATAAGCAGGCTCTGACATACTTTGCTATTTTTACTTCTGTGTGACACAGTGCCATTTAAGCATACATTAAAGTCCACTTTCATATAACCTTATAGCCAAACATCTGGAAAAAAACACTTCGACTACATTCAGGTTTCCCCAAGAACACCGCAGCAAGGGGTTAAGCTTTTTGTGCATTGATAAGCTTAACTTTTACATGCTGCCTTGGAAACACCTTGATCGTGGGGTGCTCTCTCTACAGAAATGTAGGTTTTTATGTAGGCAAGGTTGCCTCTTTTTTTAAAAAAAAAACATAGGGGCTAAAAACAGCCCTGTAAATTCCCCTACAAAAGTTATTAACCTGAACTTTCTTTTTTACTACTATTCCAGGGGGTTAGTACCCTGTGTTTCTGTATGGGTATGCTTCTAGTTTAAACAAAAAAAGAGAGAGTAAAAAGCCTTCTACCAAGCAGACTGGAAACAGAAGGAATGGATCCTGCAAAGAATTCTTTATCTCCTATTCATACCAGCTGAAATATTTAAAGAACTCTACAAAATGCAAGGGGGCTGTCCTGCATTCATGAAATTAAAACAATGGAAGAAAAATGTCAAGAATGCAAAAAATAACTTATTTTTAACATAAAAATTGCGGACTGAAAAAATATGGCAGTGAATAACGCTGGTTTATTTGTGTGATTTCCATTCCTTACCTTCAACAAACATGCAAATTGTGGCAATTTTCATTCCTGCTTCCATTTCTGATAATATCCTCCAACTTATATCTCATCTTTCACAGCAAAACCCTCCCAATACAAATCACAAAATTTGGTAAAAGCATGAATACAATATATAAAACACACCCCAACACAACGCAGCAGCCATGCCACACTCCCTCAATTTAGTAGGCCATGACAAAGGATATTAAAAAAACCCAGTGGCAATGGAATGCTAAGGCTGGAATCCTATATGCAACTGTCTTGAAGTATATCCCAATGAACTGAATGTTGCTTACTTCTGATAATATATGAACAGTAATGCACAGCACTTTAGAATCTGGGGCTATGGCAGAGCAACTACGGTAGGTAACTGTTTCATCATCAACACAATCATCAGGGGTGATGGAATTAGATGGTCCCGTGAAATGACCCAGATACACTACCGTGTTTCCCCTTTTTTAAGACGTAGTCAGAAAGTAAGCCATGGCAGCATTTTTTAGCATTAGTGAAATCTAAGACACCCCCCGAAAATAAGACATACCTCCATGCGAGACCGCCGAGCGCCCCAGCCAGCCAGAGGGGCCTGGAACCGGCTGCTGTTGCTGCAGCGAACGCATGGAGCGCCCTGCAGCGCCTGGCTTCTTCTTTTGCGGGGGGGGGGGAAGCTGCCCGAGGCCTGCCGCCCCGCCGCCGTAACCGGCGGCTGCAGAGCGGAGCGCGCCGAGCGCTCGGAGCGCCCTGCAGCGCCTGGCCTCTTCTCTTTTTGTTTGGCTGCCCGAGGCCGGCGGCTGCAGAGCGGAGCGCTCCGAAGCGCCGAGCGCTCGGAGCGCCCTGCAGCGCCTGGCCTCTTCTTTTGGGGGGAGAGCTGCCCGAGGCCTGCCCCCCGCCGCCGGAAGCGGCGTGTGCAGAGCGGAGCGCCCCAAAGCGCCGAGCGCTCGGAGCGCCCTGCAGCGCCTGGCCTCTTCTTTTGGGGGGAGAGCTGCCCAAGGCCTGCCCCCCGCCGCCAGAAGCGGCGGCTGCAGAGCGGAGCGCTCCGAAGCGCCGAGCGCTCGGAGCGCCCTGCAGCGCCTGGCCTCTTCTTTTGGGGGGAGAGCTGCCCGAGGCCTGCCCCCCACCGCCGGAACCGGCGGTCTGCAGTGCCGAGCGCCCGGAGCACCCAGCAGCGCTGGGCGGAGCGCCGAGCCAGCAGCCTGCCGCCTCGGTGCCGCGCAGAGCGCCCAGCAGCACCCCGAGCCAGTGGCCTGGCCCCTCCGAGGAGGCCTTAAGGTACAAGACATCCCCTGAAAATAAGACACCGTGTGTTTTTTTGAGTAAAAAAAGTTATAAGACGGTGTCTTAAAAAAGGGGAAACACGGTAAAAATAGTAACAACACAGACTTCCCATGGGAAACACTTTCTATATCAACTAGCCATGTCTATCACAGGATAGGAGGAAAATAATTTCATTTCCAGAAATTCCGAACAAAGTTCCTCCTGAAAACTGAGCTCTCTCTGTCACCAAACAGCTTTTGCTCTAGAAATAGCTATCTGTGAAAAGTAACACCATCAGTAATTCCAATCAGAATACGAGCGTTTTGTGGGGGGAAATAGATCTGACCCGGGGGGGGGGAGCCCCCAGCAAAGTTTAAAACAGTCACAGAGTTAAGCAGCAGTACAGCGTGGGGCAGGCATCCTCAAACTGCGGCCTTCCAGATGTTTTGGCCTACAACTCCCATGATACCTAGCTAACAGGACCAGTGGTCAGGGATGATGGGAATTGTAGTCCAAAACATCTGGAGGGCCGAAGTTTGGGGATGCCTGGCATGGGGAATATATATCCCATTTAGTTCGCAAACAGCACTTAATCCTCTCTCACTACCCTATGGCAATGAACAGACCACACACTTTAAAAGCTTTACTTACAAAATCCAAAGGTCTGATTCATGCACTGTTTCATGCAGCAGCAAGGAGAACACAAATGGAATACTCTTGGGTACAAAATACAGTTTCAAGCATGCAGTCTGAGTTTGGAGCAAGCTCAGACACATCCTCCCTGGTCAGTTACATGGCACTAAAAGAGTGAGGAAAGGAAGAGAAGAAGTTTCACTTCCACTGTCACCTCCGAGTTCCTAATTGAGTTCTATGATCTTAACCCCTTCATGCATTAACTAGCCCTATGCTTACTAGTTATGTTTGACTGCAATTTCCCACGTACAGTCAAACTTCAGTTGTCGAGCATAATCCATTCTGGAAGGCGTGGCTTCTGATTGGTTGCAAGAGCATCTTGCACTCAAGTGGAAGCCGCGTCAGACGTTCGGGTTCCGAAAAATGTTTGAAAACCAGAGCATTTATTTCCAGGTTTTTGGTGTTTGGGAACCAAGGTTTGACTGTACTGCATTTACATTAGAGTGACTATTTGTACAAAACACACGAGAAATCAAGTAAGGCTTGCAGTAGCCGCGAATGGTATCTACCCAGTTGCATCAATAGAAATTGTTCCTTTTGCTAGAATCTCAATGGGTGCTGCCCATTTATTTATGTGGGCGGTTTTCAGGATGTCAAGATGCTTTACAAGCAGCTTGCTGTCTCACCACTGGAAGAACTAGATACTCCCATTGGAACAGGCCTGGATGACATACTGGATAAAATCCGGATTCATTGGGAGAAAGATATTGAAAGGAACCGTATTGAGACTGGCGCCTTGCTCCACACCAAGGTAAGCACAAAACAAGGTAAGAGTAACTAAGACTGCAATCTTATATACGTTTGTCTGGGAGTAAGTCCCATTTATATCAATGGGCTTTGCGTTTTAGTAGACATGTACAGGCTTTCAATGTAAAATGCTTAGGGAGGTGGAGCACCTCTCCAATAAAGCCAGGCTTACCAAGCATGGACTGCCCATTCATTATGTGTGTGGGAAGTTTAAAAATAATACTGTCCAAATTACTCCATGAAATAACGCTCCCCCCCCATTTACTCCACTCAGCACTGTCAAGCAAGAGTAATATTTATATACCGATATATACTGTACTGTAAACGGAGGAGAAAGTGATGGATTTAAAATCCCAGCAGCTTTTCTTCTGAATTGTATCTGATATATTTGTGTAATGCAGGCATCCCCAAACTCGGCCCTCTAGATGTTTTGGGACTACAATTCCCATCATCCCTGACCACTGGTCCTGTTAGCTAGGGATGATGGAAATTGTAGTCCCAAAAAAACTGGAGAGCAGAGTTTGGGGATGCCTGGTATAACGGAACAGCAAATAAGAATCTGCATTTTTTCCCGTTTGTCACTGTTAAATGTTGTCAGCAAGCCACAGAAACAGCACCTTCTGTACGGACACAAGAGGAGGAACTGGTTGAATCCCTGAGGGTAGAGTTTCATGAAACAGCTTGCAAAATCCAAAGCCTGCAAGCAGAGACTGAATCACTGAGAACTCTGGTGAGTCAGGAATGAGAAATTGTATCTGTTGATAGGTGCAAGGCTATTGTTTCCAGGATGAACAGATTCCTAACTGTATATGAGTTTGACATCTTACGCTACAAGAGAATGAGTGCAATCCTTCTGTGTGATTTCTCAGAAGCCACTGATTTAAATGGAAATTATTCCCCAGTAAATGTGCACAGGATTGCAGCTGACATTTTCAAATGTGTTCAACAAACCATCGTTCATCCATTATAATTGCAACCACACGCTTCTTATGGATATCAAGGCTTGAAAACTCCACTTTTCAAAACAGTTTTTATAACTATAAAACTTAGGGTACAAACTGGAAAGCTGACTTATAACTGTTTACCAGTGATTCCAGTAGGAGAATTAAGCAAGTGTTTAAATTTCTTCCACTGAAATCAGTAATGCCCCTTTGGTTCTTTTCAGGATTGTGGCCCAGTTTGCATGCAATGACAAAAACAATGGCCAAAGACACAGAGCGAGTGTGCGGGTACTCAAAGCAAAAACTGTGGCTGCTTCACTCCTCCACCAGTCCTGCTTCTGCCACACCACTTGAAGCAAAGCCACAGTGTGGCTTAGCGTTACATTTAGACAATGATTTTCTTAAAAAAAATGTTTAGGGGTACTCTCATTTTCTTACTCATATTGAAATACTGCCCTCAATGAGGCCAAACTTAGATTCACAAAATGTTTAGGGGTATGTGTACCCCTGCATACCCCTAGAAAAAAAGAACTGCATTTGGACATCTCAGTACATTTCCAAGCACAATTCAAAGTGTTGGTGCTGACCCAGTATACCTGAAGAAGCATCTCCATCCCCATCGTTCAATCTGGACCCTGAGGTCAAATTCTGAGGGTCTTCTGGCAGTTCCCTCACGGCGAGAAGTGAAGCTACAGGGAACCAGCCACAGGGTTTTCTCGGTAGTGGAAAGCCCTCCCATCAGATGTCAAGGAAATAAACAACTATCTGACTTTTAGAAGACATCTGAAGGCAGCCCTGTTTAGGGAAGTTTTTAAATGTTTTATGTTTTATCACTTTATTATTATGATGATATGATTATTATTATTCTGTTGGGAGTCACCCATGGTGGCTGGGGAAACTCAGCCAGAGGGGCGCTAAATAAAATAAATAAATAAATAAATAAATAAATAAATAAATAAATAATATTTATTTATTTATTGCATATGAACCTGGGGTCATGGTTTGTCTTGCTCACAACAAACCATGAGCTGAACCAATTTGTGCTCTGTTTACTGCTTGTGGTTTGTTTGGGGAGAACCCACAAGGCTGGGTTCACACAAAATGCTAAGCCAAACCATGGCTTACCTTTGTGTAGCATAGCAATAGTAAGACCAGGAGAAGAGCAAAGCAATCAATTTTCAGTCTGGATACCTGCATGCTTACTTGTTCTCCCTAAGCTATGATTTGGTTTAGTGTTACATGCAAACAAGGCCTCTGTCAGAATGGTTGCATTCTATAGAGAACCTCTATAACATGGGTGTCAAGGACAAGGCCCGGGGGCCTAATCCGGCCCAGCAGACCTCGTGATGTGGCCCGCCGCCCGCCCTCACGATGTGGCCGGCCGGCCGCTGGCCGCCCGGCCGCTCGCTCACCCGAGGCACCGTCTGGGCGCCGCTTCCGGAGGAAAGGGCGGGGCACAAAGTTGAATTCGAGGCCCCATTGGCTAGTGGCGCTGCTAATCTCAGCCTCTCAGCGCTCGCCTCTCCATTGGAGACCGGAGTTCGGAGCGAGGCAGCCCATTGGCTGAAAGTTTTCCCCCGGCTCCGGCGGTTGCGCGGGAGTTGAAGCGGAGCCTGAGAAGCAGCGTCCTGAGCCTGAGGGGCACAGCGGCCGGACGTGGAAAAGGAGGGAGAGGCCGGTGGCAGCGGCACAGAGGTATTTCTTTTCTCCGCTGGAGAATTCAGGGGAGCCTCCCCAGCCAGGAGGTGCAAAAAGCTTCTGGTGATCGTGGGTAGATCTTGGGTTCCTTAGAGGTCGGCAGCCTAAAAGGGAAAGCTCTCCAACTCGTGTCTTTCTCCCCCTCCCAAAATCTCAATAACAATGGGCAATTGCAAGGAGAGCTCCTTCCCTCTTGCCGACAAAGAGCTGGAGTGTGTGTGTGTGTGTGTGCGCGCACACGACCGCGTGTGCCTCCGTCTTGCCGGCAAAGAGTTCTTACCCGTGCAGGAGGCTCCTGTCCCATTGCTGCTTTAAAGCCAGCCACAAAGCCAGTGGTCTCCCCTTTCCCTGCTCGCCTGCCAGATGGCTGGCTGCTGCACAGCTTGCCTCCCAAGCCTCCCTCCCTCCCTTACCCCACACCCATCTTCCATCCATGGAGGCAGCATCTCCCCCCCTTACCCCACACCCCAGTCTTCCATCCATGAAGGCAGCATCTCCCCCTCTTACCCCAAACCCCAGTCTTCCATCCATGCAGGCAACATCTCCCCCCCTCACCCCAGTCTTCCATCCATGCAGGCAGCATCTCCCTCCCTTATCCCACACCCCAGGTTTTCCATCCATGCAGGCAGCATTTCCCACCACCCCTCACCCCACACCCGTTTTCTCTTCGTGCAGGCTGCATCATCCACCCTCTTTCCTTCTCTGTAAAAAAAGCTCAACAACTTTGAGCTGAACCCCTAAAAATGGGGGTAGATCACTGCCAGATTTTAATTCTGAAAGTAGATCACTGTCTCTTGGGATTTGGCCACCCCTGTAATTAATGGGTTGATTCAATATGAGGAAATTGTATAAGTTCACTTGATGGGAGCAACACACATGAAACCATACAGGTGTCGTAATAAGGGAGTCAGAGTTTTGCCCATTCCCAGTAATCAAGGCAGCCCAAACTCATAAGGCAGTGGACACATAGTCCTACAGATACAACCGGCCCTTTGAGGGTGACCAAACTGCTGATGCGGCCCCCAATGAATTTGAGTTTGACACCCCTGCTCTATAACATGGATTCAAGTATTTGTGCACATGCTCCTCATTGCCAACAACACCTCTCAATGTTCCAGACACTACTTGTTAACCTCTCTTCAGCATTCTCACCTATGAAAACCTACACTGGACCTCCCCAGCTTATAACCACCAAATGCAGCCCTCCACTGTCTTATCATATGAGGCCACACTACATGGCTGCTGAGTTTACCTTGGTAGAACACAAGTTGGGCAGGCCAAAAATATGTATTAGCATATATATATATATATATATATATATATATATATATATATATATATATAACATTACAACAGGATTTTATTGTTCTTGCAGAAGAGAGGTTTGGAGAACTCCCTCTATGATGCCAAGCACTGGCATGACATAGAGCTTCAGAATTTAGGTTCTGTCATCACCAAACTGGAAGCAGAAGTAGGAGAAATCCGAGCGGAGACTGAACAGCAGCAGAGGGATCGCGAAACTCTGCTGTCCATTAAAACACAGCTGGAGAAAGATATCACTGCGTATCACTGCCTTCTAGACAAAGAAGAGAGCAGGTATTTCTTTGTATGGTGAATTGTGTCTTGCTTGCATAATCACTTCTCTGTGCCCAGAGGAGAATGAATCAGAATGGACACAAAATGATAAATCAAGCAGGATCTAGCAAATATTAGCATTGCTACATTATAATATTACATTGCCAACAACTTCATTCTGTTGTGCAACTGATGCCTCAGTTAAAGATTTGAAAATACAGTGGTACCTCAGGTTACGTACCTGATTCGTTCCGGGGTGCGGTTCGTAACCCGAAAAGTACGTAACTTGAACGAGCGCGAAAGTACGCTTTTGTGCATCCGCAAACTGCACAGAATGCTTCTGCGCATGCGCAGACTGCGCGCGGGGCAAAAAATACTTCTGGGTTTGCGGAGTACGCAACCCGAAAGTACGTCGTAACCCGAAGCAAACATAACCCGAGGTATGACTGTACAGCTACTAGTTGAATGAACTCATATTCACACACACACACTCCATTCCAAAGAACATATGTGAACAATTCCTCTTTACAATTCCTCTTTACAAGGTATGGCCAGACCAGATTCTCCATTCACTCGCTACCTTCCCCAGAAACAGCAGGCACAATCCAGTCATTCCAGTAAATCTTTGGATTTAAATTTTAGGCCTCTGGAGGAAGGGGTGGGGTGGAACAGGCTCAAGTCTTGATGGGAAAGTTCTCCCCCAGCTGGCAGCAGTGAAGTTCAAACAGTACCAATGCCTGTTGATTAGCTCAGAAGGCCAGTCAAAACTACATCATGGCTTAAAGTTTCCTAGAGCTTTGATTTTGGCTGCTCCTTGTGGTCTCTGCAAAGAGTGCTGCAAGTGGAACTGAAACAAAAGCTGCAGCTTGAAATGCTCCTGTCCAGAGTTCCAGCCAGCGCACTTTTCCAGGATATACTCAATTTACTACTTAATCAAAAGAATCTCAGCTCACATTAATGTATTAAATGTTCATTAAAATATCAAAATATAAATAAAATCAGCATGCCATTCCCCTCTCCCCCACCCGTTTTCCACACCCCTGCCCCAAACAGTCAGTATTCCATGATCATTAAATATGATTACAGTGGTACTCACTGTGCTATTTTGAGACGTGGGTTCCTCCGGATTTTTTGTTTAAAGTTTTTGTGCATTTTTGCAAGCATTGGGGTTCCCCAAAGCTTTAAAAAAATAGTTTACTATTTTACATTGATTTACATTAAGATCATATGACATACAATTAACATCGGAATCTATCTTGACAACTTCCCATCCTTACATTCCTGATGGTTTAATTCTTTCCTTCTTGAGTATAGACTGCAGACCCTCCAAGTGTCCCTATTTTCCAGATTTACTGCCACTAGTTAATACTGACAACTCTGCATCAGAAAAACCTATAACTCTTCTGAAGAACAGGCATCGCTTCAGATTTTCTAGCCTTAAAAAATTAACAATACATGGAACCAAGTATTCTCTTCGTTGCAGAAACGAAGCATCAGTCCCAGTTCAGCAAAGTGCGTGAGATATATCTTATTTATCAAAACAAACATCTACTTTGTGTTACTTCTTAGTCTCTTGATTTACTAGCACATTCCATTTTTAAAAGCTAGCCCATTCTAATTCAACACAAAATACAGGACTTAGATTTTCATCTTTAGTGGGAATTCATAACAACTGAAGCCTTGATTGAAAACATTGGTTCATACTAGCTTAGTGTCTGCTGTGGAGCCCAAACTACCAACAAAAATTGCTTGAATAAAGCACATTAAATGGCATAAACAGCCAAAACGGCTATGGTTGCAGAGCAAAAACGACTTTTAACATATAGTTCAGGATACTGTTTCAAACACAAACCAAGAACAACAAAGTTTTCCCTGTTAAAAATAATAAGTATGTCTTCCATGGAAAACATTACACAGAACAGCTAGTTTTTTTGGTTTACCATAAATGGAATTCTCATCTGTAATACTCCAGCAAAAGCTGCCCTTCTCATTGGAAAATCTGATTTCCAAACAAGTGTATTTCTTTTCTAACAACTGACTCATGAAGACCAGGTCTGAATTTTTCCTATCAGTCATGGAAGTCTTGGCTGGATTTAAACTCCATTCTCTTCATTAGGAAGAACATATTTTTGCCCCCACAAAAAACTCTGAATCCACTACTTTGATAAAAACACAAATGACAACTTGGATTAGAATAGTTACAGGTAGGTAGCCGTATTGGTCTGAGTCGAAGCAAAATAAAAAAATTCCTTCAGTAGCACCTTAAAGACCAACTAAGTTTATATTTTGGTATGAGCTTTCGTGTGCATGCACACTTCTTCAGATACACCAGATGCACACTTCTTCAGATATCTGAAGAAGTGTGCATGCACACGAAAGCTCATACCAAAATATAAACTTAGTTGGTCTTTAAGGTGCTACTGAAGGAATTTTTTTATTTTGCTTGGATTAGAATAGTCATCCCAGACCTTGAAGCCCACATGTTCACTGCATATGTGCATCTATTTAATCGTGTGATAACCTTTCTACTTGTAACCACAAAGCTGACTTATACAAAGAGTGTGTGTTTTTGTGTGCGTCACTTTGTTGCTCATCTTGCCAAAACTGCATCAAATCAATTTGTACTGTTAAGGATCTGCTTCCCTTTGGAGAAATAATGATAGTGTTATTTTTGTTTAACTTTTCAGCTGATTTTCAAATTTGTTGTCTTCAGAAGACAATTACTGTTGCTCAAAGCGCAGGATGATCTCACTGGCAAAAGTGTCCATGGAAACGATGAAAGCCAATGCAGCCTGCTCCAACTTGATTCGTCAACTTAAGTAGGCCACAGCTTGACCGACTACACTAGGCATCCCCACGTATGATTGCTTTGCTTACAGGTTTCAATACTTCCTATATGATTATAGAATAAAATATCAGTTCAACTTGATGGCTCTTTTTTAATATAAAAAACTGCTGGAGAAAAACTAGACTGACCCTGCATTCTTGTCAACATTCATTTGAGAATATATTTCACTGATCTCAGTTTGACTTTTTTTTTTTAAGCAAAGGCACAAAAGATCAGGCCACAAGAGTAATACTTTCTAAAGTCCCCTGTTTTACCAGAGGAGCCTTGCAAATTGTATTCTGGACACTGAAGTTCTGTTTGCCCACCATAACTGATCACATTCTGCAATGCATGGCTGCAAAAGAGCATTGAGTGTTTACTAGGCTACACTCTCAGTTCATATGGAACAACGGTGAGGGAGGGGGCCCTATAAGTCTAGCCAGTCCCCTGATTTAACTGAGGGTGTGTTCTAGAACATGAACCTAGCCAAACTACATGAGACACGACTGGATCTCTGATATATTTGTTAAATTATAGAACAAGGCTGAAGAACCTGTGGCCATCCATAAGATGGACTCCAACTTGCACCAGTCCCAGCCAGTATGGCACAAGACGTGGAGTAGGTTATCCCCTTACCTGCCCATGTGCCCATTTCCTGATCTAAATTCTCCCTTCTTCAAGTTGCTACTACCCCACTGAGGAAACAAACACACAGCTACAATATGGACCCATCTACTTTCACTACTGAAGCAAATAGCAACTGGG
This sequence comes from Zootoca vivipara, assembly GCF_963506605.1. Lineage (NCBI taxonomy): Eukaryota > Metazoa > Chordata > Lepidosauria > Squamata > Lacertidae > Zootoca > Zootoca vivipara. Next base: position 12,325,034 of record NC_083287.1, on the reverse strand, counting down.
GGGAGGGGTGCGTGGAAGAGAGAGAGATTTCTACTGAGAAAACAATAGACAGAAAACCTTTGTACATTTGGAGGGGGGTGAGCCCCATACCTTAATCCTCTTCCCCCTAGTGACATGCCTCTGATCCAGTTCAACTCCCCTGATGTGATGGTTACTTTGGAAAATTTAAAAAGGCACCTGGAGATCTGATCCCAGATTTCCCACATCTCACCTATTTTGACCTTTAGAAAGGGTTTATTGGAGCTATGAAATCTCAAAATATTGTCTAGATTCAAAGAGGCCCATTATCACCATCAACAATAACAACATGTGAATATTTCTATGCCACTTTCCCACAAAATTGTGCTTAAAGTGGCTCACAACATACAAAACAAACAATAAATACAGCATAACTACTAAAAAATATAAAATAACAGATACAGTGGCTTGGATCCCAGACATTCTTTTAGAACATTGTAAACAGACACACACTGCCCTAGTACTGTCTCACTACACCAGCTTTCGCCAACTTGGTGCCCTCCAGCTGTTTTGAACTACAACTCCCATCATTCCTGGAGAGAATTGCAGACCAAAGCATCTGCAGGGCACCAGGTTGGGGAGGACTGCACTATACTATTAAATGGCAATGGGAATACTTTTTGTGTGATCACTGGAAATATTTTTAGTCTAACCAAGTTTGATTCGAACACGTCAATCTGAAAGAGAAAACTGATATAAATAAATAATATAAGCAGTTTTGTAACAGACAAGAGTATCATCAACAGCACTAGATGGAAGCTCGGTCACCTTGATCCCACAATACATTCTAAGCCACACCACTAATCCTCTGAAATTTGGTGCTTGTCACACAACTCACACTGAGTCGCCCAGTACAGTACCAGTAATACTTCTCAGCTGCTTCCCATCTGTCCATCTTTCATCATGGTGTACAAAGCTCCTGCGCAGACATTCACAACCACACCACACAACGCCGTAATTTTAAATTATTTTCTCCATAGAAGAAAAGGGCTTAATTTGGATCTCTGAGGAAGGTGCATACAATAGGTGCACTTTGAGGATGTGTGGAATTTGTTCCTTTAGTTTATCTAAATTCAGGCCAGGTAAACCAATGTGTAGAAAAAGCAAAAGTTCTATACCCAAACAATTAATGTTTTGACACTAATACCCTGGATATCAGGGTATCTGAAGAAGTATCAGTATCTGAAGAAGTGTCCATGCACACGAAAGCTCATACCAAAATAAAAACTTAGTTGGGCTTTAAGGTGCTGCTGGAAGGATTTGTTTTATTTTGTTTCGACCCTGGATATCAGTTTAATAAACTGTATCCTTCTGCTTAGCTCAGGCAGTAGGCCTTTCACATTACTGAAAGTATGCAAGTGTTTTCACAAAAAGGAGAGCATAAATAGTAAATGCAAGCTACATAATTGTGCAGATATCTTTATATGGCCAAAGGAGGGAGTGCAGGATATTGGCTTAAAATCGGTTAAACCAGGCATCTCCAAACTGCGGCCCTCCAGATGTTTTGGCCTACAACTCCCATGATCCCTAGCTAACAGGACCAGTGGTCAGGGATGATGGGAATTGTAGTCCAAAACATCTGGAGGGCCAAAGTTTGGGGGTGCCTGGGTTAAACCATACTATAATTATCCTGGAATTCTCTGAAGAGCCCTTACCCCTCACTTTAGCCTAACACCCCAGGATCACTAGGAAAACTAGACACTAAAAAGCACGGAAAGTTGTGATCCATTCTAAAGATTTCAAAATCCACAGTTGGGAAATACCTTAACTAGACCAACCAAAATATCACAAAATTATAAGCAAGCTTTCTAGTTCTTCATAACTCTACTTCGGGCTAGATGCTAAGCAGCACACCCAAAAAGTGGGAGAAAAGTTTTCTTGATATTGACACCACAAGGTTGTACAGTATTTAGTCAGTTTTAAGGCTTGGAAGATGGAGAATGCAGACTTACCCTGCACAGCACAATCCTACATGTCTAGTCAGCAGTAAGACCTGCTGAGTTCAATGTTGTGGCCTTAACACAGGTGTATTTCCTCCAAACTACTCTGCAGACCTGCTTTGACTATAATGCCCCAAAGTAATTTCACAAAAGGCATGAGTATATGTGCCCAATTAAAGAATGTCTTTCTCATGAACCTTATTAGCTTTCCTTGTTGCTTTTAAGCAACAAGGTCTCTACAAAAGCACTGTCTTCAAATGCATTTCTAAACAAACTAGCAAATAGGAGCCATGTCCATACTATAAAAGAAATCACAATTTGTTGCACATAAAGTTGGTGCAGAAAAGGGTAAAAAAAAACCTATCAAACATGACTTAAGAGATTTCAAATCGTTGATTTTAGAAAAAAACATCAGTTAGAAAAATGCTTAAAGAAATTGCGGCCTATTGAAGTCCCTGTTAATGCTGCTTATTGTATCTTACAACCTTATCTTATGGATTAGTTTTAATTGCTAAAGCTACATTTGTTACTGAACAAGTTGGGCAGAGGCATTCTCTGAATCCTAAGGGAATAGTGGTGTAGAATTTTGCTAACTGGCCAATAGTATCAGGCAGTGCTATTTTTCTAAAAAAAGAGGTGCCGTAACTCACCATGAACTCCTCCCTTGTTCTCTTATTATGGCAATGGTGCCCACTTGTGAGGTACTAGAACTGAGTTCTGTTGAGCTTGGCTGGAAAAAAAAGCCCTGGTATCAGGACAGCAGTTTACTAGATTTGCCTATTTAGACTACAATCATATGCACATTACCTAGTTGGAAGGCACACCAAACACAGGTGAATCCATTTTGTGTAAATCTACTTTGTGTGGCTAAGCTTGTTGCTTTTTGTTTCATTATGACTTGCCTTTTGTGGTCCTGCTTTGTCCTTGTGTTGCTTACATAACGGAACAAAAGGTACAAGGATTAACCGGTAAATTTACTTGCAGATCACTGTGTTAATTGCAAGTAAATTTATTCATGGTTGGCCCTCACCTGCCACTTTAGATAGCATATTACACACCTGCTCACAGGAACTTTACTCAACTCAGGTGCTGGGACTGGTAATGGGTTCACTGTTTGTCCAGGGCTTTTCCTTTACCTAGATTAAAAAAAATATCTGCATTTCAGGAAACCGAGGACACACTTAAATTGGAACTGAGACTAAACAAGTCTACATTTAATTAAACTACAGTTTTTTTGCAGCTATTGAGTCCTTCACACAATAGTGTCTGCCTTGCCAGAAGTACAGTACATATGAAAAGGATCTAGGAGTCTAAGTAGACCACAAGTTTAATCTGAGTCAACAGTGTGATGCAGCAGTAAAAATAGTTAATGCTAGTGTAGGCTACATCAACAATGTATGGTGTGATGTCATAGGACCTTGGTCAGACAACACCTGGAGTACTGTGACCTGTTTTTGACGTCATAATTTAAGCATCTAGACAAGTTGCAGTGTGTGCAGAGGGTGACCAAGATGATCAAGGGTCTGGAAATCAAGTCTTATGAGGAATGGTTGATGAAGTTGGGTACGTTCAGCCTGGTAAAGTGGAGACTGAGAGGAGATATGATAGCCATCTTCAAATATCTAATATAATCTGGTCCAACTCACTGCAATGCATCCATCCAATGGCCATTCAACCTATTTAAAAACCTTCAGTGCAGTTGACAGAAGACCCTTGGGACCCCTTCCAACTCTACAATTCTCCAGTTTTATGACAACTCATTCTATCAGGCCTCCTCACCCTCAACTGTCACCTGGGTGTAGGCATTCTATCACGCTGTCTCGGGGCAAGAGAGGAAGTTGGTTCATTGCATCCACTTTGCTGGAAGCCCAGCTCCCCCTGGCACCTTCTGCCTGTTAACTATGCCGGCTGGTCAGCATAGGAACAACTGTCTCTAGAAATTGGTGCTTGAACTTTTAAGATTTATTTTCCTCTTCCCTCCTTATCCCTGTCCTCTTGGACGTTGTACTCCTTTTTCATTTTAAGATTGTAAGGGAGCGTATTGCTTTAATTTCTCATAAGTCGCTGCGGGACTCTTTTTGGCTGAGGAGCAGGATATAAATACTTTAAATAAGCAAATTCCGCAGGTGCGGTTTTTCTCCCTCACAAGAGGCAAGGGGCGCAGCTGCATCGGTTGCGTTTCTGCCTATCGTGCACAGCTGCCGAAGCCGAATCCCGTCAGAAGGGGAGGGCGGCAGCATCTCGAGGACTCAACGCGCCCCCCTCAGGACGAGTAAAAAAAGCGCGCGCAGAACAAAGGCCCGCTATCTCTGCGCTGAGGGAGAGCAGAAACAACAGAGATCAAGGTCTGGCCCGTAACGAACATCTGCCCGCGCTGTACTGCCTCGTCACTCCCGGAGCGCCCAAAGGCGTCGACTTCGCGCAAGCGCACGCCGTCCGCCTTCTCTCTCCTCACAGACGGGGCTGCTGACGCTTCTGCCGCACCCAAAGCACGTCACCCGGCCTCTTTTGCCTCTCATTGGCTCCCGGGCCGTTTGTTCCCTTTCGGCGGGTTGGCCCCAGCGGAAGGAGGCGCGCGCGGCCTCCCGCCTCTGCGCCGCCATGTCCAATAAGGTGCCACGTTAGAAAAAGCTCCTGCCGCTTGGCTCCGCCTCCTATCTTTCCTCGCCCCCACTTTTCCTTTGGCTGTGTCAAGCGGCGGCCACCAACGTGGAGAGCGGAAGCCACCGCCGCCGCCGCGCTCTTCTCCATCGAACGAGCCCCGCCGCGTGAGCTGAGGGAAGGCGGTGTCCGGCGCGCGGGCAGCTGACGGTTTAAGGACTGTACCATTCGCCTCCCGCGGAAGGGGCGAGCGACTGCCACCCACCTTAAGGCGCACGTGAAGGCTGCTTTTGGTGGGCACCTGTGAGGGGGTCACTCGCTCGCCTTCCCTCGCTCACTCCCCCGCCCCCGGCGCAGCGCGTCGGATTAGTAGGCGCCCAACCGCCGTCAGGCGCGAGGAAGACACGTCCCGTCAGCCACAACCGGTTTGAACCGGAGCGCGAGGAGGAGCCGCCGCTTCTGCCGCCGCCATGGCCGAGACTGAGGAAAGGAGCTTGGACGACTTTTTCGCGAAGCGGGACAAGAAGAAGCGGAAAGAGAAGAGCAGCCGGGGGGCCGCCGCGGCAACGGGCGCCTCCTCAGCTGCCTCGCACAACGCCCCTGCTTCTGCTTCTGGCGGGGGTGGTGGGAGCCGGCAAGCCGAGGGCGGCTCCGGGACGGCCTCCAATGCAAACGCCGTCGGGACGAAGGGGGGGATTAAGGTGAGCAGGGCGGCGAGTGCGGGTCTGAGCCGGGTGGGTTCCAACATGACCAGTCATGGGGCGGCGTGGGGGTGGGGGATGGCGGTGAGGGAAGGAGAGATAGAAGTAGGCAATGATCTGCTTCCTGTGGGCGTTGGTGACTTCCTGTCAGCAGAGGGCGCCTCTGCGGGGTCAGCCAGGCCGCGGTGGCCTTGGCGTGGGGCGCGTGGAAGTCGCACCCATCGGTCACTCCTTAACCCTCCCGGCGGATGGGGTGGTGGATGGGATCGAGTGCAGAGTTCAGAACTCTCGTATTTAGTGATAAGTAGGTGCCCGATGTGGAACCAAAATCAATGGGTTTGAAATAGTCGCCTTGCGCCCCCACCCACCCACGCAACCCCCGGCATGTTCTAGCTGTTTTGTAACGGCGCCGGAATTTGCATAAACTGCTTTGTTCCCAGCAGCCTCTATTCATTTGAGTTATGTCTGTAGTAACTCAGGCCGTGGCTCTCTCCCAGAGCTGTGCCTTCATGTTGGCAGGCAGGGATAATTTTTTTCTGTGTAATCGTCCAGTCGTGCCACTGAGTGCTTACCTTCATCCGTAGAAGTAACATGGTAATGCAACTTCTTCCGGGGCTTTTCATTGCCTTCCAAAAATGGTTCCCGAAGTACTTCGTTCAGTTGCATTGGAGCTGTGTAACATGGATTAAACAGCTCTCACTGGCATGTGAGGTTTTTGCACACAATGCTGCTTCCTTGTTTTATCTGGTCAGTAGCTTTCAATATTGGAGACACTGCAGTTTTCATCAAGCTCCTCAAGGACAGGGCAGAGGTGTGTTTTTATACACTGTATATAATAGGATACTGGACTAGACAGCCCATTGGCCTGACTCAGCAGGCTGTTCCTAACCTAATGCAGTGATTCTAGATCAAATGTTTGGACAACATTGCAATGATTTTTTAAAATGAGGGAATAGGTTTGGTGAGAAATCCACATTAGGGAGCCATAGGTGGGGCTGCAACAAGATGCTGTGGTATGGAATGTTTCTTTGGTCTCTTTCAATCCCTTCTCCCCCAACACTGAGAAGTTGTCTTCTGTCCCTGGGGACATTTAAAAATAGATTTTTTTGTGTGAACCAGGAGACCTGTCCAAACAATCAGATGCCGCTTTCTGTCCTTTAATATATATGTTTGTGTCTTGTCTCCTGTTCAATCCACTCTATTCTATTCCACCTCTTAAGAAGAGCCTGCTAAATCAGGACAAAGACCCACCTAGTCCAGCATACTGTTCTCAAACTGGCCAACCAGGTTCCTATAAGAAACCAGCAAGCAGGATCCAAGCACAAGAGCAATTTTTCTCCTCCTGTGGCTTCCAGCAACTGGTATTCAGAAGCAATCTTGCCTCCATCAATGGAGGCAGAGCAATCACAGCTAGTAGCCATTGCTAGTCTCTTTTAATTGGTTCAATCCTTAAGCTATGTAAATTGGTGGCCATCACTGCCTCCTGTGGGAACAAGTTAGTTTAACGATACACTACATGAAGGAATACTTTCTGTACCTAATTCAGCTTCATTGGATGTCCATGAGTTTTCAGAGGGAGAAATTGCCCATGCCATGCAGTTTTTCAAATTTACACCATGTCACCTCTCATGTGCCTTTTCTCTAGGCTAACCCCCCCCCCCAAAGTTGCAATATTTTCTAATAGGGGAGTTGCTGTTTGGTTCCCCCCCCTCTCTCACAATGTTCTGTGCAACGTAGGGTGCTTCTTTGGGGTCCACCTGTTTTTCCCTATAGTTTTTTTGGTACATACCCATACATCTGGTCTGCCAATGTGCTTTGATGGTGCTGCTTTGGCTATATAAGCACGAGCACTATAAGAATAATTGGTATAAGTATATAGGTAATAAAAGATGGACCCATCTACTGAAAGAGTGTTGCTTTGCTGGACTACGAGTTACAAGTCTAGAATGCTGTCCATCTGTGTCTCATTTTTTGGAAGCTAAGAGTGTAGATTTCCTGTTAGCAAATACATTTCAGATCAGTATTTTCTTCTTCGATAAGATCTGTTGGCCGTAGATAATGACTTTCCAGTTGAAATTTAATCCTCTGCTTAATAGATGGCAGAAATTTAAAGGAAGACAATGGCATGGATCCAAAGTTGAAAGCCCTTCCACTTGCATGAGAGGGTGTTGTTGCCAATTTTCTCCCCACTATCTCTAGTCCTCAAAAAGCTAACTCCAGAGAGCTAAGAAGAGCATATTTTCCCACCCCCTCTTGCTCAAGCTGAACTGTGGGGTCTTTGGATCCAAACTATTTTCTGTAGACTCAAGGATTCCACTGCATCATGGGGGAACTTCACTAGTGTAAGAACCCACACTTGCACATCTCATACACTGTAATCATGCCTGCCATGAAGAGGCTTGAATATATTAGGAAGTAAGTGCAAAGTGTTATTAAAGTCTATTCCAATAGGGCCAGGTTGGATGATAAAAATAAAATGCTTAGGCAAAAACACAAGTTATATGGACTCTTCTTTACAAACTTAAGCCTGGCTTCCAGGGGACATCTCCAAATAATTGGGCTATATTTTGAATCATCTAATTAAAATTGTGACATACATTCTGTGTCTTCCAGTTTGTGGTACTGATTCTAAGAATTTGGTTTATAGATACATTCATCCAATATGTTAGAATTGAGGTAATCATGTATATTAATTAGAAAAATAACGAGAAATAAGAAATGTATGTAAAATTCTCTAGAAACTTGAAATGTATTATGTGCTCCTAAAGTAGGCAGTGTTTACTTCATTGCAAAGAAATAGAAATATTTGCATTCTGTGAGGGTTTTTATTATTGTACAATTTAGTATGTTTTGTTTGTTTTTTATATTGCACAATAATTTTAGAGCTTATTGTGCTGGTTGCCTTTTGTTAAGGGCAGATAATGAGCTTACATAATGTTTGTGTCTCTTACAGGAGGAGGATGACTGGAAGGAATTTGTGCAAGAAGAATTAGTTGACTACAGTGGTCTCAGAGTTCACTCCATGCAAATTAGGTATTACTGTCTTTAAAGGACACACTTGTTAAAATATAATTGCATTCATCAATTATCTGGATGTGCCTCACCGATACAGATATTACTTGCAGCCTCATTAGTTATTTCAGCCCAACGTACAACAGCTTAATAGCTGAAAAAAGGCACTAACAAAGTCATATCCCTAGACTTGCCACAGAATGCTTGAAGCGGTCAGCACAATATATCCATGCATCTTAGCCACTTTTATAAAATGTTTCCTTGAAGTTCTGCTGCTTTGTACGGCTTAGAAAGCACTCGATTGAATACTTTAAACATATTTATGGGTGTTCTGTCGCTTCTCAGTAATTGTCAAACCTAAAGAACTAAACTGTGCTTGGCAACTATTTTACATTTCTACTTCCTTTTGCTGGGTAATATGCTGTTTAAGCATGTCTCTTAAAACAGATATGGGCAGAATTATATTGGAATTATTTGCCTTGAGTTGTGTAATTCTAAATCTTTGTCCCTCCTTTCCTAACTACAGGCCCATTTTTTAAATCACCAGACTCTATCGATACTTTTGTATGTTCACACAGGGTGGAGAACTGTACTTAATGTCATAATATGCAAAATGTTCATGATGTCATACATGCTTGCTTTATGAAAATGATGAACATGTATTTCACATTCGTTTTTATTTCAGTGAAAAAGATGATGAAGATGGTGAAAAGAGGGAAGAGCCAAGGGATAACAGTGAAGAACCAGGTGGGGGTATGGATAAGTTGTCAGGTCCTTGGAATAGATCTGCTCCTACACAGACACCTGTTGCTGAAATTATTGGTGAGTTGTTGGTTTTTTCACTGTTTATTTTAAAGGTATATTGATTGAAATTGCTAGTACAGTGGTGCCTCAGGTAACAGACGCTTCAGGTTACAGGCTCTGCTAACCCAGAAACTTTGCTTCAGGATGAGAACAGAAATCGCGTGTCAGTGGCAGTGGGAGGCCCCATTATCTAAAGTGGTACCTCAGGTTAAGAACAGTTTCAAGTTAAGAACAGAACTCCAGAACAAATTAAGTTCTTAACCCGAGGTACCACTGTATTGGGCAGAACTAAGGAGAGGGAAAGTAATCTGGTTTGTTAAAATTAAAGCATTGTTTACCAATGCAAGGGTAAGTAGTAAGTGTGTGAGACGCAGTATAACCATCGCAGGTGTAGGGTGTTGTTCCTACTGTACAGTATTCATACCAAGAGCTAAAAGAATAATTCAAGCTCCCTAGGTGCCAGGATTCCTAACAGTCGGATCTTGCTTGGGTGGGTCAGTGTCAGGCACATTACACGTGGGTGCCGGGGTGTGTCTATGTGTGGGAAGTTGATAAAGTCAGTTGTGGGTGGGATGACCAGGTTCTGTTGGGTAATGGATCTGCCCTTACATAAGGACCTCGTTTCCACCCACCCCCCATCCACTTGTTTTCTGCAACAGTCAGGCGTAACCTCAGTGCGGGCAACGCCTATCATGGTGAATAGCAGTTTGCAGATCAAGTTGGTGAACACCCTTGTAAAATAGATATACCATTTTCTTGTACGGTTATTTAGTTTTAAAATCTTTGCAGGGAGATGAGCGGATCTAAAGTTTATGACCATATGCCTCATAGAAGACCCGGAGGGCAGCCATAAAATATCCACAATCTCTGAGGGCTGTACAGTGGAACCTCGGTTTACGAACACCTTGGTTTACGAATTTTCGGTTTACGAACTATCCTAACCTGGAAGTTAGTAAACCGAGGTGCCCGAGGCCTACTGGGCATCCAATGCCTTCGGGGAGGCTGGGCCTTCATTCCGATGCCTCCCGGAGGCCGGGGAGCGCTTCCGTAACTGGGCTGCAGCCGCAGAAGCGCTCCCCGACCTCTGCGAAGGCATTGGAGCGAAGCCCCAGCTTCCGGAAGGCATCGGAGCCGGGACTTCGTTCTGATGCCTCCCAGTGGCCGGGGAGCGCTTTCGCGACTGGGCTGCAGCCGCAGAAGTGCTCCCCGACCTCTGTGAAGGCATCGGAGCAAAGCGGATTAATCCGTTCTAGATGAGGAAAAACACCTCCTAAAGCAGCAGGGCCTTCGCTCCGATGCCTTCGTGGACGCCAGGGAGCACTCCCCGGCCTCCGCGAAGGCATCGGAGCGAAGGCCTTGCTGCTTTAGGGGGTGTTTTTCCTCGTCTAGAATGGATTAATCAACTTTCCATTACTTTCAATGGGAAAGTTCGCTTCGGTTTATGAACACTTCGGTTTATGAACAGACTTCTGGAACCAATTGTGTTCGTAAACCGAGGTTCCACTGTATTAATATGCACCAACAATTGGGTCAGGGAGTTGGCAGCCGAGAATTTATCCACCCATTTGTTAGAATTCCTAACAGTTACTATTCGTTAAATGTTTTCTTCACTTGAGAGGAAAATCATAGTATTACAGGGAGATAGTGAAAGTAGTCCATAAGATTACTGTTGCTTACCTTTGTGGGATGCAAAGGGTTAAGTGCAGTCAAGTCACAACAATCCCTAGATAGTCCACTTGGAGGACTGAGGAGGAGGATATGACTAAGCGTAGTTTCCTCTTCCTTCACATGCAAATGAGTTGAGGAAGTGGCAGATAAATCCCGAAGGAAACAGCCATTTTCCCTCTCTTGGACCAGACCTCTTGGACTACACACATCTTAGTGAGTCTCTCCCTCAAGGCCTCCAGCCTAGAGAGAGAGTTGAGATGGAGTCTCACTTCTTATAAGTGAACTTCACAATGTATATATTACCTTTTAACTAAGCAAGTCTACCTCTTGAGTGTGCTGTACCTCGAGATGCTTGTAAGTAAACATCTTTTATACTTTTAAGAGCATTGTGTTGTGTCTTTTCTTTTAAGAGGGAAAAAGGGGAAATACCAGGAAAATACACTTTATTTTAGTGGCTTAAATCAAGCCTGCGCAAACGTTCTTCTGCTGTGTATTTTGCAAAAGGGGAATGTTTTACTCTGCTAAAGTTTTGTGCTTGCTAGCGCAAGCGGGGATAGGATATATTAAACAATATCTCCTCATCCACATTCCTGAACATTCCCACATAGGGTTATGGGCCCAGAGTTGCGTATTTTGTGTATTTTTGAAGGATTGATTTGGATTGTGATTTTGAACTCTGTAGGATTTTTCCAGTTAGGATTTCCTGGTTGAGCACATGGTCTCTTTGTTCTGCAGTGTGCTTGGGGGATTAACTACCCCTCCCCTCCCTCAGAGTTTACAGCACTGAGAAAGCTCAGAGGTAGTGAAGATATTTTTGAGATTTTGAATTTGATTTTTGAAAGATTTTTGAATTTTGGAAATTTTTGAAGTTTTAAGATGGCAAGCTCCAGTTTTGATAGTGAGGCAAGACCAAGTTTTATGCTGCTGGATGACAATAATTTTGTGCAGTGGAAGCAGCGCGTTTTAGTTTATCTTGCTGCTAGGCGTGTTCTGCAGGCCATTAAGGAAGAAAAGCCTACAGGAACCGATGCAGAAGCTTTAGCTAAGATAGAAGCTTGGAGTATTAAAAATGATGAAGCCAAGCACATAATTTTGAGCAGTTTGAGGAATGAGCATCTATCAATGATAAATTTTGAAGATGATGCATCTAAGATCCTAGAGGACATTGAACGCATTTATGCACAATCTACAGAGAGTTCCTATAGATACTTGTTGGATAAGTTACTCAAGTTGAAGATGAATTCTAGAGAAGAGTTTACAGAGCATTTTAAGAATTTTTCTGAGATTGTTCAAAGAATTGCCCTTACTCCCAGAGCCTTTGATGATGTGACTAAAGTAACGTTTATGCTTGCATCATTGGGACCTACGTTTGCTCCATTTAAAAGTATAATGGATCACACAAAGGATTTAACTTTTAATGAGCTTATCAACCATTTAAGAGAGGAATGCAGAGATAGCCTTGATTCTCAAGAAAGGAATCCAAGGAGGAAGGATAGCAGCTATGCATCCAAGCATTTTGGAAAGTCCAGACAGACATCTAGAGAAATAATTTGTTTTAAATGCAATGGGAAAAACCACATAGCAAGGAACTGCAAGAGTCAAAATGGGGATAAAGTTGAATCCCACCCCTCAAAACCACAAGGTGTTAAGAAGGGGAGTCATGAGCAAACCATGTTGATGCAGGAGAGGAGTTTAGCTGTCCAGGATTGTGAAAATAAGCGCAATAAGTGGATTCTTGACAGTGGAGCGAGTTCTCATTTCTGTTATGAAAAGGAGTATTTTAATGAGATTAATGGGGATGAAACCTCTGAAATTGAGATTGCTGATGGCAACATTGTAAAGGCAATTGGTTCAGGAACTGTGAATTTGAAATTCAACGTAGATCATGAAACAATTAATACTAAGATAACTGAAGTTAAGTTTGCACCAAAGCTTAATTGCAACTTACTCAGCGTGTCCAGTTTGGACAGGAAAGGTTTTAAAATTACATTTGAAAAAGGACAATGTATTGTGACTAAGCATGATGAAGTTTATGTTCAAGGCACACTAAAGGATGGTGTATATGAGCTTAATGTTTCAGAGAACCAGCAGAACCAGTCTGCAAAGGTGGCGCAACCAAGTCAAAAGGACGAAGGAAGTCTGGATCTCTGGCACAAGAGACTTGGACACAGAGACACCAACGTTATTCTGGAACTACAGAAAGGTGATCTTGTGAGAGGTCTGCAGGTAAAGCAAAGCAACACAAATACACCAACATCAAAATGTATAACTTGTGTTAGTGAGAAAGCAACTAAACCTTCTTTCCCACGTTGTGCAGAGAAGAGAAGCACTAAAGTATTGGACATTGTCCATACAGATCTATGTGGACCAATGAATGTGTCTTCTCTAGGAGGTAATAAATATATTTTGATATTTTTGGACGATTTCTCGAGATTCTGCGTAGCCTACTTTATCAAGGAGAAGAGTGAGACAGTGGAATTGTTCAGGGACTATCTTAACATGGTCAAGAACAAGTTCCAGCGAGCCCCTTCCATTTTAATGTCCGATAATGGTGGGGAATTTTGTTCACATGAGATGCAGGCCGTCATGGCTAGAGAAGGCATATCACACGTGACCACAGTTGCCTACACACCCCAACAAAACTCAATTGCAGAGAGGAAATTTAGATCCATTTTGGAAATGACAAGGTGCATGCTAAAGGAAGCTAACTTGTCACACAGGCTGTGGGGTGAAGCGGCTCGTTGCTCAGTCTATCTTCAGAACAGACTGCCCACAAAAGGCGCAGAGCGCACACCATTTGAACTTTGGCATGGAAAAGCCCCAAATTTGTCACATATACGTGTATTTGGAAGTTTGTGCTACTATCATGTGCCCAAAGAGCACAGACACAAACTTGATTCCAGAGCGAAGGCAGGGATCCTAGTTGGGTACGCTTCTGGAGGAAAAGGATATAGAGTCTTGGATCCGCAAACTGGCAAGACAAGTTCGCAGCATGTAATTTACTTCGATGAGCAAGGCAAAGTTGATACAAAGGACACTGCCATTGATTGTTCCAAGGAGCCACAGGATGAGGAATTTGTGATTTTTCCTTTTGAACCAATACAAAGTACTAATCCAACTTCTAGTGTCGTAGCACCCCCTATAGGTGACACCCGAGAAGACGTGGAGGTCCAGGCCCCTGGCAGCACCAGAGACGAAGATGATGACGAGCAGCTGTATGGGGATATGCCACTGCTGGAGGAGGATGAGGAAGCTGATGCGGTCGAAAGACCAGAGGTCAGACGCTCATCCAGAACCAACAGAGGTGTTCCACCATTACGGCTGTCCTACCTTACAAGGTCGGCGTCTCCACAGGAACCTTCCAAATGGGAAGAGATAGAGAGGATGCCACCAGATGAAGCCAGTCTCTGGAGGAAAGCTGCTCAGGAGGAGATAGATGCACTTCATCGGAACAGGACCTGGACACTCACAGAACTACCTCCTGGTAAGGAAGCAATTGGAAGTAAATGGGTGTTCAAGGTTAAAAAGGGTTCAGAAGGGGAGGTGCAACGCTACAAAGCTAGGCTTGTGGCACAAGGTTTTTCCCAGAAGTATGGAGAGGATTACGATCAAGTGTTTGCACCGACAGTTCGATACAGCAGTGTCAGACTACTTTTAAGTATTGCAGCATCTAAGCAAATGTCAGTTTACCATATTGACATTGCGACAGCTTTTCTTCACGGCGAAATTTCTGAGCAGATTTATATGAAGCAGCCCAAAGGTTTCATTAAACCAAATGAGGCACATCTAGTGTGCAAGCTGCAGAAAGGACTTTATGGTTTGAAGCAAGCAGCGAGGGCTTGGAACCAGAAACTCCATGAGATGCTGGTGCAGCTTGGGTACAAGCAAGGGACTGCTGATAAGTGCTTGTACACCAAACAAAGGAATGGACAGTTTTCGTACATTTTAGCCTTTGTTGACGACCTTTTAATTTCTACGTCAAATGAGAAAGACTATAAAGACATAGTCAAACACCTCAACAGGGAAGTAGAGGTCAAGGAACTTGGAAAAGTGAAATACTACTTGGGAATTCAAGTTGAGAGAGAAGAGGATGGATCGTTCTTACTCAGCCAAAGGCAAAAGATAACTGAACTGATTGAAAGCATGCAGATGCAGGACGCACACCCAGTTGCGACACCGATGGCCACAGACTTCTTGAAGAATCAACAAGGTTCGAAGTTGCTGCCAAACAACACGCAATACAGGTCAGCGGTCGGCAAACTTTTGTATTTGGTTACCACATGCAGACCTGACCTGGCAAGTGCAGTGGGGATCCTAAGTAGGAAAGTAAGTTGTCCCACTGAGCATGATTGGGCTGGAGTTAAGAGGGTTGTTCGTTATCTAAAGGGAACCATGGACTGTAAATTAAAACTGCCAGCTGTCAGAGACCCTAAACTGCTTGGGTACACTGATGCGGATTGGGCTGGGGACAATAAGGATTATAAATCCACAAGTGGCTATGTTTTTATGTATGGGGACGGAGCTATTGCATGGGGCAGCTATAAACAGAAATGTGTAGCTTTATCGTCCACAGAATCTGAGTACATTGCGGCTTCGGAAGCTTGCAGAGAGATCCCCTGGCTGGATCAGCTCCTGAAGGACTTTGGCGTGCCAAGAACGGGACCTGTCAGCTTGATGGAGGACAATCAGAGCAGTATGAAGCTGACACAAAGTGAAAAGTTCCTTGCACGCACCAAACACATTGGGGTCAGGTACCACTACATACGCCAGGTGATCGAGGATGGACTTGTTGAAATGTGTTACTGCAACACTGACCAGATGACTGCAGATGTCCTAACAAAGCCCCTGCCAAGAGAGAAGTTCCAGGATCTTCGTGGCAAGCTGGGACTCTTGGGTGGTTGATTAAAGTTATTTATGTATGTTTTTGTGTATGTTGTGAATTGCCTGAGAAGGGGTTTTTGTGGGATGCAAAGGGTTAAGTGCAGTCAAGTCACAACAATCCCTAGATAGTCCACTTGGAGGACTGAGGAGGAGGATATGACTAAGCGTAGTTTCCTCTTCCTTCACATGCAAATGAGTTGAGGAAGTGGCAGATAAATCCCGAAGGAAACAGCCATTTTCCCTCTCTTGGACCAGACCTCTTGGACTACACACATCTTAGTGAGTCTCTCCCTCAAGGCCTCCAGCCTAGAGAGAGAGTTGAGATGGAGTCTCACTTCTTATAAGTGAACTTCACAATGTATATATTACCTTTTAACTAAGCAAGTCTACCTCTTGAGTGTGCTGTACCTCGAGATGCTTGTAAGTAAACATCTTTTATACTTTTAAGAGCATTGTGTTGTGTCTTTTCTTTTAAGAGGGAAAAAGGGGAAATACCAGGAAAATACACTTTATTTTAGTGGCTTAAATCAAGCCTGCGCAAACGTTCTTCTGCTGTGTATTTTGCAAAAGGGGAATGTTTTACTCTGCTAAAGTTTTGTGCTTGCTAGCGCAAGCGGGGATAGGATATATTAAACAATATCTCCTCATCCACATTCCTGAACATTCCCACAACCTTGATAGTATACATAGTTGTATTTGCCTCTGGTTAAAAAGGATGTGCAAAATTTCTTTTTCTCGTGCAGACAAGACGCCCTTATGTCCAGTGTTAGAAACTGGGATAGGAAAGCTAGGCGCCATGTAGCTCCTGGGACCTTGGGTTTGGGCGCTTTCTTTTTTGCTGCTATGTTACCTTGCAGACCAGGTGATTTGCTTGGTAGTGTGGCATCTCCAGTCGAAAAAGCCCGGTTGCCAGTCACAAAATGTGACTGGCGCAGAGCTAATTTTGAATGCTGATGTATACTAATAAATATTTTATTGATGTGGCTAATTAAAAAAAGAAAGAACAGGAAGTGTCTTAGAAGCGGTCGTGGATTTGTCTTGCCACACACAGTGCCACACGACATTTAGGTGGATTCGCGTACTCCCTCCTTGCCTTCCTTTTTTCACTCGAGGAAATTTGAAGTTTCCATTTGTGGTTTGGAATAAACCACATTTCTCACTGTGTCTGATATCCTAGTTTGAGAACTAATTTCTGTAGGGTAACAGTTTCCATATTTGGCAAAAGCAGGGAGACAATAGTTTGCTCTGAACTGGAAATAGAAGTTTCAGGTTCCGCCCATCTCTTGAAGGAGAGACAACATTGATGTAACAACAAACCATGATTTAGCTTTACTCCTGAAAAAAGCAGTTGGGATTCTTTGTTTTTAAAATTAGTTTTGATAATAGGTTGCCTGCTAGCAGTACTCCTCTAAACCAGATGATTTTTTAAAATCCAGACTGAATATATTAAACTGGAATATTATAACAGGTTCATATAATAATCGAAGTATACCAAGATGGTTAAAAAACAGCAGAGTTCTTCATATTAATCTAATTACACATGACTATTTCTAATGCTCTTTCTGTCTTATTTGCAGAAACCCCAGAGCCAGCCCAGTCCAGTGGAGTATATAGGCCACCCGGAGCAAGAGAAACTAGAACAAGGAAAGTGCCACAAGGACCCCCCGAGATTTATAGTGATACACAATTCCCATCGTTGCAGTCCACTGCCAAGCATGTAGATACTAGAAAGTAAGTATAGTAATAGGACTCTGCACATCTGCTTTAAAATCTCTTTCCCACTAATCATTGGTTCAAAGCTTCATAATCCTGTCCACTGAGACCATAAACAAGTTTGTGGTGTTATTTGCACCAGAAGAAGCAAGTGGATTTTAATTGCAGATATTGTTATTCTAGGAGCACTGCCTTCATAAATTTGGTCAAGAGGCTTTTATTTGATTTACAGGAAAGTGTTCCGAGGGGTTGGATGGTAGGATGTTGAAAGGCATGATGTGTGCCAATTCCACATAACAAATCAGTCCTGTGTGGATCTTAAATTCAGTGTACCATGTGCAGGACTTCAGTGTTTTTCTTATCTCAACAGAAGAAATAATGTTATGCCTCAGAGTTGACTTGCTCGGCTAAACTACAGCTTAAGCCCCGTTGCAATTTTGTCTGCCTGTGGAACAAAGTATATTAACAAAGATGGCATTTGCAGGACATTCATCACAATCTCTCACTAATCCTGGGATTGTGATTGTGACTGAGATCCTGAGAGCTACTTTAAGGGCTCCCAAGGCCTTGGGCATGCTTGGTGGAATGTTTTTCTTTGACTGTCAGACACACACATACACCCAATGCCATATCACAAACTGTTTATGAAACCTGAGCACCCCATTTCGAAAGAGGCTTTCCTTCAAACCTCTCTTGGGCATGCAGAACTAGTTATGTGGTTCTTTGGATCTAGGCCAGTGCTTTGGAACAGTTACTGTATGCCACATTCACTGGGACATTAAAATATTCACAGTTGTTGTGGTATTGCAGTGTTCAGACCTTTGTGGGAGTGTGAAGTAGCATGTTTGTTTATGGCCACAGTTCAGCAAACTCTACCACTCGCACACTCTTCAGCATAGCTTTGAACTTGTTTTTTGAACAGAAGATAATCTGCTGGTGGTGTTTTGAAAGCAGTTTGTGTAATGCCATTGAGGCTTTGTGTTCAAAGAAATATCCCACTTAACATGCAGAAGCTCTTGACTCTGCCTACAATAGCCCCCTGGGTTCTGGGTCATATATCCATTCTGTCAGTGGCCCTAGCCATGAAACTTTGCAACCAAAACTAGTGTCATTGAAATAATATTACTAAGGGGCAAGTGTGTGTAAGACAGTTACTGATTACATTTATTTTCCCTTAGGGATAAAGAAATGGAGAAGAGCTTTGAAGTAGTAAAACACAAAACTAGAGGTAGGGATGAGGTTTCAAAATCCCAGGCAACTAAACTTCAGCTAGACAACCAATATGCTGTGCTTGGGGATCAGTAAAGCTGTACACACATTACAATTAAGGAATGGTTATTTGATACTTTTCCAGTCTAAGGTAACTAAACCACCTATTATGAACATGCCGTCTTATATCTGCTGGATCTACTGCAACAAGTGCAGACCTCTTTGACGTAAGTGATTTGCTCTATGGAAGTATGCTTAATTTGGTACATCTGACACTTCTTTTGGATATGAGGGAAATTAATGTAACTGGTCGAACAAGAGCCCCCAGTGTTTTGATTACTCTGCAAAAGCTATCGGCAGCCAGTGGTTATTTCAAATTTTTTTATGTTCAGATACTGAGCCTTCGTAAGGGTTGACTACCTCAGACTTGCTGCACTCATTGTGGACACCATGTGGATCACAACTTCTGGAAAAGGTTACAACTCTTTAGTGGCCATCTGAAACCAGCTCTACTGGATTCCTCTCAGAAATCCTGCAGAAGTCAGCCATCTGGGTTCTGATTTATTCTAAATGACAGATTTAAGTGACCTTAAATGAGCAATTTGTCCTGTGCCCCCATTTATTATTTCATCCTTTCATATGTAGCCATAACTTACTAGGAACCTCTAGCATATACCACTTTCAAAAATATGCAGTGTAGTGTTGAGCTGTTTGTTTGGGTTTTGTTTCAATTTAGGTTTCCAGAAAATAAATATCCATCCAGATAGAAAACGTAGGTAGCAACACTAGTCTGCGTATAGTAACTGGTTTCATCTATGTAAACTCTTTTATTATTTTTTTAAATGCCTTTTTTGGCTAGAGAAATTGCAGCAAAGTCAAGTAGCAGTATGGATTATGCAGACTATCCATACATTATTTTTTCTTTATTTTCAAGTGACTAGGATTTCTGTAGATTTGCATTCAATGGCCAACAAATGTCTATGCGCCTCTAGTCTGTGGAGCTCATTTTTGAAAAATTCAAGCCGTATACTTAACCTTAACAATGTATTATGGCAAGTATCAGCTGTTGGTCGCACACACTATTGTATTTGCAGGATGGAAGTAATTATATGTAGTGAAAAATGTCATTTGTTGTGGTTTCTTACTGGTTGAAACATGGAAATATTCTGGAAATGTGTTGCACTTATGACAGTTTTTTGTCTGTTGCCCAAAGATTTAGTGACTTCAGTCAAAGATCAGTCTTCTGACCAGCTGTGTGACATTTGGAGAGATACTAGTACAATAATACTTATATGCTAAGATTTGTGCTTTACTGTACAGTATGACACTGATCGTGAATAGAATTCAAACCAACTCCCAAAGAGATTCCTGGGGTACAGAAGGTAATCCTCCCTAAATTTTCTTCTCAACTAAATCTTGATGTGGCTGCTGCTGCTGCTACTGTGTCTTTCCAAGAGTCCTGTTGCTTTCTTGACTCTTGAGCAGGAATTCAGATATCTCAGAGCATACAGCTTTGTGAGCTTGGGTAGGTAAAATACATTCATAGGAAACAGCTTTAGTTATAAACATGGGGTGACTTTGCAATTGACGACTGGCTATGATGTGAAATGATTAATATTCTGGGTAACAAACTTTCCCCCTCTGCCTAGAATTGCATTGGCTTTGTGCTCAAAGAATCGCTTGGCATAACTGAAAGAAAACGCTACTAAATAGTTGCCTTTTGTATAGATGTAAAGCTAGGCCACTAGATGTCCATATCACTGAAGTAAATCTACAGCTGACACCATTGAGTTGTGTATCTTCCTCAAAGTGTATTTCTTCGCCAACAAAACATATGCAGGGTATTAAAGCTAAAGATTATGTGTATGTCTATGTCACTTAATGACATAGCAAAAACTTAAAATCACAACTTTGGCATTTTATGAAGGTTGTTACTACACATGAATCAAGTTTTAATATACTGTATGTTAGAGTAGGATGAAGTTTTCCTTTGTAACTTCACTTGAGTTCTTGGGCATGGTCGACAAAGCAAGATAACATTGTAACATTAATAAATATAATACATGGCAATGTACATGGCTTCTGGAGTCTAATGAATCTGTACATTTAGTTATGCTATGTCATTTAAACTGAGCATGGCAAAGCTGATAAATGATCATGAAGTTGAAACTCGAGGCTGCAATTTTATATACATTATATGGGAGTAAGTTCCATTGAACTCGCGTGATTTACTTCTGAGTAGATGTGCACAGAATTGGGACTTCAAAGCAGCAGCTGCTAATGAAGAGTGATCTTCATTTAGTTTTGTCTGGTTACTGTCTACCTCACCCATATACTTCTATTAACAAAAGCCGCAAACTAATGGGAAGTAGCAAGTAAGCTGATTTCTTGCTATGGTGAGGAACTAGAAGTGCTGGGGTTTGTAATCAGGACCCCTGATTACAAGCACTAATCCCAGTTGGATAGCCTTCTGAAGTCCTAGATCAGGGGTGGCCATTGGACATGTTGGCTTGGACTGATGGGAGCTGGAGCAGCATTTTGAGGTACCATGTTGGCTGCCCATTCCTTAAGAGTCTGAAGCCTCAAAGAGAAATATTTCACATGGAAGAACTTGATTCCATTGGCCCAGTACACATCTCACATTCAACTACTGTTAAAACCAAACCCTGGTTTAATGTGAGTGTACAGCACACTGGTGCACAATACTGAAATTATGAAAAGCTCCACTCCTGCTGCTGGGAAAGCCACAGTCTGGTTTGTTGTGATGTCACCACCTAGGGTTCTTATCCATTTCTCTGCAAACAATGAGCAGTAACCAAGATTCCTAACTTACTGCTTAGAGTGCATTTCTGGGGAAACTAACCGTAATCATTGGTTCAAGCATCTTGAAAAGTCAAAGGTCTTGGCTTGTTTCCTGGCAGCAGCAGATGTGAGGGGAAAGAAAGCATATTCACAATAAACCAGTTTTAACTATGGTTTAAACATGACTTGTAAATCAGGCCATTGAAGCACTAGGCCCCTAAATTGTCTCTTTCAAGTCACAAATGTTTTCCAAAACCCAAGATACAGCTCAAAGAAACATGACATATAGTTCTTTTCATACTGCTGAATCACTTTTAGGACTAAGTGTAATCCTACTTCCTTGGTAGGTCGATATGTAGAGGCAGTCTGTGACTAACCTTGGATGCTGTGTGAAGTTGCTGGATCCTTATGTATGCCTATTTTACCTATATGATGGGATACATCCTGTTATAGAATTGCTTTACAGTTTATGATCCATAGGCTAAAACGAAAGGAAGATTAATTTAGGCATATCGAGATTGGAAGTGCGTAATGGTTCTTTCTACACATCTGTTGCCAGTTCGTTATTGGTAAACTTTCATGGTGAAGTTTTACTTATTAGCATGAAGAATCTGGCCCTGCTTTTTGTTTCTAGCAGCCACACACTAAATTTCAGAAACGCCCCAATAGGAAAATTTCTATCCCTGAAATCAAACCTGGTCTCGTGCAATCCATTCCGGTAGCTATTCTGTGAATGGACGTAAGACTGACTTTTGGCAGAACATGCACCATATTTGTAATTGGTCATAAAAATCTTTAGTTGTATTACTGCATTATTGACACTTTATAATGTTCATGACATCTTGTTCAAAGCAGGTGTAATAGTTGTAACCTATTCAGTAAAGCACTTGAAAGCCAACTTCATGCAAAGGAAGGAATGTGAGGATCAAATAAGCCAGGCTTAAATAAAATAGGGTTTTAATCTGGACTTTTGATAGCATAACAAGAAATATGTGTTGATGGTAGAGCTTTTTATTCCAAACATGGTTGGATCATTTTTAATGCATCTGTGATGCATGGTAAATAGATCCTATGGAGTGGGTGTTCATTCCATGGAAGCATTAGGAGTGCCTGAGAGCCTTTGCATCACTTTCAGAGGCTTCTGTACAAATGCTATAATGGTGTGGTTGCAATGCAAGCTTTATGCAGATGTGGCTCTAACAGCAGCGCTCACAAACTTTAGGGGGTCATGAGTGCCCTTACACTGCTGGTGCATCTGCTTGATACCTATATATTAGGAGTCTCATTTGAATAGGAGACTGTGCATATTGCCCAACCTGCATAGGCCCACACAGCACAATTTTTACTCCAAGGACTTGGAGGTATTGGGTTCTACATGCATAGACTCCCATTCAGATATGAGATCCAGTATGTTAGCATCAGGTGAGCAGGGTCATTCCTGAGCTTCCCACCACCACCTGTCAGGCTGTACTGTTAAAGCCATGTCTGCATAGACAGTGTCTTCTATATACTCTTAATACTTGACTTCAGTGGGACCTGTATGTGGAAGTGTTTAGTGATGAGGCCTTAGACTGCTGTATCCCTGATAATCCATGTTATAGCTGAAAGTGTGGACTGCTGCAAGTAATGTTAGAAGAGTGAAACAAAATTGCATTATTTTGGATAAACTGTGCCTAGGCCTAGATAACTAGAGAGTCAGAACTGATAGTTTTCATGAAGCTGTTTTTAAAGCAAGGTAGGCAAAAATCCAAGTGCAAAAATATATGCCATATTGAGTAGGCTTCTTTGTATAGTTTTACTAGCTCAAAAGAGCCCATGTAATGAAAGTTGATAGTAAGCATTAAATGAAACTTTCCTGGGGAGCAAGACTAAAAGGTGCAAAATTTAAAATAATTCTATTCTGGGAAGCAATATCCTTATTTTACATAATACCTACATAAAAGTGCCCAGGAATTGATTCACTTCATCCTTGAGGTAATCTTGTCCCAAAGCACTGATGCAGCTATAAAACTGTGTCTGAAACAACACAGATACTAAAAAGGAAGTGCAGGAAAATACTTGAATTGCTCATTGAGGATTCAGAAAATTCTGAAGAATAAATATAAGGCTTCCCAATTGGATCTAGCTTTTAATTTTAACAAACAGAATTCTGATCATACCAGCTCTATGTGCAAGGGTGGGTGGTTTGTATTTTTAATGATCCTCCACAAATTCCCCATAAGTAGAAAACAAAAATATATAGGGTGTTGCCAGGCCCTATATGAAGCTTCATATAGAGGAGAGTATTTGAAAAGTACACCCTACCTGTAATATGAACTTTAGAATTCTGTGACTTCTATTCTGCCAAATCTGTAGAATAGTTCTCAGAGGAAAGTAACAATAGGAAAAAATACTTTAGGACGATGTATTATCTCCGCAAATATGAACCTCCAGAGCCTTCAAGCTGCGATTAGGTAAATGGGGGTTACTAAAATGAAAGATTAGTTACTTCTAAATATATATAAAAGTAACTAAGAACTAAAAAAAAGTTTGACATTTCTATTAGAATATGAATTACCATAAACGTTGCTGGTATATAGTACCAGTCACTTAGATTTAAAACGTTAACATACTTGCCAAAGGCAAGTCCATGAACTTCAATGAAAAGAATCTGATCCCAAACCATTGCAAGGATGAAAGCATAGTCTGCTGCAAGTATGGCATAGGAGTGGGTGGAAGTCTTGCTGTGCCTCTGTTTACTAGGCTGTAAAGATAATGCTTCCCTACCTCACAGGGGTGTTGTGAGGCTGACTTCATTGTAAAATGCTTTTGAGTTTTCCTGATGGAAGGTGCTATAGAAGTGCACAACATGTAACTAATCAGCCAACATCTGATGGCTGATTCTGTCACCTTATTAAACTTTTTCATTACAGTATTTTGCTACTACTATAGAAGGCTTCTCTACAAAACATTATTTAAATGTATGGATCATGTAACAATGGACTTTGCAAGAAGGCATGGTTGAGTTTTCAATCTTTATGCATCCCCTTTCTGGTTTTATGTGATTAACTGTGCAGCTCTAATTGTATTAACAAGGTTTTTGGGTTTTGCATGGAAATTACTTAAGATCAATTATCATTTTTTTTGTAAACTCCCTGAATGAAATAAACTTATGTTCACACTGTTTGTTATCCCTCTTGTATGATCTACTGTTTTTAAGTGTATGTTTAAAGCCAGGATGGGGGAACATGTGGCCCTCTATATGTTTCTGGAGCACACTCCTCTACCACCCCTTGCTGGTTGATCATTCTAGTGTTCATGAGAAAGAATCCCAACAACACAGGTCCCCCATCTCTGGTTTAAAATAAGGAACTGTCCAGTGTTAACATTGTCTTAAAACCACCTGGTCATACTAACTACATACTGACTTCTGAACAATGAGGCACTATTTTCCTTTAAGAACATAAGAGCCCTGTTGATCAGGCCAAAGATCCATCTAACGCAGCATCTTGTTCTCACAGTGGCTAGCTAGTCTATGGGGTGGGGGGAGTCTCTCCAACAACACTCCAATTAGGATAAATGGCATGGAATGTTGAGAGGAGCTGCTTGGCAGAATGGATGGTTGCATAGGAAGGAGGGAGAGTGGCTTACAGATCTTAAAATTTGTAGAAAGAACCTCAAAGTATGAACAGGTCATTTCCTCCAGCAGAACAGCAAAAAAGGGACTGGGGGGGGGGAAATGTCCCTGGTGACAGAAGCGAGTGATGGCAAAAGAAATCAATGGAAAATCAATATATTAAGGGGGGAAAGCTGATTTCACTACCAATAAACCCAAGATGTTCGAACACAAAAAAGGAAGGGGTGGTGGTGGAATGGAGCAGATGAAATCCTGAACAGAAGCATTCTACCCAGCAACATTTGGAAAGTGGGATACAATACACTATTTTCTCCCCTCAAAACTTGTGTCAGGTTGCACTAGCTGAGTCTTTTTCAATCATTACTCTGCAAGTAGCAAGCAGTTTCCAGGGCACACTCTCATTTTCAAATGGCTCCTGGCTTCCCATCTGTTTACTGCAATTAGCAATGAGATACCTACATGGGCCGCCTAAAGTACAGCAGTTTTGCTATTTACAAAATGTATAAATTGTTATTGGATTATGAAGTAATGGATGAAACGGTCACCGCTTCTATGACCAAATGGGCACAGGACTGTGGTTATCCGATTACATGCTCGGAGTGGGAAAATTTGTGGAAAATAAATATGAAATTTACCTCGAGCTACAATATAAGAGAAAACATGCTAAAGATGAACCACAGGTGGTACCTCACACCTTCCAGACTTTCTAAAATGTATAAGAACATCACAAATGTCTGCTGGAGGTGTGGGGGAAACGATGGGAACCTGTTTCATATGTGGTGGACCTGTGAGAATATCAGGAAATTTTGGGATAAAATTCATGATGAGATCCAAAAAATTATAGGTAGGAATATCCCAAAAAGACCAGAGATCTTTCTACTAAGTATCACCTTTCAAAAAGATATTCCCATACAAGCAAAAGAACTCCTTCTATATTCATTAGCAGCGGCTCGTATTGTTATTGCCAAAGGATGGAAAGAAAAAGAAGCTCCAAAAATTATAGATTGGCAAAATAAACTTCAAGAGTTTGCCGAAATGGCACAGTTAACAAACAGTTTGAGAGGAAAGGTTAAAGAAGAATTTCTTAAAAAATGGGACAGGTACAAGAAATATGTTAGAAAATATACTGAGAACAAAATTTCTATGATAGCATTTGAGTAAAAAAGGGAAAAAATCTGTTTGGATTTGCAGAAATCAGTTTCCTTAAGATATAGGAGTGTCAAACGATATGTAAAAACAGAGATAGCATGGATTGAATATACACTCTGCGACAAAAAGAGGAGAGTATGCTGATGGAGATAACAGGAAGTCCAAAGATAAAATTTACTTTCTTTTCTTTTTTTCTTTCTTTCTTCTTTTTTTCCCCTCCTTTCCCTTTTTTTCTCTGGGAAAGGAGGATTAGAAATACGATACGAAAAATTGTAGCAAACAAACAAACATAAATGTATATGTATATGTATGTATATGTATACAAGCATGAAGAACAATGTTCAGGTTTGGCAATGGGAAAAAATGAATAAATATCATTCAAAAAAAAAAGTACAGCAGTTTTGCTGCTGTCAATTATTGCCCTTAGCCCATGAGAAGCCAGAACAACACAAGAATCAGGAAATGTTTAATGTCTGATGTTTTATACTTTTTTATATATGCTGTAAGCCGCCCAGAGTGGCTGGGGTATAAATAAAATAATTATTATTATTACTATGTATGAGGGCAGGGTTGTTGCCTCAAAATGCAAATAATGACTGAATAGGGCAGGGGTAAAGAGAAGTTCTGCACTGAGAGTAAATGCCCTCCTATGCTTCTTATTAAGCATACTGCCTGGCTTATTAGGAATGCTGTACATTCCAGAACTGAGGGAGCTCCTACAGGTGGAAGGTTCTGAAAGTTCAGCCTCCAGAAATGGAGGAATCCTCCATCACTGACCTCCAGCTGAGCAGAACTAACCTTCACAGTAAGACCAACATCCTTTATTCTAGAAGTAAATGTAAAAGCAGCCGAAAAGGGATGAATATATGCTATGAGGAAGCATGACTGGGCTCCACACAAAGGGACATAAATCTACTAAGAAAACAAAAGAATACGTTTAAAATATTCAAACAACCCCGTTTACCTCGGCAGCAAAAATCAGTGGAGTCTAGTTTCTGAGCAACCAAATTTCATTTTAAAAGCAATATACACAAAATATTACAAAAACATTTAATGACCTTTTTATGTGTAAAGAAAACAAGTATAAATAGAAATTTGAAAAAATATTTTTAAGGTATCAACATACTGAGATTTGCTTTATCGGGCGTGTTTCTTCAGGAGGTATCTGCTTCTAAGATAACCCGGTTTCATGTTCTCTGCCAGAAGCTGTTGCCTATCTTCATAATGGCAAACGATAACCTTCCATTTGAGGTGGTTGCTCCTTCAAAACAAGATTTTAGTTTTTTAAAGATCCAAACAATCACTAGTCCCACATTTCTGTTACCTAGGAGTGCCCGTTACCAACACATGCACACCCACCCACAATAGGAACACATGCTTCTGGCTTTTAAGTTTTCCTCTCAATTTTCACAACCTTGAATTCATTATCAGACATCATCTTTCCCTACTTATTACCCTAGCATTTCAGCTGGAATACTGGGTAAGGTCTGCCCTGTCTGCAGACCTAGCCCTTTTTGCTTTTTGTTCTAACCAGTTATGGCAAAGAAAAAGACAACATCCACCTGTCTTGAAATGTCATGTTTTAAGCTGAAGAAAATGGGTCAAGAGCAACATAATCATCACAATCTCTGCATCTGAGGCACAATCCATAGCCTTATGTAGGCAACAGGTTTTCTATCTCTACTGCCACACGCACAGCTTTCCTATCGGTCATACAAAGGGAAAGGCCTTATGGGAAACCTGTGGTCCTCCCGGTGTTCCTGATTTACAACTCACATCACCTCCGACTATTGGCCATGCTGACTATTGCCACTGGGAATTGCCACAGGTTTCCTAATCCTTTCCCTAGGCACACAAAATTCTGCACATAGTTGCTGCAACAGCTTTGATTTTTGAGATGGCAAGTTTTCTTAAAAGTAACAGTCACATTGTGCTACTGGCATGCAGACCTGTATAAGATAGTCAGCAATGTATTCTGGCTTCAGGCAGTTCACTCCATGAGCAGAAGCCTCTCCTAAATTAACTCTTAAATCCACTGGCTTCAGCTTGTTAAAATCAGCAAAAAGATGGGTGGCTTCACTAAACACAGAATCAGAATGAGCAGGCAGCACCTGTAATTTCAAACACAGACACTGATTTACTTATATATATGGTACATGCGTGCTATTAACATATAAGCTAGCTGTGCCAGAATAATTTCAGAAGGTGAACCACAAGAGCCCTGCTTGCAGCTTCCAGGATGGCCCTGGAAGTGGCATTCAAAATTAAGAACATATTAACTGTTATGTTGTCAAAATAGGGTGCAGTGGTTGTGCAACATCTCCACGTGGCTAAGCCCCCATGACTCTTCCTCTGACACCTTACCCTATCTCTAAACATATTTTCCACTCTCCCAGAATACTAGGAAGGAAATTGGCTGGACAAGTGCCATTGGTACTGCACAATATTACAGCACAGTGCAAAGCGTGGTAGTCCTCCATGTCACATGCAGCTTCCAAAACTATTTTTGAGCCTATGCACACACTGTCTTTTATTCAAGTCTTAAAGAGCCAATGGCTAAGGAGAGAATGCGGAATTGAGGGGTATGTGAGTAAATTACTTGCCACAGAGAACCTAGCAAGTCTGAATTATACCCTAGTCTGAATTATACAGACAAAAATCTACCTGTTCTAGAGGGTGTTCAACCATTACTTGAAAATATTCAGCTTTCCAGAATACCAGGTATTTCCAACAATTGAGAATTCAATCATATCTTCTTATTAGATCCTTATATTTAACAAATTCTCCAGTTTTTAAAAGCGGTAATCTGGATGCAACTCATCAAAAAGCAATTATGGAGGAAATATAGTTGGGCTTACCAGACATTTATATCAATCCCACATATTTAGCCAACTGAGTACAGTACCAGAAAATTATTATTTTTATTAGCCCTATTCCCCCACCCCATTTTATGCAATGGTTTCTTCCATTTCCTCCCTCATATACATATATGAGTTTGTACATATAATACAACTACAAATTTGGCACAAACAAACCTCCATTTCCCCCCATCATGAGTACTGGTATATTAGCTTTAAGTCTTGGTTTATTATTATAATTTCATATATGTACTTTTTTAAAGATCTCTTGCCATTTTTTTAGTTACATGAATTTGGGGAGTTTGAAATAGAAAAAAGGTTGGTAAAATAACCATTGTCATTGTAGATAACTACACACACACACACACACGTTTGTGTTTCAGTAGCTGGAGAGAAGAGTGAATAACTCTTTAACACTCCAGATGTTGCTGAACTACAACTCCTATCAGCCCCAGTGAGCATGGCCATGGATAGTGATGATGGGAATTGTAATTCAGCAACATCTGGAAGGCCAAAGGTTCCCCGCACCTGCCTAAATTAATTGTTCAACTTTTACATAATACTTATTTGTAAAACAAAAATACTGATGGATTTCCCCCCCCCCCAGTGGATCTGGAACAATAATAGACACTACAAAACTTTTAACTGAAATTAATGGAAAAATAACACAGGATGGAAAGTTTCTGTTGACATAACCAGTTCCTTGCTTTGTAACAATTAATCATTCTGATCTAAAACGAAATCTTACGATACTATATTCTTATGCAGAAAGCAGCAATTCAATACCCACTGGTATCAGTACTGGCAAATGAACAGAATACATGCCTTTGCTCCGCCTGACTCTAGAAGACGTTTGAAGCCTGCTTCCTTGGCTGGGTCAACATTCAAAATAACCTTCCAACCACGAAATGCCCCCTACAAAGATAGAGCTA
This sequence comes from Zootoca vivipara, assembly GCF_963506605.1. Lineage (NCBI taxonomy): Eukaryota > Metazoa > Chordata > Lepidosauria > Squamata > Lacertidae > Zootoca > Zootoca vivipara. The sequence continues at coordinate 12,295,130 of NC_083287.1, read as the reverse complement.
TTAATATGTGTACAGTATATTACACATGAACACATACGTATAAAATGCTACAATTTTTTTAAAGTACAGTAAGTTTAGCAACACATTTTCTAAAAGCAGTTTAACTAGTTAGAATGCTTAACAAGTTAGTAAGTTAGAACACTGTTTTACTATACTGAAGTACATCTCTTGAATATATAGTGATATAACATACATTTTTATTTCTTTATTCACTTTCTGTTTCTATTTTGTTCAGGAAAGGAATATTTTCCATTTTAAAAAATTTAATAAAAATGAAGTGCATCTCTCTTTACAGCCACAAAGTGTCAATCAATCAAAAAAAAAAAAAGCTGAGAGCTACTTTCAAAACCCCCACTATTCCTCAGGAAAAATACCTCAGTAATGCCAGCTTCCTCTCGCCGTCTTTGTATTATTTTCCTCCACCTCATTGCTGCAACTGCTAAATTCTTCTGGGATTCAGTTATTTCAGATGCAGCATTGAGTATGGAATTATTTCCCCATTCAAAATCTTCCTCCTAATGGGTGGAAAGTCTCTTATTCACTGCGATTCAGTCAACAACATGAAACAAGAAAAATCCCCAAAACAAGCAACCTATAGTTTAAAAACAAATAAAATACTCGTAACATTTATACTGGGTGCCCTTTGAGATATTTTTTAAAGGGAAAGTATGCTTTTAAATCACCCAAGTTCAAGCACCACTTAACCTAAATAATGAACTCTCAGCTTAAATCCATGGAGTAGCTAATTAAAGTGGGATTCAGTCATTTAAGACATTGCGGTGAGGCAAGATTTCAATTCATTGTTTCCCCCTCATGTATATCCGTCTTTATTCCATGGAACTCGGCAGCATATGTACAATTTGCCATCTAGACACTGCCCAGACCCAGACCTACTCAGCTTCAGCAAACTGACCACATCATTTGCTGCTTTTGTAAATTATATCAGCTTCATTTATGCCTTTGCACCATGAATGGTGTTCGGATGTTTTAATCTCCGATGTTTAAGTTTTGAATTTTGTATATTGTATGTTTTCATTTTGTAAGCTGCTTTGTGACACAGATGTGGTGGGAAAAAGCAGGGTACACATTTAAAAACAAAAACAAATACAACAGTAAAATAGTTTTTAAAACAGACTAAAATTTGCTTTAAAGTATGCCATACCGGTAGAAAGCATTGTACTGTTCTGCATGCATCCAGGTAGGAGCAATGAAGTACCCACTTTCCAGCTGCCATTGATGCCAAGAATTTCTCGTTGCCAATAGGGTGCCCCACTATTGTGTGGGTACACCTAGGGTCAAAGCACTGCTTCTCAAGCACCACTCCACCTAAAGAATGGATTTTAACTATAGTTATTTTTACAAGCAATTCCTACTAGAGGAAGGTCAGACATAGAAAGTGATGAGCTGTTTTGTAGGAGGAGGAGGAGTTTGGATTTGATATCCCGCTTTATCACTACCCTAAAGAGTCTCAAAGCGGCTAACAATCTCCTTTCCCTTCCTCCCCCACAACAAACACTCTGTGAGGTGAGTGAGGCTGAGAGACTTCAGAGAAGTGTGACTAGCCCAAGGTCACCCAGCAGCTGCATGTGGAGGAGCGGGGAAGCGAACCTGGTTCACCAGATTACGAGTCCACCACTCTTAACCACTACACCACACTGGCTGGCAAGCCAAACAACAACAACAACCAGATGGAGCCACAATATGCTCCGGTCACAGATTTCTTACCCAGCTCTTCAATCATATGGTAATAATCAATCCGTGCCTGAGGGCGAACAGAAGACAGCTGGAATCTGTACTCTTTTTTTGGTTCTTCAGCAGTCATTTGGTCTACTCTAATGACCTGAAAAGGTAAGTTTGGGGTGGGGGGAAGGAAAGGACAAAAAGATGTCATTGATTCCCAGCAGTTTGCCCCATCCATGTCCACACATACAATTTAATTCAGTCACACATTTTTAAAACATACATGATAAGCCCCTAGAGAGACTTAAGTTACATATTTGTTATTTTAAAAAATCACTTCAATATCTTTGCCTGAGTCCCTACTAAATGGCAAGGTATACAGTAGAAGCTATTTATTCTGATCAAGTATAGCTGAACGTATCAGAGCTGAAGTCCATCTATATGAAATATGCAATATACAGTAATTTAGCAGGTAGCACAAAGTCAACGAGCACTCCATGAAATGAAATACCTCCAGATATTTCAACCAATATGTCAGACCCTTGAAATCTTTGCAAAAATCATTCCTGAACTCCTAGTCCCCATTATGAAATTATTTTAACAGAGCAAATAACAGGTACTTCCTATTTCCTTCAACCTCTCCATTATTATTGAGCTGGTAGGAAAAAGCATATGGGATTTAAAGTAATTGCCAAGAAGCCACGGGGATAAAATATTTACTGTCTGCTGCGATCTATTATCTGCATGTTAATATTAAACTACTAACAACTTCAAATGAAAGTACAAACGAACACAGGAATACAACTTCTCAATTCAAATATTAATATATGAATCAGCATGCTGTCATAAGGCATACATTTGTTTTTGGCTGAGGAGCCACAGGAGGATTTGCCAAAGGAAAGGCAATGGCAGGAGCCAGCGGAGTTGGGATCAGATTATCTTCTTTCACAGGGATTTCTGGATTTCTACAGCCTGGAAGCTTTGGGACCTCAACCCAATCTGTTTTTGCAGGTTCATCAACTTCTACAAAGCCAAAAAAAAACATCAAATCACTAAAGCAGGCAAATATAAAACTGAACAGTTCTCAACAGAAGCCAAGCAGAAAATGAACAGGGGAGAAAAAATAATGTATTATTTAAATCGGAACCTTCAAAAGGGGCAGCCACAATCCAAAACATGTAACCCTGTTGGTTTAAATAGCCTATAAATAATCAAGACTGCAGCCTAAACTTACAGGAAATCCTTGTTTTACACAGGGGTTCAGTTCCAGACCCCTGTGCGTGTCGGTAGAGCACATGTAAGCCCGCTCCATCCCTTTTTGACGTTTTGGGGCTACTTTCTGGTTTAGTGCCATGCAAGTGTGTGTGATCATTCGGATGCGCCTAAATTGGGAGCCACCTGTGTTTGCCTACACATGAGAACAGTCTGACTGTAGAACAAAATTATCATGTAGTCTTAATGCTTTTCAAGTGCCACATAAACCATACAAAGTATAAAAAAACTTATTCATAATTCTATCATGTGAACATTTGGTTAATCAAGCCCACCTTCCATCCCTGACTACCTAAGACAGCTTCAACCTTTCCTTTGCCCCCATATTCTGTTCCAGACACATCCTTAAGGCCAATTTCTCAACTCCTTCCTACCCCTAAATATCTGGTGTGAGGAAGGTGTTTCAAATATACATGAATAAAGAGGCAAGGGGTTGTTTTTAAAATGGATCACCATTGGTATCCTCTGACACAAAGCAAGTATATAGTTAGTTGACAACAAACTACTCTACACTGGAATACACAATTCCTGGTAGCAACAAAACTACGTAACAATTAGATTGGGCCTAGCAAAAAATAATAATAATTGTACGTCAGATGGTAAAACTGTTAATGAATTCTTATCATTGTACCAGTGGTGAGGACTCACATGACTGAGGACTCCACTATACAAAGGAAATCTTCATTATATATAGAAAACTATGTCTGAGCTTAATTCTAACCTAGACTCCCCCCAGACATGCAGCATTTAAAAACAAATCAAAAACAGAGATACCTTCAATAATACTACTACACATCTACAGTTTTAAGTGAGCATAATCCAGGGGATTTTTTTTTAACCATGAAAACCAGCTATTTCAACTCAATCACACTGTTTTCTCTTCTTACCCATTTCAGCAATTTCCGTATCAGTAAAGGATTTTGTAAGCGAGAGGTCTCCAGCATTTACTGCAAGAGGTTGAATTTGTTCAGAACACTGTGAGGGGCTGCTGGGCCACTGAAGGTTACTAGCAAGCCTTGCCCTCTCTTCTCTTGCAGTGGGGTCATCCCAAATAATCTGTTCACTCTGTGATGGTTCTGTGTTGACATCCATTGCTACCTGGTGTGACTGCCTAAGGACCAAAATGAACAATGAGGATGTGCACTGCTTTAGTAAGTATACAAAGTTCTCTGTACAGCAGAGTTGGAAAACCTCTGGCCCTCCTGATGCAGCTGCACAACACCAGCACCTATTATACCTGATTTTCAGCTATGCTTTACTGGAGTTGTTGGCAGTTTGAAGTCCAGCAACATTTGCAGGGTCACGGGTTCCCTAACCTTGTGCAACAGTAATGAAACATATTGGGCTAGAACAAGCTTAGGTTTGCTGGACTTAGGTTACAATGCAGTCAATGGGATAATTTAGTCTCCCGTGCACTAGCATCGGAGAACTGCATTGACAGCTGGGCATTTAAAGTTTCTGTTGCAGACACTTACACAGCTCATCAGACAAGTCACTTTTCCGTTTAGAAATTTGTCATTCAGTCACACAAGCAGCTTCAGCAAAAACCTCAGAAGACACCTCTGGCTGCCTATGTGTAGCTTCCTAGGATGGTAGCCCAGAAATTCAAAATGTGTTCACATGTCACATAGTACCTTAGGGCTTCCAAGACTCGGCTACGGCCGTTACGGACAGAACGAGGGCCATCTGGAGTTGTTGGAGAATTGTCAAAGCCGTTCCTAGACAAAGATTTTCTTTGTCCTTGAAACTTTGCTAGTGATGTTGCAGTCATGATTTCCTGTAGCTGCCTTTGAAAGTTCTCCCTCATTTCCAGTGTCTGTGTTAAAACTGGAGTTCAAAAGAAATGTAAATAAATAACAGCTCTTTCTACTTAAAATATGTCAAACGCCATGTAATAAAAGCCATGTGGGCCCCTTCTTCACTGCATATTAGTTTCGTATACTTTGCCCTTCCATATTCCGTACATTTCAAGAACTCACTGAAAATTCTGCCCCTCATCCTGAGGTCCCAGGGGTGGGTCACACAAATTAAAAATACAACACTAAAAACAGTTTAAAACAAGTTACAATCACAAGAATAGGTTGGGCTCTAAAAGGTCAGGGTAAAGAAGTGCATCTTCAGCATATGGCAAAAACGGATGGTAGATGCCAAACCATACAATAATGCACACAAAGAGTTACCTCCTTTTGATGCATTCTCTTTTTCCACAGAAACTGCCTCAGTCACTTGATCCATAGTAACATCTTCTCTATCATTAGTATCCAACGCCATTTTCTGAAACAGTTGATGTTCAGGTCTTACACAAGTCATATCTCAGAACAGAAAAAGTATAGCAATTTGTCCTGTGTTCAATATTGATGCAAGGAGAATTGCATACAAACTTTACTAATAAAACCAACAAAAATATTCAACAGTCCAACAAAAGTAAATCTACTTCTAGGTTGTCACTATGACATTATCACAGGAAGCTGCCTTATACCAAGTCAGACCAATGGCTCATCTCTTTCAGTATTGTCTGCACTAGGAATGGGGAACCGATGCCCCCCCCCAAAATGTGTCTGGGCTGCAACTTCTATGTCCCCTGAACATTGGCCATTCTAACTGGGGAGACGATGGAGGTGAAGGCAAACAACATATGGAGTCCCCACTTGTGGTCTACACTGACAGACAGCAGATCTCCAGGGATCTTTCCCAAGCCTACCTGGAGATGCTGGGGCTGACCTACACGCACCACAGATAATCTACCATTAAGCTCTGGCCTTTCCTCCAAGTAGCTGAATGTGGTCATATAGCAGTCAAATAGTTTAGTCCTTTTACTTTCATAATGTTGTGAACACTAACTGCCATATCTACAAGAAACTGAAACTTTCAGCATTTATTAGATTACAGAATTAGCATAATCTAAGTGAAAACAATTGCAGAAAGCCATTCACTGTTTTGTTATTTATTCAGCCAGGTTACGGTTACTATAATGATTTTAAAACACACACACACACAAATTGCATCTACCATACCTCGTCTTCCTTCCCTGTTTTTTCAGCCGAATCTAGCCGATCTGAGAATCTGTCATCTTGAATACCACTAATATTCAAACTCATTTTAGGGTTATATGTGTAAGGATAGAGAGATTCAGGCAGCCGTTTATATTCTTGTGCACTCTGGAAAGAGTTAGTAGGGAGAGGAATTAATGCTACAAACTTAGAGCAAGGAAGTGAGCAATTTTATTTTATATTTGTTAAAGAAACATTTATTTTTCTGCCCAGCCAACAATAAATATGTTCCTCAAAAATGTTACTTTGTTGGTAGAACAAACAATCCTGTGGCACCTTAAAAATTAACAATTTTGCTGCAGCAGAAGCTTTCATGAACTAGAAACTGCTTCACTGGATGCATGAAATGTTTATTCACTGTTACCAGAGATTGGGGGGGGGAGGTGGGACCCTCTGGGGAGGGTCTCCTCACAAGGCAAAGACACAGGAGGCTTTGCTAAGGCCTCCCACCTAACAGCTGACATGTGTGGTAGAGAAGCATCAGCAGCCGCTGCTTCCCCGCACCTCAGCTGCGCAAGCTGCACGAGTCGCGGGGACAGCGTGGCTTGCACAGTTGACATGTGGGGAAGTAGCAGTGGCAGCGGCAGCTGCTCTACCCTGCACATCAGCTGTCAGGTGGGAAGCCTCAGCAAAGCCCCGCTATGCCTCTGGCTTGCAAGAAAACCCTCTCCAGAGCCCAAAGAGGATGTCCTCTTTGGGCACTGGGGAAGGTCTCCTTGCGAGCCAGGAGGACTCACCAGGGTGCTCCCTATATAAGCAATTTCAGTTACATGCACAGAAGAGTGAAACGTAACCCTAGCGTAAGTTGTGAGCTGCCTGCACACCACTTTAAAATGATAGTAATTAAGTGATAAACAGAGGCTTTAAAATACAAGCAAAAGCCTATCCAGGGCAATGGAGCAAGAGGATAGATGAGTGGGGGAACTCGAACTGGGTGTCACACAAGTAACTAAGGACAGAAGATGAGAGACATCTGAGTTGGAAGACAAATACACTGCAGGAGAGCTGAAAGAAAGACAGGAAATGAACTGAAGGGCTGAATGGTAGAGGAATAGATATCCAGGAAAATGTGCTGTTTACAGTGTATGTATTTCTGGCAGCTACTTTGCAGGGTCTTATATATTTCCTTTTCGGTCCCACACCAATCACTGGCTACTTAGTACTGCCACACCAATGGAAACAGCACTGCCCTTAGAATCACAAATATATTACTCAAGAGTACAAATTGCCAATGTGGTGCTCTCTAGATGCTGGGCTCCCAACTGTCCTCAGCCCCTAGCTAGTGTATCCAATAGTAAGGGACAATGATACTTTGAATCTAACAAAATATGGTGGCCCCCATATTGGCAACCGCTTACTCAGACTGCGTTTCTTGCTTAATAGCACTTTCACCTTATTCTATTTTAGCACAGTGCTTCAGCAACATACTTAGCAGACAAGCAGCAAGTGACAAGTTTTGCTGAAACACAATCAAGCTTTTGAAATACAGATGGACCTTAGAGGAACTGCAGTGTTAAGTGCACAAATATTGCCAAGCTACATTTATGGATCTATGAAACAGAAGTAGCACACATGGCACTTCATTTGAAGTTGCTGGACCCTTTTATTGCATAGCCTTATACTGCATGGAGACTGGCATGCACAGAACACTGCTTATGAATGATATCCAATTAAACTGAGAGTAGGCTCACTGAAATCAATTGACTTTAGCCTTAATATGATTAATGTAGGCTGTCACCCCATATACAGTGAGGGGGGGGGGGGAAGTATTTGATCCTCTGCTAAATTTGCCCGTTTGCTCTGACGAATAAATGACCAGTCCATAATTTTAATGGTAGGTTTATTGTAGCTGTGAGAGACAGAATAAAAACAGGAAAACCTCCAGAAATCCAGAATACAAAAGTCAGAGATTGATGTGTATTATAATGAGTGAAATAAGTATTTGATCCCTTTGCAAAAGATGACTTAGTACTTGGTGGCAAAACCCTTGTTGGCAATTACAGAAGTCAGGCGCTCTGCAAGATCTCAGTCCTTCACGGTGCAGTGTGTTACCAACTGTTTTCTTGGTGACTATGGTCCCAGCTGCCCTGATCTCATTGGCAAGTCCCCCCACCCCCCGTGATAGTTCTGGGCTGCTTCATCACTGTTCTCATGATCATTGCAACTCCACAAGATGAGATCTTGCATGAAGCCCCAGACCGAGGAAGGTTGACAGTTATTTTGTGTTTCTTCCATTTGCGAATTATTGCACCAAGCTGCTTGGCAATAGTCTTGTAGCCCAGCCCAGCCTTGTGCATTTCTACAGTCTTGTCCCTGACATCCTTGGACAGCTCTTTGGTCTTGGTCATGGTGGCTACTTTGGAATCTGCTGGACTGATTGCTTCTGTCGACAGGTGTCTTTTGTACAGGTACTGTAACAAGCTGGGATTACAGGTAAGACCTCTCCCTTACAGCAGGTGCTTTTAATCTCTGCTCTTTACATACAGTGAAGATACCAGGTAGCCTGACATCTGGCTGGTTGATAGGGGATCAAATACTTATTTCACTCATTATAATGCACATCAATCTCTGACTTTTGTCTTCTGGGTTTCTGGGGTTTTTCCTGTTGTTATTCTGTCTCTCACAGCTACAATAAACCTACAATTAAAATTATGGACTGGTGAAACGGGCAAATTTAGCAGGGGATCAAATACTTTTTCCCCTCACTGTATGCCCGATTTTTAAAACAGATTCAATTCACATAAAAAGAAGTCAATAATGACATGTTGTGCAACCTTCCCTTTCCCCCATCCTTGTGTTAGGAAAAAACTCTTTCTCCGTACCTCCAAAAGCCAGTGTTCCGACACTACATGTATGCCCCTTTCTTTAGCAGATTTGTATTCCCGGTTACTATCATTTTGCCTTCCCTGGTAGATGAAATGAGTTACAGTTTCATCAAAGCACCACCTAAAAGATATGCAAGACATGTTAAACTCCATGTTAAGTGATTTCCAGTTCTGTGAATGGGGGAGGGGGGACTTGTGGTTATCAGGATGCCAACTCAACATTCCTAACACTTGCACACACACCCCAAACTTGAACAGCTCTTAGAAGTAACATCCACCATCATCGCATGCAGGAGGGTCCAAAGGCCTCACCCCAAGACGACCAGGGATGCTGATCATTTTCTATGGTAAATATGCCCCCCCCCAAAAGAAGAATCCATCAGTCAACAAATATGGCGATTTAAAACCATACTTCGAGACCATGATCTATTTTTCAGGAACATAAATGTCCACCTGGTAATTCAAATTTAAAAGTCACATTTTGATGGACATCTTTCTAAGGTAGTATAGGAAGCTGCCTTATACCGAATCAGACAAATTCACCCATTAACTTAGTAGTGTTTACACACACTAGCAACGGCACTCCAGGGTTACAGGCAGAAGATATTTCCAGCCGATGCTAGAGCCTGAACCTGGGACCTTCTGTATGCAAAGTAGATGCTATACCACTGAACAATGGCCCCTTCCCAGGGTTATTCACCGTGTTACATTCAAAAACTGGAACAAAATTAATTAATTTATTCAATCTTTTAGAAAATAGGTTCTCAAAAGAGTTACAGGATAGATTTATGGCCTGCAAGTTACACAAAACAATCGCAGAAAGTCTCAAGCTTCCATTGCATTGATTCCAATAACTTACAAGACACAGCCACTTCTCAACAAATATAGTATTCTGAATGCTACTTCTCATATACATCATATCTATTAATTTGACCATCTCTGCACAATCATTCCCATCTAGTTGGAGCTTGTGGGTTTTTCCACTTATACACCCACTTTTTAAAAATTGTTATTAGAAATTTCATATTCTTTGACACATCAGCCCCTATCCATTAAATTAGCATAGAGCTTAATCCCAATCACAGCCATATAACACCAATTATATCGTCTCTAAAAATCACATGTTATCTGGTATTCCCACCACATATGCAAGAAGAAATTGGCATTTACAGCTGAAGGCTTCCAACACCTGAAACATGCAACTACGTGAATTTTATTAAGCCTAGCAAGTGTCAGATATCACCATAATAATATATACTGAGCTTTCTGTATTGATAAGCTCAGTGAAGAGTTATTTACTGAGTTCCAAATCATACTCCATTTTTGTTCAGATACAGTAAATCTGAGATCTCTTTTCCAGCTAGAGCTAGTTATAGGTCTCCTTCTTCCTTAGCTTCTGCTCATGGTTTGTTTAGAGAGAAACAAACCATGAGTCCAAGGTTTGGATGACACAAGCCAGATAATGGCTGTTTTTCCACCAGTACAGCAGGGGTGAGGAAGGAACAGTGCCCACAATTTCCGCAGCATGCACCGGCATACTGTTCATTCACATTAAACCGAAATTTATTTTAACTATGGTTCAGTGTGACTTGTGAACCAGACCAGTGAAATAAATTGCCTTACCCTCTAATTCCTCCCTCCATTTCCCTTTTTGCATTATGTGTACTAGATTGTAAACCTGAGGGCAGGACCATTAACTGCTTTTTATCTTTGTACAGCAACAGGAAAATTTTAGGCACTTGAATCATCATAATAATTTCAAGAGCTAAATGTCAAAGTCTTATCAGTGAAGAATTCTGTTAACTGCATGTACCTGTAATCTGCTCCAAGGGAAGCAGCAATGGCATTCAGCTCGCTCTGCTTTTTACTGAGCTTCTTACTCACACATATGACAACATCAGCTAGAGGCTTTGGCTCCTCTTCCTGTTCAAAATAGAATTAGCAGAAATGGAGTTCAGGGTCACATTTTCAAGGGTGAACTCACTTGTTTGTTTGTAATGTAATGAAAGAAAAGTTATTCTCCTTCCTTTCTCCTTCAATGCAATAGTTCAGCAATACCAAAATCATGAAGGTATCTCTAGAAATGTAATGCCAGTTATGACAGCACTGATTATTTGTTAATAATTATAATAATTGTCATAATATTTTTTTTATTTGTATCCTGCCCTCCCCAGCCGAGGCCGGGCTCAGAGCGGCTAACATCATAAAAACAACACAATATGCATAAAAACAGACATCAATTAATTAAAATATATCTTAAAATAAATTCAGACAACTTAAAACCTGGGCAGGTGGCAATTATCAGGTTGGAATTGAAGGTGGTTGATACTTGCCAGGACCAACTGTTTCCGCTGATCATACAAGGACCTGGGAGTGGGTTAAAGGATTTGGGGTGGGGTAGGTGGGAGTGAATCAAGGTGACCCCTTCCACCACCCATTGATAGCAAGTGAATTGGCAATGTCAAATGAGACAACACTGGTCATCTACATGTTCAGGAAGTACAGGCGCAGCCCATGGCTGGCTTGCGGATTAGAACCAAAGTGTGTAATTTCACTTCTTCCAGTTGACATACAACTGTGGTCACATCCCTCCTCTCCCCACGAAGTCATGCTTACTTCCAATTACAATTTGAATTCTGCTGCATTTAACCAATCTTTCTGTACAAACAAACATGCTATATTTGTCCAATCAATCTAAAACCGAAGCCTACCACTTGTTGAGTTGCAACTTTCAACCGAGGGCTTGCAGTGAGAGCAGCTGCTTGCCGAGTGCTGTTTGCTAAAGCCACTTTTAAGTTCCTGCCAATGACTTCTGAAAGAGGAGTACTCAGTTTTCTTTTTTGTGGATTAGAGCTCCCTGGAGTTTCCAAAGCTGCTAGTGCATCCTGAAAAGCAATTAAAATGCACTCATTTAACTGTGCATAGGTTTCTTTGCTCAAAGGGATTTTCACGCGATAAAAATGTCTTTACAAGTTATTAAAGGTAGTTTACATATTTCTTCTAATTCAATGATAATCATAGTCATCATCTAATAAATAAACTGGGAATAGAAAGGAAGGGGATAAAAGAGGGAGGTTGCTATAGGAGAAAGAAGATTTGCAAGGTATTTACCTTTACATCAAAAGAAGGTTTGAACAGCTTGTCTTTAGATAAAAATTTAGATGGTGTGTCAAGATGCAGGGATGGTTCCTTCTGTACTGGTTTCCCCGCTTGTGAAGGGCTTGGCTTGTTATCAATATGATGTGATGATACAACCCTCTGGAAAGCTTTACTCTGGAACCGATTCATATCCAGAGGTGTCACAGCTGTTCTTCTTCCAATTTCAAGGAGGCTGCTGGGATGGTCACATGTATTTGGAGATGCCGAATCCGTCCCTGCCTCAGCTGGATGATTTGTGAAACACTCTTATTTTTGTTGAGTAAAAAAAATAAAATTTAAAATTAAAGCACCATCATTATTTTTTACTTATTTCTTTTGAATACAGTTTTTGTAATGGAGCATCTAATTAGGTTCTTTTAGCTAACAATTTTTTCAATTTTTATATGGTGCTAGGGATGATGCTACAACCCACCTTTGGTAAAGATCTGAACCAATAGTGGGTCCTGACCTACCAGCAGAAGACCAATGCTAACACTGCTTTTCTCCTTTCACAGATGGAAGTGAACATTCTAAGCCTTTTCTGGTTGTGTCTTATAACTGTGAAGTTATAATTCAGCAACTATGCTGAATTGGGGGGTGGAGGGAGGGGAAATAAATTTCACTTATAGTGAGGGTTGTGTGGAAATTAGGGTGATGAGTGGCCACTTATATGTTTGCCCTGGTTAGCAGGGGGGGGCTGGGGGGGAGGCACACAGATAATTTATCCAGGTGAGCAAAGTCAAATCGCAACTCATATTCAACATTTTTAATATTTTATTTATTGAAACAAGGAATCCATATTGCATAGATTAGGAAGCACCATGTAAAAGTTCTAAGCTCCTAAAAAATCTCTCTTAAAATCTTACGGTCTCAATACTTAACAGCTCAAAGAACTGAGTCTAGGGCAACATAAATAACTTAGGTCCATTGATTTCGATGGGTCTACTCCAAGTATGACTAATGTTGGATCACTCTCAGCATTTAACATATCAATATGCTGCCAGTAGATGCTCAGGATTAGGATGTCTGCAAGTAAGCACAGGATACATCTGCCTTACACAATCATGCTACTGAACACACCTACAAAGCTTCAAATGAACCAACCTTCAGTGTCTACATTGTCAATAAGGAACTTGCTGTCATCAGCCTTCTTTCCTGTCCTTGCAGACTCCAGCAGCCAAGCCATAGTAACAGCAGGAAGGTTCCACTTCTTGGCAGCTTCATACTTTGAACCTTCCGGCTCTTTCACCACCAGGTGGGTGCTGACAAGCATTCCTTTCCTTGGGTTGGCTTTTCTCACAAAGAATTCTTGCACTCTGTAATCAAAGCGAGGTGACATTTCCATACCAAGTCACACTACAACATTACCCTTAAAATAAGACCTGAACGCTACTTCATATATGTTCACAATATGCTTGCCTCCTTAAGACCAACACGGTGATTTAAAGTAAAAGTGATAAATCACAGTAAGTACATTTCAACAGCAATTTCCATCGCTGAATTGATTTTTTTAAAAAAAACAAAAACAAAAACAAAGCTTACAAGTTTTCTCCTCTCTCCAAAATCTATGCACTAATTCATGGGGAGGATTGTGTCTCTTTTGTATCACAGGGAAAGTCTTGCTTTTTTGTTCCTTTTTAGGTGCGTTGTTTGATGAAATATGTTAAACTGTTCTGTATTTTTGTATGTATTCTGTATTTATAGATGTATCAAATTGTGGTGGGCCATGGCTCTGAGCAACAGGTTCTTACCCTTTTGATATTTTGGAGGTGAAACATTACAACTTGATTCTACAAAAATAACAAAAATAAAGACATACTACATACCTTGCCCCAAGCAAATGTGCCAAATATATTAAAGAATCTCTTTCTGCCCCATTAAACTGACTGAAAGACAATACACATTGTTGTAACGGAGTGTTTCCTTCCTTCACTGGCACGGGTGTGAAAAGTGGACTTGATTGGGGATCTAATAGGGACTGCTGTTCCAAACACGTCACCTAAAGATGAGGAAATAAAGATTAACCAATAACCTAGATATTCTTTCAAGTACAATACAGAAGTTCTGAGAAAACAAACCACTGTACTCTATATACAATGTTGCTGGCATCCATCTGTCTTGGGAGACAGTGCAATACACTCTATATCTTTCCGGGACTGTAGTAATGCTGTTACACATATTTATCTGGTAACTGTCTAGTTGTTTAATGCAACTGGGAAATTAAACTATGGTTCAGTACATAAAGCTACTATTTATTGTTTTGCAATTGTCATAATATTTGGCACCACAATTCATCTGCTTTATTCAGATGTATCAAGCAATTAACTGTAGCAATTGCTGGATGACATTTATTAACCATCTTCCAGTGAGTCTCTGGGTTCAGCTTATGAATGTGGACAGATCAAATATCTGCAGCACAGGATTTTTGTGATTGGAACAGGGATAAATAGAAAACATAAAATACATATGTAAGATTCCTAATTTGGTGAGGTTTTGTGTGTGAGTGAGAGAACACATTATTTTGGCATATGCCATCCCTCAATGCAAATTTAAAGTTAGCAGCAACATTTTTATTTACCGACAACTTTTCTTTTTGCACATTCTATGTATTATCCTATGACATACTTACCAGCCATGTATTTGTAACCACATCTCCTACAGTTGCTTCCACCTTGTAGCCAAGTAGAGGAACCACAGCATAGTCAGCAATAGCTTTACTTTGTTGAGACAGAACCTTCCCACCATTCTCTTCAATCAGAGGCCTCATGCAGGATTCATCCTCTTTACCAAAACCCAGAAGGATGAACCTCTTTCTGTTGAACAAGGCTCCTTCAACGACTGTAGAAGTTTCTGCCAAGGAATTATGGCTGGCACTGAACTCTTTTTCTTCTTGAAAGGCAGTGTGATCAATATCACTGTAATTATTGGCATCAACTGGAAGGGAAGGAAATGTTGCTTCAAAACTAATATTAAAGTGAAGATGTGTTGACCATGAAAAGGAGAAAACGTTCTCCAAGTTAAAGTTACTAGGCCGAAGAGATCTTGAACTGGAGTCCTATCACTTCTTTACACATTAAAGAGGTTACCCTCTTTAATTATTGCAATCCACCAAGCACTTCTTTCACACAACTGTCTTTCATTTCAGCAAATACTGAACTCAAAACTTACGCCCCTCCCCTGCAACCAACTGAACACAACCAACCAAGTTCTAGACCCCCTAACCTCTCTCAATGTCAATATATATAAACAAAGGACCTATCAACATGATGCTGACATAGCCCCTATACTACCGGTAACACTTCTGTAGAATGAAATAACAGCAGCCCCCCTCATCTCTCTCTCCCTTCTCTATCCCCCCAACTGTACTTTCCTCTGCTTGTTTGTCTGTTTCGTAACACAAGAAAATCTTTAATAAAAACTTATTTTTTTAAAGAGCAAATGCTGAACTCTTTAGTAAGCCCCCATTTAAAAAAAAATAAATGTGATTGTGTAGCAGCTGAAGTAGCACCAAGTAAATCATGCCCCATATTTTAGAAGCAAATTGCACGTTTTCAAATGAAAAATATGAAGAGGTTCCATAAGATGGGCTATATCTGCCCCTTAGTTTCCCTAAGAATCAGGGTGACTGGGGGAAGGGAGGCAAAATAGGGAGATGATTGAAAAGCAAGTCCTCAGAGAACAATTAACAGAGGTGGCAGAAGGCCAAAGAAATGCAGTGGCAAATGAAAAGAAACAGGCCAACTACAGATGGAAAATCTGGGAAATTTTACACATGCTCTAAGGATAAGATAAATTGTGAGGTTCTGGTGGAATAGTGAGAGAGGTCAACATAAGGGAGCTGTAGATAGATGGGGATACTGGAACAAGGAGAAGAGGCAACATTGTGTAGCAGTCTTACCTACTGTGGACTCATTAGCTGAATACTGAGACAGAAGAGCTTCATCCGCTTCCGGAGCCAGCACTGTTTTCACAACTTCTTTCTTTGAAAGACTGCTTCTTTTAGGAAAGATAGGCTGCTCTAAAACTGGACTGTTAAGTGGCTGATAGTTTTCCGAAGTGTACTGATCCTTAGGTAGTAAATAACCTTTTCTAAAGCATTCCAACAACCATTTTGCTGTCACAATATATGGCCTATAAAACAAAAAATTAAGTTACTATAGGCAGGAGGCTATAGGCTTCCATAAAGGAACAACCATATTTTACATTGCTGCAATGAAGCACAGGCAAGGATCGGATTTTTTAAATATAAAGAAGTGGCACACAGAGATGTGTCCAAAACACACCCTTTGATGCTGTAAGAATAAATACTTGTTATCTTGGGAAAAGATGTGGAATACATGATCTGCAGTCACAATCCATGTTTCTGTCCCTGTATGTTCAAGTGAAATCAGAGGGCTTACATTTACTTCTTTTGACAGGAGCACTGTTACAGAGAATAAAGCCCGTAAACAGGCATAGCCAAACTTGGCCCTCCAGATGTTTTGGGACTAAAACTCCCCTCATCCCTAGCTAAAAGGACCAGTGGTCAGGGATGATGGGAACTGTAGTCCCAAAACATCTGGAGGGTCAGGTTTGGCCATGCCTGCCGTAAGACAATCACTTTCATTTAACTCTATAAAACCTTTTCAGTAATTTACACTGAAATATACACTTCAAAATGTGAATCACTGCACACAAAAGGATATGCAATGGGGAGACCATTTATTGTTATAAATACTTTAATATAAGGGCCATATGCTGGCAGAAGTTAAGGCTCCAATCGTATACCCATTACCCAGGAGAATATTCCAGAGAATAGAGCAGGACTTACTTCTGAGTAGATATGTATAGGATTACACTAAAAAAAGGTAAAGGTAAAGGACTCCTGGACGGTTAAGTCCAGTTGAAGGTGACTATGGATATTCATCTCGCTTCAGGCCGAGGGAGCCAGCATTTGTCCACAGATAGCTTTCTGGGTCATGTGGCCAGCATGACTAAACTGCTTCTGGCACAACGGAACACTGTGACGAGTGCCAGTGCGCACAGAAATGCCATTTACCTTCCCGCCACAGCGGTACCTATTTATCTACTCACACTGGCGTGCTTTCGAACTGTTAGACAGCCCTGTTTAGGGAAGCTTTTAACATTTGATGAATCATTGTATTTTAATATTCTGCTGGAAGCCGCCCAGAGTAGCTGGGAAAACTCAGCCAGATGGGCAGGGTATAAATAATAAATTATTATTATTATTATTATTATTAGGTTGACAGAAGCTGGGAAAGAGCAATGGGAGCTCACCCTTTTGCATGGATTAAAACCGCCGACCTTCAGATTAGAGAGCCCAAGAGGCTCAGTAGTTTAGACCACAGCACTACCTGCGTCCCTTTAGAATTGCACTACAAGACGTGTTATTATCAGTACCTCTGTGTGGTCTTCTTCAAAAACAGTTTAAGTTCATCATCATCATAGTCGCCCACAATGACATGTGTCACATCTTCATTGAGTTGATTAAAACGAACACCACCTCCAGAGTTAATAAGCTTTCTCATCTTATCTAATTTTCTGCCACTAAAGCCACAAAGGTAAATCTACAAGAAAGGGTAGAGAAAAATGCAAGTTTACTGGCACACTGAGAGACTCCAAATTCAGTCACAGCTTTATTTTAAATTCTCTCCAGCAGCTTCCACTACTAAATCCGTAAGTTCCTGAACCTATGTCTCCTACTGATTGTCAACTTTTACAATTATCAGTAACCAAATGCATGAAGACAACTAATCTTGACTGCATTTAATTCCATTACAAGGAAAACCACAAAGGAAGCAGCTAGGCTATGTGAGTGGTGTCCTAGGAGATCATCTTAATACCTTTAGCTGCCTGCCCTGACTTTAGGACAGCAATGCTCCCAAGCAAGTCACTCATGAATTTAATACCTAATTCTGCTCAGGAAAACTCACAAACTATATAGTTTGAGGTGTCCAAAATGTCTGTATTCTCATCATCAGTATCATCAACAACATTTATTACTTGGGTATATTCACATGTTAGACATACTCTGCATCCATCTAGCAAATCTTCAGGTGCTTGCAAAGAACTTGTATCCAAGCTGTTCAGGTCATCTGAAGAGGGATCCAGCCTGCTATTCATAGTAGAATTACAAGAGGTTTCATTAACACCGCTTAAATTAATATTTGAAATGTGGCTGACATCTGAGAGTGTTCGACCTTTGAATAAAATGCAGATAAAGACAAAAGTTAAGAGTTATTTTGGGGAAATGTTATATCTACTACCTTTTTATTTTGGTATAAGAAAAAAGGGTAAAATGCCAAGGTTATTATTTATTTTAGCATTTATTAACTATTAGCTCAGTTCTATCACACTGAACATAGTGGTCTGCTATTGTATACAGACAGAACTCACTTTCTGCTTCCTAATGTTTATTCAGGGTCCCTCCAAGAAGACAGATTGTCCATTACTCAAAATAATTATTTCCCAAGTTATGGATTTTCTTCTGTCCTTAAGGAGGGAATGTGGACCGAAGAAAGAAGAAATTTAAGTTACAGGTAGGTAGGCATGTTGGTCTGCCATAGTCGAAACAAAATTTAAAAATATATATCTGAAGAAGTGTGCATGCACACAAAAGCTCATACCAATAAAAAACTTAGTTGGTCTCTAAGGAGCTACTGGAAGGATATTTTTTTTATTTTGTTAAGAAATTTAAGGGAATTCTTGTTTTTCAACCTAGGATAGCTCAGTTGGAAGAGCATGAGACTCTCAGGGTTGTGGGTTCAAGCCCCACGCTGGGCAAAATATTCCTGCATTGCAGGGGTTGGACTAGATGACCCTTGTGGTCTCTTCCAACTCTACAACTCAATGATTCTATTATTCTAAATATATTTTAAGGATTTAAGGATTTCATACAGTATTTCATACAGGGATTTAAATAGAGAACAAAAACAATATATGGAAGAAATATTTTAACTACAGTAAACACTTAAGGTTGCAATCCTAACACACTAGCAAGTACAGCCCAATGAACACAATACAAGGGATTTTTACTACTGAATATGTACTCTGCATGCATTTAATCCTCAGTATACTAACAACCACGGGCCTTGTTTTCCCCGTGGGACTATGGCAAGACTATGGCAGGATATTGTAGTCATCCTGCATACTAACAGCAAGCTCATTCGCAAAGTGTGGATTATTATAAAGCCCAAACAACACCATCCATACACAACAGAGGGATATCAACAGGCTCAGAGAAGCCATGGCTGGAACATTAATCAAGAGCACTCCAAGCTACAACATTTTTTTGCAAGCCCTACTTGTCTACTTGAAAAACACAACAAGGATGCTCTTGCCTTGGGCTCCAAACATTTCCAAAATTAAAAAAAATACTAGACTAGCACAAAGGTTGTCAAAGTTTATGAGCCAAAAATTCTGCAAAAATAGACATTGAAAGTGATAAATCAAATCAGAATGCTATAAATATCTCTAATTTTTCTGTTCATAGAGAAGTTAACACATTACAGAACTTAATACTTACTATCGGGCTTGCTAGTTAGGCTAGTAGGAGTTGATGTGCTTGGTGCAGTTTCTTGCTTTGCTTTAAGGTCGACTGTATACATGGATTCATCCTGGCAAAATCCCTTCTCAATGCTGTCAAAAAACCACTGGGCTGAAATGCAGTGGACATTCCACCTTCTTGCGCATTCATATTTCTGCCCTTTCCCAAGTATAAAAACAAACACAGTTAAAGTTAATATTAAAATACAATTCCTCAGATAAATATATAGGGACAGATATTCTAGCATTTTTTAAAAAATAGCAAACTTTTGTTTCTTAATTCCTGTTTCGGGTGATACAGCACCCAAGATTAAAATACATCCTCAAGAGAAAACCTAAAGAAACAAAACATTGCAGTCAAACCACAACTATTTAAGTGTTGGTTTAACCATTCCAGCTAGGCAGGAAGTAAAACACAGCTAGCAGAAAACAACACATTCTTTTTTTAAAATTAGCAACTGTGATTTTAACATACTGTCAATTTGCACCCAGATGTTATTTCTTCATTTCAATAGAACCTATGTCCAAATAAATGTGCAAATGCATGGCAGCCTTAGTTTATTATTTTCAATCTAGCACACTGCTGTTACTCAAAGATATACATATGCCTGATTCCATTACACACTCTGGCCAAACCATATGCAGATTTAACACAATGAATTCAGTCAATCAGGAAGTTTATTCGGCTTTACGCCCATCATAAAACACAACACAACAAAATAAATCAAATAAAACAGCGGCCAAACCATATGCAGATTTAACACAATGAATTAAATTCCTTGCATCATTTTCAGGCTCTGGAAAAAGCTGTTCTAAATTTGGCCAAATGCAGTCCTGTTAGTGATAAGACAGGTGGGCAGTATTCAGCCCACGGGCAATAAGGCCCTATTCTTACCTATTTGCCCTCTGGCATCCCTCTACGTACTTGCCGATAATGATGGTGAAATGAATGGATGATGAATGAGGTGCATGCTTGTGTATAGAGTAGGGAGAAAGAAAATGAATACATGAAGGAGATGAGAGATATGGTAAAGAGTGATGAAGTTGTGCTCTGTCTCTTTTCCAGGTTTGGTCCTACTCACTGCCAGCTCTGGGCTCACGCATCAGCAGTATGTGCCCACAACTGTTTTCCCTCCAAGATAATGTGGTCCTCAACTTCAAAAGGGGTATCTACCCCTAACACAGAGTGTAGAGGAAAGAAAATGGTTGCTTGTGAGAGTACTTGAAAAAGTATTTTCCATTTTCCCAAAGTAATTAAAGTAGTTCAGTGGTTTTTTAGTGTCCTTCCTTTGGGAAAAGAGAAGCATTTTCCTTCCATTTATGTGAGATTGTGAACAATGGATTGTGTGGCATTTTTGTTGCCATGAGGACTCTGTTCATTGATTTGTCAGATAGCACACCATAGATGGCAGCATAAATAGCTTGCTACCGGTACTTGACGTGTTTTGCAGCATGTCAAATTAAAACTACAGTAGACTACATTCAAGATGTGAAACCAAATTATTTTACACAAATACTCCTGAATTCAACAAATACATTTTTATTTTTATTTTTATCTTTATTACCTTTTGGTTCTTGAACAATAAGATGGGTACATTCATTCATCTTAAGTTGCCCTGTATACTGACCACCATTCTCGATAGTGATACGCTGGACTGCTTTTCGGTCTGCACTGCTTAAACCAGTCACACAGATTGTACAACCAAGAAACAAAGGGCATAGGTAGTCTCCCATATTGAGGTCTGTATATCTAAACATCCTGTTGGGAACAAGAGCAATAAACGTATGTCTTGCCATTTCTCTTCATTAGCAGAAAAACAGAGTTGTGCATGAGTAAGTAAAGCCAGTACAGAATTTAATGGCTATGCAACAGAGCCCATGATATATCATCATTCTTAGGTGTTTAAACCTTCTCCTATAAATCCAAGTAAAGAACAATACAGTGGTGCCTCGCTAGACGAATTTAATTCGTTCCACAGGTCTATTCTTATAACGAAAAATGTGTCTAGCGAATCCCATAGGAATGCATTGAATTTTTTTGAATTTTTTTTTGCCCATAGAAACTCATTAATTGAATTTCAATGCATTCCTATGGGAAACCGTGATTCGCTAGACGAATTCTTCGTAAAATGAATTTGTCTAGCGAGGCAACCTCCTCTAGAAAAATCCTTTCTTTAAGCGAAAATTTTGTCTTACGGGGCGTTTGTTAAGCGAGGCACCACTGTATGTCTTTTTATGTTAATGGTAAAATAAAAAAAATTCCTTCAGTAGCACCTTAAAGACCAACTAAGTTTTTATTTTGGTATGAAAGCTCGTACCAAAATAAAAACTTAGTTGGTCTTTAAGGTGCTACTGAAGGAATTTTTTTATTTTGCTTCGACTCAGACCAACACGGCTACCTACCTGTAACTATGTTAATGGTGTGAAACTTGCACTTTGCAACATGATTACTAACATATATGTTTAAATTACTATTTGGAGAATACTGTACTGTAGCTCAGAATTTTTCAAGTAGTCAGTGTTAGAAACTGAGATATGAAAGCTAGGAGCTAAATAGAACCTGAAACCTAGGTTATGGGTGCAACAAAAAAACCTGAAACCTAGGTTATGGGTGCAACAACAGAATGTCTAGGTGGACTTTTTTATAACAAGAATACAAAGCTGAAAATGACTGAATGCAGCTAAAATATTATGTTCATTTTTCACATGGTCTAGTCCTTCCCCTGCCCACCCCTCTAATATTCTTAAGAGGATTTCTTCTCCAGTCTTCAGAGAGTAGCTGGAAGTGGGGAGGCAGAAAAAGGTCCTCCTTTCCTTCCACTCTGCAGTTTTAATCTGAAATCTTAGGAGCCCAGAGCTCAGAAACTGCTCACGCTAATGAAATTCCCTGTCGCAAAATGCGCCTAGAACAATGGGAGTTTCGAACACTGCAAGTACTATTACTTTTCTAACTGCACAAATGTAGTCTTACCTATGTTGGGATTTATCCCACAATGCTTTTACCCAAGAGGGAAGCAAAATGGGTTTTTTTAAGTTAGCAGCAACTAAATATTTCTTGCTTCCGACTTCTCCCGCTATAAGATGTGTTACTGACACATTAAGATCTCTATATACACGGCCGCCCATCATCTGCACATACTTGTGGACCTCTTCCTATGAAAGAGAAAAAACAGCAGCAAATGAAAATAAACCAAGACAAAGCAGATCAAATGAGGATTAGCAAAACACTATAAACAAAAACAATATAAAGCTAACAGAAGTACAGCTGAAATAGTGTCCAGGTGTGCCCAGCACATTTAGTAGACAATACTGGCAGACTTAAGAGGATTCAAGGAAAAGCAAAAATAAAAATAAAAAACATGCTTGTGATGCACATTTTTGTTGTAAAACATCCTTAAACCCAGATTGGATGAAAGGTGGTACATAAATGTTTCAATAAATACATAAAATAGCAGTGTCAAAGTAGGTATTTTCAGACTGCGAAAAAAGAAGACAGGGAAGATTCATGATAATCTTGAAATGTCTGACAACCTTTCCCCTGTAACCTTTCCCCACTGTCAAAAGAAAAGGAAAAGTACTATTAATATGTATAAATTAGTAGAGAACAGATCTGTGTTACATATTACTAAAGCATTCCTAAATCAAAGAGAAGGGCAATGGAATATAATTTCTTAAGGTATAAAATTAAGATATAAAATTAAGGTAAAAATTAAGGTATAAAATTCTTAAGGTATAAAATTGATGTGATTAGTGGTTCACAAAATCAGACATTTATTAATGATGTTTTAAGCAAGGTTCTTGCTGCACTGAAGAATTTTGGCCCTTCTGGTCTTGATTTCAAAGCATCTATGGCAAATCTATCTATTTAGTTGAAATGGGTGACATTTTGAAAGACAATTTGACTCCTAGTTATGACTAGATGCTTACAATAAGATAAACACCCAACTCTATAAAATACGTCATTAAAAGAATTACCCTAGTTTCTTTTTGAAGGCTTGTACAGGATATAGTTACATCAGCCATTGTCATATTAAATACTGGATGGTCGGCCCTTGGCACACATCGCTGGTTCTGCATACAGTAGACAACTACTTGTGGTCCAACAATTCTGCAACCAAGCTGAAACAATAGATAAGACAAAACAAGATGGCAAATAGGAACTTTTTCCTTAGAAAAAACTGTTCTCCCACACTCCCAATACACATGGCACACCTAAACAAAAAACAAATAGACAAGTTTGGTGCCAAGGTTGCAGGTTTGATCCCCAAATGAGACAGCTGCATATTCCTGCATTGCAGAGACTTGGACTAGATGACCCTTAGGGTCACTTCCAACTCTAGAAATCTATGATTCTGGGTCAATACATATCTTGCAATACTTATAATAATAATAAAAATTTATTTATACCCCGCCCTCCCTAGTCAAAACTCCTCAGGGCGGCTCACACCAATAAAATTACAATAAAACATAAAAAGAAATTGATTAAAATACAGATTAAAATACAGTATTAAAATTTAAAATGCAGCCTCATTTTAAGTAGTCCATAAATCCAAGCCATGAGGGAGGAAAACACAGGGGTCAGACTAAGTCCAACCCAAAGGCCAGGCGGAACAGCTCTAACAAACTAACAAAATACTAACAAAAATACACTAACAAAATACACGTGGACAACTGTTCAATCAGATGACACTGGATTATTCCAGAAGGCAAATAATGACATATAAACCATCTATTTCTTCATTCCATTTATAGCCCCAATATCCAGATTAGGTTCTGCTAGTCCAGTGTTCATAATAATAATAATAATAATAATAATACAGTGTTACCTCGCAAGACGAATGCCTCGCGCAATGAAAACCTTGCAAGACGAAAGCGTTTTGTGATGTTTTCGGCACTTCGCAAGACTAAGTTTTCTATGGCCGCGCTTTGCAAGACGTAGTTTTTCGACGGTGTTTTTTGCCGCGGCAAACCGCACTTCGCAAGACGAAAATACGCAAGACGAAGCGACTCGCGGAACGAATTACTTTAGTCTTGCGAGGCACCACTGTAATTATTATTATTATTTATTTATACCCCACCCATCTGGCTGGGTTTCCCCAGCCACTCTGGGCGGCGTCCAACAAAATATTAAAATACAATAGTCTGTTAAACATTAAAAGCCTCCCTAAACAGGGCTGCCTTCAGATGTCTTCCAAAAATCTGGTAGTTGTTTTTCTCTTTGACATCTGGTGGGAGGGCATTCCACAGGGCAGATGCCACTACCGAGAAGGCCCTCTGCCTAGTTCCCTGTAACTTGGCTTCTCGCAGCAAGGGAACCGCCAGAAGGCCCTCGCCACTGGACCTCAGTGTCTGGGCAGAACGATGGGGGTAGAGACGCTCCTTCAGAACATCTTCAATGTTGGGTCCTCAGATGTTGGTTGACTCCAACTCCCATCTTCCCTGACCACTGGCTAAGCTGGCGGAGGATGATGGGAGCTGGAGTCTAACATCTTGCAGAACATTATGTAGTCTACACTTGAATCCCACAGGAACATACAGAAATGTTCACATAAATCTGTTCTCCATGAAACAATTAAAAACAGAGGTGAGATACTTCTACATTCACTTCCTTCCCCACCCAATAACGTGTGTGTGTGTGTGTGTGTGTGTGTGTGTGTGTGTGTTTTAATTACATGAACAGATTTTCAATTCTTTTAGAATTTATCAAGATACTGCATTAACAAAGTCACTATGTAAATAAAACACGAACCTTTTGAAGGTGATTAAAAACAATGCCACTGAACTGATCACAAATATAAAGGGATTTGTCATTCTCTTGTATCCTCAGTGCAGCTGTATTTTCAAGAATCTGGAGAGATTCTTCAGACTGAAATTCTTTGATGGACTGCAAAATATAACAAAAGCAGTAGGTAAGTATTCTGTAGATTTGCAAACACAGTTTCTTTCAATATAAACAATGGTTGCACTGAAATATGTCTTTACTTGGTGATACTAAGTACATCTTCATATTCAATTCAAAATATTGGGCCAGTTCATAAATTCGTAGGTTCTCAGAGAGAAGATTGCAGCTGCTGCACTATATAGCTTAGAATTACATCTGAACCAGGGTTTGTTGTTTAAGTTCTCCAGACAAACTACAAGAGACAAGTCATAAAGAAAACTTGGCTACAATTTGTGCTTTGTTTACAGTGAGATAAACCATTAAATTGCTCTTTACTTTTTCAACACACAAACCTTAATAATTAAAATACATATAAAAAGATATTCATTGAACACATTACATTCACAGACCAACTCCATGTACTAAATAAGCTTACCTCAAGGGCCTGAAGGAAAAATTCTGAGTTTTCTGCAGACTTTATAAACTTCACAAAATATGGTTCCTTGCTATTTTTCATTGTTTAACTAATGAAGAAATAGGAAAGCAGATTTAACTTCATTTAGAAAGGAAAACTATTAAGAACAGATTAGTGGAAGAATCAGTTGCTAGTGGAAACCTATGCATGTGGATACTATGGCACAGACCAATTTTTACCAAACTATGTTTTCTGCTTTAAGATACAGTAACAACCCATTTGACGAAAATAACAATGTCCTCTTTATTAATGGTGACTACTACTGATTAGTTCTCTTCGTTTATATTCCTATCAGTTATTCATAAAATATTTTATGAGAATATACAGCCCCCATTTATGTTTGTTGTCTGGGAAGTTCAGGATGGAGGCGCACACACTGCCCGGGCTTGCACCCCAATGTAGCTTGATGTGGCCTAATGTGGCAGGCAAGGCAGGGGTGTTTCAACTTCCCAACAATCCCTCTTCAGGTGGGACTGCTGTAGGCCAGGTGCTTGACTGCACCTGTCCACTTCCACTACCACACATTGAGGAAGGAAAACAGGAGGCAGCTGTTGGCTCCAAACCCCATGGGCAAGCACAAACAATGGCCAGGTTATCTTAAAAGGTAAAGGGACCCCTGACCATTCCGTCCAGTCATGACCGACTCTCACATTATTGGCCGAGGTAGCCGGCATACAGCTTCCAGGTCATGTGGCTTCTGGCGAACCAGAGCAGCACATGGAAACACAGTTTACCTTCCCGCTGTACCTATTTATCTACCTGCATTTTGACGTGCTTTCGAACTGCTAGGTTGGCAGGAGCTGGGACCAAGCAACGGGAGCTCACCCCGTCACGGGGATTTGAACCGCCAACCTTCTGATCGGCAAGCCCTAGGCTCTGTGGTTTAACCCACAGCGCCACCCGCGTCCCTAAGGTGCATCTTAGCCATAATCTTACCTCGAGGCCCATGGTATCCGGGGGGGGGGGCAATTTGGAAGCTTGTTTAGACCAAGTTAATGGCCTTTTAGGCTTCCTTCCACGTGATTAGGAGTTCACCTTTTGAATAATAAGAATTATATGTCACAGGAGCAGTGGCATCAGTATTTTAGAGATGCTTAGGTGGGGCATGGCCAAAAAAAAGTTGGGAACCACTGGTCTAGGCACCAGCTAGTTTCAAGCTAAGCACAGATAAGAACCAAGGAAGAGCCCCGCTGGATCGGGGTCAAAGGCCCATCTTAGTCCAGCATCCTGCACCTCCATTTGCAAGGAAAGGGTGCATTACCCTCAAGTGCACCAAGCAACCAGCGCAGAGGGGACTAGATTCAGGTTGTGGGGATACAGTGGAACGAACCCACGGCCACCTGCCCCACACATCATATGGCAGGTAAAGGGACATGGCAGTCATTGTGCTGCACAGCGAGGCTCCATTCTGCTTGGTTTGGGCGCGTGAATCATAGAACTGTAGAGCGGGAGGGAGGGAGGGGGGCCCCCCAAGGTTCATCTTCTAGCCCAACCCGGAAATCTCAGCAGACGCGGCCATCCAAGCTCTGCTCCGGGGGAAGGAGCCCCCACCGAACACCTCAGAAAGCTCTTCCTTGTGATGCGAGTTGGGAGCCCTGGAAGTCCTCCTCTCCCCCCTCAGCCTCTCCTTGCCTTGAACGGCTCAGAACCGAAAGCAGCGACCACGTCTTAGGTAAACTGGGCTGGGAGGGCGAAGAAGTGTGACGGGGTGGGGGTGGGGTGCCCGCCTACTACGGGGCCGAAAAAAGGCCGAGGCGACGCTCCCCTTCCGCTTACCCCGTCGCCTCAGCTCTCCGTCGCTGCTTCCTTCCTCTCCTCAGAGGGACCCAGAATCACAACCCCTCGAAGGCAGGCGGGAAAAAGACGAAGAGCGGGAAGTGCGCATGCGTGAATGACGCCTCAGCGCTTCCCTCTCTCGCGCGTTCCCCGCTTCTTTATTATTGTTGTTGTTAACTCCTTCGCTGCTTCTCGCGGCGCCTCCCTTTAGGAACGAGAGCCGGAAAGCGCGCGAGAGAGAGAGAGAGAGTGCGGCCCCTTTTAAAAATACACAGCTGGTTTTCGACGTCGTGGAAAAGGAGGCGCCGGGTGCAAAAAGGTAGCGTGGGAGCGGCATTCGCCGGGCAATTCCCCGTCGCCTTGGAGGCTTCTTAAAGTACATCGCTAAGCAAGGAGCGATGCTCACGTGTTTGGTTTCCGTGTGAATGCGTGGCCGAGCTCCACGCCGTGTTCGTGTTCTGTTGGGAGCCGCCCAGAATAGCTGGGGAAACCCAGACAGATGGGCGGGGTATAAATAAAATTTTGTTTTGTTTTGTTATTCGTGGAAGGAAGCGCGGAGCACAGGTCCGTGGTGCTTTAGCTGGGGTGGGCAGGGGTCCGACCACGCGCGGGCAAGTTGTCACTTGATCGTGTACCTAGTTTTGTTGGGCATATTTTCTTAGAATCATAGGATCTTGGTTTTTGTTTAGGGCAGCGCAGGATTTTAGGGCGGTGCTGCGGTTTCCCCATGCAGGGCGCCGAGCGGAGGGGGCTAATAATAATAATAATTAATCTGTAAAGCCTATACTTATATGAGTAGCTATTGAGAAGATCTATAAAAAAGCAACTGTACCAAAAGGAATTATTGTGAAAATAACAAATATTGGGAGGGGGGGGCATATTATCGATGTACGCCCTAGTTTGGGAGCTTGTTTTGGTTCATTGTGAGCAGCCCAGTGGATGTGGCAAATCCACACCGTGATCAGCTCCCGCCCGGAAACCAGTGTCCCCACTGTGGAAAGACGTGTGGATCCAGAATTGGCCTCCACAGTCACTTACGGACTCATTGTTGAAACCGTGTTTATGGAAGACAATCTTACTCGGCTGCGAGTGATGGCCAAAGAAGGGCAGCCCAGCTCTCCCAGCTAACATACTAAGTTCGAGAACTAAGGTACCACTGTAGAGATCTTTCCCAGTCTGCATATGCATTGCAATTGTTTGCAGAGATTTAATTGGTTTGGGTGTTTTTGCCTCCCTGGGCTCCTTTGGGGAAAAAAGGTGGGGTATACATTTAATACATAATAGTCATTTCCCACACAATGAGTGTTGGTCTCTGAGGAAAACAAAAGAAAAGAGAGCTATTAGGTACTGAGTATATTATATGTTCTGGGAAAAGAACATGATGATAAGCAGGGTATGTTTGGGGACCTGCATTTTTACTTCCACCACCCCATGCAGTCTTGGTTAAGTTTTTAGCTCTGTGTCAGAGGTGACTTCAGAAAAACATGTTGGGGAAATAAAAGGATGGCAAAAACCATTGTTGGGAGAGGAAGGATTTAATCTACACTATATAAGATGCAGGTGGCGCATGGGACACGGGTGGCGCTGTGGGTTAAACCATAGAGCCTAGGGCTTGCCAATCAGAAGGTCAGCGGTTCGAATCCCCACGACGGGGTGAGCTCCTGTTGCTCGGTCCCAGCTCCTGCCAACCTAGCAGTTCGAAAGCATGTCAAAGTGCAAGTAGATAAATAGGTACCGCTTTGGCAGGAAGATAAACACCGTTTCCGTGTGGTGTTCTGGTTTGCCAGAAGTGGCTTTGTCATTCTGGCTACATGACCTGGAAGCTGTACGCCGGCTCCTTCAGCCAATAATGCGAGATGAGTGCCGCATCCCTAGAGTCGGTCACGACTGGACCTAATGGTCAGGGGTCCCTTTACCTTTATATAGGACCTTAATATACAGCAATTTGATGCTGGAGTAGTGAATGGGAAATATGGAAGGGGGGGGGGGGTCACAGCAACTGTGCTTAATTATTTTCCCCATAGGAGTTGGAGGCAGATTTTATGTATACCATATAATGATATGAGCTTCCGTCGCATAAAGGAGTAAAATCTCCTATTGTCCAGTTTATTTGCCATCGTCCCATTAAACTACAGGAAAACCTATAATTTTCAGAACTCCAAAACATGAGGAAGCAAAATTTAATGACTATGCATGTAAATTGTAGTACAAAACAAGCTTTTATTGTTGGATTTATAACAAGTCAATCCTGAGCACATTTACTTGAACATTTATCCGACTTTTCGCAGCTGATTAAGGAGTTCAGCTTAATAAACAGCGCTATGTTCTCCATTTATTATGCTCACCTTATTGGCTTGTGTCAGGGATACCAGTTCCCTCTTTCTCACTTACCAAAACCCGCATTTGTATATCTGTTCTTTAATATTACGCTGCCACCAATTTCAAAGCTTGGTAGCTGATATAAAAAGTTTAGGCAGGAGATGGATGCCAACATGAGACATAGGTTGAACTTTAAGCTTGTTGGTTTAATAAAAGGTACTACTGTATGTACATAAGGGAATACTGATATTTGCAATGGGGTCTTAAAGGTGCTTTATTACGGTTTCTGAAGACTTTAAAGTCCTGTTGCTGACACCAGCCTCTAAGTGGCTTTTATCTCAGGCCGAATTCCCTGAACTTCTACCCCAGTCAAATACTCTGACAGCTCAATCCAGCCTCTTTTGGGGGATAGACTGCCTCTGTACCCCAAAGCTCCTCTGGTTGTAGTTCTGGCTGCTTGGACAAATAGGCCAACTTAAAAAAACCATTTGTGTAACCTTCCGCTGGCAAGACCTTTGCACAGGGCAGCTTTTCTGATCACCTTCACCGCTGACTCCTTTCTCCTGATCTTCATAAGACAGGTATTAATAACATGCTGACATTTGTATCCAGACTTTAGCTATTCTCATTAGCCTTTTTCTCTGGCCTTTCCCATCAAACCTCTCTCATCCACTCACTTCTCCGCAAAAATCGTAACTTCCTTTCCCTGACAGTTGACTCTCAGTTGACTAGGAACTCCAGCCTGTCATTATGCTATAACCCAGATCAATCAGAGTGGATCAGACCCAGCCTAATACAGTCGTACTTTGGGAGTCAAACGGAATCCGTTCCAGAAGTCTGTTCGACTTCCAAAATGTTTGAAAACCAAAGCATGGCTTCTGATCAGCTGCAGGAAGCTCCTGCAGCCCATCGGAAGACGCGGAAGCCCCATCGGAAGTTCGGCTTCCAAAAACAGTTCGTAAAACGGAACACTCACTTCCGGGTTTGCGGCGTTTGGGAGCCAAAATGTTCAAGAACTAAGCTGTTCAAAAACCAAGGTACAGCTGTACATTCCCAAAATGATAGTCCATCTCTCTCTCTTCACAGAACCTGTCAAGGAAAACTACTGCCAATCAGGCTTGTGGCATCATAATAGTACAGTGGTACCTCAGTTTATGAACACAATTGGTTCCAGAAGTCTGTTCATAAACTGAAGTGTTCATAAACTGAAGCGAACTTTCCCATTGAAAGTAATGGAAAGTGGATTAATCTGTTCTAGACGGTCCGCAGAGTACTTAAACTGAAGCATTCATAAACTGAAGCGAACTTTCCCATTGAAAGTAATGGAAAGTGGATTAATCCGTTCCAGACGGGTCCGCGGAGTACTCAACCTGAAGCGTACTTAAGCCGAAGTATAAGTGTAATTGGTTCCGGAAGTCCGTACTTAACCTGAAGCATACTTAACCAGAAGCGAACTTTCCCATTGAAAGTAATGGAAAGTGGATTAATCTGTTCCAGACGGGTCCGCGGAGTACTCAACCTGAAGCGTACTTAACCCGAAGCATGGGTGTAATTGGTTCCGGAAGTCTGTTCATAAACTGAAGCGTTCATAAACTGAAGCAAACTTTCCCATTGAAAGTAATGGAAAGTGAATTAATCCGTTTCAGATAGGTCCGCGGCATTCGTAAACTGAAAATTTGTAAACCGAGGTGTTCATAAACTGAGGTTCCACTGTACAAGGCCTCGAACCAACATTAGGCCAGACGTTAAGTGCAATGATCTTGCACTCAGTATAATTTCCTTGGAAAGAGTTGGGTAGGTTGTTTGCATGCCAATGGCTCATTTTGCCATGGTTGGAACTGGGAAGGAAATTGCTCTGCTATTTACTCTGCAACCAGTTTTCCCAGTGCACCTACCTTCCCTTTGCTTCAGATGCAACATAATTTGGATGCATAGTTTGATCTGTCAGGGACAGGAAAGTGGATAGCCATTGCTCCCTTCCATTGCTCCCTTCCAACATTCTAGCTGCAGGTGGTGAAATGAAGACATGGTTTTTGTCTGTTAATGCATGGCCTTGCAGAAAACAAACTGGGTGTGGGAGCAGGGTGTTCAGTGTCCTTAAGGACAGAGCAATAGGCTCAATTCTGCAAGGAACTATAGCATGCCAATTTGCACACACATTCGTATAAGAATTTGGCATACATTTGCCCACCTTAGAAAAGACACACATGCATTTCAAATGCAACAGAGAGCAGCGTATAAGATGTGCTTGATATTAAACCCCTGGTGATGTTCATAACATCTCCATTGGCCTTGCATGTAACATTTGTTTATCACGTAGCTTGTGAGCTGACATAAGCCAAGCAATTTCAGTATACATCCAAGCCAGATCTTCTCTCTTGCCATAAAAGCAGCTTTTGTCAGAAGTAACTCAGTCCTTTTAGACTGAGTTTAGACTGTGATACTCAATGGATCTAGTAAGTTTTACTTATTCTCTCTGGAAAGCCACTACAATACCGCTGACATGTCATGCTCCCCAGTAGACTGGGAGTATGTGGAACTGGCACGTTCCAGAGGCTCTGTATACAGAGAGAGGCATGTTTTTGGAAGGTGGAGAGCCACATGCTTTCGGAAAAGGCAGCAAACATATTTTCTGAACTTCTCGCCAGCAAAAGCATAGATCACAGGATTGATGCAGCAGTGAGCCATTGCAATTGTTTCTGTCGCTTGTGCTGCTATAGCCAAATTACTAATAGAGGCACAATTACTGAGATCAAATGCATCTTGGAATGTCCGTAGCAGAAGAACAATGTTGTACGGGGCCCAAAAAATGAAATAAACTATCATGATGATAAAAATCAGCCGGACCGCTTTGCTCTTCTTGTCATTCCTGCATTTCATTAGAGTTTTTATGATCTGTGCATAACAGAAGGTCATGACGATCATTGGAAATATCAGGCCTATAAGGTTCATTTTCAGTGTAAAGAACTGGTTCCAGCCGATCTGAGTTTCATAAGAAAAATGAGGCGTGCACACTGAACGATCGTTTTCCTTTTGTAATCTGTTGAAGACCAATACCGGCACAGAGGCTAGGAATGCCACGCCCCACATGACAACGCTTGTGAGGATGCCATAGGTAACTGTCCGGGCTTTTAATGCAAACACCGCATGGACGATGGCTAGATATCGATCGATCGTCAAAAGGATTATGAAAAAACTTCCGCTGTAGAAGCCTACATAATAGATCCCAGAGAGAATTTTGCACATTGCATCTCCAAATATCCACTCGTGGGCTGCGTAATAAGCCCAAAATGGGAGTGTGAAGATGAAAAGCAGGTCCGAGAGGGCTAAATTGAGCAGGTAGATATCGGTCATGTTCTTGAGTTTCTTATATCTGATGAGGATCAGCACCACCAGTGAGTTGCCCAGCAAGCCAAATATGAGCACCAAAGAGTAAAGCGGTGGCAGGAACTGGGAAGCAAATTCATTAACATTGTCACTTGGGCATGGTTCTGCTGTTTCGTCATAAATGTATTCTGTGGTTGTTACATCTCCGTAGTCTGATGTGCTCATAGTAATGGACATCTTGTTCTCTGCAATTGTAGAAGATATGTTCATTTATATTTACACATCCAAACTGCATGCACAGTAATAATAAAATGCTGGTTTCCGTACATAGGAGAATATACTGAACTTTCAACACAGGAGGGGAGAAATCAAAATACAGAAAACAAAAGATTTTGTTCATGCAGATGTTTTCATGTTTGGGCTAAGCACCTGCTTATTAAAGATCAATAACTGCTGGGACTTCATCAATCTACAGATGTGCAATTATGCAACTCAATAATAACAACATTGGGTATCTGTGCAGAAACAGTTGTATAGGAGTGATTATAAGCAGTGAGCCTATTGCCAAAATGCCATTCTTTCCATTATAGTTTGCTTGGTGCCCCAGCACTGTTTCAGCACATTTTGAATCCCACATTGTACGGTACGTATATTTTGTACATATCATTACAATCATGAAGAGAGAGAGGAATTACAGGTAGTCTAATGTAAACCTTGGAAACCCATTGCATCACTCAGTAGATTCTACACTGATCACTTGCAGTTTAACAAATGAGCAGCCTCTGTTGGAAAAAGTGTCGTACCGTATCCAAAATGAAAGAGGCTGAATGAAAGCATCTTCATCATTGTTAGTATATAGTAGTTTCATTTTTATTAAAGTCGCCCAAAAAAGATGGCCATATGAAATCACCCTTGGATGTTGACCCAAATTTTGTACAGCCCGAAAAGTATCTTAACAAAACGTGAAGAAACTGTTGGATGCCCAGTTGCTGTAATGAAGCTCAGAAAAAAAT
Organism: Zootoca vivipara; assembly: GCF_963506605.1. Lineage (NCBI taxonomy): Eukaryota > Metazoa > Chordata > Lepidosauria > Squamata > Lacertidae > Zootoca > Zootoca vivipara. The sequence continues at coordinate 12,260,829 of NC_083287.1, read as the reverse complement.
CAACATGAAATGGTTATCTTGTGAAAAGTTTTGTCTCCACCCACCCCATTCTCTGACAAAGTATGTTAGTAAATGTGTACAGTATATCACTGGGCAAAAGTTGGCTGAGGATTTCTTTAGTAGTCAGCCCTGTAGAAACGAAGAGAGTGCATTGCAACTACTTTTCTGCCATTTGGAGGAGCTATAGTTACATTTTTCAAGCTCGAATGTGGTTGAAGGACAGAGGGCTTAACCATCTCAAACTTTGCCTTGTGGTTTGCTCGTTCCTTCATTTTTGGGGTAGGAACCGCATGACATTTCTACTGTGACTAGGTGATACGTTGTTTTTCTGGAACTAAAATCAACTAATCGATGGTGATGCAAAAAGTATTTTTAAATCGCTTACATGCTCCTACGCCTTGTAACATCACCCTGTTTTGCTTACTCCCATTTCCCCCTGTCTCTTAACTCCTACTTTGTGTTGCTGCCCATGACCTCAGCAGCATCTGTCTCCCAGAGGTGAATATAAGGGAATGCAACCAGTTTACCCACAATGAGCACCGAGCTGGAAGGGGGACACAACTATGACTTGGAACAGAAGGTGAGAGGCAGGGGGCACTGAATTTTGGCATTGAAATTGGAAAGCCTAAAGTCCGCCAGGGAGAACAAATATGCTTAGTGCTAGGTCCCCAAGCTGTGCCCTTCTAGTCAAGCTCTTTCCTTACCTGTATGACATCAGGTGTAGTGTGGGTGCTTCTGGCTTGCCCCAAATGGCCTGACAGACCAAATGGGGAAGCCTGGTAGGCCCAGGTTGGCCCAAAGGGCAGATGTTCGACACTATTGACCTAGAAATACAAGAACTCACCTCGAGCTGAAGGTTTCTTGCCTCGCCTCTAGGAACAGTTACAACCCTGCAAAAGGTTGAAGGCAGTCTTGAACACAAGGTGTAAATTACTTTTTAACATGATTTAAACAGTACCAACACAGGGAATAATGTCCCTATGGGAAATGGGGTCACCCTGGAAGATGCAGAAATGGCCACTGAAGTTCTGGTGTCACCTGGGAACTGTGTAGAGTCTGAGACTGGGAAATGGAAAATAAAAATTGTTCGTCAGGTGATATGATAGGGGCCGTTTAACCCTTCTATAACCAAGCCAGTAAAGCAATGTTATTAAATGAATAAATAAGCTGTCCCCCACCCAAATATTTTTCTTCTCAACCTCTGCCCTACACACAATAATGTTGGATTGTTGTTTTGCTCACGGGGGGGAGGTGGGAGCTGGTGTGTGTGAATTTTTAGTTAAACAAATCAAGGTGCCCCTTAATTCAAACTTAACAAGTTTCCCAAGGCTGCTTTAGTTAAAAATCAGCTACAAGAGAAAAAAACTGCCTTGGTTTCAAGAGCAGTTTGCCACATTGCACAAAGGGCTGCTGATGGAAGCCAAATCTCAACCTCCTTAGGACTTCCAAAATACGTTTTGCAGTTCTTTGCCCTGCTATTCGTGTTTTGAAATAAGCGTTTCCTGCAACTCCATGGCACAGGAATAAACAATTGGTCATGGCTTCCTATACCATGCAGATGGGAAACCTCTGTGCCTCCAGAGGTTGTTGACTCATCATCTTCAGCTGGTGTGATGAAGGGTGGGGTGCTGTAGTACAGCAACATCTGGAGGGTCAGCGACTCGCCATCTCTGTTACATTGTCCTCATATCAGGACAGGCACATTTGCTAGGTGCAAATGTGGCCCATAGGTTTATCATCCCTGCTGTAGAACGTACTCATCATGACATGCTCATTTGTTAACTAGATAATTCCTGAAGCAGCCCTAAAACTCTTGGAAGCGTCGTTCTTGGTTGGTAGACTACCTTTATAACTTTCAAAAAGAGATGTTTGTGCAGGTTATCCTACATGAGCATGAATAATGAATTCTTGTGAAAAGAAGACACAGAGGGGCTACAGAAATGAACTAACAAAATCAGAAAGAAGGCACTGTTGCAATAATTTAACTGAAGATTTATGGTGCAATCCTAGCCACATAAATAGCCATGGAGCAACTGTTCCAGTGGTTAGATTTCCACTTAAAATGCATATGCTTTCTATGGGAAAGATGTGTTTCTGTGTCAGGAATGGATTGAACATAATAGTTTAAATTGCCTTCATGTCTGTGCACATACATTTTCCCAAGAAAATGATCAGCAAAACACCTGATAATGGCCTCTATACCGCTTTAACTGTGGTGTTCTGCAAAGATTCCTGGGAACAGTAGTTTAATGAGTATGCAGAGAATGATCAGTTAGGCACGCACACACACACACACACCATTCCATCCCTCCTTCCAGAACTGCAGTTCCCAGAGTTTCCTGTTAATTAATTAATAACACGTGCTAAAAATTTTACTAACCCGCTTTTGCAAACTCATGTGCCAAGACAGACAAGTACATCAACCTTCCATAAATGCTGAAGACAAAACATTGAACTTAGCCACTGACTAGACTCTCTCTAGGAATATTTAATGTTGCTAAACACCAGTCATGCCAATAATTAATGCTAGGTTGCATTCGATGTATAGAGGTGGGCAAACCTCATTTGCCAGAGCGAATGAATTTTGCAAGCTAACACACACACACACATGTAATCCTCCTCACAACTCTGTAAGATAAGTCGTCGTTATCTCCATATCACAGAGTACAGGGTGGGGTTGGCTGGAGGAGCTGTGACTCAAAGATAATGGTGCTTTTGCAAGAATGATATTTCAGATTTCAGTAGGGAGGAAGGCAACATTTTCAGCGAAGCTGAGAGGCTTGTTTTCGGGTATTACCAATTGCAAAACGAGCCTTGTGTTTTAGGAGCATTTGTTAGCAGCATAGAATTGTAGAGTTGGAAGGGACCCTGAGGATCATCTAGTCCAACCCCCTGCAGTGCAGGAATATGGCAGCTATCCAATATGAGGATTGAACTTGCAACCCTGGCATTATCAGCATCACGTTCTAACAACATTGTGATTTCACTTTATAATGGTATAAAATATGTCACCCACCCCTTTCTTTTTTTAGCAAAGAGGCTGCTGATTTTACCATGCATACTTAGTACATGGACCTAGTAAAGTGTTTCTAAGAACAGTCAGAAGCAGACCAGTTCTAATACACGTTTGAACTCAGTGGGGCTTCCTTCTGGGGCTTCCACTCTAGTGTGCTTGGCCCAATGATTGTCATCATCGTGTTATGGACCATAGAGTTCATAACCATAGAGTTGGCTAGAAATATAATAGCAATAATTGCATTGCGTTTGAAATTTAATGGGTGAGGCGCTCTCGGCCACTTTCCTTAAATGCAGTGTTCACAGTTGGTTGGCAGCAAGTGGGATGTCATCCTGCTTCTTTCCAAAAAGATCAAAAACAGAACAAATCAAAAAGCAGACCAAAATACTAACACACCCTCTTTTTCTTCCCACTTCAAGCACTGAGGTGAATGGACCAAACGGTAAACTGGATACGGCCTGGTTTGCAACTAAATTATCCCACTTCATCGCCTCTGTCTTTGATCCCTGAGTTAGCGTTGTGCTTGATAGACATGTAGCAGCTTTAAAGCTGGGGCGTGACTGGGAACACGGTGGATTGTAGCTCAATCTAAATAACCAATGCTAGAACCAGGGCTTTTATTTTCTTTTTTCAGCCAGCTCATCGGATCTCAGCTCCGGCACCTCTCAGGTAGGTGCCATTGCCATTCTAAGTGAACACGGCAGAAGTTCGTGGCACCTCCTTTTCTAGAAAAACAGCACTGGCTGGAACCAAAGCATGATTGGAAAACCCAGGATGGAGCTATACAGCCTAGGTAAATGAAGACTTTGATGAGAATATAGGAAACTTCCTAATACCAAATCAGACCAACCATGAATACTATCTCTACGCTGACAGGGTTTTCATAAAGGGGTATTTCCAGCCCCAACCAGAGATGGCTGAGGTCAGACCGGGGACCTTCTACATGGAAAACAGACACCTCCTCACCAAGCTACAGTCATTTCCCCTGAAGGCTAGGATGTCCAGGTGCAGGGAGCAGATAGCTATGGCTTCCCTTTAATTTATTCCACTTAAACAGATAGGAGCCATTCATTCCTATGGGGAAACTCGGCAACATTTTCAGGGACGTTGTTGGAGCGAGGGCAAAATCTGTTCACCGAATAGCCTGCCCTCCCTAGCAGGAATCCCATGGGTAGATGTGCCCACAAGCAGTGCGCATAGATGCCCGCAGGGTTCCCTGCAAAATTCAGGTCTCTCCTTCAGTGCCCAAAGTGATGGGCATTTTGCTAATCCAATAGTAAGCCTCCTCTTTTTCATTCGAAATCGTTATCATACCACGTATTTAAAATGGCATACGGCGGACTTCCGGTCTGGCGGCCACTGGTATCGGCGGGGGATTCTCGATCTCCGAGATCCCCGGGCGTTGCAGGGGGGGGGGGAAGGCCATCCGAGCGAGGTGGCCCCCCAGAGAACCCCTGGACGGCTGTCCAGGGACGTGGCACCCGGCAGAGCTCCTTAAAGTTGCGGCCGCTGCGAGTAACCCCCCTTTTTTAGGGGGTGAAGTCAGCAGGCGGCGCGCGACGGAGCCTCGGGACGATACGCTTACTCTGCGGCGCAAAGCTCCGAGCCGACACCAACTGTGCACCAGATGCCTCCAAAATCAAAATTGGACTTTCAAGTAAGCTTTTATATTTAAATTGAAAATAATTCGGACTTGGGGGAGGAATTTAAAGATGACGGAGGTCGTTCCCCCCCCTTCACTGAGGCTCTCTAGACGCAATTACTGAGCCTGCAGCTACTAAGCTGGAACGGGACTTGGAATCTCCCTAAAAATAGCAAGCAGGAGTTCTCCCCTGTGGTTAGCAGAGCCAAGGGGAGACGATTCTATGTTACAAGATTGGATTTCTGCAAAATTGGTTTTATTTTTCTAATTGACGACCCCTTTGGAAACCGGGAGCGGGAATCTGGAGCCCCGGCTGGCGAAGTTTAAGACACGTCTCCGACACTTCTGCCTGATCGCCAAATTGAAATTGGAGAGGACAAAGGAAATCCCTAGACTAAACAACATCACAAGATGGGAGAGAATGGGATACAAAGAGTCTGGGGGAAAATCTACGAAATCTTTGAAGGAGTAAAAGAATACAAAAGGATTACAAAGTTATGCCTTGAGACACAGCAACGACTTCTCTCCATTGACAAGGAGGAAAAACAAGAGGACGAACTAGAGGATGACAAAAATACTGATACAAAGGTGACAGAACAAGAGGAGAAGAAGTTTTGGATCGAAGCGCAAGCGGTGAGAGAGTTTGCGCAGGACCTAGATTGCTACCAAGGAGCTCCAATGCGTAAAGAAACCCAGGAGCTATCTCTCCTAGTGAGAGGAGGAGAGCTGGCTCCAGGGAAAAATAAGCAAGCGATGGCCCGGAGTCGAACCTCCTCAGTGAGAGAGGGGAGGGTAGGTCCGGGCGAAGGATATGAACAATGGGGGAGACAGAAGGGTTGCTGGAAAGAAGAGAGGGGGTTGGAGTGGGTGAGAGACGGAATAGGTTGATTGCCAGAGGACATTACAACTAAGAGACGGATAATACGGTTTAAAATCGGACTGTTTAAAGATGCTGGTCGGGTCATCCAGAGAAGGGCACCCGGGTGAAGGAGGGTGATCTTTTGTAAAATAATAAATGTTCTTTTTTGTTAGAAACTGCTAGAAATAGAGATTTGAGGAGATTTTTAGGGAAAACAGGAGGCTAAAGGGGATTGTTATAGAATTAAAGTGTGGGGAGTATAATTGAAGGGATTGTATGTAATTTGATATTATAAGGATTTATTTGAGATATGTGGATAAATGTAAAGAATTAGGAAAATTGCCAAAATGGGATATTAACAAGACTTGGGAAGGATGGAACGGGAAAGTCAAAGTTTATTACAATGGTCTATATATTAGTTGTTTAATTTTTTTTAATGTGTTTGTTTTTTCTCTTTTTTGTATTTTTTCTTTCTTCTTTTTCTTATTTTTGTTGCTCTTTTTTGCTGAAGATATAAAGCTGATGTGAAGGTATATTGATTTGTAATGTTGGAAAATTCAATAAATATTATTTTTTTTAAAAATGGCATACGGCAAACAGCAAACTTCCCTAATAACAAAATATCAAAAAATAGCATGTGGTCCATATTTACACAGTCATGTGCAAGGCATGCATTTGTGGCAGCCTGTCATGACAACACAGTATTAGATACACATTCTTTTTTGGCGGTATTGTATTACTCACATAGGAGTGTTTTCCTTGTTAAATGGCCCTCAGTCTGCATATGAATAAATGACATCCAAGATTTAAAGGGGGAAGGATTTTGCTACTTTTGCCCAGGGAACAACTGCCCACAGTATTCTCTTGTCAAAATTCAGGACAACGATCTGATTGGATACCTCACTGCGGAGAAGAATAGCTCTTTCATATCTAATTCAAACTATTGAAAAACTATTAACTGCATCTAGCTCTCTCTCTCTCTCTCTCTCTCTCTCTCTATATATATATATATATATATATATAAATGGCAGAATAGACCAATTCTGTCTTCATCGCTTTTTTTCTGAATGATATGAATGTAAAGAAGGCGTTAACTGGGTCATCAATATTAATAATCAGTTTTCAGGGTTTGTAATATGTAATAACGGCCCTTTTTACATCTTGGTGGGTTACTGGTACTTTCATGCATCATTCCTAATCATTCTTAACTTTTTTTTGCTGTTAATTAATAAATATAAATGCAACCCCCCAATTCAAATTTACTTACCAATTTACAGTCGCTTGCTTTTAAGAGATGCTGGTGAAAGCTAGAATTTTTGGACCAGGCACGTTGTAAAAAAAAAAGTGCCTTCCTGTGTGAAGAAATACTTGTTCTGCAAATTTCTAGTGAACAAATGTTTCTCCTTTCTAAAAAAAAAAAAAAGATAAAGAAACAGTTCCCTCCTTCTAAAAATAATTGTTTAGCAGGCTAGCAAAACTCTGTTTCTGTACCTCTGCAGAGGATTTTAAAAACTGCAATGTATCTTACTACTCCGTGGATTTCAATTGCACAAAACTGGATTGCAGCAGCCCATGCTGTAAAACACAAAAAGACAACAAAGAAAATCTTCATCTACCAATTTTGCTGTTCAATATCTTTATGAAACCACATATATTTTTTCACATAGGAAATGGGTTCCATTTAAGGGTTTTTCACTCTGTGGATTACTGATAATGGTATCAGAAGCGAGCATCTGGTTCTTCATTTAATACACTCCGAAGAACTTGCAGAGCTGTTTATATAGGACTTCCGAGGTTGTCTTCAAAGCTGCCTTGCCCAATGTTCATGCAAGAGTCTCAGAAATCCTTGAAGGTTGGCCTTGATGCACAGGAAGGGCTTACTGGACCAGCTGCCCCAAACTTCAGCAGTATGGCTACATCTCCAAGTACCTAGAGAAGGCTGGATCTGGCATTTTAGGTTCTCTCAGGGCTTTCTACACTTGCCATGTATACTGGCACAGTTTTACAAGTGATTTTGGAGCTGATTCTCTGCACTGATGGTCATTTGTTGTTTCCCCCTTCCACATTAATGGTGGGTGGTGCCCAATTTGAGAAAAGTCCTGTTGCTATGGTCACATCCCTTATGTACCCTCATGTTCCTCTAGCCAGTAGATGTTAGCCAGGAGCATGTATACTGAGATAGCCCTTTTGTGGGAGTGAGGGCAGTGCAGAAAGCCTAGTATTCCAGAATTCTAACCATTTGGAAGTGTATAGGAGATTAGAAGAGGTTAGGCGAAAAGCTCTGATCCTAAACTTCCGCTGCTTTGCAGGATACCTTTGGGAGAACGAAGGGTTAAGGAGCAAACCCTACACAAATCCGGAGTGGATTCCCTAAGACGGTTGGGTGGTGCCTTGTACACCTTCTTCTGCCAACTCCTGCAGCTAAGCTGGTCCCAAATGCATTGCTCTGCTTTACTTTGGCCAAGAGAGGGGTCTTGTCATCTGGGCAGCCCAGGAATTCCATACACACTGCCAGCCCAGGCTTGCACCCCAGGTAGGTCACTTGGATGGTGTGAACACAGTGGTCTGACTTAACCCCCAGCAACGGAGACAAATGGATGGCAAAAACGTGTTAGTTTTGTTTTTTTAAAATGCACAGGCATGACACTGCACATTTAGATAACTACTGACACCAAGTCCTGAACTTGCCTCTTGAAGTCTCCATGAAACCCCATGGCCCACTACAGCTCGTCCCTGATCTCCCTTTGCTGGCTGCCATCTCTCTCCTCTGAACTAAATAGCTCACAAACTGACAGCTTGGCACCAGTCAAAGGGAAGTGGGGCACAAAACAGGTGTCTCCAAAACAATGCCCATCAACCCCTACCCCTTCCACATAGAAAGTGGGATTGTACTTGTATACATGCCAAACAAATAACAATATTGAGAATCTATTCCAGATATTTCATAAAGGGAAGATCTTTGCAGTTTTGTAAAACTTTGCATTATTCAGACACAGTAGATGAATAATGACAACATCACACTGTAGTATGCAAATATTAAAGCGAGAGGGAATAGTAATGATACCACTTTAAAAGGTAAGTGCGAAAGTGCCCCCATTTTCTCATTTCTCATCTGTCCACATTTCTACATCAGTTTGCAGCATACTTTTATTTATTTATTTATTTTGTTAAAAAATTATTCACTTTCAATAACAATCTTCCAATTAATGACAAATTAAAGCAAATAAATCCAAATTACAATAATAATAATACACCAATTATATATTCCAATTATAAAAAAATTCTTGGGACTTCCCATGTTCCAGGTGTCTAGAGATAATCATCCTCATTCATGTCTCTGCATTTTCGGTATTTTTCAAATTCAAAACTAATATCCATCTTTATTCTCAGTCTAATGTGCTGTTGTTTCTGTGGCTCGCATCTTCTGTAGCCAAGTTTCTGTGTTGTTAACCCACAAGAGCCATTTTTTAAATCATCTTATTCTCTGCCCAATTATTTGGTATTCAGTCCTCTTATCTCTCCTTTGTTTGTCTAGTTCTCATTAAAGACACTGGGCTTCGTTCTAAAAGTAAAGTTTATAAATTTATAAAGTTTATAAATTTCTCTCCGATGTCTTTTAATGAGCTGGTGTCCGTATATGTCTGTATATATTGCTGTATTGTCGGACGTGCTTCCCATGTACAGTGGTACCTCTACTTACGAATTTAATGTGTTCCGAACACACATTTGTAAGTCGGAAAAATTTGTAAGTTGAATCCCATAGGAATGCATTGGGAGAAAAAATGCATCTAAAAATGCGTAAGTAGAAAAAATCCTATCTCAACCACATCCTAGATGGCGGACGGAGCTCCGTTCGTAAGTAGAAACATTCGTAAGTAGAGTTATTCGTAAGTAGAGGTACCACTGTAGTGTATATTATATGAAAATTATTTAAATTCCTCCAAGAACAACAGGACACCCCCCCCCCCAAAGCTCCTGGCAGAGATCCAGCGCTCTCCGTCCTTCTGTCCACAATCATGTATAAAAATAATCCACACAAGCAGATATATTTTAGAACGAAATACAGTACACCCTAAGTCCAAAGGAGCTCTTTTCCATAAGAATTCCTTCTTCTTCTTTTTTGTAACTGTGCAATAATGATCACCATTTTGTTTCTGTCTTCAATCCGAGCTGCCATGTCTGATCTTGTTTTGTCAACTTCTCATTAGAGTTTTTGAGGGCTGTATATCATGCATTCAATTATAACCTTTGCCTCTTTTGTTTCGTTTAAGTAATTAAATTCTTTCTGGCTGAGCTTCACCAAATCATGATGTAATGTAGCAAGTACGGAAAGATAGAGGTTGCTCACCTCCTTAATCCACGTTTCAAGATGAGAGTCCGTTTAAAGTCCGAAATTCAACATCCAATGACTGTATAATTTAGTAGTTTTTTCCTTTTTTCCTCCTCCATCTGGAACATGCCTGGTCCCCCCCCCCCATGTTATAGTTATGTAAAACAGGTGTATCTTACATGTAGGAGTGGCTCTGGAGAGCGCCAGCTTTGCCATGCTCTTAGACCCAGCGTCCCTGCTGATCGCACCTTGATGCGAGACGACAGATCACGGACGATCTGTGTGTCTGTGAGACAGTTCTCCCTGCATCATATATGTTAAGTTCTCCAGAAAATTCACCAGCATTTTAATTTCTTCTAAAGTAACAAAACATTTCCCCAGATCTGTGCTATGTGTAGGGATTGGGGAGAAATTAGATTCAGTTCGCATTTACAGACAAGGCTACTTAATTTGTTCTTTCAAATGCAATGCAAGAACCAAAACCCTTGAAAATGTGCATTTCTCCAAATTTTGCAGTCAGGGCCGGCCCTAAGGCAAGACTGGGTGGCGCAGGGCCGCCAGGGGGGCGCTGCACTGCAGCACCTGCGAAAGCCGCGCTGCGCACTGTGCCCGCCAGACAGCTGCGCGCTCCGAAACGGGGGGGGGGCACCAGAGGGATAGTTCGCATCACGGCGCCAAGGCACCAGCTACGCTTAAGACGGCCCTGTTTGCAGTTCAGTTCTTTGGCCAATTAAGGTGTACAAAAATGAATATGCTAGGACAGGCACGTCCAACAGGTAGATTATGATCTACTGGTAGATCACTGGACGTCTGTGGTAGATCACTGGTAGATCACTGGCTCCCCCAAAGAACCTCAACAACTTTGGCTCCCCTAAAAATGCTCAACATTTTAGCGCTTCACCCCCTAAAACAGGGCTTTTCTCCCGCCTCAGAAAAGCTCAACAACTCTGTCCTGAACCCCTAAAAAAAAATTGGCCTTCCTCCTTCCTAAAAAAATCTCAACAACTCTGACCTAAGCCTCCCAAAAGGGGGTAGATCACTGCCAGTTTTTAACTCTGTGAATAGATCGCAGTCTCTTTGGAGTTGGCCACCCCTGTGCTAGGATATAAAATGCCTATTAGAATGCACGTTAGTGAAAATGGCATATGAAAGTGCATTATATTGCAGAAAATCAGTTTGCAAAAATGTGTATGTTAGAAGACATTGCATAGAAAAAATATTAGTGGAAATACTGGTGAATTTATATGATGACACTTTTTTTAAAAAAAAAAAAAGCACAAACTGCTGTGGAAATGTAGAGAACAAAACATAATGCAGTAATGGAAAAATCAGAAACTTGCTGAAATTGAAAACTGACAGATTTGACCATGCCTAGCCTGGCAGTGGTATACTTACAAATTTTAAAGTGCAGGAGTTCATCATGATGGTCCCCTGCTCCTTAGAAGTCTGAAATACCTCCCAGGCATAACAACTAAACAGAGGCACACAAACAAAAACAACACACAACTGGAAATCACTTTACAAACCAATAGAAAGTTCATGTTCTGTTGTACTCATGTAGGAGGAAGTAGACCGGTCTAAACTAGGGTGATCGCGACCTGGACAGAGAGGAACTAATGTACACTTCTGGAAAAAGATAGAGAGATATTTCCTAAACTTTTCCCCTACAAAGGCATAGATCACAGGGTTGATGCAACAGTGGATCATGGCAATTATCTCTGTCACCCCAATGGCTACAGATAACTTTCCCTCACAATCATTTTTTAAGCCACATGAGAAAATTGAATCTTGATAGGTCTGCAACAAAAGAGTGATGTTGTATGGCATCCATAAAAGGAAGTAAACAATCATGATTACAGAAATAAGCTTGACAGCCTTCTGCTTTCTCTCATTTCTACCCTTAATCAAAATCTTTATAATCTGCATGTAACAGAAAACAATGATGACTGCGGGAAGAGCTAGGCCCAAGACAACCCTCATTAAAGTTAGAAATTGCTTCCAATCATTTTCATTTTTTGAAGGATAATGAATGGTACATTTGTAGGTCTCAGATTCCGTTTGAACATGGTGAAATACAAATTCTGGCACAGAGGCTAATAAGGCCACAACCCAAGTTATGACACTTGTGAAGGTGCCATAGGTGATCGTCCTGGCTTTTAATGCGAAGACTGCATGGACGATGGCCAGGTATCTATCGAAAGTCAAAAGGATGATAAAAAAACTTCCGCTGTAGAAGCCTACGTAATAGATCCCAGAGAGAATTTTGCACATTGCATCTCCAAATATCCACTCGTGCGCTGCGTAATAAGCCCAAAATGGGAGCGAGAAGATGAAAAGCAAGTCCGAGATGGCTAAATTGAGCAGGTAGATATCGGTCATGTTCTTGAGCTTCTTGTATCTGATGAGGATCAGAACCACCAGTGAGTTGCCCAGCAGGCCAAAGATGAACACCAAAGAGTAAAGTGGTGGCACAACATAAGATGCAAATGATTTCCCTGCCAAGATGCGGACTGGGGCTACTCCCGTATCATAGTAATAAGATGTGGTTAGACCATAATCTTCTGGCAAATCAATATAATCATCCATCTTCTTCCCTGAGAATAAAGAATTCACAGACATCATAAAAGATATCAGCATGAAACTTTATTGTAATATATAATTTATTTATTTTTTTAAAAAAATCTATTGCTAATGTTGAATATTTATTTAGTCTGCTTATCAGGATCAAGATATTGGCAAACAGACTAAATATTAAGAAAGAATAAGAATAAAGAAGCAAAAAAGAGAGAGGAGGGGAAATGGATCACAGAATCATAGAGCGTCATATAGTCAAACCCTCTGCAATGCAGGAATCTCAACTAGATCACACATGTCAACCTCTCCTTGAAAACCTCCATGGAAGGAGAGACCACTATCTCTTGGAGTCTGTTCCATTGTCAAACAGCTCATGCTGTTGGAAAACTCTTTGATGTTTAGTTGAAATGTCCTGTCCTTATAACTTGAATGCATTGGTTTGGTTCCTAGCCTCTAGAGCAGGAGAAGACAAGCTCTTTCCTCCATGTGACAACGCTTTAGGTATTTGAAGGTGGCTATCACTATTATGGGACGCAGGTGGCGCTGTTGGTTAAACCACAGAGCCTAGGGCTTGCTGATCAGAAGGTTGGCGGTTCGAATCCCTGCAACGGGGTGGGCTCCCGTTGCTCGGTCCCAGCTCCTGCCAACCTAGCAGTTCGAAAGCATGTCAAAGTGCAAGTAGATAAATAGGGACCGCTACAGCGGGAAGGTAAATGCCGTTTCCGTGTGCTGTTCTGGTTCGCCAGAAGTGGCTTTGTCATGCTGGCCATATGACCTGGAAGCTGTACGCCGGCTCCCTCGGCCAATAATGCGAGATGAGCACGCAACCCCAGAGTCGGTCACGACTGGACCTAATGGACTGGACCTTTATCACTATTACATCCCTTGATTGGGACGTTAGACTTCTTTTGATGCAGCCTAGAATAGCATTAGCTTTTTTTGCTGCTGCTGCAGCATCACACTGTTGACTCATGTTAAGCTTGTGGTCTACTTAGACCTCTAGGTCCTTTGCATATGTACTTCTGGCAAGCCAGGTGTCTCCCATCTTATATTTGTGCAGCTGGTTCTTCCTGCCTCAGTGTAGAACCATACATTTGACCCTATTGATATTTGTTTTGTTAGATTTAGCCCAGTTCTCCAATCTGCTTAGGTCAACTTGAATTCCACTTCTGTCTTCTGCGGCATTGCCTACCCGTCCCAGTTTGGTCTCATCTGCAAATTTGATAAGAATCCCCTCAACACCATCATCCAAGTTGTTTATAATGATGTTGAACAACAGCAAACCCGAGACAGAACCCTGCAGATGTTAACATATTTGCCTATAATGCTCTGGTTTTATTTCTGACCACCTTCTCCCACTGAATGTCTTTATTGGTTAGCGATGTTCAAACACACCTCAATCCATTCTGCCATTCATTCACACTTTCAGCTGGTATTTTCTGTTAAACTCCAATTGCACAAGTCTGTGTGCCACTTTGTCTTTCGTTAATGCAGAAATATACCGGTATGTTCTCTTTTGTGTAGCACACAATAGACACCAAAATCTCAGTCATCAACAGATATCTGCAAATCAACTGCATTCCTTTGGGTTCCCTTCCAGCATAAGGAAACAGATCACTCAGTTAGTGTTCTGCACAAACAGAAGAGCCTTATGACGCCTTAAAAACAAAATGAATTAAGGGACTTAAGAGCACATCACCCAAGCCTTCTATGGCTGCAAACCAAAGTGTCTGCTCAGAAAAGTAGCTCCCGCTGAATTCAGTGGCGTTTAGTCCCAGATAAATGGGGTTAGGATTGCAGTTCAGTATAAAGTTCTAGAAGGGCCATAACTCAGTGTTACAGCATCGGCTTTGCATGGAGAAGGTCCCAGGTTCAGTCACTGGTGTCTCCAGGCAGGGCTGAGAGAGAATCCTGCCTGAAATATTGTACATCAGAGCTGCTGCCAACCGGGCAGACAGAGCTAGGCAGTGGAAAGGGACGGTTTACAGTCATACCTCGGTTTAAGTGCGCCTCGGTTTGAGTATTTTCAGTTTAAGTACTCTGCGGACCTGTCTGGAACGGATTAATCCACTTTCCATTACTTTCAATGGGAAAGTTCGCTTCAGGTTAAGTTCGCTTCAGTTTAAGTACGGACTTCCGGAACCAATTACACTCATACCTGGGGTTAAGTACGCTTCAGGTTGAATATTCTGCAGACCCGTCTGGAACAGATTAATCCACTTTCCATTACTTTCAATGGGAAAGTTTGCTTCAGGTTAAGTTCGCTTCAGTTTAAGTACAGACTTCCGGAACAAATTGTGTTTGTAAACCGAGGTACCACTGTAATGTGGAGAGGAGGGGAGGAATTTAAAATTTAATTTAAAATGCAGGCTTTGGGTGGTCAAAAATAGGCAGTCGAATCCTGCTGGTTCTTCCTACTTTGGGGGGAAATAGACTACTTTAAGGCATAGCTGTCAAGTTCTCCCTTTTTTTAAGGAAAATTCCCTTATGCTGAATAGGCTTCCTCACGAGAAAAGGGAAAGTTTGACAGCTATGCTTTAAGGAGTAGTAACAAAATAAGAAGATACCAAAGTGATCACTTCTAACCAAGTGAAAGGAAAAACCATGAGTTAAAAATTCACAATAGGAAGCAGGTTAAGGTTGAAATCCTAACCCCACTTACCAGTGGGATTTACTTCTGAGTAGACATGGTTAAAACAGCCATTTTACAGCATGTCTGTTGCCTTTGGCAACAAACAATCCTTCAGAAACAAGCAAACAACATGAAAAAGGAAGTATCCAGAAGTGCAGAACAAAAAGGAGAAATATGTCTCAAAGATTTAAAAACAAGGGCATGTTTTATTATAGATATGTCCAGCACGTTTTGGCATGATTGTCTTTATCAAGGGCTTTTCTGTAAAAAGCAACGCTGACACAGCTGCTAAACCACAAATATTGGATACCACATTTCAGAAACTTTCAAAGTTGCCTTTGACTGGACCTAACCGTCCAGGAGTCCTTTACTCTCTCTTTTTGTATTATAAAACCACATATTAATAATACAAAACCACTTTGAGGGTTGTTGGGGGGGGTTGCAACCAGGTGATGTATTTATACATTTTTATTAATTAATAAATTAATATTCAGGGTCATCTACACAACTGTAAAGTGCAGAGGTCCTGCTTTCATTAGACTTTGGCTAACCTATGCAGAGTATTACTTTACTTTAAAAACAAAACAAACAAAACTCTGGTCGACTTTCAAAATACTCTGCCTACATATTCATTTCCTCCGGATAGTGTTTTAAGAACTAGGGTGATACTAATTTCAAAACTCTACTTTCACATCACTGAAATTGTGTAAATGGGTCAGCTCCAACTGGGGCAAGTTGTACATTCACTGGGCAGTCCTGTACATACACATTGAATTCGGTGGGGCTTCCTCGTGGGTAACTGGCTATAGGATTGGAGCTTTAGCTTCCTCTGCACATTCAAGAGTACTGGAAAGTGGTATTTGGGTCAATTACAAGCAGGCTTTTGTGGTAGCCAAGGCATGTATATTAGTTTAAATGTTAGCACCACTTACCTTATCATTGGTAAAATCCAGCAATGGAAGTAAAAATTAAAGAACTTTGATTACAAAAACTGACTATGGAATTCCAATGTTCTGAACAATATGAACATAACAGGAAAGTGCTAACTGGTTCATTATTCATCAATATTCACAAATTGTGGTATGAAATAGATGCCCTTTTTACATCTCAGTAGGTCAGTTTACAGGCTTAGAAATTCGTGCAACATTCATATCCATGTTTACTTTTTCACTGTTTATTCACATAAAGGCAACTGCCCCCCCCTAAATTAACTTACCAATCTACAAAGTTGCTTGCTTTTAAAAGATGATGGCGACAGCTAGATTCTTTGGAACAGGAACATTGTAAAAACCAGAAAGTAAGAAATAAGCCCTTTTCTCTGTGAAGAAGGAATTGTTCTGCAAATTTCTAGCTGCCCAACATTACTGCTCAAAATCAAGACTACGGTAGTTCCCTTCTAACAGTAATCATTTGGTCAGCAAAAGCTATTTCTGTACTACTACAGATGGTTTTGAAAACTGAAGTACAGTATCTTGCTAGACTTTCATTGCACAATTTTGAGTTACAGTTTATGTTGCCAAATCGAATAATTCCCAAAAACCCATTCCCATCAACTCACAGGGCTGTCCACAAAGTATTTTTGAGGTGGTCTTCAAAACTGCCTGCCTTGAAATGTTTGTCTGACAAGTGCTCACTTTAAAAGGTTTCTCACTCAGCGGATTATGATAAGGATATCACTTCTGAGAATGATATCAGAAGTGAACATGTGGTTGTTCATTTAACCCACTCAAAAAAGACCAAAAAACCTCCCAGAGTTGTCTTGCCCAGTGTCTTCATATAAGAGTCTTAGTAATCCATGAAGTATAGGCTTAATATGTGACAAGTGCTCACTAAACCAGAGGCCCCAAACTTCATCAGGAGAGCAACATCTCTGGGTAGCCCAGATTGAGGATGATTCTTCCGACAGAGTCTTTCAGCGAGTCACTTGTCTTAATAAAATTAACCTAGGAGGTCCTCGTGTAGAAAAGCACCACCATTAGGCAGCAGAGATCTTCAGAAGAGAAGCTCAGTTACCCAGGGCCAGCCCACCTATGAAGCAAAGTGGGGCGGCTGCCTCAGGTGGCGGGATCCACAGGGGCAGGAGATCTGACCTCCCAAGAAATGCACCCCACCCCCACCGTTGCCACAGCAGGGGCAGCGACGGCTGCAGAATGCCGCCTCTACAGCAGCCTCTTGGCTAATAGGAAGCACTGGTGGTCTCCTCCCACCCTTGTCCCCAATGTAGATCTTTAATTCCCCTTGTTCCTTCTTCCCTGGCAGGGTGTGCATTCCATTTTGTGGTTTGCCTCAGGTGGCGAAATGTCTTGGGCTGGCTCTGTAGTTACCATGTACGAGGTGATGGCTTGGGCCCCATTCATCTATGCCTCTCTAACCAGCAGGGGATCCCATGTCATGGATGAAAGTTCCTGTTGTGTATTGAGTCAAAGGGTTTTATATCTGTGTTGCTATTGTCTGTACAAGTGGTACCTCGGTTTATGAACACAATTGGTTCCGGAAGTCTGTTCATAAACTGAAGCGAACTTTCCCATTGAAAGTAATGGAAAGTGGATTAATCCGTTCCAGACAGGTCCGCGGAGTACTTAAACTGAAGCGTTCATAAACTGAAACATGGGTGTAATTGGTTCCGGAAGTCTGTTCATAAACTGAAGCGTTCATAAACTGAAGCGAACTTTCCCATTAAAAGTAATGGAAAGTGAATTAATCCGTTCCAGATGGGTCCGCGCCGTTCATAAACCGAAAATTCATAAACCGAGGTGTTCATAAACCGAGGTTCCACTGTATTTGCATTAGGGTAAAGTAACTGCCTTTTGGTTCCAGAAGGTACAGCTACTATTGGTTCATTTAAGCTGCTGTATTTGGATCTTCTGTCTTATTGGTTTCCTCCAAAAGGCAGCACTGTGATTGCCTGATATTGTTCCCTCCAAAATGTATCCCTTTCTAGCCAGTCCCCTGTCCCTATAAATGTAGTTTTCCTCTCCTCAGAGCTCAGCCTTGTTTGCTTTAATAAAGAAGTGTTACTAGAGAACTGTCTCCAGCACATTATGTCAAGAGAGCTGAAATCACGAACCCCACGTCACAACAGTTCCCAAATATCAAAACCTGAGTAATAATACCACACAGGATCCATACAACTGGCTTTCATCCCACTCACTTGGTTCTTGGATTTATGTGTTCCTTCCTGACTAGGGGCAGGATCTGAATTAAATGGATGCGATGGAAATGTTTTAAATAAGGAAACTAAACATTTGATGCAGACAGTTTGCCCATGAAAGTGGTTCTTCCAGGGTAAGGCTTATCCATCCTGTGATTTTTTTTTCCAAATGCAGGAAACTCTACTGCATAATTTGCTGGATAGCTCAGTTGGGTAAAGCATGGTGCTGATAACGCCAAGGTCTCAGGTTCAATTCCCATAAGGGGGATATTGCTGCATTGCAGTGGGTTGGTCTAGATGATCCTCAGGGTCCCTTCTAATTCTATGATTCTATGAGAACAGGATGCTGAACTACATGGTCTACGAGTGGGCACTGTGCATATGTGAAAGCAGAGAAAAGTGGAATAGGTCTCAATCCTCATTCGCCACAAGTGGGAAAGACTCAAATGGTGCATTTTCAGAAAAAGACAATGTGCTAGAAGCTCTTCATCTCTATTCCGAAACCAGGACAGAGAGAAGTTGGGAACATCCCATCAAATAGAGGCTGAAGAACTGGTGGAAGAATATTCCCCTCCAGCCACTACTTGAACAACACACAGAAATGCACTGGCCTATCCTGTCAGGAGGCATACATCTAGCAAGTAGGATTAGAGCTTGTTCCTGGACCAATGCAAAGGATTCTCTGTTTACATTTTGTGCAGGGTACTGACCTTCTCATACCCTTTGTCAGACAGGAAGAAGTAAATAATGGTTTGATATACCTTAATGGCTTAAGATCTGTTCTCCAAAGGAGCCAAAAGTTTAGGTGTACGAGTAGTGACAGACAGTGGTGTAGGAAATACAGGAGCTCATCATAACATTCCCCGTAATTCCACTCCCAAGTAGTATTCCAAACAGGCAAGCAACAGTGCTGATCTATTATAAAATAATATACACTCTCCCAAAGGTGGCATAATACACAATTTATTAGGATCAGCAAGACTGCAGTTGTATACAGAGTTCACTGGGAGTAGGTTCCATTGAATTTGGTGGTGGTTAACATGGAGGAAGTTCCTGCTTCAGTTAAATGATCCTATGGTAGCAGAAAAATACAACCTGAAGCCCTGGATCAACTGCTGCCTATTTAAGTAGAAAGTAATGGGTCCATGGACCACCTAAGACAGCTTCAAATGCTCATATGAACCTACCAAGGAAGACTAGATGTTGATGGAGGTATTTAATTAACACCCTGTGCTTCATGGTCCTTCGATCAGATTCTGTATCTCATATTGAGAGAAGTCCTGTATGAATTGTTTTCACCTTCCAAACACAACTGGTTTCCAAAGGTGGGATCTATTTATACATGCACAATCTTTTCAGTCATTTGTGTGAGTGGTTGGTTATGCAACACCTATTATAACGGATTAGTTCACCAGAATGTGTCTCATCAAATCTGCCTGCTTCCTTCCCCCATGAGATTTATAAGTGGGAAGGGGCAATGAAATGGTGTCCTTCTAAAGATCATAGGCTATCATTTCTCTCTCCCCCTTAGCAGTCTGGCATACTTCTCCCAGACATACCAACTAAACCCTTTGCAAAGAAAACTGGAAATCACTTCACAAACCAACAGAAATGTCATGTTCTGTTGAACTGGTATAGGATGAAGTAGACCGGTCTAAATGAGGGTGATCGCGACCTGGACAGAGGAGAGCTGACATACACCTCTGGGAAAAAATAGAGAGATATTTCCTAAATTTTTCCCCCACAAAGGCATAGATCACAGGGTTGATGCAACAGTGGATCATAGCAATTGCCTCTGTCACAGCAATGGCTACAGATAACTTGCTCTCACAATCATTTTTTAAGCCACATGAGAAAACTGAATCTTGATAGGTCTGCAACAAAAGAGTGATGTTTTATGGCATCCATAAAAGGAAGTAAACAATCATGATTACAGAAATAAGCTTGACAGCCTTCTGCTTTCTCTCATTTCTACCCTTAATCAAAATCTTTATAATCCGCATGTAACAGAAGACAATAATGACTGCGGGAAGAGCTAGGCCCAAAATGAACTTCATTAAAATTAGAAATTGCTTCCATTCTTTTTCATTTTCAGAGGGATAATGAATGGTACATTTGTAGGTCTCAGATTCCTTTTGAACATGGTGAAATATAAATTCTGGCACAGAGGCTAATAAGGCCACAACCCAAGTGACGACGCTTGTGAAGGTGCCATAGGTGATCGTCCTGGCTTTTAATGCGAACACTGCGTGGACGATGGCTAGGTATCTATCGATAGTCAAAAGGATGATAAAAAAGCTTCCACTGTAGAAGCCTACACAATAGACCCCAGAGAGAATTTTGCACATTGCATCTCCAAATACCCACTCGCGGGCTGCATAATGAGCCCAAAATGGGAGTGAGAAGATAAAAAGCAAGTCCGAGATGGCTAAATTGAGCAGGTAGATATCAGTCATGTTCTTGAGCTTCTTATATCTGATGAGGATCAGAACCACCAATGAGTTGCCCAGCAGGCCAAATATGAACACCAAAGAGTAAAGCGGTGGCACAAAATTAGATGCAAATGTTTTTCCCGCCTCGCTGTGAACTGGGGCCGTATCCGGACCATAGTCAAAAGTTGTTTCATCATCTGGCATCATGGCAAAATTGTCCATCTTGCTTGTCACAGAATATGAATAATCTATGTAGATGATAAAAAGAAACAACAATTAAATAAAACAGTAAAATAATGTATTTTTAATCAATGAGAATATTGAATATTGAATCTTCTGATGATAATCAGTATATAGCCAAATATAAACAACAAAGATTAAAGCAGTGACAGAAAATGGGGAATGCACTGATGTTAAGTAAACCATGTATTTTAATCCTTGATGTCAGGGTTTTTGCAACTACTCTTGAGTAACGACCCTCCACATGCTTGTCTTTCAGGAACTTTTATTGGTGCACATTACAGGGAAGTGAGCTGCTGGTTTCATGTCTCATCAGTCCGAATCAGAATCCGGCACTGCCCCCTTTCGCGACCTTGACCAACATAAGAGTCGCGGGGCAGCGAACCTCCTCCCCTTTCTCCTCCTCCTTAATTCCGATGTCGGGGTGAAAGGTCTCCGGCCCGTCTGAGTCCCATCCTCTCTTTCCCCTCTCTTCCTGTATGAGGAGCAGTGCCTCTTGGATGTTGCCAGAACTCTGGCACTCCCTCTCTGTCTCCTGACTTTCCCCTTCCGACCCTTCGCTTTCATTACTGCTGGGAGATGGGCTGCTCCTGATGAGGGGGGGGCTGTTCCCTATAAGCCCTCCCCCTTACACGTGATAATGCTAAATATGTGGTCTACTGCTGTGGATTAGTGTATCGTCCCGCAGACTAAATATAAATGATAAATATTAAAGCAGTGACAAAAATGGAGAATAAATTCAAGTTACTGGCATAAAACCTTCTAAATGGTTGTCTGAGCAGCTCCTCCCCCTGAATCAATTCAATGGTAAAACAACTACCAGACTTTTAGAAGACATCTGAAGGCAGCCCTGTTCAGGGAGGCTTTTAATGTATAATAGACTATTGTGTTTTATTTTTCTGTTGGAAGCCACCCAGAGTGGCTGGGGAAACCCAGCCAGATGGGTGGGGTATAAATAAATTATTATTATTATTATTATTATTATCCAGGAAACTTTCTTATACTGAATTAGAACACTGGTATTATCTACAATAACCAGCAACAGGGATTATAGAATTGTAGAGTTGGAAGGTAACCCTTCCAGCTAAAGAATCCAGGACAGGGTAAAAACCTCCAAGGAAGGAGACGCTAGAAAGCTCCCAAGGGAGGCTGCAAGAACTCACAAAGGGTTCAGACAGGAGTCTTTACCAATCCTATTTGAAGTTCTCAGGAATTGAAACAGGGACCTTTTGCCTCTAAAGCAAATGGTATACTACTGAGCTTTAATTCTGCCATATGGAATAATACATGGGAGATATACCACTGGAAATTGGAAGTGGGGGGGAGGGCTTAGTCCTTGGTCAGTATCTATAAGAACCTAAGTTTTCTGTGCACATTAAGAGCACTGAAAAGTGGCATTTGGGTTAATGAAAAGCAGAACTTTGTGGTAAGTTTAAATGTTACCATATAACTGGTTACCATATAACTGGGTAAACCAATATGTGTCCATAAGTCCCATTGAATTCAATGCTGGGCTTTCTCCTGGAAAAGTGTCTATAGATTTAGGGCCTGTTTCCTTCATTCATTCAGAGTTCTGTATAGTGGTATCTGGCTTTTGTGGCAGCCAAGCCATGTAGCTTATAAGTAAAATGTTAGTATCACTTACTGTGCAATTGGTAAAATCCAGCACAGGAGGTGAGAATTCAAGGACTTTGATTACCCAAACCTCTCCTGACTATTGAAACAGTCAGTTTATTTCCCTTGCAATTCCAAATCACTGTAGTGAGCTGTGCAAATCTTAGAGCAGCTGTTCGGGAAATGCTCAATGCTGCTTGTTCTGTTTTCTCGGCTGCCAGCTGTAAGAAATGATAAAAAGTTGGGTGTCTATAGGAGGAGCAGGAGTTCTAAAAACAGGCTGGCTGCAAGTCCTTCATGTACATCCAGCAGTTTCCGTGGAATGGCAGGAAAGGGGGAGACTTTGGTCCAAGTCTGTGTATAGGACAGGAATGCTAGACTGTGCTTGGCAAGCCAGATCTAGCACACCAAACCAGAGGAAGTGGCCTGCTGTCTCCACAGCTTTGGGCAACTCCAGACTGGTGGTTTTGTGGATGAATTCTGCAACATGTCATTGGCACAATAATAGTGCATTCTTGGTGGACTGTCAACACATCAATGTCTTTTATCCGCTGTTCCCTGATGCTTTCCCAATGCTACTATATTATCGCTGC
This sequence comes from Zootoca vivipara, assembly GCF_963506605.1. Taxonomy (NCBI): domain Eukaryota; kingdom Metazoa; phylum Chordata; class Lepidosauria; order Squamata; family Lacertidae; genus Zootoca; species Zootoca vivipara. The sequence goes on along the minus strand of NC_083287.1, from coordinate 12,237,746 downwards.
CTGCCATTGCAGCTGAACCAAAAAAGTTTAGCTCAGTCTAGAATTAGAGATGTGGAGTTCTAGCAAAGAAGAAGAGATTCCCAGGGGTTTTCTGCTGTCACACTGAGTTTTGCAGCCACAGCTTTATCATACGGTATTGATTTATGTTGCGATGTTCATTCTGCATCTCACTAAGGAAGTCATGAAGGTGGGATGCACGGCAAAAAATACAATGCTGGGAATTGCATCGGCAAAGCCTAATCATAACAAAATTGGGAGGAAATATCAAAAACTGGAGCAGCTGGTTAGCTCTCCAGATGTTATTGAATGCCAAATTCCACCTGCCCCAGCCAATCTGGCCAAATGCTAGGGGAAATGGGAGACCAGCAACGTTTGGAGAGCTGCAGTTTCCCTATCCCTGGCCAAAAGTCATTGCAGCCCCAGCAGACTAGGGCTCAAGGACTTGGCAAAATCACTACTAATAATTTTTAATAATAATTTTATTATTTATACCCCGCCCATCTGGCTGGGTTTCCCCAGCCACTCTGAGCGGCTTACAGCACATATAAAAACACAGTAAAACATCAAGCATTAAAAACATTCCAAAACAGGGCTGCCTGTAAAGATTTCATTGCTTTCCTGAGCTTATTGAGCTTATTTCATTCAGATACAAGGAACCACAACTGAGAAATGCATCATTCTAACACTAACTAGATTTACCTCTAAAGGATATTGATTCCCACACTCAGAGCTAATTTAGGAGGTTGACAGAGTTCCCATCCTCTTGGTTAACAGTATGTTCCACCATTCTTGTTTCTTTTATTTTTGCAACTATCCCATGAGATAGATAGGACAAGTTACATCCACATGCAGCCTTAGGCATTCCAACCACTAGGCATCCCAAACTGGGCTTCATTGCAATTAGGGATGGAGGATAAATTTTATTTGGTTTCCATTTAAAGCAGAAGTTATCCAATTCACACTTTCCAAAACATTACAAGAACCGAAAATCTTGCAGCCTTCAAAATCCACACTTTTTGTGATGCAGTTCTCCAGCCAAACAAGGCTAATAAAAATGCATAAATTAGGGGAAAGTGCCTATAAAAACAAGCACGGGGGAAATGCTTGCAAAAATGTGTACATTATTCAAAACTGATTGTAAAAAATAATAATGGTTTGTTAGTAGGAATTCGTACTAAAATTCTGAAGAATTTTCACGAGGATTGGTTTTGTTTTTAATCACAAAGAAGAATTGCATCTAGGACTGAATAACTGAGAAACCAAAACTGGTAGATTCTTTCACCCCCAACGCGCGATAAAGGACTGAATGAAATGAAGGAAGTCAATTTAAATAAAACAATGGTACTTTGAAGCACTCACCCTATTAGTTATAGAAAACAATGCCAGCAGAACACCTGCCAAACTGATTGATTGATCTATCAATTGGAGTCTTGATTGCAGGACAGGCTAAAATGTGCCCCGTTTCCAGTGAGGCAGATGGCTGGCTGCTCATTAGACTGTACCACAGTGTTAATTTCCTTTTCCTGCCCCTCCTTTCAAAAGTAACTTTAAAATAGGCCTTCCTTTCTGTCCTTCTCTTAAGTTAACAAGTATCTGCATTTCAGGATGAAAGTCTAGGACTTTCCTTCCAACAATAAGAACCACAAACAATTCCAGTTGACTCTACCTAGCAGACATTCATATCAGTACATTTTCCCCATCTTGATCTTCTGCAAAATTGATGAGATTTAAGCCTGTTTGTGTTTGTCAGTGATATTTTGGCTGTTTTGAGTATTTTTGATATTTTGATGTTCCAAACTGTAATATTATATATTCCAGATTCCCAAACTGATGAAAAACATAAGGCACTGAGGTTTGCCACCCACCACTCGCAAAAGCGATGGGGGAGAAATTGAGTTGAGTTTGCAAACCATTGTGATTCAGACTTCCCAAAATAATGTATGAACTGAAATGCAGGTCTCCTTCAAAATTCACACTTTTCCAAAGTTCTCCAATGAAAAAAACGTGGGCAATGGGCATACTTTATGTTAGGAGACTATGTGTGTGGAAATTCATATATTTGTGACGATATACAAAATGCATAAGGTTAAGCTAAAATTGCTTGCTATTGTGAGGAAGTTAGATCAAATTGCATGCAGAACGTGTAAAAGAAAGAAGGATGGTGGCGTGTGAGAATTTTAATGAGAACTTGTTTGAAAAAAGATCACAAGCTGATGCAGAAATGTAGTGAATTGTACTTGCAGTTCCAAAAATGAGTAGGAGAAACTGCTCTGGAGCTTGCAGTCTTAGCTGCAAAGATTCAACATGCTGGTTCAATGCAATCTGTTATCTTAATCACTCATTATAATGAACTTGCCAAGAGTCATGAAATACAGAGGATGTACTGATTGATTCAGAAGATTCAACTACAGAGGCTCCCAAGATGGCTTACAGGTGGATAAAAATAACACCATCACAATCCTCAAGCTTACAATTGAAAAAGACAAAACGCAAAGAGAATAAAGGGTGGGGAAGGAAGAAGGAAACGTGCAAAGTCAGGCACAAAATTCACACAAATGCATCCCCCCTCCCTGCATCCCTCAGATTAACTCACCAATTTACAAAGGTGCTTGCTTTTAAGATATGGTGGTGAAAGTTGGATTATTTGGAACAGGTACGTTGTGGAAACCAGAAACAAACAGCCCTTTCCTGTGGGAAGAAAAGTTTGTTCTACAAATTTCTAGTGGACAAACGTGACTCCTTAAAATCAAGAAATAGTTCCCTTATTCTAACAGCAATCATTTGCCTGGTCAGCAACATCTGTTTCCGTACTCCTGCAGAGGATTTAGAAAACTGCAAAGTATCTTACTAGACTTTCGTTGCACAATTTTGAGTTGCTGTTTATGCTGAATTGCAAAAAATACCAAAAGCAATCTAACGAAGTCTCACAGGACTGTTTATATGGGATTTTATGTGTTTTATAATGTCCTTAAGCAGTCGGTGGCACTTTTTCTTATTCCCCCCCCCCTTTTTGCTCTGTTGGGGTGGGTGGGATGGATATCTGGTTGGGGGTTAATTTTAGTATAACTGTTGTTTTGTTTTTGTTTTTTATTGTTTTATTGTTTTATTGGTTGTTGTATACAGTAGTTTGCATTTTGTTTCTAAGGGGCGGGATCAGGGTTGCCTGGGAGTGGGCCCCAGCCAATAGAATGGCAAGTTCCACCGGGGGGGGTGCACTGGGACATCCAATCTCAGTGATCATGGGCAGGAGGAGGAGTTACGCTAAGACTAGACCATGTCATTACCGAGGAGGCAGGCTTAGTCGTTGTTTGTAGAGCATACCTGCCTCCGGGTCTGGTCTGACGGGGCTTCCTCTCTTCACAACAATCACCACGAGAGTCTCCTGACAATGTCTCTCCCCCCCCCCCCCGGCCAGTTTCCCCTCTGGGGAACCGGAAGCCACTGGATCATCCCTGACACCCAGCTCTACTTCTCTTTTAAATCAGAACCAGTGAAGGCAGTGAAGGTCCGGTGTGAGTGCGTGGAGGTGGTTGGAGTATGGATGGCGGCTAATGGATTGAGGTTGAATCCTGACAAGACAGAAGTACTGTTCGTGGGGGACAGGGGGCAGGCTGGTGTAGAGGACTCCCTGGATGGGATAACTGTGCCCCTGAAGGACCAGGTGCGCAGCCCGGGAGTCATTTTGGACTCACAGCTGTCCATGGAGACACAGGTCAATTCTGTATCCAGGGCAGCTGTCTACCAGCTCCATCTGGTACGCAGGCTGAGACCCTACCTGCCAGTGGACTCTCTCACCAGAGCGGTGCATGCTCTAGTTATCTCCCGCTTGGACTACTGCAATGCAGTCTACGTGGGGCTACCTTTGAAGGTGACCTGGAAACGGCAACTAATCCAGAATGCGGCAGCTAGACTGGTGACTGGGAGTGGCCACCGAGACCATATAACATCAGTCCTGAAACACCTACATTGGCTCCCTGTACGTTTCTGAGCACAATTCAAAGTGTTGGTGCTGACCTTTAAAGCCCTAAACAGCCTTGGCCCAGTATACCTGAAGGAGCGTCTCCACCCCCATCGTTCTGCCCGGACACTGAGGTCCAGCGCTGAGGGTCTTGTGGTGGTACCCTCACTGCGAGAAGCAAAGCTACAGGGAAACCAGGCAGAGGGCCTTCTCGGTGGTGGCACCCGCCCTGTGGAATGCCCTCCCATCAGATGTCAAAGAGATAAACCTGACATTTAGAAGGCAGCCCTGTTTAGGGAAGTTTTAAATGTGTGACATTTTAATGTACAGTATTTTTAATCTTTGTTGGAAGCCACCCAGAGTGGCTGGGAAGACCCAGCCGGATGGGCAGGGTACTAATAATAATAATAATAATAATAATAATAATAATAATAAATTATTATTATTATTATTATTATTATTATTATTATTATTATTATTATTATTTCTGAAGCAGTCTTCATAACTCCCTGCCCCAATGCCTTCACACAAGAGTCTCAATACTGCTTCAAGGTTGTCCGACAAGTGCTGTACTTGCCTGGTTGCCAAAGCTTCAGCTATATAACTGTCTGTGGGTAGCACATTTGGGGTGATTCTTTCAATAGGTCCTCATGTATAAGAGCATCAAAGCTGTGCTGCAAAGATTCTCAAAACGCAAGCCCAGTTACTACATATGAGGTGGAAACTTGGCCCCCATTCATACATGCCTTTTGCAGCAAGGAAACTGTTTTGCTTTGGCAAGGTCCAATGACATTGCCGAAAACTCCCAGATATCAAACTTGTCAGGGATCGGACTCAAGGGGACAGGAGGGAAGAGGAATGGTGGAGATCAGGCGCCCCCCCCCCCGGGCCGGATTTAGGTTTGATGAGGCCCTAAGCTACTGAAGAGAATGGGGCCCTTTACTGTTTATGTCCAGCTGTCCTTTGTCAACAACAAATTGTCGCTGTTTTTTGTGTTGAATATATGCTATATGGTAATTTATGGACCTAATAGGTATCTAAAGCCATTTGCACATAACAAAATATGTATTTTATCAAAGTAATTGATATAGAAATGAGCAAACCAGTGATATTTTAGGGAGCAGGCTAGCCGGGGGGGGGGGGGATTACTTACACCATAGGAGCCTACACAACACAAAACACTGTTGCTGTATGTAGGTTTTATTTTATTTGCTTTTTTTCTTATATTTTGGAAATGTACATCCAGTTTTTTTCCTTTAAATTTTTTTGGACCCCTCCAAGAGAGTGGGGCCTTAAGCTATAGCTTCTTTAGGTTATATGTAAATCCGGCACTGCCCCCCACCCCACCCCATTCTCCTGACATTGAAGGAGAAGAGGAATGCAGCATTGCGGCGTTCTGTTGCCTCTCACTATTATATATGAGTAAATCCCATTAAAAAGGACTCTACCTTGTTTTCTCTGCTCTTGCTGCAACTGGGGGAGGAATAGCTTTTCCGAAGCTTTGACAAAACCTGAGGAATGTGGCCAATTCCTTTCCATTCATAAATTGTACCCTCTCTCCTTTCCAAATGGCACTTGAGTGAGAAGGACCCACACGGCTGGTTTTCACCCCACTCGTGTGGTTCCTGTATTTATGTGCACAATGCTGCAACGGAGGACATAACCACGGAGAAGGGGTCCACGCACTACCCACAAGTTGTGTGTGCGAACAGGGTCCAGATAATTCAGTAAATACAAACGGACGAGTTGGCTGATGTTAAGGAACTGTTTTAAATAAGACTATTAAATGAAACTCATAAGAGGAGCCTGCTGGATCAGGCTATTGGTACATGCTGGATCAGGCTATTGGTTGAGCATCCCGTCCTCACAGTGGCCAAGCAGGTTCCTGTGAGAAAGCAGCAAGCAGGGCGTGAGCACTAGAGCACTCTCCTCACCCCTTGCCGTTCCCTGAAACTGGTATTCAGAAGCATTGCTTCCTCTGTGGAGACAGAGCATGGCCACATGGCTAGTAGCCTTCAATAGCCCTCTCCATGAATTTGGTGGCCACCACTGCCTCCCGCAGGAATGAGTTCCATGATTTAACTACACACCTCATGAAGAAGTGCTTTATTTCATCTGTTCCGAATCTTCAAACATTCTGCTCCATTTGACGTCCACAAGTTCTATTGCTATGAGACAGGGAGATAAACCTTTCTCTTTCCACTTGATCTTCGTGCCATGTCGCTGTCAGGTTTAGCACTTCTCCCACACAAGACACGACACACCAGCAGCTCGACAAGTTGAGGTTTATTTATCAACAACAGGCTTTCAGCAATCCGAGCTTCCCACAACTCATACCTCACTGTCAAAGAGTCAGTTGACTCAACTGGCTTCTTCCAGCCCCTTCCAAGGCCAGATATACGCCAAGCCCGCCCCCCGCTTCCTGCTGGTCTGCCTACTTCTTGGAGACTCAGGTGCAGCCAATGCCGCCTCCTCTGGAGTTGAATTCAACCCCCTTCGACCACCTGCATCCTGCTCCTTCATCTCTGTGCTGCTGCGAAAACTTACAGGCAGCAACCCAGAGCAAGAAGGGCTTGTCTCACTTTCGTAGTGTGAATGAACCAAGTTCCTGTTTTCCTCTGCCTCTTCCTCCCCCTCTGCTGAGTCCTCTCTGCCGGCCATGTCTCTGACAGTCATGTGACATCTCCTCTTCTATCTTGTCTCCTCTTACTTGCCTTCCTCCTGACAGATGGTCAGGTGGGGCATGGCCAAAAAAAGGTTGGGAATCACTGCTCTAAACTAAAAATCCCCAAATGCTGCAACATTTCTTCATAGGCCATCATACTCTCAAATATTTATCCGATGAAAATAGGGACGTCCAATTCAACAACAACAATAATAATTTTACTATTTGTACCCCACCCATCTGACTAGGTTGCCCCAGCCACCTAGGCGTCTTCCAACATATATAAAAACATAATAACACATTAATATATTTTTTTTAAAAAAACTTCCCTATACAGGACTGCCTTCAGGTGTCTTCTAAAGGTATAAAAAGGCAAACAGCTGTATTAATACAATACTCTCCCAAAGATAGCACAATACACTATTTATTAGGATCCACATGAATGCAGTTGTATACAGAGTAAACGAGGAGTAAGTTCCATTGAACTCAAAGGTGCTTTACGTGCAGAAGGTTCCAACTTCAGTCCTTGACATCTTCACTTATAGGGCCTTCTGGTAGCAGGACTTGAGGAAAACTCAGTCTGAATTCCTGGATCAGTTGCTGCTTATCCAAGTAGACAATACTGGATTAATGAACCAAGAGTATAACACTGCCAATGCCAGCTTCAAATGTTCATATGCAACTATCCAGGGCTTAATGTCTCCCTCTAGTAGAAGATCAGGTAACAGAGGAACTATATATCATCTTGGGCATCACGGTACTTGGAGCAGGTTCTGAGAGGACTATCTGAGTCCAATAGGCTTCCACAAAACTCTTTCCTGAGTGAGGCCCTTAGTCATCTTTCAAAAGAAATTGAATACTGTAATGTAGAGTACAGCATGTTGACAGGGTTGTTTTCTGGCTCGAACTCAGTGACCAAAATTGCATCTACAGTATATGTCCTTTAAAAATGATGGGTGACGTCCTGGAAATCTGCAGAGGTGTGGATATTTCCAACTATAGCACCTATTAAACTGGACATAACTCTTATTTGCCATTCCCCCAGTAAAATACAGTTTTAATATGGCTTATTAAAGATAATAATAATAGTAATAGAACCTTGTCTTTATCTTACCATGTCATTATCTCAAGGGGAAACCACGTGTGTAAGGGAGCTGCTGCAGTCACATTTTTAAAAAAATACTAAATTGGTTTTGAGAAGATGCCGTTGTGAATGGAGGAGCTTCTGATGGGTGGAGAGAGAGGCAGCCGGATTCCTTGCCTTTCCCCTCCCAACCATTTTTTCTGCTCCATCTGTCACCAACCACATTCTCTCCGGTTGGATTCCAGGGCAGGTTCACGAGAATAAGCATTGCTCAGAGTTCTGACCTTGCCATTTCCTTTGTCAAACAAGAAAATGCTGATCATGGTTTGATGTACCTTAATGGCGTAAGACCTCTTCTCCAAAGAAGCCAAAAGTTTAGGAATATGACGAGCAGCGCCTGACAGAGGTGTAGGTAGTACAGGAGACATCGTGACATTTCCCAGAACCCCAGGATGAAAAACAGCTCCTGTGTTGATCTATTGTAAAATAATATGCACTCTCCCAAAGGTGGCATAATACAGAATTTATTAGAATCAGCATGACTGCAGTTATATACAGAGTGAACTGGGAGTAAGTTCCATTGAATTTGGTGGTGCTTAAATGGAGAAAGTACTAACTTCAGTCCTTGACATCTTCACTTATAGGGCCTTCTGGTAGCAGGACTTGAGAAAAACTCAGCCTGAAGTCCTGAATCAGCTGCAGCCTATCCAGGTATTGGGTTAATAATGGACCAATGTTCTGGCCCACTTAAGGCTGCTTCAGATGTCCATATGAACCTGTCCCTATGGCTCCCTCAATTGGAAGACCAGATAATGGCAGAGATAACTCATTAACATCCTGGGCTTCGTGATACTTGGATCCATTTCTGCATCTCATATTGAGAGAAATTTGATAGGAATTGTCTTCACTTTCCTGATACAACTGACTTCCAAAGCTAGAGTTCGGCATTTATTTGTACAAACTCAGTATTTTTCAATAATTTGTGTGAGCAGTTTTGCACCACCTATCAGAACAGGAATTGTAGTTCATCAAAATATGTCTTACCAGATCTGCCTGCTCCCTTCCCCCACAGGAGCCCCAAGGGGGAAGGGGCACAGGAATGGTTTCCCTCCAAAGGTTATACAGTATCCTAACATATTGTTTTCATTTCCCCCTTAGCAGTCTGACATACTTTGGTCCGATATACCAACATAGGGTTGGCAAATTTCAAAAAGTGAAAATCTGGACGCAAGAGTTGTTGAGCTTCTTTTGCAAAATCTCAAAAAAGAAGAAGCAGCTTTAAGAAAACTTGCCCCAAACTAGACTCCCGACATGAATTGCCATACGTACGGATTTGCCTGGACATTTAAGCGATTTCCCCCCGGACAATGTTTCTGACTGCTATATTCCAGCTACGTCCTGGAAATCCCGGATGTATGGCAACCCTAACCAACTAAAGTGTTTAGAAAGAAAAGATGGACAAAGACAACTGGAAATCACTTCACAAACCAATAGAAATGTCATGTTCTGTTGAACTTATATAGGAGGAAGTAGACCGTTCCAAAATAGGATAATTTCGACCAGGGCAGAGCCTACAGAGAAGAACTAACATGCACTTTTGGAAAAAGATAGAGATATATTTCCGAAATCTTTCACCCAGAAAGGCATAAATCACAGGGTTGATGCAACAGTGAACCAGAGCAATTACTCTTGTGACTTCAATTCCTAAAGTTACCTTGCCCTCAATATTATTCTCTGAGTTAGATGGGAAAAATGAATCTTGAAAGGTCCGCACCAACAGGGCAATGTTGAATGGCATCCAGAAGAGGAAAAAAACAACCATGATCACAGCAATAAGCTTGAAAGCCTTCTGCTTTCTCTGATTTCTACCCTTAATCAAAATCATTATAATCTGCATGTAAGAGAAGATAATAATGACTGCAGGAATGGCTAGGCCCAAAATGAACTTCATCAAAGTTATAAATTGCTTCCATTCTTTTTCCTTTTGGGTGGGATAATGAATGGTACAGCTGTGGCTCTCAGATTCCATTTGAACATGATGAAATACAAATTCTGGCAGAGAGGCTAATAAGGCCACCACCCAAGTGGCAACGCTTGTGAAGGTGCCATAGGTGATCGTCCTGGCTTTTAATGCGAACACGGCATGGACGATGGCCAGGTATCTATCGATAGTCAAAAGGATTATGAAAAAACTTCCACTGTAGAAGCCTACGCAGTAGATCCCAGAGAGAATTTTGCACATTGCATCTCCAAATATCCACTCGTGCGCTGCGTAGTAAGCCCAAAATGGGAGCGAGAAGATGAAAAGCAAGTCCGAGATGGCTAAATTGAGCAGGTAGATATCGGTCATGCTCTTGAGTTTCTTGTATCTGATGAGGATCAGAACCACCAGTGAGTTGCCCAGCAGGCCAAATATGAACACCAAAGAGTAAAGCGGTGGCACAAAATAAAAGGTGAATCTTTTCACATTTTTGTCAATGACTAGGGATACTAAACCCGAATAGTCAAAAGTTGTGCTTATTTCATAATCTGGCATCGTGGAAGAATCGTCCATCTTCTCTGCCACTGAATATGAAGAATCTATATACAATGAAATAAGAAACAACAACGACAATTAAACCAAGTATTTTAATCAGTTATAATGCTAAATATATAGTCTCTTGATGAGGATCGGTATATTGTCCGGCTGGCTAAATGCAAACAATAAAGGGTAAAGCAGTGACAAAATATGGAGAATAAACTCATGTTAAGATACTGGCATAAAATCCTCTAAATGTCTGTCTGACCAGCTTCTCCCCCTGAATGTCTTCACTGTTACCCAGGAAACTGTCCAATACTGAATTAGATCATTGGTCTAAGAACTCTCCAAGCACTCAGGCAGGAGTCTTTACTATTTGAAGTGCTCAGGGATTGAAACAGGGAACTTCTGCCTCTAAAGCAAATGGCCTACTACTGAGCTTCATTTCTGCCATATGGCATGGGAGATATAACACTGGAAATTTGAATTCAGTGCTGGGCTTTCTCCTGGATAAATGTCTATAGGGTTGGGACCTGTTTCCTTCATTCACTCAGAGTTCTGTATAGTGGAATCTGGGTAAATGAAAAGCAGGCTTTTGTGGTAGCCAAGGCATGTAGCGAAGAAGAAGAAGAAGAAGAAGAAGAAGAAGAAGAAGAAGAAGAAGAAGAAGAAGAAGAAGAAGAAGAAGAAGAAGAAGAAGAAGAAGAAGAAGAAGTTTATTTATACCCCACTCTGGGCGACTCCCAACAGAATATTAAAAACAAGCTAACACGATATAGGTAAAATGTTAGTATCTTTCTATTTTCTTGGGCGCCAACTGTAAGAAATGATAAAAAGTTGGGTGTCTATAGGAGCAGGCATTCTAAAAACAGGTTGGCTACAAGTCCTTCATGTACATGCAGAAGTTTCCGTGGAATTGCAGTAAAGGGGAGACTTTGGTCCAAGTCTGGGTATAGGACAAGAATGGGTAGGCTGTGTTCAGCAAGCCAGATCCAGCCTGCCAAAGTGGCCTGCTGTCCCTACAGCTTTGGGCAGCTCCAGACTGGTGGTTTTGCGGATGAATTCTCCAACATGTCATTGGCACAATAATAGTGCATTCGTGGTGGACTGTCAACACATCAGTGTACTTCATTCGTTTTGTTCTGATGCTTCCCCAATGTTACCCTATTACTGCTGTCTGAAAGGGCACTCGTTCTACAGCACCACCAACGTGGGGCAGCTCCCCCCACCCCGAACATCTGCGAGACGACATGTTGCATGTTCTCAGCCTAAAAGTATAGGATTTGCACTCATTGGAAATGAAGCTGTATGAGCGCCCCAAAGGTTTCACAAGAGCAAACAGGATTTAAAGCAAGATAGATTATCTTTAATGCATATTCTTTATCTCCCAATGTGAAAGATTTGTGCAAAGGAAAAAAGCAATATCAGCATCACCCCATCACTGGAGTGGGAAGGGTTTCTTCCTGGTGTGTGTGTGTGTGTGTGTGTGTGTGTTAGTGGCTGCCTATGCCTGTGTGACAATCTGTGTGTTCTCTGCTTGTTTGTGTGTGCTGCGTGTGTGGTGAATATGCATATGTGGTGAGTGTATGTGTGATCTACATGTGTTGGTGGGGCACACGCACACCCGTCAGTCAAGCCCTTCCTTTTCCTCTTTACTCCTCCCACATTTTCAAATCAACACCTTGCAGCAAACACAGATCTGGGAGTTCCATGCTTGCAGTGCAACCTAGAGTTCCAGTCTTAAAATCCATTCTTAGCCCAGAAAATAGTATTTCTGGTTCAACAGGACTTTGAATTCAGATCTCCCACACATCCAAGTGAAGCACTCACCCTATTAGTCCTTGGCTAGCTATAGCAAGGGGTGCGGGTGGCGCTGTGGGTTAAACCACAGAGCCTAGGGCTTGCAGATCAGAAGGTTGGTGGTTCGAATCCCCGCGACAAGGTGAGCTCCCGTTGTTCGGTCCCTGCTCCTGCCAACCTAGCAGTTCAAAAACACATCAAAGTGCAAGTAGATAAATAGGTACCACTCCGGCGGGAAGGTAAACGCCGTTTCTGTGTGCTGCTCTGCTTCGCCAGAAGCAGCTTAATCATGCTGGCCACATGACCCAGAAGCTGTCTGCGGACAAACGCCGGCTCCCTCGGCCTATAGAGCAAGATGAGTGCTGCAACCCCAGAGTCGGTCACGGCTGGACCTAATGGTCAGGGGTCCCTTTACCTTTTTAGCTATAGTAAACAACAACAATACCAGCAGAACATCTGCCAAGTCAATTGGTCAATTGATCAATTGGAACTAAAATAGTCCCCCCCCCTTCCAAGTGAGGCAGATGGGTACACAGCAGACCATGCCGTAGTGTCAACTTCCCTTTCCATTCAAATGTTCATGCAAAAAGAACTTTTAAAAAGGCCTTCCTTTCTGTCTTGATCTTAAGTTAACAAATATTTGCATTTCAGGATGGAAGTCTGGGGCTTTCCTTCCAGCAATAAAAGCCACAAGCAACTGCAGTTGACTCTAACCAGCCAATAATATTTTCAAAAATCTCTGTTTCTTCTGTAAACTTAAGGAGCTTTAAACCTGCTTGTGTTTGTCAATCTGTTATCTTACTTACTCATTATTATGAACTAGTCAAGGGCGATGAAGTGTTGTAGGGGGGACACACAGAAGGTATATTTATTGATTCAGAAGACTTATACCCCTGTTTGGAGCCGGATAGCTTATGGATGAATAAAAATAACACTGTTCTGCCTTCAAGCTTAAAATCTAAGAAGGCACAACATGAAAGGAAAAAGGGATGGGAAAGGAAGAAGAGCAGATTCAGAAACCGAATTCTTGATGTTACAAGATTCTTGGAATGATCAGCTTGGATATAAATGGGTTGTGCATATTTCAGAAAAACAGGGTTTCTTGGCCCCTGATAAATTGTGTGGCAACCCAACCTTCCAGGAAGTGGCTGTAACAAAGCCAGAAGCTATTGGTCTTACAGGGTGTGGTCTTTGGGGAGCTGGCTGGAATCGGCAAACTTTTTCTCATGCTTCTCTTTGGTAGGTTGGCTCACAATTGATACCATAACCCCTAGGACAGGGGAGGTGGTTCCAAAAGCCTGGAGGGGGGAGGGGCCAAGCCAGTCGGTGAGAGCCTGCGGCTGAAGATGGGCAGTTCCTCACGGCTTCTCTTTTTCATAGGGCACTTGGGACCTTTGCCTAACCCTTGAACACCCTTGCTTGTGTCTCCCAGTTCAGCAACCTCCAATTTCTTCTTTCACCGCCACCAACTTCTGCCCTGAAGCCATCTCCACAGCATCCTAATCTCGGCAAGCAAAGGGCAGGACCACTGTCAAAAACCTTCACTTTAGGCCCCTTCCTTCTCCAGATCATCAGGATGATTTTCTCTCTTTGTCCTGCCTTGAGTGGGACAGCTTATATAGTGCAACAAAATTAGTGGATGTGGAGAAGTTGAGAATGAAGATGAATTTCTGCTACACTTTATCAGCATGAAATTAACAGCACACACTTCCAACAAGCAACTGTGTTCAGAACTGGGGTTTTAATATGCACTTGATCTTATAATACTCCCTTCAGATTCACTGAATGGCTATAAAATGTGATAAATTTAAAGCAAGGCCACTTCTGCACTATACATTTAAAGAAGTATACAGTCATACCTCAGTTTAAGTACGCTTCGGTTTGAGTACTTTCAGTTTAAGTACTCCGCGGAGCCATTTGGAACGGATTAATCCACTTTCCATTACTGTCAATGGGGAAGTTCGCTTCAGGTTAAGTACGCTTCAGGTTAAGTACAGACTTCCGAAACCAATTGTGTACTTAAACTGAGGTACCACTGTACTTTAAATACTTTATGCTGTAAACCAACCTATGATCTTCAGATGAAGGGTGCTATAACAGCAGCAACAACAATGGGAATCCTGGGAATTGTAGTTTTTTAAGGATGCTGACAGTTGTTATGAGACCCCTATTCCCCTGACTGTGCTATAGTTTCCAGAAAACCCTGGGAAGAGGAATTGATTATTAAACCACTCCAGGAATTGTAGCTCTGTGAGAGGGATCTCTGGAAACTATAGCACTGTCAGGGGAATAGGATCCTCCTAACAAATGTCAGTGTTAACAAATTACAGTTTCCAGGGTGCTTTGGGGGTAGCCATGACTGTTTAAAGTGGCATAATACTGTTTTATATATACAAAGCAGATGAAGCCCAACTTATTCCAGCAGAACTGTATTGGTTTAGAAGAAGAAGAAGAAGAAGAAGAAGAAGAAGAAGAAGAAGAAGAAGAAGAAGAAGAAGAAGAAGAAGAAGAAGAGTTTGGATTTGATATCCCGCTTTATCACTACCCTAAGGAGTCTCAAAGCGGCTAACATTCTCCTTTCCCTTTCCTCCCCCACAACAAACACTCTGTGAGGTGAGTGAGGCTGAGAGACTTCAGAGAAGTGTGACTATCCCAAGGTCACCCAGCAGCTGCATGTGGAGGAGCGGAGACGCGAACCCGGTTCCCCAAATTACGAGTCAACCGCTCTTAACCACTACACCACGCTGGCTCTCAGTTTAAAATATAAGTTGCATTATATAAGGACCTGCTGAATAAGCTCATTTTCTGCGGACTATGCTGATGTCGCTTCTTACTGATTCTATATATCTTATGCTCTCTTTGAGACATAGATAATATCAGTACGTTCCAGAGTGGGGCATGAAATTTTGATTATTATTATTTTATTTAAAAATCAACAAGTCTCCTCCTAGTCCAAGTAAGTTTTTGACTCCAAATAAAGTTCATTTATGAGCTGTGTATCAATAACACATTACTACGATTCATACATTTAATGTTAATAATAATGACAATAGAAATATGAATACTCACCAATCAGTTCTTCTGGTTGATGAGAAAATCACGGGTTTTGTGACAAAGCAAAATCCTGTGCCTAGATTTCAAAGGAGCATATCACTTCCTGAATTAGAGTACACAGTTCCACCACTGAATGTTTAGCAACAAGTGAAAGAATATGTCTCTTTTTCTGAAAATGACTCTTCACTTAAACACCACCCACCGTGGCAAATACTGCAATACGAAGCTTGACAAAGACATCCCATTTCATAAATGTATTCCCTACCATAGGCTAGTGAAGTTGGTGCGAGAAACTACCTAGTTTAAAATGACCGCAGGAATGGGAGCAGGACCATTTTCTGCTCGCTGTGTGTCCATAATACTTAAATAGCTATGCAATCAGATTTATGCAGCATTCCAACAGCAAACAGTCACTCAAAAGAAGGCGATATCAGCAACTAGCCAGTGTACAGCAAAGGTTAGAGTGTTGGACGAGGAACTGGGAGAGCAGGGTTTGAATCCCCATTCCTGGGGTTGCCATATTCCCCAAAGTGAAAATCCAGCCCTATAAGTGAAGATGTCAAGGACTGAGGTTGGAACTTTCTCCATGTAAAGCACCACCAAATTCAATGGAACTGCTCATATTCCTAAACTTTTGGCTTCTTTGGAGAAGAGGTCTTACGGCTACGCCATTAAGGTACATCAACCCATGCTCAGCGATTTCTTGTTTGACAAAGGGAACGGCAAGGTCAAAACTCTGAGCAATGCTTATTCTCATGAACCTGCCCTGGAATCCAACCAGGAGAGAATGTAGTTGGTGACAGATGGAGCAGAAAAAATGGTTGGAAGGAGAAAGGCAAAGAATCCTGCTGCCTCTTTCTCCACCCATCAGAAGCTCCTCCATTCACAACTGCATCTTCCCAAAACTTCTTTAGTATATATTTTTTTAATGTGACTGCAGTAGCTCCCTTACACATGTGGTTTCCCCTTAAGCTAATGACATGGTAAGATAAAGACAAGATTCTATTATTATTATCTTTAAGTCCTATCCATATTAAAACTGTATTTTACTGGGGGAATGGCAAATAACAGTTATATCCAGTTTAATAGGTGCTATAGTTGGAAATATCCACATCTCTGCAAATTTCCGGGACGTCACCCATCATTTTTAAAGGACATCTACAGTAGATGCAATTTTGGTCACTGAGGTCAAGGCAGAAAAAAACCCTGTCAACATGCTGTACTCTACATTATTCAATTTCTGTTGAAAGATGACTAAGGGTCTCACCCAGGAAAGAGTTTTGCGGAAGCCTATTGGACTCAGACCTTGAGTGGTGCAGCAATTGTTACTGGCTTGCTTAAACTGCCATAGTGCAAGCTTTTGGCTCAACCTCTTTAACCTTTATCCACAACAGGAATGAATTTTCTATCTTGGATGTTTTCCCCACTGTCAGAATAGAATTGCAAATTTCTCAGGCTAGATATATTTGTGAACAGCACTCGTAAGCAGGGACATTTGCAAGGGACGTGGAGGAGAATGAAGAGAGTGAGCTTGTGTCTTTTGGATTAAGGCTGGTAGCTTGTCTGAGCTGTTTGGAGACTTGATTGACTGTTTGTGGGAGTGGCTCCATGCTCTGCTAGAGCACATGGTCAGAGGGGGAGGAGCTTGTGAACAGGACTCATAAACGGGGACATTTGCAAGGGCATTGAGTGGGGGAGGCCCAGAGTGCTGTCTCAGGTGGAATCTATACACATATTTTGTATAGACACACACATTCTGAAAATGCTTTTAAAAAGCATTTTAAAGCATTTTAAAGCATTTTTAAAGCATTTTTTAAAAAAATACATTGAATTTTCCATAAGGCTCATCATCACCATCACATGGTATATTGCACTAAAAACACACTTTAAACATTTTATTTGCAGCTGTATAGCTGATTCCTCACAACGTACATAGGACCAAGAGATATGGAGGGCGAGGGAGCTGCTGCAGTGACTTGCAACACCTGTGCCGTGTTTGTCATCCAGCTTGAGAACATGCGCAACTACAACCATAGCAATTGCAAACTGGTTGCCTTGCTGGAAGAGAAGGTACAGCAACTTGAGGCCCGCATAGCCACATTTTGAGCTATAAGGCAAGATGAGGAATTTCTCAATCGTGCAGAGTGGACTGTGCTGGAACAGCAACACAGGTGGGGTCCCCCTATGGTGGAGGGAGATCACCCATTGGAGGAGGAGAACCTTTGGAGGAACATGACACTCACAGGCAGGTCTGTCAGGAGCTACGCTGTGTCACTAGAACTGCAAAATTGATTCCATTCCATGTCCTCACCTCTGACACCTGTGCCAGAGGAGGAAGCACACCAGTTGCAGATCTCAGAACACACTTCCACTCACTGTGGAAGGTACAGTGGACAGAACAGGTACAACAGAACTTTTGTGCAACCAATGTCTCTTGACAAAACAAACATCAGAGGGAATTGTTAGCCTTGGGGAAGGAGATTTCCGGTTTGAATGCCATAATTGGTACACCGTTGGGTTAGTAGCTCCTCAGACAGGACCTTCCAGAGAAGAAATTGAAGTTGGTGATGGTTTGGAGCAGGGTTTTCAAACTTGGGCCTCCAGCTGTTTTGGGACTACATCTCCCATGATCCCTGACCACTGGTCCTGCTAGCTAGGGATGATGGGAGTTGTAGTCCAACAACTGCTGGAGACCCAAGTCTGGGAAACCCTGATTTGCAGGTACATCAAGACGGGAATAGACCTGAGCTCATTGAGTCCCTATCAGATTCAGTAGCTAAACAATTAAGGAAGTTCCTGCAGCCAATTGGAAGCCGTGGAATCCCCGTCGGACGTTCGAGTTCCAAAGAACGTTCGCAAACTGGAACACTCAGTTCTGCGTTTGCGGCTTGGGGAGCCAAAACGTCCAAGTACCAAGGGATCCAAGGTACGATTGTACCTGGTTTCAATGTACAGAATCTGAGAAATGAATAAAGAACTGAATATTTTACCTATTCAGTGGGACACTGTTTTAACTTTGGTGTTGCTAGATTATAAACTACATCTTATACAACAAAAAATAATATTAAGAATTTATTAGACTCTGCTATGTTTGGACATAGACAGTGTAGGGGAACAATTTTATTTTTATTTTTTTTCATTTTCTGTTGCATGAGATTTTTCAACTGTTCTGATATGTTCTTTCAATGCTGATTTCATTTCTGAAGTCGGTTTTGTTCTGTAAGCTCTAGTTTTTTTGCAATTCATGTTTTTCACTTTTCACCATAATCTTCGTTTTTCTAAATGCAAGAATTCAATATTTTATTAAAAACATAGCCAAAGTAGTACAATATGATTATAAATGTAAGTGACTTATATAGTATTGAACATGACATGTATAGCATTGAAAATGACATGTATATCTATGTACAATTGAAGGTATGCAAAAAAAAAAATGTATTCCTTTGGGATACAGTATATACAAGCTGCTGTAACCCAGGACCTGGTTTATCGTGCTCCCCCACTTCTGAAAAGTCACTCTAAGAAACGGGTTATCAATTTTACGAATAGCTGCCCAGGAATGGTGCAAAAGGGAAGTGCTTGTAAGAATGCTATTAAGGAAGCTGAATCAAGCTGCACCCATGGACACATTCCAGATACAGTGGTGCCTCGCTAGACGAATTTAATTCGTTCCACGGGTCTTTTCTTATAACGAAAAATTCGTCTAGCGAATCCCATAGGAATGCATTGATTTTTTTTTTGCCCATAGGGACGCATTAATTGAATTTCAATGCATTCCTATGGGAAACCGCGATTCACTAGACGAATTTTTCATAAAACGAATTCGTCTAGCGAGGCAACCTCCGCTCGAAAAATCCTTTCGTTAAGCGGAAATTTCGTTAAGCAGGGCATTCGTTAAGCGAGGCACCACTGTACTGACAAGCTGGAATGTGTCCAGAGGAGGGCAACCAAAATGGTCAACGGCCTGGAAGCAATGCCTTATGAGGAACGGCTTAGGGAGCTGGGTATGTTTAGCCTGGAGAAGAGAAGGTTAAGGGGTGATATGATAGCCATGTTCAAATATATAAAAGGATGTCATATAGAAGAGGGTGAAAGGGGGTTTTCTGCTGCTCCAGAGAAGCGGGCACGGAGCAATGGATTCAAGCTACAAGAAAGAAGATTCCACCCCACCTAAACATTAGGAAGAACTTCCTGACAGTAAGAGTTGTTCGACAGTGGAATTTGCTGCCAAGGAGTGTGGTGGAGTCTCCTTCTTTGGAGGTCTTCAAGCGGAGGCTTGACAGCCATCTTGCTTTCCCTCCATGGTGAAGCTACTTAGAAGCCTCTGTCCCCTGACCAAGCAGTTCCCATGAATTGCCCCTGGAATCTCATTGGCTTCTTGCATGTCCACTCTTTGGTTAATTACATGAGAAGAGGCCTGCCAGTTCTGGCCAAAAGTCCATGAAGTTCAGCCAACCAGGGTGCCTATAGGAAACCTGCAAACAAGATATGAGTGTTACAGTGCTCTGCCCACTTCTGATTCTCAGGCATACTTTCTCCAAATATGGAGTTAAGAGTACAGTCATTTCCCCCCAATTCTTTCCCAGCGCTAAAATACCCATTCTGAGGTGAGGTGGACAGAAATGTCTACCATATTCCAAGTGCAGTTACAGCATAGATTTCTATAATGGCATCATGATGTTGGCAGTTTTATTTTCCTAGCACTGCATTCACTTTTTTCTTTCTTTTTTTACAGTTGCTGTACACTGGGTTGACATCTTCATCAAATTATGCAAAGTAAAGGTAAAGGACTCCTGGACAGTTAAGTCCAGACAAAGGCGACTCTGGGGTTGTGGCGCTCATCTCACTTTCAGGCTGAGGGAGCCGGCGCTTGACCACAGACAGCTTTCCGGGTCATATGGCCAGCAGGACTAAACCGCTTCCGGTGCAATGGGACACCGTGACAGAAACCAGACCGCACGGAAATGCCATTTACCTTCCCTCCGCTGCAGTACCTATTTATCTACTTGCACTGGCATGCTTTCAAACTCCTAGGTTGGCAGGAGCTAGGACAGAGCAACGGGAGCTCACCCTGTCATGAGGATTCGAACCGCCGACCTTCTGATCGGCAAGCCCAAGAGGCTCAGTGGTTTAGACTACAGCGCCACCCACGTCCCGACTGGACTTAACTGTCCAGGGGTCCTTTATCTTTACCTTTACAAGTTATGCAAGCCAAGGTTGGTTATCCCTTCTTAAGGACCAGTGATTCCCTGTTTCTGTCCTTACCTGTGTTGCCCAAGCTTATTCTCATCCATAGGTTGGCTTTGTGGCACAACACTATCTCAGCTCTCAACATCCCACCCCAATGTTTTTTCTTCCGCCCTTCCCCACACTCTGCTTTGCAGTTCAGACATCACCAGAGCACCTCTAGTAGAGTTCACAAAGGTCTCCCATACATCACAAAACTCTGCATCTCTTTTGGAGATTCCTAGCAACAGTGGACTCCATTGTAGATGTCCAGTCTTTTCAAATACATCAGAAGCTTCCATGTGGTAAGGGCAGCATTTGGAAAAGGAGTGTTGCAATGATTCTGTGTCGGTATTACACAAGTGTGGAATTGCAAAACTCGACTGGAGACTGGAGGGGGAAATAGTGATTTTGAAAGTAACAGAGAAGCAAGTACATCCCAAAATGTAGTAGCCCAGACGCTCTCACATGACTGAGTGTGCAAGAGGAAAGACAATGTATAAGATTCAATGCAGCATCATGAGATGACACTAATCCTTCACCGAAGATATAAAATCATTGATCAGGACCAAAAGACCTATCTTGGATGAACT
Organism: Zootoca vivipara; assembly: GCF_963506605.1. Classification (NCBI taxonomy): domain Eukaryota; kingdom Metazoa; phylum Chordata; class Lepidosauria; order Squamata; family Lacertidae; genus Zootoca; species Zootoca vivipara. The sequence continues at coordinate 12,216,848 of NC_083287.1, read as the reverse complement.
AAAATGGTCTTGGGGATTCGCAATCCTTTTTAACAGCCCATGCCACGGCATAAATCCCTTTTGAAAACCTCAGTTTCAAAAGTGGTTTTCTATCCTGTTGCCAGTCAAGAGTGAATGAAACTAACTCACACAGTTATCTGGATTGTAATAAGAGAATCCAGAGTATTCAGGTGATAATTTCATAGTATTATTGACGTTATTGTTACTGCCACTCTGGTCATCGTAACATTCATAAACCATTAGCTCATCAGTGTTGAACTTCTTCCTACCCCTGTTTCTCATATTTTAAGACATACCCATAAAATAAGCCATAGCAGGATTTTTAAGCATTCAAGGAATATAAGCCATACCCCGAAAATAAGACATAGTGATAGGCGCAGCAGCAATGCCGGCTGCGGCAGGAGGAGGAGGAAAAAAATAAGACATCCCTTGAAAATAAGTCATAGTGTGTTTTTTTGAGGAAAAAAATAAATATAAGACGTGTCTTATAATATGAGAAACACGGTACTTATCAACTTTTTAAAAAATTCAGATCATGGGTTCAAAAATAAAGGAGGAATGAAAAAGGTGACTGGGGAGAAGATAGCTGATGTTGTAGGTGAGCATATACCAAGATTGCAATCACTACTTCCTTTCTTTATTCACCTTGGACATGTGCAAGGAGGAAAAGGTGTGGATAACCTAACGAAGAGAAGGGTTCGCAATTTCATATGAAGTAACCTAACCACATGCACCCTTGTGGACAGCAAGCTCTAGAATCTATCTAGATTGACACACTGGGCAATAGATATAGGTCACAATATAGATTTTAACCTCTGGGGAAAGCCTGGAAAAAAGTGGTTTGGAGTTCACAGCATGTTATTCTTTGAAGGAGATCTACTTGCAAATGATTTACAGATGGTATTTAACTCTACTCTGAGTAGGTTTGGACAAACGTTGGCTCCCTCGGCCAGTAAAGCGAGATGAGTGCCACAACCCCAGAGTCGTTTGCGACTGGACTTAAATGTCAGGGGTTCTTATGAAAAAAAAAGGCTTGTAAAAGGGTAAAAGAGTATTGGGAAATGATCCATAATTAATTTAAAAAATGTTTAAAAGTACTTTCCCCAAAAAGCCAGAGTCCTTTCTGTTGGGGATAATTCAGACTGAACCCCCCATGTTATTTATTTATTTATGCAACTACTGTGGCCCATGTTTTGTTAGCCCAATACGTTTAGAGAAGATTGGAAAACGTTTATCGAATATATGGGAAATAACTGTACAGCTGAAAACGCTGGCAGCATTAAGATAAATTCAACAGTGTAAATAAGTTATGATGGATGTAATAATGGAATGCTGAATGGTATAGTTTCTGTGGCACAAGGAGAAGGGGACGGCAGAGGACGAGGTGGTTGGACAGTGTTCTCGAAGCTACCAACATGAATCTGACCAAACTGTGGGAGGCAATGGAAGACAGGAGTGCCTAGCGTGCTCTGGCCCATGGGGTCATGAAGAGTCGGACATGACTAAATGACTAAACAACAACATAGTTTCTGTAAAATATCCAGGGATTTATGATATGTAAAATGAGCCATGGAAAGAGAAGGAGGGAAGTCATTGATAGTTTAAGGATGTAAAAATGAGTGCTTTAAATTGTAAAACAGAAAAATTATATATATATATATATATATATATATATATATATATATATATATATATATATATATAAATCTAGAGTGAAAGCAGCATGGCTGAGGTCAAGCATGAACAAACTAACATGTGTGCTACAAATGGGTCAGTGTTTACGCGGCCTGAGATTGCAACACACCGCCTTCTAGAGTTCTTGTGCAATACGGGCGAGCCAGGAAATGACACGCTGCTATTTCACTGCTTGTCTATGATTTGGCAATGTTGATGGTGAACTTCTCCTGTTCATCTGCACCCATCCACAGGTCCTGAGCATGAAGTCTGCTCAAAAGAACGTTTTAATGCAGCTCAAACCCAGTCTTCCCCAAAATCCTGACTCTGATCCAAAGGCTTCTTGTACATGTACCAATTTATATGCACACATAGAGTTCCCACACCACCAAGAGTTTACCACGCAATGCAATGTCACACCTGGGCAAACATTTCCTTAATGCCATAGCCCAATCCCATTCCTGTCACATGTTTTGCTATGGTGCAATAGGATTTATTTCCCCTATAATCAATCATAGTTCCTCTGGATCATTTCTTAGAGTGAAATTTGCATGGGCAGGAGTGGGGGGGTGCGAGGAGAGAAATTCAATTCAGTTGTGCATGAAGCCAAATCGATCAAGTTTGGACTTTCCGGAACAATATGAGAACCAAAATGCAGCCATCCTATGAAATTCACACTTATTCAAACTTTGTGATAAAGTTCTCCAACCAATGTTTGCAAGTTGTATATATATTAGGGAATGTGTGCATAAGAAATGAATAGATTAGTGAAAACAACATATGAAAATGCACTCACTATAAAAGGGGGAGATGCTTGCAAAAATGTGTACATCCGTCAAAACTGCATATGAAAATATGTTTATTAGGGGGGGGGGAATCCACACTAAAATACTGGTGAATTTTCATGAAATTGTTGTTTAATGCAAGCTGCTGCAGAGACATGGAGAACTGGATTTAAGATTGAAAGAATGAGAACTGAAATGGACATATCCTTCCATCTTTTTCTGCTTGCAGACACTTTGGGAAAGTTTATTTCAAGCCTTCATTTCAGGACCTAAAGAAATAGTAGGGTGAGCATTCAATTGGGCAGGAAGAGAAGAAGAAGAAGAGTTTGGATTTGATATCCCGCTTTATCACTACCCGAAGGAGTCTCAAAGCGGCTAACATTCTCCTTTCCCTTTCTCCCCACAACAAACACTCTGTGAGGTGAGTGAGGCTGAGAGACTTCAAAGAAGTGTGACTAGCCCAAGGTCACCCAGCAGCTGCATGTGGAGGAGCGGAGATGCGAACCCAGATTTCGAGTCTACCACTCTTAACCACTACACCACACTGGCTCCCGGTGTGGCCATATTAAGTTGTAGAAACCCTATTTCCCTGTCAAGAGCTGTCAGGGCTCAAACTGGGAAATTCTGGGTGCTGTGTAGTTGGCCACTCAACTGCATGTTGCATCATTGGCATAGGCAGCTGATATCCCTGGACTGATATGTGAGTCATTAGTTAGTCAATTGTCATTGGGTTCTCCTGGACAAGAAGGAGGCTTCCTTTGTGCTGTTGCTCGGGCAACGAGAGCTCAACCTGAACCCACAATGGCAAAAATTTTGTAGGGGCCTGGGATGCATATCACTGACCACGCCCACAAGGTCCCCTTGTTTCCCAGGTGCACCCACTCCAACAAAACCTTCTCTTACCGGTAGGTAAAGTTAAAGGGACCCCTGACCATTAGGTCCAGTCATGACTGACTCTGGGGTTGTGACACTCATCTCGCATTATTGGCCGAGGGAGCCGGCGTACTGCTTCCAGGTCATGTGGCCAGCATGACAAAGCCACTTCTGGCGAACCAGAGCAGCACACAGAAACGCCGTTTACCTTCCCGCTGTAGCGGTTCCTATTTATCTACTTGCACTTTGACGTGCTTTCGAACTGCTAGGTGGGCAGGAGCTGGGACCGAGCAACAGGAGCTCACCCCGTCACAGGGATTCGAACCGCCAACCTTCTGATCAGCAAGCCCTAGGCTCTGTGGTTTAACCCACAGCGCCACCTGTGTCCCAAACCTTCTCTTACTGAGCAGTAAATGCTGAATGGGTCTTCTAAGCTCATCCTAAGCAGGGTTACTGATTTGCTGAATGTGTTTGGAAGTGTCCTTCACACCTCTGTGGTAAACTTACGAGGGAATCAGGGTGCGCCCCCTGTGGGGATGTGAGGGGCAGGAACAGCACATACCCCGTCTTACACAATTTTTGCCCTTTTGGGTTCAGGTTGACCAGCTGAAAGGGATTAAGGTCTTCCTGAAGTCTGGCATGTTCCTGTATCCTTTGGTTAGATGATGTCCAATGTTAGCATGCAAGAAGATGGGGGAGGGGGATACCACAGAGAATTAATACAAAAAGGAAAACAAGTTTTGGTACAAGATTTATAGCTCTAGTATGGAGAGAAGAACAGTTTGCCTCATAAATTGTTCAAAGTTCATATTTTTAGAGCAAGGTGCTTTTTTTAAAAAAAAACTTGCAATCTTTCCAAAGTCCTGGAGAAAGGAATATTTCGTTTGTCTTTTTTTTTGATGGCCACTTTCAAGGTTCCATCCATACTATATACAGTATTTAAAGCAGTATCATGCCATTTTAAAGAGTCATGGCTTCCCCCAAAGAACTGCATTTTTTAAATTCTGCCTCCTGGTTTCGCCCTCAGCCCTGACTTTCTCGCATAGCCCTTAGCTCAACTCAGTCTGCAGCTGACAGTCTAGCTCTGTCATTCACCAAAGAGAGTTTCGGTTACTAGCAGATTGCCAAACCAATGGGTTCCATTCCGTGCCTGTGTGACTATTGCCAAAGGCAGCAGCCCACGGTCTCCTCCAGTTCTCTTCTGACAGGCATGTGATGGAATGTCAACACATCCACGAAAGGTTTCCCTGAGACTATTCCGTGTCATGGGCTGCTTCTTGTGCAGAAACTTTCCGAGTTGCTAACACAATGCAAATTGTACGCCACTACCTTATGCTGGAAAGGGGGCAACTCAGCACTATCGACTGATCTCCTGCCTTTTATTTTCTCACTTAAAAGCATCTCCAATTTTGATCAAAGCAGCAGCTCCGACCTCCGGAGAAGGAAGTTAACCCCACCTTTTCCCCGTGCAATTTTCAGAATCTAAATTGCTCCCTGGAGCTGCTATATATATAGCTAGAATTTAGTAACTGGACATTAGATTAGAAGCATACTGGTGTTGCTGCTTACAAACAACAGAGGGAGCAATGAGAAAGATCTCAGTCCCGCCCCCCCTTCTCTCCAGCAAAACAGCCAGCATGTAGCAGTACGTATCTGTACCTAATGGATGCTCCGCACTGAATGCTCATCACTCTTCTCTCAACAAGGACACCTGAGGGCTATTGTCTTTTAAACAGGCTTTTTGACAATGTCGCTATAAAGATCTGCATTTAATTAGAGATCTGCGCTCTGTTTACAGCTGTTTTAAATTCAATTTTGCTTTCATTAAAGTGTACTGGGTTTTGTTTTCAATGGCAGCTGCTTAATTTTTTTTTGTAATTCTGAATGGATTGCTCTTATGAAATTGTTCAGTAATGATGTTTAGTGCCTCACAGCACAATCCTGTTCCCACGTTGATATGGTGTGGGTGGGTGTGTAGGTGCCATTTACCGGTAGGTGTCTCCTTGCCAGCCTCTACTGGTCAAGAGAATCACTGCTCGTGGTGGTGGACCTCTGCAGGTAGAAAGCTACTGGTGGGACTGTCACCAGAGAGCCCCAAAACGGAGCTAGACCCAAAACATCATGGATCCTCAAAGGGGCCAGAAACTTGGGTTTTTCTGCTATGCTAGCCAAGAGCTGGTGCAGCAAAACAGGGTGGGGAGGAATCAGCCTGAGCCACCTCTTTCCAGGGAGGCATGAATCGATCCATTTCATTTTTGTTAAAATACTGTAAGCCTCTTCATGGAGGCTCGCCTTAAAAAGCAGGGCATAAATAATGTAAGTAAATGAATAAAACCAATAGGCTGCAGAATTAAAATTGTGGTTCTGCATCATGACATGTAATAAAGCAATATAGTCACCCAAAAACCTTGCGATCTCTCTCTCCGTGCTCAACATCACAGGTATGTTTACCCAGAAGTAAATGTTTGCTTTGGACTACAATTTTCATTCCACAAACCTCTCTGCTGGGCGAGAATAAAGTGGTTTGTGCTTCTTATGATGAAGAGCAAAACTGAAACCAGTACTTTAGGTAGTCAATTCCTGAAATAATTCCCCCCAGCTGCTGATATTTCTGAAATGTGACTTTTCTGTATTTGTTTCCTTTTTGGAAAAACAGCAAGCAAGCCTGCCACTTGCTTGTTCTTTTTTAAAAATCTCTTTCTTATTTTGAGTTTTGTGCTTTAGTGCAATATTTATTTTTTAAGGCAGGAAATAACTTCCTAGCTGTAGGGGTGGCGAACTGCCTCTGACCAGAGGACTGGATCACCATCTCCTCCCCCATCCCCCAGACCTCCAGTGACCAAGTTTGACAGGTGGGTGGGGCTGCTCTCCTGTCAGTCACGTGATGTTGGGTGACTTGCTTTTACATAGTACTGTGCAGAGGTGCCTTGACCATCAGTAGATGACTGGTGCTTCCAAAACACTGCCCAGGAAACTTTGCAGTTCCTGCCACTTAGCTGATTGGCAAACCCGATTTATGCCTAGCTGTGTCTTTACCTGACCCAGAAACTCCAGCGAGTGCAGAATGCTGCGGCGAGGCTCCTTACGGGGTCCTGGCCGCGGGATCACATTCATCCAGTGCTTTACCAGCTGCACTGGCTCCCGGTGGAGTACAGGATCAGGTTTAAGGTGCTGTTTTTGACCTTTAAAGCCCTATGCAGCTTGGGACCCTCGTACCTACGGGACCGTCTCTCCTGGTATGCCCCGCGGAGGACCTTAAGGTCCACAAACAACAATATTCTGGAGATCCCAAGCCAAAAGGTGGCTAGATTGGCCTCAACTAGGGCCAGGGCCTTTTCAGTATTGGCCCCAACTTGGTGGAATGCTGTTTCACAGGAGACCAGGGCCCTGCGGGATGTGTCATCTTTCCACAGGGCCTGCAAGACAGAGCTGTTCCGCCTGGCCTTTGGGTTGGATTCAGTCTGACCCCTGTGTTTTCCTCCCTCATGGTTTGGATCTATTGACTACTTAAAATGAGGCTGCATTTTAAATTTTAATACTGTATTTTAATCTGTATTTTAATTAATTGTTTTCTTTTTTTATGTCTTATTTTAATTTTATTGGTGTTAGCCACCCTGAGCCTGGTTTTGACTGGGGAGGGCGGGGTATAAATAAAAAATTATTATCATTATTATTATTACCTGCCCCATGCTTGATGTTGTATATGAGCATGTGGGCACAGGTTGGTCAAACAACAGCCTTTGGGCCATATGCCAGGGAGTGCAGGGGGGGGGGCTGCAGAGCAAGACAGTGCAACCAGGAAATGCAGGGCACGCATTTGTCCTCTTTTCCTTTGCGTGTGGAGCTCCCCAAAACCACCCCCCAAAATAACTCACACTATAGACAGAATTTTTGTTTAATGGTTTTTGGCATGATTTTGGCCACAACTTTTATTGAAATGCAAATATAAAATAAGTGAGTGGTTGCGTAGGCATTGGTTCTCCAACTGTCACCTAAGGACAGAAATAAACTCGCCTTGTCAACAAGAGGGAACCCTACAGGGAGAGACAGGGAGTCGGGTCCAATTGGCTCTCCCCTCAGGCCCCCAGGGGCTCGTGCGTGTTGCTGGCCCCCTACCGGGATTATGGACACACATAGAGTCCCTGTATTCCTGACCGGCATTTCCTCTAACTCAGGCATTAACTCATGGGGCCAACACAGTCAACAGACCCCAAATACAACCAATAACCAATGCCTAACCACCAACCTTACAAGTTGTGACTTATTTGCTATGTAGTAGGCAAAAACCAGATGGCACCAGCCAATCAGCCAAATGGAAAAATTCCTACAAGGCCCCTGAATACAGGCGACCCCGAAAGAGGCATAGCAATGTCAACACAGAGGTCTAAAAACAGCAGAGGGAGGGTGGGGATCCGAAAAACGCAGCCAAAGAGAAAGAGGAACCTCTCTCCTTGCCTTTTATGTCCAGAGGGCTGACCCATAAAATTGCAAAATACCAATCTGCCCAACAACAACAGCCAGGGACCTCTTCCTTGGGGACCACTCATGCCCCCCCTTTGGAAACTCAGGAGTGGTTTGTTAGGCCCCCACCGCAAACCGTGCTCACCATGAAGGCGAACCCGCATTGCCTCAGGCAGTAAAATGCCTTGGGATGGTCCTCATAGGGGCATTGTGAAATCACTCCACAGACCAGCAGTCAAACAGCCATTTGCCAGTCAACGCTAGATAGACTGCCCCTGTGACTGAGCTTCAAGTCTGTAAAAGACTAGTCAGGTCTTTAAAAATATGGGAGGCAACATAGAAAACAAATGTTGCATGAGTTCCTTTGATGCTTTGTACCCTTAATGGCTCATTACCCTCATGCTATCACCTCACAGCTAGACTGGTGACTGGGAGTGGCCACCGAGACCATATAACACCGGTCCTGAAAGACCTACCGTGTTTCCCACATTTTAAGACACCGTCTTATATTAATTTTACTCAAGAAAATAAGCCTATGGCTTATTTTTTGGGGGGGGCATAGCTGCCAAGTTTTCCCTTTTCTTGTGAGGAAGCCTATTCAGCATAAGGGAAAATCCCTTTAAAAAAGGGATAACTTGGCAGCTATGGGGGGTGGTGTCTTTTTATTATTATTACTGTAAGTACCTCCTTACGACTAGTAAGAACTGTACACTGCTTTAAGAAAGCAGCGCTACAAATGAAGGCAGGAAAGAGGAAAGGCTTTTCTCCCGCCCTGCTTTCTCCCTCCTTGGTTCCCCTCCTTCCCTTTCAGGCGCGCTGACCCAGACACGAGAAACCCACTCACACAAGCCGCCCGCAGCAACGAGCTGAGCCAGGCGGTGAGCGGAGCAGCGCCTTGCCTTGGACTGCATCCACCGCCTCCTCCTGGCGCCGTTAATGCTGCCACCACCACGGTTGCCCCTGCCATTTTTCTGCCGGAAAGGGGTCTGCAGGAACCAGGGCGAACCAACACGCAAGTGTCGAGCTCTTTTGCCCGGCTCTGCCCTTTACTTCCCGCTTCCTCCCGCCGCCGCTCTGCCTTGGGCCATGCGGCCCCAGAACGTTTCGGCAGCGCGGCTCCTCCCGCCGCCTGTCACCTGCCGACGCTCTCCTTCGGGCCATGCGGCCCCAGAACTTTTGGCGGCGCGGCTCCTGCCGCTGCCTGTCACCCGCCGCCGCTCTGCTTCGGGCCATGCGGCCCCACAACATTCCGGCGGCGTGGAAGGGGCCAGCAGGGCTCCTGACGCCGAGGGGTTTTCCCGTCCGGGCGCTCGGCCCAAGTGGAAAAAAAGTCCTGGGAAGAGCGGGAAGGCTCCCAGCGTGGCTCGCCTGGTGACGCGCTCAATTCATGCACCCCCTCCCAACTGGTTTCAAGCCTCTCGAGGCTCTAAAGGAAAGCAAGAAGGTACGTCTTATTTTCGGGGTATGTCTTATATTTCGCGAATGCATAAAAACCCTGCCATGGCTTACTTTATGACTACGTATTAAAAAAGGGGAAACATGGTACATTGGCTCCCAGTACGTTTCTGAGCACAATTCAAAGTGTTGGTGCTAACCTTTAAAGCCCTAAATGGCCTCGTATACCTGAAGGAGCGTCTCCACCCCCATTTTTCAGCCCGGACACTGAGGTCTAGCTCTGAGGGCCTTCTGGCGGTTCCCTCATTGCAAGAAGTGAGGCTACAGGGAAGCAGGCAGAGAACTTTCTCGGTGGTGGCACCCGCCCTATGCAACACCCTCCCATCAGATGTCAAGGAAATAAACAACTATCCTGCTTTTAGAAGACATCTGAAGACAGCCCAGTTTAGGGAAGTTTTTAATGTTTGGTGTTTTCATGTGTTTTTAATATTCTGTTGGGAGCCTCCCAGAGTGGCTGGGGAAACCCAGCCAGATGGGCAGGGTAGAAATAATAATAATATATCATCATCATCATCATCATCATCACACCATGAGGCTAGTCCTAGCTTAATTAGCTTTTGACACATGCTGATCAGAAGCATCTTGTACACAGCTTAAATACACACAGCTCTAGCACAGTTTTGACGCGCCGATCTTAATTAATTTCTAGCGTCCACTGGTCCCAGGAGTTTAGGGCAAGTCTGGTACCCCCAACTCATAACATTATTATTACGATAAGGCCTTTTCTTTAAACAATCAGATGCACAACTAGATCTATACGTTTCTCCATCTCGTGGATGCGTTATATGGGCTGTATCTTGTTCCTTTTTATTTTCTGCGGTTTTGTGGCTTGCTTTCTGTAACTTCTTCAATTCCTTTGAAACTGACTCATATTGAAATCAGCTATCTTGGCCCTATCTATATCACTGGTTTCTGTTCTTAACTTCTTCGGTTCTTTTTAAACTGACTCATGTGGAAATTACTTCTGCTTGTACCTACATTCTGTTTTTATACTGCTGTCCCCCCTGGTCACCATGGTGGTGATTTTGCTGCTCCGTAGATCATGCTAGTTAGTGCCTGAGTCTTTGGATAGTCTTCCTGGGGCCAAATGCCATGTTATGTCAGCAAGAGGATTAGTAATGTTAAAAACACACACAAGCACAGGGGAGAGGGACCAGGGTCACCCCTCATGTGGTGGAGTGTGAAAATGGATGCCAAGGTTGGAGGTAGGTCACAAAATGTGCATCACCAGCAGCAATTGCCTCTGGAAAGTGTTGCTCTTGGTAGGCCCCTGCAAAAGCTGCTGAGGTGCTGGCTCCATGTTTTGGAGAGCTCTTGGGCAAGACACCCTCCATGAGCCTAGGGCTTGCCGATCAGAAGGTTGGCAGTTCGAATCCCTGTGGCGGGGTGAGCTCCCGTTGCTCAGTCCCAGCTCCTGCCAACCTAGCAGTTCAAAAGCATCAAAGTGCAAGTACAGTGGGAAGGTAAACAGCATTTCCATGTGCTGCTCTGGTTTGCCAGAAGCGGCTTTGTCATGCTGGCCACATGACCTGGAAGCTGTACGCCGGCTCCCTGGGCCAATAATGTGAGATGAGCGCCGCAACTCCAGAGTCGGTCACGACTGGACCTAATGGTCAGGGGTCACTCCTTTGGCTTATTCCATCAGTAGAATCATATTGGCATTTGGTAAAAGATTTACCGGGTTGTGCCAGAATTCCACAGATAGGATATCGTAGAACGAGGAATCTTAAAGATATGTTGGTACACACGGCCATTTCCGATGCGCACCAGACCCAGAGCAGTATACGGGGCCACTTTAAATGTGGAAGGTGTGCCGCCTGTGAGCTAACGCTAGAAATTAAGGAATTTACAATACCGGGTTCTTGCAAACCTGTCCGGTTGGAGTCTTTTACTAACTGTAACTCTTGGGGAGTTGTGTATGCCCTACAATGCAATTGTAATTTATGGTACATAGGGAGTACTATTAGACCGGTGAAAGTGAGAATCTTAGAGCATAAAAATCGAATCCTTAATAAAGTTTTGGAGGCGCCACTTACGTCCCATTTTATTGAGAAAAACCATAGAGCTACGGATTTTAAATGGTTTATTATTTATAAGCACAAACGCTCTGGAATAAATGCTGAGGTTTTGAAAAGGAAACTACACCAAAAGGAGGCATACTGGATACATAGATTCGGATCACTAGCACCCGCGAGTTTAAATCTCCAAGCAGAATTTAGTGCCTTTCTATAAACGAGGAATTTCAAGGATATGGTGGGGAACGTTTTTATCCTATTCATGAGATTAACAGTTGTATATCTTTAAGAGTTGCTGGTGTTGTACTTCTTGCAAGGATTGGTTGATTTGAAATAATTTACTGACTGGACCTTGGATTTAACCTTGTAAGTAACTGTTGCATTTCATCAATCTTTGAGAATTGTGAGCTTTGGTAGTCTTGTTAAGCTTTTACACGAATACTTTTAAACATTTCTGTACACTGTTTTAAAGAAATGTATAAGTATTTATGGTGCATCATATAAATTTATACAAATTTATTACCTTAGAAAGAGCTGCCCCCTGTGGAAACCATTCCTGTGAAACGGGGAAGAAGCTAGCCGCCCGTCAGAAGAGATAAGAACGCATGGGAAGAGATAAGAACGCATGATACATCGTAGCACTTGATTATCAGACTTGATTATTGCACTTTATACTGGGCTTTTAAGACTTCGAGCATGAGCTTTTGTACACATTTTTGAATCTCTTTGTATATGTGAAGGCTGTTGGGGCATATACATTTAAATATTTGCACTTCACGGTTGTTTACCTTTTCATTGTTTTGCTAACTTGGTACAATAGCAGAACCATTTAAATTTCACTACCCGTTTTGAAGTTTGTATATTTGTTTCTGGTGTCCTGGTTTCTTTTTCGGTTTTCCGCTGACTGGAGTGAAAGTTTCTTGCTTGGAGGTGTTTTTATCCACAGCTTCAGAAGTGGACAAGCCCATCCAGAAGATGGACCCGACGGAATATATGCTTGAGGAAAACTCAGATTATGATCCAGGAAATTATCCTTCACTCGAGTCTAATGTGTGTGAGATGGGTACTGTTTCCACAGTTACGAATATGTTTACCAGCATCCTGTATTCTCTCATTTTTCTCCTCAGCCTGCTAGGAAATAGCCTTGTCTTGTGGGTCGTAATGAAATACGAAAGCCTCACCTCCTTAACAAACCTCTTCATCGTCAACCTTTGCATCACTGACTTGGCTTTCTCTTGCACGCTCCCTTTCTGGATTGTGTACAATTATTACGGATGGATTTTTGGCGATTTCCTCTGCAAAGCTGTGACCGCCATTTTCTCTATCAGCTACTATGGTGGTGTCATCTTCCTGACCATAATGACAGTCCTCCGGTACCTGGCTGTGGTGGATCCCTTGTCTTCATTGAGAACTCAGACGAAAAGGTGCGGAAAACTGTTGAGCTTGGCCATTTGGGTGTGCAGCGTGTTAGTTGTGGTTCCTGAGATTCTTTTTACCCATGTAATACCTCACAATGGCATACAGTACTGCGACTACGAAGAAGCATCTATTTGGAAGCTGGTGGAATTGGGCCAGCAATCTGCCTTCTTCCTATTTTCCTTCACGATCATTGCATTTTGTTACATAAGGATGCTTAAGATCTTGCTTCGACAGCGGTCTCAAAGGAGGCACCGAACCGTAAGGCTCATATTTGCTATAGTGCTGGTCTTTTTCCTGAGCTGGGCACCTTATAACGTGCTTGGTTCTGTGTACGTTTTGTCCTCTCAGCGGTACATTGACCTACCCTGCGAATCATACAGGCAAGTTTTCTTTGCTTTCGACATCAGCCGCAAAATAGCCTATGGCCACTGCTGCCTCAACCCGGTGCTCTACGTCTTCGTCGGAGTGAAATTCAGACGGCACCTGAAACTCCTGTACAAGCATTATTCTCCTTGCCACAGCAGGATCCCACCTTCCAGCCCCAGAGCTCATTCTTTTCACATGAGCCCCTACGAGGATGCATCAATGTACTGAGTCAAAGGCCACCTGAAAAAGGAAGAGTCTGACTGACCCAGCCAGCTGAACAAATAGATGAACGACCACAACAACAACTGTCAATTTGCAACATCGTCATCATCTTCTCCAGAGGAGGGGAGAGAAGATCATGCTTGGAATTGCTTCTGTTTTGCCAATAGCAAATATTGGAGATCAGTCTTTACCTCTGCTAAAATTTTAAGAACTATAAATAAGAATCTGTTTCCATGCAGGATAAATTGACAGTCTTTTTGTTTTCAAATACAGTGGAACCTCGGTTTATGAACACCTCGGTTTATGAATTTTCGGTTTATGAATGCTGCAGATCCATCTGGAATGGATTAATTCACTTTCCATTACTTTCAATGGGAAAGTTCGCTTCAGTTTATGAACGCTTCAGTTTATGAACAGACTTACGGAACCAATTACACCCATGCTTTGGGTTAAGTACACTTCAGGTTGAGTACTCCGCGGACCCGTCTGGAACAGATTAATCCACTTTCCATTACTTTCAATGGGAAAGTTCGCTTCAGTTTATGAACGCTTCAGTTTATGAACAGACTTCCGGAACCAATTGTGTTCATAAACCGAGGTACCACTGTAGTCAAATATTACACTAATCCCTGAAATGTTTAAATGACCCAGGTATTGTGTGTGATAAATCAAAACTTGAGATATTAGTAGCAAGGTGTTTCCAGGCAAGGGAGGGCGGGGTTAATGTTGTAAATATGTCGCTAAGATATTGAATGGGTGTTGCAGCAACATGTGTCGCTATTTTTTAACTAACCGGGGGTTTTTTTCTCAGAAAGGCTAAATCCAGGTGAGATGGTGGTGGGGAGGAGATGCAGGTTGCCATTTTGATGCCAAGAAACCTGCAAAAACTTGCATACACGAGGAGCTCCCATCCCACAATAAACAGCCATTTGCAATTGCACATTTGACCCAACATAGCTACAAACACATAGAAACACCCGGACATGCATTCAAATCTTGCATGCAGAAATTAGGAGGAGCACAGTTTTGTCTATGTGCTGTTATATGTGGACAAATTTGAAGAAGGGGAGGTGCTATAGTTTGGTGGTAGAAGCAGATGTTTTACATGCAAAAGGTTTCATGTTCAGTGCCTGGCTTTTTCAGGCAGGGCTGGTAAGAAGACCACTGTCTGCAGAAGTGCTTTCTGTTAATGTAGACAATGCTGAGCTAAAGCGAAAGACCAACTGTCCGACTCAGTATAAGGCAGTTTTTTGTTTTCCAAATGTAGGCTGAAGTTTTCATTCAGAGTTAAGATAAGGGTCTGACCATTAAGAAAACCAACTACTAATTTGCAGCACAGTTGTTGAAATATGCCCCTCTTTGGGTCCACTTGGAAATGGTGGCAAACCTTTCCACAATATAACCTCTTAAAACTTGTTTAGTTCTACAGTGATGCAGTATACTGTATATAGAGTTGCTACGAAACCTTCATTTTTATTTTTATTTTAAAACAAGATCTGTATTTTTGCATTATGAAACCCTGATAATTGTAGAAAGCTGTTCATTTCAGATTTAAGTCATTTTAACCTTCACAGTTTCCATAATGAAAAGGGTTTAAAACGTATACTCCATAAGTACAATGAACAAGTAAGTGAAAATAGCATTATTTAATAAATTGCATTGCTTTGGGTTTTTTTGCTGTTCCTAATAAAGTGTTTTTGAATACTGTACATGTGGTTTTTGAGCGGCATTTTATGCTTGGACATGGGCTCTGGTCACAGCTACTGCCAGTCAGCATGTCCCCAAATAGATTCAGGTAGGTAGCCGTGTTGGTCTGACGTAGTTGAAATAATAATAATAAAATGTCCAGTAGCAACTACCAGTAAATTTGTTCTGGTATAAGCTTTTGTGTGCATCTGAAGAAGTGTGCATGCACACAAAAGCTTATACCAGAACAAACTTAGTTGGTCTATAAGGTGCTTGTTGTGTAGTGGGTCTTCAGTGATTTCAGCTCAGTGCAAATAAGAAGCAGGAGGCAAGGATCTGGTACAACATCTCTTTACTTCAAAGAACAAGTAAGAGCCAGAACAGAGGGAATAGGGAAAACTGGGACTTATATAGTAACAGAGAACTAGCAGGGAAAAGATACATTTTGGCGGGAACCAATGGCAAGGATTCCCTCCAGCGTAAACCAATCCAGCAGCGGATCCAAATCCTGCACTCTGAACCAGCAAATGATATACGTTCCCGCTGGAACTTATGCATTCAAATAAACTCTGCAATACAATACAATAAACTCTATATATTATATTACAATACATACTTGGCTGTGCTATTACGTTAATACACAACAGTGCTACTGGACAATTTTTATTTTATTTTTTTATCTTTATGTCCCCAAATAGTTTAATTAATCTTAGGGCTAATCCTCCCAAGACAGCAGCAGTAGCAGACGATGCATTCCTTCGAGGATCTGCTGCCCCTGTGGATACTGCCACCTGAGGCAGTTCTCTGACCTTGCCTCATGGGTAGGCCGGCCCTGGGTTATAGAACAGGAAGAAGTGTAGGAGTAGCTGAACAATTTGACGGAGGGATATGAGAAGGTGGGGCCCCCCAAGGACTGGCATTGGGAGCTGTGCTTTTTAACATTTGTAAATGAACTGCAAGCTGCAAGTGGACCGTCGGGTGGCTAGGTGTGCTGCTTACACCAAATTGTTCTGGGTGGCAAAAACAAAAAGGTGTTTGGCTTCAGGGAATCCGATCCCTCCCACGATGGGCAGCCAAGAAGTAGATAACAAAAAGAGTTCTTACCAAGTCCTTTATTCAGTATTCACAGAGGGAGGCTTTGAAAAGTGCCTCTCCCTTGCAGTAATGGTGTTACTCCAAGTCCCACCCGCTCTGTCTCTACTATTCTACATCATCTCTGCATCGGCTGATCTGTGCTTTCTGCCTCTGAGCTTTCTGTTCTCCTACTCTCAGTGCCCGTTGGGTCCTGGGAGAGGAGGGTCAGGAATGCTTTCTAAAGACATTGAGTCTGTCAGCTGTCTCTACCCTGGCGCTTCTTCTTCCTCCTGCCCCCTCCCAATATTTCCCAGCTTCTCCCCTCTGCAGTCTCTGAACTGTGATCTTCTGCAAACCACTGTTGTAAATCTATACTGTCCTCCTCTTCTCGGGAAGGTTCAGGAGGGGGGGGGGCAGTCTCCACCATTCCTCCTCAGTCCAGTCCCTGACAAAAGTGTATCCTCTGAAGATCATAGTGATCTAGCAGGCCTGTGTGGAGGAAGGTGTTCTTTCATGTAATCTGACCCCAAGTTCTTTAGGACTTTGTATGTTAATAACAACACCTTAAGCCTGGGTTCAGTGGCATACTAGCAGCCACTGCACCTCTTTCCTCTCAGATGTTGCATGCATGGCCAGATGTCCCACCTAGCAACTGTATTCTGCCCCACCTTCAGCCGCCAAGTCAACCTTAAGGGCAGTCCACTGAAAAACAGTAGTCAAACGTCGAGGTTATCAATGCATTGGTTACAGTGGCCAAGTCATATATTTCCAGGAATACCTGTTCCAGCCAAAGCTGCCAAAAGGCACCTCTTGCCACGGAGGCTACCGAGTGACAATGACGGAGCATCCGCAAACTACCGTATGTTCTTTCAGAGGTAGTGCATCTTAGAATTTTGAAGTGTCAGGCATAGCTCTAGTGGCTTTAGCCCAAACGTAGCAGAGTTTTCCTGCACAGCGCAGAAGCTAGTTGAGGTGGAAATGACTAGTCGGCTAGACGCAGAATAACTATTTACAGGATTTATTAAAAGAAAATAAAACCAGCAGAGTTTCTGCATACAAAGCAAAGCAAAATAAATCCTCTCTGTCTCTCTCTCTCCAACCATATACACAGAACTTCTACTCCTAACACCTAACCAAGAAACAACTGTGCTAGCATTCCTAGATAACAGAGTTCAGTGCTGGCCGTTAACCAATCAGAGAGTAGTTTCCAGGTCAGGCAGACCTTGGCTTTCTGCCAAGAGTAAATTGACACTGCCTTGAGTTAATTGTATGAAGCAAGAATCTCTAAGTTTCCCATGAGAACCAATTAACAGAAACTGAACAGTGCAACCCTGCCTAGAACAAGTAAGTTCTTCAATTTCCACATACTGTAGCACTCACCTACAAGGCCTTTACCAGGATTCAGTTTCAGTTTGTTTGCCCTCATTGAGCCAGCTACCGTGTCAGACAACACGTCATGTCATGCACAGCCACTACATGTCATGCACAGACACCCTTGACTCAGATGTAACTAGCTCTGAGAAACAGAGCTGTCACCAGCTTATTTATGGCATCTCACCCTAAATCTCCTCATTGCCTCTACCAGTGCCTTCATATAGATGCTAAATTGCATTGGACAAAACAGTATCCTATGGCGGTATTCTATACTGTATAATTGCTGAGGTACAGCCACCCAACACTACTCTCTGAAATCTGCCCTGCAGACACAAGTTGAAACAGCCTTGCAGCGCCCAGTCTCCACAACTCCCAGTCCATAGAGATGGTCCAGGAGGACACCAACGGTATCAAAAGCCACTGTGAAATTGAGCAAGAGGATCAGGACCATACTCCCTGCTTACATTTCCAATAAAGGTAATTCATAAAATAAAGGCAACCAAGACCAATTCCATCCCAAAACCAGACCCAAATGGGACTGGTGTGGAGAATAGTTTTCGTCCACTGGGCCAGATCACAGGCTCTCCAAGTGTCCCTATTTTCCAGGGACGTCCCTGATTTAGAGAAGCCATCCTGGTTTCTGACTTGATCCTGGAATGTCCTACTTTCCCTTAGGATGTCCCTATTGTCATTGGAGAAATGTTGGCGGGTATGGTAGGATATTCCTATTTTCATTGGGAAAATGTTGGAGGGTATGGAGTTATCTGACCCGACCCCCCCCCCAAAGCCATCTGAAGGCAATCATGTACAGTATAGGGATTTTTTTTTTAAAAAAAAAAAGTTTAACTTTTTATTATGTTTTTATACATTTTGGATGCTGTCCGGAGTGGCTGGGGCAACTCAGTAAGATTTGTGTGGTATAAATAGTAAAATTATCATTATGGAATGGGACATCCCTATTTCCATCGGAGAAATGTTGGAGGGTATGAGATCAGTATCCCTGCAGGCCAACTTTTGACAGGTGGGCAGGACCACCCATTTGTCAATCCTGCCATCATGATGATGGCAGGTGACTGATACGTGGGCAGTCCTGCCCAGCTGTCAAAGGTAAAACCCCACCCCCAGTGGTGAAAGTGGTTTGCTTTGCTAGTGCATTCCCTACAGCAGCAGTACAAGAAAAGAGTGTTATACAAGTTCTCTCATTGAGCTCTGGATTGATTGTTGTTGTTGTTGTTTAGTCGTTTAGTCGTGTCTGACTCTTCGTAACCCCATGGACCAGCGCACACCAGGCACTCCCGTCTTCCACTGCCTCTCGCAGTTTGGTCAGACTCATGTTGGTGGCTTCGAGAACACTGTCCAACCATCTCGTCCTCTGTCGTCCCCTTCTCCTTGTGCCCTCAATCTTTCCCAACATCAGGGTCTTTTCCAGGGAGTCTTTTCTTCTCATGAGGTGGCCAAAGTATTGGAGCCTCAGCTTCAGGATCTGTCCTTCCAGTGAGCACTCATGGCTGATTTCCTTAAGAATGGATAGGTTTGATCTTCTTGCAGTCCATGGGACTCTCAAGAGTCTCCTCCAGCACCATAATTCAAAAGCATCAATTCTTCAGCGATCAGCCTTCTTTATGGTCCAGCTCTGGATACATGTTTTAAATGCAGGAAAATACTAGTAAACGGCCTGAGGATTGCTTCTGCTAGTTGAAAAGCAAAGCAAAAGTCTGTGACTGCTTACCACAAGATGTTAAGATGGTCAAGGACATCCAGCATGTGTGGTGAGGGACCACAGCCCACCTCATCAACTTGATACCGTGTGGTTTCCGTTCCTAGTTTTCATAAACATTTTTCTTGAGAATCCACAGCCTCCCACAACCCAACTGGATTTTAATGCTTATCACTTCTTTCCAAGCATATACCCTGTTTCTCATATTTTAAGACATACCCATAAAATAAGCCATAGCAGGATTTTTAAGCATTCAAGGAATATAAGCCATATCCCGAAAATAAGACATAGTGATAGGCGCAGCAGCAATGCCGGCCGCGGCAGGAGGAGGAGGAAAAAAATAAGACATCCCTTGAAAATAAGCCATAGTGTGTTTTTTTGAGGAAAAAATAAATATAAGACATGTCTTATAATATGAGAAACACGGTACTGTAGCAATGATACGAGAGAGATCTGTAACTGTTGGTTGAAATTTGCTAAACAAAATTATTCAAACTTTAAAAAGAAAGAAGGTAGGCGCTAAAAATATACATCTCAAATGTCAAAAGCCGTATGTATATCTCAAGCTTCTTCAGCATTCACTGAAAGCTTTCCAATGAAAGTAACCTTGGAAATGGGCAGGGCTGTCCTATTAATTTGAGTAACAGACTCTGGAGGTGACGGGAGGGACTTACCCTGGCCAAACACCAGTGACAATAGCATCAAGTTCACCTGAAACTGCCATGACTGAAAGGGAGAAAAGAAAAAGAGAAGTCAAAAGAAAAGAAGAACTGGGCAGCCCACACCCCACACTGGACAACAAAAAGTGAGAATAAGTCACAGGAAGTGTTAGACAGGTTTTATTTTGTCTTGATGCATGATTAAAAGAGAACAAGCAAGACATGGAACTTGATGCATTACTTATCCCCTATACTGAACTACATGTATGTTCCTCAGTCAGAGATGAATGAAATAAACTCTTTGTTGAGTCATAGGAAAAATAAACATATCCCAAGATTTTTCCTGCTCTGTGAACCAAGAGCAGATTACAATTTTACGTACGGTAACAACACATAACACAAGCCAGTGTGGTATGCACGTTAGCCTGTCAAAATAGGAGACCCAAGTTCAAATCCCCAGATGGCCACAATGTTCACCTTGAACTAGTCAGAAGGTCTTAGTCCAACCTGCCTCACAGGGTTGTTGTGAGAATAAAACCGAGGGGGTGGGGAGGAAAGGTGGAATATAAATGAAACAAAAGTCGTCGTCCCCCCCAATCTCTGTTCCTTTCGCATTCATGGGCTACTTTCCGGCTCTTATCCCAGTCCTGTTTATCTCCAGTTTATTATTACTATTAAAAATATTAACCTTTTATCATTTTTTCTTTCAACATCTCCTGTGGTCATTCTGCCTCAGAGACTGAAGACCTTCCATGATCCATCCCCCACTCCTTTTATTCATTTACTTTCTCCTTTTCCCGCCCCCGGCTCTCCATTTCCTGGAGTGGCTGCCCAATGCAGCCCTAGTCCTTAATGGGACTAATGTTAGTTAATGTTAATTAACATTAATTAATTAGTTAGTTAATGGGGTAACTGTGCCCCTAAAGGACCAGGTGCGCAGCCTGCGAGTCATTTTGGACCCACAGCTGTCCAAGCCTACCCAGATGCTTGCAAAAGTCTAGGTAATTTT
Source organism: Zootoca vivipara (assembly GCF_963506605.1). Classification (NCBI taxonomy): domain Eukaryota; kingdom Metazoa; phylum Chordata; class Lepidosauria; order Squamata; family Lacertidae; genus Zootoca; species Zootoca vivipara. The sequence continues at coordinate 12,196,059 of NC_083287.1, read as the reverse complement.
AATCTGTTTTAGTATTTTAACTTGTGTGTGTTTTAAAGTAAGACACTGGATTTTCTCCATTTTATCATTTCATATTGTAAACCCCTTTGAGGTGTGTGCGTTTCTTTGAAAAAAACCCAACAACAATCAAGCGGCATATAAATTTTACAAAATAAATATAAACAAAAACATTTTCAGCGGAGCCTTTGGCACAACCCCTCAGTCCCCCAAAGCCCCAAGCTCAGACTACAAGCCCATAGGCCAGGGTTTACCAAACTTGGGTCTCCAGCTGTTTTGGTTTTTTTTTTGGACTACAGTTCCCATCAACCCTGACCACCGCTCCTACTAGCTAGGGATGATGGGAGTTGTAGTCCAAAAGCAGCCCTCCCCCCCATCGTAACGGGAGCAAAGCCCTGCTGTACTCAAAAGGGGACTTGCTACTGAATAGAAACGTTTTAAGGTTGCACTGGCAAGCTTGTACTTCTACTACAACAAACAAATCCTTCCGTTGCTTTCTATACAGTCTGGAAAACTCTCATCTGCGAGGGAAGGGCGGCGGGATATTAAGCCTCAGCGAATGCGGTTAAAGGGTTAAATTAAAAACAACAACAAGAGGAGGAGGAGGAGGAGGAGGACAGTTGAGAGGCATCATGGGAGTTTGCAGGCCTCCGTGGAATCATGGGAGTTGTAGGAAAACTCCAAGGAGCGTCTCCCTGTGTCATGGCTGCCTTACGTTCGAGGTAACGTACTTTGTTCTTTCCACAGGGTCGCGGTGCGTCTCTCCCCTTTCCTCGCTATGCTCAGCAGGCAGCCTTGGCTGCCCTTGTATCTCCGTCGTCTTGTCAGGAAAGTGGCTCTCAGGCCCACTAGGCAGCGCAAGAGTGCGTAATATTTTGTGTGTTGGGGTGGTGAGGGTAACTTTAAAACAAAAAACTTTTTTTTTTCCACTTGTTGCTGCTGCTGCTGCTGCTTTCCCCCCAGCCCCGCCGCCTCCTGGAAAAGGGTTGTGTTTCTTCTCCCCTAGCGAGAAAAGGATGTCACTTTGATAAACTGAAGGGAAAAGGGGGTGGGAAAATCCAATAATTTCACGCCATCTCTTTTTATTTTTTTAAATCTTAAAAGCAGCTGATCTGCCTTACTGCCTTTTCTTTCACTTCGAGCTCCCGGGGGAATCATCATCATCATCATCACAATCTTATTAACTATGAAATCACTTCGATTCTGCTTTAACTCTTCCAAAGTGGGTCGGGGATGCGATGCCTTTTATTTATAACTCCCGTGGGAGTGCATCCAGCAGGTTGTGTAACAGGCGCAGCTGTGGGGAGTGGGAAAATAAAAATAAGTGTTTTTCGTGTCTCGTTCAGATCTGTCATAGGAAACAGTAAACAAAGAGTGTGGGGCAGGGTGAGGTACCTTTTTGGGGTGGTTTTTTTTGGGGGGGGGCAGGGCAAACGAGAGACGTTCTCTGGCAGCCAGCCCACCCTGCTCCCCAGGCGTATAAAATACTCAGAATCAGCTGCTCATCCCTTTCTGTTGTGGGCTAACAGGCCCAAACCACAATTGGGGCGATAACCAAAATGTCCAAAATAATAATAATTAGTGAGTAAGGCTGTCTAGTTCTCCCGAACTGCCCCTCAGGGCAGGCTGGATGGTAATATATCAACAGTAGAGGAACGACAACAGCAAGCAAAATGGGTTTCAGAATAATAATAATAGTAATAATTTTATTATTTATACCCCGCCCATCTAGCTGGGTTTCATGTTGATCCTGTGCACGTGCTTAACTCGGAAGTAAGTCGAGAAGCTTTGTTGAGATTCCTGCATTGCTGGGTGTGGACTAGATCCTCAGGATCCCCTTACAACTCTGCAATTCCATGATTCTAAGCTTCACGGGGTCCAAATGGCAAAATGGCAACTGCTCCCACAAGATTTCTGCCTCTGTAAGCCTCCCATCGCTCACTGTCTCAGCAATCCCGATCTCATTTCCTTCCCAGCTGTTGTGTCGCACATTAATTTTGTGAAGACAGCCACTTCAGAAAGAAAAGTTCTGCTTTCTTCCCCCATGCATTTGATTATTGTTACACTTTATCTTCTGCCTTTTGTTCGTGGAGTTTGGGCATATGATCCTCCCTTTATTCTTAACAACAACCCTGTGAGGAGGGTTAGGCTGAGAGACAGGGGCTATAAACCCAACCTGGTTAGCTTCGTAGCTGAGTGGGGATTTGGTTGTGGTCCAAGTCCAATGCTCTAACCATAATGTCACACTGCCTCTGTCTCGCTGTCATTCTATTTCTTAGCAGCTGTATACCTTTAACTCCCAGTCACTGTATTATTTACTCTTTGGAGAAGTGCCAAAAAAAGTAGCAACTTTTTTTTATTTCTGCTTAAATCTCTTCATTTGAAAGGAAGTTAGCTTTGATTTTTGCAATTAATTTGTTAGAAAGGACTTGGGGGAAGTGCTGGTGAATCTAAAAATGTGTTCCACCTTGTTAGATTTAAAAAAATGTTGACATGTAAACATTCAGTGGCCTACTAATCCTGCCAGCCTAGTTTCTGGCAGATGACAGGGTGTTGCTAGCCTCTGCCAAAACAGTGCAATTATTGTATAACTCCATGTATACCATTCTTATGATTCACGTCCGAAATATGGGTATAATAATTATAACCCTTCTGGAATTGTATCACCTGTTTGCCATGAAGTTTGCATTCTTTCTTTTTTTCAAATTCAGAAATCCCCAGCTAACTGCCTTGTATATGTAGCTGAATTTTGCTACATACTGAAGATGCAAAAGCGACCTTATTCCTATCTATCTGAGCAGTGCATATAAGGTCTTGATGCTGCTTGCTTCTGGGTTCAAGATCTTGTCTCTCCTCTCGGTTTCAGGCTTTCCATTGTCACAGATGAAACATCCCATTTCCCAGGCATCAAAAGTGAGCAGGGCTAATGATGGTATGGAAGGAGATGCCCCAGTTGGATGCATTTTTTAGGTTCAAGGCAATCTCTCAGCAGAGGGGATAGAATAAAAATGTTGCTAATGTGTCAAAGGTTTAACCGTCAGGAGTTTATTCTCTCCTTAAACTAAAAAAAAAAGTACAACCTTTTGTAAAAATGAGATCCCCATCTAGAGATACCATAAAAACACATTTTGTTGACAATTTTGGAGGAAGCCAAAGAAACACTTAGTGGTTGAGAATTCAACATAGCTCTTTTTCCTGAGGAAAGTGATCACAGGAAGATAAAGTAGCAGAAGCAGATCTTAAAAATACATTTCCAGCACGTGTCAACTAGTTACTATATAGTGGTTAAAACAGTGTGATGTGAAACTCTCTGAGGGCAGTGTTGCCCCCCCCCTGTATACAAGCAAACTGTGAATCATGTGCCTTCAAGAAAGGGGTTTTGAGATTTATTTTGTTCATGAACTAGGCTGTGTTTTCATCTGCTACTTATACCACCTGCTTATGATTTAGATTTTTTAAAAAAGTACATTTTGCTTGATTGTCTTTAATTGCATTCATTTTTTTAATATATATAATTTTTATTAAATTTTATAAAAAGAAAAGAATAACATCCATATAATTGTACATTGTTATAACATCTGTATTCAAAAATAAAAAATAAAACGACAACAACAACAACAACATATACATTCCATTTTTTCTCATTTTAGTAGGGGACTTCCCCGGGTCCCCCTTCTAACGGTTCGTTGCATATCATTCTTGGCACATTCTATTCTTATTATCCAAATCTAATTACAATATCCTTTTCTCAATTTTGCAACTCATTATAATATTCTAACCTATTTTCAATTATATCTCACTTAATTTCTTAACCTGCAACTTCACAATTGCTTATAATTCTCCTCATACATCAATTCTACAATATTTTTTATAATAAATTCTAAATTTCTTCCATTCCTCTTCCACCTTCTCTTCTCCTCGGTCGCGTAGTCTTCCGGTCAGGTCAGCAAGTTCCATATAATCCAGCATCTTCATTTGCCATTCTTCCACTGTAGTTATCGTCTTTAATTGCATTCAGGTTTATGACAACTCTGCTGGATGTAGATTACCGCCCCGCCCCCCCATTTTACAAGTAGAGGACTAAAGTAGAGAACTCCCCAAGAAACTTCATAGGGGAAGTGTCAGGCAGTCTTCATGCATCAAAGAATACATGTACCTTTCCACTTATGCACATTCCACTTGCATGCAACTACGTTTATGCAGGCTGCTGCAAAATAAATAAATAGATTGGCCTTCCCTCACTCGGGAGTATGCAACAGCTTTGAGCACATTGAAGGCACATTCCAGGGAGTATGGGGTGGGACACTGAAAACTGCCATGGAATCTAAAAGTGAACGAGCTGTGAGTTGTTTTGATGTTCACTTCTATGCAATGGCTCAATTTAGATTTCCACTGAAATCAATAGACAGAGAAGGAATAAAATTGTTCCACTGATAATAAAAAAATAAAGCTACTGTTGATTATTTCAAAATCCATATGAGGGCACTACCTTTATTAGACCAACAAAAATGTTAAAAAGTATAGTGCATTAATCATGATTTAAAAATCCGAAATACCATAGTAGCTGCCTGTAGCAGAATTTGTAAATACGAACTCTTTTTCTTCCCTTCCCTTGCAGATGCTGCGAAGACAACTAATCACTGCTAACCAAATGCCCACGAACAATACAAATTTTGCCCTCTTTGCATAGTTGGCTGAGGAGTCGAGTGGTGCACCTTCACTTTCAGCAATGGCCAGAAGTGGTGAAGAAAGTCAGCTGCAGAGGATTATTCGGGATTTGCAGGGTAAAATGCTGCCTGGGTGTGATTGACTCATTCGTTGTATCGGGATGCGAATTTGTGCTTCTGTGGGAAAGGGAGAGACAGGAATGTTGTTGTGTTGGGACAGAGGCTACAGGAAACAGAGGGCAAGAGTTGTTGTTGTTGAATTAATTGATTTATAGACAGCTACACAGCATAAAGCAATTGAAGCGGGGTAAATGATAAAAGCAGAATAAAACATAGAATCATGTGAAATTGCTTGCCATTCAAATTGGCTATTTTCTCCAGGCCACCACAAATGCTCCATTTCTTCCACCCTAGTTTTTGTTTAAGTGTGGAGACAATTTACACAGGGAGCTACTGCTCTCAGGTTTCAGCAGCCTGTGTGTGGTATCCAAAATGTTGCCATTTTTGTTAACTGCCTTGAGGCATTTGCAAAATACAGGATATGCACCTCTGAAATAAATAACCCTGCCAATGATGTCTCAGGTGACCCATTTCAGACCTTTTGAATGGATTTTTATCAATGGGAGCTTCTCATGCTCCCTGTTCAGCGTTATAGCCTTAAACCAGAGCATTGGGAAAGTTACTTCTTAAAATGTAGGTACGATGTGATCTAGGTGAACTCAGTGGCTGTGTTTGGACGTTGTAAGTTATCACAAGGGGAATGAACCAGAATGAAACTTGGGTTCGTGTCCTCACTCACTTCTCCTGTCCCATAGCTAGAAGGAGTTTGGAAATGTTAATTTCTGCTTTTGGTTAGCTGCAGCTTTGTTTGTCATCTGAACCAGGAGCTGTGGTTAAATACTTCTTTCTCCAAACCTCTATTAGGCAACTCTTTCAACTCTTGACAAGTTCACACCAGTATTGCCCTGACCAATGTATTTTGTTCTCCATTTGGAATTTCATGTCGCTTGAACTCTTGACCCTGTGTAAGACGCTGTATGAAACATAAAATATATTGATGGACATAAAAGAGATTATCGTTTCAGTTATTCACATTGTTCCTGTTTAAATTCACAAAAGGTGCTTTGTGTTTTTCTTCAAAGATGCTGTTGCAGAACTGAACAAAGAATTTACAGAAGTAGGAGAACCAATTACAGATGATTGTATCAGTTTGCACAAATTTTCCTACAAGCTAGAATACCTTTTACAAGTAAGTCGTGTTAGCATTTACAAGCGGACTATTTCCTGAGAGCTTTTCCTTAAAGTAGCTAAATGAAGAGGCGGATAACTAGAATATATATAAAGAGATGTTAAACAGGCCAAGGAAAATCTACATGTTAAAATGTGTTAAAAGGTCAAAGAGCATTATTATTATTATTATTATTATTACGGTATTATTGGAATATTGTGTAACTTGTCCTTGAAAGTGCACCTTTTTGCCTTAGAACTGTAACAGTACATGTTGCTGTGTGTTCTAAATCTCGTTCATAATAACAGAATAATCTACAGGAATAAGTATGTAAAAATAATTCCCTGGGTTCTCTTGCATTCTGCAATGACCAACAAAACCCACAATCCTCCAGAATGGGGCTGTGCAAACTGGTGCAAACTCGATTTGTGTTGTCTTTCATTGAATTCTGTTACACAAATGAACATCTTATGCTTGTTCAACTAAAACCAGTTCATGATGCTTGCCCATGATGTTCAGGTCAGGAGAATGATATGTACTGTAGTTTGGTCAGTATGCTGATTTAACTAGTTGCTGAATCTTGGATAACCATTTTTAGGTCTAACAGCTTTGTTGAGCTGTTTGTTTCCATAGTACTGTATTTATAAACATACGTTTCATATTGGCAGTGTTAGCCTATGTTAATTGATCCAGTGGCTTTTAGGTCTGTTCAGAAATCCCGGCGGTTATTGGTGGGGAACGCACTGCTCTTTTCTCTGAATGCTTACAAAGAGAGCAAGCAATGTTTTTACAAATCATCCATTTGAAGTTACACTTTCCCCTTTTCTCTTCCAAAGTTTGACCAGAAAGAAAAGTCCAGCTTACTGGGAAATCGGAAAGACTACTGGGATTATTTCTGCGACTGTCTGGCAAAGGTTAAAGGAGCCAATGATGGAATACGCTTTGTGAAATCTATTTCAGAAGTAAGTGAAGTGCATGGATCTGTCATAGGGCTGTGCAGCATAATGTTCTGACAGGCCAGTCTAACTTGGATAGGTGCTGCTGGAGCAGAAGCTGTATATGCCAGTGGTACTGTTATCTAGGCTCCCTAATATGAAGCTTTCCACCAATTCCTGAAGATCCGTCCTTTTGCACAGGATATTTCAGTACTTGTGGTATGGTGCTCTAGGGCTATTTCATCTCTCATATATATTATTTTCTTTATTGAAGTTTTGAAAAGATTTTATACATATAAAACAAAACGATTTCCAACATTAAGATACAGAGTTCTTTCGAACCCTTAGACCTCCTTCCCTCCCTCCATCCATGGGTTCCATCTTTAAGATTACTGTAAATTTACTGCATCTTTTACCCTTATCTGTCTATTATATAACCATAATTACCACAAAATTAAATTCCACATTACAAATGCCTTTACATCCCTGCCAAAGATTTTAACTGTTCAAAAGTGGTCTTTTAAATAAATTACAAATTTACTTCAGTCTTTCGAAAATACTTTATCTTCCTGGTTTCGAATCTTCCCAATACATCTTTCATAGCTGTTAATAAAATCATACGGGCTGACAACTTTTGAGTGTTCACTGTAGTCCCTGGTTCAAAAGTAAACGTCTCCAAAGAATAAAGGGCAACTGGTTCTAAGGAAGCTTCAAGGTCTGCAAAAATTGAGGGGTGCAACTGACAGTCAACATGGGAGGGGGGAGGTACTTAATGTTTGTATAGTTCTATCTGTGTGCTTGGTGCTTTACAAAATACCACAGGAGGAGTGTAACAGCTCAGTTATGTGCAAAATAACAAATAACCTCAGGTAAGACCCTGGAAATCATTATTTCAGTCTCAGGTGCTCAATTGCCCCCTTATTCTTATTGCCACCAATATAAATTTGGTCCCTATCAATGACGCCCATGAGATTTTCTCTCCCAGCAGATATTCAACATTAAATTAAGCTGACCTTCCTCGTCGTTTGGCAAGCCGAGTCAGGCATTTGCTGACAAGCTCTAGCATAGAAATTATAGAACATAAATAAACATTACACAGGTTCCATCTCTCTTAGGACAGGGGAACACCAGCAAATCTACTGCAAAGCATTTGAGATGGCAACACTTTAAATCTGGCCAGAGTAAAAGGCCAGTGGCGACATACAGATCCTTAAAGTAAGCAGCTAATTGAAAAGGAGCATCATAAGACAGTGGCGTAGCATGGGGGGGCTGGGGGGGCATGGCACATTTATTTTATTTTTTTGAGAGTCTGCGATCAGGCGCTTCCACAACAGCCTCCATCATCAGAGCCTGGCTCAGGTGCACGAGGGAGCTGCAGAGACAGCTTTCTTGCATGGCAGCCCAGTGCTGCCAGCTGCAGCTCCACTCCTAGGTCAAGCCCAACCTGGTAGCGGAGAGAGGCTGCGCACCCCCGGCCATTATATTATGCTCCGCTACTGGCATAAGAAATACCCAAGGAGCAAGGGAAGCAGGTTGCACATGAGTGAGCCAAAAGGTGTTGTAAGGAAACACCCCAGAGGCTTTTATTTACTGAGGCTAATGCAGAATAAAATCACATTTGAAGAAGGGAATAGTGTGCCGCAGTTCAGTGCAACAAGCTTTTGAGGCAACAGGCTTTGTCTACAATGGCTGTTCTCAGGTAAATACTTAGGCAGGCCTTGCTACCATCTTAAAGATCTTAAGCCAAAGCTTTAAGACTGCTAACCAAGCTCTCATGAGGGCACTGCCCTGCTTCCAATAATATAACTTGGTAGATGTAAAGAAACACATGAAAAAATAGCTTGATTGCATTTTAAATTTGATGACACTCCCTTCTCAGCTCTTTTTCGCAGCTGCTATATGAGCACTGACAATGAATAGCTTCAGGAATATACTGACCCCTTTTGGTGTAAAAGAAACTACATACAGTAGTAGAATGACTGACTGAAGCTTCCTAAGAAGCAAGGGCGTGTAGCCCAAGAATACCACCCCCAAATAGTGGAAATTTTAATCTATAATTTAGTGATTTAGCACCCAACTACACTGCGAAAACCTCTTTTAAAATATGAAAATCTTTTATTGTCTGGACAATTGAGCTTGCAATAAGATGAAAAATTAAGACAACAGCTGCCTTATCCCAGATCTGGAGTGGAAAGAATAACAGCATCATTGGTATAAAGTAGAATACAAGCTTTTCTATTGCTTAGTTTTGGTCATTTGAGACATTTTCAAGTTCATTTAAGAACAGATTAAGGAGCTTTTCTTAACTCCCTTTGACATGAGGATATCCTGGGTGAGCTGTCCGTGATTGCCACATCTAATCTGTAAAAGACTTACTATGCAAACCTTCATGAGATAGAAGTCTTTTATCATCAGCAGGAATGTTGTCCGGTTCTGCCATAGCTTAACCCTGGAGAACTTGGAAGCTGCCTTTTGATCCATAAAGACAGTAAAAAGGGCCCCTGCATATTTTTCAGCATGATGAGAAAACCCAAAATAATTATTGAATTGAGATGCTTGCAAAAAAAAAAAAATAGGGACCTAACATAAGGTTAGTGATTGTCTAACAACTCCGGCCCTATCAATGTAAAACCAGAGATGTCCTTGCTGACTTCTGGTTTTTAATGTTAAACACTGGCTGGGTAGAATGTGGCCCCGGCCTGGTGGAACGCTGTCTCACAAGAGACCTGCGAGATTTGACATCCTTACACAGGGCCTGCAAGACAGAGCTGTTCTGCCAGGCCTTTGGTCAGGGTTCAGTCTGACTTGACAAAGGAGATTTCCCAGCCCACTCACAGGTCCTTATAATATCAGTGGAAACAGTTAGTCCTGGCGAGTATTAACCGCTTTCAATTTTAACTTGAGGATTGTCATTTGTCCAGTTTTAACTTTAACTTATTTGAATTAATTTTGGGATGCATTTTAATCGATTAATTGCTTGTTTTATGCATATTGTATTATTTATATGATGTTAGCCGCTCTGAGCCGCTCTGAGCCCGGCGTATCATCATCATAATCATTATTATTATTGATCATTATGTCATAATAATCAGATTTTTCTGTGATTGTCTTTTCCACCCCCAGCTGAGAACATCCCTTGGTAAGGGCAGGGCATTTATCCGTTACTCCTTAGTGCACCAAAGGCTTGCAGACACTTTGCAGCAGTGTTTTATGAATACCAAAGTAACAAGGTAAATGTTGCAGTTGTTTTGTTCAACATTTATAGAATATGTACCAAATGGTACAGCGGTTTTATAACAACTGTCTCTATTAGTAGCTTTGCATTCTGCTAAGAAAACCGAGAAGGTGAAAAGAGGAAATGGGAATTGCAACGGTGGGAATGGGAAGTGGTGAACCATTAACAGGAACCACCAAGTGTGTGGTTATAATTGGCCAGTGCCCAGGGACTTTTCTGAGAAAATCATTTGGTTATCCGTTTTATTGTAGCAGTGATTACCGATGTGAGAATAACTTTATTCCTCTGAATGCCTGCTTTAGAAAATGACATAAAGTCTCTAAAATGCTACAAACTTTGGAGGTCAACACCTACTACTTCAAGTGCACGATGAAGCCATCGTGAACTAGATGAAATTGTCTCTAACATAACACAAACCCTTCTGGATCTGACTCCCTATCTAGTCCAGGGTTCTGTGTCCCCCAGTGGCAGAGCCTCATGCCTGTAGTCCTCAGCGATTGGTGTTCAGAGGTAGGCTGCCTCTGATGCTCGAGGGAGTGTACAGCCGTCGTGACAAATGGGCATTGATAGCTTAGTCCTTCATGAATTTGTCTACCCTCCCCCCCCCTTTAGAGCTATTTAAGCTGCTGGCCATCATCACAACTTGCAAAAGTAAACAAACCTCATGACGCTATCCATTTTAGAATAGCCTCCTGCTTTAAAAAAAATCTGAGCTTCACCCAGCTGATTAATTTATGTATTTAATTAATTTGTATACAGAACAATACTTTCAAACTAAAAGGGGTGTTCCTTTTTTGGTGATGTATTGCAGCAAGTGGGCAGCAAGTGCCATTAAAACCAGATAACAATTTGTTTGTTTGTTTTTTAATGTGCTTCCCAGTTTAAATTAATGACTCTGACTTGCCAGTTAATTGACTGAGAGTTGTTAGTTGTTTTCATATTGCACAGACTGAGGCATCGTTTTTGCTGTGAGTGTGTCATTGGAGAGGTATTTCTTAATGGGGGGAGGGTAAAATTTGCATCTAGTTTTAAAAAAGCTGATCTTGGACACATTCAATATTACTTTGCAACGGTGAAATGTCCTTTCAAACATCTGTTGTGGTTACATTTTTATAGCCCCTAGTACAGTACATTTTTATAGCCCCTAGTGCCTCAGCCTCAGCCCTCCAGATGTTTTTGCCCTTCAACTCCCATGATCCCTAGCTAGCAGGACCAGTGGTCTGGGATGATGGGAATTGTAATCTCAAAACATCTGGAGGGCCAAGGTTGAGGATGCCTGCCCTAGTAACTAAAGATGTCAATACTGAAAAGGATATTGATACCTCTCAAATATTGCTGTGGGATGCTAGGGAAAAAGACTGTCTCTGTGTTCCCTAAATGTCACCCCGGGAAATGAAGTAAACAGAGTATGTGAAATATGTGGGACGTGCAAGCAAGTGTGTAGTAGTTACCTTTGTGCTGCATACAGTCTAAATGTCTTCCATTAACCCTGTGATGGGTCCTGGCTTGGTTGATCTCCTGCCAGCTTCCAGGTGTGCAGGAGGGTGACTCGCTGGTAGGATCCTTGTCAGTGGGAGCCAACAGAATGTTAGGATTTCACCTGAAGTCTCCTCCATCCTTTTCACTGGGACTTAGTTTCAACTCGTTTTGTAGAATTGTATGCTCTGTACTCATGCAAGGATTCCCTGTGGAGCAGCTCTTTCATTTGTGGTAGAACAGCTGTGATGAAAATGGAACCATGCAGCATTTGGGGGAAATACATAATCAACAATGCAGTAGTCCTTATATTCTCTTGCAGCTTGTTGAGGATTATTGATATGAGCTTCTGCTTACTTATGCAATCCTTGTTTCTTTAGTGACTGGTACTATGCAAGAAGTCCCTTCCTGAATTCAAAAATGAGTTCTGATATTGTCGGTCACCTTTACGAACTCACAGAGGTTCAGTTTGATCTGGTGTCTAGAGGCTATGACTTAGACTCGGCATGGCCCACATTTGCCAGGTAATTTAAACCAGCTGTTAAGGTGGAAGCATTTCTATAATTTGTATGCCTTAATAAAACATTCTGGGACTTTAGAACATATTAAAACTTCAGTATTTGAATCGTGGGTCAGATGAAACTTCACTGTGGTGGTTATACTGATCCCCTTGCTGCCTCATCAATGTTCTATGAAGTCCTTCTAATGTGTCATGTCAGATTAGACCACCAGAAGGACAGCAGAAAACAGATTTGCTTCTAGACCTAATGACTAAATTAGCAACAACACTCTTTTTAATTTATACAACTGGGTGTGTTGCATCCAGCTCTTGCAGCGAGAGAGCATCTTCTGCTCATGTCATCTGACTTGTGACAATTGAATAAGAGGTGCATTAATTCTGAGGAGCTTGCTGGGCAGTGAATAAATCCCTCTTAATGGAAATAAAGGTCACAACACATTTTCCCTATCATTTCCCCCCCTTTTATTAATAGATAGCAAATCTGTTCAAGCTTAATTATGCTGACAATAATTTATTTTATCCAGTGGAAGAGATACCATGTCCCTCTTGGTTGCCATTTGCAGTGTATGGTCATAGTTCATAAGCATTATAAATAGCTCTGTGTACATGGGGTATAATTTAAACCCTCTTCCATTTGCAGGAGAACATTGCCTTCCTTTGGCTCCTCAGCTTACCAGTGGAGGCCTCCAAGCCGCACTTCAAGCATGAGTAGTTTGGTGAGCAGCTATTTACAGGTAATTACATTGACAAATGACTGCATGTGCAACATTTCCTTATAAGAGCAGCAATAGTGCTACTGTGTAATGACCCCTTACCATTAGACTGAACATAAGAAGGGGAAATTACGGTAGAATCCACTTGATGTTATTGTTCTAATTGGTCACCTGAGTCTCCTGCTTATCTGTATTCACTTTGTGTTCCTCATTTAGCTGCATGCCATTGTAACTTGATGCAAATAACAGCCCTGCTGGTCTGGTTTAATTGTATATTGTGATGATTTCCCAGCCAGGGGCTTCTTTGTACTAATCTGAGGTGGATTCCAAATGCTGAATATACTATATACCAAAGAGGCATCTCTTCTTCTAACTAAAACCATTTTTCTTCTGATTTTCTTAGACCCAAGAGATCCCCTCCAGCCCCAATGGGAATAGCTTTTTAACTGCTGAGCCCCTTGAGGGCCTTGATGAGCTACACGTGGAGCTGGACCAGGCAGAACTGCGGCAGAAAGAACTGCAGGATCGGATCCAGCATCTAGAAAAGGAAAACCAGGAGCTCCAGGCGGCCATCAGCTTTGAGAAGCAGCAAGTGCAAACAGAAAGAGAAAAGAGCAGGAATATTAGCGAGGAGAACTCCAGGCTAACGAAAATGCTGGGGGAGGTAGAGAAACAGCATGAGATCTCCCACTGCACTCAGGACACCGTTCAGGACCTGCAGAAGTGCCTGCAGACGTTAGAACTGAATGCTGTCAAGAAGCAAGAAGAATACAGTGCAAGGCTGGAGGAACTGGAGTCCGGGAAAAAGGATTCTGACTCAAAGCTTCTTCTCTTGAACCAAGAGCTGGAAGCTGCAAGGGCTTTGGTGTCCACGAAGGATGTCCATATCGGTGAGCTTCTGGCCAAATTGCAGTCGGGAGAGCAGAAGAATGAAGAGCTTATAGCCAAAGCCACTGCTCTAACGAATGAAAAGGCACAACAAGCCAACAGTCAGTTTGAGTCTGCACTGAAGATTGAGGATTTGCTGAAGAAGCTTCATGAAGTGGAAGAGGCAAAGGCCAATGCTGAGAAGCTAAATAATAAACACCTTTCTCTGCTTAAGATCATGGAAGAGCAACTCCAGTTAAAGGAGGAGGCACAGAAAGAGTTTGAATCGAAACTGAGGAGCCTCACTGTCAACTCCAAGGAAGAATCTGAAAAACTTTGTGGTGATCTGGAAACCATGGCAACTGAAATGGCGGACCTTCAGAAGGCATTAACAGCAAAGGGCAATGAGATGGCTGATCTTCAAATCCAGTTGAAAGGTTCGTTGGATTCCATAAAATCCCTGGAAAAAAGCCTTGAAGAGGAAAAGAAAGAGAAGACAAAACTTGAGGGTTTGGTCACGCTTACAAAAACAACAATGGAAGAAGAAGTAAAAAACACGATGGAGCAACTTGAGGTTAGGGAAAGCCAGCTTTCAAAACTAAGTCAAACAGTGAAGAGCTTAGAAGAGCAAAAGAGAGAACTTATTTCTGAAAGAGAGCATCTTAGGAAGACAAAAGAAAGATTGGAGGAGCAGGCCACAGAGCAAAGCTCCTCGCTGAGAATGATCTCTGAAGGAAACGAGAAGCTCAAGTCTCAGAATGCAAAGCTGCAGCAAACCAATCAGAAGCTAGAAGCGAAGCGAAGAGAGTTGGATGCTTCTCAATCTTCTCTGGAGGCTGAGGTTGCCAGACTGAGAGCCTCTGAGAAACAGCTCCAAAGCCAGATTGAAGATTCTGTAGTGTCCGTGGATGAAAAGGAGAAGAAACTCCGGGGACAGAACAAGCTACTGGATGAAAACCTGCAGAATGCCACGAGGCAAAACCAAGTTCTGGGAGAAAAGCTGGATGCCTTGCAGGCTGATTACCAAGAACTGAAAAAAAGTGAAAAAGCTGCCAAAGAGTCCTTAAGTGCGCTGCAAGTAGAGCTCCAGAGCACCAAAGAGCATGGCCTGCAGGTGGAAAAGAGCCTGTCCTCCTCAAGGGAATATGAAGGATCTCTGAAGTTGCAGCTCAGAGAGAAAGAGGAAGCATTACAAGACTTGGAGAGCCAGTGCAAGGAGCTACAAGGACAGTCAGAGAGGTGCAGGAAAAAGATGGAAGCCCTGGAGGCCGAAAAGGCAAACGCAGAAAAAACTTGCCTCCATCAGACAAAACTGATTGAATCCCTTGTTTCTGAGAAGGCTTCTGTGGAGAACACCCAGTTGGAACAGGTGTCTTGTCAGGAGAGAGAAGCCAAAGATCTGGCCTCAAGGCTGGCCCTTTCGGAGGAACAGTTGCGTCTCAACCAGGCAGAGGTGTTGAGACTTCAGGAGGACATGGTGGACCTTCAAGCCAAACTTCGACAAGCAGCAGCAGAGCAGCAGAAGCTGCAAGAAGAGTTGGATGTTGGAAGGGCTGTTCTGAGCGAGCAAAAGACCCTGGCCCAGGAACTGAAAGAGCAAGGTGAAGTCCTCAACAGAAAGCATGTGGAGGAAATGCTTCGGTGTCGCCAACGAGAGGAAGTGCTGCAAAAGAAGAGGGACCAGGAAGCCCTGGAGAAGGTGGAGCTGGAGAAGAACATGCTGAACCTCACGGAGGAGTTGTCCAAGGCCAAGCAGTATTTGGAAGCAGTTAATGTAGAAAACGTGGAGGTCAAAGACCTCCTCCACAGGACTAACACGGACATGGCTGAGCTTGGCATTCAGATCTGCAGTCTGACATCTGAAAAGGCAGAAGCAGAAGAGAAGCTGTCCCGGCTCATGGAGGAACTCAGAACTGCCAAGGATGAAGCCACCAGAGAACGTGAGAAGCTGCAGCTTGATCTCTCAAGACTAACTCAGGAGAAACAAGAATTGGAAAGCAAACTGGAAGAGTCTAGGGTTTGCACAGCAGCTCTCCCTAGCCTGCAAACTCAGCTGGAGATGGCAGAGAAGCATCACCAGAAGCTGCAAGAGACCAGCAAAGAGGAGTTGTCTGCAGTCAAATTTCAACTGAGCACAGAAATCATAAACCACCAAACAAAACTTAAGGTAAATTAATGTAAATAAGTCCTCATTGCTAAAATAAGACCCTGTACACACTTGCCTGGCAAGACCCTGTACACACAGGAGTGCCTGGCGTGCTTTGGTCCATGGGGTCATGAAGAGTCGGACACGACTAAACGACTAAACAACAACAACACACTTGCCTGAGAATGCATCCTGTTGATTTCAGAAGCACTTCTGATTAGACCTGTGTAGTGGTTGCATTATAATGTCATGTTTACGAGAATCCTCTTCAAATGAAGAATTAAAAGCACTGAAAACTTGCAATCCAAATTTGTCGCTGCCACCACCCAGGCTCTGTAGAATGGCAGAGCTACTGCGGCATCTGTAGCCTGGCCACTCACAGCAGTTAAATTTGGGGTGGTCGGCAGATTGGGCCCAATCCCTGTGCCAGTTGCAAGTTGGCACAGCGACTGGGCCTGAAGTATGTAGAAAAGTGGGGAGGAGGAATGCTTATCTCACCTAGTATAGGGTTGCCAGATGTCCCCAGTTCCCGGGGACAGTCCCCGGATTCACCAATCTGTCCCTGGACAAAATCTGTCCCCGGAATGTCCCCGGATTTTAATTAATGTCCCCGGATTTATGCCTGGGGACTTCTGGCGAGGCAGCATGGTGGGTGCCATGGCAGTGAGCAGCACCAGAGGTCCCGGCCACGTCAAAGTTGCAGCCAGCCAATCCACTGGCTGGGGGGGGGAGGCTATTTAAACCGAGGTACGAGCCAAAGAGCTTCTTTCTGGTTCGCTTCCTCAATCAACTCTCGCCCCGAACTCGCTGTTTGTCCACCTCTGGTAACGAGACACCACCACCGCCAGTTAAATCTCCATAGAGACTGCAATTGCCCTCCAGCAGTCTCCCAGTTATGGGAAGCCGGTGCCTTGTGTGTGTTTTCCCAAGACCAGCCAGTGCCTTGGCGTTTGTGTGTTTGTAGATGGGCTTCTCCTCCTGTCTTGTGTCGAGGTGCGCATCCGACAACTTTGGGGTTCCCCCCTTTAAAAAGGTCGAGAACTCTGGGCAACCCTTTCCGAAAATAATAAAGCATGAAATTTCTCTTTTTTAAAAAGTTTCCCCTGATTCCTTGAAAAAAAATCTGGTAACCATAACCTCCACTCCTGGTGTTTGCACATTTAGCTTGAAGGCCTGGAAAGGACTTCTCAGCATGATTTGGATGAATCTGCCTAAACTCCTCCCCTTTTATCAAGAACCTTGTTTTCTCAGGGTTCCTGATCGCGACCTGGGTATCAAAGCATACTCAGCGGAGCATCCTTAGAAGCCACCTTTAGACCTTCCCACTCAGTTTGACACCCCCTCTAAAACACACACATTATTTTGAACCCTTAAAAAGGGTGATGGCTAACCTCGGATTTATTAAAGCATGTGGCTTTAAGAAAGGAAGGAACTATGTAACTCTGTTGACACAAGTGGATAACTTCCTTTAAAAACACAATAATAATCAACGCTGATGTGTGTTTTATGGGTCCTGACAGGCTCTCAATGAAGAATGTGAAAAATTAAAGCAGGAAGTCAAAGAGCAGAGCCAGCAAGCACATGTTGCAAAGGAAGCACTCAAAGAACTGCAGGTTGGTCCATGATCTGATTGAAATAAGAAACTCACTGAAGCAGCGCTCTTCTCTCCGAGGCTGACAGTGTGCGTCAATGGTGAATATGCACCAACACGTAACAGACAGGAGTCTGAATACAGCAAAAGTGGGTGGGGTGAAACTATGGCCAAGACCCAGAGATGCAAGCCAGCATGTTCTGTGCTTGCATACATATTTATTTAAAACAAATAATATGCCCTTGAACCCTGTTTTCAAGCTGCATAGAACTTGGCACATCATCTCCTTACGAGTAAAGCTCACACTGTACACGTAATGCCACTACCCCAGGGTCCAGCTGATTTGCTTTTGCCCTCTGGAAAATTAGAGACTCAAGCACTAATATCGCCATCTGGAATTTAGCTTTCCAAACTCAACCCATTGAGCTTTAGTTTGTGTTTTCTGTTTTGACTCTTTTTATACACTTTTTTTACACTAGCTTGTAGCTAAAAGGGCAAAAAGCAACATGTTTTTACAAGTTTTTTTTAAAAGAATTGTTATAGTTTTTATTGTTTTATATTGTGTTGATTGTATTTTTAAAATTGCTTTATGAACTGCCAGAGAACCTCTATCACAGGGTGTCCATTAGTTTGGTTTCTACTTGTACCCCTTGGATTACACAGCATCTCTACTTCTGCTGTTGGTGATTACTGAGCTGTGGTTACTCAGATACAGCTTTTGCTAGCCATTTGGGGGAAATACAGGAAAATTGTTACTTCTTAGAAAATCTATTAAGACTTTGGTGATAACAAAAGGTTAACACTTTGAATATACCCTGCAACCACATCCATGCAGATCTCAGTTAGCAAATTTATTAAAGATTTTGAATGGAATCTGAAAAGCCTTCTATACATCTCTTTGTTATTTACCTTTTTAAAAAACCATCTTCCTAGGCTGTGAAAAGCAATCTGTGCACAGAACTGGACCTGACCATGGATCTGGTGACAGAGTACAAAGCAGCCCGGCAAAAAAAAGATGAGGAGGTGACACAGCTTAAAGAAGACCTAAAAAGGTGGAAACTTTGTTTATCATATTATTTTTTTATATAAAAAGTTTTAAATCTTGCAAAGAAGCTGATGTAGCATAGTGACCAATAAGAGGCTAAGCTACAAATCAGAAAGTTCTCAGTTAAATCTTTTTGCCCTGAACTCACTCAGTGGGCCTTAGGCAAGTTGCTTAACCTCAACCTCACAATCCTCAGTACGGGAGGATACTTCCATATTTTTCTGTATATAACACGCCCCCATGTATAACACGATCCCTATTTTTGGGGACTACAATTTTAGAAAATGGGGGAGACGGCCAAGAGTTGTTGAGCTTTTTGGGGGTACTAATAGTACTAATTGAGGAATGACTGAAGTCAGGAACGGTTAAAGATTTTATATATATATTTAAGGGCTCAAATGGAAGTCGACAAAGCAAATGAACAAATTCAAGACTACTGCGAGAAACTCAGCAAGACCAGAGCAGACCAAGAAAGCAACGAAAGGAAATTACTGGCTGAACTCGATGACCTGACAAGAACAAAGCAGTTCCTTGAAGAACGGTTAATTGAGCTTCTCAGGTTGGTAGCTTTATCGTTAAATATTTCTAACCTGGATGGGGAAAATATCTGTCTTCCGTCATAGTGTCCCGTTGTGTCAGAAGCAGTTTAGTCATGCTTGCCACATGACCCGGAAAGCTGTCTGTGGACAATCGCCAACTGCCTCGGCCTGAAAGCGAGATGAGTGCCGCAACCCCATAGTCACCTTTGACTGGACTTAACCGTCCAGGGGTCCTTTACCTTTTTTACCTTACAGCAGTATTAAAGAAAAACATATTCAGTGTAAGCCTAAACAAGCAAAATCTGTTGGGTTTACTCCCTAGCAAATGGTGTTTAGGATATTAGGATAATCATGATTATGGTCTTTTGTGGAATACTGGCCTTTCCAAACCCTTACCCGAGTGTAATACTTCAACAACAGCTCCAAGGAAGTAAGACGTTATTTAGGAATGGTCTTTGCCTCCTTGGGTCTGCAGTGGTCCAAACTTCTGACCTTCTCCATAACTCACTATGAAGACCCACTTGCTGGATCACAACAGTTCCTGGCAGGGCAGGAGACGCTGTTACTGGGAAATGCCTTGCAGCCCCAAGGCTGTTAAAGATACAGATATGATACCGTTCTACCTTTAGAAAGGCCAGAGTTGTTACTTGAGCCCTAGGTGCTCTGGAGACATGGTGGCAGCAGCTCTGTTAGGAAGTACTGATAGGAAGTATTCTCAAGATACTGCAGATTGCACCCTCATTGGGGGGTTGGCACCACTGTGTGGTCGAAGGCAGCTGTTAGGGGATCCAAAAACCCTTCAGGCCATCTGCTTTCCTGTTAGCAGAGAGAATCTTTGTGTGTCCCATTGGCTGTTGCTGTTCCATGTCTGATTTCCCCTTCCTTGGCTTGTCAGAATTGAAACTGAGTTCCAATGGTGGGAAGGACTTTTTTTTAAAGGCAAATTGAAAGCAGCAGTTTTGTCTTTAAACCACAAGGTGGCGCTCAGGTCCCAACCTGTGGTCACCTGTTGATTGAAATCTCTCTCTCTCTCTCTTTTTGATTTAGTACGGTATTTTTTGATATAGAATTTTAAAAACCAAAGCTCCATGTGGTTCCAGTGTGAGCGTAGAATATTGTGCAGCAGGGGCTTACCCCGCTCTTGTCAGATGCTAATGGATTATTTGCATGGAGCTCCTCGTTCACATCAATGCCCTGTGAAGTGCCTGGAAACTTCCATTTCACTGTATCTGAAGAAGTGTGCATGCACACGAAAGCTCATACCAAAATAAAAACTTAGTTGGTCTTTAAGGTGCTACTGAAGGAATTTTTTTAATTTTACTTCGATCCAGACCAACACGGCTACCTACCTGTAATTAGACCAACCAGTGTCTCTAATCCCGTGATCCTCTGCAGGCAATAGAAGCTGCCACACTTCCAGTGCCCCTGTTTACTCCAGTGGAAGGGGGAAAAATACATGTACTCATTTCTTCATCATTTCTCCATTAATATCAAAGGTGAAACTAACTCAGGAAACAAACATAAATTGCCTACTTTCATGCAAGCTACTACTTCAGTTTCCTGGCAAAATCCAGTGAAGATCTGCTCTCCAAAGCTGCTGTTTGCATTTCAGGGCAAGCTTCCCTTAGCAACAATGGGTGCTCCCCTCAAAATGTGAAGAGCAGCTTCAGAGAGGGGTTGTCGCAGGGAAGGATAGTTAAATGTCCCCTTTCCACTCCCCATGGTCCTAAGGCTGCTCAAGCTTCTCTATGGCTGCACAAAAACAGTGCAAGTTAATTGCATTTGTGCAATCCTTAATATGGAAGGAAAAGGTGACACAGGTGGAGCTGTGGTCTAAACCACTGAGCCCCTTGGGCTTGCTAATCGGAAGGTTGGTGGTTCGAATCCACATGACGGAGTGAGCTCCGTCCCAGCTCTGTCCCAGCTCCTGCCAACCTAGCAGTTCGAAAGCATGCCAGTGCAAGTAGATAAATAGGTGTGGCGGGAAGGGAAACGGCGTTTCCGTGCACTCTGGTTTCCGTCACGGTGTCCCGTTGCGCCAGAAGCAGTTTAGTAATGTTGGCCGCATGACCCGGAAAGCTGTCTGTGGACAAACGCCGGCTCCTTCGGCCTGAAAGTGAGATGAGCGCTGCAACCCCATAGTCGCCTTTGACTGGACTTAAGCCTCCAGGGGTCCTTTACCTTTACCTTTACCTTTCTTAATATGTAAGGAATCTTCTTAAGACTAAGGCTTCTCTGAAGCTAATTTTTGTTGTTATTATTTAAGGAAAAAATATGAGTAAAAATTGCACAAATGGGAGCTCACCTATGGTACCTTGGGCTGCGGACGGGATCCATTCCAGAGCCCCGGTCGGATCCCGAGGTTTTCGCAACCGGAGGTGCCTGTTCTGCACATGTGCATGGCGTGGTAGAGTGCTTCTGCGCATGTGCGCGGGACAAAACCCGGAAAAATGCTTCCGGGTTTGCTGTGTGCGTATCCCAAAGGATACGTAAGCAGAGCTGCCCGGAAGTAGAGGTACGATTGTACTGTGAAGTGATATCTAGTGTTACACCTTTGGCTCAAGTACTAATCTAGCAGGAACAGCATGACCTCTGGATCTTCGCAGCCTCTGCAAAAATCTAGTAGTGACCATAGAAAATAGCAGTCTAGACCATGGAAAATGCAAGCTGGAGAACCAAGCCCTAGTGCATGAGCCGCAAATCTGATCCAGCCAGAGGGCTGGATCCGAAGCTGCCGCAGACAACCCAAAGGCCATTTTGACAGGTGGTTGAGGCCTGCCCTCTGTCAATCACCCAGCATTACCACGACATCTGGTGATTCAGTTTCAAAGGAAAGGATCAGGAGCTGAAGTATACTCCTGATTTGTCCTTTGCATCAAAAAGTGACCCCTTTTTAAATCCGGCACTGCTTCAGCTTGAACTTTCCAGCCCCTGACATCACCCAGGAAAGATGGGGCTGGTTTGGAAGGGGTCCAACCTCTGAGGACGGTGGGTCCACCACTGCCCTAGTGTTTCATGGGGGGTGGGAATTGTGGGTTTCCGATTCTAATGGTGGAGCATAGCTAAGGCCATCTGCTCCTAAATCTTTGCACTGGCCAATTTGCTTGTATCACTAGCTCAACACAGCTCCAGCACAAATATGGCACCAGAGCTTGTGGTGAGGCCAATAGTGCACCCATCTGAGACACTTTACTTATTTATGTTCTCAGTGACTTTGCTGATGTATTTAGAAGAACTGGCTGCTTGCAAACTGAGCCACCTTTGTTTCTGTTTCCTGTGCCACTCTGGTGGCTTCCATGCAATGTAATGTTCTCTTGGCAGTGGCATCACACCTTGCTTCTTAATGACACCTCTTCACCACATATTTTACAAATGCTTCAGCACTTGTTAAGTCCTGTGGTTTGTGGGTCACACTTGACATTTTTAACTACAGAGAAATACATCCCCCTAAAAAAAAAAATCTAGCACAGAAGGCTTACATAGATTTGAGCAATGCATGTTTAATAAGTCTCCGTTTCATACATGTCTGTAGTTTTTGCTCATCTTTACAGGTTTACCCTCCCTGATTTATTCCCACTTTCCTGAAAATAAGTCCCATTGAAACTAGTGCGACTAGATTCCGAGTAAACATGCATGGCGTTGCACTTTTGCTGTTGTTGTTAACAAAGTTCTGAAATGGTATAAAGATGGGAGATTTCGACCTTTTTGACATTTGTAATCCTTACTTGATCATAATTATGAGTCTACTTCACATGTTATCGGTACGTGTTACTAACATGCCCTGTGTTCCTACTAAAATGGTAACCTTTAAAACCATCGCACTGGAGGAACCATAATGGCCCTGACTCTGTAGTGCTGTGGTTCATCTGTTTAAAATAAAAAAAATAAAATAAAATAACACTTTAAGATAACTGATTCTCACCTCATCCCAACACCATTTCACAAACTGTTTCTGACACTCTTCTGTTTCCAATACTGTTTTCCATGTGGCAGGGGAGGCGCCTCTTGGAGAAAAACAAGCCTTAACCCCCCTTCAGCTTCACAGATCCTAGCCAGAGTTTTTATTAAATAAGATTACAAACAGGGGTTCACAAATGTTGGCTTGATTTTCTAGCCAGGCGATTATTTGTGGCTGCCAGTGCTACCCACCCTCCCCCTTTCAGTTCTCTGGCAGAGTTTCAGATTTTCTTCATGACAAAATGCAATAGATAACGTATTATATTTTACATCTTACAAAAGTGAAAGATGGAAGCATAGCCAGCAACAGTAGAAGGAAATTGTCTTGAGAGGCTACGGTATATTTTGTTTATGTGCACACTTATGTGATGTCTTCCTTTCACACCCACCCACATGGTCTTGCTCAATGTCATACAGTGGTACCTCTGGTTAAGAACTTAATTCGTTCCGGAGGTCTGTTCTTAACCTGAAACTGTTCTTAACCTGATGTACCACTTTGGCTAATGGGGCCTCGTGCTGCCACCGTGTGATTTCTGTTCTCATCCTGAGGTAAAGTTCTTAACCCGAGGTACCACTTCCGGGTTAGCAGAGTTTGTAACCTGGAGCATTTGTAACCCGAAGCGTTTGTAACCCAAGGTACCACTGTATATGGAATGCTTGCAAAAAGTTAAAAAGTATGGTGTTCAACTAGAATTTTCACTTAAGAATCCATTGTATTTAAATGATGTTTGCTTTAATAGAGGAGATTCGTTTTTCCTGTGGAGGGCTGTGGTTGAATTTTTAAAACCTAAATTCGCAGATGATAAATTGTTCTTTATGCATTTCTTTTTGAAAGAGACAAGGATGCCCTTTGGCAGAAGTCGGATGCTTTGGAATTCCAGCAGAAACTCACTGCAGCACAAAGATGGCTTGGTGATGCGGAAGTAAGCTGTTGCCTAGACTGTAAGAAAGAATTTGGCTGGATGAATCGCCGCCACCATTGCAGGTCAGTTTGTAGGGGTGACTTGATAAACACTTGTGAGCAACTGTAGTTGGACAGATGACAAGTAATCAACAAGATGTTATACTGCAGTTTTTTGGGCCACATTTCTAAACAGTGCCATTGTAAATAGTGTCACTTGGAATTACAGCAAATTCTACCTTAAGTGGCATTCATAATGCGCTTGTGGTTTCTTCTTGAGAAGACTGTGGGACAAAAGTATTGTTTGTGTGGATATGGAGATTTTTCCAGACTCGGTGCCCCATCTCAATCTGGAAAAAATGACACTCCAAATTATCACTGGTCTGCTCCCCATTAATCTTTCTCCAATATTATATAATGGAATTACTTTATAAAGGATTGTTGGTTTGAGGAATGGGTTGATATAGTCGGCCTTTCAGGTGTATATTTAATTCAGTACCCAATTTTGTTACACTCAGAGCAGACCCATCAAAATGAATGGGCCTAAATTAGTCATGTCTGTTAATTTCAATAGATTTACTCAATGTTGGATAAAACCCAATGGTCTTCCATTGACTTCAAAGGGAATCCAGATTGGCAATATTATGAAGAACGTCACTTTCTCCATGTTGGATATTGTATCCCTTAAATGCCTTCATTTTGACATGAAGAACTCTTTTCTTTTCTCTTTTAAAATTCCATTATTTTTAGAATGTGTGGGTGCATTTTCTGCTACTACTGCTGCAACAACTATGCCATGTCAACGCATACTGGCAAGAAGGAACGCTGTTGCCGAGATTGCTTTAAAAAGGCAAGTGCCATCTCAATTGATTCTGGATCAAATGCAAGCCAAGAAGAACCAGCATCAAGCCTGCTAGCCTCACCATTGTCCCTGGTCCATAGAGTTATGGGTGAGTCTTTCCTGTGTATACATGGGATTAAATTTCTTGGAAAAGAATCTCATGTGAACTTCAGTTCATATTCTATCCTTGTGTCTGCTTTGGTACAGATGATAGTGTTTGATGACCCTACAAGTTCCTTAAATCTATAATGAACACTGAGAAATTACATCGCCTTACTTTATATGCAGCATAATAACACTTTCTTGCTTTGTGTCCTTTGTTGTGGTACAGTTACAAATGAAGCCTCTAAACCCACAGATGATGCAGTGTTTGATATAATCACAGATGAGGAAGTGGGCCAGATAAAGGAAGACAACTCGGTTCACAATGAAAGCCAAACTGAAGAAGAATCTTTGGACCATGGTATAACTGATCTGTGAGTAAACATAATTTACACACACACACACACACACACACAATCTGTTCCAAAGTAGATTAGGCTTGTAAAGAGCAGTGGCGTAGCATGGGTTTCTAGTGCCCAGGGCAAGTATCCTTGGCACCACTTACCCGATAGGCTGGAATGAAGGCGCAATAGCTCAGCGACCTACCCAAGTGGCAGCCACAGCACCCCATGAGCGTCGAGCATGGTGGAGAGCAGGACGGGATTGGTCAGGAGCAGGTATCTTTCTAAAGCCCATGCAGAGAGCGCCATAGCAACCAGCCGTCACCCAAATCCTCTCCTCCGTCTACCCATGCGAACATGGGGATATTTTCTGTGTGAGGGGGAGGGCGCACTGTTATTAATTTATTATTATTACTACTACTTCTTTTTTTCTTTAAAAGTTTTTGCCCCTAAGAGTTTTGCACCTCCCAGTAACTGCCCCTGTGGCCCTGCCCATGCTATGCCACTGGTAAAGAGCCCTCCATTGTCCATGGGAGAGTGTAGCTGGGGAAGGAAGGTTAACTCTTGCCTCCCCAGCTGCTCTCTTGAGGAAGATTACCCAGCCAATTTTGTTTGGAAGAAAGTGAAAACACACTTTTTCAAGTCTAACCAGTGGCAAGGAGAAGTGTGCCTTTGGTGTCCACAGCAGTGTCCCCAGTTTGCAAATATGCCCATGGGTCCCGTCAAGCTTAGCAATTCCAGTTTTAAAGGTTTCCCTCCCCACAGTCGGGCTTATTAACTAGACCAGAGCTCAGTAGGGGGGGAGGCTTGGGGGGGTGGCCTGGGGGGGGCATTTGGAGGCAGGAAGTGGCAGGTGTAATCAAGTCCCATTCCATCTGCCAAGGTAACATCTAGTTTCACCCTACGAAAGAAAATTAAACGTATAGCCCACAGAAGTATGAACTAGTATGGCTTATTGATTCCTTCAGGGTTCATAATCCTATGAACCAGGGTTGGGGAGCCAGTGGCTCTCCAGATGTTGGACCCATCAGCTCGGCCAGCATGGCTAGTGGTCATGGATGATGGGAGTCGTAGTCCCTGCTGTAAACACTGTTACTAATTCCTGTCTGCCTTGTTCATATCGGAACTGTGTCAAAGTGCCCAGCAATACAGTGTTTGTTCGTTTCCACAATGTGAAGCATCCTGCTGAATGTCACACAGGAAGCTTGCATGAGAATGCCACAGACACTTCTGGTTAAGAGTGACAAGGATTCGGGTTCACCGTTTCATTTGTCGGCGCACATTTCCTGCCCAAAGTGTCTGCCTCACACAAACTTGCCTTCCCTTTTTTGCTTGCTCACACTAAAAGAGCAAAGTTTTGATGCCAGTGGCAAAACTGCTGACTTAATGAGTTTTGTGAGTAAAACAAAAGGAAAAAAGGAAAACTGGGCAGAGAAACCAAAAGAAGGGTAAATCTCAGGCTGATGGCTGGAGGGAAAGTTAGTGGGTCCACTGTATTATGGCTTGGATTCTAAAATAAGTTCACTGAAGGTAAGCTTCCCTTCCCCGCAACTACTTGAGGCCCCTGGAAAAAAGAAACACCTGGAAGGTTAGGAGATGCCTCCCAGTGTTTGGAGGAGTTCAAGGAGCTGCGGGGGAAGAAGGGGACAGGAAGTTCACCTCCCTTTAACTCACTGTTTCTCAAAACAGTGGACCTGGGGACTACCAATGGACCTCAAGCCACTTTCCTGCTTGTTGCCTCATGAGTTGGCTGTCCTTCCCTGCCCCATAGCTATGCTGTAGCCTTTTGGTCAGACTGATGCCAACCCTAGCAACTCCTTCTAGGCTGAGTCAAGGTGCCCCGGAAACAGAGGAGTTTGTGGAAAGGGGGAAGGCCTCTCTGCTCTGAGGGTAAAGGGCCAGAGAAGGTGCTGAAGGAGATTAGGAAGAGAGATTATAGCCTAATATTCTGAGGTGGTGATGATTAACTGGGCATAGAAAGGAAGGGGATTAGAGAGAAAAGCTATTTTAGGAGGAAGAGGTGAATGGAAAAGGACCTGGGAGGAAGGTTGAAAGAAACTGTCAGTTGGAGAGGAGGGTGGGGTAAGGTACAAGTGAATTTTGGAAGGGGAGTGGAAGAAGAAATTGCAGGAGATGGGTAAAAATACTTTCAGAGTTCTGTGGGGAGTGGGAAAGGGGAAATATAATATAAAAAGGCTTCTACACTTAAAGCCTGTGGATCAGCAAGTTGTGCCTAAAATTGGGGGAGAGGGGGTTATGTCACAGTGCCTCCGGAGCAAATGTTTGTTCTTAGTTTGAGAAAGCTGAGCTATGGAACTCCTTGACACAAGAAAAGACAAGAGACACAAACACTGTGTATGTTTTTTGTTCTCCATGAACATCTATATTTATTTATTTATTTATTTATTTATTTATTTATATAAAAAAATCTTCATATGGTGAGCCAAAGCAGGTAAAAGCATTGTTTGCAAGTTCTTGCATGCCAGCCACATGAAAAGTGTGTCCGCCATTCATGCTTTCAAACTCTGCTTGCATGACCAGCTTTGAATTGCAAACTTTCATTATTTAACATTCATAAAGCACCCAATGTTTTCTAAGCGCTGTACAGAGGTTAAAAGATAGTCCCAGCCCACTGGCTCACAATCTAATAAGCAAGATGCAAAAGGAGGGGGGGGGGACATAGAGAGGGCAGAGTAAATGAAGCCTTTACCAGGGTCAAGATGGCCGCCTCCTTGCCAGTATGTTCTTCCTGGGAAGCAGAGGGTGCAGCTTCCCACTGGCACTTCCTTAAAATAAAAGGTAAATGCTAAGTGACAACCTAAACTCCCATTCAGCATCTCTTCTGTAGCTGGTGTATATCTTTACACAATTGAGTCCTTTCTCATAAGATGCCTCCAGCATAAGAATCAAGGTGGCAATGAGATTCTGCAAAGTTTTGCTTGTAGGGAAACTTTCACCAACTTTACAAACAGGATAGCTATGTTGAGGAGATTCTGCCTGTTGCTTTTGCTCGCGTGAATGCCCAGGGCGACTAAGACTGAAGCTCTACAAAAGAGATGCTCTTCAAGATCCTCTTACAATGGATACATGCTTGTTTCCTCTGCGTTCTGTGTGGCGGTGCAGGATTTTGAGCAATCATCATCCGTAGTTTGGCATGGCTTCCTGGTTTGTTCATGTTTAGCACATCCAAGCTTTTTAAGAATTTTGACCAGGTTCCTCCTAAACTTCAAACCGATAAAGAAATAGAGAACAGGGTTGAGGCAGCTGTGGAAATAAGCGATGGCTTCCGTTACGATCAAAGCATATTCAAACCGGTATCCATTGTCCACCATGACCCTTGGGTCTGCAACACGAATGAGTCTCAAGATGTTATAGGGCGTCTGGGTAAAAATGAACACCACAACAATGGCGAATATTATTTTTAAGGATTTCTGCTTGCGGAAGCCCTTAGCATAGAGTAAAGTATTTGTGATGATTGAGTAGCAAAGAACCATAACCAGCATAGGGCAGAAGTATCCAAGAGTCATTTGAATTGCTTCGGTGAGCATCTGCAAAGAATTTGAAGGGTACTCTGCAATGCATACCTTTTTGCTATACTCCTTCTGCGTGCTAAATAAAAACTGAGGCAAAGCAAATAGCAGGGAAAGCACCCAAACCAAAATGCAAACCGTTTTACCCCAGACTATTCTTTTGGCTTGGCTGATGTGTGCTTTGGTGGCTTGGACGATAGCAAAATACCTGTCAATGGTTAAGCAGGTAAGGGTTAGCATGGAACCGTACAGATTCAAGGTGTAGAGGCCTCGGATGATTTGACATGGCAAAGTGTAAAAGATCCACTCCTTAGCAGCAGAATAAGCCCAGAATGGCAACGTGCAAAGAAAGCACAAGTCAGCTACAGCCAAGCTCACCAGGAATACATCCGTCAACACCTTTACTTTTTCATAGAAGATAAAAATGATAAGAACCAAAGTGTTCCCTGAGACTCCAAAGATACAGGCAAATGAATACATGCAGACCAGGAAGACCCTGCTAAATGCTGTAAATGTCTCGTATGCGCTGTCATCAACGTGCTGAAATGTGCTGTTGCCGTAGTCAGCAGCATAATCCTCATCGGTAGCCATGTAGCCTGCTTTCTCAAACACCTGTAAAACATACACATTTGAAAATTGTCTCAGTAGGGGGGTTGTAATGTCTCTCTACATTGCTGCAAAACTCTTAAATTTAACTTGCTGTGTGATGAAACCATATTGACAAGGGACATGATATAAGCCCTGATTATGTACTGCATATACCCCCATCTACCACATCTGTTTGCCTTATCTACCACTGAGTGGGGAGGCCGATCAGAAGGTTGGCAGTTCAAATCCCTGCTATGGGGTGAGCTCCCGTTGCTTGGTCCCAGCTCCTGCCAACCTAGCAGTTTGAAAGCATGTCAAAGTGCAAGTAGATAAATAGGTACTGCTCCAGCTGGAAGGTAAACGGCGTTTCCGTGCGCTGCTCTAGTTTCATTCTGCACTAAAAACTTTTTAAGACCCAGCCATAATTATACACCAATGAAACCCACATCCAAGCAAGACTGTATAAAGTATGCACATTTGTACATTAACTACTTATTTTTCAAAATGTACTGTACTTCCAGAAGCCTCAGGGAGAAATCACTGATATGAAAGGAACAGAGATTCTGCCTTTTGTGGGCTGGAACTCCCACCCATGCATCCCATTTCCCTGTTGTTTAGATTTTGTCAGTCATAGCCAGTATCTTTTTGAAATCTCTTTGAAGTCGTAAAAGCTAGAAACCTCATTAAAAAACAAAACATGCAGAGGTTCTTAGGATGCTGAATTCTGCACATGATTTCATATTATGATCTTCCACAACACTGGTGCAAAATTGCAGAACCTACACTGCACTGATGATAAAATTCTTGGGGCAGCATGCTTACTGGGAATCAAGTATTGGACTGGACCAATACTTACCTAACTCACAGGCTTGTGAAGATAAAATTCAGAGGGGGGGGGGACAACATATGCCACCTTGAGTTCCTTGGAGGAGAGGCAGGCTCTAAATGGAATTTTAAAAAAATTAATTAAGTCAAGCCCTAGGCCACTTAACTTGCATGGAGTCTTTGCCTCTTCCCCTTCATTCTTATCACAATTGTCCCTGCACTTTTAGCTGCTCTTTCTTTGACTCCCCAACATCTTACTCTAGCTACTGTTCTCCATATGATGCCACGCAGGCTCAGTATCACAGGGGAGTTTGGAACTGGGTTGCCAGAATCCCCTCCTGCCAAGCAGCAGATCCCTGGAATGGCAAGTCAATAAGTAAACTGGCCATCTTCCTTGGGGGGGGGGGGTTTCCCCCAGGTGGTTCCTGCCACCATTCCTCTGCATCCAGCCAGTCCATGACACAGTGCCCCAGATAATTATTCCAATTTACATTTGTTGGTGAGGCATTTGAGATACCAGCGAGTTAATGATAAACGAATACATTTTAATGTTAGCTTCTCTTGACTTGCGTGTCACTTTCTTGAAGTTGATGGTATAGATGACAGGTAATAAATTACCAGAGATAATTTATTGCAAGACTAGGCTTTCGAGTTTCATTTCTTTAATAGCCCAGTGCTTTTCAAATGGCTTTTAAAAAGCTAGTAATAACAAAACCACAAAGTTATCTGTGACTAAATAATACCAGAATGTATACTCATGAAAAGACAGCTGCAGCCATCAATCCCATGTCAGTATTTAGTGAAAGGAGCTAAAGACCCGTACTTCACAATCTGGGTGTACTTCACAAGCTGTGCTTTCACGATAATGAAGTTGACCTGGACCCTGAAAGAAACAACATTTCCCAAATCGAGCTAGAATATGACTCATCAACATAAAATAACGTTCATATTAAAAGAGTAAAACTAGCAATCTAATGTAGCAGAGCAAAACAATCCCACAGAAAGAATTTTGTGGGGTTTGTTTGGGAAACAGTGGCAATTTTGTGTTGTTTTGCGCAGTCATGGTTCTTCCTCATAGTGTCACATAGATAATAGGAAACTGCCTATACCAGGTCAGACTATCTACTGTCCAAAAAGTAGCTCTCCAGAGTATGGATGTAAGAACACATCATTTTCCGTTCCACTCTGTATTTGCTGCATGCAACACTGTTTCCATTTTGCTGCAGTTCGTCTTCTGCCAAAAACAATATTATTTGTCTCACTGTCCATTGTGGCAAAAGGACATAACTTATATAATTTGCACAAAGCCATTACATTATTCCACCCCCATTCACTTCAGTGCAAAGAAGAGCCTGCAGGATTAGGCCAATGGCCCTTCTAGTCCAACCTCCTGTTCTCACAGTGGCCAACACATGCCTGTGAGGAATCTGCAAGCAGGATTCGAGCACAAGAGCCACTCTCCCCTCCTGTGGTTTCCAGCAGATGCAAAGGAGGTGGAAACGTAATCAATTACATATCGTTTGCAGGCTGAAAACAATGACAGGGAATGTACCAACAATATCTGGATTTGTTTGTGCCTATCTCTGGTAGATGTGAAAACTCAAATAATAATATATGCCCCAGAAGATTGTGCAAGCACCCGATTGTCTTAACCTGACTTTGTTTAAGTAAATAAGATAAACATTTTTTTTTAACAGCAAAACCTCTTGGTAAAGAAAATTAAACCATTTCTAACTTGAAAGCTACTTTAAGTTAGCTTTCAAGGGGCTTATTAGAGGAACCAGCTGGGCCCCGCCACAACCTAATGTTTACAAAGATGGGATAGCTTTCCGTCTGAGGCAAGAGGAGATAACTACATACCTTGCAGCAGTCAGTGCAAGAGTTGCGACTCAAATTCAGATGTTAGCTAGAGGTAGTGGTGGTTATGCGTATTTATTGGAGCTGCTGCCTCTGGAGTTTCCTTTCGGTTATTTCTTCGTTTTAGACATCGAACAAAACCACAAAGCAGTGTAGAAGAGAGAGCATTGCCTATGCTGCTAGGCTGGGCATGAAAATAAAGCTAATATGTAGATATACATCCCAAAATAAGTGCATGGTCAGTTCATGTTACTTTAGCACTTGAGGCAACAAAATAAAAAATCCCACAATTATTTTGTCCCCTGCCTGGCAGTAAAAATAAAATAATAATAACTAAGCATCTGCTGCCCTTTCATGACACCAAAATCACCTGCCTGGGGTGGCTGCCTCACTCAGTCTCTTTATTACAGTCAGTGAGCTCTATTCAGAAAGAAACTCTGCACAAATATATAAAAAATAATGCAAAATAATACCAAACAAAATAGAGAACTGCAACAATAAAATTACTAGTGCTGTAGAATGTCAGACATAGAGGATAAAATTGTAAGTTTGCTCAAATTAGCCCCCGGCAAGTTTTACATGAAGCAGCGCAATATTTCGCCATCCTGGACGTGTCAACTGCATCAAGTTTTCAACGCTTGCTT
This sequence comes from Zootoca vivipara, assembly GCF_963506605.1. Lineage (NCBI taxonomy): Eukaryota > Metazoa > Chordata > Lepidosauria > Squamata > Lacertidae > Zootoca > Zootoca vivipara. The sequence goes on along the minus strand of NC_083287.1, from coordinate 12,163,514 downwards.
AGAACTTCCTCACATTGGCTTTTCCTGAAGCGTGAGCCCAGCTACTGATTAGTTTATTTGAATTTTTATTTTATTTTATTTTATTGCAGTTCATATTTTAATGTTGTAAAGGTGGCGCTGTGGGTTAAACCACAGAGTCTAGGGCTTGCTGATCAGAAGGTCGGCGGTTCGAATCCCTGCAATGGGGTGAGCTCCCGTTGCTCGGTCCCAGCTCCTGCCCACCTAGCAGTTTGAAAGCACATCAAAGTGCAAGTAGATAAATAGGGACCGCTCTGGCGGGAAGGTAAACAGTGTTTCCGTGCGCTGCTCTGGTTCGCCAGAAGCAGCTTTGTCATGCTGGCCACATGACCCGGAAGCTGTCTGCGGACAAATGTCAGCTCCCTTGGCCAGTAAATTTATCTAATTGCACTTTGCACTTTGACGTGCTTCCGAACTGCTAGGTTGGCAGGAGCAGGGACCGAGCAATGGGAGCTTACCCCATTGCAGGGATTCGAACTGCCAATCTTCCGATCGGCAAGCCACCCGCGTCCCACCCCGCTTTTACTTAGGGGGCCCCTATTTTCATGTTGGAGGGTATGGAGTTATGCGACTCCTGAGCCAAGGAGATAAGTAACTATACAACCTTTAGAAGGCATCTGAAAGCAGCCCTGTATAGGGAAGTTTTTTTTAAATGTTTAATGGTTTTAAATGTTTTTTTATATATTGGAAGCCACCCAGAGTAACTGGGGCAACCCAGTCATATGGGCAGGATATTAATACTGTAATAGAATTATTATGATGATGATTATGGAATAGAACTGCCCTATTTATTGGAGAAATGTGGGAGGGTATGGTGGAGTTTGGCATCTGGTAACTGCTGCTGTTTTTTTAAGGGTTTTTCAGGGGTTTCCAGATATTTATAAGGTGTTTGCAGGCTTTTCCAATGGTTTTTCAAATATATGTGATTTCCCTCACACATGCAGTACCTCGGAACATAATCCCCACATAAATTGGGAGTTGCCAGTATATTAAAGACATGATTAAAAATGCATAAAACTTATTTTTGTATGGAGCAGCATTCAGTTATTCCAAGCTATTTAAACTCTAAAGTTATACAGCCCAGACAAAGGTTTACTACCTCAAGCAGGATTAGGCCTAAGATAAACCACAGTGCTGGCCTACTTTTCTGCAGTGAAGCATATCACATTTGATCTTTTTCCTTTGACAAGGCAGATTTTGTAAATGTAAAAGCCACAAAAAACCCACAGACTAAGATGATTGTTATCTGCTCTTTTAAATTGTTTAAGTCATTTGAAACTTGCTTTTTTTTAGCTAAGGTGTGCAAAATGACTAAAAAGTGTTCAGATACCTTGAATGCCTTACTAGTAAAAAAAAAAAAAAAAAGGTAAAGGACCCCTGGACGGTTAAGTCCAGTCAAATGCGACTATGGGGTTGTGGCGCTCATCTCGCTTTCAGGCCGAGGGAGCCAGTGTTTGTCCACAGACAGTTTTCCGGGTCATGTGGCCAGCATGACTAAACTGCTACTGTCACAATGGAACACCGTGACAGAAACCAGAGTGCACAGAAACTTCGTTTACTTTCCCACCACAGCCATACCTATTAATCTACTTGCATTGGCATGCTTTGGACTTCTAGGTTGGCAGGAGCTGGGACAGAGCAACAGGAGCTCACCCCGTCGTGGGGATTTGAACCACCGACCTTCCGATTAGCAAGCCCAAGAGGCTCAGTGGTTTAGACCACAGCACCACCCGTGTCCCTGCCTTACTAGTATTAATTCCTCAAAGATGTGTCAATATCAAGCACAGTATGAGTACATAATGCAGATCGCTAGACAGAGGGAAATATTGCCAAAAATTGACCAATGACAGCTGTCATGTACTGACATGCCAGCTACATGTGAAATTGTGAGTGCACTGCAAACTAGCTGTCAAATACTGTCAAACATTGACTCTACTGCAATCTTTTCAGAGAGCAAATGCTAATGCTCAATATCAAATACTCACTGAATCTTTGCACATCCAGAGACTATATAGAGCAGTATTTCCCAAAAGGTGTAAATCAGTTCTCAAACATGAGGGCAGAAAACTTTAACCCTTTATCCCAGTGATGGCGAACCTATGACACGCGTGTCAGACGTGATACGCAGAGCCCTCACTGCTGGCACGCGCCCCATCAGCCCATTCGCGCTGTTGTTGTTGTCCTCCCCCCATTTGTTCTCCCAGCTCCTCTAACCCAGATTCCTTTGTTGTTGTTGTTGCTGGTAGCCAGAGATTGATTTTTTAACCCTTTCTGTGCTGTTTTTTCTGGCGCTTTGGCAGATGATGATTGGGTGTAACAGTGTTCATTTTTAACCCGTTCTGTGCTGGGTGTTTGGGTGCTTTGGCAGAATATGTCGGTGCTGCGTGTTAGTTCCAGCAAAGGTATTATTCGTCATTTATTTCTGTTCTCTTTCCCCCCCCAAAAGCAAAGCAACTTTTGCACCCCCCCAAAAAAAAACCTCCAAAACTTTGGTCAGCAGCTCCCCCCAAAAAGCTCAACAACTATGGGCACTTTGTGATAAATAAGGGGTTTTTCGTTTGGTTTGGTTAAATAATTAGTTTTTGGTTTATTAACTACAGTTATACAGTATATTACAATTATACATTTTTGTTATTTAAACTATAAATATCGCAAAATTTTGGTTTTTTCTTGAAGTGACACACCACCCGAGTTATGCTCGGTTTTTTGGCAAATTTTGACACACCAAGCTCAAAAGGTTGCCCATCACTGCTTTATCCCATGTGAGGGTCCCAATCCAGATTGGGTAGCCCCTGTGCTGGCAATCTGCATGTAAAAATCATCTCCCATCCAACGGGAGTTTTTTCCTGTACAAATTGCTAGCATGGGGTGTGGGGGTGTGATCCAGATTAGGACCATAACATCATTAAAGCCCCAAAATGCCCACGGGTATGTGTTTGCTCATAGAGGTCTTCTCCCCCCCGTCAGGATCCGCTCCCCCTGCCAAATTTAGGCTTGAAGAAAGCATTCTATTGTAGTTTGTAGAATAGGTTGCAGTGTGGGCTTCATTTGTAAATGGAACCAGTTAATCTATGTGAAGCTGTTCTGACAGCTATATAAAGTGCCATGCAACACAATACATTGACTGTCTTAAAGGATGTTTGTTTTTTGTTAGAACCAGAAAGCCTAGTTTATTAAAGATTTTAATGAAGATTATTTTGTGCACAGGTGGACTGTGTGGGCATATGGGCCTTGTGAGGGCATATGTTGCAGCAAAGAAATGGTGATGGCATAGCTGCCAAGTTTTCCCTTTTCTCGCGAGGAAGCCTATTCAGCATAAGGGAAAATCCCTTAAAAAAAGGGATAACTTGGCAGCTATGGGTGATGGGGAGATATTCATCCCCAAACACTCAGGAACTCACAAGGGAGATGTGGTTGGGAGCCAGAATTGGTTCCACATTGTATAAACTGCCTCAGAGGAACCAGCCACCTGAGAGCAAGAAATGTGTGAAAATCAGTGTGCAAACTAAGACACCTTAAGGTCTTTAAGGTGCTACTGAAGGAATTTTTTTATTTTGTTTCAACTCAGACCAACACGGCTACCTACCTGTAACTAAGACACCTTAGTAATCCACTGCCATCTAGTGATGCTACAGCTAATTTGCTTTTTAAGTCAAATGGGTTAAAATCTATTGAACCAGATTGTTTTATGCAGTGCCCCCCCCCCGAAATGGATTTATTTCACAAACGTTCTTACGAATATTCAAAATACCGTAGTAGTGACCAAACACAATAGTTTAATTACTACAGACACTGGTTGACAAGAACCAACACAAATTACCACCCCACTGTAAGTGCCTGTGGCCTCTTTGCGATAAATAGCTTTTATGGGATATCAGAAAAACTCAGGTTGTCCTGTTCAAAGAGTACACAGTATTCCTTGGACTAACAAGTCATGTTCCTTCCTATTAGTAACACAGCCAATACAGATCAACTGTGCGTTGCAAAAAAAGAATTTATTCTTAGCACTCGACTCCATGGGTTTTTTTTTGTCTATGAGAGTATGTTTTATGCAGTGTTAATTAAGGAGTTTGCATTACTATAGTGAAATTTTATCAGGGTGCTTCCACACTGTGTGTGAGAGAGAGGGGTGGGGTGGGGGTGGATTGCAGCATCAGATTTTTCCAGTGTGGACAGGCAAAGCCCTATTAAGGTGTTTCTGGCTTCCTATGGCTTTAAACTGAACGCTTCCTTTTTGCAAATTCAAACCATTGTTGTATTCTGTTGATCCAGGCTGCAGCAATTACTGATTAATAAACTGCTGTTTGTCCCTTAAATAATCAGTTTCTCTTCCCCCTGGGGGTGGGAGGGAGGTTTTACTGCTTATTTCCTTTCATTAGGATTTCCCTAAAGAAACTAGTCAGCCCTGTAGTCTAGCTAACAAAGATACTTTGGTTTGATCCACTGGCTTTACGGATGCAATCCTATACATGTGGGAGTAAACTACACTGGATTCAGTGGACCTACTTTTCCGTAGACATGTATAGTAGGATTGTACTGTAGAGTTTTAGTCATCCTTTCCGCCAGATGGAGTCTAGGTCAGCTTAAGAAAGTCATAAAATTAAATTGTGAAAGCTGGATATATTTTGGAGCTATGGAATTTCCTTCTTGGAGAGGCCCAACTTTGCTCAGCCGTTGATACATTCCGCTATTGCCATTTTCTTGGGTTTTTTTAGGTTTGTCATTGGATACATTTTTAATTCAACTTGGTTTTGTGCTTTGAAAATATTTATTGTAACCTGCTGCATATTTGAGTCTGGGCATAAATATTTTAAATAAACATTAAAGATTGCTCTGTACCATTTTGAATGATGTTTAATGATCTCCTTTATCCCTTTGCCTCAGAAACAGCACCTATAATTCCTCAACTTTCGATGAGACTGACGACTTGCAAATGGCCCAGGATGCAGAGATATGCTTGCTGAAGTCAGGAGAACTGATGTAAGCAAAATCCATTGTTTAGTCTTTAATTATTATTATTTTTAAAAATCAGCGGTGCAGTCCTATACATTCTGCTCAAACCTAAGCCACATTGAGTTCAGTGGAGTTCGCTCCAAGTAGATGAGCAAAGGATTGCGGTCTAAAGCTCACATTTGTGTCACAGATTTTGGCTGCATGGAGTCCCCTCTTTACTTTCTATTTCTTTCCCTTTTTGAAGAAAAAACCACTGGAGAGATGAATTTGATATAATATGAGGTTGGGGGGGGGTTATGAGGTGAAAAAATTTGAAACTTCCTTATTGCTGTCACTCAGGTGGTGGTTTTTTTAAAAAAAATAAATCTAAAAAAAGAGCCTTAGCCCCATACCTGAACCACGCAGGGGCACAAAGTTTCCCTTTTTGGGAGCAGGGCTCACAGACTGCAAGTTTCTGAATGCTGTTCTGTGGAGGTATAGATCCCATGGATTGTATATCCCATCAATTAATTTCAGTGGGTCTGCTCTGAGTAAGTTGAATGCAACCCAGTATTTGTAACTGCACAAAGCCCATGAAGAACAACTATGTTTTCCTTTTCACATCATGTGGGACTCACTGAGAAAATATGAAGGAACCATGCAGTGGGTTCCTTTAGATTTATATATTGTAAAAGTGGCCTTGAGTTTGAGATTCACAATGCACAAATGTTTCTGCAGTAAAGAATGTACAAAAGGGACATGTACACTCAGAGCTCTCCACATTTCCTGTGTCATGTGCGTCATCAATCAGAGACAGTTCTTAAAAAAAAAAAATCAGATACAATTCTGTCATGTGTTCTTTTGCTTTCTTCAGGCTAAGGCTGCCTCTAACCGTGGAGGAAATTCTAAAGTTTGGAGAAGCTAACAGAGAGCTGTTCATTAAGTCAAATACTTACAGCGTCATTCCCATCACTGTGGAGGAAAGTGGCCTTACAATAAGTTGGGTATTTTCATCAGACCCCAAAAGCATATCGTTCAGCGTGGTGTACCAAGAATCAGAAGATGCTCCTCTGGATCAGTGTAAAGTAAGGCAACTTCTTCATGGGGTGATGTCCACCCTAGAGTGAACTCAAATGTGAAATTGCTGATCTTCTAACAAAAAAAATATGTAACTTGTCCCTCAGACCAGCTTTCATGCCTAAAAAGTATCCAATGTAACACCAATTTTTACAAGGGGGACAGTCGTGGAAGTTGCAAGCTGGTTAGCTTAACTTCTGTCCCAGGAAAACTGGCGGGAAGTATTGTTAAATGCAAAATAACCAAGCATATAGAAAAACAAGCCTTGCTGGAGCATGAGGCAGGTCTTATGAACCTGTTAGGAGTTATTTGATAGTGTTAACAGAGGTGAAGCAACTGGCATAGCGTATGTGGACTTTCAAAAAGCTTTCACTATAGACTTCTGAGTAAACTTGTCAGTCATGGAATTAGAGATGTCCTCTTGTGGATCAGGAATTGGTTAAGTAGCAGGAAGCAGAGGTAAGGAATAAGTGGACAGTTCTTCAAATGGAGATATGTAGAAAGTGGAGTTTTGCAACGATCAGTATTGGGACCTTTGCTTTTTAACTTGTTCATAAACGATCTTAATTGATACAAGCCATGCCCTTTAAAGAGATCTTTATTCATTTGACCATGGCAAAGTTCCTGTAGACAAATTTTGTGCCGGTGTATCTCTTGCAGGTTCTTATTCCTATGATCCGGTGCAACTCCCATAAGGAAACCATCAGAGGGCAGGTGAAAGTCAGAAATACTGGTATCTACATCCTCATATTTGACAACACTTTTTCTAGGTAGGTGCAGCTGGAGTATGTGAAGTGGGATGAGCAGTCATTTGTCTCCTGTAGAATTTTGTGTGTTCTGTTTCTGAAGGGGCTGCAAAAGGCATGCTCCTTATTCTCTCTGAAGACTTGTGGTTTAAATTCAGTGCTAAATGCATGCCCCACTGCAAAGGAACAACCAGGAGTGCACTCATGACATCAGGTGAGTGACTGCGGGGTGGGAGTGGCCAGCCAAAAACTGCCACGGGAGCCAAATTGGGCAGCCTGGATTCTTCTTCTTTTTATTTCACAAATAGAGCCCACTTTAAACTTGACTTTCCACACCTAGCACATGTATGCACTGTCCTTGCAAGCACACCCTACTATGTTCCATCTGCATTCGTTGACAGAGCATAATAGAAAGCAACCTGGAGTCCTTTTACTGCTCCCTCCCACTGTTCCTTCCCCAAATGCAGCGCTTCCTTTCACTGGATGCCTCATCAAGTTTGAGCATGCTCATAGGTTTACCTTTTCTTCATCTGCATACACATGCACACAGTTTAGGCTCAGCTAATGTTTCGGCTATTGCTTTCCCAACAGGTTCATCTCAAAAAACGTCTTTTACCACTTATCTGTTCAGCGCCCAGTGATCTACGATGGAAGTGATTTTCCAGATCCTTGAATGTAATATTTATATACTGTATGTTTTCAATTTATATTTTTAAGAGACACTATTATTTATATAAACATGAGCACTAAAATCAAAGATGTGTTGGGAGCCCTCAAGAGTCATGCAATAATTCTGAAACCACGATTACATGTAAGTGTAGATATAAAGGAACGTAACTTTCATAGGAACACTAATGATTCTGGACGGCAGGTGCTTGTTCAAAAGCCATTTTTTAAATTTAAACAACCTAAGCTATGCAATGCTACGTTTGGTGCAAAATTCTTCATAATCCAGATGATACATGTTGTAAAAAGGGCTAAGAAACAGGACATCTGCTTTTGATTTATTCAGGGCCAACCAAGATGTGATGTTTCTTATATAGTTTGGTTCTCTATTGTGTTTTCTTTACTTTAACCAATAGGTAGTGGTGAGAGCAGGGGAGACAGATCAGGACCATGGAATGGGGGAGGGTAAGGTTTAACCCTTTGTTTTCACTGTGGTCCCAATAAGAATCTCCACACACACATATGTGCTAGCTATTTTCATAATGAGAAGAAAACCTACGCTGGAAGCGTATATATAAATATTTTTGTATGTTGCTGCTTCTGCATCTCATTTTTTTAAAAAAAAATGCTGCAAAAGGAATGAAATTCAAATTCAATTCTGCAAAATCATAGTATATTTTAACATGGACAGATTTTCTCCAGTCAACTCTCCTATGCAGGAAAAAAGTGATTAGACAGATTTTGCTGCTGTTTGATCACATACCACACATGGCAGGAAAATGACTCTAGATGACGTGCCTGTTTAACTTGTTTGCAGTCTTCATAAAAGTCTGCTTACATTAATATGTGCCTTTATGAGGAAATTCACCTGCTTGACCTTGGTACTTTGTGGTAAAGGTCATTTTGTAACTTCATTGGTACTTGAAGCCTAAATGTGTCGTGTGGAAATGACTTGTAGAAGCCAGGTTTGGAATTAGTAAAAGGAAACTCTTACTTTTAAACCACAATACATTCACAAGGAGTTTCTTTTCTTAAATTCATTTTACTATTTCACAATTTAGTAAAAATCTATCCAGTAATAGTGCATCATATGGCCATGAGAATCATATCTTCAGAATATTTCTGACACAAATTTTAGTTCCTATTTTTTAAGTGAAGGATAAATACAAGACTCAACATGACTACCTCCCAAACTGACAAACCTTTGTGTAACAACAAACACTACCGTAGCCTAATTCTAAGGCTATGAATGCTTAAAATCAACAAACTCAAAAGTTACACCAGCATTTTGTTTTGCCACTGCTAGCCAATACACTGATGAAAATTATTAGGACTGGCGTATATGACACGAATAGACAAAGGAATATGAACCATAGGGATACAAGATGTGTAGTAATAATTTCACCTAACTCCAAGAGTAGAAGGAAGTGTGGGGTGAATGATTTAAAATATGTCACTACAAATAAAATTGGTCAGACACGGAAATCACTGAAATAACAGCCAGTTAATTATTTCAACTATTCTTGCATCAGGAGCAGTTCAAATAGGAACTGCTGATACAAAAGACAAAAAATACCTGAGTTTGAATCCTAGATAAATCTACTGAAAAAGTAAGTTCTATTGCTTTAATGGTGCTTATTCCCAGGTGAGTATAGGATTGCAGTTTACAAATATTCTGTGTCTGAAAATAAGTGAGAATAACTTGAGACTTTTAAAATTGCTTTATTTCATAGATATTTTCAGGGAAACACAAAATGCTTTCATTCTATTTTTGTAAGAAGCAAGCTACTCCCCACCCCATTTCCCCCCAAAGTAACTTTTTCTGGCAAGAATTATAATAGGAATGAAGGCATTCCTGCCATAGATAATCAGTATTGAGGAATTTATTATTGCCCACAGTAGACTTTGAGAAATTTGGACACTTCCTTCTGAACACCATTAAACTGCAGTGCCGAGGTCAATGTTTCTATTACAATACGGGAACTATGGATATGTAATGAAATTTGTGAAAAAACTAAGTAGAGGAGGTACTTTATTAAGCAATTATTTGTATGAGCTAGATAAGACCTTCTACATTACAACAGCCAGGATATTTTGGACTGGGCCCTACTTGAGATTACCTAACACTGTTTTAAGCCTAATATATCTTCCCCATGCTGATACTTTAAGAAAGTGTGCAATATGTGCTGTAGGAAAGACTTAAGCTGTTTTACTCTCTAGATTTATTCAATTAAAAGAATTGAATTCAATTCAAATCAATTTTTTAAAAAGTTTTTGCATATGTCAATGTTTTGTCATCCTTTCTAGTACTTAAAGGGGACGGGGTGGGTTAAACCACTGAACCTAGGGCTTGCTGATCAGGTCAGTGGTTCGAATCCCCGCGACAGGGTGAGCTCCTGTTGCTCTGTCCCAGCTCCTGCCAACCTAGCAGTTCGAAAGCATGTCAGAGTGCAAGTAGATAGATAGGTACCGCTCTGGCGGGAAGGTAAACGGTGTTTCCGTGCACTGCTCTGGTTTGCCAGAAGCGGCTTAGTCATGCTAGCCACATGACCCAGAAACTGTACGCCAGCTCCCTCGGCCAGTAAAGCGAGATGAGCGCCGGAACCCTAGAGTCATCCGCGACTGGACTTAATGGTCAGGGGTCCCTTTACCTAGTACTTAAAAACAAAGGAATGAATTCAGACGAAGTTACTTGCACTTGCTTCCAATTGAAATCAGTGGAACTTAAGTCATTACTAACTTTTCACACTGTTTTCAATTAGATGTACGTGCAACTAATTTAGATCGAATCCAACTCAATGATTCATCGTGGGGAAAGGAGAAAGGAGCTAAATTGTCCGGGGATGAAAGTTACTATAGCACAGAGCTATAATAGCTTGGCTCCATCCATAATATGTTTTAGCAGAGTATCCATCACATTGCCAGCTATTCTCCTGCTTCACATCTTTACTATCCCCTTATGTACAGTACTTGTTCTGTCAGTTAGGGCTGTGTGATGCAGGAATAGCGGCTTAGTTAAATTGTATGGCAACATTATGCAAATACTTGTGCAGATTTGGGTGGTGGGCTATATTAGTGCCATGGAGAAGCAGTGGGTGGTGTTCAACTCCCCTCCTCCTTGTATATTGCTGGTACAGTTTCATACAGATCTGTGCGATGCCTGGCACGGTTGAGATGAGAAGGAAATGAAGAAGTAGAAGCAATATAGTATAAATTGTGCATTTGCCATTTCATTATTGAATGGTATTTTATTTAAGGGCTAGGGGTGTATTGTTTCGAATTGAGAAGCATTGCGAATTTAATGTTAAAAGTTGAAATGCTGTTTGTCATGGACTGTGCAATATAAATGAACTGAAATCCACTTAATATTTGAGCTCTGGTTTTCCATTCTATTTTGCTGTGGTTTGGGGATAGAATGCTTTTTTTAAAAAAAAATTCTTTGTATTTTAAATTAATATGAAAGAGATACTGTCAAATGCTATATTTCAGATTTATGACTTTGAATATACATAATTGTTTGAAGAACAAGACATCTGTTATTTGTATTTACTTTATAGCTTTGGTTTCCAATTACTATATTTTTCAACAGATGGTTGAATCTAGAGAACTTTGCCCCTACAGAGGACCTTTCTCCCTCTGAGAAACCTGATTCCTTCAAAAGAGGAAACTTCTTTGGATTCAACCCCAAGAATATTTGTTTTGTGGGGCTCACTGAAAGCTCATCAGCATAAGTGAGAACACATACTTACGGTACTGCATTTCATTTCAGTTTGTTCCTCATACCAATACTAGTCTTTACACATTTCTCAGACCCATTGCAAGCTCAATTATGTCTCTCCCCCCCCCCCAATTAACATTGCACTTACACACATGCACCCATGCACCCAATAGGAACCAAACCACAAACCCAACATGAGATGATGTCATGTCCAAGCTTCTGTGAGGTCAGAAAGAACTCTCATCTCAAAGTACTGGAAGCCTCATTAGAGGTGAAGCCTAACATTGTCCCCAGGCCCCTGACAGTGGTATTGCCTTTGGATCATGAGCAAAGAGGCCCATCCAGATGCTGCTGTCGCCTCCAGAGTTTTGGCAGAAGGGAATGAAGTCGTTCACAGTTCTATTTAAACTTTTCGAAATAGAACTTTACAGTTCAGCTCACCATCTCTAGGCTGAGCATAGGCAAAATACACAAAACAGAAAGTAAATTATGTAGCTGCACTACCATACGTCAAGGTTATCCCTCAAAAAACCACAGCCCCAAAATTTCCCAATAAATCACTTTGTGAAGGTAAAGATGCTGAAATTCGAAGCTACACAATAGTTCAGTTCATCACCCTGGGCAAATGTTGTGGCTGACGAATAACTGGTCCAATGTAAGATATATCCATCATAAACCAATCCATTTTCCATTCCTTATTTATTAGTGGCAATGCTCATTTACTGTATTGCAGTACAGTGGTACCTCTGGTTAAGAACTTAATTCATTCTGGAGGTCCGTTCTTAACCTGAAACTGTTCTTAAGCTGAGGTACCACTTTAGCTAATGGGGCCTCCTGCTGCTGCTGCGTCGCCGGAGCACAATTTCTGTTCTCATCCTGAAGCAAAGTTCTTAACCTGAGGTACTATTTCTGGGTTAGCAGAGTCTGTAACCTGAAGTGTCTGTAGCCTGAAGCGTCTGTAACCCAAGGTATCACTGTATTGCTAATAACAAACCACATTTCAGCTATTCACAAGCCTCTTAAGGTATGGTCCTGGAAATAAAGTTTTAATACTATGCACGCTTACCAAGGAGTAAGCCACACTCAACAGAATGGAACGTCTGAGTAAACATGCAGAGGACTGTACACCAAATATTGTATCTCTTTAGAAATGTATTTGCTTGCATAGTAAGATCTACCACAGGAACAAGGTTTGCAGGCAGGTTTACCTGCACAAAGAACAAAACAGAATTTAGCTGGGGTTTGGTTTGGTTTTCAAAAAAATTGTCCATTTGTGTTTCTGCACTTATTATTGAAGATTGGTTTATTAACCCGAAAGCCGCTATGTACAAAAAAGAGAGAGGGAGAGAGGCTCCGTAAATAAAGCAAAATTGACCAGCGACAACATTCAATTTGTCTTTCCAAGTGTTTGGTTTTTTGTAACCCTGGCATAATTTAATCATGGAACCTAAAGGCAAGGGGCAAAAAGCTTTCCCCTCTCCCAAATACATACAGTGGCAGCTGAATTTTACTCCATACCTCCGGATGAAGGGCCGTATACAAATTTAATTAATAATAATAACGGTATTTACGTTACAGGTAGGTAGCCGTGTTGGTCTGAGTCAAAGCAAAATTTAAAAATTCCTTCAGTAGCACCTTAAAGACCAACTAAGTTTTTTATTTTGGTATGAGCTTTCGTGTGCATGCACACTTCTTATTTACGCAGAGAGAAAGAGAATAAATGACATGCTTACACTAAATAAAACCTGAATTAGATCATGCATCCCTCGTTTTTATTTTTTTAAAGTGGGGCGTGGGGGGGGGAGGAAGCTACTGCCGCCCAGAGATAAAAGTCACGTTAAAACACTGTATTTCTCCCCCGCCCTATGTGAGAAATAAGCAAGAAGGCAGACCAGTCTCTAACATTAGAGCCGTCATTCGAACGTTCCCCGTTCCGCTCTGCATTTCAACTGCTCCGCCCCCGCCGGACGTTCAAATCCTAACGGCCGTTCCGCGCGCCTGAACTTCCGGCCTCGCGAAGGTTTCCTCCTCCTCTTCCGCCAACGGCATTCCGAAGGAGGGGGTCGCGAGCCTCCTGGCTCCGTCGCTATGGCAACCGCCGCGCTGTAAACCGTCGCCGCTTTGCCTCAGGGCCGCCGCCGGTTCGTCATGGTGAGCAACCGGCGCGCTACCTCAGCCTCGCCCCGCTGCTTCTTCTGGCCCCTCACGCAATGCCTAACTACCCTCAAGCTTCCCGAGAAGGGAGAGACGAGGCCGTGTCGTCTCCCGGCGCTCCCCCTCCCAGTGTGGCGCCTCCTTTGCCTCAGAGAGGCCTAACCAGCCTTGGCTTTTCCTCGCTCCTCACCTCCAACGCACCCACCCACCCGGGTTTAGAAACTGGGGGGTCCTTCTTGACTGAGGGAGCTTGAGCCTCCCTCCGTCATTCACGGTCCCAAAAACCACGCCGGCCTTGATCCTTCAGCCGCCGCCTCCTCACCCCGCCCCCTTTCGTGTAGGACGGCGGGACTTAAAACATAATTTGGGACCTGTGTTTTTATGCTCGTTTGTTTTGGCCTATCCACACACACAACCCCGCGCCCGCCTTCTCCCAATAGTTCGTTGCCACAAATAGAGCTCATCTTGTATATAGGGAAGCCTTTTAATGTGCAATGTTTACTTTTCTGATGTTTTTATATACATTAAAGTATATACATCATACATTTATATACATCGTTTTATGTATCTGGGGGTTATTGGGTTATTGTTCTTCTTTTGATATTTGATATTGTGATCTTTTCTGAGAACCGCCCTGAGACCTCCAGGTATAGGGTGGTATATAAATTCAATACATTATATATATACACACACACACACACATTGAGAGCCACTCAGAGTGGCTGGGGCAACTCAGCCAGATGGGCAGGGTATCAGTAAAATAACAGCAACCACCACCTTGCAGGACAGATAGGAGAGGAATGTATTTCTGCACAGCTTTTAAGTGGGAGAGAGGCCCCTGAGTTGAGCTTGCTTTAGCATGTAATTTTTTTATTAAAGCTTTTCATGGCACACTGCGATATAGAAAACTAATGTAAATAAAAAACAGAAACATCTACAAAAATACAAATAGAATAAATAATATACGGAGTCCTCTCACCCTGGAAAACCCAACATTCCCTTGCCTCCAACCCAGGATCCTCCATCAACCATCTACCACCAATGAGGGCTTACTTTCAAATAAATGCACATAAGATTGTAGGGTTGTGAGGGTGAGAATTGGGGACCAAAACCAAATGGCTTATTGTTATGTGTTTTGGGTGTTTCTTGTTTGGTTGGTTGTATCTCTACCCCTGAATCTCTGTAGTGCAATGGGTCGGTGTGTCTGGCTCTTAACCAGAAGATGGGTGGTTCATACCCACCGCCACTGTGGAATGACTGTGGGCAGAATTCCTGTGTTGCAGGGGTTGGACTAGATGACCCTCAGGATCCCTTCCAACCCCATCATTCTATTGTTGTTGTTGTTGTTTCTTTCTCAACAATATATGGTACCTTCTGCTGTCACCTGTACAATAGCTCTGGCTCCGAGTTTTAATCAATTCATTAGCAGGAAATCCAAATACTTAAGATACTTCATTGATATGAGCTTCATTGTTTTTTTTATTCTCATTGCAGGCAGAGCTGGGTCTGAATGAGCAACACCAGAATGAAGTTATCAACTACATGCGATTTGCACGCTCCAAGCGTGCCCAGCGTCTTAAGACAGTAGACTCTTGTTTTCAGGACCTGAAGGACAGCAGGTACCATGAGGATGGGGAATACCTGTGATACAAATGTAAACTCAAATGAAACCAATAGTATGAGTCGTTCTTAAATAAACTGTGGGAAGTGACATATTCCAGATGTCAGACAGCCATGTTGGCTTGCTGATGCTTATGTAGAAAGCAGGATGAAGACATTTTTGGGACAGTGAGCATAACTTGGAAGTGCTCAGCCTAGTGATGGGCTATAGCATTTGACCAGTTTGCCAATCATTGTACTAGAAAAATAAATAGTCATATAATATTTCAAGGTCTTGTGATACTGTGGATGCTTTGGGTTGTTAGCATGGTTATTTTTTTTAATCCTGTTTTGTGGGCTTTTCTGTTTAGGCTGGTGGAAGACACATTTACTATTGATGAAGTGACAGATATACTGGATGGCTTGCAGACTGTGGTACACAGTGAAGTGGAATCAGAACTTATTAACACAGCCTATACCAATGTTTTACTTCTGCGCCAGATTTTTTTCCAAGCAGAGAAGTGGTATCTTAAACTGCAGACTGACATTTCTGAGCTGGAAAATAGGTAAAATACTATAAAGAGAATTTTGTATCCACTTAAAATGTATCCTTACTAATAAAGTATTTCCCACCACAGTAGTTTCATAAATGGCAGTTTATAGCATAATTCTGTTCATGCAGAAGTATTCAGTGAATTCATTGCAGGTTACTGCCTAGTAAGTTTGCAGCCTTAGTCTCAAAATGATTTTTTTTTAATCTAAGAAGTGATTGTTTTGTCTTCATTAAAGGTTCTGTCTTTTTTTTTAATTAATTTTTTTATTGATTTTACATAATAAGATTTTACATAATAACAAAGACCATACACATACATAACATATTTTTCACATTCTCCTACCCCCCTCCCAGAGCTCTCTCCTCCCACAAGAGAACCCCCCGAGAGGAAGGCAATCAAATGTGGTTCATTTTATAGTTGGGTCTCTATCCACCTCCCCCCCTTCCCCCCTGAACCTCCCTCTGCCACCAAGAGGTCCCAGGATGGCAAGGATAGGAACAGGCGAATATCCACCCAGCTGTTGTCTAACTTTAACATTCAAAAACGATAAGAAAAAATAAAAAATAAAATAAAAATAATGACAAAAAAAACAGAAGAAAAAAAACCACAGCGTATGATAAAAATAAAAACAAAACACATAACATCAAAAATTCAAATCTTATCTAATTTCCTAAACATTGTCTATTGGGCTTCCCCAGACCCCCCCCCCTTTGTTGATTTTCATTTGCCAACTCCATCTTTACAGTTTTCACTATTTACCAACCATTCTAATCTCATTTAATTTAAAATTGTCCATTTAGCCAATCAAATTAATTATCAAATTAATTTTTTTATTTGTTTACTTATATATCTCCTTCCATTCCCCTCCTTCTCCCCACACCCCAGAACTCTCCCTGCCACTGAGAGCCTCCAGGGTACGGAAGATAGGAAGAGATGGCTCTTTTTCCAGCTGGTTCTCCCCCTCCCCCCTCCCCCCACTCCGGGAGTCCCCCTCTGCCCCCTCATTAAAGGTTCTGTCTTGGCACAGTTTTTTCCATGTAAGACTTCAGGGCTAATTCTTTCATTTTCTAACTTTTCATTGCTTTATGGATTATAGAATATAACTTTGTGTTTAGTAGAATTGCTTGACTAAAATATTTTCTATTCTTTTTCAAGAGACTTACTAGAGCAAGTTGCAGAGTTTGAAAAGTCAGAATTTACATCTTCAAATAAGAAGGTATGTGTCTACTTCTAAAACTATCCAGATTCATTGTGAAATGAGGCTGTGAGGGTTTTGTGTGTGGTTCTTGTTTAAGGGGGAAAGTACCGGTAACAGTAAAGAAAGTTCTTGCAACTAGCAAACTCTGCCCTGAGTCAGGGAAGGAAGATTTTCTCATGCTGTGCTGTTCTTGGAGCAAGCATCAGCTCTGAGAGAGTTTAGTACTGCTTTTGCCTGCTCCGAAGCTTGATGTCCTGTGGAGGTCACTGTCAGTCAGCTCTTCAGGGTGCAGAGAGTGAAAAGGCTGAACCAGTTACCCAGCAAGCTAGGGGGAAAGCAGTGACAGCCCAGTTGTGGATGGGATGGAGAGGAAGGGATTCTTTTCGTGACTGGAAGACCAGCTGAGGCAATGTCAGCCCAAGATGGCAGACTTTTTAGGAGTGTAGGAATCCCCCTTTTGATTGCTATACACCTCTTCTCTGATTACCCTAGCATGCGCAGAGAGTATGATTAAGGGCTCAGTGACAACCACAATTTTTAAAAGATATTTGAAGGCAACTACAGTGGTACCTCTGGTTGCAAACGGGATCTGTTGCGGAGGCCTGTTCACAACATGAAAAGGCCGCATCCTGAAGCACCGAATCTGTGCACGCGCGTGATGCAATTCGGTGCGCATGCGCAAAGCGCAATTTAGCGCTTCTGCACATGCGCCGAACCTGGAAGTAACCCGTTCCGGGACTTTCAGGTTCGGCACAGGACGCAGCCTGAAAAGACGTAACCCGCAGCAGACGTGACATGAGGTATGACTGTATGTGATTTTTAAAAGACATCTGAAGGCAGCCCTGTTCAGGTAAGGTTTTAGTGTTTGATGTAGTATTGTGTTTTTACTGTTTTTGTTGGGAGTCGCCCAGAGTGGTGGGGGCAACCCAGTCAGATGAGCAGTATATAAAGATGTTGTGGACTACAACGCCCATCATCCCTGAACATTGGCTGCACTGGGTGGGGCTGATGGGAGTTCAAAACATCTGGAGGGCACCATATTCACTACAATATGATTAGTCTTCCAGCCAAAGTATGGAAAGGCTGGAGCAATAATTGCTGTTATAATACTTGTTAGAAAGAAAATGTTTAATTGAATACTTTGTAACATTTTTGTGCCTACTGTAGCCTAATCCAGAGTTGGTGAAGCCTAAACTTACTCCATTGCATGAAGGAGCATCAGAATTATTGAACAAGGTAAAACTTGTTTTTTGTGATATTTATTGTGGTTCATTGTTGGTTCAACTGAACCTGTTTTATATTACTTCAAACTGTTTAGAAGTTACTGAAATCCACATAGCCTCTTTTTAGCTTCATAAAGTGTATGTGTCAGTGGAGTGAAATGGTGTGTGTAATCAGAAGAAACATGAGGGAGGGCACAGAAAAATATCTTTAAAGGCGAAGCTTCTGTCAGAAAAGAGCTTGAAGCTATGTCTTCAGAAATGGAAGCTGAGAACTAGAGGATGTGCTTAGAGCAGTCAAAATTAATGCATTTCTACCCCAAATTAATTTCCCTGCCACCATTAGCCTTTAATGATTCCTTTAGCTCATACCAATGACAAACTTAGTTGGTCTCTAAGGTGCTACTGGAAGGAATTTTTGTTTGTTTGTTTGTTTCGACTACCTTTAGATTCAGTTACTTTCATTGTTCCTCATTCTGTGGTGCCTCAACAGCTGCATGGAGAAACAGGGAATGTTAATTAGATGTGGATCCCACTTTTCATCCTAATTTTATTTTCTGTACAGCTTATATTTTTCAAATAAAGCAGGAACAAAGTACTGTATGCCAAATCCTAGTAACTTTCTTGGTCTCACACAGGCATACATTTTTTTCTAGTCTGAAAAAACACTTCTGTGTGCTAGACATGATGTATTTAGGGTTTGGTCAAGAGCAAGCTAATTTTTCAATTGTTCATAGGAAATAGCAAGACTCCAAGAAGAAAATGAAAAATTGAAGACTAGATTAAAGACCATAGAAGGGCATGTAAGTTTGCTTGAGATGTTGGTATATGTGTATCAAAGGAGTAGTAATTCTATTACTTTTCTAAAAATATGTTCTGAATGTTGTTTTCAATCTTTTCCAGGCTACAAGTGCACTGGATGAAAAATCAAAGTTAGAGAAGGCTCTACGTGAGCTACAAATTGCCCAGGGAGATCAAAAGGTTTTCACATCATTTCTATTGAATATTGCTGTTTTGATAAAATTACTCCATGTAGATTATTTTACTAAATTTTCAGAGATCTTCTTGTTAATCTTATTTATCCAGATGCTATCATATGTAACACTGTTTTAAAACCAAATTTGAATAATAATACCGATAAAACAGGTTTGGCATTGCAAAAGAAGAATTTTTCTTTTGCGTAAGGTAACATCCTAAATTTGAGGCAGGCTTTACATTTTCTTTCATATACCTTTTTCATTGTTATAATTCACATTTCTTGTTTTGTTTTGCTTTCTAATATGGTTTGTGGTATGTATTTGATTTCTCATTTCTAAGCCTTTCAGCTCCAGGGTTTACACTTATACTAAACTATGGTGCATCTGCTATTGTCAATGTAAAAGTGTTTTCATCAATTCTCTAATTCTGAAAATCCATTGATTTCAGACAGGCTTTATGTAAGTTTTCAGTAAGTTCAGAAAAATTATATGCATGCTTACTTGGAAGAACGTTATGGTCTCCTTCCCAAAGTCCAGTGTCTCGTTTACCTGGCTATGGGAAGGCAACGCAAGGGCTGGGTGGGGGCATCAAATTCTGGCCTCATCCCCTTCTACCCCACGCAACAAGGCAGTGTGTGACAAGAAGGGACTTGTTCTTAGACAACATTGTACATATTAAGTATACCATTATTTTCTGCATTGCTTTCCAGAGTTAAGATTGTACTGTGCCTATGTCAACTCCACTTCAGAGAAAAAACGAGGCTGAGCTGATGTCTGAACTAGAATGCCTCCAGCTGATCATTAGAACTCTATAATTAAGAAATAGTGCCTTGAGTTTTCTTTTCCCCCTCCTCCCTTCTATTCTTTTTTTCTTTTGTGTTCAAGGGCAGTTACTGTCATACATTTGTAAGATGCTTTGAGAACCTTTTTGCTAATAATTGAAATAAAGAAATAAGCTCATTGTATATATTTTTATAATTTGAAACTTCAGATTTTTAGAGGGAACAATTGTTTAATCTTGTAACCAATGGTCATGCATTTATTTAATTAACTCAAAAATATATATTTTCTTTTTTCAGTTTAACCCAACTCAGGATATTAGTGAATTAGAAAATTCTATGGCTGATCTGAAGTGCAAGCTTGAAAAGACTTTGCAAGACAGTACTGCAAGCCAAAAATCATTGGAAGAGAATTTGGTAACAACAAAGCATGACCTTCTTAAGGTTCAGGACCAGTTGGCTATGGCTGAAAAGGTTAGTTTTTATTCTATTGAATAGTTATGGTCATTACCACCTTCCTTAACGCCTGTAACATAAGGCATTGATAAAAGTGCACAAGCTTTTTCTGAAGCAGATTATTTTTATGGCACATATACACAGGGGCAATAACTCAAATCCAGTGTTTCTGTGTGTGCATTTGACACATGAGGGTCCACACATGTTGGGTTTTTTTGGCACCATATTCATTGGTGTTCTGCTGCTTGCCATCAACACCTGTGGGCACAGCTTGACAGAAAATACCTCAAATGTGAGTTTTTCAACCCTCTTCCCCCAATTTGCTTGCAGGGTTAAACTGCAGTTTGCTTGCTCTTTTTTAAAATACATATTTTTGTGCGATTCTGATTTACAGAATTGTAAAAGATCTGTAGATCTGTAAATAAAAACAAACTAGGACTACTTAGTGCTCTGAGTGTGCTGTGTGCTTGTGCAACATCTGAGAGCAAGAGGCAGCAGGGTGCCTTCCTGCTGCAAAGGAAACACTGGCTGTTTTGTTTTCCAATCTCCATGCAGCAGGAAGACTGTTGGAGCGGTTTGAAAATACAGTGAAAAGAGGCTCAGGGTTGATTTGATTCTTTTCCCCACCCCGCAACAGCACAATCAGATCCTGGATGCTTTATGCTGAAGCTGAATATCAATTGGAGAAGGCTGGGAAAGAGGAATTATATTAGTTTACAGGTCACCTACTAAAATGTCACTACCCATGTGACATACCACTCAGCCAGCCAAAAAAATGCTTTAAGGGGTTTTTAAGTGAGAGTTGTTAAATACATAAACAGTGTCTACTTCAGTTTGAAAAATAACAAAGTAATTAGTAATTTCAAATTAACAGGAATTGGAAAAGAAGTTCCAACAAACAACTGCCTACCGTAATATGAAAGAGATTCTCTCCAAGAAGAATGAACAGATAAAGGAATTAAGAAAGAAGCTTTCAAAGTAAGCAGTGCTCTTTCATTTGTCCTCTCAGCATGTGGTTTGTATGGCAATGTTTGCTTTTGCAAAACTTTTAAGAGCTAGATACTTCCAATATCTGAAAACAGGTTGGAATCCAGTGAGCTTGCTTCTGATGCACTTGAACACTTGGGCAAGCTCAGTAAAAATTTATTCCTTTTTCTTTAAAACCTTCATGCCATAGTACAAATGACATCAGAAACCCCAACATTTTCAAAACCTGTTTGCCAGTCAACACAAATTACTGCTGTGTCTGAAACACAAGGGTAAAAGCTGCCTTGGACATTCAGATCTAGCTGCAGAGTTCTTTGGATCACAGCCTGAGATTCTGATGTTCTTTCTACAACTTTGGCAGCGAGAACCCATAAACATGCATACCACAAGAGGCGGTCCTTACTGAAGTGCTGCAGAAAGGAAACGAGTAGCTCCCTCTGTTGACAAGATATAATGGTGACAGATTACACTTCGAAATTTTAGTAAGAATACACAAGTAGACAGTAGGGATGGGCACTTGCCTGATCTCTGATCACCTGTATTGCTGCTGCATACTGAAACAGGGTAATGTGAGGGCAGCATGGTGCCAGTGTGTTCATATCTCACTGTCATGTTCCCCTTTCATTTCCCTGGTATGTAGCAGCAATGAGGCAACCAAAGGTCAGGTGGGTGCTGCCTCCCCACCCCACTATCCACTACTGCAAGACACTTTTCATCTTTCTCCAAATGTGTATAGAGAGAGAGCTAAGTAACCCTAGTGTATATCTACTCACTTAGATATTTAGAGTGTCCATCTGTTTCAGTGCTGTTTCATTGAAATTGCACTGCAGAACTGGAATGGAATGGCTCAAATGGAGTTTTCAAATTAATAAGGTTTTGAGCTGCTTGGATTAGTTTTATAAATCCTAGGGTTATGTATTAAGATGGTAAATTATCAGATTGTTTTGTCTGATGTGATTACTTAAACATTACCTTCCCATCTCCCCTGTTTATTTTTAAAAAAAATTAAATCTGTTTTCTTATTTCTTTTAGATACGAACCAGATGATTAAGGTCTGAAGAGCATTTGCTGTGTTAAACTGCCACAAAAAGATAATGCATAGGATTTTAAAAATATGAAATCTATATTGGGATTTATGCTTTCTAATGAGTTTATTGTTTTCTTTTCTGAAAAAAAAGTTTATTGATAGGAAGCCATAATAGAATTGAGAGCAAAGAAAAGGCATAGTCTTATTTCTGTACTTCATGTCTTTTGAATAGCTATCTTGTGGATTGCCTGGAAAACTACAAACATGGAGGTATTAATTCTTGTGAAGTAGAAAGATATTTTTTTTCATACCTATAAGGTACAGACCCAAAGAGTTAAATTCCTGCAATTTACATGCTTCTCAAACATGGCCTATCTTTTAAAATTGTACTAGGAGCAGTGATTCTCTAAGTAACTTGTTGATTCATACCTGCTATTTGTTTTAAATTGATTAGTTCAGTAGCTTCAAAAAGAACTTCTGCACTGAAAAGGGGGGGAAACAATCTGTTTCTTATGTGTAGGAAGTGGAAAAACTGATGCTCAAATGTTAACTGGTTAACTAGTAAAAATATATTTATTGTCTTACACATGTAATTGAACTTATGCTGTTTTAAATTTCGTTATTATTTCACAAATGTAAGGAATCCCATCTCCAGTACACCTTCCATTCATTTCACTGATGGTTTGCACAGAAACTCTGGGCACTCCACACTGAAATCAATTTTTTTATATGCAGCAAACAGCCTTTCTGGAATCTGTCCATATATCCCAGGAAAAAAATATTACATTCTAAAGGTGAATGTTCAATACTAGAACAGAAAGTAGAGGGTTTTTTTCCAAATCTGCTAAGTTGGCAACAGACTAGATGAAACTATTGTTACTTTTTGGAGTGACAGGTCAACCAGTCTTCATCATGCATGTATTCCAGCCTTTTGGGTTCTGTGTATTTGCCAACCATATATTGCTATATATTTTGTCTTTATTATATATGTTATTAAATTCCTAATTTAATTAAATTCCTAAATAAGGTCAATGAAATTTCTTGCCTCAAAAAACCTGTTTTTTGTTTGTTTGTTTTTCAGCAAATACAAAAGGACAAGTTTATTTGTCTGCTAGGGGTTAGGCATTTTTATATGTAATCTCTCAGCAATTTACATCTCTTGACCTTATTCTCTCTTTTAAAAAACAAACAACCAGTGGATAGCTTGAGTGAGATCTCATACTGTACTGACTTATATGGAAATTCTGCTCATATAAATCAAACACACGTATGCATATTTGCATAGTTCACCTTTTACTAAATTCAGAATATTTTGATCAAGGCTGTATAGCAGAAGTAGAGCAACTTTTTCAGCCTGAGAGCTGCATTCCTGCATACACAAACTTCTGGAGGTCACATGGTGGCTCAGAAGCAAAAATGGATGGGTCAATGGATGTGGCTTGCCTTTGTACAGTAGGGGACATTATTACTTACCCCATCCCTTTTTTGCTCCATCTCTGGGTAGGAAAACAAAACAGAATGCAAGAGAAGGAATGTGAACTAATAATTCGACAGAGGAACTCTCTGACCAAGCTCTGTTTCATAGTAACAGGCTTTGCAGCATCATTATGTGGATTATTCTTTATGGGCATGGTAAATATTGGTTCTTTTATTTGCTTCAGGGCACTATAATATGAATAAACATTTCATTATAGAGCATAAATGACTGCTGAATAATTACAGCAAGACTGACATTTGAGTGCATTTTTTAAAAATACCAAGTTTTCTTTTACCAAATACAGCCTGTGCTAAAGAGCTACAGACACAATATCCAATATCACTGGACTAGCACAATAAATCTTAAATTGCAATGGTTGGTTTTTTCTATTATGAAATGTAGTTTTAACTCTGGATTCTTCACATACCCTCTCTATACATTAAGTTAACAAATCAACATTCTATTTAATTGACAGGAGGGACTGAAAAGAACTTTCTTGAGACCTATTCTGTATGTGTTAGGTCTGAATATTTCTTTCCTCTCTCAGAGAAAGCAAACCTTTGGCTCTAGCCCCATGAATTTCCCCTTTAAAATCTTTAAAGCCTTTTCTAAGACGTGTGACAGGTTCTAGTGGCAGAGCCTATAACTTACATAGTGTGTATTTTAACATATACTTTACCAATACTTTACCATAGTGTGTATTTGTGTCTTTCATACCTGCTGCTTCAAGATTGCTTTTAGATATAAATTACAGAAACCGCTCAAAATTGAATGATTCCTTCCCTCATAGGCCAGCATATACTAGCATTAACCCCACACTGATTTTTATAAAATAGATTTCCTGGCTGTACCTCAAATAAAAATTCTAATAGGATGCATTTACAGTAATAGGAGGTTGTGGAAAAAAACTTCTTTCAAGGTGCTTTTGTTGTTATGAAATGAAGCATGTTTTCTGTCAGTCAAAAATTAAGCTGTTTCACATTGCCATGACAGAATAAACAGCTTGCATAGCAGGGAAGCAGCTGAATTCAGTAGCTGGTCACTAATTGACTTGGAAGTGGTTCAAAATGGTAATACTTTAACTGTTTGGTATGTTTCATATGTTTTGACGGCATTTGTCTAAAAATTAGTGTAAACCAATATACTTAAAAACATACCCATTTTCTTTGGTGTGTCATAAAGAAAAAACAAGGGTCATACAGTCCTTATTGAAATAACTCTCATGACATTTGGGGGGGAAATGGTAGATTGCTGGATGTGGGGTATAATTTAGATGGGAGGAAATAGCCCCAACACAGCAGCCTCAATCATAGCTGCCAAGTTTTCCCTTTTCTCGCGAGGAAACCTATTCAGCAAAAGGGAATTTCCCTTAAAAAAAGGGAGAACTTGGCAGCTATGGCCTCAATCCCAATCTCAAACGCACTGTCTGGCTGCTCAGATTTCCCAACATCTTGTCTCATCTGGCCTTCAAAAGAACTACTAACAGCAAATAAGAATAACAGAACAAGTAACTATATTTTGTTGCCTGTTTTAAGGCAAGCTACTTTCTGTGTTCCTGGTTGAATTCGTGAGGACCTCTGGTTTGGGACTAATGCACCTTACATGACTAACAATGCAATCCCTAACCGTATCTACTCAGAGGCAAGTCTTGCTCCCAGGTCAGTGGGGTTAGGATTGCAGCCTTAGTCTAAGGGTGCTTCTATATGTGGACTTCATTTGTAACTGGGTCCGAATTTATTGGATGACCTACTTGACATTCCCTAGATTAAATGTGTTGGGCAGCAGGGAATACCAGCTGACATTCTGATGTAAAGTAATATTGTGTGGATCCTGGGGGCGGGACCCTGCATGCATAAATGGTACTAAACATCCACCTGGAAGTACCCCTAATCTGAAGTTGCAGCAATGATACTTGGTGCTACCTTTTAGACTCTTACATAAAAACTGAGAATTTTTGTTAATTTAATGCCACAGTCTAAATTAAAATATAAAATATTGTGAAAGTGGGTCAAAGACTGAATTATTTCAGTCGGTCTTTTCCCTATGATCATCTTCATTACTGTGCTTAGTGCACATTTATCATGTCATAAATTGGTTATTGGGAAGATGAGCCAAGCTATGTTACATGTATGAACACATAGGTGTTTTAATAAAGTGTATGCTCCGTACCTTGTTTATTTTATCCTATCAGATCTGTTCAGCTCACTCATTCTTTCCATGATACTCCTCCCAAACTCATCATCTAATTAATACTGCAATCCTCTACAACCTTCCCTGGACATGCCCATAGTGCATGGTGATATTCGCAGCCAAGGAAAATGTTAAATTCAAATTATTATCCAGTGCTTTATCTGATGTTCCATTCAGGCAGAAGTCTGGCTATGAGCAAGTAGGCTTGCACTCTACTTATCTTTCAGATTGCCAATCATTTATTAACTTGTCATAAGAAGCTGATGTTTGACAGAATTGCCATTACGTATTTTTACCAGGTAGGTCAATCACTGATCAGTTAGATACCAAGAGGAGTCAACAGCAAGGCTTCATAATCCTCCTTTGACTTAAAGGAAATGCCGTACATATATGCATCTCCCACTTCTGTGGCATCACTGACATTCTCCCATCTGCATCATGGAATCGCAGGGCTCTTCCTACACTGCAATTCACAGGTTTCTTGTAAACAATCGGGAGGTATATAAATTTTGTTTAAATGAATACATTCCCATTGGGTTCACAGAGTCTTCTGCATTAATAGCATACAGGCCTATCCATAAACCTCACATGAGTCATAGAATCCCCTCTTCCACTGCCAGTCAGGGGACTTTTCCCCCTGGGTGCAGAGCTGGGGGAGGGGTGAGGGGGCGGAGCAAAAAATGTGAATGTTGCCTTTATATAGTAGGCTAGTTTCTAAACACTCACACCCCACTCTTCTATGGAGTGTTAGGGGAGGCGTAGTACCTCTGGTGGGGACATGTTCCTGTGGGGTAGCTTGTCTACCTTTGGTCCCCATCCTGCACTCGGTTCTCACCTGTGGCTTCTATAAGATGTCAGCATGACAGTGCCACACCCAGGAAACAGCTTCGACTGACCAGCTAAACCAGGTGAAGGTAGGCCATGGGTCTCAAACCCTTGGTGAGTTAGGGACTCGCTGGTGAGTTAGGGACAGATTGAGCAGGTGAGACTAGTAGTGGGTCCAACGGTCAGGAAGGCAGTCTCTATACATACTGTGGAAGGAAGTGAGGGACAGATGGGGCTCGTCCACCTGGGAAGGTAGACCACCTAGGAGAAGGAAAACTCTGATCCTAAACCTCCACTGCCTTGTGGGATATCTTCGGGGAGAAGAAAAGGCTAAGGAGCAAACCCTACGCAACTCTGGAGTGGAGTCCCTAAGACGGAGTCCCTATGTCTCCTTCCAGGAACTACTGCAGCCAAGCTGCTCTGCTTTCCTTCAGACCACATCAGCGAGGCTGAGAGAAGGAGTCTTGTCTGGGCAGCCCAGGATTCCCATGATGTCATGAACTGGCAGGACAACAGGGAGGAGGAAGAGAATCCCGGTGGTGGGTGTAGCTGGGACTGGGACACACTGGGGCAAGCAGGGCACAGGGAAAGAAGTATTCACTGGGTGGCGGAGGGTGGCGAGGGGATAGGGGTCAGTACACAAGAACCAGAGCAGCAGGATCCATCACCAGAGCCAGAGGGACCCCTGTCTCCACAAACACAGGTGTAGGGAGCAGTGAGAGGGACATTCCAGGAGGCTGAGGCAGCCAAGGGCCCACAGCCCAGCTCCCTGGCTGACCAGGTGAGGCTTGCTAGATCTGTGAGGTGTGTGATTCCTCTGCTGGATTAGGCTTGGGACAGGTGAGGGTCACAGGCCTCATCAAGCCCAGATGCTGCAATCAGCAAGCAAAGTGTAAAAAGGAAGCGGAGCTGAGGTGCTGTGTCTGCTGTAACACCCATGTTGGTGGAGCTCAGCTTGGGTGCACCTGGACCTCTACGGGACTGGACTTTGGATTGACCCCTGGTCTTTGGACTTTGACATGCAGACTTGTGACCAGGTAGGCCAGGGTTTCAGGACACATACACACTGCCCAGGCTTGTGCCCCAAGGAGGTCACTTCAGTGCTGCTAACACAGCACTTTGACCTCCAGAGGCTATATTATTTCTGATCCTGAGACCAGACTTAAACGTGATTTCCACTGTGAGTGAGACTCTTTTTGTGAGCCTTTCAGGGTGAAAAAGCAGAATATAATCCCAAATAAGTAAATATTGTGAGGTTTTTTTTGGGGGGGGGGAGGCAGCAGTTAGGCTGTAGGCCGAGACCCTTCCTTGATCCAGGAAATTTTAAAATCTAAGCAAGGGTTCAAATTCCTAGAATAGACAGGCTAGCTTCCTGGTGAGGTAATGGCTTAATTATGGGTTGTTAACAAAGGCGATGGTTCTGTGCCAGAGGACAAATAGGTGGGCCATCCTTTCTCAACTGTTTGGAGGTCAGAGTCGAGAGTTGGGTTATGTGAAGTAGAAGTTGGAACTTGGCAAGGCTGCAGGCCGGGCAGCTGAAAGACAGAAACATGCCTGATTTCTGTTGGAATCCATGGCTGTGGCTATGGGAGAAGCAAGACCCTCTTGGGGTTATTTCTTTATTCTGCTTCAGATATTTGCTTTAGCAGACTATGAGCATTTCCAGACTGTTGCTATTTTCCAGTGGGATTCAACCACATACTGTACTGACAATTTCAGTTTGTACAATTAAAGTTGGAATCCTTGTGCAACAAACAAGTTCCTCTCTCCCTGCTCACTCACCCACCCCAAAATAACTTTTTGCGATAAGGAAATGAGGGGGAAACGCACTGAAAGTGTGGGACAACATTTGCAGGATGCAACATATTCTAACCTCCCTGCAAGCATATTGGAATGAATGCTCAATGAATAGGTAATGTCTTCTAAGCTCCTTGCAAACTTTGTGCTAACTAATCAGGATTAATCCTCAATAAACAGGCTGCCTGGAAGCAGCAAGACTAGAGTAGACTTCCCACTCCCTGCCATTCATGTGCATTTGTGGTGATTTGTGCTTATCATGGCATCAGAATGGTTATATGTGATTCTGCTCTCAGTATAGTTTGCGCCTGCAAAAGAAGACATGAACAAGCCTGTTGCATGTGGTGTTGTGTTGTGTAGTGGTTACTGTTGGACAAGGACAACTTGGGTCTCCAGATGTTGTTGGGATAAAACTCCCATCATCCCTAGCTATCAGGACCAGTGGTTGTATTCCAACAACAGAGGAAGACCCAAGTTTGAGAAACACTGGACTGGGACCTGGTACTAGGACCTAGGTGCTGGGAGACCAGGGTTCGAAGCCAAGAGGGCATGTAAATGTTAATGATAATAGGCCACAAATCTGCCTCAAAACATTCACAGAGCTTACATCATTGTCCCAGAGCATTCACAGTGATAGATGGGACATAAATTACCTTATAAATAAATATCCTTTCTTGAAACTCTTCTGTAAACATTGGTCATGCCCACAACATACATTAAAAACTTAAGCATTCCGCCCCAAAGAATAATGGTAACTGTAGTTTAACCTTCACAGAGATCTACATAGCATCTCCTCAAGTATCTCAGAGAACCAAGCTGATTCAGAAATGGCTTGTCCTCCTCCTAACCTAAGTTGAATGAAGTGATGTGTGAAAAATATTTCTGTGATTTACCCCATCTAGCCTACTGTGTTTTCCATTTTATAATCCTTTTTCTGAGCAAAAGCCCCGCATGGTTGTTTTCAATATGTGAGGAGAACCTTTCACCTCCCACCCCCCACCCCAGGCATCTGTGAGGTAATTTGCAAATTAAATGGAATGTTTTGAAGGTGGCGAGCGCCGTAACCCAAACCCATACTGTGTGGTATGTTTCCCCCCCACAAATAATTAAACACAAGATGTTGACAGGTGCAAATAGTTCCCAAAGCCCCTTGGGCCTGTCACAGTGTAATCCTTTGCAACCCTAAATGTTTTTTGACATTAAGACCAGCATGGGGCGAAACCAAACAACCGCATTTCAGATCTTTCCCAGAAATGCTGAGTTGAAAACCAAACAATTATTTGCTGGTTTTTACAGCTTGCTTTCCGCCTCCCTATTTACCTAACTGGCATTCCCACTTCACAAAGTGCCTGTTAATAAGATTAGCAATTAAAAAGCTTGGCTGGCAATTGGCAAGCATGTTCTCTTTGGAGTTGGTTCGAGGCGCTTGCGTGCGTCTCCAGCAGGGCTTGAGGAGCACCTGAAGGAGGGAAGGCAAAGGCACGCTCCGCCGTACGCAGCCCAGCACCACAGAGCAGAAATGGAGAAAGCCCGGCCGTTATGGGACAACCCCTGGCAGTTTGTCTTTGCCTGCATTTCCTATGCAGTGGGACTGGGGAATGTGTGGCGCTTTCCCTATTTATGCCAGATGCACGGAGGAGGTAAGCATGTTCCTTGAGTTCCTGGAGTTTCCTCTGAGCATAGGATCGGCATTCAAGCACCTTGATTTCCGAAGCCGGATTGTCTTTTTCAGAATAGTGTTGGACGCTGGGTAGGATCCCTCAGGTTGAGAAAGAAATGAGATGTTATATTTTAAGGTGGGTAAAGAGCAATAGCCCAAGGTCTCAGCATCCTCTGATGTTCACCAGCTCTCCTTTCCACATGCTCTTTCCTTCCTCAGTTGAGTTCCAGAGTAGGACTTAAAACTGTACGTCTGCAGCCAAGGTTTTGTTCCTTTAAACTTTAACCTGGTGCCTGAGGTATATTATTGTTGTGCTGTCAGTTCTGACAGAGTCTCTCGTGGTAACTGAGGTGAGTTGAACAGCTGCATCCTCCTAAAGTCATGGGTGGTTTTTACGTGCCAGTGGAGAGCCACTTCTCTTTCTTACAGATGCATGTCATTTCATGGGTTCCTAGTGTGGCACATGCGCCCAGAGAGGCCTTCCTTGGCATCTACAGAATCCTGTACCTATCAACTACTCGCCACAGAAATTAGGATTGACAGAAACCCAGGTGGCGCTGTGGGTTAAACCACTGAGCCTAGGGCTTGCTGGTCAGAAGGTCGGTGGTTCAAATCCCTGTGACGGGGTGAGCTCCCGTTGCTTGGTCCCAGCTCCTGCCAACCTAGCAGTTCGAAAGCACGTCAAGGTGCAAGTAGATAAATAGGAACCGCTACAGCGGGAAGGTAAACGGCGTTTCCATGTGCTGCTCTGGTTTGCCAGAAGCGGCTTTGTCATGCTGGCCACATGACCTGGAAGCTGTACGCCGGCTCCCTCGGCCAATAATGCGAGATGAGCGCACATTAGGTCACGACTGGACCTAATAGTCAGGGGTACCTTTACCTTTAGTGTGGCACATGCGCCCAGAGAGGCCTTCCTTGGCATCTACAGAGTCCTGTACCTATCAACTACTTGCCACAGAAATTAGGATTGACAGAAACCCATCTGTTGACGTCAGTATAACAGCTGAGTTTCATCAGAGGAGTGGCAATTTGAGGGGTTGGACCTAGGAGCCCCTTCTCCCCTGACAATTAGACTTGGAAGAAAGTTCTCTTGCCATCCCAGCTATCCTCTCCCAGAAGATCTCGCTCTGTGTCTCCCTCTCAAACACACAACTTGGGGAGGGGAAGCAAAAATACAGTTTTTCAAGACTAATTGCAGGTGGTGGTGGTGGTGGGAAGACCTAGAGTGTGGCTGCAATATGTGCAAGGTGCGCTGTGGGTTAAACCACAGAGTCTAGGGCTTGCTGATCAGAAGGTCGGCGGTTCGTATCCCTGCAACGGGGTGAGCTCCCGTTACTCGGTCCCAGCTCCTGCCCACCTAGCAGTTTGAAAGCACATCAAAGTGCAAGTAGATAAATAGGGACCGCTCTGGCGGGAAGGTCAACGGCGTTTCCGTGTGCTGCTCTGGTTCGCCAGAAGCAGCTTTGTCATGCTGGCCACATGACCCAGAAGCTGTCTGCGGACAAACGCCGGCTCCCTCAGCCTATAGAGCAAGATGAGCGCTGCAACCCCAGAGTCGGCCACGACTGGACCTGATGGTCAGGGGCCCCTTTACCTTTACCTTTACCTTTACCTATATGCCTCAAAAAGTTGGCAGTCCCTGACATAGGGAACAAGAAGATACGTTGCAGCAGAATCCCATTATTCATGACGAACAAGGGATGGAAACCAATAGCTCGTTCTATACATGACTAGAGAAAGGCCCTTGAAACTTCTCAAGTGTGGTTCTCATGCCCCTTCTCTGCAGGCCTTTCTGTTCATCCCATTCTGCATCGCTTCCTTCCCCTACAGGCCACCAAATTGTGTCCTGAAGGTTATGAAGGAGAAGGGGCATCGCTGAGCTGTACTGCCTTGGGTTATAACAACAAACAACAACAACAACAACAACAACAACAACAACAATTTATTATTTATACCCCGCCCATCTGGCTGGGTTTCCCCAGCCACTCTGGGCGGCTTCCAACAAAACATTAAAATACAGAAATCCATCAAACATTAAAAGTTTCCCTAAACAGGGCTGCCTTGAGATGCCTTCTAAAGGTCTGGTAATTGTTGTTCTCTTTGACCTCTGGTGGGAGGGCATTCCACAGGGTGGGTGCCACTACCGAGAAGGCCCTCTGCCTGGTTCCCTGTAACTTGGCTTCTCGTAGCGAGGGAACCGCCAGAAGACCCTTGGCGCTGGACCTCTGTGCCCGGGCAGAACGATGGGGGTGGATACGCTCCTTCAGGTTGTGTACAGATGTTCCCAAATGCAGGACTTTTACATAGGATAGAATAGCAGTCAGTCATGCTAACATGGGGGAAACTGGCGCTGAGGGCCAAACCATGTATGGTGATGGTATGAGAGAGCTATGATCAGAGCTTACTTTTTTTTTTTTTTTACCTCAAAGTGGGGGGACGGGGACAACCCATTTTCAGTTCAAGGGCAGCATTTCCTTCTGGGAAGACTTCTGGTGGGCCTTCAGAGGCAAAAATGAGCCAAACGATGAATGCAAATTTTGCCTTTGTACAGTAAGGTAGTTCTACACACACTAAGATGCCCCTCTCTGTCCAATGGTATATTCCAGCCAGGCAAAAACACTCAATGAGGATGCAAAGCAGGACCAAATGAAAGGGGACATGGCCCGGGGAGAGTCCTGGCCTGGAGGACACACACACCCCGGTGATATTCCACATCACTGCTTTAAGACATCCATTGAGGTCTCCATTTTTAACCTTTTCACTTGACATTGCTGCTCTGAACTGCCCAATAAGAGCAACAAGCACCTGTATTTTGCCTGTGTTGGTTTCTTCTTTTGGAGTGTGTTGAGTGTGTCTGTATCCTGAGTTTTGATTCTTTCGTCATTGTTGAATTTCGGTGAATATGCCTGTATGCTGGGAACCTTTTAAAAAAAATATCTTTTGATTGAATGCAGACCCTCCAATTGCCCCTGTTTTCCAGGGACAGCCCTGGATTTACAGAAGCCACCCCGGTTTCTGATTTGTTCCCAGAATGCACCACTTTTCCTTAGCATGTCCCTTGTTTGAGCAGAGAAATATTGGAGGGTATGGAGTTATGTGACACACACACACACACACACACACACACACACACACACACACACACACCGAGCCAAGGAGAAATGTAACTATACAACATTTAGAAGACATCTGAAGGCAGCCCTCTATAGGGAAGTTTTTAAAAAATGTTTTATTATGTTTTTATATGTGTTGGAAGCCACCCAGAGTGGCTGGGGCAACCCAGTCAGATGGGCAGGGTATAAATCAGGCATCCCCAAACTTCGGCCCTCCAGATGTTTTGGACTACAATTCCCATCATCCTTGACCACTGGTCCTCTTAGCTAGGGATGATGGGAGTTGTAGGCCAAAACATCTGGAGGGCCGAAGTTTGGGGATGCCTGGTATAAATAGTAAAATTATTATTACGGAATAGGGCATCCCTATTTTCATCGCGGAAATGTTGGGAGGCTATGTGATGATAAGCAAAGCAATGCATCTTCCATCTGCATTCAGGGACAACATTCCCACTGGTATAGATTGCCCTTTAAAAGTGTTGGTGGACTGTGGCATCTTGTGTCAGCTTTGAGTGATTGCTTCATCCACCCTTGTGATCTGGATTGCATCAAGTTATAACATCCCACCAGGATACTTTTGTTTTCCACTGGTGCTGGGGATAAGCCATATCTTCGCTGGGCCAACACAGCCGTCCTGTCCAGCCCAGTACTCCAAGCACACCAGATCACAGCCCTGACCTGCTGAAGCACAGCTTCAAAGGCATCCAACTTGTACTCTGCAAGGAAGAAAAAATACCAAACATGTTGTTGGAGATGTAATACATCCTGCTGTGTGCAAGTCCAAGGGACGAGGGGGGAAATTCAGTTCACTTTGGATTTTAATACAAACCTACATGATTTGCATTTAAACTGTGCATTTTAAAAATTGTATACGTTCGTGAAAATAACATAGCAAATCATTACATTGGGGGGGGGGAATTGCTTGCAAATAATTGTGTATCAGGCAAAATTGCATACAAAAGGCTTTGCTAAACTGCTGGTGAGTTTTCATTAGGACTTTGTGGTTGTTGTTTTTAAACGCAAACCCTTGCAGAAATGTGGAGAACGGAGCTTAGAACTGGAAAAATGATAAACCAGGACAGATTTGCCCACCTGAAGGCAGCCCTGTGACACCATACTGAGGTGTCATAACAGCCATTTGTGCTGTACCTTGCCTTACAAAGTCAGGGTGTGGCAATAGTGGAGCAGATCCAGGTGCTCTTGGGGGAAACTGATTTTCTAGATCCATTTCAATCAGGGTTTAGGCCCAGTTTTGGCCCAGAAACTGCTTTGGTCGCCCTGTATAAAGGCCTCTTTCAGGAGATGTGTCCTGAAGGAAAATTTGTTCCTTAATTCTCTGCAACATCTCAGTGGCTTTTGGTACAATCAAGCATGGTATCCTTCTGGAGCAGGTGTCCAAGTGACAGTGGGTGGCACCACTTTGCGGTGGTTCCTGTCCTACTTGGACTGTCATTCCCAGAAGGTGATGCTTGGGGAATACATGAATCCCTCAATGTGGAGTTCTTCAGGGCTCAATTTTAACCCCTATGCTATTTAACATCTACATGAAACCACTGAGGGGGGTCATCTGGAGTTTTGGGGTATGTTGTTAGCAATATGCTGATGACACTCAGCTCTGTTTCTCCTTTACATCTGCAGGTGAGGCAGTGGAAGTGCTGGACCATTGTCTAGCCTCAGTAATGGGTGAGAGCCAACAAACTGAAGCTCAATCCAGATAAGATAAGACCCTGTTAGTGGGTGGTTCCCTAGACCAGATGGGGGGGTGACCTGCTCTTGATGGGGTTACATTCCCTCTGAAGGAGCAGGTACACAGTGTGGGGTTACTTCTGGATTCTTTGCTGTTGCTTGAGGCTCATGAGGCCTCAATGGACCAGAGTGCTTTCCATCAACTTCAGTTGGTGGTCCAGGTGCTCCTCTATCTGTACAGGGATAGCCTAACTTCCGTCATCTATGCTCTGGTAACCTCAAGGTTAGATTACTGCAACAGGTGATGTGTGGGGCTGCCTCTGAAGACGGTTCGGAAACTTCAGCTGGTGCAGAATTAAGTGGCCAGGTTGCTCATCAGGGCAAGATGGTTTGAACATATCACACCGATTCTGGCCCAACTGCACTGGCTACCAATTAGTCCTGGGGCCCAATGCCAAGTGCTAGTTTGTACCCATAAAGCCTTAAATGGCTCTGGGCTAAAAGGACCCACAGATGGGGTTGTGTCTCACTGATAGAGCATCTGTCTTGCATGCAGAACATCCCAGGTTTAATACCTAGGATCACCAGGTAGAATAATAGAATTGTAGTTGGAAGGGACCCCAAGGGTCATTGGTCCAACCTCCTGCAATGCAGGAATCTCAGCTAAAGCATCCACCTCAGATTAAAAACCTCAAAGGCAGGGGAGTCTACCACCTTCTGAGGGAGACCATTCCACTGTCAAACAGCTCTTACTGTCATAAAGTTCTTCCTGGTGTTTAGTTGGGATCTCCTTTCTTGTAATTTGAAGCTGTTGGTCCTAGCAGGAGAAAACAAGCTTGTTCCATCTCCTATTTGACAGCCCTCCAGATATCTGACGATGGCTATCATAACTCCCAGGTAGGGCTGGAAGAAACCTCTGCCTGAAACCCTGGAGCCATTGCCAATCGGGGTTGACCAGTGTTTCCCAAACTTGGGTCTTCAGCTGCTTTTGGACTACAACTCCCATCACCCCTATCTAGCCAGGCCAGTGATCAGGGATGATGGGAATTGTAGTCCAAAAGCAGCTGGAGACCCAAGTTTGGGAAACACTGGTGTAGACTGAACTAAATGGTCTGAATGGGTGTAAAACAGCTTCTGGTCTTTCCTGC
Source organism: Zootoca vivipara (assembly GCF_963506605.1). Classification (NCBI taxonomy): domain Eukaryota; kingdom Metazoa; phylum Chordata; class Lepidosauria; order Squamata; family Lacertidae; genus Zootoca; species Zootoca vivipara. The sequence goes on along the minus strand of NC_083287.1, from coordinate 12,127,510 downwards.
CTGAAAGCTTTCCTGACTGGGGCAAACGGCAGCTTCAGCTTCAATTTGCATTGGGAAAGCAGTATGGTGCGAAGGTTAGCCTCCTCTCCTAGCTCAGTGATCCAAGTCCAGATGGCTATAGGGTCCATGATTTGTTTTTAACAAGAGAGGCTGAGCGTGTAACCCGTCACAGATCTCCAAAGTTTTGAAGCTGATAACCCTCTCCAAACTGTTAGTTCGTTCTTTTAGGGTCCTGCTGTTACAAAAGGGCTCTGCTAAAACGCCGAGACTCTTAGATGCTTGAGAATTCCCCATGCAAGGAGGAAGTTACCTAAGTTTCAAACAAAGGGGCTGTTAATAAAAAGGCACAAGTAGTGCAAATATTAATTCCCTGAAATAAAACGGATTATGGCTGAGCATTCACCTCACTTTCTCCGTCCGCTACTATGCAGATTGCATTCATTTCTAGTGCTCAACAGTCCCCCCCCCCTCTTAAGGAATGTTAATGCTGGAGATTAAACACCAAATAATAGATATTTACAGAAATACTTTTGCCTGCTCTGAAAAGAAAACCGGGGAAACATTTTTATACCACCTCCCACCCAGCAAAAACAACCACAACCCTGTTTTAAATTTGGTCAGACATGGCGACTCGAAGTCAAACACAGAAGTTTGGATTAGAGGTTTTCTGAGAGGTTATGTGGGTGCCACTGTGGTCTAAACCACTGAGCCTGGGGCTTGCCAATCGGAAGGTCGGCAGTTTGAATCCCCGCAACAGGGTGAGCTCCCGTTGCTTGGTCCCAGCTCCTGCCAACCTAGCAGTTCGAAAGCACATCAAAGTGCAAGTAGATAAATAGGTACTGCTCCGGCAGGAAGGTAAACAGCATTTCCGTGTGTTGCTCTGGTTCGCCAGAAGCGGCTTAGTCATGCTTGGCCACATGACCCAGAAGCTGTCTGCAGACAAACACCGACTCCCTTGGCCTATAGACCAAGATGAACGCGCAACCCCAGAGTCGTCCGCAACTGGACCTTACGGTCGGGTACCTTTTAACCTTTTTACGCTGCAAGTTAGATGTGCTGTCGGAGTGCTGTTCAAAATGGCATCTCTGGGGTGAGTTCTCCCCATAACATGTAGGAAAGCATACACCTGGTGAGTTTGCCCATCACTTCAGGCAAACCCACCTAATTTATACTTTCCAGAACAATACAATAAGCGAAACACTGCTGGTATTTGCAATGCAGTCCTCCAGCCCAGTAATGTGTACAAAACTGGATATGCTAGGGTGAAGCATGCATATACATGAAACTATGACTGAAAATAATATACAAAAAATGCATTATATTTGGGGGAAATTGCTTTGCCAAAAAAAGTAGTATAGTATATTGGGCAAAATTGCACGTGAACATGAGCCTATCAGGATAAATTTGCACTGACGTGCCATTGAATTCACATCACAAACTGATGTGGGGAATCTGGTTAAATGAATTTAGGACTGGAAACTGAAAATGACAGGCCATCCCTACAAGTCAGATCCATTGTTTTAAAGGAGAAACTTCCTTTGGAAGTTTTAGTTGACTTCTAAGTGCCACCGTACTCTTGATCTTTTTTTCTCTTCCCTTGGTTACATTTTAATGCTTTTTAAAGCAATTTGTTATCCTTTAACAGTCACTAGTCTGAACTGTGTGAAAGATTTTCCTTAATCACATCTGGAGTACAAGTTTGTTTACAGGAAATGATTCTGGCACTGGCGACCAAAACAGGCTGTGGGAGATATCATCATCGCCTAAACTTTCTGAGGCGCTGTTCAAAATAATAATACTTTTAATAAACAAGCCTTTTCCATAGACTTATAATCTAACAGACACAGTACAAAAGAAAAATGTGACAAGAAAAGAAAAAGCAATTCAGGCACCAATTCTTACATAAACTTATTCGACTTAGGCTACAGTCCTATATCCATTTTCCTGGGAATCAGCCCCATGAAACTCATTAGAGTTTCCTTCTTAGGGAACATGTATCAGATTGCACCCTAATGTTATAACTGCATGGGATCTGAAATATAGTAGGAATTGGAATTTTGTTCATTTGGAGTGTGTGTTACCCTCACACGTTATGTTGCTAGTGCAGCAAAGGTTTGGATGAAATCGCTTCTTTGTATTTCCTCCCATTTATTTTCAGTATTCCTGTGTTCCTCTCTAGATAGTGTGGTAAGACCCTTTGCCTGGGTTTTAAACCAGAGAAAGCAGTTTATTCTGGAGATGGTGAAATCATAAGGGAGCTTCTTCTCTTACACTGAAAGTGTAAAAAAAACCCTATTGGTGCAATATATTAGACCTGACCGGTTGTATCGCGAGCACCCCTAATTAAAAGATTTGTGAGCGCATTCCGAAACCCATTTGTTTAATAAATATAACCCTTTTGTTCCTCTTACAGGTGGATTTCTAATCCCCTACCTGATCATGTTAATTGTGGAAGGCATGCCACTATTGTACCTGGAGTTGGCAGTGGGACAGCACATGAGACAAGGGAGCATTGGGGCATGGAAAGCGATAAGTCCTTACCTTTGTGGGGTTGGTGCGTTGTTTTAAAATCTATGCAACTATTTTTCCTATTTCCCTGTCAAATTATTACTGCTTGTTTGATGCGCTACAAAGAGGACCTCTTAATGACATGCACACAACTTGTCAGAAATTTTTAAGAATATTGAGAGACCAGAATTTTTTAAGAATTCTGATCCCCCCCCCAATCTTCTAAATGCACCACCTGTTGGTGCCATATACCCCCTCAGGTGAACAAAAACTAAATATGCATATGATTCTTTCAAAACCATTTATATTTGACATCTCAAGCAGTGTTTTAAGCTTCTAAGTCTCTAAAACTGAAAGGCAGAAAAAGTATGTTTGATTCATTTACAGTACAGTGTGTCACAGTCACACCCTGTGTTTGAAGCACATGGATTCTCTCAAAGAATCTTGGGAACTGTAGTTTGCCCAGATACCTATCATTCTCAGTACACTTATCAAACTACAGTTCCCATGATTCTTTGGGTGAAGTCATGTGCTTTGAATGTAATTCATATGTTTGCTGTGCATGTGACCACTACTGTTTTTCTGCACGCAAGACCCTTTTACATGTTTCATCATCAAGTAAAAACACCAAATGCAAAACTGAACCAAGAATGATAAGTGGCCCTTCTGTGTGCGAGGCCTGGAGTATTTGCTCTATTCCAGTGTTTCTCAACCTTTTTTGGGCCACGGCACACTTGTTCCGTCAAAAAAATCACGCGGCACACCACCATTAAAAGACGGGGCAAATCCTGGGGGTTGGGAATGGGTGGGGGACTGAGGAATAGGGAGGATGAGGTTGGTGTACTTGCTGAGAGAGCCCTCGAGCACCGTCTCCGTCGTCCTGCCTGCCGCCAGCCCCCCGCTCCCTCCTGGGCTGGCCGCGGCTGAGCTGGGGCTGCTGCTGCTGCCGCCACCGCCGCCGCTGCTCCGGCCTCCCCGCTGGTGTAGCCGCCGCCGCCGCTGCTCCTTGGCGGCCCGAGAGCCCTCCCCGGCTGGCGGAGGAGGACGGCGAGGAGCCCGCTGACGTGGGGCGGCTGCTGCTGCGGCTGCTGCTGTTACTGCCGCCGCTGGACGGGGCTGCTGCTGCTCCAGAGTCCCCGCCGCCGCCTTCTCCATTGAGCGCGCGGGGAGAGCGCGAGGAGGCGGCCTCTGCCATGAAGCGCTGCCTCGCTCAGGGAGCGAGCCCGAGGAGATGACGGAGGAACACCCTTCGCGCCCTCACGCCCTCCAGACTGACCCGGCCGGCTTCCTTTCTGGCGGGTCAGCGCTGCCTATTGGCGGCCGCAAATCGCCCTTGTCGTTGCCTCACGTTGCGGCACAGCAGCTACCGTCTCGCGGCACAGTAGTGTGCCGCGGAACAGTGGTTGAGAAACGCTGCTCTATTCCCCTGTCACCCAAAAGAGTGAGCGTCTTGCCCCTTTCACCTTCCCTATCCTAATCTTTTCTGGAGGGGAGAAGGAATAGAGCTTCCCACTTCTGGAAATCTCAAGGTGTGAATCTTCTATTTCCTGCCCTCCGTGTCTTGGAGAACAATTTAAAGTGGGGTGTGTAGGTGCAAAATCGGAGTCCTGTTTATACTGGAAATAAAATACCTGCACCAAATGAAGGAAATGGTGAATCTGGCCTACGAAGCTCTCCCTATAATTTTGAAGGAAAACGTCACCAATCCACTTTAAATTCTTTAAGTGCAATGCTTCAGCAGTCACCCATTTCTTAGGAAATGTGCGTGGAGTGTTTATTCCTTTATTGTAAATGGAGCCTGACACTGTCTACTGAAAAGTAAGTCCCACTGTATTCAATGGAGCTTACTCCCAGGTAACTGGGTCAAGACTGTGCGGCCTCACACTGCAATCCTAAGGATTTTTACTCAGGACTAAATCCCACTGAGTTGGCGGTTTGAATCCCCGCAACGGGGTGAGCTCCCGTTGCTCGGTCCCTGCTCCTGCCAACCTAGCAGTTCGAAAGCACGTCAAAAGTACAGTAGATAAATAGGTGCAGCTACAGCGGGAAGGTAAACGCCATTTCCGTGTGCTGCTCTGGTTCGCCAGAAACGGCTTTGTCATGCTGGCCACATGACCTGGAAGCTGTACGCCGGCTCCCTCGGCCAATAGAGAGAGATGAGCACCGCAACCCCAGAGTCAGTCATGACTGGACCTAATGGTCAGGGGTCCCTTTACCTTTATGTTCCTGAGCATTCTTCCAGATATAATAGGATGTCCCTATTTTCATCGGATAAATGTTGGAGAGTAAAATTTAAAGCTAGACATGGTTATGTGAGGACATAGTATGATATGTGTGGATGTTCCTTGAGCTACTTAATTAGTTGGTTCTGATGGGGAAAGCTATAGCTCTCTATTTTCCTTTTATTTTTAGGAATTGCCAGTGTTGTCGTTTCATTTTTCCTCTCTATGTACTACAACGTTATAAACGCCTGGGCATTCTGGTACCTCTTCCATTCATTTCAGGTCGGTAAGAAAATGCTTCCAGCAGTTGAGTGCCGCACACAATGGTTTCCCTTCCCTCCAGGATTGCAAAAATTCAGCCAATCTGTCTGGCAGCTGTCGTTGCAGAAGCCTTCTCTGGTGAAATGTTAGCTGAAAACAAAACCTGTTTTATGATCAGCAGGGCAGAATATTGATGCTGCATCTTGTAAAAGCTGTTCTAATTGGGGGCAATCATGGAATTAAAGTGTTCTCAGATTATTTATCCCGGAATCACACATTGGATTTTGCTCGTATGACAAAGGAGCACATTTTATGATGTTCCTGAGGCAGTCTAGTTGCGCAGTGTCACTGAACTTGGGAATTTCATTGTACAATAATGTACAACAGCAGTGTCCAAGCCAGCAGTCGATTTGCTTTTGACATTGGTGCTTCAATCACCCCACCCTGCAGCAGAGGCATCTATTGACACCTAGAAGACATATGAGTTGATGTAATACTTTTACAATTTGCTCTGTGTACCAGAATTGCTTAGCAGTAATACAGTGGTACCTTGGTTCCCAAACTTAATCTGTTTTAGAAGACTGTTCCAAAACCAAAGCAATCTAAAACCAAGGCGTGCTTTCCCATAGAAAGTAATGCAAAATGGATTGATCCGTTCCAGACTTTTAAAAACAACCCCTAAAACAGCAAATTAACATGAATTTTATTATCTAACGAGGCCACTGATCCATAAAATGAAAGCAATAATCAATGTACTGTACTATAAAATGAATAAGACAGTATTGTAGGTGATAAAAACATATTTTTTAAAAAACTTTCTTACGTGCATTTCTGCAGTCAAACAATCAGTCAATTAGTAGCTGAACTGGGTTCCACACAGTCACAAAAACAAACTCATAAGCCACAGTCACAAAAGCAAAGCCACAGTCACAAGTCAGTCCCATAAAACGAAGAACTAGTTGCAGTCGAAAAAGCGAAAAAGCCACACACACAAAAATGCAAAAAATAGCAAAAACAAAACCTCCAAATATCACCTCTGTCTTGCGTGGGTGCTCGGGACTCCACAGCCAGGGCCGTCTCAAGCCAGTCGGGCGCCGTGGTGCCGTGGCGCGGAGATCGCTCCGGCGCCCCCACCCTGGTGGGTGGGCGCAGCGCGCAGCATGGCTTCCGCACGGCTTTGCCGCGCAGCGCCCTCCTACCGACCCACCGCCCTGCGCCACCGAGACTACCCCTAGAGCCGGGCCTGTCCACAGCCGACACTCAACAGGAAGCCTCTGATTAGCAGTGGGGGACTCAATTTACAAATGGAACACACTTGACAGGAAGCAGAACATGTTATAATAATTTAATAATAATTTATTATTTATACCCCACCCATCTGGCTGAGTTTCCCCAGCCACTCTGGACGGCTTCCAACAGGACATTAAAATACAATAATCTATTAAACATTAAAAGCTTCCATAAACAGGGCTGCCTTCAGACGTCTTCTAAAAGTCTGGTAGTTGTTTTTCTCTTTGACATCTGGTGAGAAGGCATTCCACAGGGTGGGTGCCACTACTGAAAAGGCCCTTTGCCAGGTGCCCTGTAACTTGGCTTCTCGCAGGGAGGGAACCACCAGAAGACCCTCGGTGCTGGACCTCAGTGTCTGGGCAGAACGGTGGGGGTGGAGACGCTCCTTCAGGTATACTGGACCGAGGCCGTTTAGGGCTTTAAAGGTCAGCACCAACACTTTGAATTGTGCTTGGAAACATTCTGCTTCCAAGGCAAAGTTCACAAACCGGAACACCTACTTCTGGGTGTGCAGCTTTCTATTTCCAAGTTGTTCATAAAATAAGCTGTTCTAAAACCAAGGTACCACTGTATGGGAAATAGGAATACATTGCCAGTCAGCTTGACCCCAGAGTTAAAGTAAAGGAGGTGGTTATTTTTTGAAGATGTGGTTTCGTATGAAAATAAGAATCGGAAAGAGCTGAAGATTTCAAAGAGCTGATTAGGCCGCTGTCTACTTGAACCAGCTGCACGTTACTTTGCTTTCCGTTTAATTAAGAAGGCTATTTTACCTGAAAAACTGACCTTTTCCTAAACCATCAGAAGTTGATCTAGTATTGAATGCCATCTTACCCATGCTATAGTTCCAATGCTATTAGAACATATTATAAAACACGTTGCTCATCCTGTCTTTCATAATTAGATTTGAAAACTGCCCTGCAGGAAGATTGCTCGATGAGAAAGAGATTTATGGTTTAATAAATCTCACAATAACCTCACATTGATGTGGAGCATTGCACACAGTTCTATGTCACCTTAACCCACAGACAGGGAAACTGTTGCCCTTCAGAAATTGTTGGACTACAGTTCCCATAATCCCTGATTGCTGGCCATGCAGGATGGGAACTTTAGTCCAGCACCACCTTGAGGGCAATGGCTTCCCCATTGGTGACCTGACCTTGTCACGATCTGACTCATGGTACTTGGGAAATTCAATGTACCGAATAATGTCTGCTTCACATCCAAAGGATCCTTTGCCGTGGGCAAACTGTCCACTCAATCTTAACCACACGGATTACGTGGAAGAGTGTGAGAAGGCAACACCCACGCAGTATTTTTGGTACCGAAAGACCCTCAACATTTCTCCGTCCATCGAAGAAAATGGGAACATCCAGTGGGAGCAAGCAGCCTGTCTGGTCCTGGCTTGGCTGGTGGTCTATCTGTGTATTCTAAGAGGAACAGAACACACAGGCAAGGTAGGAGGATTATTGCGTCTATTCTTGAAGAAATAAGCTTTACTGAGTAAAAAGTGACAGAAGGGAAGCATCTCTAAAAAACTTTTCTTTGGGTTTAATTCTCAGATGAAAAAAACATGGCTTTTCAACTGGCGAGATGTGACTCTGTATGAGTATACGGGGCAACTATTTGTGTACCGTACATGGATACGCAGATTGTGCGCTTGTCGAATGCAACGTGAACACCCCTAAAGTCTAAAGCTCAAGTGTGTCACACAGCTCTACTAAATGAAGCCTTTCGTTGTTCATTTGCAGGTTGTTTACGTGACGGCTACTCTGCCGTATGTAGTCCTCATCATATACTTAATCAGAGGCTTAACTCTCCATGGAGCTGCGAATGGGCTGACCTACATGTTTACACCCAAGGTACCTATGCCCGAAATGGCTATAGACAAATGCTTATACAAACTGAGGCAGGTTCTTCCCAAATGTGTATTTTCATCATGGAAGCTTAGGCCAACAAAGAGCCCAAATTCAACAGTGTACATGTGAATATGATCTGGGTCTCCAGCTGTTTTTGGACTACAACGCTGTCATCCTAAACTAGCAGGACCAGTGGTCAGGGATGATGGGAATTGTAGTCCCAAAACAGCTGGAGACCCAAGTTTGGGGAAACCCTGATCTGTACGGAACACAAGCTACATAGTAATACAGGCAACTCCATTTTTATCTATATTGTATTGTATTGTGTTATTATAATAATTAAATTCTGTTACTCCAGATACATGAGACATTTGAAATCCACTGGAGATTATAATTTTGTGTTACACTTTGAAATATAATCCTCTTGGAAGATAAATGTGCACAGGGAATATTATGCAGCCGGTAGCACGACACATAACCTCTCATTGGTGTAAGTCAGGCAGCTCTGCTGGCATGAAAATTAGAATCAGAGTAACATTACAAAAGATTATACAGCATGGAGATCCAATGTGGTGTCCTCCAGATGTCCTGGGACTAAAACTCCTCTACCTCTCTGAGAGCTAAAGTCCTACATCTCCTGGAAAATATAACATTGCCTCTATGACAACTGAGTTGTATTAAATATTATTGGTTGGTAATGGCAGAAGCGAAAGGGTCCTCAGGAAAGTTTACAGATCTGGAATGGTTACTGCCCACCATGCTCAGATATCTGGGACCCGCCTAATTATACTGGTCCTATGGCTGCAATGTGACACTTACTTTGAAGTAAGTCCCATTGATCCCAACATACCAACATGCCTTATGTTTTAAAAAAACAAACTGGATCTTTCATTTTTCCTGCTCATAAACCATCTCTGCTTTTCTGCTTAAAACCAAATTAAAATGACATTGTTTGTTTCATCACTGTGTTTTTATAATTTGCTTATGAAATAGAAATAATAGGAAAAGGTGTGAAAATAAAGAGGGAGAAAGATTAACACCAATTAATGCTGCTGGGACAAATTTGAGCAACCATTCCCATTCAGATTGTTCCATTGTAAGCTTGTATTTCATTAGATTCCTTCCCCATTTTCTTCTGTATCTTGGCTGTAATGGTTCTCTTTTTACTTCAGACGGAGTTAAACACATTTTAGCAATTGGTTTTCCTTGGCTCATTTGCAGCAAACATTTTCAATTGGACTTTTGAGATGTGGTGCTCCATACTTTGTAAAGGGTTGTTCGGCTATGTGCCTTGGCTGGAAACACTGAGAAAATTGAAGGCGTGTCTGATTTACCAGAGGTGTTGCCAGATCATAACACATACATAAAAGTAACAGGATATAACTGGATAGGATGGAAAGCTTTCTTTCTCCGTTCCACAACCATTAAAATGGGTATCATAATGTTTCATCTTGCAGGCATGTTAGTAAGAATAAAAGTCTAAAAATGCTACACGGTTCACCTTCTTGGTTTATGACTTGCAGCTAGAGCAACTAGCAAATCCAAAAACCTGGATTAATGCAGCTACTCAGATATTTTTCTCCCTTGGACTTGGTTTTGGCAGCTTGATAGCATTTGCCAGCTACAATGATCCAAAAAACAACTGTGAACGACATGCCATCATCGTTTCATTGATAAACAGCACCACCTCGATATTTGCCAGCATTGTGACTTTCTCCATTTATGGCTTTAAGGCAACTTTCAACTATGAAAACTGCATGAGCAAGTAAGTGCGGCATCTAATTCAATTACCTTTTCTTTGTAACTGAAAATGCATTGTAGTCAACACAATTTTTGTTTTTATTTTTACTCCAGGATTTTCTTTTTAACTGTTACTAGTCATGACTGGCATTCATCTGAAATCTTTTTATGTGAATAGGCTCATCGCATGTGATTTTTGAGTTTTGTCTGCCTGGGGGTGATGGGAGAGCCCTTGGATGGTTCAGGATCCCATGCAGAAGATCTTTCAGTTACACTGTTTAGTAAATGTTACAGTAATGGTGCTAACAGAAACAATTGCCTGCTTACACTACTCAGTTGAAAATTGCTTTACAATTTATTGCTCTTAGTTCAAATCTGGCCCCTTGTCTTTAAAATGAATTTAAGAAGTATCTGGTTTCAACTTCTTCAAATTTTGTGTTTCTTAAAATGCACTCTCATTATTTTTAAAAAAGATCCCCCCCCCATCTGCCAGAAATTACAATTTGAAAATATTTATGTGTTGCTGCTGTTCAAAATATTGTTGCTTTATTTAACATAATTGTATTTCAATCTATTGTGCAGGGTGATATTGATGCTGACAAATTTTTTCGACCTGGAAGAAGGATCATTAACAATGGAAAACCTTGAAGATATGAAGCATTTCCTAGCATCCACTCACCCCAGTGAATATGCAGAACTGTTGCCGCAGATTAAGAACTGCAGTTTGGAAGCAGAATTAGACACAGTGAGCTGCAACTTTTTAAAAAATAGTTTGACTCTGCAAACATTTTGAGAACTGAGGGACACAATGAAAGAACCTTGTGATCAGTGCTTCAATGGTGTAGTGGTTAGTGTGGAACCAGGTCTGGACAGGAGTCTGGAGTTCAAATCCTCACTTAGGCAAAATGTTCATTGGGTGACCTGTCACTTTCAGGGTAGCCTGCTTCACAAAGTGGAACATACATGCCACCTTGAGGCATTTGGAGGAAAGGGAAGATGCAAATGTAGCAAATAAAAATGAATACCTAGGAAATCTAGGTATGCCTTCTTTCATTCTGTGGAAGAAAGGCAGGACATATTACACACACACACACACAGCTGCCATTGCGACTGCTGACTGCAGAAGTGCCAAGCCATTTTTGTTTAGCAACAACCTACACAGCTATTTTGCTTACATGTCATAATGTTCAATGGCCTGTTGAATGACAATGCAACACTTAGTGGCAACTCAGTTCTATAGAAATCAATGGTTAACAAGGTATGTGTTGTATGCCGAAGTAGTTAAGTTTGACTGATTGAAGTTGGGGCCACCAAATTTGCACTGGAATGTGTCATTATCAGAGTTGTACATATGGAAGGAAGCCGATGCTCCGCATTTAGAGCTTTAGAGCGAATGACAAGCTTGGAAGTGAATTGGAAGCTATTGTAACTGAAACAAGTGTGGTGATATGACACAAAATCTCCCCGACTGGGATGGATAGCTGGATCTCTCTCAATGCGATAACAATCTGTCTACTCCTGTACCTACTATCCGCATAGCCAGAGCTTCAGAAATCTTGATTTGCGATGAACTTGTGTACAAGCCATTGATGGGAATGGCGGAAAGCAGTGGTTGACACAGCAAGGAATTGCATGCATGACGCCCCCTTTTTGTGTGAACCATTTGTTTTCTGCATAGCAATGCATTCTCCGCAAGTCTGGTCATTTTCTGTTTTCTCTCCAACAGGCTGTTCAGGGTACCGGACTGGCATTCATAGTGTATTCTGAAGCAATAAAGAACATGGAAGTCTCACAGCTGTACTCAGTGCTGTATTTCTTTATGTTGCTGATGTTGGGAATAGGCAGCATGCTGGGGAACACGGCAGCCATTCTTACTCCTTTGACTGACAGCAAGTTCATTACCTCCCATGTGCCTAGAGAGATGATATCAGGTGATTACCACTTAAGTGCACCCAATGGACTTCAAGGGAGAGTCAACCAAGGTGTAGGAAAGGTAAATCTGCAGTTGCAAAAGAACAATGTTCCTTTGCAGCTATGGCTTTTCCTTTGGCACCTTCCCGTTGTGCTTTCAGAAGGGATTGGGAGTGCCCAAGTACAGTGTATCAGATTCCCTTCCAAAGCAGCGAAAGATGCTGAAATTCATACTGTACACAGCTTGAATCTGAAGACTAGCATGTGCCTGACACGGTAGTAGAAATGGCCACTTGGTCCCAATGATGGAATGTAAAATTAGGCCTATGAACAAGCAACTTTCCACCACTGTGCTGCAGTAAAGCCAACCTAAAATTAGTTGACCTCAAAAGGCACAAATCCATGCCTTATTTAATTTACAGCTTAAACTCAAACTACCTTTTTCTTACAGGAGGTGTATGCATTATCAACTTTTTAGTTGGCCTAGCATTCACCTTGGAAGCTGGCAACTACTGGTTTGACATCTTCAACGATTACGCAGCTACACTCTCCTTGCTACTTATAGTACTGGTGGAAACCATGGCTGTCTGTTACGTATATGGACTCAGAAGGTAAGAACTTGGGAACATCCTATCACATTTTATTGTCATAACTTATCCAGTAGATTCAGCAGCTATTACCTCAAACTTGTGCAACACTTTCTGCACACCAGAACCATATTCCTTCTACGCTATTTCAACAATCTTAACCACAGAACTTATTTTCCTTGGCAGTTACAATTTCGATCCAAAACAATGTATTGTTAAAAAAACGAACTAACCAATTAAGTGTGTTCTTTTCTTTCTTTGATAGATTTTCTAAAGACCTTTCTGTGATGAGCGGACATAAACCAAGCTGGTACTGGAAGATTATGTGGGCTTTCGTTAGTCCTGTGTTGATTGTAAGCCTCTTTATATTTTACATCACAGACTACATCAGAACAGGGACATTGCAATACCAAGCCTGGGATGCAACAGAGGTATTTTACTCATTGCAATTTTTTCCTTACCCACTGGTAGCTGGAAGTACGGGTAGGAGGAAGGCATTCATAATTAGTAACTTTAAAAATACCAACTGCTGCATTTAACTATGTTTAGGGTATAAAATTCATGGCAAATGTTAAATAATCAGAATTCCAAAAAAGGTTTCTTACGGTATTAACAAGGTTAGAAAACTACCCTTTATAATAGGTCTCAATAGGCTTTAGTCGTGTTAAGTTTTAATCACTCTATTAGACCTACAGTATGAGTATGAGATACATGCTGAATACTTGTCAAGTTAAATAATCACAATCTTCTACATAAAGCACTGCTCTAGCTATCTTTAGACCATACTGAAGCTGTTTTCATGTCCTCTTGCAGAAAAGATGTATTAGCAGCCAGGGTTCTGGAATGGCTTACACCACAGCCACTTTGAGGAGCATTAATAAAAACAGCTCCAGTAAGCTTCAAAGCAGCTTAGGGTGTAGAATAAAATACAATTTGAAGGCTCCCCCTGCTGAAACAATTCACAGCATACATATGTTCAGGTTCAATGATTACAATTCAAACTCCACCTGAGGTTTTACAAAACGAGGAAAGCTATAATTTGACAGAGCTGGTTTGCATCTCATTGGCTTAATCATGAACATGAGATCCTCTGCACGACTTTCCTTCCTCCCATGTGATTCAAACAAGCCATGCTATGGTTTGTCAGGTTATCCAAACCTGGATCAGGGTTCGTTTCTTTCAATGAAAAATCAGTACTGGTTAGGAAGAAAAAACAAGCCATACTTGTTGTCTGTGCTGTCTCTGGGAGGGGGAAGGAGAGAAGATGCAATAAGACCTGCACAGCATGGGCAAGAAGACATGTTCAGGACCGAACCATAGTTTAAGACAAACTTAGTTTTCATGAGATATGAACCAAATCAAAGTTTGAAGTTAAAATGTAATTTGTTACATCCCTACAGAAATGTAATTTTAGGTTTTCAAATTTTAAAAAATCAGAACACAGCTGTAGATACGAAACTTATGTTACAGAAGTATTAGCTGTTGGCATGTTGCATATTTAGAGAACAGTGGTCAGATGAAACTTTACATGCCCTCTGCTCACTTAAAGGCCTTGCTGTACATAGCCCAGGCATCCCCAAACTCGGCCCTCCAGATGTTTTGGGACTACAATCCCCATCATCCCTGACCACTGGCCCTGTTTGCTAGGGTTGATGGGAGTTGTAGTCCCAAAACATCTGTAGGGCCGAGTTTGGGGATGCCTGGCTCAAACCTATGTGTCAAAGCAGTCACTTAAATATGCTAGTTATGAGAAACTAGCATTTGGGGAATGTGTTGCAATTTTAAGTATTTCTGCTAGGAAGCATCAAAGATGAGATACTCACTGTGAAAGCTCTGAAAAAAAGTGCCTCCCACCAATCCTAAATTTGCACAGTAGCACACATCGGCATTAATGGACTTTTGTATTACATCTGGTCATCTCTCTCTTGCAGGGTCAGCTGGTTACAAAAGATTACCCAAGTGGTGCCCTAGCAGTTATTGGGCTGCTTGTTGCCGCCTCCACTTTGTGCATACCACTGGGAGCATTAGTAACTTTTATAATTAAAAGAACAAATCCTTAGTTCTGGACTTGTGAGAACTTCATCAACAGCTGCAACTTTTGCAAACCAACCTTGACAACTAGAACAGCAATAACCTGCAACGATTAACAAGCACACAGAATTTTACTACTGTCTTACCAACGAATGGTCAAGAGAACTGTCCTATAGCAGATGGAAGATTTAAAATTGTCTCTTGAGGGGTACGAACGCAACATGATGGCTCACAAACACCTTGGACTGTGCACAGTATATATTGGTCAACTCCCTCTGCCTTCTTCTGAACAATCTTCACTTTAATAGAAGTGTATTCCTACTGCATCTGAAGTACAGGAAGAAAGGCTTGCACTGCAAAAAAGCTGCAACGTGCACAAATAAGTTTTCCATGTATAATGCAGTTTGACCATGTTATTTGTATTATTCATGGGATCTATATTTTAGTAGGTGCTTGGAGGCTTCTTTAGAAGCGATATAAGCTCAGTAATCAGCTAGCAATGTTTATATGCAATGTAAAGAGCAGTTTCCAAGATGAATCACTCAAATGAATTTCCCCACTTTTCTAGAGGTGCCTTAAAGGAGAGGGGGTTTGGGCTGTTAAAAGTAAGAGCTACGCTGGACCTGTTGCACGAGCTGGGGAACTCAAGACTCGACATTTTAGTTATATCAAGGTAATGTGTGCATTAATGTTCTTGGTAGCACATAGTGCCACATTATTCAATATTTTTAACATTACCACATGATAAACATGAGTGCAGACAAGCCACAAAAGATTTAAAAAGTCAGGTGTTCTTTTTACTGAATTTCTTTTCCTGAACCATGATCAAGTGTTGACAAAGTTTTAATCTCTAAAAGAGTAAAAGCTGAACATTTTTTTTTAAATGAAAGTGGATATTCTCAGGCTTTTAACAAATGCTTGTAGGTTACGCATCGATCATGTATGTATTATCAGTAAGGCTGAAAAAGTACTTCAAATATTGGTGTGAAATTTAGAAGTTCCCGGAAGTTATAGGTTTTTCCATCAGTAATGCAGTTTCACTTTCTATGCCAAACTCCTTTCAATTAAATTCACCAATGTATGTAAATGCTGATTTAATATTTAACAGCCTACATCCATTATTCCAGGCAAAAACTTAAAAGAAATATACTCAAAATATTAGTCGAAACTGAAGGTGTACGTAATTTCAAGCAATGTTGAAAACACAAACAAATGCAAGGTCTTTTGTCAGAACAGAATATGTGGCAGGAATAAGGGCTACACCACAATGAGCACATGCCATATTTTTGTAGGAATTTTGAATAAATTTTAGTATATACCAATTTAAGGAAGTTAAAGTTTGGGTTGAACAGTACTAGAGGTTACAAAGGCATGTATAATCAAAATTCCAATAAGATTGAAGTATGTAACTTGACCTTAACTGACACAACATTCTCCGCATTTGTTTATTAAAAATGGACAATGAAACAAAACCTGTACAAAAAATATCCAAAGTTGCCCGACATTTTCAGTGACTATAAAGAAATTATCGTCTTGGACCTCCTCTCCCCCTGCCACGTGCTCTGCCTCTCCCACGTCCTCTGCCACGTCCTCTCCCTGCAACTGAACACAAACACAAAAAACTTCCTTCAAAAACTTGGAAAAGCAGTATATAAAGGTTACACCAGATTTTGGATGCAAAACATCTATCATTTGAACATTTTGTTTTAACTTTTTATTGAAGTAATCTTAGTAATTTGGTTACAAAATAGTATACAGCTACTGTTCTGTTTCCCACTTTGGATAACAAATCAATTTGAACTCAAAAAGATGTGTTACGTGTTGTGAGTGCCATTACAAGTAGGGAGGTTACTGCTGCAGTTTTTGTCAAAGCCCAAATAAATACGTTAAGCAGGAATAAAGTCTGTAAACTCCCATCTCCTTTTGGGTACAAAGATAGATTCCAGAACAGATTAGTTCCTCCAATAGATTTCATTGTTTTAAGAGCAAAAGAATTAAGAATTTTCAGAGTGTAACATGAATAACTTTATTGTTCAACATGAACATTTTCATATCCCTTCCTACCAAATATTTTTAAACCTGGCAATATGAAATGGGTAACACCTGGATTTGTTGGTGCCACAAAGGTTCAGGGTTAGATCCAGTCATATGCTTGTCTAACAAGGCTTTCTTGGTTCCCTCCTGCACAACAAACCACTGCATCCCCTCCAAAAGCCCCTCATGAGAATTCATATTGCAATTAAGTATGATTGAGGGCAAACAAGTGCTCATGTATACATAGCAAATACATTCTTGGTGGTTTGAAATCAAATCACTAACCTGCTTCCCTTTTCTTGGATTTGACTTTTGGTTCAACATCCACCAGCAAGGTATCCAGAGGCAAACTATCTGGCAGAATGAAATACCTAATATTGTTGCCTCGAATACTTAACGTCTCCAGCTGGACAGGTTCTCTGTTCTTCAGAGTCATCTTTACAGCTTTAAGATGTGTATTCATACTAACATCCACTCCTGAAACATAAAGAACAGAAAGCTTCCTCTACACTGTTTTCAAAGAGACATATTAATAATTACCATATTTTTCTGTGTATAAGACTAGGTTTTTTTCCTTTAAAATGTCAAAAAATAGGGGGTGTCTTATACATGGGGCCATCTCTCCCCATTTTCATAAAGCTGTGCCCATCCAAAATAGGGGGTGTCTTATACATGGGGGCGTCTTATAGACTGGAAAATGCAGTACATAGTTTCTAAATGGAGAGTAGTATAAGGTAGTACATTTGCCATGCTGTCTAAGAGAGATTAAATGCTTTACAGTGGGAAAGCAAAATCAATGTCCTACATGTGTAGTCATCATAGCACAACTGTAGAAAAAGTGCTAATCAAAACCAGAAGAAAAATACACTTCCTAAAAAGCTAATTATATTTAAATCATTTTATCTGCACTGCCCAGACCTTCGGACCCTTTTAGTATTCAGTCAGTGCAGAGGCAATTCACTATTACCTTTGCCCACTGCAGATATAACTTAGATATAACTAATGCATGCACTCATAGTTCAAAGCATTATCCCTCTCCCTTATTCTGGTGATGATATAAATGAAGATGTCAGTATATACAGACAGGTGTCACCTAGGCAAGTTTCACTGTTTGCACAAACAAGTTGTAAGTCATTAAACAACCACCTCTCACCCCCCATCACTTAGCTCTATTTAACATCAGCTATGCAACCATTATAGCAGAGCAAAAAATGCATACTCTGAGAGCCAGTGTGATATACGGTAGTTTCAATGCACTGGATTTCAATAAGGAAAAACCTCCCCTCTGCTGTGCTATGAAACTCAGTGGAGTAGCCTTCATTAACCTAACCTGATTCACAGATTTTGGGGGAGAAGATGGGATGGTGCACCTAGGCATATCTGAATTTCTTGAGAAAGGTGGACTATTCAAACATTTAAATGAAAGACTAGAAGAACTGCCTAATGTTTCACAAAAGGAATTTAGCATTTAAGATATCCCAAATCCCATACCTGTGATAGTTCCATGTACTTGGGTCCCATTCTTCAGTTCTATGGTTACAGTTTCATGACTAAGTTTCATTAGAAACCTGCAATGCATAAATGAAACAATAACATTTCCAGCTCAATGCGCTGGTACTTACAAGTGCTAAAATTATAGAGACCTTTGTCTGCTACATTTAAAAAATGCACAATTATTTCTGGACCACCCCATAAGCCAATGGATAACTTAACGACAGGCAAGCGTATTGGTCCCAATGAGATCTATCTGTGGAAATTAAGGATTCTCCAGTCCAGCAAGTATGATTAAGTGGATATGGATTAAAAAAGGAGAGGCAGCTGTGGAGGTTTGAGAGCACACAGTATAGATATGGGATAGATCCCATATCCAGTGCTGACTCCATGGTACGTCAAATTGGGACGACTGTTTTGATATCCATGTTTCAAGGGGCCCTGCATAGGGTCAGGGCAATGCACTGCACACCTGTCGCTGGTTTACTTTTGTTTTCTGGCTGGTAATGCAGAGGCAGCAGTGGCACTCGCTCCCCCTTGCTCTCAAGAAGGGGGTCCTTCCCCTGAATAACTTCATTCAGAATGTCTTGCCCTGAAAAAGGACTCACTTGGAGAGAAAGTCGCAACAAAACAATTTTAATTAAAGAGGGGTGTGCCATTAAGAGGAGGGGCAGAAGCAGGTGCTCTGGAGAGCCCTGCAACAAGTGCAATTTGCCCTGGGGCCCCACCCTCCCCTATGGACCCCTATGGACAGCCTGGCCCACTCTCCACTAGTCCATCAACTGGCCTTTCTCCAAATGTCCCCTCATAAAGAAGCCTAGAAGAAAAGTTACAAGCAGGATGGCCTTACTCGCAGTGCCCCCACTTATGGAATATTCACCCTGGAAAGGCTTACCTCAGCTCCTATCAGCACCAGGCAGGGATTTAATATTCTCCCAGGCCTTTAAAAATACATATTTTGTTATCAGCAGCATTTTATTACAGTCTCTGCAAAACTACAGCAACCTGGCCAGTTTTGGCTTATTATTAGCAGGTTCCCCCTTCCCACCTGAAACCATGCCAGATCGTTCTGCAAATGTGCTAGCCGTTTTACTGCTGCCCAGAGAACAATTTCTATTAGGCAACTCGTCGATTATTGATTATTATTTACTAAATTTGTACAGTGCCCTTCATCCATGTCTCATGAAGGTTCATAACCTAAAACTACAAAGGGGGAAGGAAGCACTGCAAATTTTCATTTATTCATTTGGGGGTAGGGGTCCCACCTTTCAAAAATACCTCAATCCCAACCCCACCTCCAGGCCCTCCAATTGCCCCAATTTTCCAGGGACAGTCCTGGATTTACAGAAGTCATCCTGGTTTCTGATTTGATCCCGGAATGTCCCACTTTTCCTTAGGACACCCCTATTTTGATCGAAGGAATGTTGGAGGGTATGGAGTTATGTGGCTCCTGTCCTGAATCAAGGAGATAACTAAATAACCTTTAGAATACATTTGAGGACAACTCTGTATTGTATAGGGAAGTTTTTTTATGTCTAATGTTTTATTATGGTTCCCCCCCCATATTTTGGAAGCCACCCAGAGCAGCTGGGGCAACTCAGTCAGATGGGCGGGACATAAGTAAAAAAATTATATTATTATTATTATGGAACAGAACATCCCTATTTTCATGGGATAAATATTGAAGGACATGGAGTTGTGCATCCCCCAAACCAAGGAAATAACAAGCTATACAACAGGCATCCCCAAACTTCGGCCCTCCAGATGTTTTGGACTTCAATTCCCATCTTCCCCAACCACTGGTCCTGTTAGCTAGGGATCATGGGAGTTGTAGGCCAAAACATCTGGAGGGCCGCAGTTTGGGGATGCCTGCTATACAACCTTCAGAAGACATCCCTGTATAGGTAAGGTTTTTTTTATATATACTGTAATGTTTTTTGTCGTCGTCCCCCCTACATTCTGGAAACATCCCAGAGCGGCTAGGGCAACTGCAAGTCAGATGGGCGGGGTATAAATAATGAAATTATTATTATTACAGAATAGGACGTCTCAGATTGGTATTTGGACTGGAGCATAATTGAAATTTATAAGATTTTGGAACACAGAAACAAAGAAAATAATCAAAGTGTTAATTCCAGTACGTGTTAATTGTTTAATTTGCCATCTCAATGATTGATATTATTAATTGCATTATGATTTGGAATTGTTATGACGAGGTTATTATTGGATTGTTGTAACTGAAAACTAATGAAAGTTATTATTTAAAAAAGGAATAGGACGTCCCTATGTTTATCGGGTTAGGGTTGGAGGTTATGCACCTCACCCCTAAATAAAAAACAAAGCAAGCAAGCAACACCCCACCGTCCACACCTGCTATATGACAAAGGCCAGAGGCGGGAAAATGCGGGGAGGGGGGGGGGAGACCGTCGCGTGAGATGGTGCTGCGTGGAGGCGGGGGCGCAGCAGCGGGGCGCAAAGGTGCTTGGGAGGAACGCGCCGCGCGAGCTACGACGCGCCCAGGCCTTAGCAGCGTCTGCCCAACGTCTTTTCCCGCTCCTTCCCTCCCCGGCCACGCGCTCGCCCTTTTACCTCACGAGTTTCATGGCGGCAAAGGCGTCGGGCGCGAACCTGAGGCCGCAGCTTCCCCCGGGGCGAAGGCGAAAAGGAGAAGGGGTGCGGAAGAGAACCGAGCGCGGAGTAGGAGATGGGGCAGGCAGCCGAAAACTAGGCCGCTCCCGACGACGCTGCCGAAGAGAACCCCTCAGGAGCGCGCTATGAATGGCCGGAAGCCCCGCCCCTTGCGCGGTTCTAAGCCCCGGAAGTGGAAAGCACATGGGCGGGAAGGGGAAGTTTGCCGGGGGCGATCGCCACCTTCAGGCTCGGAAGAGTCGTCGCGAGTGGAAGGAAAGGATGCGGAGGAGGAAGCTGAATAAAAAGTAGACTTTTGAATCTGAAGAGGGATACAGAGTAGCCGCCTGCCATTGCGACTAGGGCAAGTTTTGAACCTCACCGGTTTGTCCCCCCGCATGACAGATCATGCGTTATTAAATAAAGGCGTAAACAGTCACTTGAATAAACTTGGTACTGAACCTTGAGCAATCTTTGAGATTCGTCTTACTGATTTTTTTTTTAAAAAAATCTGTGCCACCTAATTTTCCAAAGAAACATGAGGCAGCTAATACAGTAAATGAACAGCAAAATGAGTTAAAACAAATGAACCACCTGTCCAAATTAAATTCACTCGCACAATCAAAATACTAACTAAAAACAAACTTTGGATTTCCAAACAGCCATCAACATAAAACCAAGCCTTAAAAAAGTATTTCTAATGAACATAGATGACATATCATTAGTACCGGTAGTAGTAGCAGCAACAGCAGTTGTAGTACCCCACCCATCTCTGGTTGATCTTCAGTTCAACCAGTTGAATTTGCTTACTACTCTCCTAAGGAGTGAAAGCTGACATAATAGGTCCACAGTGAGGGCCACAAACTGTTCAGCTGTGGGGGCTGACCCATAAAATATATGTCAACAGAACTGTTATTACATGGAAAGAAATATACCTATAACAGGAATGGCTTTCATCACGTTATTTTGTCCACTGTAACTTTGTGGCGGTAGTCAGTGGCATGCAAAGTGCACACACTGCAAGTTTTCTGACGATTCCCTGCATGGGGATTTCACCGATAGGTTTGCACTAATCAACATGCATGCCATACACACATAAGCAGAAATACAAGACACTCATGTCACTTGCAGCATCTGCTCACTGTTGGTCCCAACATTAATCAAGGGGGGCCTATGTAGGGTGAGTACAACTTGGTGCTGTTTTGAAGCTCCTTGGCTACCAATGCCCAAAGGTCCCTTTTCAGGATCCTGCAGTCTCTCCTAGGACAACATGGGCTTGTTATAAGAATTTTGAGGTCATATATATATATATAATAATTGTTCATAAAACATGTACATGAATGTACAGAAACATGTCTGAAGCAGCACAGGAAAACAGGCCTGACTGACACCATTTTGACTCTCTCTGACCAGGTGTTCCTCTGCAAGGAAGAAGGGGGGTGGGGGGAACCTTCTCATTGTCTCAGGAATTAAAGTGATAATCCCTGGCATCCTGATACCTGACTGCCAGACAAAAGGGTGTGATTAACTTGGCTGGGAAACAGGGAAATGTAAATATCTCTCAATTTTGTTGATTAGGTTCTGGGGGCAGGGGGCAGGGTCCAGGGTGCTCAGATTACTGCCACCAGACCTCCCCTTTCATGATGTACCTATGATGAATCTAGGGAGGGGGGGTCTTGGGCTACACCCCTTCTGTGACATATGGATGATGCTTCTGGGGGGTGGGCTGAAACCAATTTCAAATCTCTTTTTAAGGGCAAGACATCTTTGTTTGGGGTTCCTTCCTTGTTCTCCTGTGTGAGAGGAAGGACCCTGTTGCAACAGCAAAAATAAAAGTGCCTTGCTTCGCACGTCCTGGTTTGGTCTCTGTTATTTGGTGGGCAGGAGACGCTTAAACTTTGTCTGCTTGCCAGGATACCTGGACTCTTCCTGGGTCAAGGATCCACTTAATTCTAGGGCCGTGTAGCTCTGCAAAAATTTTTACAACAGTTTGGCGACCACTTCGGGGACCCAGTTTTGCCTTGAGCTCCGGGTTCACTGAGGAAGGGGAGCCCAGCGCGCCCTTGCCTCTTTTGCAGGGGGGTAAACCAACCTCAGGACCCGAGGCACTTGGTAGTAATTGAGAGTCCAAGCGGGACCCCCAGGACGAAGCAACGTTTAAAGGGACAAGGCTGTTTTTTTTTAGGAACCAGTTGGAAGCTGGAGACAACGGGATTCGACTGAAAGGATCGGTCGTGAGTATTAAAAGGGGACACCTTGGGTGAGCTAAGAACCACAGCAACTAAAAATCTATTTCTCCACTTGGACTATCCTTTTCTACTCTCCTCTTTGGACCTTAGTTGCAGCAAGGCTGCCAGGCACAGTTACAAGGTAGAACTGAGGTCCAGGGCAACAGTCTTTACGTTAAACGCAGAGCTCAGAAAGACTGTCCCAGCTCCCTTCTGCCAAACTGAGCAGAAGTCTGAGCAAACTGTCGCTTTTCTACCAATCTGGGAATCTGGCTATCCCAGCTCTGTTTCCTATTCCTCTGCTCTTAATCTTCGGGTGAAGACGCCCCCCTGCCACGGCGACCCTTGTTGGGTAGGACCCGTGACCAGGGAATGCAAGTGCGCCTGTTCCTTTCTACTCTGTATTCCTCAGTTCCGACCTGACATTGCGTAGGCAAGCGTTCAGTAGGATCTGAGTCTAGTGTGTAAGAGGCAGGGAAGTTGCTGTGGAACCCTCAGGCAATTGATGACCAGTGGGAGGGTTCCAATAGGGTTTTAGCTGCACCAGGCCGCCTAGTAGTTAGTGCACGCGAACGGCAGGCAGGAACACCACTAGGACGTGGGGGTGAGTCATAGACTCGGGAAGTTAGGAGTGTCCAGGAACAGGGTCGGGGACCCAGAACTGCAGTATAAAAAGACAGAAGTAAAATGGGTGCAACCCACTCTAAGGAATTCCTTTCCCAGACTCCCAACCGAGGCAAAGCACAACTGAGGCTTTGCTCCGGTAAGGACTTTGAGGATGAAAGTCCACTCCAATTCGTTCTCTTAAATTGGCATGAAATCCCCGGGGCGGACAAGCTTGAAGGGAACCAATTGCAAAAACTTTGTAAGAAAAAAACATTGGGTCCGATTTACTATGGACCACCCAGATGAGGGGAAATGGCTACCAGGAGGTTCCTTTAACATACAGTGAATCTCCGCTTTAAAATTAACCCTGGTGAACTCTGAATGGGAAAAGTTTTGTGAGGAATCCTGCAAAGTATGTTATGGTATAAAATTATATATGTTTGCATGTTACATGTTGTCTGTGTTGTCTGTTACGTGTATGTGCGTCTGTTCCTTGTGTCTGCTATAGATAGTTGTTTCCTTTAAAGTAAATGAGAGATATAATCCAGGTTTAGGAAATTAGGGGTTTGTGTTTAAAATTTGGCCATGACACCCACAGACTGCCTTTTTTAAAGCATGCATAGTTTAAAATAATATAAAAATTAAGGCAAGCTTGCTTAAATAATCTTATGTAAGGGCTTGATCAACCCAAAAACATGGCAAATATTTAAAAGAGTGGAGGTAGTGTGTAAAGGTTTGTTTTAAAGAGGCTGTAGAAGGCCATTGTTTCCTCTCCAAAAGTAAAAAGAGGGGGCAGGATGAAGGAAAATAACGAGCTGTAAGTTTAAAAATGCTTGCTCAATGCTTTGAAAATATTTTAAACTTGAAAATGTTCATAAACTCCAGCTATAAGTGGATAAGAGATGTACTCAAGGTTTAGAATGTTATGGGGTGTGTTTAAATTGGCTACAACATCCATAGACTGCCTTCTTAAGTGTGCATAGTTAAAACTGCCAACTTGTTTAAATTTCTAGTATAGAAACAATGTTGAACCGATCAATCTTAAACATTATAAATATGAGAATGAGGTGTGCAAATGTTTGTTATTGAGAGAGGCTCCAAAGGGGAGTCTTTCTCCAAGTGACTAGATGAATATTGACTAAAGGAAAATTGAACAGCTATTCCAATAAAGGTGATTTGTTTGTCAAAGGTAGAGCTTCCATAGCCAGGAATTGTCTATCTGAGTCTAGTTTTAACTTCAATTGTGTTGGACAGAAGGGTTATTGTTGGGCTCCCCATATCAGTCTCTTAAGAAAAAAACAACTCATCTGCTCAAGGGTTCTGTATAAAGTTGGTATTTTCATTCAAATCTTGTGAATCCTGTATCTTAGAGGGTTAGACTAAATGACCTCAGGGTCCCTTCTAACCCCCATTTTAGAGCTATGTGAAAGGCAATGTGTCTGATGTGGTGATGGGTTGAAATTCAGCCCAGCTCTGCTTTCTGGCAAGGAAAGATTATTGGTTTTCAGAGTTGGAACAAGAGTATCATTGTTGTTTTTATGGAGTGATTATATAAGTTTTTATCACTTTCTCTATTAAGGTTTAAAGTTTAAGCAAATATGAAAGTCTTGAACATTTCCCAATCTTTCTCTAGAGAGTAAAAGAGGGGTGTATGTGCATACCTACCCCTTTCTGTACAGAAAGGGGGAGCGGGAAGGGAAAAGGGAAATTGTAACCTTGAAAATGTTTGTTTGTGAACTCACAATATTTAAGGTCTGTGTCACAAGGGAGCCATGTGCTCTGTATGTAATATTTCACCATGTGACTATGAAATATGGTGTTCCTTCTAGGGAAATGCTCCATAGCCAGCAAATGTCTATCTGAGTCACTTTAACCTTGATTCAAATGGACAGAATGGTTTTAGTAAGGAAGTAAATTCCCTCTTAAACTGTTTATCCAATCTTAAGGTTTGCTAAAGGCTTCTATATAACGTTGGTACTTTTAATCTTCCCCTTCCTTATTTTTCCCTTAGTACACACATGTGCTTCCGTGATAGGGCATAGCCTGTGTTTCCTTCCCAGTCAGGCGTCTGTACTCAAATGTATGTGTATCCTAAGGGCAGTGATAGTGTTGAGATCCCCATATTTCAGAAGGGGGGGACTAGATTACTCAAGATCCCTTCCAACCCTTTCCAAACTTAGAAAAAGGAGGGAGAGAAAATGTGTTTGTAAGCACTGAAAAGTGAGTTTAAACCCTGGTGGTATAGTGAAATGGCCTGAATTCAGTCAAGCATTACTCTTTGGTGGAGAAGGATGGAAAGATAGATTTTTAAAGTTTGGCATGAAGAGTTTGAGGTGCCATTCAGAAAGAGGTAGAGATGGTATATCATGCATTGAAAATGAATGTCTGGTGTTATTTTTTCCACCATATTGTCAGCTATTTTTTTTAACTGCAAAACTCCAGCCAACAGTTCAAGTAAATAAAGGGCCAGAAAATTTTGTCTGGAATTGGTAAGGCTGAAAATCAATGAGAATGCAAAGGATTTTATGAATTCTGGCTCTATGACCATATTACCCATAGATAAGGGGGCAGAGAATTTAGTCTGCCATGGCTGTAATAAATTAATTAAAAACAAACAAACAAACGAAAACATTTGCAATTACGAATTCACCCCGAACCCTGTAGATAAAGGGGGCAAATCAAGATTTATTTTGCCTGGGGTATGAGATGTTTATATAGTACAGTAAACATGGCTAATTAGTGCCATGACTTCATTAAGGAGTTTAATTTGACCAAACTTTTCTTGCAGCTTTCTGGTAAAAATATTGGGTTGCCTGGATATTGAAGTTTTATATATTTAAAGTTTAAGATTTATAAGCCTGCTTCCTAAGCAGCAAGGAACAGGAAATAAGAGGTGTCAGAAATATCTCAGGACACAAAAGCTAAAGAAATGGATTTAAACTGACCAAAGAATTTAATTTCACCACTTTTGTTGCTGGTTTGGTGGAAGTGTAAATTGCTGGGTTTCTGTGTAAAATCTAACCCTATTTTAAAATCTACTCTTTCCCCTTCCCTTCCTTTATTCAGATGGTAATGTTGTCAAGAGGTACAGCACTTAAAAAAAAAAAAAAGGGTATAATAGACTGCCGAATCATGAACTCTGTACATGCACAGAGGCTATGTCAGCTTGAAGAGGAAAATAGAGGAGAAAAAGGAGGTTTAAACTAAGGGGCGAAAAGGTTATAATCTGCTCATGAAATATTATTCAAATTTCTTAATGTAAAGCTTTGAACCACTGAGGGAAAACAACCTCATGTATGTTACTGGTCCATCAAAGTTAAATGGTTGCCAAGTTTCAAAATCTTAACATGCCAGATTCTTTCCACAGGTATAAATAGCAGAGTACTACTATAAGTCTGTCTCTTGAGTAGTTTATAAATTAATTAAGAGGTTCAAGGTTATGCTTTGCACATGAAACTTAAATTTAAATTTCTTTATGTAAAAATAAATAAATAGATAAAGAACCATTGAGAACCATCAACTGTTTAGAAGCTGCCAATTCCAGTTCAACATGCAAAACTCTGTACATTTTAGGAACATTTCCTGACTGATTTTCACATGAAATAATTTTCCCTTTCCAGCAGGATACTGAGATTCAGTGTGCAGAGAAATTCTTTCAGAACCTTAATGCAAAATTATCTCCCAATGGGGGGGGGGACGCCACCTAAACAAGCCCCCTCCACACTTGGAAATTCATAGAAAATTGCTGTCTACCAGTTGACAGACTATGCAAACAAAAGGCTCCATTTCTTTCCTAGCAGGTACTCAGGATGGATACTTATCTCTCATTTGCATTTCACCCCGAAGCATTACCCTATGTTAATATAACCCTCCCTTTTCTAATGTAGCAATGATTGAGTGTTTTGCCAATTTTTTTCTTCCACAGCACAAAAAAAAAAAAAGAAAAAGAAAAAGTGAGGAGTGAGGAGATACAAACAGTAATTTCATTTCTCTTTGGCGCTTCTCTTTAGCTTATAAATAATCTGCTTCCATTTATTAAATCAGTTTTTCCATTATGTCTATGAAATTATTCTAACAATAACCAGGTATTGTTTTGTGACTGTATTTTGTCAGGTAGTCTTGCCTGAGTATTTCTTATTATGATGAATTTCAAAGCTTTTTCCGTTATTTTACCATTTTTCCATCTTAATTGGATATTTCACCTTCAGATCTTTAAGGTTCCTCTCCAATTTATAATGTCTTTGTATTATTTAATGATAATTCTTTTTTTAAAAAAAATCTGATATCTTTGTGTCAAGTCCAATTTCATTTGAAAAATTGTTGTGTGAGTGGTAATCTAAATTTTATTGTTTTATTTTTGTATCTTTTTTTTGGTATTTCTACTTTTTCTTTCTGTACATACAAATGTAGCATCTAACTCATTCTTTCCTGTAAATAATAATAATAATAATATTAATCCCTTTCAAACAAGATACGTGAACCTCAAAGAGAATTCAGAACCACATAAGGAAAATGTTAATAACTTATCGATTGTGTCCTAATTAACAAAATTTTTGTCCTTTGTTTCCTCCACAGCCAAACTAGGTGAAGTAAATTAAACTGACTGAGCAGACAATAACAGCAGTAATTAAATATGAATGATAATAATAATATTTAGATGAATAAAATGCTTAACTATGATCTTATATTCTTTGCAGCTTCCCAAGAAGAAATTTCTAGAATATTCTCCCCTTTCTTGACTTTATCATTATTATACTATTTATTATTATTATTTTTTAACTAATTATATCTTCAGACCCCAACCCCCTGCAGGCCTATTTTCAAAAGGATGTTTTACAGGAAACCAAATTGACATTTTATCTCTTTGATCACAACCTAAGAAGGAGGACCTAGAAAGCTATAACGTTTCAGCAAGGTTTAGAAGTGCTGTTATAGAAGTACTGTTAACTTCCTCCCAGTGACTCGAAGGCAGACAAGAAAACCCCCTTGTTGGAGATACATGCAAAAGCAGCAAGAATTATCTCAAGTTCACCTGATTGCCTCAAGATATACAAGTGGCGTATAATTAATAATTTGAAGGTTTTGTGCATTATGTGTTATATAGGAACACTGAAATGTGTCAAATGACTTTGGGACAAAGGGGGAAAGTGAATTGCAAGGACATTCTCTCTCCTTGACCTCAAGACTCTGTGCCCTAGGATTTAAAAGCAGCCGGAATTGTCTCAAGATCATGATGGCCTCAAGACATACAACTGATATATGATTATGTTTTATGTTGTGTGATATTCGACAGAAACATTGAACTATGTCTGACAGTATGTTATTTCCACAAGGAGGGGGGGGGTGAACCAATTTTGTGTTTAATTGTTTTTTTATGTTTAATGTATAGTGTCCCAATGATTTTTTTTGTATTATTGTATGCCTTTTAAAGGATCAGGATATTGCATAGTCCAGTATTTAGATTAGATCAACTTATGACCACGTTTTCTTGTCCCACCTGGCACTCTGCAGTGTGCCAGCCTTCTTACACAATTTTAGATTGTTTTAAATCATTTTACCAAGAATAAGCCCCAAGATCCATGAAACACCAGATAAATGAAGGTATTTATGTCTTGATTTAACAGGAATGATCCCTTTTAGAGTTAAATTTGACTAATTTGGACATGTTTTATGGGGCTGTATAAATTCTAATTGGGTCAGTTCTAATTGGGCAAGTGTATCCAAGGTGCAAGTAGCTTTCTTCCTTTAAGAGCAACTGGGCAACTCCCTACAGTGCAAGGCCAGAGCCTATAATAAAGGCCCATAGGAAGCCCAAGGCAAAGGCATCTCTCTCATGACATGTCCAAACCTGTGGCAGCTATGGGGGGTGCCAGGCGACATGGTCAATATGAAAGCCCTAAGGGGATTCACCAGGGATTGTTGCTGTTGTGCCACGATGGAGGTGTGCAACCAGAGGAGAGCTAGCTTTTGACACCTGAAGAACACACAAAAGGGTAAACAAACAAACTGCACTTTCCAGTCAATATTGGTGGACCATCCTGTTAAATGAAATACGTAGACCATTTTTGAGAAATGCTTCTCCCAAAGTACTAAAACAACACATCTGGTTATTCTTTTGTGGGGCAACAATTTTTAAGAAAAATTATAGCCCCAAATGGGGGATATTGTTATAAGAATTTTGAGGTCATATATATATATATAATAATTGTTCATAAAACATGTACATGAATGTACAGAAACATGTCTGAAGCAGCACAGGAAAACAGGCCTGACTGACACCATTTTGACTCTCTCTGACCAGGTGTTCCTCTGCAAGGAAGAAGGGGGGTGGGGGGAACCTTCTCATTGTCTCAGGAATTAAAGTGATAATCCCTGGCATCCTGATACCTGACTGCCAGACAAAAGGGTGTGATTAACTTGGCTGGGAAACAGGGAAATGTAAATATCTCTCAATTTTGTTGATTAGGTTCTGGGGGCAGGGGGCAGGGTCCAGGGTGCTCAGATTACTGCCACCAGACCTCCCCTTTCATGATGTACCTATGATGAATCTAGGGAGGGGGGGTCTTGGGCTACACCCCTTCTGTGACATATGGATGATGCTTCTGGGGGGTGGGCTGAAACCAATTTCAAATCTCTTTTTAAGGGCAAGACATCTTTGTTTGGGGTTCCTTCCTTGTTCTCCTGTGTGAGAGGAAGGACCCTGTTGCAACAGCAAAAATAAAAGTGCCTTGCTTCGCACGTCCTGGTTTGGTCTCTGTTATTTGGTGGGCAGGAGACGCTTAAACTTTGTCTGCTTGCCAGGATACCTGGACTCTTCCTGGGTCAAGGATCCACTTAATTCTAGGGCCGTGTAGCTCTGCAAAATTTTTTACAACAGGCTCTTCCTGTGGTTGTCCTTGCTGCTGCTGCTCACCATTCTCATGGTCCCTGTAATGTGTGTACAAAGGTGCAACAAGGTGGGTGGGGGTTCAGTGTCTATAAATTGCTGTCAAATACAATAAGAATGCTCAAAGCAAGCCCTAATAGCAGTTTCTCTTTGTACAGAGTGCACTTCTGCTAAGGGGAACACCCTTTTGCAAAAACAAAACAAAACCCCATTGCAGCAACCACTTGCAAACATTGTGCAAATAAAACTGCAAAGGCTGTTGTGCAAACAGGCCCTGACTAAGAAGCCCTTGAGCTTTCTGTGGGTTGGTTTTCCATCTGTATGGAGGTAGTACCATGACCTCTGAGCCAGTGACCTGCTCCCAGCCTCCTGTCTGCCCTAGTTAAACCAGCTCAGCCTCAAGTGATTTCCACTGGGATATTCTTTGCAGTATACTCTGCACAAAACTCTATTTGTGTTTCTCCATCTATATTTGAACTGTGTATCTTAGGACCTCTTAAAAGCTACTGCTTATTAACAGTGAACTCCGGGCGTTCTGCAAGCAGTTGATCAAGGGCACCCACACAGGTATGGGTGCTGTGAGAGCTTTTTTGTAGGGAGTGTCCAGAAAATCCTCAGGCCTTTGGGTGTGCTCTGCATGGGACATCCACAAAGACAGGACTCCTTTAGGGCAAGCATTATCATGTGTATTCCTGAAAATCACAGATGACACTACCAGCTTCCACAATCTTCTCCTGGGTGCCATCTTTGGAGTGCAGGTCCAAGGTCTTGAGCAGGCATCCCCAAACTTCGGCCCTCCAGATGTTTTGGACTACAATTCCCATCTTCCCCGACCACTGGTCCTGTTAGCTAGGGATCATGGGAGTTGTAGGCCAAAACATCTGGAGGGCCGCAGTTTGGGGATGCCTGGTCTTGAGGTTCCTGCTAAGGAGAACACACATCTCCTGCAAAGCCACATTCACTTACTACTGTTAGGCTCTAAAAGGTTTTACAGAAAGGAGTCCAAGAGTTATAGATGAAGCAAGACACACAGAAAATTCATTTTACCCCACAGTTCTGCACTGATCCACAGAGTGCAACTTAAAGATCTGGGTCTTTGCTGACTTCTTCAGTGTCTAAGTGCATGCCCAGGCTCCTTCTCCTGACTGGCTGTTGTAAGGGTGGCACTGCAGGAAAGCTCAGGTGTGCAGCCGACATAAGGCATTTTAGGAAGCTCAAAACTGCTGGAACTTTTATTGTCGTCTCCCTCCTCAACGCCAAGCCTCCAACAATGGAAGAACTACCCCTATATAAAGATGGGTGGTACTCATAAGCTAATAGTGCAACGTAGTAGTTAATACAGTGGTCATAGTTTTGAGAAAATTATCACATTGCAGTTTGCAAAACCTGCACTTTGGGCAAAAGTTTTGTCCAAAGTTATTTTGGATCAGAATTTTGTTATGCCACACAGTACAATAAAAAGTCATGGGAGTGTGGAGAGCATGCATATGAACCTAACAATGCTTAGTTCATCTTTTAGCTGCTATTTTACTAATGTTAATATTGTTTTATGGATTACAAATGCAGTGTTGCTTTGCTAAGATGACTTTTGCTTTAATTGAGATGTTTCAGCTTAATTTTTGTTGTGGCTTTGTTAACAGTGTTTATAGATTGCAATTGTTTGACTGGTTATTTGTTAGTCTATGCTGTATTTCTGATGTTCTATTACGTTATATGAGTGCTATAATGACACTGTTATTTATTGTTTGTAAGCCGCTTTGGGATTCATTTTAATGAAAAGCGGCATAGAAAAATGGTCAATCATTTGAAAGAAAAGGCATAGAAATATGAAATTTAATAAAAACAACTGCACCAGGAGTTTCAGGACTGCAGTTGCGATAGTGGATCTGCAGCCAACTGAATCAGAAAGTGTTGTGAATTTTGCGATTCCCACTGCTCAAAACTCCAACCTGAATTAAGAAAGCGGTAGGGAAGAAAAACAAAGCCGAGCCAGCCAGGAGTCGAACCTAGAATCTTCTGATCCGTAGTCAGACGCGTTATCCATTGCGCCACTGGCCCCGCTGGTGGTTAAATCTTCTCTGCTCATATTCTAAATTCCTCTGCCGCATAATCTTACTCCTCTCTCTCAGCCGGATGGGCGGGGCGGGGGGATGGCCAGCCAATCAAAACCCTCCCAGGCGCCTTCGCTTTGGCCAGCAGCCCGCGGGAAGCTTATTTTTTTTATGCGGAGGCGGAGCCCAAACGAATCTCGCGGCCAATCCGGGCTCGGGGTGCGTTCGGCGTCGCCCGCAGCTCGCGCCTTAGCAGCGTCACAATGCTGAGCTCATTCCCCCCCTCTTCCCCCTCCCTTTCCACGAGCGTAAGGCCGGCGTGGCCTTGAGAAACGGCCTTCTCCAATCAGCCGCCGCGCTGCTTTTGCCCGACGCCGAAATGCTTTCCGAGTAGCTTTGTCCCAAGCGGCGCTCCGTCCCGAAAGGCCCAGGCGCGTCAGGTGAGAGGTGAGGCGAGAGTCCTGGAGTGCTGGAAGCGGAGGAGCCGGGCGGTGCTTAAGAGGCGAGCGGCTGAGGGGGCCATGGCGGCGGCGGCAGGAGCCTACGAGAACTTGAAGCTGTGAGTGGACGTCGAGAAGGAGGGAGGGAGGAAGGGAGAGGGAGGGGAAAAACCCTCCCTGCAGTGCAGACCACCGGAACCCCTGTCCCAATGGCAGACCCGCAGTGCCCACCCGCCGGCCTCTCCTCGCCGTTCTCCTCCTCCCTTTCCGTGGCCATTTTCCGAGCTTCCCTTGGCCTCCTCCTTGGCTGCCCCTTTTCCGACGACGCCCCCTCCGCCCCGGCCCAAATTGCCCCCCCCCGCTTTGCACAGCCAAAACAGTTCCTTCCACTCGCCTCATCTTCCCTGTCGCTTCATTTCCCCGCCAAAAATGTCTTCTGCCTCTCCTCTGACGCGACCATCCCATCCCAGACTAGCTTGGGTTGTTTTCCTATTTTCGACCCCCTCTCACCCCATGTTGCTTAAATAACAACAACAGCAATTTTATTGTTTATACCCCACCTCCCTCCGACTGGGTCGCCCCAGCCACACTGGGGAGCTTCCAACACACACATATATAAATAATAAAAAATAACATTGCACATCACATCATTGTGCATCTTCTAAAGGGTATATATCTCATTGAGGGCGTTTCCACAGGGTCACATTGCCTTTCCTACATTTTTCTTCTCAGTGGGTATCTCCCCCCTTCTCCACAACACCAACATTTATTCCTTTTTTTCTGGTGCAGTTTTTTTCTCCAGAGAGTTCATAGAACCGTAGTTGGAAGGAACTGTGTGAGGGTCATCAATCCCTTGCAATTTAGGTTTTTGTTTTTGTTTTTCATTTTACAACCCTGATATTGAGTCTCATGCTCCACCCCACTGAACTATCCTCAGCCTATAGGTTGCGTGCAAGGTCTCTCCCATCCACCTTTTTTTTTACACTCACAAAGAACTCTGAATAGGTGAGGCTGAGGAGAAGTTTGGCCCAAGGTCACCCAGAGAGTTTCATGGCTGAGTGAGGATTTGAACCCAGGTATCCCAGTCCTCTAATCTGACCCTCAAATCACTAATTACACACCTGCTATTCTCACCCTGGGTCCTTCACCTGAAAAATATGTACTCTGATTAACAACTAGGCTGCAACATCTTGGGGACTACTTTCCTGTAGAAACGAGTTGCTTACTGTATTTTATTTTATTTTATTTTTTGAATGCCTGTTCTGCCTGTTTCTCCAAGGAGAAGCAAGGTGGGTAACAGTAAAAAGAAAAAGAAAAGAGTAAAGTAAAGCAAACATAATTCCTTACAAATATGGAGGCTCTTCCATGTAAAAATTTACATTGTGTAAGAAATAGTAATTTCAGGGTTTTGTTGTCTGTCCTCTCATTGCAATGCCTACAGTTCATGTAAATTCTTATATGGAAGCAGCTTCTCGGTTTACCTAAACTTCCTCTCCACTTTCACTCTGCATGTCCATTCTTTTCTCCTGTCATTGTTTCTTTGCAAATGTGATTCTGCCTTTACTGTGGCTCCTGAAAAGTAGAGCAACCCTTGCCAGTCTTTCTAGTATTTGCATTATTCATAATGAAGTTAAAAGGGGGCTCAGTTGCATTCTTTCTAATGCTATAGCCTGAAGTGAAGGTTAGCCTAGCAAAATGAGAAATGCCAGTGAAGGGAACATATGGTTCTGGCTGGAAAGATGACTCAGGACACTCCAGGGAGATTCTTTTGTAAACACCCTTAGTGTTGGTTAAAAGAGATGTAGCATCCTCATCTTAAAACATACCTACATGGATAGAAAACCTATGGAATTAGTGGAACTTTCTT
Organism: Zootoca vivipara; assembly: GCF_963506605.1. Taxonomy (NCBI): domain Eukaryota; kingdom Metazoa; phylum Chordata; class Lepidosauria; order Squamata; family Lacertidae; genus Zootoca; species Zootoca vivipara. Next base: position 12,092,873 of record NC_083287.1, on the reverse strand, counting down.
CTAAATATGCACAATTAGAAGGTTATAGTTTAAATTCTCAGGTGCACTGATGCTGTTACATTTAATTTCCGCAGTCTTCTGTGTGTTTAATAATTAAGTGCCTAATCACTATGGGGATCATTCAAAATCGAACTCTGTTCCTGGGTCGTCTTTTGTATTATTGCAAGATAATAATAGGTGGTTGTGTTTTCAAATAGGCTTTTCAAGTACTTTGGGGATTGCAAAATTTCCTGCAACTTCCACTGGGATTAGAAGAGGGTTTAAAGTCACTTTTTTCTGTTGGCATTTAATTCTTGTGTAACCTGGTATGTGTTTCAGTTGTGACATTATCTGATCAAGCGGTAGGAGCATGCAGGCCTCATCTTGCATGTGTCCTTACTTTAATTTAAACAAGCTAATTCAGTTGTTCCTTGGCTATCCTGCTTTTCCTTTAGAGCAGGGATGGGTGCCCTCAACCCGTCATCCCACCCAGACCAATGACATCTGGAAGACACCAGCTTCCCCATCCCTGATTTTAAAGTGCTAACATTAAAGCAAAGTGTATAAATATTGTTTCATTGTTGCAGTACCCCTCACTAGCTACAGGTTCCTCAGGAATGATGCTTATTGTTCATATTTTCTCAAGCCATGTTTGCATTCTGCTGTGAAATCTTGGAGTGGAATGTTTTGTCTTTCAAGAGAGCATGTCAATTAATCAGTTGATGGGCTGCTTTGTGGAGCAGAAATGAGGATGAGAACATACAAAAATATATGCAAGTGTCCACCTAGCTGCTATTAGTTTAACAATGAAGCTTATAACTAAGACAGCTCAGTAGGACACATTAATAAAACCAAACAGCAGCGATCTACTTATTAAAAAATATTTGTATACTGTTTAATAACCCAAGTCTTTTGTATTTAAACAGTAGGCATGCAAATAAAGAGAAACTTACAGAAACAGAATTAACTGTTGGATACCCAGTAACATGAAAGTATTGCAATCCTTTATTATAAGTATGTTATGTAAATATGGATGAATGTCAGTGATAAAGGTATTGTCTTAATATGGAATTTTTATCTTATTACCTTCACTTTTTGAACGATATTCAAGAGATTTTACCTTTTGACTCTTAGTTGGAACCCCAAGGACAACCCAAACAATTGCAGGTTTTGTGTTTCAAATGTGAGCAGATCAATTATAGAAGATGAAAGTTCACTTTTAAATGTAGTTCTCATGAAGCGTAGACAGTGTCTTCTCAAGTAGGTGTCTACCCAGATCCTGCACGACTGGGAACAGAGAGCTGTCACTTTTGCCTTTGCCATTCAGTAATGTAGGCTGACATATAGAAAAAAGGTATTCTTCTGATCATGGTATATTTGACAGGCAGCATCTCAGCTTTAATAAAATCAGATGAATAGCGAGCGAGAACAAGCAGAAATGATTTTTTTCTCTTTAAAGAAAGCTGTTGCTGCTTTGCTTTAAAAATGGTTAGTTATGTTAATAGGGATACTTAGAAGGGTTATGCAATTGAAAATTATTTGATTGGGACATGAGGCAACTTGAAGCACAGAGCAGCATAAGTAGAACTTAAATGTAACATTTTATACAATTTGCAGAATCGTCTCTGTTCAGGGTGCTGCATAAATGTTAGTGTAATGTGGCCTGTCTGCCCTCATTCTCGTTTTAGTTTGAGGATAATGTCAAGATGGATGGGTGATGCACTGCTCAGCACAGTATGTGTTCCTTTTTGGATTCTTCTCTCGACAATCTCTGGTTGCTGGTACTGACTAGCTTCCTGTATTAGAATATTAAGCATTCATGATGGAAATATGTACATTACTGGAATCAAGGTTGGAGCAGTGAAACTGTATAAAAGAATTCTGAAATGATAGTGGATGCTGAAACCAATGCTAACTTTAGATGCCATTAGTAAGTGCATAATGTCTTTCCCCCTCATTGGAAAAAGAGCAAGGTGCTTTTGCGGAGAAGACTTACATCTGCAAATCCCAAATGAGTATTAAGCATTCAGTAAAGTCTGTCTCTGAATTGTCTACCCATTCTGAGAGGTGGTTGGAAGTGCGAAAATAATACATGGATTTTGTGATTTGAAATGCGTCCAGATATGTTTTGCAGCCTATGAAACTAAACCACAAAACTAAACAAGACCTCATCGCAAGATCTTTATCTCGCATATAAACTGGCTCATCTAGGTAACTCAAGATTGAATAACTTTGAGTTTTCATTTTTAAAGAACATGCTTGCCCCTGTTGTTATATTGCTAAAAGAAACAAGTGTTGATTTATTTTTTTAAAAGCAACTCTTTGTTAGTATCTTGTTAATTTTATTTATTTATTTAACTTACTAGTTGTTGTTGTTGGGTAACTTTGGAGATTCATTTAGACAGATAGAGTGGCAAGGCAGAAAAGGGCCATAACCTGGAAATTTTGGTGAAGTGTGAAGGAAGATGAGAACTAGGCATGAAGTACATGAAGGTGCAAAGAAATACCAAGTCAAGGTTGCACTAGGGAGACAGGACATCTTCTTTTGCTGATGCATTTTTATGAACATTGGTTGGGATTGCAAAACTGTGATAAGTGCAAATTTTGAAGGATGGCTATAGTTCTATTCTCGTATTGTTTCAGAAGTTGCACTATTGGCTTTAAATGCAAGCTGAATCAAATTTATAGCAGTAGCATTCAAGGGCAATGAGAAACAAGGCCTCTCCACGCCCTCATTGTCTTTGTTAATAAAATAAAGAAATGCACAGCTTTGGAATCAGAGCACCATGATCGTACAGGCAACAATAAGAAAATACTATGAAATAGTTGGAAGATACAGACACTACACTGGGGGATTCAGTTGTCTTCTGTGCCATCTAGAACAACAGCTGTAGATTGATATGCAAAGGAATTTACAAAGGTGGACCAATTTGAACTTATTTTGTTTTCCAGACAGATGCTATAATGAGCCAAGCCAGGAGTTAAACCCCTGTGTCAAGTTAATTAACCCAGAGAGTGATTGCAGTAAAATTGATTGAGAAAATAACTATGCAGATTTTAAAGAGAGTTTGTAAATGCCCTGTGTTATGCTAATTGATCATTAGTTAGGAGGGTTATGTGGTTCTGGTGTTTGGGTGGGAGAGAGAGTAGCGAGCCAAACTTTTAGGATTCCTGGGAATGTGATGTCCTCCTCTAACTAAGGAGTCATGAGACTCTCTGTTGCTCTATTTATGTTTTTAGTGAGGATAAGAGAGATGGAGTGTAAAGCATTTCGTATGTCAAAGTCCCTGAGAAATTCCGGATTAATCCACCCAATCATGGTGTGTTTCAAAGAACAAAGCAGACGGAATGTGCGTTTGCTCATACACAATCATTTATTTGATGATGCCAGCATTAAATGATGTGTATTTGTGAATTGGTTGGCATGGCTAAACATCGGATAAGATGCTTCTATGCCTAATATCACCATATGCAGCGCTTGTCTTTTCAGTTGCAACAGTTCCAGTGCTAGACTGTAAGCGAGGTATGTGTGTAGGAATTAGCCCTAAGCTGTGCTGCACCTATAGAAATAGGATCTGAACATGGAACAGTCTCAATACTCAAGTAGTTGAAGAGGCTTCAGTCTTTAGACCCACCAGCCAGTTTCAGATTTTAGTTTGTCCTCCTTTAGTGCTTTTTTTTTATGTAAGATGCTCTGCAGGTTTTTCTCATTCTTCTTTGTGCTGTATCTCTATTTGATAGCTTGTCTAAAGTTCTAGCAATATCTGTTACCTTAGACTAAGGAGTGGAAAAAGGCAGTAGGAGGGGGGGGGGAGATAACATTTCTGAGCTTCCAAGATTTCTGTCTTTGGGGGGGGGGGACCTTGCTGCTGTGAAAACAGTGTGCGGAGTCAGGTGGCTGAAACATCAAGCAGCAAGGGGCCCTACCTATTTTCCAGCTGATAAGCATGGAAATGGCTTACCTACTTTAGTCCCCCTGCTGAGAGATCCTCCCTGTTGTCAGTCCTTAGTTTTGAGTGCCTCCTAATGGGCCTCTGCCAGCATAATGGATGACTGCATCTAAGGCTTGTGCTCCCTTTCTCTCTTCTCACCCTGTTTTGCCAATCTCACTGCTTAACAGCGCATAGATATATTGTCCCTTCTCCTAAATCAGCTGCTCAAAGTAAGCTTTTCCCCTCTTCTTATCTTGCATTGCTCTGTTTGAAGCTGTCAAGTTGTTTTGCTAACAAAAAAAATACGGGCTCCCATATGCTTTCCTTGCTGAAAATGAAAGTGAATTGGTTGCTCTTTCCTTTTGCTGGATAGCTGCCATTTGCTGTGAATATGGAAATGTGATTCCATTGTTTGATCTCGCATCATTTGCATGTTAATGCGTGTCTGTGCCTAATAATGTAATTTAGTTAGGTTATTAGCACGTGCCATTCTGAGCAGAATGTCTTTCTTCTTTTAAAGAAAGCGTTAGAAAGCAAATATGGTACATTTAAAGTATATTTTTTATTCTTGGTGTCTTATTCTGGAGTGATATTTAAACTACAGACTTCTTAACTTGTATTTCGCATCCACTGTGGTATCTCCATTTAGTTGCGTGTTTTGGGGTATGTCCTGTAATTTGTATGTTCTGCCCAGTGCCCAGAACACTTGGTGAAAGTGGGGAGGTATAGGAAGAGGCAAGAGAAGCACAATGAAGCATTGGGAGATGGACTGGAAGGTGCAGAGATAATTCAGCTACATCAAAAATTGAATGTTACACGTGTGAGAGATCTTCCTCTTTTAGGAAGAGTGCTTCTTCCTTTCAAATTTAAGTTTTGTTTTCAAAGTTTCCTCAAAGTAGTAAGATTTGAGGTTTGACTATCTTGATGCTAAACATAGGCTGCCTTAAATGAACTCAGCCTATTGGTCCAACCAGCTCGGTAGTACATTTATGAAACACTCTCATGGTTTCAAACACTCTCATGGTTTCAAACAGAGGGTCTTTCCTAGCCATACCTAGAGATATTGGGGTTTGAACCTGGCACTTTAAAAGAAGATGCTCTACCACTGCAGCTCTTCCCCAAACCGGAGCTTTTTACTTGCTGTCTTTGTTTACTGTCTTGCATAATGGGTATATAGCTTTTCTTCCTATGGGTGATCATACTAAGAATTCCAGCGAGCCCTAGTATTTTAAAGTGATGTTGCTTGTCTGGTTGTGATTTCTTGCACATTTCTTGCATTTTAGGCACATAACACCAGAAAGGTTTTATGTGGAAGCTTGTGATGATGGAGCCAAGGACGTACTTTCCATTGACAGAGTCTCCACAGAGGTCACTCTTACAGGTATTTTTCATCATCACTTTGGAAATGCTGTAGTTTAGCCTTAAATTATTTTCCTTTAAGCTACACAGTAAATTAGTCAGCAACCTGAAAATCATCACAGATCTGGCTCATAAACCCATCAGTTATCCTTCCTCCTATGTAATACTGTACCTGTTTATACATTTCTTGACCGATCAAATTTATTTTCATTTAATAATAATAATAATAATGATAATATTTTATTTATACCCCGCCCTCCCCAGCGAGAGCCGGACTCAGGGCGGCTGACATCATCGAGATCACAACAAAACGTAAAAGAAAGAAAAACAGTCGATTAAAATGTGGCTTAAAATACAATCCAGATTTAATTTTTTTTTTAAAAAAAAGCAGCCTCATTTTAAAATGGCCCAATTTACCTGTACATTCTGAAAATTTAGTGTGTGTTTGTGAAAATTATTATGCACAGTATATTCAAGTTTCTCAAGCTTATATTCAAGCAATGAGCTTTGGAATAGAAACTTTTAGGAAATTCTGTTTATTGTGTAACAGTATATGAATCAATTTGGCTTTAGCTGTACAAATACCACACTTCCTAGTTGCAATACATCTCTAGTAGAAGAAACAGTTCAATACTGAATCAATATTTGGTGAAGGAAGGAAAGAAGCAGGGATGACTCAGAACTCTTCTGTGTTTACGTTTTTCCTGCACGTATCAAATGGCGGCAGGGATGCTCCATGGTAGAATAAGCTTAAAACCTGCTAGGAGAATTTTGCTGCCTGTCAGCTCTTGTGGCACATCTTTATTTAATAGACTTTCTAACCACTTTTTTCAAAAAGGTGGTTTACAGTATCTTATAAAATCAGTTAAAAACATATACAACATTACAGTAGTAGCAACAACAGCAAAAAAAAGCCCAACCAAAACAAACAGTGAACAGAAACAATGGAATCCTGCCACTCCACACAGCCACTAAAAAGAACAACCGAATCTACTCCAACAGTTAAAAGTAATTTCAAAAATCTTTGGTACATTACATTGATTTCTATCATAGAATTGTTGTGGCTTCTTCCACCAAAGAAATATAGGAATTGCAGTCTTATGAGGAGGTAGCAATTTAGTTCCAGAGTTCCGGTCAGATCCTGAGGAATTCACAACCGGAGGTGCTGCTTCTGCACATGTGCGTGGCACGGTAGAGTGCTTCTGCGCATGTGTGCAGTGCAAAACCCGGAAAAATACTTCTGGGTTTGCCGCGTTCACATCCTGAAGGATATGCAACCAGAAGTGTGCGTATCCAGAGGTGGTACTGTAGTTCCATGTGTTTAAATTTTCAAGTTTTTAGTTTTGATCTTGGTAATGTTAAACTACCGTATTTATTATGCACACAGGGACATTTAAATCTTATTGGATTGTGTTTGGCTGCATGTGATAGATCCAATCCTGGTATACTGAGACAGTGTATCCTGTTTTTCCTTTGCAGTTAAGAAAGATATTCCGCCTTCAGCAGTTACCAGGCAAATATATGGCATTTTGGGGACAATCCGTCTAGTGGCAGGTATGATAATTTCAGTTATGAAGAATGATAATTTCAGTTATGAAGAAGTATTATTTATTATGTCAACACAGATATTTTGAGATCCTATAATAAGGGCCTGGTGCACATTCAGAAGTGTTATGTGGTAGGATGGTAAACGGCGTTTCCGTGTGCTGCTCTGGCTCGCCAGAGTCATGCTGGCCACATGACCTGGAAGCTGTCTGCAGACAAACGCCGGCTCCCTTGGCCAGTAAAGCGAGATGAGCGCCACAACCCCAGAGTCGTTCGCGTCAGGGGTCCCTTTACCTTTTTACCACTCTGCTGGAATGTCATCATTTCAGGCTGCATGTGTGGCATTGCATATTTTAATGTTCCCCCTTTGCGTTTTAAGTCTTGCTTATAAAAGCAGCACATTATGTTGATGGCTCAGCCACAGGCCCCCCCCCCCAAATGATGGTTTTTAAAGTGAAAGAGCATTCCAACTTGTGGTTGCCTACATGACAGTCTTTGAGAATGGTGATTTGTGATGAGTACATGATGTCCATAAACCTGGTACATGGAGCAGTACAATAGAAACATGGTTTGTCATGTTTTGCGGTAGAAGAGAATTAAGTCCAGCCCTCATGATTGTAGTGGGGCCAACAAACATTGTAAACTATTTGAAGCAAGGCATAAAATTCAGTGTCCCTGCTAAGTTTGTTTCCTTTTTCCTAGAACTGCCTTTCCTTAGTAGAAGACAAATCAGTACAGTATTGCTAACCAGAATCCTTCTGTTTTACAGGCACGTATCTTATTGTAATAACAAAAAAGAGAAAAGTAGGTGAATTTTTCAATCATGTTGTTTGGAAAGCAACAGACTTTGACATCCTCTCTTACAAAAAGACCATGCTACATTTAACTGATATTCAGGTAGGAATAGATTTGGTAATAGAAACACCTTTCAGCTACTTTGAAATTTGTTGAGATGAAATGAGCATAGATCTCTTTGTTAAAAATATGACTTGTTCAAGCATTATTTTTATGAAGTATTTTTATGAATTCAAAAAAGGCTGGGGTCCAAAGGGACACGTTTTCTCAGAGGATACCTTCTCATTGCAGCATGTTGCTTTCACTGTAGAGCTGCTTCTGAAGGCCAATACATCCTCCAGAACAAAATTTAGTGCAGTTAAGAGGATGAAATTGATGCATGCCCATTCCTTCTTGCTTACACCTAGAGCTCCTGTTAGTAGCACACAGTGTTCTTTTACTCCTTCCATAAGTTCTTAATTCCTCATAAACAGCTGTGCATGCTGGAGTTGGGTTATATTTTAGCAACAGAATGCTTTATCTTGAAAAGAAGAACCTTGAAACCCTTTCTGTGTGAGCTCTTTGTCGGATATCATAGGAAACTTGTATCCACCGGGAGGGGGAATTAGAAACAGCATGGCAAATAACAATGCTTTCCCTCTTAACAGTTACAGGACAATAAAGTCTTTTTATCCATGATTAGCCACGTATTGAGTGTGGATGGATTTTATTTCTCTACAACGTACGACTTAACACACACTTTACAACGGTTGGCTAATACCAGCCCGGAGTTCCAAGAAATGAGCTTGCTAGAAAGGGTAAGAAAGGATACAGTTTATTGCCAACTGTGTGTGTGTGACACACACACACACACACACACACACACACACAAAAAATATATATGTCTTTCAGTACCTGAATGATAGCGTGTTTATTTAAACTGTAAATAGAGACTGTAGGGACACGGGTGGCACTGTGGTCTAAACCACTGAGTCTCTTGGGCTTGCCAATCAGAAGGTCGGCAGTTCGAATCCCCGCAACGGGGTGAGCTCCCATTGCTCTGTCCCACCTCCTGCCAGCCTAGCAGTTCAAAAGCATGCCAGTGCAAGTAGATAAATAGATACCGCTGTGGCGGGAGATAAACGGCATTTCCGTGTGCTGTGGTTTCTATCACTGTGTTGTGTTGAGCCAAAAGCAGTTTAGTCATGCTGGTCACAAGACCTAGAAAGCTGTCTGTGGACAAATGCTGGCTCCCTCAGCATAGTCGCCTTCGACTGGACTTAACCGTCCAGGGGTCCTTTACCTTTTTAATATTTATTTAAACTGTAAAAGTTGCAATGTATTATTATGTTATATCCTGTTTGCAACAAAAGCCATTTGATCTTAAATTTAGATTGATAGTTTGGGAATTTATTCTGTGAAACACTGATCTACCACCTGATTTCTTTTACTTTTTTGGGAAAAGAGAGGCATGTGTGTTTCATTAATTGTTAGATGGTAGGGGAAAGGGATTGGCTTACTGCCACATTTCAGAAAAGCATTGTCTGAAAGCAAACAAGACCCTTGGCGTTTAAAATTCACCCTATGATGCAACTCCTTACAGGCAGATCCTCGGTTTGTATGGAATGGGCACCTCCTTAGAGAATTCGCTGCTCAGCCTGAGGTAATGTATATGCATTTTGTTGAGCATAATCTCCATAATGTTGAAGATAGTGAAAACACAGCTATAAAAGTTGGCCTGCTTTTGGGTTCATGTGACCAGAACAGCTGGTGATAAAATGCAAAGTCTTTTCTGGTTGTAGCAAACTATATAGTAATAACTGTTACAGAGACCAATACCCTTTATTTTAAATGGAGCAAAAACTCTAGTGCTTGTGCTAGTTGAAAAAGACCTTCTTAATAAAGTGGGGGGTTGCTAGGCATCTTTCCCCAACCAAAGGTGTTTGGCAGATCTCTGGTTCAGAACTTAAATTTGTCAGCCATCCTCCTATTAAGCCGTGTGTAGAGCAAATTCACTCAATCGACGTCTTGCACAGCTCGATAAGAAGAGTCCTCAATTATGGATGCAGGATACAGTTTTCCTCGCCAAGACGTGGTATTAATTCCTCCAGCTCAGCTAACCACCCTAATTCCTTTCAGGAGTGAACAGGCAGTAAACAAGTTGCAAATACAGTGTTTGCCAATGGTTCTGGATGAGGTGGCTCCCAGAATGTTGCCTTTGCAAGAGATACTACAAATCTCCCTTGAGGTGTCATAGCAGCTGCCGAGAGCCAAGCAATTCATTAAGAATATCGGCTTAACAAAATACCAGCTTGTGAAACTGTTAATGATGAAAACAACCTATTTCTAGCCTGCAGCTTTATTATCAGTTGGAGGGGGGGGGGAACCTCACCTATTCTGTGCTCTTTATGTTCATACAAATGCTTGCTTCTGCAATTAGCTGCCTTATGGTACAATTCAACTTTGAGCCAACGGCATTTATCCACCAATGACTAAGAGGGTGGACTAAGCGTTGCGTAGTCCCCGGTTGAAGTTTTGCCTGAGCCATAAGTTTGATAGGTAATAGGAAACCTTTTCTTAAACCTAGAGCAAGTGTAGCATTATAGCTAAGAACCTGAGCAGAGAATACATATACAAAGTGGAGTACCTTGGTAGTCAAATGGAATCCATTCGGGAAGTCCGTCCGACTTCCATAATGTTCGGAAACCAAAGTGTGGCTTCTGATTGGCTGCAGGAGCTTCCTGCAGCCAATCAGAAGTCGTGGAAGCCCCATCAGACATTTGGGTTCCAAAGAACGTTCGCAAACCGGAGCAATCGTTCGGGGTTGTGGCGTTCAGGAGCCAAAACATCTGAGTACAAAGGCGTTCAGGATCCAAGGTACGACTGTAGTTACAACAACTAATGTGTATTTCAAACAGTTTCATGTTACAAATCCCAAATCTTACAATGTAAGTTCCTGAAAACAGATTCCTTTAAGGAATGCTTATTTTTGGATTTGGAACAAGACTCTTCCCTTGTACATCCCTCTTCTGTGTAGGTATAGGTTTATTTCTCTTGCGTGTGAGAAGGGGTTACTTTGCTTTGCCCTTCCACATTTTGTCTCCAAATCCCAACTTAGGTAGGAATATGCCAGGTGGCCACCGTCTTTCCATGCATATGCAATAAGGAGTAAGTTCCATCTACCTTGCAAGGTGGTTGTAAGGATACTGAAACAACACATATGCAAGGCTCAAAAATCTAAAGCATGATATAATTAAGATATATTATTGATCTGAGTGCTACAAGCAGGTGGCACTAAGCACATACAGTGTGAGTACAGAACATTTTGCTGTAAATGCTGTATTGTTAGTTTGTCCCAGGTTCTGTATTGCTTGACATTCCAATGTCCAGTGCTTGGGCAAGTCTTTAAAAACTTTAAATACTCAACTGTGAAATGTTTGTTTTACAGATCCATAGGTTTGCCACTCCAGTGATGCATGGATGTATCTTTTCATGATTCTGTCACAATTCGATTAATATTTAGAGCCTTGGCAGAGTGCTGCTTCCACACTAGTTCTACAGTGCCTCCTCCAAAACTTCCAGCTTCATTCTAAAAGCTACCCCCTCGAAAAACAACAACAACAACATCTAGGCACTGCAGGGACTGGGAGAAAAGGAGCTGGCTGAGTAATACTATTTACTGTTTCTTGACTAGAACATAAGAAGTTTGTGCTGTTCAGTGCCAATGTAATGAGGAGTCATGATTTGTGTTTAGATACTAGCCGATGAGACCAAAATGCAGGCGTGTAGAGTGCTTCTGTTCAGTGTTGAGCCAAGCCTTCTTCCATAAAACTCCATTGATTTTCATTTCTAGTCCCCACTCTAGCTTTCAGTTGGCTTCCCCTCCTCTTCCCCAAACAATTGACCAGCATTACATGGCCATTCAGTAGTGTTCATTGGGTTTGTTTGTTTGTTGGGGTTTTGTTTTGTTTTTTTGAATGGGGTGGGATGCCTCTCAGGGTTTTTCTGCAGATTTTCTGAACTTTGCAAGTATTGCGGGATCCCCCAAGCATGGTTGCACCACCTGCTTCTGTGTGCAATGTGGTATTTTGGCTACATAATATGCCCTTGGAGTTCACTTTAGTTAGTGTGTGGGTGTATGCGCAATGCAGTAAATACTATTTATCAGGTTTGGTTTGAAGTCCCAACATAATGGCTTCTTCATAAAAATGTCTCTTTTCCCCTACCAGTTAGAAATTTTTCCCTACCAGTTAGAAATTGAGGGGAAATGTAAATTTCTCTTCCCCCTATTCCTAACAAAAGCACCAACCCCCCCCCAATATTTTTTAATCATGCATGCACTCATAGATATTAAGTTGCTTGCTCTTAACTTCAGTGTTAAGAAGTTTGAAATAGAGAAAATGTGTTCTCCGTGGATTGTATCCAACATTGACTCTTAGCTGATGATAAGGCTTCCATCAGTGGAAAGGGGAGATAAGCAGTTTTCAGTGATTCACCCTCCCTGCTGCAATCCCCTCACCCACTAAATCTGCTCTGGAGAGTCCCACAATCCTCTGGAGCAGATCTGGAAGTTCAGAGAAGAGGGAACACCTGAACATTGCCTCTCTCCTTGTTCAGCTGATCAAGGAAGTAATGGTGTGTGTTCCAACCCTGCATCCGTATTCCGGTATCTCAGCCATTCTGAGAAAGGTTGGTGATATTGCTCTCTTCTTGGATTTACTGTTGTTGTCAATGTGCACATGTGTATTCCTTAACACATCTCCTTCAATCAGTTATTATCATGCACTCTTGTTCCATCAATGGAAAATATTTTGACTGGATTCTTATTTCCCGAAGAAGTTGTTTCAGAGCAGGCGTGCGCTACTATGTAAGAGGTAAGACATGTGCACCGCGAATGATTGTTAGTAGTGCTACCTTGGTAATGGGAAGGTGTATATTAATGATGCAAGAGTGACAACGAACCGCTATACTAGTTCCCTGGCAAGTGAGTCCCTGTTGCTTACCAGAAGGGGGAGGGGCAAGGAGGTTGGTATGGTGCAAATGTTCCAGCAGAGCCAATCCAGCGCTCCTGCTACTGCATTTGCACTGCACCGACCTCTCTGCTTTCTTCCGCTTCTGGTAAGCAACAGTGAGCCACCTGCTGAAAAGCCAGCATAGTGACTCCTTCCCACTTGGCGAGCCACTTCTGTGTAAGTTGCCTTGAGTGGGACAGGCCCCCAAAGGCAGCCTTGTTAAAAGGATGAAACTGTTGTTGTGTTTTACCACATACTATGCAGATTTAGTTTTGAAAAGTTCTCCAAGTGCCTCTAATATCTCCACACGTTGATGCAGGTTAAAGTTGCTTGTATATAAAAGTGTATTTTACATACATGTAAAAATAAACAAATCAGCAAATATGTGTACACACACACACACACACAGAGAGAGAGAGAGAGAGAGAGAGAGAGAGAGAGAGAGAGAGAGAGAGAGGGAGAGGGAGAGGGAGAGGGAGAGACAAGCTACAGGGGTTACGTTCCAAGGCACATCCCGTTTAAGTAAAATTGCGTATGTTGGGAACACCATTGAAAAAGCCTGCATTTTGTCATGGGATCTGAGTAATTCCCAAAATATGGATTTAATATTGTGTGAAAATGTTTTACTTTCTATTTTTTGTGTGTGGTTTATTCTTTTATACTTATGTGATGATAATGTTTAATTTTGAAAATTAATTAAAAAACAACTTTTTTTTAAAAAAAGCCTGCAAACACCGTCTAAAAAACACACTTGGAAAACCTTTTAAAAAGCAAAAAAATCCTTTCCTCCAAACCTCCTTGCTCAAACACAACTCTCTGTGCCAAGGCTTATGGGGTTGCTATTTTTGTGCCGTTTTTGCCCCTTTTCATGCCAGTTTGTGGTGATGTGCGCGTGTGCCTTGAACACACATAAATGGGGACTTTGTATGGTTGCCATTTGGGGAAGGAAGAAAGGGGTGGTTCATTCTCTCTGTCCCTCTATGCCAAGTGCAACTCAATGCAGCGACCCCCCCCTGTACCACCTTGGAACAGCACCCCTCACAATTCTGCAATTGCTGCTATTTAACAAACTGCTTTTACGAAACAAAAAGCCCCAGTGGATACAGAGAGCTAACTGCATGTTTTTTTGCCTTGGATTATGATTATCTTGAAGTGGACTCAATGGTGGCGAAGTACCGGTATCTTCCACTGCTTGTTCTTTAATGCTTAGAGAGCTGCTGCACCTAGCAACAGAAACACTCTGCCTATGCATCATTTTATGAATGCACAAAAATGCAACATAAATAATCCTCTGCAGGACACGGTGTCCTATTGGAAGTTCTTGGTTTCATTGTACTTGAAGTTTGCAGAAATGATGAAATGGAAGGATGTGAATAATAAGGCTTTGAGCTATAGGCAGTCAGGTATAACTCTGAATTGCTTATCTCACAGGTATTGATTCTGAAGGGCATGCGGCGAACTTCGTAGAAACAGAACAGATAGTACATTACAATGGGAGCAAAGCATCCTTTGTTCAGGTACATTTATGAAATTTCTCAACAGCCCTTCCTCAGAAAGGGAACATAGTCAAATGATAATTTAAAAGGGGCACAGGAGACAGCTCAAAAAATTTAACCAAAAGCCTGGGTGGACAGATAACATTTTGATCTGGTGTAGAAAGCCCAGTAAAGTGGAGGCTCTATATTTTGGTTTTTATAACTAGTCTTTGCCTAGGTTGTGTTGGTGACAACACAACCTTTTTATAGCTCAAAGATGTGATGCAGAGGTTATTTGGGAGGTTGTGTTGATAACAGCACTGTATGCTTCACTTTTCTGTTCCATTTGTTTTCCAGACACGAGGATCAATTCCTTTTTTCTGGTCACAGAGACCAAACCTCAAATATAAACCAAAGCCACAGATCAGCAAAACAGTAAATCATGTATGTTTTATTTATTTTTTCCTATGCATCTATAGTGAGAGTTTAATATTAATATGGTGCTAATGGTTGTGTGCATTTGCAAAAATCCCTAAGGTGGTTGCTGCTCTTCCGCCCAGTGTTTTTCCCCTAAGGTATTCCTCAATATGGTTTGAAGGTTAGCTCTTGAAGCAGCGGTGCTCTCATCTTCAAAGACAGACCTCAGTCCTTAGTTTTCCCTGAACCACTCTATACTGAAGTTGTTGTTTTTTAATCCAAGAAAGCTTTGGGCCAGTCCATAGGTCAAGAACAGGATGCCTGGCGTTGCCTCACAAGGTCCTTTGGTTGGGAATGCCTGAACCTTGATGCATGCCAATTACCAGACAAGAGTGCCTGGTAAGACCAAGACCAAACACTTGACCATTTAATGTGGACTCAAGAACTTCACCTGCTTAATGGTTTGCTCATTGAAAGGCTAACAATCTTTTGTAAGCAGCAAGTATTTTCTGGTTTCTGCGAAATGCTCCAAAAGTGATCTTTAGGGCTGGGAGATACATCATTGTATTGTCCCAAACCGGTTTGAAATCCATATTGGTTTCATTAATTTTTCATATGGCAATATATTGCAAATCTTGATGTGTGTGTGCGCGTATGCTATGCAAAAATCACAATGTGGGAAAAACCATGAAGCCAGCCAATGCCTCCACATAGCTCCATCCTTTAGACATTGTGATATATCAGTGTATCATGATGTTTAGCTGCTGGTGGTGTATCGCGATGTTGAAAACCAGATATTGTCTAGTCCTAGTGATCTGTTCCAACAAAGAGCCATTGGAACGTTCTTTGTGTAAAAACACATTAGGTAGTGTCTTAAACTGTCAATAGAGCTAGGAGTTCAAAATCAAAAGATTTCCCCTATCGTCCGTCTTTCTGCCTCTGCCCCCTGGGCTGACAGTATCCTGTTTGGCTCAAGGTGTTACACAGCAACATCAAGAGAGGCAGGGCAGGTATACGCAGAGCTGTTGAGGGTGTGTGTGTGTGTGTGTAAAAAGCTGTAGGCAGGCAGAGATGGTTGATGAGTCTTCTGGCTATTTCAGAATATAACAACAATGAATGCACGATCTATCATCTGTAGTAGTCATGAACGTGTTGCCATTTGCTTTTAACTCTGCTCAGCTGGAGCTGCATATTGAACCTTTTTAATATTCTTTTGCTATGTTCACTGAATATTGAGCAAATCCCCCTCCCCTTTTTTATTAACAAATTCTCAAAAACATGACGCTTTGGCCAGTACTTCGAATAAAGAGTGTACCATGTTCTTTTACAGATGGATGGCTTCCAAAGACACTTTGACAGTCAGATTATTAGCTATGGAAAGCAAGTAATTGTTAACCTGGTAAGATTTGAATTTAATTGTACATTCGAGTTCAGGAAAATGTTATCGCTGCTGCGTGTGACCTTTTTCTTCCTTTGCAGGTTAACCAGAAGGGCTCAGAAAAGCCGCTTGAGCAAACATTTTCAAAAATGGTAAACAGCTTGGGAAATGGAATGGTCAGGTACATGCTAAACGAAATAGTATTTGCATCAGTATCAGAAAAACTGCCTGGTTTAGACATAAAATTGTACCTGCATGCGAAGATGTCAAGTTCTGTGTGAATGCAATGATAACATGCTTTCTGTAGTTGCACAGATTTTATTTAGGACTTTAAATGAAACTGCACGGCTTACTACTGTCCCTCTTTTTAATTAGTCTATTACCCATTCTTTACCACAGGTCCCAGGGCAGGTTACAATAATTTAAAAGCAGAAATTAAAAACAGTTGAAACAGATCACAGTCACAGGAATCATGTGGGCCCCAGAAACACACCTCTCTGTTGTCAAAGGACAGGATAAAGAGATGTGTTTGTGCGCGCTTGCGTGCGCGCGCACACACACATGTGCTAGGGCAAAGCTTGCTCCATAATGTTTGAATCCCCTTTCTGGACCACAACAGATAAAGAATAAACGTGCAAATTCTAAGCATGTCCATATTAAGAGCACCATCGGAGTTCAAAGATGGGACACAGAGAAATGGAATTCGAATGGTTGTTACGAGAGTTCATGGTTGGCTGGGTGTGGGATCCATGAAGATGGTTAGGTGGGTGGCTGTCCTGGGATGGAGGAAGATCCCCTCAAAGCAAACTGTCAAATATAAGGGTGGTCATGTCATACAGTAGGAGAGACAAGATGCAAGAGTGCCATTGTGTGGCTTTTGATTTGGAAATGTTTGGGAGCGGAAATTAAGGATTATAAGCCTGTTGCTGGAGAAAACTGCAGGCAAAAGTTTGTTTGTTTGTTTAACCAATTGGAAAGAGAAATGCAAACTGAACAGCCCACAACCTAAAAGGCCTAAGTTCACTGGGCAGTTTGCAGTAAAAAAAAAACCCCACCTTCAAAAACCTTTAATTCTGGAATAATAATAATAATAAATTATTTATACCCCGCCCATCTGGCTGGGTTTCCCTAGCCACTCTGGGCGGCTTCCAACAAAATATTAAAAGTGGTCTGTTAAACATTAAATAATAATTTATTATTTATAAATATTATTTTTAAAAAATTGCACTTTCATGTGAAGCTGGCAAGAGTTATCTTTCAACAATTATCCCTTTTAGGTGGGCAGAGCATGCTTTTAAAAAACTTTTGTACAGTTCCGAGCTCGACTTTTCTCCCCTGCTAACAGAGACCTTTATCCAGCCCAAAGGCAAAACCCTGTTTCATAGTTAGATATGATGCTTGGTACCTTTTGAGAAAATGCTTGATCAGGGGAACTCATGCTGCTTAATAATGCAAGTTTTTGTTTTTCTGACCTTTTATCTGCTGCAGCCCCTCCCCTTCCATTCCCCCTCCCTGTCCGCTGCCCTGATCCCAATTTAGACACTGATGAATAGCTTCCTAACTCACATGTGCTTTCTCTGCCCAGATATGTAGCATTCGATTTCCACAAAGAATGCAGTCATATGAGGTGGGATCGGCTCCAGATTTTAATGGATCAACTAGCTGAACAGCAAGATGAATTGAGGTAATATAAACGACTAAACAACAACAAATGTCATATCATATATGCAAATGCACTGTGCAGGCATTTAGTTGTGGTTAGTGGACTTCACATAATAATTCGATTTGTACACAGCAGACACTGAAAGTGAACTGCTGCTTTGGTCCAAAAGAAATTTGCATGGTTGTAGTGATTCTTAAGGAAAATTATATGAGCAGTCAGTGATCTGTGCTGAAATTAACTGCATTGATTTAATAGAAACTTAACTTCCCTTTGGATTTACCTAAACTAGTTCCTCCGATCTTGTGTGGCTTCTCTTTCCATTTCTACACAATGGTATAAGGATCTTGATATTATGGCATCATTTTAGTTGGCCATTTTTTAAATATAAAGATGTGTTAACTGCCAAGATGTGTTCCATTTAAAATCTTAAACCAGAGACAACTGCACTTGGTTAAAAGCTAGCACACTTTGATTTCTGAGAATGGATAAATCTCCAAAGGCTAACCAGCAGAAAACTCAAAATTGAATTCCTTGTCCTAACAAGATTAAAACATCTCTGTGGAACAGGAAGCCCTTTGATTTTCTGGGACGTGTTTATTATTAACGGAACACTTGATTTTAAAACACTGCTCTTTGAATAAGAAATTAGTCTGGATGTTCAAGATCAGTCATAATAATCCACATAGCTTTTAGTAGGACATCTTATAAATTTCAATGGAAGGAAAAGGATGAAATGTTAACCCAGGTTCTGTAATGAGAACCTCGTTTTCTCATGAGAATGAGAAAATGCGTTTTCCAGGTGCATTGTGGGCAACAGCCAGCTATTGCCTTGCCCTAGTTTGTCTCTCCTCTAAAACAGGCTCTGAGTATTAGTGAACCAGGGTCTAAAGTCCAAGAGCATGTGATCTTTTTACTTTAATCCGCAGACATTTATGCTGTATTGCAAGCAGCTTTTGGGTCTCTCCTTGATTTTGAACATGGCCTGCTGTGTGGGCTGGAGGCTGCTTTCGAGAAACATGTCCAGAATCACTTGGGCACGTAAAACAGTTTTCCTTCTCTGGGGATCCTGGCGGTAAAAAGCGCATCCTGGCAGGTGTTTGTAGTAAGAGAAATGGAAAAGTAGAATGATTAGTTAAGACGATTGCAACCTTTGTGATCTAAGCAAAACTTGTTCATGGCGCATTTAACCAGCAGTGATACTTCAGAGTCTGTGGGAAAACTCTAAAGTTAAGGAGATTGTTTTGGGATTATTTTCTTTTTTTAAAAAACAATTCTGGAAAACCATCATAAATATTTTTCTTTGCTGCTGCCACAGCTATAGTAGCATTTCAACAAAAACGTAAAAGTGGCATTTTGTGAATTCTTAGGGAAGCTCCCTTGTGTATTTCAGCTACTTTCTGGTTGATTCTGATGGAAAGGTGGTGTTGCAGCAAGAAGGGACATTCCGCAGTAATTGTATGGACTGCCTGGACCGGACGAATGTGATTCAAAGCCTTCTGGCACGGCGCTCTCTCCAAGCACAACTTCAGGTTATGATTGCCTCCTAGTCTCTCCTTTTCCCTTTAAAATCTGTGTCCAAAGGGATGTTGCTGGCCTTCCAGAAACTTGATAAAACAAAATATCCTATATATACATGGTGCAAATGTCTACATAGATGTATCGCTCCTTTTTCAAGTTCATGGGTTTCTGGAGCGTGCTTTTTCTGGCACATTAAAATGGTCCAGTTTACGGTTTCTGTTGTTGTTGTAGAGATTAGGCGTTTTGCACGTTGGCCAGAGAATTGAAGAACAAGCAGAATTTGAGAAGCTTTATAAAAACGGTAGGTTTCTGTTTTCGTCTCCAAGTCGATTTTACTTTTATGAGCATCTTATTTGGAGTCTCTTTTTAAAGGAAAAAAAAATGTTCTCTGTTCATAGCATGGGCCGATAATGCAAATGCATGTGCCAAACAATACGCCGGAACGGGTGCCTTAAAGACAGACTACACGAGGCAAGTTTGAACCAATCTTTCTTGGGAGAAAATTTATTGTAACTTCACTAAAAGCACTAGTCTGAACCTGCTGTTCAGACACTCTGAACTGGCTTCCATGGTTGCTGTGTGCTACATAGAATCATAGAGTGGGACGGGACCCTGAGGCTTATCTAGAAATAATTTGAAAAATTGTATCTTGTTCAACCAAGCTATTGGGATTCTAAGCAGTGTACAGCTGTTAACCGCTAAAATAAAAGCAGAATAAAACTATAAAATAGTATAAAGCCAGCAAAGCAAATATGCTGTGTAGAAAGTGCTATCTCTGTTACAAGTTCTTTTGTTTTGTTTTTTTAAAAAATTATATAGACCATGGTGGTGCAACATTTCATACCAATTGGGCCACAAGTTTTTTTGACTTGGAACCCATGGCCTCCACACTGCCTTGTCCTGTGGAGGTAGAGAGCGAGGCCAGAATTTGACACATACCTCTGGCAGGGTCCTAGAGCCCTCCCACCTTTTCCCCAAAACTGGCAAGCACTAACTAGAGTTTGGGAAGCAGGTAGACTCTAGGACCCTGTCAGAGCCCTCAAGCCTCCTTCCCAAATCCCAGCGATTTGCTTTCCCAGCTTTGGGAAGGCAGGATGAGGGCTGCTGGGGGGGTTACCTAGGGCCACCCAAAATGGTCCACGCATGTTGGGCTACCCTGATTTAGGCGTATAATGTGAATGGCTGTAACTTTCCACATTTTTACTGCTCTTGGCAACTTCCCTTGCTACAATCTTAAATGAAAATAGTATCTTTGTTGTATGCTGCTTATACAGGCAGCTGTTCCACAGCTAAATTCCTCCATCATGTTTTATTTTCTCAGGCTAAATACAATGTTGATAAGAATCATTTGTCCATGAGGCCTTACTGTGAAGCCCTTGGTAACTCTTTGTGGTGGTCGGGAGAGGAAAATTGAATTGAACTGGAAAAGGTGCTTTGGTTATAAAAGAAAGGCTAGAGGATTTGAGGCCTACCCTTTCAATTTGGGGGTGGAGGTTGAAGACATCCCTCCCCTTGGCACTCCTACCACTACCAGTATTAGACCAGTTCCTTCTAAGCAACAGATTTCAATTTTCCCTGTTAGAAATGTCTGCTTTTATTATATTTTTCTGTAATATTGAAAGTCTTCTCTTTTTTAATAGAACTGGGAAGAGAACTCAGTGGGGCCTCCTGATGGATGGTTGGAACTCACTCATTCGCTACTACAAAAACAACTTTTCTGATGGATTTAGACAGGTAAAAACTTCCTAGCATTTGGCTTTTCCTGTTGCTTTTTATTTAGCTTGAAAAGTGTGCTGTGCATTGAAAGGAACTAAAAGCGCCGTGCCCAAGGGCTTATGGGGCATGCCGCACAAGGCAGTTAATTTTGGAGAAGCGGGAGATTCGGCATGCGGTGAGAAGGTCAGGTGGTCGTAAAAATTGCAGTGAGGACCTGGCTACTGTCATGTTGAAAAGGATTCCAAGAAGTGGAAGGAGGGAGGCAACAAAGGAGAGGGATGTGACATTTGACAAGCCAGCAAATGGCAAGTGGATCCTGGCGTTCGGAGAAGTATAGGTGTAATGTATAGAACTGGGAGAGAAGACCTTTCATCAGAGGCACCTTGAAGTCACTGGAAAGATGGCCTGCAAGTGGGGAAGGAAAGCTGTCAGAAGTTGCAACTTTTTAGATGACAAATGGGCAGAGTACAGTAACTGGAGGGTGGGTTTTGGCGGTGCTGAATGGGTTAATATGGGACTTGATTCTCAACTGTTTAACTCTGGATTGCTTTGCAGGATGCTATAGATCTATTTCTTGGAAACTATTCGGTGGATGAAGTAGATTCTCTCAGTCCTCTTCATGTGCAGAAAGACTGGAAATTTTTGGCTGTAAGAGTTTTTCCATTTTTGTGAGCTTATCGTTCTATAACACTATTTAAACTTCATTGAATCAGGTTAAAATTAAAGTGTTGTGGTTGCATGTATTTTACATTTTACTTACTGGAACTGAAGCCCTGGTTTGGCTTTTGCAAAGAGTAGAGCAACTTTCATGGCTTACATTTGGGGCTAGTGAAGTGTGTCCAGTATTAAGATTTGTATCCTTCTGTTCCTGGGCTGTCAAGCAGACTTGGGAGATAGTTACTTGCTGTCCAGAGGATGGCTTCTCACCTAATGTTCTCTCCTCCCTTTGCATAACTATGGGGAAGATTCTTACCGAGTTTATTTTCTTCGAAACAGAATCTTGGCTTCGCATAAACCCCAAATCCTGGTTGAAAAACAAACGGCGGTTAATTGCTAAACAAATGATGTTGGCTTGTTTAGCAGGAACCCACTGTTGCTTTTAAACAAGGATTTCTGGTTTGCATGCAGTGCTGGTATTCTTTGAAGCTGAAAGTTAACTGGGCAGAAATCTTCCTCCTGGGAGTGGGGAGTGCGCAGAACTTTTCTATATAGCACTAGACCATGGCTTAGTGTTGCATGCAAAACAGTCTTATCAGGGATCTGAACTCTCGATTTCATGCATGTAAAACCTAGCTATGACACCATCCTACAATATACAGTGGCCGTGATAAATAGAACTGATCCTGTTCTGTGTGCAGCTGAGCAGAATAGGATGGAGTGCTAGGCTCCTGGCACAAGAGGTGCCTCTCCCCTGTTGTTTTGGTGCTGCTCCCTGTACCGTAAACTGAGGCAGTAACTGCCTGTGCTGTTTCAGCAGCACTCCAAATAAGCCCCAGAGATGTAAAGTGTACGGGGTGGGGAGCTATCTGATGGTCCAGCAGTGCAGCAAGTGGAATTGGAGGTGTGACTTTGACAAAGATGGGACTGAGGGCTCAGCTCTTCCTCGGCTGGCTTCCCGCAGGCAGCTTTTCACAGCTGTCGCAGTACTTGTGTGAGCATCGGGGAGCTAGCTGTTGTTTTCTGCTTGTGATCAATAAGGAGGCTAAAAATAGAAGCGCTATTAGCAAAACTTCAGGTGCGCTTGGAATTGTGGGCAAGTATTAGCAGCTGTTCTCTAGAGATTTCTGCATGGAGAAGCAAGGAACGGTTTTTGCGTGTGTGAATTTCAGAATAGCTGCTGTTAACCTTAATACTGCAGAATGTGTGGCAGGCAGGACAGAGAGCAGCTTTCAGCAGACTGGTGCCCTCCAGATGTTTTGGACTACAATCCCCAATTCTCAGCCAGCTGTGCTTGCAGAGACGTCATCTAAAACATCTTGAGGATGCCAGGTTAGCAAGGGCTGGTCTGCACACATATCTCCTAAAGACCCACCTCTTTTACCCTGGTCTGTGATGCCCGAGATGTGTGCTTCCCTGACCCACATGATTTCTGTGACTGTTATTAGCAGTGTTCGAAATTCACCAGGCACATTTTGCACCTGGCAATTGGGCACTTGCAACCAAATGAAGATAAGATAGGAAGGTGATTGGTCATCTGAAGCCTCTGCCCATTTGGCTAACCCTAGTGCTGTGACCTCTCTTTAGCCCCCTGGAAATCCAGGCAAGTGGAGGCAGGAGGATGCTGTGTTTTTGCTGTCATGGGCTAAAGACAGACACCTTCCTGCACAGTCACAGGAACCAGTGGAATGCGGGTGGAGCTATGGTCTAAACCACTGAGCCTCTTGGGCTTGCCGATCAGAAGGTCGGTGGTTCGAATCTCCACGACGGGGTGAGCTCCCGTTGCTCTGTCCCAGCTCCTGCCAACCTAGCAGTTTGAAAGCATGCCAGTGCAAGTAGATAAATAGGTACTGCTGCAGCGGGAAGGAAAACAGTGTTTTCATGAGCTCTGGTTTCTGTCACGGTGTCCCATTGTGCCAGAATCAGTTTAGTCATGCTGGCCACGTGATCCGGAAAGCTGTCTGTGGACGAACACCAGCTCCTTCAGCCTGAAGCGAGATGAGCACCACACCCCATAGTTGCCTTTGACTGGACTTAACTGTCCAGGGGGTCCTGAAGTCAAACACAGTTTTTTTGTTTGTTATACGTGTTACCTTTCTTCAGAAGTCTATATGGCATATGCAGGGTTCCTAGGCAGTCATTCATTTCTGCATAGCGTGAGGAAGCATGCAAGCCTAAGGCTCATCACAATCCTGCCAGGCATAGAAAGGTGGCATGTGGGAAGTCATGCTTGCCTGGCCACGCCATGGGATCATAGAATTGTAGAGTTGACAGAGACCATGAGGGGCATCTAGTCCACCCCATCCAATGTGAATCATTTTGCCCAATGTGGGGCTCAAACCCATGACCCCGAGATCAACAGTCTCCTGCTCCACCAACAGAGCTGTTCTTTCATGCTTGGAATATGGTTTATGAGCTCAGCAGGTAATGCAAGAAACAGCAGGAGTGAGGTGGACTCTGGTGAAAATAGCACAGGGAGGAAATGAGCAGGAATAAGAAGGGCTGGCAGAACTTTAGAGGGCAAAAATCCTGTTCCTTGCCCAACTTCACTAAGTTGTCATAGAGCCAAATACAACCAAGCTGTTCTGAAGCCAAACGGCTTCCATCAGGAATGTGTTGTACCCCAGTGTCTGCACCTGTTCAACCCTGTTTCTGCAACTGATGCAAACTTTTCAGAAATGAACATTCTTTGTTTTCTGTAGCACATGTTTAATGTCCAAAAGTCCCATACAGTATCATTTGTGCTGCACAAAAGGGTTTATTCTTACAGGATTAATACATTGCAGCAAGTTAGATGCAGCAACTAGCTTTTTCCTACAACAAAGGAGGATTCCTCCTGTATTTTAAAGCTGCCAAATTGTGGCATAGAGTTATGCCACAATAAATTTGTTGGTATATGAAACATTTCTGAAAATGGGGTATGTTCAGAATAACTCCTGTTTCTGATCAGATTGGCATGTTAAGATTACTGATGTGCTAGCACCATACGCTCTACTTTGTGTATAACTGAGCTATGAAACAGTATTATGTATTGCCTTTTAATTCTGTTTTTCCCCCATTTTCTTTCTCAGTTGCCTATTATTATGGTGGTGGCTTTCTCAATGTGCATTATCTGTTTGCTTATGGCTGGTAAGTGATCATCTGATCTGTGTCTGTGAAATTCACAGCAATGTTGTACATAAGTTAATGGCAGTAGCTTCTTAGAAGTTAACGAGAAGTTTTTATAGGAGCTCTTTCTGCAGTTGGGTATCATCAAAACTAGATTCTCACCCAGTTTGTGGGTGAGAATTTACAAGCATCATAGCAAGCAAGCCACAAAATCTGATGGCTGGGGGGGGGGGGAGCATTTCAGGTGCGTCCAAATGATGGAACACCTTTACTATGCCTGATGTCATCAGTCAGCGGGAAATTCAAGCCATGGCTGCTGCAGCGTGCCTAATGGTGCCTGCAAAAGAAGAATGGGAAGTGCCCTTAGTATGCACCTGATTCTTCCTTTGCAGCTGTGGGCTGAAATTAAGATCACCTGGTGCCAGGTGATTGCTAGGTAGGTGGACCCACTTGCCTGTCAGAAATGGCCCACAGAGGGTTGGCCGCTTCTACATGTAGGCCCCCCCCCCCAATTTCCTTGCCCTTAATGCTGTGGGAGACCTCACTTGCATTCCAGTGTTTTGCTGTGCCATGTGCCGTCTTTCACAATACATCTTCTGCAATATGGTTTCTCAGTAGTCCTTGTACATAGCTGAAAGCAATTTATTGCGTCCACAGGTGATACCTGGACAGAGACCCTGGCCTACGTGGTTTTCTGGGGAAGCGCAAGCTTTGGAACTCTTGCTATCATCCTTTACAACGGCAAGGATTTTGTAGATGCGCCCAGGCTGGTTCAGAAGGAGAAGATGGACTGAATTTGTGTGTGTGGAAAACAGCTTGGTAGGGATGGCTCCTCAACCAGTACCTGGAGCCTCTACTGACCTGCTTTCCACACAAGCTCGTGGTATTTTTTCTTTTTAGCTTTCATCTTTGCAGGGTGAAAAAGTGAATCGAACTTGTTACGTGGTGGAGGGGGTTGGCCGTTTTGATTCTATAGTCACAATGATCTTAGGAGTATTGCATTTACTGGAGAGCTTGCACACATAACCGTTAGGAGGATTAAGAGGTGAAAGCCAGTTTGCACCGTGGTCCCACAGGATGTTAACGGGATTCACAAAAAGGGTGTGCCAAGCTTCACAACCCATGAATGTAGTATTGTGAAATCTTTTGAGATGTCTCAGCCTTTTTTTAAAAAAGATGCTGTTCTCCTGATGTTACTTAGCGATCTAGCCACTACTAGGGTACAACCAGGTTACATTATCTGATACTAGTAAAAAGCCTTGCTTATTAACAATATCAACAATTGCTGCTTAATTAAACTTCTAGTTGAGTGCCCTTGTAGCCAGGAGAAAAGTCAATGTATCAAGGGCAGGGTTGTATATTTGTGTGTGTCTCTCTCTCTCTCTTCCCCCCCGCCCCCCAAAAATATTTTTCTCCTTGTGATCCCTTATCTAAAGGCAAGTCTCTCCTGCCATTTCTGGGACTGCTGATGCAATATTCTGTTTAAATCATTGTCAGGAGGATTGACTCTGTATTGAACATGTTTTGTGCTGCTTTAATGACTACAGTCCTTAGAAGACTTAGGTGACAAACTTCAGTGTGATTAAAGATTGTTTTGTCTTTTAATAAGAAGATGTAAATGGAATCAAAGAATGTAAAGCTACTTATCTGAACCCTCTTACGCTAAAGGTCCAAAGTATTTGCTTCTTTCCGAAGAGTCTCAAACGCAGTAGGTATTTCTTATTAATTTGGCAAACCACCTGCTGCTTTATGCTGCCTTGGTTTTAGGAGGGGTAATCTGTGGAAGATAATATACATTTGATGCATTTTGCGGGGGGGGGGTTAAAGTTAATTCCATATTTGCACTTGGGATCAACATCAGCTTGCTTTTTGTGCATGCCGTAATTATATTTCTCTACAATTGTAACTTTCTCTGGAAACTACTAAGCTCTAAGAATAGCCTTGTGCTGGTTATCAATAAATGTGTGTCTCAAATTTAGTGCTTCCAAGCTTTATATTAAAAACTTAGATGATCTAAATCCAAGGACCAATTTTAAAGTACTTTGTCAACCATTTTCTAATTACTTGCGTTCAGAACCAGACATCAGCTTCAGGTACTGTGAATTGTTTAATTATACTTCCTGTAATTACAGCTGTATAGTCGAGATTGCAATTATGAATTTAAGTATTAGGAGGTCATGTAAACAACTAGGGTTAATAACAGTTGGTCATTCCAAGCTAAAACACAACTTGCTGCTGCAGTTTTTCATTGTATGACAATTGAACATACTGTACAGTATGGAAACAAGCAACTGTTCATTTCAACCTTTGAATGTTTGAGGGTCTCTGAGTTAGTTTCAATATTATTCTCACAGTCCTTGTAATAACATGCGGTTTTTGTTTGCTTTTTAATAATGCAGAGGAATGAACAGTCAGTAGAGTTCAAAAACTAAAATCCAAGTCATCCACTCCAATGCGTGGAAAACATTAAAATAAAATGTTTGATTTAATGTTCATTAGCAGATCGTTTTTTAAGTTACTCCCATTAAGAACTTGTTGCAACAAAGAAGAAAGTTTGGGCAGCTAGCATTGTTAGAAGAGAACTGAATTTCTGTAGGCTTGAGGTTTGGAAGAATGTCTGTATTCCATTGCTTTGCAAAGAGGTTGCATTTCTAAGTCCACACAGTGTACTCAAACAATAATAAAACTTCCACCTTTTCTAAATACTGAATTCTGTCTCTGAATTCTGATTGATTAATGGACAAAATGTGTATTGGGATTGTGGTTAAAGGCAGAATGATGATGAATAGCTACAGACTAGTTACAGGTAGGTAGCCGTGTTGGTCTGAGTCGAAGCAAAATAAAAAAATTCCTTCAGTAGCACCTTAAAGACCAACTAAGTTTATATTTTGGTATGAGCTTTCGTGTGCATGCACACTTCTTCAGACTAGCCAAATTCTGCTAGACATAATTGGATTGTATTACGTACAGTGGTACCTCGACAACCGAACGATTCGACTTCTGAAGTCGACAACCCCAGAAGTTTTTTCACCGCGTGCGCAAAGCGGTGCGTGTGCAGAAGTGGCACTTCGACAACCGAAGACTTCGACTTACGAAGACAGCCGCGGAATGGATCGTCTTCACAAGTCAAGGTACCACTGTAATTCTTAGCCATCTTTTTTTTGGGGGGGGGGGAACTGTTGTATTTATTTTTAATGTTCTACATTACCTCCAACTTACCCCGTTTTCACATGCATCCATTTAAAGCATTTTAATGTGTGCTGCAAAATACCCAGTATGTTTAGCTAATCATGGATGGAGGACTTTAGCTGAAGGACTGAAATAAAAATAACAGTAGCTTATATGTATTTAGGTCGTAAGTTAAAATGTGAAGGAAAGCAAATAAAGCACATATCTTTTAAATCATTTTTAAAGTTGAACTACAAAGAGTACCTCATCTTCAGCGCAGTGTCCAAACAGCTGGAGCTCATGTTGCATGGATTTATGAAATATCTGAAAATATAGTATGAACTGCTTGTGTTCCCCCTGAAATCACAATAACTCCTTTCTTCCTTGTGGGTTCTACTTTGCTAATTTAGAATGCAATATAAACCTACACCATACAACTGTATCTATAGGACTCCAATGTGAGGATCGAGAATGGGAGCCAGAAAGTTAAGTTCATGGGCACTAGGCTGAGCATAGAGATTGCCACTTGCCTATCCCCAGCCCAAAGGGATAAGATGACAAGCAGTTGAAGGTGGAAATAAGAGCGTCCCATCACAACTGTAATGAACATTTTCCATGACATGGCCTGCTACACCGAGTTGGCATCCAAACACCATCTGGGCAGATCTGTTGGTTTCTCAGATGCAACAGCTGGTGTGTTGAAAGTTATAAAGGAAACCAGACCCACATGCTTTCACGATGCCCGATTGCTTTCGCTATAGGAAATCACCGATTATTTTTAACACAATAGTGACTGCGCAACCTAAGGGAGAGAATTCAAGATCTGTGATCCACAAGTTTGCATATGGAGATCTATCGGGTGATACAGCTTAACCAGAAAACCCAAGTATTTAAAACAGTACCAGGTCTTACTAGCCTCATTAAAAGAGGGTAGAGCTTGGAGGAAAATCGGCTATAAGTTCACAGTGGAAAAAATTATTTACAAAGGCCTCTCAAAAGTTGAGCACACATCAAAGCGCTGATGCAGAATTAGTTTATTGGCACTCAGTAAGTTGGGTTGCATTGGGGTGATCAACTCCTTGGCTTCTGGGGGAAACATTTTAAAATTAACATTAATTAAATTAACAACTGCTTCAGTTTATCCCAAGAATTAGTAACTAAAGTACACACACACACACAATCCAAAGCCCATGTCAAATGTATTAAACACATACTTTTAAATTGTAAAAGTTAAGATTTAAGGCACAGGAGTTCCAAGACAAAAAACAGGTGTTAATCTATTCTTCCTAAACAGTATAGAAGATCCTAGTCTTGAAAATAGGAGAAGGGGACGACAGAGGACAAGATGGTTGGACAGTGTTCTCGAAGCTACGAACATGAGTTTGACCAAACTACGGGAGGCAGTGCAAGACAGGAGTGCCTGGCGTGCTATGGTCCATGGGGTCACGAAGAGTCGGACACGACTAAACGACTAAACAACAACAGTCTTGAAAATAATCTCTGATTATTTGGCAGCCCAATCAGGCAGTGGCCGGTAGAACAGACTCTAAAGCTCTACCCAGACTCAAATTGTTCCAAGTGCTCAAAAAAAGTGAGGCTATTAAGAGCAGCAAGCTGCGCTAACCTTAAATTTGTGCTCTTGAGTCACTGTGACTATTTATTTCACAGCAATGCCAGTGGCATAGTAAATTCTGAAGTGCAGGCCTCTTCGTGACAGCCTCCGCAGCCAACCTCTTCTAAGACGATAGAACAAAAACAAGTATTTGACCAATGCAGACATTAAAGGTAAAGGGACCCCTGACCATTAGGTCCAGTCGTGACCGACTCTGGGGTTGCGCACTCATCTCACATTATTGGCCAAGGGAGCCGGCGTACAGCTTCCAGGTCATGTGGCCAGCGTGACAAAGCCGCTTCTGGCGAACCAGAGCAGCACGGAAACGCTGTTTACCTTCCCGCTGTAGCGGTCCTTATTTATCTACTTGCACTTTGACGTGCTTTCGAACTGCTAGGTTGGCAGGAGCTGGGACCGAGCAACGGGAGCTCACCCCATTGCGAGGATTCGAACCGCCGACCTTCTGATCAGCAAGCCCTAGGCTCTGTGGTTTAACCCACAGTGCCACCTGCGCCACAAGCCAGCATTTTTAACATCCCCTGCTACCTTGTTTACTATCCAGCCTGATGGAAGAGTTACAGTGAACTCTTGGCTCCCTATTTTGTGACATTTTCGTTGGCCACAACAATGGAACTATGGGGTTTTTCAAAACAGGAGTGGCAGTTCTACCCTTCACTTTGCATGCTGATGTTATCTGTCTCTTCTTCGGGCTTGCCTTGTTCTGCGGATTTTTTCCTCACAGAAAAGCTTATTTATCTGACATGCGGAGGATTAGCAAATAGCAGCATCCCGGGAGATGACCTCATCATCACCATCCCTGTTGTGAAGTTAAGTGGCAATGTTTTGTTCCTACTCCACAACAACACTTGCTGGTGGCTGAGCTGTGGGAACAGAGCTGGATTTCTAAAACGAATGGTGAGGGCAGATCAGCCCCTCCAACCTGCATGCAATAGGATAGGACAATAGGATAACTTCCACCAATGTAAGGAAAGGCAGGTGATTACATCTCGGTCACCACAAATTAAAAACGGCACGAGAGTCTGCTCAGTATGTAGACTCGCTGGCAGGCTGGACGTTGTGTTTCCCTGATTGGCATAGAGTGACTATCAGAACAAGAAGCCACAAGAACAAGAAGCAGGTGTATTGTCACTTATTTGTGGCACTTTCTTGTGTCCTTTAAAGGGTATTCGTTGTGATTTTAGTTGCTAAAGATTCCTCCCAAATGACTCGAGAAGAAAACAGTCTCTCCCGCCACTTTCTCTCAGCAAAAAAAAAAAAGGGGGGGGGGAGAAGCACACATGGAGCCACAAATCACTCCAGCTAATACTGGTTTTTGTCCGAAACAAAAAAAAAATCCTTTGTTGTGTGCAATTGCCACACACACAATGCACAAGGCCAAAAAGAAAGAAAAAAGGGAGCCTCTTCCTTCATCTTCTTGCTGCAAATTGCCAGCTGAGGGAGATACGCACCTCAAAAACGATAGCTGCGAAAACCCTTCCCTTGGCAGGCTTCTGGGAAGTTTGGCAGAACTGGCTAGAAATGGTGTAGGTAGCCATCTGCATGAGTTGTTGTGCCTTTCTCTATATGTTTAAGGTGGCAGGAATGGCAGAGCAGGTGGTCATCTAGGGGGTAACACCGATGTCCGTCTTCGTCGTTGAGTTCCATGCTGCAGTCCTACATAGGAAATGAAAGGAATAGAACTGCTCTTCAGGACATGCATCAGCCATAAAACGAGGCCTTTCTGAGGTTTATGTACAATCTTCTGATCAGCAGCCCCAGCCCAGAGTCAGTATAGATTAATAGTCAATTCCTAGCTGTCAGTTAAGGAAAACTTGATTCTGCCCCCGTGAAACAAAACAGCATGAGGATTTAAAATAGTTCGCTCCAAGTGAGATTCTGCGCAACTGCCCTATGCTGAAACAGATGTGTGTGTTTTTAATTCTAAACTCAGCAAGGATGCCTAAGCTGGAGAACCTCTCAGGAGTTTTGGACTTTACACGTGGATTATACAGGGGGTTGTATCCCAAGTTAGTCCTATTCAGATTAGGCCCGCTGAAATTCATGGACCAACTTACTGTAAGTCTGAGTAAAACTGAGAAATATACTAGGGGGTACATCTTTAATCTTGGTGTTATTCTAACAATTGGCATGGCTTGGGGTTAGACAGAATTTCTGTGGCCTATTGAAAGGCATGTCAAACTGACTACTGAAGACAATCTCTTGTTTTTATGACACTGGCAGTGTTATTTCTGTTTATGCCTTGATTTGAGTCACTCAAGCTAAAACAAAGAACCTCTTGGGGGGGATCAAGGTCCTGACATCCATATTAACCCCATACGAAGCAAAAAAAAAAAATCACTGTGGAAATATGTAAGAATTGCCCGTCGTACATCCTATTTGTGTGATAAGGATCACCTCCTTATTTACTGGTGTCCCATCTGGAAATGAATGACAAACTACCGCTTTCGAGTTATTTCAGATCAAGCGTGTCCAATTTGGTCGCTCTCCAGATGATGTTGGACTACAACTCCCATCAAACCAATGGTCAGTGCAGGATATCCTCTAGCGGTTAAACAACTGTCTCAAAACTACATATACTTGCTGCTTGTATTTACTTTATATTGTGTCTGTAATGAACAGCTGGCCTACCTCACAGCAGTAACATTCCACATGGTAATCCTTGTGCATTGACACAACACGTATAGTCTCATCGGATCCCTGGGAACATTAAAGCACAAAACAAAGACAAATGGGCTGAAATGAATTAATCTGGAATTTCTTCTGGGCCACGTGAAACTTGCTTAGGGCAAAGTGAAGGATGACGCGAATGCCTAAACACAAAGTTTGTGCAAACCTCTGGCTGTCTCTCCAAGTGAGACAAACCAAATGTCTACACACTAAAAAGAAAAAATCCCTGATTTAAGCAAAGACAAAATTTTACAGGAGATACCCCATAGCATTTAAATACTCTCAAGTGTTATTGCTTGGAACAGCGATCCCAAGCATTGCTCACATATTTTAGGTCAGCAAATACCAAAAAGGGGGAGGAGAGTTGTGCATTTGAAGTTCTGTGCAAAGGAACACCCATGTAAATTAGTTTTTTGTGCGACATAAGGCTCTGAACATACATTTGATTGCTGTGTATAACTTATTCTGGTTTTGAGGAAGATTTTTCTTTCCAAATTGGAGGTGGAAGGGCATGAGGATTTTGGATTTTTACTCTGAAGCAAGTCCCACTGAGTTAAAATGTGCCTTACTCTCTAGCAAGTGTCCTTAGGATTGCGGTTACAGGATTGTAACTCAGCGCTGCAGTTCCATTTATTTAAGTGGGGGGTAGGTGCCGCAAACTTTTGTTGGATTGTATCCTTAGGATCCAAACCAGTAGAACTTAAAATTTGGCTAAATTCCATCAAAACCAATGGAAACCATTAACTATGGCAAAATCCCCTTCCCAGAAGAATGGCACCTTAAAGACTTGTCTACAGAGATCCATCTGTAAAACCTCACACCTCAAGGAATCTGTTAGTTTTCCAAGTGCCACAGCAGCCTTTGTCTCCAGTTAGGAGCTCTTCACAACTATCTTTCACAAGACTGGGGGCCTTGCTAATATTCCACTCTCAGAGATTTGTTTATTTTAAAGCATTTCTAAAGCACTTGGGGGGGGTTGTTGTTGTTTTTAGTGGCACATGCTTTGTGCAATATAAAAATCCAACACCCCCCCTTTAAAAATAAAACTAATGAAAACAGTAAAAACATAAATAAAACAGATTTAGGGGGTTCATATCCATAAAAATGGGTCCAATCCTATGGGTCAAGGAAAGCTCAGAGAAAAGGTAAGTCTTCAAAAGATGTCTGAAGCAACAGATGGCAGAGGGGAGGGCCTTCCACAATGCAGGGACAAGGGCAAAAAATGCCAGTCTCCAGGTCACCACCCTGGGATATTCTGCAGGGGGCAGTGCCATAAGTAGAAGTTCTTCAGATGATCTAAGTGACCTAAGGGTAGGTGGTCTAGCCATGCTTCAACAAAGAGCTTAGAATAAGACTATTGCAAATAACGGGGGGTCTGTAGCATTTCTGAGAAAAGGTAGAAGCAAAAAACATAAATCACTTACCTCACTTGGCAGAATAGGAAGACCACAGGCTGCACATTTTGGCGCCAAAACCCTTTATAAAACAAAAAAAGTGGCAAGTTACAAACATGAAAGAGAAACCAGATTTGAATCGTTTAAAATTATTGTTTCAATGGGCACTGAACACTTTGCACATTCTCCAAAGCACACCGAGGTCCCAACTTTGCATTTTCCCAGTTCTAGTGAAAATGCGAGCATGGGAAAAGGCTGGTGCAGTGGGACGCCTAGAGCAGAAGGGGGCAAAAGGGAGGTTGGAATCTACTGGGAATCTCTTGATCATTTTGCTGCAATAGATTGGCAAGGGTTCCCCGACTCCAAATTGTTTTGAGAACAGCTAACTACTTGTTGCACCTAAATTAGGCTGCACAAATGAAGAAAACTAACCAGGTGTGGCCTTTTGTGTGAAGCGACTAAGCAGATTTGGTTTTCAAAACGAATTCCTGGGCCCTGTTGTTTAATTCTAACTGTGTGTCATTTGCACCTGACTGGTTGGGATTCTAGCAGATCCGAGAAGCCTGAAATCTGCTCATCTCTATCCTAAGGGCAGAAGATGATGAGACTATATTGTTGTTGTTGTTGTTGTTGTTTAGTCGTGTCCGACTCTTCGTGTCCCCATGGACCATAGCACGCCAGGCACTCCTGTCTTGCACTGCCTCCCGCAGTTTGGTCAAACTCATGTTCGTAGCTTCGAGAACACTGTCCAACCATCTTGTCCTCTGTCGTCCCCTTCTCCTAGTGCCCTCAATCTTTCCCAACATCAGGGTCTTTTCCAGGGAGTCTTCTCTTCTCATGAGGTGGCCAAAGTATTGGAGCCTCAGCTTCACGATCTGTCCTTCCAGTGAGCGCTCAGGGCTGATTTCCTTAAGAATGGATAGGTTTGATCTTCTTGCAGTCCATGGGACTCTCAAGAGTCTCCTCCAGCACCATAATTCAAAAGCATCAATTCTTCGGCGATCAGCTTTCTTTATGCTCCAGCTCTCACTTCCATACATCGCTACTGGGAAAACCATAGCTTTAACTATATGGACCTTTGTAGGCAAGGTGATGTCTCTGCTTTTTAAGATGCTGTTTAAGATGCTGTCTAGGTTTGTGCAATATAAAAAGAGACTATAGGTTGCTAGAATTTTTCCATTACTTGATGCACCCTCATGATCAGCAAGCATTGCTGTCTTCCTGTGAATACACATATTTACTTGCAAGCAAATCACATTGATTTCAGCAGCTCTTGCTTGCAGCCAAGTCTGTTTAGATCCCCCCCCCTTACTTGTGGTAATCTCGGACACAGTAGATTTTGTTCTCACTGTCTACCGTGAACGGCACTCCATCCAGACATTCATTGCAGATCACACAACGAAAGCAGCCAGGATGGTACGACTTCCCCAGAGCTTGCAAAATCTGCAATAAGAAACAGGAAAATGCTTCTGAGCATTCAGTAAAAAAAAAAAAGCAATACAGAAACAATTGCAAAGGAGTGTAAGGAATATACCGGTATCACAATTACAACATAAGGATGTTTGTGAATTGTTCCCTTAATGGTGCTCTGCTTCACAGCAACCATGCCATAACATCAGGAGTCCTGTAATTAATTTGAGCAATTTTGGTAGGAAATTACTGGCAAGAGGCAGAAATGACAGAGAAAATCTCTGTCGTCGTAATTATGATGGAATTTGAAGCAAGCAAAACAGCATCCAGTCTGAAAAGACAGGGAGCAGGCAGCAAGAGTGAATTCAATCAGGACACAGGAAAAGAGAATAGAATTTCCAAACAACTATTGCGAGAAAACTCAGGTAAGATTTTTTTAATTATTTTTATGCCCCGAAGGGCTGCTCTTGATTACAGCAACCAGCTGTTCGCTGCTTCAAGTTAGGCTGGAAGTTGCATGTGGCACCTGGATTTTTCTGGCATACAAGTTTATGCAGAACCATTTAGTTAAGTGATTGACTAAAACCCGCCTGATTCCTTGACTAGGGTTTCGTTAATCAGACGACAACAGAGGCTACAGAGGAAGCATTAAGAGTCATGTGCAATCACAAGAGATTACAGAAAAACAAAAACAGCACTCTACCATATATCTTGCTTTACAGGATGCGAGCATCTGCACACCTTAGAAAGTGCACACACAAAAATTATAAACAAGACAAAATGCACACGATTGGATTTAGTCTGCTTTCCTCATTTTCCTTATTCCTCATCCAATAAGAAGTGGATGGCATACAGCAACAACAGTTCATTCTTTTATTTTCCATTTAGGACGTCATTCTAAAATTACTAGGACTTTCCCTCCATAGCGTGTTTTTCACACACAAAGTTCACTTACCATGTCCATGATCAAATGGCCACATATGAAGCACCTGTCAGCTGACTGCTGGAAGCCTGAATACTGTAGCGGGAAAAGAAAGTTTGCTTAAAACTTTTGATTAAAAGCATGAGCAACCTTTTCCTAATTTCTTAACTGGAATAAGGCCAGCTGACCAGGGTGCATAGCCACTATAATATCTCTGGGCACATGACCCCCCCCAAAAAAAACCCCAGCTTATTCCATTTTTAAAAAGCTTCCTTCCTTCATTTTTTTTTAAAAAAAACATATTCCCAAGTGCTAGCGCAGTGAAGAGACAATGAGAATGAATAGCAAAGTCCCCAGTTCTAACCTCATTTTAGCAACAAAGACATTAGGCAAGCCACTCGACCTCATAGACACTCATTTGCCTCAGTAGGTTGGATAAGTACTGCTGAAATAACATATGTGAACACTAGGGCTGGCTCGAAAACCACTTGTCAGCTTAATAACACGGTATATAAACAACCCTTGTGGACAAGCACATACTTACGAGGCTCCTTTATATCTCAGACATAATCTCATCATTATATATTATGGAGCCAATATACGACTGTCCAATTACTGCCACTCAGTTTATAGATAAAGTCCAATCATTAGTAGTAAAAGCAACATGAATAAACAGTGAGCTATGTGAAGTATAATTGGTTTAATTCACACTGAAATGGGATTTGGTGAAAGGGTTTAACTGTAAGATTCCATTGAAGCTAAGAGCAAGAAGTGGTCTCTGGCCTCCTTAATGGGTTGGTTATTAACTGTTGTTGTTGTTCTCAGGTAGCTCTGACCTGGTGTTTTAACCTTAGATCACATGAGAGTGATCACATTTCAAGTTTGTTATCTCAGAAGTGTGGCTGCTGAAGGCTTTCTTCTCAAACTCGGTGAGAGTAAAGATGCAAATGTGAGAGCGAGGATGCAAATGAAAACAGCTCAAGGCAAAATGGATGCTGAAAGGAGAGACAGACCCCTGTTTGGAATATTTCGTAATTTATAAGATGCTGAGCCTACGCCTTGGACTGGCATATGTCTTACGGAACTGCTTGGATGTAACATTAGATGTTTTGGTTTTGACTTGGAGAAAGTTCGGCAAGTGAAGTTTTAATTAAACATATGGGCCTTTGACGACGTTTCATTTCCAAAAAGGAGTTTTCATGCATCCAGTCACTTTAAACTGTGCAATATTAATATCTGCAATATACCTAGATGTAAAAATCATTTATTTATTTATTTTCCAGCTAACCTAGGTATACATGAGGACCGCGTGAACAAAAATCTAGAATCTATACTTGAATCTTGCACATACATTTCAGTCCGTAAGGACAAGTAAGGGAAAAGTGCAAATCACAATGCTGCAATTCTTTTTTTTTGGGGGGGGGGGAGTCATCAGCACCGATTGCCTCATTTAAGATCCTCTCTGCTTTCACAAAGGTGCTTAATCAGACACAACAGTTAAGAAGAAGTGTTAATTCATGCCTTACTCATCAGATGTCAAGGAAATAAACAACTACAGTGGTACCTCAGGTTAAGAATTAAATTCGTTCTGGAGGTCTGTTCTTAACCTGAGGTACCACTTTGGCTAATGGGGCCTCCCGCTGCCGCTGCTGCTCGATTTCTGTTCTCATCCTGAAGCAAAGTTCTTAACCTGAGGTACTATTTCTGGGTTAGTGGAGTCTGTAACCTGAAGCGTCTGTAACCTGAAGCATCTGTAACCCGAAGTACCACTGTATCTGACAATTAGAAGATATCTGAAGGGAGCCCTGTTTAGGGAAGTTTTTAATGTTTGATGTTTCATTGTGTTTTTAATATTCTGTTGGGAGCCGCCCAGAGGGGCTGGGGAAACCCAGCCAGATGGGTGCTGTATCAATAATAAATTATTATTAAATTATTATTATTTCTAAAAAAATTCATCACTCTAGCAACACGTAGGACACATAACCTGACCCATTGCCAGTGGGTTATCCACCCTGCAATCCTCAACCTCATTTAGCATTCCCTCCATGGGCAACAGCATGCAAAAGCCTGTAGCTTACTCACCAGGAAGTCTTCTTCACAAAACACTTTCCCATTAACAAAATAAAAGGCTTTTCCTCTCAACTTCCGACCTGCAATGGAAAAGGGGGGTGGGGGGAAATGATCAAAGACCAATAAATAAAACATTTGAATGACACCAATGGAAGCCAGAAATGAAGATGCAGTTTCGATGCAACTAAATGCTAGGACAGATGCCGTGATCCTGCCCTGTGCTTTAATGTGCATCCACAATTCCTTACCGCAGAACTGGAGTATGAAGAAGCAAAGGCTATATACCATTCAGGGCTTTTTAATTTATAGCCTTAACTCCAAGCTAGGACCTGTGAGGTCATTATACTGCACAGATGCACCCAGAAAATATTTGCTCCGATAGCTCAGTTGCTAAGACCGTGGTACTGATAACACTAAGGTTGCAGGTTCGATCCCCATATGGAGCAGCTGCATATTCCTTCATTGCAGGGGGTTGGACTAGATGACCCTCAGCATCCCTTCCAAATCTACAATTCTATGATCCTACTTTAGAGCACCATTTAACCTGGTGATGGCTTTCGACTCTAACCTGTAACATGAGCCCCACACTTCCGTCCATCTTATTCTTCCTTCCCACTCACCTCAACTTTCTCTTCATATTATAAAATATGAAAAGCTCGTTGAAAAAACGAAATAAAATGGGAGCAGCGCTACTATCGCAATCCATTTTAGGCAAGGGCCGTGACCAAATATGTCACAATTCACCAGTTAAAGACAATGCATTAAAGTATACAGATAGCAGGAGATAAAACATTTCCCTATACCTAGCTCATCACATTAACACCAGATGGCGCCTCTCGTCAAGGCAGGAAAAAATAGATGTTCAGTCCTTGTGGGATAAAGCAATTCTGTAAATGTCCACCTTACCAATGGATTGCAATTTTAAATATTCCCAATGCAAGACCCAAATTGCATAGGTTGTATCTGGTGTTGCTCCACTGATAGTAAGCCTTCTGAAGAAGGAAGGCACTTAGAAGCGTTGGATCTGAATATATACAAGCAGAGGATGCAACAGGTGGAACTCTCCCAAAGACCCTTTGTCCCAGGGAAGGGTGGTTTGCACTGGGCACAGCTGTCCCTCTGCCCATTGCTGCTGGTCACTGCCAGCCTTGACCCGCAGAAGGAAGCTAGCATGACTCTCTCAGTGCAGAGCTCCAGGGCGCAATGCTTTGGACCCAAGCTGGACCCACCACTGTCACGTGACCTGCAATCTGTTAGTTCCTTGATACCTTCTTCCCCATTGGACACACTCAGCAGGGTAGCCCCGCTGGTCAGGAGCCAGGGTTAAGATTGCTCCCCAAGGTAGGTACCAAACCAGGACGCAGGTGGCACTGTGGTCTAAACCACTGACCCTCTTGGGTTTGCCGATCGGAAGGTCGGCAGTTTGAATCCCCACGACGGGGTGAGCTCCCATTGCTGTGTCCCAGCTCCTGCCAACCTAGCAGTTTGAAAGCACGCCAGTGCAATTAGATAAATAGGTACCCCTGTGGCGGGAAGGAAAACCTGTGCGCTGTGGTTTCTGTCATGGTGTCCCGTTGCACCAGAAGCGGTTTAGCCATGCTGGTCACATGACCTGGAAAGCTGTCTGGGGACAAACGCCGGCTCCCTTGGCCTGAAAGCGAGATGAGCGCCACAACTCCATTGTCGCCTTTGACTGGACTTAACTGTCCAGGGGGTCCTTTCCCTTTCCCTTACCAAACTAGGGGAAAGCCCTTCTGGTGATAACATCCGGCTTGGGGAATGTGCTCCCCAGGGGACTCGCCTCAACACCTAACTCTATCATTTCAGTACTGGGCAAATCTCGTTTTTTTTAAAAAATTCCTAAGCTTTTATACACTGCCAACTTTTCGAGTGGCACGGTTTGAAGCTGCTGTATGTGTGTTTTTATTGCTTCAATTCTTTATCACAAGTCGTGCTATTTTGTGGTTTCGTTTCGCAACGTTTGTAATGTTAAAAAAATCCTTTCGTAAGAAACCCTAGGAATGCTGACTGACCAATGAAGGAAAGGATGCATGCTCATTTGTTTATACAAGTATTTATATACCCCGTCCCCTTGCAAAAAACCAGAGCAGTGTACAACAACATGAAAACATTCAAGCCAAAATGATCATTAAAATGACTGGCTACTCAAGAGACATTTTAAACATCTGCATATGCCTGTCAGCGGGGCAGGGGCAACTAACAGTGCTCTTCCAGAATATCTCCGTTATTGGGATATTTGAAATATATAAATCACTGAGCAATCAGAATCCAACTGGATCTGCACATAGCCATTTTATTACTTTACATATTATTTGGTTTCATAATTGATTCCTGGGCTCACGTCTCATAAAACTAAGCTCAAATTATTCCCTGATAATGTGGATGGATCATATTCTGTGTTCTGGGCACTGAATTCCATATTTACAGAGAACTTTTCCATCCTTCTATGCAGCGAAAAGGGTAACATATGAAACAACCCTCCTGTTACTGATAATAAGGAAAAGCAGGGTTACAGTTATATCGCTTGGGGAAGAAGTTTTACTGGAACGTTACAAGATGTCCCTGAAAACTCTGGGTCTAAATCTCAAGGACTAGCCTGCAAGTCACAAAAGAAAATGTGCCCCAGGAACCCAAGCCGGTTGGGTCTCAATTCAATGGTTTAAAAAGCCCAAGCGGTTATCAAAACAAGAAGCTGTCCGAAAGCTTTTTGGCTTTTTACAGCCAATACTTTTTTCTGGGTGATGAAAGCTCTCATTAGGAAAAAAAGGACATATCTTGGATAGCTCTACCTCTTATGTGACAGACACAAGTCACTTAACAGAAATTCTGCATTGTGCCTGTCTTAAAACTTGGCAGCAACGATGTGGCTGTGACAGAACGATGCAAATTGCACTGTTTATTACCGTATGTTCTGTTACCGCTTTACAGAATATCAAATCTTGGATATAAAGCCTACAGCTTTATAGGGGGCTAATCCCAAGAGTCTTTTGCCTCACTGTGCTGCCTTGCATAAATGTCTGAATGTAAAAATTACAAAATTGAAGTGCAGACGACTGGAGCCAACGCAGCTGCCAAATTAACAGTTAAAAATAAATTTTAAAAGGCAGTGCAAGCCTACTCAGAATATGCCCCACTAAGTTGAGCTTACTCCCAAGTAAGTGGTTATAGGATTTCAGCCTAAAGCAATGCGATGTGTGGAGCTGCAGGATTCTAAATTGAGGCTCTTTTTGTTCTTATGAAGCTGTGATATCCTGAAATATAAGACACTCTCTTACTTGAGAGGTATCATACAGTTCTCAAGAGACAGAGGTTGTGCTTTATTGCATCAGACCACCTGCATACCTCTTTGAAGACATGCACTGAGGGTAAATTCTGCTTACTATGATGTCCTCTCATAGAAATGTCAGACAGCTTAATTTATGGGCTTCTCCAGAGACTTCTAATTACTACTACAGAGAGGCTGGTCCTGAACTCTTGATTCCTAGCAATACTTCAAGTCCACTGTCTGCTAGACTCATCCATTTCACTGCCAGCCAGAGTTCATGCACGAAATAACCACGTTGGTATTTCTACTGTCCTTTTTTTACAGACTGTAATTACAGGATACGTTTTCCCTTTGCAGTTTGTAATTAAAGATTTGATGCCTGTCGTTTGTGCATGGCTGATCCATTTAAGCAACAGTTCTCATTCCCTCATACTTAAGACTTAACGGTAGCATGTTTTTATCTTCTAGATGCCACTCTTTATTATCCTGTGGACAGCAGGGCCCATGTAATCAAAATGAATTTTGGACTTTGGACCTCTGTAATATAAAATTCAGAGTACCAGCAAGAACCTAACTCCACTGGATGCTGTGGTACTCCGTTTCAGTTATGTCAAAGGAGATGTTTTATGTGGTCTGAACATGCTCCTGCAGCCACATCAGGCATATAGCGAATTGGTTGCCAGCCTCCCTGTGGTCTGCATCAATCCCTTGCACTTTTGACTGTTTCCTATTTTTGTACTGGTTCTGCCCATGCTTATTACCCTAGTTCAAAAAGAAACCAAGGCAACAAGCCAGACAAGAGAACATGTCTCTCATCAGCATTTGAGTAAGAGCTCCGAAGATTTTAACATAACTAGCTAGGGACTCAACAAATTTTTTTAAAAAAAACACAACAACAACAACGTACAGTGGGGATTTGGGAAATTTTTGAAGTTCTGTGAAAATAATATTTTAAATATTAATTCGGATGGCAATCATCCCAACTGTATTCCAGGTGAAGGTCCCTGGAATGATATGAGTTTTATGGTGAATCTAGCTTTGTCTTTGAGTCAACATCTCCCGGGGGGGGGGGGAGAGTGTGAAGGGGCTTTTCATTAATTAAAAGAATTTAAATCCACTTTTCCACCTCAGAAGTATATGGGGGGGGGTTGTTTAGTGAAACAAAACCAGGTCCGTTGCTTATGTCACATTCTCCAACGTTTTCCTGGAAACTCACCTGAACTCACCTGTATAAGCATTACATCAGAAGCCATGTATAATGCTACGAAAGTATAATGTTCTAATGTCAACAAAGATACATCAATACAACCATGTTAAACTGTTTAAAGATGAAAATGAATAAGAACTATGTTACAAAAAAACTCCAACCCTTCTTTGATGAAGGTACGTACTATCCCTTTCCTCAACAATCATTCTCACCTCTGTTATTAAGGACAGAACACCAAAGGAACAAAAATCTACCATTTCTATTTGCTGGCATAACTCACCCCCTTTTCCAAGATGTGAAAAACGTCAGGCTCCAATTGTGGGTTTTATGATTTACCTAACATCTGGAACATCAGTTCCCACTGCATGTCAAACATCTTGTTTTTCGTTTTTAAACCTTATACCTCTCCTAATTTCTTTCAGTCATTTAAAGTACTTCCTCTGCACTTCTTTTATTTGTCCCTCGTCATTCCTATCATGGTTCAAGACAGCTCAAAATATGAGAAACATATGACACAAAAATGCCAAGTCTATGTGGCTTATACAACATCGCTGGGAAGAGTTTGCGTTCCAAGCAAATGTGTGAAACTAGACTACAAGTACCAAAGGGTCAAAGGGTCTCTGGCAGGTGAAACGATACACTGCATGGTTTTCAATGCTTATTTCTGTGACGCAGTAAAGTGGTACCTGTCTTGTGAATTTTATGGCCTGCGTCCAGGAGAGCGATTTTACTGATCCTTCAGCAAGCCGTATGTCCAAGCTGCTGAACTGCAAAAAAACTGCTTCTGCAGCCACATGCAAAAAGGGATGTGACCTCATTTTCTCTTGTGCAAAGAAAGGGTTTGCGTCAGAGGAAAGCTGATGAGTTGTTACAGCCAGTTCCATGAGCAATTCCTGGAGCAAACCCAAGTCCTGGAGTCCTCAGCCATAGCTCTTGCCTCCTGAACCAGCCCTCAAGTTATAAAAGCCTGTCCAAGAGAGAATACAAAACGACTTCCTGTACACAGGATGGCGACACGAGTTTATGTGGCAACTGAGTTAGGTGCATTCTGTAGAATGCAATCTTCTGTAGAAAACATATGAAGTAGGAAGGACAGGTGTCCTTCACAAGAAGCCCATGTAAATAAGCCTGAGAGGTCCAATTTGATTGCTGACTCCTTGGGCATTTTAAGGTCGCAGATCTATCACCTGCATTTTTACTGAGGGCAACACCCTTGTAATGGCTAGGAAAACATGGCAAGAGTCCCATCCACATAGAGAGGATTAACTCTGACATTCATTTGATACAGAATAATACTAATTATATATGCAGTGCATATTTATCCTTAATGCCAAAATACAAATCCCCATATAAATACCAAACCTAAGCATACTTTTTTTTTTTGCAAGCAAGTGCGACTGAAATAAATGGGGTTTACTTCCAAGGGTGCAACCTATTTATAGTGTAGAATTTAGAACATTTGTAGCTCTGGGCAGCTAAGCCCACTTATTTAAATATTTTTAAACAGGAGTCTAATCAAGATGAGGACATGGGAGCAGTTTAGGTTTAAAAGGGAATCTATAGATATCAGATAGCGTCATTCATGCCAATGTGCTCCACTGACATGCAGAAAGTTATTCCTGATGTTTAGTCAGAATCTCCTTTCTTGTAACTTGGATGCATTGGACTAGTCATCTGGCCTGGGACATGGCAGTTTCCCAAATGAGAAGTTCACTAAAAGCAGACAAGCCCCTTGGGAAGACAGCTTGTCCACCAGTAGTGGTGTTCATAGGAACATGGGGAGCTTATATGGAGTCAGAACCCTTTCCCCCATCTAGCTTAGCACTGTCTACACCAGGTGTGACCTTTGGCTCTCCAAACGTTGCTGAACTACAATTCCCATTAGCCCCAGAGGACCTGGCCAACAGTTAGGGATCATGGGATTTGTAGTTCAGCAACCTATGGCGGGCCAAAGGTTCCCTACATCTGGCCTATACTGCCTAGCAGCTCTCTAGGGTGTGAGGAAGGGCTCCCTCCTAGCCCTAGCTCAGGCATGGGCAAACTCAGCCCTCCAGATGTTTTGGGACTACAACTCCCATCATCCCTAGCTAACAGGACCAGTGGCCAGCGATGATGGGAACTTGTAGTCCCAAAACCTCTGGAGGGCCTAGTTTGCCTATGCCTGCCCTAACTGGAGATGCCAGGGTG
The DNA here is from genome assembly GCF_963506605.1 of Zootoca vivipara. Classification (NCBI taxonomy): domain Eukaryota; kingdom Metazoa; phylum Chordata; class Lepidosauria; order Squamata; family Lacertidae; genus Zootoca; species Zootoca vivipara. The sequence continues at coordinate 12,048,396 of NC_083287.1, read as the reverse complement.
TCAGGGACTGGGCAGAGGAGGAATGGTAGAGACCGCCTCCCCAGCCTGAACCTTCCAGAGAAGACGACGACAGTTCAGAATTACAACAGGGGTTTGAGGGAGATCACAGCTCAGAGGCAGATGAGGAGGGAAGCTGGGAATTAGTGGGAGAAGAGGAAGAAGAAGAAGCACCAGAGGGGGGGCAGCTGATGGACATAGCATCTTTAGAAAGCATTCCAGACCCCCCCTCCCAGAACCCAGCGAGCATTTAAAGTAGGAGAGCAAAGAGCTCAAAGGCAGAGGACACAAATAAGCACCCGTAGTGATGAGACATGAAGAAGGAGACGGAGATGGTGGAGACTCACTTAGGGCAATGCCATTATTCCAAGAGGCTGCATTCCCAAGCCCCTCTCTGTGAATATTGAATAAAAAGCAGTTGGTTCCTGGAGAACCTGTCGTGGGGGTTGGATCCACTGCTGCCTGACACAGGGACTGAACCTGAAGCTTTTGGTTTGCAAATCTGATTCTCTACCTCTGAGCTACATCCTTCCCCTCCAAAATGCCAGCCATGAGGTGTATTCTTTGGCACACATTCGGTTTGCATGAGGTGCCGAGTTCAACACACCCAGCCGACTCCCCACCTCTCACACTGGAACCCTTTGCAAGTTTCAGAGGTTCCCCAGTGGACAAGCTGCTATGAAAAGGTTCCCTGAAAGTAGAAGTTTGAAAAGCCTGTGCGCTAAGCCTTCGAAACCGGTGTAAGATGACAAGAGCTTGTGTTTCAACTATTATTGAAGAGATGCTTATATAAGCCTGCAAGGCACGAGTAAATTTAAACACATTCCCGGAAACACTGAAGCATTTATCGTAACTCTGAGTACAAGAAAGAATGGAATCCCTATTTTGGGAAGTGAGGTATGAGGTCCTGAGTATATATACTAAAGAGCCAGGTGGCCTTTACTGCCACTGAATGAGCATCCCTCTAAATATAAACAGGTATGACTAAAATAGTTGTCTCAATGGAAAGAGACAGAGACCATGAGAGTGGAGCACTCTCTAATTCCAGCAGAACCATAAACCTATTATTATATGACTCCAAACACTTACTAACTCCCTGTAAAACCATTACTCTTCCATCTATGAAATGGGGGCAGGGGAAGAGAAAATCTAACCACCAATCTAACATCAGAGAAGCTTATTTTCCAATTCTTGATTAGAGTCCCATCTACCAGCATGAAGAGGAAGTCTACCTGATTTTTCAGCCCACTAGCTGAATATTTTCCTCAGTCCAGCTGCTGAAGATGGGCAATGATGTACTGCAGGCCACCTCAACCTCGGCACTCCAGATGTTTTGAGACTACAATTCCCATCATCCCTGACCACTGGTCCTGCTAACTAGGGATCATGGGAGTTGTAGGCCAAAAACATCTGGAGAGCCGAGGTTGAGGAAGCCTGATGTATTGGCTCCAGCCCCAAAACAGCTTGACTGGGGAGAATTCGACTGAAGAAGTTGGCTGTCATAATAAAAAAGAAGGGACAAAGATGCGGGAAGACTGGATAGATATTCCAGGAGTTCACCAGGCCCCTGACCATCAGGTCCAGTTGTGTCCGACTCTGGGGTTGCGGGGCTCATCTCGCTCTATAGGCCGAGGGAGCCAGCGTTTGTCCGCAGACAGCTTCCGGGTCATGTGGCCAGCATGACAAAGCTGCTTCTGGCGAACCAGAGCAGCGCATGGAAACGCCGTTTACCTTCCCGCCGGAGGGGTGCCTATTTATCTACTTGCACTTTGATGTGCTTTCAAACTGCTAGGTTGGCAGGAGCTGGGACCGAGCAACGGGAGCTCACCCCGTTGCAGGGATTCGAACCGCCGACCTTCTGATCAGCAAGCCCTATACTCTGTGGTTTAACCCACAGCGCCACCTGGGTCCCTATGTAATTAAAAATCTCTTCCTAATTAAAAGGATGCAGAGATTGTGCCAGGAATGCAGAAGTGCAGGGGGCCTAGGTCTCCCCACTCCTGCGTATCTGCAGAAGTGCACACATGATTGAAAGAAAAAAATGACAAAGAGTTAAGGCAGCATTTTAGGAGGCTCTGCTAAGTGTTGGAGCTCAGCAGATGCCTGACTTTGCTGACCTCTGACATCAGGTTTGTGCTCATTTTTTCCAGGGCAAGGCACACGTTTTCTGCAAATCTCCTCCAGCCTGTAAACAGAGAAGCTTTTCCTTGATATAACAGATACTTACTACATGCCCCACAGGTAAAGCATCCGTCGTGGTAGAGATTCCCCATTGCCTGGCAAGCTTGGTTTGCACCATATACACCTTTGTTGCACTTCACGCAGGTTCCTAAAAAAGACACACACACAAGACAGGTCAGATGAAGACTCCATAACACTTAAATTGTAATCCAAGCATGGGAGAAATAGAGTACGCCCACGAGAGAATATACAGGTGTATATTATGGTTTGTTTTAGAAACCACGCTGGTGGAAAAACATAGTTCCAAACATAAAAAGCATAAGGGTTCAATGCACTAGTTTATTTATAAAGACAGATAGCTGGGAACAAGCAAACATGCTTTTAGGAGGTAAAATTGTTTCACTTATCTGAAGCACATTCTGTTCATTTCTATAATCTGTTTACCCTAACAGCGCTCAAAGATTAATTTTTTTTAATTACTATTTTAGAAAGCTTGATGTGAGCAAGTAGAATGTTGCACCCCCTTTATTTTCTTTTTGCCAATTGCCAAACGAACAAAGTGGCTCAACTATAAGGGGATTTTTCTTCCTTCAAAATCACATTCATCCTCATTTCAAGGCCACATAAGGAAGCGTTTCATATACCCTGTATATGAACGGTATATAAATTAAATAAAAATAGATAGACAGGTAGATAGATGACAGACAGACTGACAGTTTCTGTATTCTGGTCTTTGCTTTCACAAATACATATGGTATGTTCTTACCCATTTCCATCTGGAACAGTGTTTTCCCAAACTTGGGTCTCCAGCTGTTTTTGGACTACAAATCCCATCACCCCTAGCTAGCAAGACCAGTGGTCAGGGATGATGGGAACTGGAGTCAGAAAACAGCTGGAAACCAGAGTTTGGGGAACACTGACCTGGAAGCTCCAAAACAAATAGAACCAGAAGGGCTTAACTTTTATGTAGCTTGATCACAGACCTCAAAATTCAGAAGTTGCAAGTTTCAAAAGGCCCTGTCAAAATGCTCTTCTGGTCAAAGCTAACTGCTCTGACATCAGACAGGTAGGCCCAAATCCACCAGACTAGGGCATCTGTGACATCAAAAAACTAAGTCAGCAGGGGTAAGGCAGAGAAAATATGATCAAAGGCAGAGCAGAAATGGCTCTTCTAGGGAGTTTCCAATTAACACTACTGGTTGTAATGCTTGTGCACCTATGGGCAAAACAACATGCAAAACAATGTAAGCAGTTAAGAAGCTTTGTAGAGGTTTGCTCTGTCAGCAGTGTGGAGAGATGAAGCAGTTGTGGGAACAGCTTTCAAACCTCTTTTGCAACAACTGTGGGAATCTGGTGTTGCGCAATAATAATAAGAAAGAACCTCATGTTAATTTGCTACTCTTGAGGTTTTCCTCAAAGATCCTCTGCCGGTGTCATGTGTTGAAAAAAGTGTGATTTTTTAAAAAATGTGTGCATTCAACACCATTTTTTTTAACACCCTACGCTTTTAGCAAAAATTGCCTGCTCAGTTTACAATGAATATTCTACAGCTAAAAGGTGTGGAGGAAGGAGGGGTTGTGAAAGTACGGTCTTCGAATTACGTCTGTAAAAGGTGCTACAACATTTTCCCCTCTTAATAGCACCAGCAGTATTTTGCCCTGAATAAAAGTACTGAGTTTTGCTTCTAAGGCTATGTATTTATCAATGTCATCATCATTCATCACCTTCCATGCAAGCATCACAAGGTAATGTTCAGTAAAAATAGCTAAAAACAGTTCAAGACAACACAAAAACCAGCAGATATGGCGGAGACCCATTCATCCAACTGGGAAATAGGACTTCAACTGTTTCCACAAAGCGCAAATGAAGGGTGCCTGTCATATCTCAACAGGAATGCTATTTTACATATATAAATAATAGTTGTGACATTATGATCTTTGTAATAGCATCTCGCCTTCTTAAAACAATAGCAGATGGGTATTTGAATTTTCTTGTCTCATGGAGCAAACAGCGGCAAACGGCATCAGCCCAGTATACCTGAAGGAGCGTCTCCACCTCCATCGTTCAGCCTGGACACTGAGGTCCAGCTCCAAGGGCCTTCTGGCGGTTCCCTCCCTGTGAGAAGTGAGGTTAAGGGAACCAGGCAGAGGGCCTTCTCGGTAGTGGCGCCCGCCCTGTGGAACACCCTCCCATCAGATGTCAAAGAAATAAACAACTATCTGACTTTTAGAAGACATCTGAAGGCAACCCTGTTAGTGAAGTTTTTAATATTTGATCAATTATTGTATTTTAATATTTTGCTGGAAGCCGCCCAGAGTGGCTGGGGAAACCCTGCCAGATGGGCAAGGTATAAATAACAATATTTATTATTATTATTATTATTATTATTATTATTATTATTATTATTAGGGGGTGGAATAGGGGCAGAGTTTAGCACTCTTCTCCCTTTGACAGATTCCCCCAATCCCTCTCCCCCCGCACACCGGCAGCTACTATTAAACCTTTAAGGCACATACAGACCCAACAATTTCTCTGTATTGCATCTGCTTGCTCACTCAGATGTTTATCCGGACAAGCATTTGGCAAGCATCATTTTAGCAGAATACTTAAGAACACACACTTTAAAATATTTAACATGCCATCTTAATTTTTTAGATTTAACTGCTTGAGCCTACCAACAAAATGTAAGTAGTCTTATTAGTGCTGGCAGCCGCTCCCACCTAATCTCATGGAATTCTATTTAGGAAATATATATTTTTAATCACAGTGGTACCTTGGTTCTCGAACTTAATTTGTTCTGGGAGTCTGTCTGACTCTCGAAACGTTCGAAAACCAAGGCGTGGCTTCCGATTGGCTACAAGAGCTTCTTGCACTCAAGCGGAAGCTGCGTCGGGCGTTCAGCTTCCAAACCAGAACACTCACATCTGGGTTTGCGGCGTTCGGGAGCCGATCTGTTCGTCAACTAAGCCGTTTGGGAACCAAGGTATGACTGTATAGGCAACAAAAAAGTGCACACCTAACGGCACAACAAGCTCACTAAAGGAAGGAAGAAACACACACACGGATTATGATGGTTAGTGGGCGGTGGGGCAGATGCGTGGAGTTGTCCTAAGAACAGCAATATTGCTAGAGTTACCTGGATGGGCCTTGGCAGGGTGGCAGCAAGATCGAGATCGAGGCTGCATGGACCCAATGGCATGAGGCCCAATGGCCTCCCCCAGATGGGCTCCCCCCAGCGCATCACCGGAGCCCCATCCTTGTGCTAAGCTAAGTTGGGTAGCTAACTTGGTAGGGTAGTTCTGGAGCTCTACCACTGGGGTCAACCAGGCTATACAAACTTAGACAGTGATAAGAGAGATGCTTTCCTTTCTAGAGTGCTTGTGCTACCGAGAATGACGACTAAATCAGTTTTTGCCCTGCTGTAAGTTTTGCCCTGCAAGCGAATTTGCTAACAGATACAAGCGGTTAAGATCGTTGCTAAGTATGGATCGTTTCCAGTTCCGATACTGTGCTCGTTATGCAAACTTTAGGAAAGGGTTGTGTACGTAAACACTAACAGCACACTCCTATGCATGGCTGCTCATGGCGTCAACTGTGCTCAGTGGGCCTTGCTTCCAGGTAAAAGTGCATAGGATCGCAGTCATACCCCGTATTGCAGTACAAAACATATCTAGGAGGGCATCTGCCTTCATTTAATTTTGCTATTGTATAAAATCTGCCTCTCTGAGCAAGATCTGCTGAAATTCACATCTGTTGTTGTTGATACACTCTTGTTATTGTTTGGCTGGTTCCAAAAGAACATATCGTTGTGATTTTTCTTTTTCATTCTTGGTCATAAATTGCAAAAAGGGGGGGGGCAATGCAATTATGGAAAACACCCTTAATATTGAGCCTAGATACTGTAGCAGAAGTTACTATCACCTTTACAATCCTACTGCTTTGTTTACTTTGTTCCGTATGAGCCACTGAAAACACTCATTTGGACAATTTCATGCACATTATAATGAAATTGACAAACATGACCATGTTAGGGCCATTAAGTTCAACAGGTCTACTCTGAGTAAAAATTTGCTAAATAACCCCAGAAGATATTCAAGCTGAACTCACCCATGGTTATTTCATGCTGCCACTATGGGTAAAAATACAGGCACTTACAAAATGGCTTTTTTCTATGAGTTGTTACACACAACCCAGTCGAGAGAGAGAATTTTAACTCTACCTCTTCAACTGTGGAGTGTGAATATGAGGAGCAGGTTTTTTGGAAATATATGCATCATTGCAGGTCATACTCATCAGAGAGCAGGGATTGGCTGTGGTTTCCAATGAGTGGTTTCCAATGGTGTGTTGCTATGTAATATATGAAAAACTCAGATTTTTATCATGCACATGTTGATTCATCAAAACAATAAAGATTCCAAGGTTGTTGTTGTTGTTCATAGAATCATAGAGTTGGAAGAGACCACAAGGGCCATCCAGTCCAACCCCCTGCCGAGCAGGAAACACCATCAAAGCATTCTTGACATATGCCTGTCAAGCCTCTGTTGTTGTTGTTGCAAGTACTTTTCCAAATCATAATGCATAATGACTTATCAGAAGGCAGATTTGGGAACCAAAGAAAACCTAGGGACCCCTCTGTTTACTTATATGTTTCTCACAAGTGACTTGGGAGAACATCCCAAGACTTGAAATCATAACCTGGGGAGTGGCAATAAGATTCCTCTAGAGAGGCAGCTAATTTAAATCAGGATTTATTTCTCTCCAGCACTGGATATTTCTCAATAATTCAGCTACTGGGAAGAGTACCAAGTCCACAGTTCTTCCCTTTCCCAGACTATTTCTTAAAATGAAGTTTCAATATGAATCAGTATCCCATGCCAGATTGGTTTCCTGCAGTAATTTCCAGATCGAAGAACAGATGTTTTCTGCTGGTGGCCATGCAGAGAATTAGGGTTGGCCAGATTCTCAGGGCCGTTTACTAAAAGGACACAGGCCCAGCATTCATATGATGTGCTGAGCTGAACGGCAAGAGCCTTTTGCATCTTGTGACTGCAGAAGATCTTGTCACAAGACAGCGCATTCACTTTATTTTCCTTCCACCCAAAAACGGACATGCACCAAATTCCACTCTTCTGCTAAGTGCCTGCACACTGTTTCTCTCCTTATTGTGTGTTACACTGGAAACAGACTTAATGGAACCAGTAATAAGTAAGTTCTTTGTTTGAAAGCACATCAAAGTGCAAGTAGATAAATAGGTACCGCTCCGGCGGGAAGGTAAACGGCGTTTCTGTGCGCTGCTCTGGTTCGCCAGAAGCAGCTTAGTCATGCTGGCCACATGACCCGGAAGCTGTCTGCAGACAAACGCTGGCTCCCTCGGCCTATAGAGCAAGATGAGCGCCGCAACCCCAGAGTCGGACACGACTGGACCTGATGGTCAGGGGCCCCTTTACCTTGATTGATAAGGATTCTGGAGGTAAATAATTCCATTAAGGAAGGAAAGAAATATGCCAAATCCCACTGGGCTGTCATCATGGCTCCCTTTGGACGTTCAGGATTTCCACTGTGCCAGATTTATCATCAATCCGTTCCTAAGAAGTACCAAAATCTGGGGCATTTTGCAGTGGTATATTTAGTTGCATATTTTGCTTGAACAACTACAATTACAGTCTAGTCACATAAAAATAAAAAATCCTTCCAGTAGCACCTTAGAGACCAACTAAGTTTGTCATAGGTATGAGCTTTAAGGTGCTACTGGAAGGATTTTTTATTTTTAGACTGCGTCAGACCAACACGGCTACCTACCTGTAACTAGTCTAGTCACATGTGCAGGTTACATTCCAGAAGCAGCACGTATATGCAATAATTGCATATAGCCAAAATTACCTTTCTTTTTACCTGGCGGCTAGGGGAAAGCCCCTCTCTGTGTTTCTGATGCCTCCCCTCCTCTCTGTATGCGAGCAATCAAGAGACCAGAAGAGAAAAGAGGCAGGCAGAGATAGGCAGAAGACTGGGGTGGAGCTGCAGCCAAGAGTGTATACCTGAATTATTGCAAGTTAAACATTCGTGTGATGCAACTTGACTGCATGCTTGTTATGAAGGTTTTCAAATTAACCAGTTAAGTGGCAGACAGAAGACGGCTATGTATCCTGCCGTACACTAGAGTCCACTCCCCCCTCCCCAATTTCTCCAATAAAGAGCAGGGGGGGATCAGCCATCTCACCATTGTTTACATCAGCCAAGTGAAAGAAGGCTGACCAAGATTTGAGGAGGAAGCCATGCCGTGCAATCTCAGGATTAGTAGCATGCAGGAAATCTGCTCTTGTGAAATACGCAGATCAATCATGTAACTTGGAATATGGCCTGAAAGAACCACTTCAAGCTGAGAGCAACATTTTTTAATGTATTGTAAGAGACAAATTAATATACCTTTTACAGTAGGCAATGTATCATCCTTTGCAACCAAAAGGAGGGGGTGGGGGAGAAAAGAAAAATAGCATTTCTGTGTAGAATGCTACTAGTGCTCCTAAATTCTACTAGCACTCCTTAATTCTACTATAGCATTCTCCTACACCTCATGAGAAGAGAAGACTCCCTGGAAAAGACCCTGATGTTGGGAAAGATGGAGGGCAGAAGGATAAGGGGCCGACAGAGGACGAGATGGTTGGACAGTGTTCTCAAAGCTAAAGAACATGAGTTTGACCAAACTGCGGGAGGCAGTGGAAGACAGGAGTGCCTGGTGTGCTCTGGTCCATGGAGTCACGAAGAGTCGGGCACGACTAAACGACTAAACAACAACAAATATACCCTCTTCATTCCCATCTTCATATGCTTCTTCTCAGAATCTAAGCTTTATGATGAGCAACCTGACTTTCTCTATTCTCTTGCTTGCATTTCTTTGTCCATTGCAGCTTCCTGCCATCAGAACACCCTCTCACCCAACACCGGATTTTCCTACAATCAAGCGTGTCCTTTAACATGTTTACTTTGACTTTTCTTCAAATCTGACTCTTCTTCCACCTTCTCTTTCCTTTACTTCTCAACGTCCCTTGTCCTTGATTAGACTGTAAGCCTACAGGCAAGACTAGTTTATTTTTAGATGCTTACAGCATCAAGTATGCTTACAGTAGGCACTTTATAAAACAACATGAACACCAGCTTCTGAGTAAAGATGCTTGAGGAATTTAATTTATGTGTATTTTGAAGCGGTGGCCTGATCCACACCTCCTAGACTAATATGCAGATTGGAATATAATTATTCTTCGGATATTGTATGCATCAGAAACTTGTGATACACTTCTTGGTGAGTACCAAAATGCATTTTAAAATGTGCATTTCAGGATAAAAATACATCTTTAAATACAAATTCCTGTGAAGGATTTTTTAAAAGAAAATGCAGATAAAATGTGGAAATAAAATTAATATGCAAAACTGTCATGGAACGGAAATAAACTGATCTATCCAGCTCTAGTTTTGTCCATCACAGCGACAAAGTGAAAGCGCATACCGTATTTTGCAATTCCATTAGATGCATACCACTTTGTCCAAACAGCGTGCGCCCATTTTATCTGAAAGCAAATTTATTCTGATAAGAGAAATAAGGCTGACTAGGGTTTTCAATAGCACTACCAGTGTGGGTGGGTGGAACTGTCTGCTACTTTTATCGAAACAACGCAATATAATGGAGTCATTAAGACTGCTGCCACAAGATTATGAAGCCTAACCTTAGAGCTCTGCTTTGAACTCCCAAAGCATGTAATCTGCAACCCGATCTATCCTTAAACTGTGTAGTGATTAAAGTCACTGGGAATACTTCAGCTGGGATTTTGAATAGCCTGTATTCACATGTGGGAGCCAGGGCAGGTATTGGTTGGCATGTCTACCAGCTGCTTCTTTCTTGGCCCTTACTCTACTTGTCTTAAGTGATAACACAAATGACTTTAACCATAGCCAATGACACCATGCAAATTTAAATTTCTGCACAAGATATATATTTTTCCTACATGGTCAGCAATATTAGACATGCTCTCCCCTTCTGATCTACTGTCTGCCGTCTTGTCTCTCTGGCCAATTCTCCAGCTGTGGCCCATCCTAAGAGAGGAACCTTCAGCACAGAATATGCCTTGACTACTGCAATGCTCAAGCACGTGAGATGGAACATACCTTCCTTGCTGCCTCACATAATCAGAGCATCTCTGCGAAAGTGACTGAGCACCAAAAGAATGTTGGCATGGTATATTAATTCAGCAGCAAATCTTCTTCTTAACCGCCAAGCTGTTTCCATTCACACAACTAAAAACAACAACAACACCCAGAACCTCTGCTCCTATATCAAAGTTATTTAAACCTCAGAAGCCAAATGTAGGTGAGGCTATTTCAATATGACCAGCAGCATGAGTAGCAATGATGTATTCTCTATTAGACTGCATAATGACTTCAAGCCAGCTTCTAAAGCAGTTACTTAGCATAAACACCCTGCTTTCAACTACGGTGGTACCTCTACTTACGAATTTAATGCGTTCCGAACGCATATTCGTAAGTCGAAAAAAATTGTAAGTCGAATCCCATAGGAATGCTTTGGGAGAAAAAATTCGTAAGTCAAAGCAACCCTATCTAAAAATTTGTAAGTAGAAAAAATCTTATCTAAACCGCATCCAAGATGGCGGGCGGAGCTCCGTTCGTAAGTAGAAACATTCGTAAGTAGAGGTACCACTGTATTCTGTACATATAGCTGACAGCAAACCCTTCCCAACTCCAATTACAGTCATACCTTGGGTTGCGAACGCTGCGGGTTACACTCCGTGCCAAACCTGGAAGTACCGGAACGGGTTACTTCCAGGTTTCGGCGGTCACGCAGAAACGCAAAATGACATAATGTGCATGCGCCGAAGCACCGAATCGTGTCGCACGCGTGTGCAGACACGGCACTGCGGGTTGTGAACACGCCTCCTGCACAGATCACGTTCGCAACCCGAGGTATGACTGTAATTTCACACCTGTTCTGTTGAACAAAACACAATAGGCTTAATTGTAACTATGGTTAAAATTACTTTTGATACAAGTGGGCTATTTATAAATCGTCGTCCCACCATGCAAATGAAGTTTGTGGGCCCTCTTTCTTTTTAATTAACCCCCATCATATATAGGAAGGAGAATCAATAATTCTTTGTAATGCAGAGATTTAAAAAAATAAAAGACTGAACCTATTCGTTTCTGAAGGGCAACCATTTCTAAAACAACTAAATGGATTAAAGCATAGTCATCATGAGCCACAAAGTGAGCTCACAAATTCAGAATGCAACGAAGCACAGCTTTTTCCATACAACATCAGACCTCTTCATCTTTTCAAGGCGTCAGTGCAACCGTTTCTCTACATTAATGCCTTTGGTCAGGAACTCACAATGGGCTCTTTTCAACTAACCCTTACATGGATTTCTCATCATCCACCGACCACACCTCATTCTCATGAGGAATGCACACTTCCCAACCTACCTACACCGAAAATAAACTGAACACTGCTAGTAGGGGGTCTCGGCAACACAAGGCCTCAGAGTTTATGCTGACCACAGTTGAGCTGCCAACAGCAGGAGCAATGTTTTTTAAGAAAAATAAAAACAAGTTCAATGAAATCCTGCTCTTGAGCATGTTTAAATTTGAGATTTGCTCAGAGCAGTATCTGATGCTCTGCAATGGCTAACAAGTTGTGTTCAATTGCTTACCTCTATCATAAACACAAGTACATTTAATTTTTGAGCCCATTCGTTTTGAGAGGGCATCCTTATTTTGTGGGTTAAACCACAGAGCCTAGGGCTTGCCGATCAAAAGGTCAGCAGGTCAAATCCCCATGACGGGGTGAGCTCCTGTTGCTTGGTCCCAGCTCCTGCCCACTAGCAGTTCGAAAGCACATCAAGTGCAAGTAGATAAATAGGTACCCCTCCAGAGGGAAGGTAAACGGTGTTTCTGTGCGCTGCTCTGGTTCGCCAGAAGCGGCTTTGTCATGCTGGCCACATGACCCGGAAGCTGTACACCGGCTCCCTCGGCCAGCAAAGCGAGATGAACGGCGCAACCCCAGTCGTCCGCAACTGGACCTAACGGTCAAAGGTCCCTTTACCTTTACCTATATGGAAGTACTTTACATAGCGTAATCATGTGTAGTTCTCCAGTCTGCTGAAGAACCTGCAGTCTAGTATTTACTCGGAAGGATCACATAAACCTTTCTGCACTTTTATTTCATATGGTCCTTTTCCCTGTTTTGTATTACCGGTATTTTCATTTAATTCTCTCCCTCCATAGATCATATCTGTTCCAAATATTTTCTATATTACAAAATTACAATAATTTAAAAACAACTCCTGTCCATCATACGTCCAATGCCCTACTCACATGCCCATCTGTGAAAACAGCCAGACTGGCAGGCTTAGGGAGAGGGCGTTTTGGGCAATGACTCTATATTCGTGGGATGCTTTGCCCCATCAGTGAAAGCCTTTAAGAACGCCTGCATTCTTTGCTACTAGCCCAGAGATGAACGGAAGGAGAAGTACCAACAAAAGAAGAATGGCAGACGAAACTGATGGAAACAAAATAAAAAAATTCCTTCAAGCAGCACAGAGACCAACTAAGTTTGTCATTGGTATGAGCTTTCGTGTGCATGCACACTTCTTCAGATACACTGAAACAGAAGTATCTGTTTCAGTGTATTTATTTCAGTGTATCTGAAGAATACAGTATCTGAAGTATCTATTTCAGTGTATCTGAAGAAGTGTGCATGCACACAAAAGCTCATACCAATGACAAACTTAGTTGGTCTCTAAGGTGCTGCTGGAAGGAATTTTTTTATTTTGTTTCGCGGACCAACACGGCTACCTGCCTGTAACTGAAACTGATGGAGTATGCAGAGATGGCGAAACTGACGGGGAAGATCTGAAACTAGGAAGATCAAGTATTTTTAAAAGACTGGAGTGAATTCTTAATTTGTTTAAAAGACCACTGTAAACAGTTAAAATCATTGGCAGGGATGGAATGACCCTTGTAATGTGGAATTAACCACAGTAACTATGGACATACAACAGATGGACAATGGTAAAATATGCAGTAAATTTAATCTTAACTATGGAACCCATGGAGGGAAGGAGGGAGGTCCAAAAGAACCTTTTATTTTAATGTTTGAAATGGTTAAGTTAAAATGTATAGAATTGTGAAAAACCATTAAATATATAATAACTTCTGCATTCTCTTAAACAGGATGCTTGCTTAGATTGTTGAATTTATGAAGTGGTTGCAGCTACAATTGTTGATCAGCTCTTAGTGTTCTTGATGTGCTTTTAGTGTTAGTGCTGGTTCTTATACTAATTTTTAGTAATATGGCCATATTGCTTTTTGAAGATTATCATTATTTATACTGTATGCCGATCAATGGAAGCTGTCATGAGGAGGTTTTTCTCTTAAATAACTTAAATAAATAGTAATATGAACAATAGTGTCAAGGTCAATGTGAATAAAGGAAACAAGCTACAGTGGTACCTCAACTTCCAAATGCCTCGACTTCCAAAGGTTTTGACTTACAGTCAGCAAACCCGGAAGTCTTTTCACCGCGTGTGTGTTCTGCGCCTGCGCAGAAGGGGCGCGCGTATTCTGCGCATAGCACAAAATCACACTTCGCGCATGCGCAGAATGGATGTTTCGACATCCAAAAGTTTCGACTTACGAAGAGCGCCACAGAACGGATCGCCTTCGTAAGTCGAGGCACCACTGTATTTCTTAAAACAAGGGCAACCCCTTACCCAGGATCCAAGGAAACCCAGCAGAGAATGATTTGGTGCAAGGGTTATCTTAGGGTTACCAGACGTCCCCGGTTTCTGGGGACAGTCCCCAGATTTGCAAATCTGTCCCTGGGAAACACGGCAGCGGCAGCCTCAGCAGCCCGGAGCCAGCCTGTTAGCGCAGTTGACTCTGGCTGGCTTCAGGGGCTGCTCACTGCTCGCTGCTGTGGTGCCCACCATTTTTCCTGCACCACGGCAGTGAGCAGCTCCTGAAGCCAGCCAGAGCCAACTGCACTACCAGGCTGGCCCCTCCTGGGCAACGGCCACCCGCCCGTGACTCCCGAACCTCCCTTGATCTGTCAAAACAAAGGGGGAAGGGGGAAGAAGATCAGGGAAGGCTTGGGAGTCACGTGTGGACGGCGCACCGTTGCCCAGTTTTTTTTTAAAAAAAAACTCTGCACATTTATGTTTCACAGGGTGCGAAAGGAGGGCTTTGCACCTTTATACAATATGCATGTGTGCTTGGACCCAGGGTCTCTTGCCTCACCATCCCCACTACTGACTCCCTGTTACTACTCAGCTTCCCCCACCCCCCAAAAAAAGTGTCCCCGGATTCATTGAAAAAAATCTGGTAACCATAGGTTATGTGCATGCATACAGCTTCTAGAAACTAGGAATCTTTGTGTCCTCCACTTACTGCTGTCAATTCACGTGTATGTGGAAAAATATTGTGTCCCCCCGCCCCGCGCCTGGTCAGTATGAGTCTCTTCTTGTATCAAGGTTATAGTCCTCTGTAATGCATCATAACAGCAGCAGCTGGAAGCAAGACATGCAGATCTATACTACCGGTAGTATTCTGTGCAGCCCGTAATACTTGTTAACATGGCAGAACAGAACCCCTGCATCTGAATGGACGGGCAGTTCATACATTCAGACTCTTCAGAGCCCTGGTAGAATGGTGACAATGTCTGAAGAGGAAAACAGAAGCAACTCATAATTTTCACTTTGGTTTCCTAGTTGTAGGGCAATTTGTCCTTGCACAAAGACGCCTCTGTTCCCCTTTAGCATCATGTGGAAAGTAAATGCCTGACTTGCTTCTTAGCTTCTGAACAAGGAATCTTTGGAGCCCAGCAGGACTGAAAACATGCCATGTGAGCCATGCCTCAGCTCTTATCAGACTTGGTTTCTTCATCATAAATCACAAGAAATGTTGTCACTGGGGAAAACCCCCACCTCATGAGGCCCACGCGTCAGAAGTTTAGGAGCTGTCAGTAATGGAAACTTGATCCTCTGAAATGATTTAAAATGCCAACAAGTCCCACCCACAACGCTAAGAAAATCGACAACTTTATTTCAGCTTCGTGGCTCTCTGAAGCGCTCAAGAAAACTTGCAAAAAGAACAGTCTCTCATCGTTTTAAAAAATACTAAATTAAATGAACTCTTAGTCACTCTGAGTTACTAACAAGGTTGAAATGTCTGCTTGGGTGTGTCTGACCATCGTGATAGCCTTGCTTATTAAACTCTTGCTAATGTAAGACGTGGGTGGCGCTGTGGTCTATACCACAGTGCGTAGGGCTTGCCGATCAGAAGGTCGGCAGTTCGAATCCCCGCAATGGGGTGAGCTCCCGTTGCTCGGTCCCTGCTCCTGGCAACCTAGCAGTTTGAAAGCATGCAAAAAAAAAGTGCAAGTAAATAAATAGGCACCGCTCCGGTGGGAAGGTAAACGGCATTTCCATGCACTGCTCTTGTTCGCCAGAAGTCATGTTGGCCACATGACCCGGAAGCTCTACGCCGGCTCCCTTGGCCAGTAAAGCGAGATGAGCGCCGCAACCCCAGAGTCGTCCACGACTGGACCTAACGGCCAGGGGTCCCTTTACCTTTAATATGAGCACTTACTGTTCCCAACCCTGCGGAAAGCCATCTAATTAGACTTTAATTTGATTTTGACCTGTCTTTAGGAGGTAATTTAATTATTGTTTGATTTTATACTAATGTTATATATTTGATGTTAGCTGCCCTGAGCCCAACTTCGGCCGGGGAGGGCAAGATATAAATAAAAGTTTATTAATTATTATTAAGATTTTTCCCTATTGGGTTTCAACTCCCATCATCCCTGACCGTTGGTTATTATGCTGACTGGGAGTCCAAACACATCTGGATGCTCCACAGGTGGTCAATGAGCTAAAGTGAACCAAATTGTTGGTTTCTACTTTATTGTATGTGCACAAAATGCAGAAATGCATATTATATGCTCTCAGATTTAAACCAAAAGTAAAAGCATACTCTACAAACCTCATGCTACACTACCATTCTGTTTAAACACAGGTAGGATTGGCTAAGAATAGCCAGGGCCAGTGTTCGAAATTAGCCAGGAGCCAGGCGCATTTTGTGATTGGCGCGGGTCCAATTGCAACCACACGGCGATCTCTGGATGCCAGGCTGGCAACTGTGGAAGGCTAAATGTCACATAGAGAAGGATCTGAAATATTTTCTTTGAAGCTTGAAGTAGTTTTATTCTGGATTGGTTTTATTTGATGCTTCAATGTGTTGCAAACTGATTTGAATTTTATTTTTCAAAATAGAAAGTGGTACAGAAATGGAACGAATAAAAATAAGAAAAATAAATCCCATTGGGCGGCGGCGGCGACAGCGCCTAGACATTCCATTGGAGCCAGTGTTAGAAACTCAGATATATAAGCTAGGCGCCAAATGGATGCTTAAACCAGGGTTACAGTTGCCAAAACAGAATGGCTCGTTGCCATTTTTGAGCCAGACGGCTTCAAAGCTGTATTTTTCAATATGACTCTTGGGTTCCTGAAACTCATTCTGACTGTGCAGATAAAATATTTTAGGCAACTACAGGCTAAAACAAATGGTAAAGGTACCATTTGGTGCTTAGATTATACATCTGAGTTTCTAACACTGGGCAGGGCTAGTATAAAGAGTTATGATGATGCAACTGCACCCACTTAAAAGAAAATAAGTCCCAAGGGTCTCCTGAAATAGAAATGCAATGGTCTGGCATCTGAAGGACAAAGATGAGCAGCCAATCCAATATCCCACTGCAGGGAGTTCCCAAAGCTCGATGGCATAACAGAGGCAGGCAGCCTTCTGCTCTGGCCAGCCACCCCTCCAATGGCAGCAGAACCTCTAAGAAGATCTTAGTGGAGGGGTAGAGTCAAATGCAACAAGTCGAAGTCTAATCATACCCTCTCCACTTTCCATCATAGTCCTTTCCAAGTTAAATCACGAGTTGTTGCTAGTCAAGACCATAATAACAATTTCTGCTTTCATAGTGTTTTGCACTTTCAATTGAAAGGTTGGGCAGTGAGGCAGAGGAGAACCCTCCAGGCATCGAGGCTTTGATAAGATCAGTGCTGAAATGCTTTCCCTGCCTGGCATGGTATCGTCAGAAAAGCAACCAAAACAAAGTTTTACACACCTCACAATAATAAAAGAAGCACTGCTCTACACCACCAGGAGCTGTTTATAGGCGCAGTAGCTCTTAAAGCTCAACTGTAGCACAAAGAAAAAGGAAGTCATGGTAGGGCTGCCGTATTTCTAAAGGGGGAAATCCAAAAGTTGTTGAGCTTTTTAAAGTTTTGCCTAAATGAAGTTTCTCAGCTAGTTTTAAGGAAATTCGCCAGAATCTACACCACCGACATGGATTGCCGTATGTCTGGATTTTCCCAGACATTTCAGCTATTTCTGCCCAGACACAGTTTCCGATGGCCAGATCCCTGCTATGTCCAGGAAATTCCAGACGTATGGCAACCCTAAGTCATGGCATCTATTAAGGATAAAATCAAACTGGGAACAACTCACCTACTTGCCATCCTAAGGGAATCTGGAGTCAGCGAAGATATATATGCCAACATATATCTCCAAATCTAATATCTAGCTAGGCCAGGGCTACAAATGATGGAAGATGCTGTGTTGGAAATGCAGTTTATCTGCACTTCGGAGGCAACAAATTCAAGCGTACTTCCATGAACTAAGGCTCCAAGTCATGGGTAGGCAAACTAAGGCCCGGGGGCTGGATCCGGCCCAATCGCCTTCTAAATCCAGCCCGCGGACGGTCCAGGAATCTGTGTGTTTTTACATGAGTGTGCTTTTATTTAAAATGCATCTCTGGGTTATTTGTGGGGCATAGGAATTCTTCTTCAAAATGCAGTCCGGGCCCCCACAAGGTCTGAGGGGCAGTGGACCGGCCCCCTGCTGAAAAAGTTTGCTGACCCCTGCTCCAAGTGCTGAGCCAACAAATCCTCTCTTACAAGCCTTCTTGCAGGACCTTTATGAAAATGACTCCTTCGCGACATCAAAGCAGCCCAAATCACACAAGAACGCACTGTGGTTCTTTCTTCTAATCCAGCCATCAAAAACCTTGACTTCATTTGGCGTTTCCATCCTTTTGCCCTACCACCCTACCTGTGGCAAGCATGTGTGTGTAATGCAGCTGAGCTGGCAGGTAGGTTTAGCATGCTAGACCTCAAAAGAAATTGTATGGATCGCAAATATTCTTTGGATTAGACCACGCACGTGAAATGTACAGTGGTACCTCGACATACAAATGCTTCGACTTCTGAAGGTTTCAACTTACGAAGTCAACAACCTCGGAAGTCTTTGCGCCTGCACAGAAGCGACGTGTGCGGTCCGCGCATGTACAGAAGCGCAAGATCGCGCTTCATGCATGCGCAGAACAGGCGCTTCGACATCCGGAAACCTCGACTTACGAAGAGCACCGCGGAACGGATCGTCTTCGTAAGTCGAGGTACCACTGTACCTTAAACTCTGGTTTTTCACGAGATTGTGGGAAGTAAATGTTGACTGGGGAGCAGGAGCTCTCCCCACCCCATTCTCTTCCTATCTTTAGCTCCAAATAAAAACAGTCTAAGAGTTAAAAAGGGACACTGGCAAGATATAAAACTACTGTTTCCAAATGTGTTGCCTTTTGCAACTAACACATTATTAAAAGCTAAAATGCGGCAGCTAGACTGGTAACCGAGAGTGGCCGCCGAGACCATATAACACTGGTCCTGAAAGACCTGCATTGGCTCCCAGTACGTTTCCGAGCACAATTCAATGTGCTGGTGCTGACCTTTAAAGCCCTAAACAGCCTCGGCCCAGTAAACCTGAAGGAGCATCTCCACCCCCGTGGTTCAGCCCAGACACTGAGGTCCAGCTCAGAGGGCCTTCTGGCGGTTCCCTCTCTGCAAGAAGTGAGGTTACAGGGAACCAGGCAGAGGGCCTTCTCGGTGGTGGCACCTGCCCCGTGGAATGCCCTTCCTTCAGATGTCAAGGAAATAAACAACTGACTTTTAGAAGACATCTCAAGACAGCCCTGTTTAGGGAAGTTTTTAACCTTTGATGTTTTATCGTGTTTTTAATATTTTGTTGGCAGCTGCCCAGAGTGGCTGGGGAAACGCAGTTCAAATAAATAAATAAATAAATAAATAAATAAATAAATAGTGGCGTAGCTAGCAGCTCAGGTGTCCGGTTGCGGTATGCGCGTCCCGCAGGCTGTGGCAGGGCATGCTACGTGGAGCCTCTCTGCTACCTCCCCCTCAGCTGTAGGGCGGCTGAGGGAGAGGCGGTGGGCAGACACAAGCCCCACACTGCCGTTTCAGGCAGTGCGGAGGTTGCAGGCACCCAAGTCACCACCTCACTCCCAGGAGAGACGTGTGGCTCAGGCACACTGCAGGCCCCATGGTATGTGCCGGGCGCCGCGGTGTGGCGCCCAGTGCCAGCCGCGTTTCGTTACGTTTGTTGACTGAACTAAGTAGTTTCGTGATCCCAATTTTTAAAACTCACATTTTTGTCACCCCCCGCACCCCCTTCCTCCGCCACTGTATATAACAAATTTGTTGTTGTTGTTGTTGTTGTTGTTGTTGTTGTTATTATTATTATTATTATTTCAGCTACGTCTTTCAAACCACTCATGTTCCCATTTCCTGATTTTCATGAACTAGGATGCAATTGCTGCACACATACTTGGCAGTCGAAGAATGGGTAGAGTAGGCTTACTCTGAAAATTCCTACATGCGCAACATACGCCAAAGCTCTGGATAACTCAATGCTCTTATCATGTTCAAAGCAAATTCCACCACTTACACTTAAACATAGGTGCCAAGTTCCGGATTGAAAAATCTGGGATCAGCAGCGCCGCGGCACTGGAAGTCACTTCTACGCACTTCCGGACATGCGTAGAAGCGACTTCTGGCGCTGCAGACATTTTGGAAATGGGCACAGCGGCATCGGAAGTTGCTTCTACGCATGTCCGGAAGCGCGTAGAAGTGACTTCCGGTGCCGGCATGGCACCAGAAGAACATGGCCGCCGACAGGAGCTCCGTAATCCGGGGGAATACGGGATATTTTGCCATTTGGGACACCTGCGGGAAACGGTAAGAAAATACGAGGGATTCCCGGGGAAAACGGGGTACTTGGTAGCTATGCACTTAAATAACTACCAGGAGATTGAAGGGGGTGGGGACACAATATTCTACAGCAACAAATTTCCCAGTGTATTCCATGCAAATCTATGTCATCAGGAAGCAATTCCTACATTACATTTTCTCCATGGGAGAAATGACTTACTAGACCAGAAAAGTACACATTGGGTTGGATCCAGACCTGCGCCCCAGGAGTAGCATCCCCTTAGTGGAGTTCTGCCCAGGAAAGCACGAGAAGGGCAGAGCAGAAAGGCCATTTTTGCCACTCCCCCCTGCAGCCTCCAGCACCGCCTTTCAGGCTGCTCCAACTCTCAGGAGCCCATTTTTAGGGGGGCACAGGGGTGGGGGAAGTGAGCACACATCAACTACCCTGCCACTGGCATTCCTTCTCTGGATCAAAAGACTTCTGCGGATGCAAAGAGTCCTGCCATTCATGTCTGGAACCTAGCCACAGAAAAAATTCTTTCAGAAATTAAATGTATGTGGATTCCCCACCCTGCACCAGGGAAAAAGAAAAGAGAGAGAGAGTGTGTGATCAAGATATTGCATTCTTTGCAGCTCCCGAAGAAAACAAACGCAAAGAGGATTTCAATTCCAAAAGAATGTTTCCCATGCTCTTTCCTGTGGCAGAATCGCTCTGAAAATAGTCCTATAGAGCAAAGACTTATGTTGGAAGAGGCCTGGAGTCAACTGTATACATTCTCTAATATTTCGGCAGTGACGCTGATGCCTACATCCTTCTCAGGCTTTTCCTGAGGTGGTGGGGGTCTATTATTGGATTCCACAGGGACTTGAAGTAGCCTCAGCTTTCCTTTCCCACAAGTACATTAATTAAAATAATCTTACATACCCACTGTCTAGACCTTCTGTTGCCAAAATTACTATTGTGCTTCATTGCATGCTCTCAAGGAGATCAGAGTATACCGCTCGCAATGCTATTTAGTGAAGGGCAAAAGTCAGAACTCACTCCCCGAGTTTAGACGTGCTATATTGGTTACACGTCTATTTCTCCAGAGCACATTTATACACTGTCATTCAGCCCGATTGGTTTCCGCACAACGTGTATCCTCCCTCCTCAGAAAAGCAAAATCCAAAATACAGCTCACATGACCGCTTCTTGATGCCAGGTGAGTCTTACTCTGCGCAGATTGCATCATGCCCGTGATTAGAAAGAAGAGTGTCTGAAAAAACTGCATCTTGCACTCAAGACAATTTATCAGCTTGCTGCCCCCCCCCCCAAAAAAACAACCAAACTTCAGCATGGAGGAGGAACTGCATGCACAAGTAAAATCCAAAAGCAACTGTGTGAATTGGGGCCTAGCCTACCATTAATGTGGCCGTCCTCTGTGAATTTAGGCTTTCAGGTTAAGACAGAAAGTTCTAGGAAATAACTAAGAATATTAAATCACAGTCCTTGCCTAATCTGGTATGCCCTAGTTTCAATTTTACCTAGACAAGAGCTAAACTGTGCAGCCCCCACAAACCTCCTAATTGCAAATTAGCATCTTCCCGAGATAAGAACTATTTTGTCTTAACACTAAAAAACTTTTTTTTTTTATCCATCACCAAAAGAAAGCTGACGTAGCATAGTGGTTATGAAGATTAACCTATGAGCAGGGAAATCCTAAATTTAAATCTCAAACTCACTGACTGGCCTCTCCATCTATCATGTGGCGTTAACAACACAGGTCTACAGCTGGAGACAACAGGGAAAGACCTCTACTCTCATGGTCCACTTGTGAATTGCTAGAGCAGGCACCCCCAAACTTCAGCCCTCCAGATGTTTTGGACTACAATTCCCATCTTCCCCGACCACTGGTCCTGTTAGCTAGGGATCATGGGAGTTGTAGGCCAAAACATCTGGAGGGCCGCAGTTTGGGGATGCCTGTGCCAGAGGCATCCAGCTTGCCACAGAATGCTAGAGAGGATGACAAACCTTGGCCCATCCCAAGGAGGCCATGCTTATGTTCTCGAGAAAATGATTTCTTGAAACTTTCTGACAATTATAGGGCAGGAATTACATGCTTTCAGGAAGAGAAGTTGTTGGATCACATCTCCCATCATCTGTTACCACTGGCCATGGTAGCTGGGCCTGATAGGGCCTGTAGTCCCAACATCTGGAGGGCAACATGTTGGCTACCCTGGCCCAGTAGTGTGGTGGGGCACAGGGTGCAAAAATGGTAAGGGGCGCAAAATTTCAACACCCGGTGCTGCCTCAACACAGCTGTGTGCTTCCGTTGCCAGGCTCCATTGAAAACGGCTTCTCCATGCAAAGCAGGCAGAGACCTCTGCAGATAAGAGAAGAACTCTTATTTTCTTACCTCTGCGGCCACAATCTCCTGGGTGACACGGATACCATTAGGCAGTTGAATGTGCATCCTTCCCACCCATTCCTCCTCATGGCCCTGGGGGCTGGCAACCCAAGCTATGCCACTGCCCTGGCCTAGCATATCCCTGTTAAGTGACAGCAACCGTAAGGCTAGAAAAAAATGTAAGTTCTCTTATCTGCACGCTCTTGGAAGTGTTTTAAATACAGTATAAGAATCAAGTAGGATAGAAGAGTGGTGGATTCACTGTACTGATGCATTTGGGACACCTAGCCCTACAATCTACCACTGGAAAAGTAAAAGAGGCATGTGTAATTAGTGGCAAAATTATCTCCCGTTTTCAATAAAGCCAGCAGCAGAGCTACCATTTGCGATCATACGGGCAACCTCTACTCATTCAGCTACAGGCCGGCTGTTCAGCTTCTCTAAAGGTCAGTGCCCCACCTGGCAAAGTAGTAAATGGAAAAACGCATGAGCTACTACTTTCAGAATTGCATAATGAGCATACCATGATAACCGATTTAAAGCCTCGTCAAGAACGCGCCCTAATGAGAAAACACCAAAGATGCTGAGCACTTGCTAGTAGAAAACCAAGAAGGACGACTAAATAAGGTGAGCCAGCGGTCCAATTACTTCTTTAACCTGTGGTTCAACAAGCGGCAGCCTGGGCACTGAATCTAACTGGGAACACTCAGCTGGTCTACTGGCAAGGGAGCAAGTCCTCCCATTCCTATTGTTCTATATCACCCCACCTCTTCCAGAGAGTGGGGAGCATGAGAGGTAGCAGCTTTCCTTGGTAAAAGAGGGGCAGAGATGAATGAGACTTGACTCCTCGCCCCATCCACCATTCAGAGTGGTCCACAAGTTAGTTGCCAACGAGGGACTTCAATTTCCAAACAATTCTTCTTAAATTCTAGTACTTTTGGGTTCACCGGGTGATGAGCTGGGTTGCCCAAACACAATACAGCCTAAAAGCAATACAGTATCGTACAAGATACAATATTAGTATGTGGCATTGGTGCCATGATCCTTGATTCACTGCCATGGAACTAAAGGCCACTTACAACTGGCCAGTTTCTTTCACACAGCCTTTTTCCAGGTTGTCACCCAAACCGGCAACTGCTTTGGGCAAACCTAGTCAGCGAGAATGAAACACTATTTAATCAATTTCCCCATCCGATTATTTTAAAGCCAGTAACTAAAATAATAGTAATAATAGCTATAATGCGACACACAGCATAAATTAACTGCAGCCATTGAGACATTAAAATTGGTATATCAACTTGCTTCTAAACTACGCTTTGCATTCCCTTTTTCTCAAGCTTATCATTTTCTACTGAAGTTTTTATATTAAAATTGCAGCTTTCGGTAAACATAATTTGAAAAGTATTAGCTGCTCCCCATGATTACTGACGCTGAAAAGAACAAAAGAAATATGCCTGCAGGTGCAAATACTGTAGCATTTATCAATGAACATATAAATAAAAATCCAATGTGTTGTTAAGTGTAAAAACATATATACCTACCAAAGTAGTCAGCCTTTGGACAAACATCCATCTCCTGCTCCAGGCGCTGGGTAAGAGCTTCTAATTTTAATTCAGCTGTGGATGGTCCCTGTTCCTGTTGAGGAAGGAGTGTCTGGCAGGGTAGCTTTATTTTTGCAGAAGCGGTGGTTTCTTGGTGATCAGAGTCATGCCGCAGAGTGCCGGTGCCCTCTTTAAAAGGAGATTTCGGAACATCAGAAATCATCGGCCCATGAGATGTTGAGCAGATGGAGTTCTGCTCGGGACTCATGCCAGACCCAGCACAATTGAGCCTGTGATTTTGACCGTGGACTACAAAATGACCTGTTGGTTTCGGGTGACTGTTAGTTTGCTGATAATCTACACTTGGAGGCAGGGGAGCAGGGAGGAGGCCGGAAACTGAAGGCTGAGTACTGTCACTATGTCTCGACTGAATATTGCCATTGCTTTTGCTTGGAGTACCAGAAGTCCACAATTCCATGCCACAGCTTGGGTTAAAATCATCAGATCGATTGGAAGGGCGTGCAGAGAATGACGGAGACCTCTGCTGCGAATATTCCGCAGGCAACTCATCACCAAACCCAGTGGAAGAGGTTAACGGGGTACAGGCCTTAGAGAAAGACGATCTCGGGCAACCTGGATTCGGCTCATAGCTTTGGCTAAGCCCTGAGCCTTCGCCACTGCTTTCCTGACTTCCATACCCACTTTCTGAAGACCTGTAGGAGTTCCGTGGCTGCTGGTATGAATGGAGATCTGCTTGAAGTTTCGTAGGACTTCTCTGCAATGACTCGTCATGATTAACGTTGGACCATAAATGGGGGCCCATGCTGGATTTCAGGCTGGAAAACTTGCCAGCATCTCTTCCCCAACTTTGAAGGCTTGCCCGGTTATCACTGTTATTGGGCTCCTCGTGAGAAAGAGAACAAAAAGATGTCTTAGGATGACATGGGTTCAGTTGACCTGCTCTCTGATAACTATGTCCTCCAGAAATGTCTGAACCCCCAAGACTTTCACTGTATCCATAATCATCGCTGGACCGCTTGTCATCTTGGTATAACTTTGCTCGCTCTCCATCAGCATGTGCTTGGGGCTGGTTTGGGAAGGCAAGTTGATGACCTGCACACACTGTTGACGGTGTAGCCAGAGGGGGCTTTGCTATATTTTCTCCTGAATGCAGTTTATTTGTTCCTGCAGTGCTTCTAGCCACAGGATGGCCTGGGAGCTGATGCTGAATGCCAAAACCAGCCCCACCATTTGTACCCCCTGATTCCTCTTGTTCTCGCTGTTTCTGAAGGTGAATTTTGGCCATTTTTGTAGCAAAAACCCTCCTCGTTTCTTCAAATTCTGGGTTGTTCCCAACCGCTTTGTCGACTCGGAAGAGCCCATCTTTGGAGGCTTCATACATATTGAGATCTTCTATAAATTTACTTGCCTCCAAACCCAGGTCATCGTATTTGTCCATTTTGCAAAGATTCACTTGTGCCTACAAACAAGCACCAAGAGGATGGAAAAACCAAAGCGATGGTATTTTACGTGCTTAAGTCAGCTCAAGATTTCCACTCATCAACCAAAGGGGCTATTTAAGGGATCCAAAACATCCCATGTAAAACGTAATTAATATTTTTTATGAGAAAAAGTAGAAAAACAACAATAATGCAGGTCCCCAAACCTGTTCTTAAAACGTTTCCTCTTCCTCAAGTCATACAAAATAACTTTAAGTGCAGAGGGTATCCCCCAAAAAATGGCAAGATCCAATTCTTTGTGCTTTTAATCTGACAGAAATGTTTCTTCAGGCTTCCCAGGCTTTTATTCACTTTGGTGGAAAATACTGAAATAATAAATAGAGGACAAAACGGGTGTTTTAGCACAAATCTCACCAAAACTTAAGCATTCTCTCCCCTGCTACAGCCAGAGGAAATTATCTCTTGGGCTAACCTTGGGGGCAGACAAACTGTAGGTCAGCTGAGCAAGTGTTATTTGGGTCAGGTCAGGGTGGTGCAAGTAAGTTTCTAAACGGAGGATCTCTCGCGTATGCTTTTAGTTAAGATTCCTGCATTGCAGGGGGTTGGACTAGATGACCCTGGCGGTGGGGGGTCCCTTCCAACCTTGCGAGACTCTAGGGTTCCCACGGGGTCGCCGCGCGTGGAGTAAACAGGAAAAGCCCTCCAAGCAATGCCCAGAGGAAACAGGAGCAGCTTCAGGGAAGCCGCGCGCAGGTTCCTATCCACTGAGGAGGAAGGAAGGAAACGCGCGCTTTCCAGATTCCGGCCCCGCCAAAGCAGAGGGGAAACCTTCGCCACTCCTTCGCCGCCCACCCACCCGACTAGAACTTGGAAAAGGAGATTTCTCTCCTCGCCACCCCGCCTTCCTCAAGAATGTCCCCCTCCTTCCCGCTCCCTCTGGGGGAAAGAGGCCACTTGGAGCAGCGCGCGCAAACTTTTTACGCGCGGCTGTTCTGCTTGCTTGCTAGTTTGCGCGCACCCTTTGCCGCCTGACTCACTCACCCGAGGGCGGACTCCGCCTGCTCTGGGGGGGAGACGAGCTCTCGCCTTCCTTCTCCCCCGACGAAAAGTTCTCGCGGCTAAGCTAGCGGGGAGGACGGCTGCTTCTCCTTCGCCAAGGGCCGTGCGGCGCCGACGCTCGCCCTTGCTCTCCGCGCAACCGCGAGGTTTCCTTCCTCCCTTCCGAGGCGCCGCTCTTTTCGGGCCGCCGAGGCACTTCGGCCTCCTCCTCTTCCCTTTCTCGCTTGCTCGACAACCCCTCGCCTTCCCGTGCCAGGCTAGAGGAGGAGGAGGGAGGAGCCGAGGCCGGCGGGGAGGAGTTGCGAACAGGTCTTTGCAACGTGGTTGAAAGGGAAAGAGAGAGGGAGACCCGGGTTAGTCAGCGCTGGATCTGGAGCGGGACCAAAACCGCCCTGCTCTCCTCCCAGCGCTTGCAGCCTCCAGCCTCGGGTGATTTACTCTGAGCCTGCACGGAAAACGGTTCTCAGTGCCCGTCCGGAAATACTATCAGTAGTCCCTGCATGGGTGGCGCTTCTGTCTTCAAAACAACCCTGCCAGGTAGTCCGGGCTGAATGGCGGTGCCTGTCTCGCTGTCAGGGCCGCTGGCCTTTTGACACTTAACTCAGTGGTTCTCCAAGGTATCTTTCCAAAATGAGAGCAAGAGCATCAAGTGATAACTGTAGACAGTCCCAGAACAATGCCAGGAGTTGTTTCTGTTTTTCAATGTATTTCTTATCAATAATAATAATTTAAAAATTGGTGTGGCGCAAGCATATATTTATTATATAAATAAATAAAGATCTGATTTGCATCCTATGCCATTTTAAAATGTGTTTTTTGTGGGGGGGGCTATTGGGTTGTTGTTTTTATTTTTATTATGTATTTTTTGGTTTTATATCTTTATTTTATTCTGCGAACTGCCCTGAAACCCCTGGGTTTAGGGCGGTTTCTAAATTAAATAAATAATATTCCAAAAGTTTGGCCCAGAGAACAAAATTTGAGAACCACTGCACTAACAAGGCGCTGCTTTTGAGCACATGCAACGGGGTTTTTATGGGTGCAGAATTAGTTGCACTGACTTCCAAATCCAAAAGGGAAGGGTGTTTTGTTTTGTTTTTCCCCAGCTGGAGCTCACCGGAGCTCAGCTCCAGCACCCCTCAGTTGAGTGCCATTGCCTTTCTGAGAGAACACCTCTTTTTCTAGAAAAATAGCCCTGCAAAAGGGTATAGGTGAATGTGATGCTAAGGACCAAGACCAAGATGAAGGTCCACCAGGGTCGCGTGTTGACCATGCTGTTGTGGGCAACATGACACCCACCAGGAGCAACACATATTGTTCATGGAGTGTGAAGAGACAATAGTCTCTCTTTTGGAAGTCCCTGGGGCATATGTTGCCCAGAGACCATCCAAGTCATGCCCCCTGACCCTAGGTCAGAAATTATAATTCACACTGCTTCAGTTTACAGTAATTAGTAAAGCTTTCATTCCTTAAAACACAAGCAGGGACCCTTGAGCCTATGAACCAAGTTAAGAATTGGCCCACAGGCCCCAACTTGGCCTATGAGGTCATTTTTTCATAACTGCTCACCTGCCCTACAGCTGATGTCATTGATATGTGACTTCAGGTGTGGGGCAGATAGAGACATGGATGCAAAGGAACAGCTAGGAACCTCTTGATTGTTCCCTGCCCAAAATGGGAACCCTAATACAGCTGTTCCCACTAGGGCTTGCTGCCAGCACAAATATATGTTTTTACTTATAATAAAAATATAATGCTAAATCAGTAAAAAGATCTCCATGTGCTTTATGTAAATCCAGCAAAAATACAAACAAATCATTTAATATTTTCCCAAAAAGCTATAGATTAAAACAAAGCGCAAATCACAAAACAGAGAATTTTCATTTGCCCAACCAAGACTTGAATATGCCAAACCAAGCTCTCAGTATGACAGCCCTGAATCTGTCCGTGTTTACCTATTATTTCTACAGTAACTTTAAGTAGAAAAAGTTTTCTATAGGTTTTTCCTCGAAAGCTGTATAGGCAGGTCATTAAAGCTGCAATTCTATAGTCACATATGAAGCTGAGTCCCCTTAGTCAAAGGGACTTAGTTCTGGGTAGACAGGTACAGGATTGTACTGAAATATCCACATTTTACATACTAGGGAACCGTGAGCATTACTTGTGCAAAGCTGAGCAGAGATTTGAATGACTAGGTCATCTACGTTCTCATTATTCTTTTGGCTGGTTCCCATATCCCCTTGTACTTTTATTTTTATGTTGTTCCATGTCATGGACATGACATTTTGCCAGGTACAAAGCGTCGGACAAAATGTTCAGAATGCATTCCGTCTATAGTAAGAAAGCCCTGTGTTTCCCTCGCATTCTGTCTACATGCTTGATTCCCTAGTGGCTAGAGAACAGCTTCTCTCTCTCTGTCTCATGACAGTAGAACTCATAGATACCCAATGAAACCGAATGTTGGAATATTCAGGGTAGATAAAAGAATGTACTTATTCAGACTTATTCAAACAGCATAGTCAAACTGCGGAACTCTCTTCCCCAGGAGGCAATGATGGCCACCAACTTTGATGGCTTTAAAACAGGATTAGAAAAATTTGTGGAGGTTATCAATACCCAGCATGATTCAGAGCGGGCCCCTTCCTTGCCCCCATGACACCCTTTGATTCTCAGTTCAACCATCAACTAAGGTTGGTTTGATCCCCGCTCTGCCTTGTTCCTGATGCAAATCTTCACTCATTCCTTCTTCCCTGGAGAAGGCACCATATTGTGGTTCGCCTCAGGTGCCAAAATGTATTGGGCTGGTGCTGGGACCAACACTAAGAGTATATTGCATTGACAATGCCATATATTGCATTGGGCTGATTCCATGTGCATGTTCATTATGATTGATGCATCCTTTATCAATTTCTGCAGAAATGAAATCACTCTAACAGATTTCCATCTGAGTCAGCTCATATGCACAACATCAGGTAACCGAGGAAAGGAAGGGACAAGAAATTAACAGCTCCAGTCTAACCATGTCTACTCAGAAGTCAGTCCTGTTGAATTGCATGGAGCTTACTCCAAGGTAAATTGAGTTAGGGTTGCAGCCAGAGCTGTAATCCAAAACATATGTGGTATATATGCATGTCTGAATTGATCCTGTCATGTCCAGATGATGAAACTGTGCTTTGAGAAATAAAGCAAGTATTTCCTTCAATATATAGCAAATTATGAGTGTGCTCTGTGTGCAAAGATGCTTGTTTATTTTTCCCATCTTTACTGTTTTTAGCCTCAAGCATGCAATTTCTTCTAACACCTTGCCACCCCTTCCCTTGAGCAACTTGTTCCAAGAAATCACAACACAAAATTTATCTTGCACCTGCCCTGCCCTTCCACCTATCCAGTCTGCTTTCTTACCTCCATCTTGCCCATTTCTGCATCTCCTGCTCCCTAGGCTCTAATTCCTGTTTACCTGACAGCCAGCCCACACATACCGGTAGCCGCACCTCCTGCCTCTGGGTCAGTGTTAGAAACAGAGATATGAAAGCAAGGAGCTAAACGGCACCTTAAACCTAAATTATGGGCGCAACAACGGAATGTCTAGGCACACTTTTTTATAACAAGAATACAAAGCTGAAAATGAATGAACTGCAGCTAAAATATTATGTTCATTTTTCACATGGCCCAGTCCTTCCCCTGCCCACCCCTCCTAATATTCTTAAGCGGGTCTCTTCTCCAGTCTTCAGCTGGAAGTGGGGAGGCAGGAAAAGGTCCTCCTTTCCTTTCACTCTGCAGTTTTAATCTGAAATCTTAGGTGCCCAGAGCTCAGAAACTGCTCGCACTAATGTTGCAAAATGCACCTAGAACAATGGGAGTTTTGAACATTGCTCTGGACTGCAGGTCCCGCCCCCCCCCCAGCTTCTTGCTCACAAAACAGCAAACTAAGAGAGAGAAGGGGTGCCACTCATTTGTCATCTGGCACAGAGCCCCCTTTTCCTTGGTTCTCTTAATGGTCCACCCTGCTAGGCGATCCACTTGTTAGAATTATAGGCATCAGAAACCTGGCACCCACAAACCCGTAATAGTATTAATGAATGCTGCTAGAGTGCGCAATGCTGCAACCATTGTAATTTATTATTTATTGACAGAATAAGCATGGAATGCATGTTCCAGCCACAGTTGAGCCCATTATTTCAATCATTATCTTTGTTATTTTAATTTGTTGGTGTGTTTTCTTTCTTTCTTTCTTTCATGACCTTGATCCCCCCTCCCGCCCGCCCGCCCATGACATACTAATGACTTAAATAAATAAAAATAAAAATTATCAGGACTTCTACAGGTTTCGGGTGTGGCTCATGGTGGCCCCTAACCACACAAATTATTGGAAAATCTTCATGCTGACCCACCAAGAGACTTCCTGTTGTATGTGTTTACTTCGTTGGGCAGAGAGATTATATTGCCAGGCACTCAAATACACAGTGGCTCAGCCAATTTGCATTTGGCAATAAAAGGCTTCTATTGAGAAACCGGTTCTTCCCCAAAAGCAGCAGGACTAATGCCACAGACTGAGGGATTTCTTCAATTAGGCACATAAAAAAAACAACTAAGCAAGCAGTAGAGTGATTACACATTCTTTTTTTCTTTTCTTACTCCGAAACAACTAAAAATAAGGAAGGGAAAGCAAGCTTCTTCCATAAGCGGAATGCCTTCTCCTCCACCCCCGCCACCCTCCGAACGCTCAGGAAACACTTTTCTTTTTCCCTGCCACAAAACCCGAACAGAGGATCTTTACATTTCTGAGGAGAACAGGGGCATGTCATGGTTTAAAAATAGCTACCATCAGGGCACACAAAAAGTCAAATCAGATGAAAAATGGAGATCCTGTCTCTTGAGCTTCCTTTTATAAAACAGCAGGAAGGACTGGGGGGCAGGGGGGGCTGGGACCATAGCTCAAGGGAAGAGGGGCTAAATCTTATGCTCTCAGTGCAGTTTTCTTGAGGTGAATTGCTGTTGCCACCCCACAAATAGGTACCTGCTCAATTTGGTAATGTACAGAGGTACAAAACACAGGTGGTGGCTCAAACAGGGCAAATAGCAGCAGTCGAGGGGAAGTGGTGGGTTGCATCCAACTAAGTTTTACTCAGAGCAGACTTATCAAAATCAGCAGGCTGAAAGTCAGCCATGTCCGTTGATCCAGGTGGGTTTGAGTAAAACTTAGGGCTCATCCAGACTTCCGCCTGCCCTGCCGCTTTCCCTTGGGAAAACTTGCTGTTTACCACTGAACCAGAGCAAACCACAACCGGGTTTTCTCCGGTTTGGTGTTTGCTTCATTTTAGCGCTAAATATCGGGTTTTCTGGGGGAAAACGGTGGGCCAAAGACAAAACAGCATGGTAAAGGTAAAAAGGTAAAGGACCCCTGGACAGTTAAAGTCCAGTCAAATGTGACTATGAGGTTGAGGCGCTCGTCTCGCTTTCAGGCCAAGGGTGCCGGCGTTTGTCCACAGACAGCTTTCCGGGTCATGTGGTCAGCATGTCTAAACCGCTACTGGCACAATGGAACACTGTGACAGAAACCAGAGTGCATGGAAACGGCATTTACCTTCTCGCTGCAGCAGTACCTATTTATCTACTTGCACTGGTATGCTTTCGAATTGCTAGGTTGGCAAGAGCTGGGACAGAAGAATGTGGGGGTTCAAACCGCCGACGTTCAGATCGGCAAGAGGCTCAGTGGTTTAGACCACAGCGCCACCCGCATCCTAAAACTGCATGGACCCATGCCTAGAAAGTGCAGAACGAGCAGAAAGCCACTTGGAACGATGCGGAAGTGTGGAACACAGAACAAGCGGAAGTGTGGACGAGCTACCCAATTTATAACAGCAAAATGACATGTGGGGAAAGGATAAAAACCCTTCCCTCCCAATCCTCTCCCTCATGACTATTTTTTTTCTAAATTACCTTTCAATCATCAGTAGGGCCTCCAATTGTAATCCAGTCTCTTTTCTAGTCTGTCTTATAGATACACTAAGCATGTGACATGAGGTCACGCAGGTGTGTATTACAGTATTTTTACTTTGATATTTAATTTTGGTTTTGCTTGTTCTGTTATGGACTATTTATAGCCTTTTCTACGGGAGTGGTTGCCGAAAGCAAAAGACTAAGCCTCATGAGGAATGGTTGAAGGAGCTGGGTATGTTTATGTTAGCGAGATTTAATATGTTTCCCTCTATGATGGTAAGAGGAAGGTATTTAGCTCTTCCAAAATCTGATCGTTTCTGTAAATGTCGTAAGAATGAACTTGATACATTGGACCATATCTTTTTCTCCTGTAATCACGGCACTAATGCTAGAAAGCGATTGTTAAATGCTTTACAAATGGATACATCAACCTCTACATTACCAACTATTCAAATATTATTATCTGACAGTAACGATAAAAATCACTTTAATAGTGGCTGAGTTTTTATGCTCAGTCCATGCAGAAATACTAAGTCACTATAAAGAGGATTAGGGGAGCTTAATCAAATAGTAATGTGGAATTGATATATTGTTTCAATTACGGTAACATATATTTTACCTTGTTGAGTTTATAATTTAAATATTTTATTTATAATCTGTTCTGAAATTGTCAGGTCTGTTATGCCTAATAAAGGTTATTGAATTGGAGCTGGGTATGTTTAGCCTGGAAAAGAGGAGACTGAGGGGAGATGTGAAAGATACCTTCAAATATCTCAAGGTTGTCACTTGGAAGAGGGAACGAGCTTGTTTTCTCCAGCTCTGGAGGGTAGGACTCAAACCAATGGCTTCAAGTTGCAAGAAAGGAGATTCCGATTAATCATCAAGAACTTTCTGACAAGAAGAGCTGTTTGACAGTGGAATGGTCTCACTCAGAAGGTTTTTAAGCAGAGGTTGGATGGCCATCTGTCATGAATGCTTTAGCTGAGATTTCTGCATTGCAGGGGGCTGAACTAGATGGCCCTTAGGGTCCCTTCCAACTCTACAATGCTATAAACAACTACCTGACGTTTAGAAGACATCAGAAGGCAGCCCTGTTTAGAGAAGTTTTTAATGTTTGATGTTTTACCGCTTTTAAAAATTATTAATATTCTGTTGGGAGCCACCCAGAGTGGCTGGGGAAACCCAGCCAGATAGGCGGGGTATAAATAATAAATTGTTGTTGTTGTTGTTGTTGTTGTTAGATGGGTCCTATCCAATGGTGGCTTTGCCTTTATTGCACCCAGCTTCTCCTCTAACCACCCTTCATCCCACCTGAAAGGCTGCGGGAACTCCCCAGAAGAGACTGGGATAGAGGACAAAGGGCAGTGGTTGGAAAGAGGGATCAGGGAAAACCAGGTCCCCAGATTTTGTCTCTCCACATCACCCTCTCCTGAGGCTGAGAAGTGCTTTCTGCTAAGGCTAAGGCACCATGGATACATACAACAACCCAACTGCGTAGTACCTTGCAAAGAGCTTGGGTGAGCCCAGTGGAATGCTTAACTTTGTCAACTTTGAACTGTTAATGCTCATCCTTGTTGTATCGCAAAATGATACTCTGCTCCCGTTCAGAAGCAGGTTGTCAAAGCATGACAAGCTGTTGATCAAGGAAAACAAGCCTGAAGCTTCACGCTTCCTTAGATGCTGGCCCGGTGTTGAATGTATGGACCGATAGTCACCTGGTTAAAATTGAAGTTTTGAATCAGGATTTTTGGCACATTCCAGCCAAAGCAAAAGCAGCCTCAGGAAAGGCTGATCTGGAGTGACAAGGGCTGCAGGCTATGCATCTTTAACCCTTCCCTTTCCTCAGGTTTCTCCCATCTAAAGCATCTCCACTGGGCCTTTGCTACATATCTCTGCACGTAACATATAAATGCTTAGAGGAGGTAAGCCCTTTTAATTTGCATTTAGATCAACAGGAAAGTTCTGCTTTTCATTAAATTAAACATTGCATGAATTCTGCTTTTTAAAAAGGGGTGCTTAATGCTGCTATGTTTATTTTCAAGGAAATGTAACTGTGGGGCCCCAATCCAGCATGCCCCCCCCCGGTTCTGGATAGATTCCCTGCTGAATATCTCCCCCACCCCACCCCACCCCTCCCCAATTGCTGTTCATTCCTGGCACATTTGCAGCCAGAATTGTCAGTGGGAAACCTGAGTGAGATCGGTGCTGGATCATGTCCCCATGGCTATTATTCCTTTAAAAGAAAAGTGTCATGCTTTTAAAAAATGTATTTGTGAATGAGTCCCCCATTGAACATGATGGGACACCTTCTGTGTAAGCATACATAGGACCAGGTTGCATGCCTGCCCCATTGAAATTAGCAGACCTTTAAATGTTTCGTTTTAGTTAGGTGGTGCCTAGCATTAATTGAATTGCAAACTGCCTTGGCTTGCTGGAAGGGTCACATTACACAATTTGCCGCACCTCGAAACAACGAATAACCACCACCCACACACACACACACAAAAAAAACCCTTGGCTTCTTGTAGAATCATTTCCTCTATTTGTGTATTTGCTTTGAATCATTATCCACTTTACACATCTCTTCCCCCCCCCCACCTTCTCTCCATCTGACATATCATGCGGACAGAACTTTAATGAGTAACCTTTGCAAGGTTGCATCACTTGTGTGGAGGAAACAGCCATCTTATTTTCTGTCTCTTGCCAACCCCCCCTTGGCCTTTGTTAACAATGTAAAATACGTTTCCTTCCTGTTCACAAAGGATTAGATCAGCAATGGGTAAAACAATACGTGCACAGACAATACACAAAACACTCCATCGCTTCACATTTGACCTAGAAGTCTGTTTTTAGAGTTTTGCCAGTCTTCCGTCTTTTAGGATGACTGCTTTTAGGATATCGAGAGGGATTCAAGCACTTACCGGATATTTAGGGTTGCACAATTAAAATGTATTATTTCTTATTTTGTAATTATTAAAACTGTCAGTTGCTTTTTATTGCCCAGAGTGTCTTGCAAGCAAACGAAATGTTGCAGGCTTGGATTAAAGGTGCATATTGGAGACTGATCAGGTTGAATGCTATAACAACACATTATCATTATGTGCATGACAGTTTCCAAAGTACAGTGGTACCTCGGAAATCGAACGGAATCCGTTCCGGAAGTCCATTCAGCTTCCAAAACGTTCGGAAACCAAGGTGCGGCTTCCGATTGGCTGCAGGAAGCTCTGATTGGCTGCAGGAAGCTCCTGCAGCCAATCGGAAGCCACAGAAGCCCCATCGGACGTTCAGGTTCCAAAGAACATTCACAAAGCGGAACACTCACTTCTGGGTTTGCAGCGTTCGGGAGCCAAAACGTGTTCAACTCGCAAGGCATTCGGGATCCAAGGTACAACCGTATAGGAGGAAAGATCCCCACCATGAGGAGGTATCAATGCAAAACTCCATGTAGAAAAGAACCATGAGACCAGGTTCCAACATTAAGGCAAGCCAGACTCTTGCTTGTTCCTGGCAGCAATGCAGGAGGAAGAGTGGAATGGGAACTTTCCAGCAGTGTGTACTAGTATGCTGCACATTCACATTAAGCCATCACCTGTTTTTAGCTATGGTTTGGGGGCAGGAAATACCCCCCGACTCTCCCCTCCCTTCTCCACAGCACCGGACGAGCCCCGGTGGCTGCGTACCTGTGCCTTGCGAGCGGCAGGGGCTGGTGGCGGCAGCGGCAGCAGAGGGACAATGAGCCGCACGAAAGGGCTGGCTCCGGACAGGGGCTGCTTAAAATGGCACTTAGCCAACCGCGGCTCAACAAAGCCCAGCCCCCTTCCTCCTCTAGACAGGGCGGAAAGAAGCCAGGAGGAGGGAGGGAGGAGGCGCTGCCACGGTGTGCGTGAGAGGGAGGGAGAGGAGGGGAAATGGCACAGCTCGAATGATCAGAATCCCCATGGCGATTCCCGGACTGTCTGCGGGCCGGATCTAGAAGGCAGTTGGGCCAGATCCGGACCCCAGGCCTTAATTTGCCTACTCATGGTTTAAAGTAAGATGGGAAGTAGACCACTCTTAGGCTTCATTAAAGCAAATAATTTGGACCACTGCTTGGCAGATTGCTCATATCCCCACTACAGAATAAGGGATGCAAAAAGAATTTTAAAAAGAAGCACAGAGTATACAATCCCACTCTGACCTCAAGATGCAACAATCAGAAGCCCTATATCACCTCCCTGCTATTTCTGGCCCTCCTCCTGTTTGTCTCATTCAATCATTTCCCCCCTGATTGCCATAGTGACTAGCTGAAACTTAAATCCTCTTCTGATTAGTGCAACTAATCTATCCGCTCATGTACAGTGGAAATCTACACAAAGCGAGAAAAATAAAAAAGCAAAATAGCCCAAATAAGGATTTAGTTAGTGGGTGGGTGGGTGGAGGGGGCAATATTTTCATTCCAACCTTGAATGAACAAATGTGACCCTTTTCGCAGAGAGGAATTTGAAGAATTTATCTGGTTTCCTGAAGGCCAAGTGATTGCTCTGTCTTCTTAGCTCCAGTTGCCATTGAGACAAAGTGAAATTGTACCTTGGCATACCAAAGGACTCAACATGAATGCATGAGATCGACTTACAAACTCCACCCAAACAACCCCAAAACTTCTCCCTGGCATGTAGTGTGGGGTTGCATGGTTTATGCTGTGGGTGAAGGATTTATTTATCTATAAAAAGCATTTATATACTGCCATCTTGTAAAATTTCAGGGTGTTGCACAACTATACGCGGACAAAAAAATATGAAAAACTATGGGGGGGGGAAAGAGTATGAAATAACTCATAAAATGTCTGGCTTCTCAAGAAGATGATAAACAGCTATGGGGTACTCAAGAGAAGACTGAAAGCCATGAGTGAGAGGGTGCCTGTCAAATCACTGGTGAAAGCGTTTTTCACACATGGGATAAACAACATTAAATGCTTAACTTCTGTTTGTTAAAGGAGACAAGTCAGGAGATGAGAAAGGATTTTGTTAGTTTATTTATATTGCTTTCTATTATGTTGCATGGATGTATATTCTGTATTTACTGACGTGCAATTGTTCTTAATTTGTGTGTTGGGGTGGAATTGCTACATTTGTTGCTGTTCATACGATATATGTTATGAGCGGCCTACAAACAAACATACAGTGGTACTTTGGTTCTCGAACGTAATCCGTAATTCTGGCACCCTGGAAACAATAGCCAACAGCCGCATCAGACCGTCGGCTTCTGAAAAACGTTCAAAAACTGGAATGCTTATTTCCAGGTTTTTGGCATTCGGGAGCCAAAATGTTTGAGTACCAAGGCGTTCAAGAACCACTATATTTTGATGGTGGCTTTTTTAAAAGAACGGAATAAAAAGCAAAGGGGTGGATTGCAAAACGAGACGTGAGACCCAAATAAAGCAGATGCCACTGGGCTCTTTGCCATTTATTGCTGCTTATCAAGGCCGCGAAGGAGAGCACCTGACCTGCCCGAAAATCTACAGGAATGTGTGGAGAAACCTCTCCCAGGGACCCTCAATTTCTCTTTTCAAAACTATGGCTTTTCCCCTCCCAAAGAATCCTGTGAACTGTAGTTTGTTACGGGGTGCTGTAAAGTTGTTAGGAGACCCCTATTCCCCTCACAGAACTACAATTCCCAGAGTTCCCTGGTAAGAGGGATTTGGTTGTTAAACCACTCTGGAAATTGCATAGCTCTGTGAGGGGAATAGGGGTAAGGCCTCTTAGCATCCTTCAACTACTGTTCCCAGAATCCTTTTGGGGAAGCCATGGCTGTTTAAAGTGGTATGACACTGTTTTAGAAGCATAGTGCAGATGGGGCTCAAGTTTAACCCCTTATGTGACACAGACCCAATAAATAAACAACAACAACAACAACAATTATACCCTGCCTATCTGGCTGGCTTTCCCCATCCACTCTGATGCATTTGCTAAGTGCCTGGAATGGGAATTTCTCCAATGAAAGTAGGGATGTCTTCAATAAATAATAATAATAGTGAACCCCTGGCCTACCTGGTGGCACGTCCCCAGTCCAGGGTCAATCCACATGTCCAAAGCCCAAACTGAAGCAACAGTCTTGCAGAGATCCTGGAGGATTCAAGCCAGTGCCAGATTACCAAATAGGCAGCAGCCTACAGGCCATCATGCCTTTTAGGAGTCCTGCAACAATATAGATCAAAATAACACAGATTTGACCTGGAAAGCAAATTACAAACAAGCTTTCTTAGTTCAATTGGGGGGGGGGAGGTGAGATTCTGACCGCTTAGAGGCCTCCACAGGGTTTAATCCAGCACTGATCCAAGCTGAGCTCCACCAACATGGGTGTTACAGCAGACACAGCACCTCAGCTCTGCTTCCCTTTTACACTTTGCTTGCTGATTGCAGCACCTGGGCTTGATGAGGCCTGTGACCCTCACCTGTCCCAAGCCTAATCCAGCAGAGGAATCACACACCTCACAGATCTAGCGAGCCTCACCTGGTCAGCCAGGGAGCTGGGCTGTGGGCCCTTGGCTGCCTCAGCCTCCTGGAATGTCCCTCTCACTGCTCCCTACACCTGTGTTTGTGGAGACAGGGGTCCCTCTGGCTCTGGTGATGGATCCTGCTGCTCTGGTTCTTGTGTACTGACCCCTATCCCCTCGCCATCCTCTGTCACCCAGTGAATACTTCTTTCCCTGTCCCCTGCTTGCCCCAGTGTGTCCCAGTCCCAGCTACACCTCTCACCGGGATCCTCTGCCTCCTCTTCTTCCTCCCCATTGTCCTGCCAGTTCATGACAATAATGTGCTCCCAACCAATATAAAAACATAATAAAACAACAACAATTTCATTATTTATACCCCGCCCATCTGGCTGCGCTTCCCCAGCCACTCTGGGCGGCTCCCAACGTAATTAATGATAATAATAATAATCAGGGGTCCCCAAACTACAGCCCGGGGGCCAGATGCGGCCCGCATGAGCCAATTGTGCAGCCCCCGACGACCCCCGATGCCGCCCGCTCTTACTGGCGAGCCGCGGTGCAGTTGCCCATCTCCGGGTTGGCACGGAACCAGAAATAGCTTGTGCGCATGCACAGGCCGGAGGGCAGGGAAACACGCTCCCATATGCACGCACACAAGCTATTTCTGGTGCCACGCCACCCCGGAAGTGCACCGCAAATGGCGTTTGCGCATGCGCAGAAGCCATTTCCGGCGCTGCGCCAGAAAAAGCGAGTGTGCGCGCGTATGGGAGCGTGTCCCCCCGCCCTCCGTGCAATCGGCGGCGGAGGAACTGGCCCAAAGCTGGGTAAGTTTGGGGACCCCTGATAATAATAATAATAATAATAATAATAATAATAATAATAATAATAAGCGATAAAACATCATACATTAAAAGCTTGGCTAAACAGGGCTGCCTTCAGATGGCTTCGAAAAGTCAGGTAGTTGTTTATTTCCTTGACATTTGATGGGAGGGCCCTCTGCCTGGTTCCCTGTCACCTCACGACTCGCAGGGAGGAAACCGCCAAAAGGCCCTTGGTGCTAGTGTCTGGGCTGAATGATGGGGGTGGAGGCGCACCTTCGGCTATACCTGGCCGAGGCCATTTAGGGCTTGAAAGGTCAGCACCCACATTTTGAATGGTGCTTGGAAACGTACTGGGAGCCAATGTAGGTCTTTCAGGACCGGCATTATATGGTCTCGGCGGCCACTCCCAGTCACCAGCCTAGCTGCCGCATTCTGGATTCATTGTAATTTCCAGGTCACCTTTAAAAAAAACCTTCCATTTCAGAGGTCTTCTAAAGGTTGTATCTCCGTGGGTCAGGGCCACATAACTCCATACCTTCCAACATTTCACCAATTAAAATAGGGACCCCCTAAGGAAAAGTGGGTCATTCTGGGATCAAATTAGAAACCTTCTGTAAATCCAGGACTGTCCTTGGAAATGGGTCTGTGGTGAGATGTATCCACTGCTTAATTATTTCTAAATTGAAAGCTATACATATAAAGTAGCACATGTAGAAGTTATGCAAATATCTATCCTCTTTATTATGATGCTCTCTCTCTCTCCCCCCGCCCCCCCCACCTCTCTTTCTCCAGTGCATTAAGTGGCCACCTTAGACACTGGCCAGATTACTATAGAAACTGTGCCAATTCTCACACTCATTAAACAGCTTTGAGGCCTTGTTCCTGTGGCTTCAATCACTGGGCGGATTACTCCTTGAGCAATTTCTAGACCAATTCTCACCTGTTTATTTGGGCATGAAAGGATTTTCCGCCACACTCCTCCGATTGCTAAGTAAACTCATTTGCAGCTGCAGTTCTGTCAATCTGCGCAGGCAGATTGCAATTTAGAGTTCAAATGAGGTAGAACCAGGGAAGTCTTGAACATTCCTACGAATAAATTAAACTCCAAGCACTTGTCCAAACAGCTGCTGTTTAATTTGGAATCATCATATTGAGAGTTATTATCATATGAGCCACATAAAAAAGTCTACCTTGGAACAAGGCTTTTTTAATGCCTCAGTTTTTAATTGTAGGTGAGGCAAATTATACATTTTTTTGTTTCTTGGAAGGGTGAGGTTCATTGCAAAATGTTCTCAATTACAATGCCCCCAACAATGTTCTTAAAAAAAAACACACTGTGATTTTGCCTATTCCAAATAAAAGGGCTACATTTAGACATTTTCCATTATAATGTGCTAGTTTTCTCCAGGGTTTAATCACACCCGAAGTGCAAAATAAAAGAGCTGGTGTTGTGTAATGATTAGAGCAGGGGATCCCAACAAAATTTTCTTGAGGACCCCTCATCGAGCCGCTATTGTGACAAGGACCCCCATTAATTCCTAATCCTAAAATTAAAAAGTGAGAGCCAAATTAAGAGTTTTGCAAAGAGGCAGCGCGTGCCAGGGAGGAGGAAGGGGAATGGAGAAGACAGGGTACCTGCGCAGTAGTGCACAAATGAAGCCGACGCGCGCAAAGCATCTTGGGGAGGTGAGCGTTAGTAGAATGTGCGCGCTGCCTCTTTGCAAAACAGTAGTGTTTGTAAAGCGCCACCTAACGGCATACAGCAGAACTACTGCCTCTATCTAATTCTAGTTTTGCGCTAGACTCTGCTCATGCAGGAAGCGGCCAAAACAAAAAATCTGTTATCATACGAAATATATTTAATATATTTTTTATTCTAATAGCATCTTGCGGACCCCTCTGGCATAGCTCGTGGACCCCTGGGGGTCCGCGGACCACCTGTTGGGAACCACTGGATTAGAGTATTGGACTATGACCTTGGGAGACAAGGATTCAGACCCCAACTCAGACATGAAGCTCACCTTGAACCAATCACCATCACTCAGCCTAACCTAACCTCAAAGGTTACAGGTAGGTAGCCGTGTTGGTCTGAGTCGAAACAAAATAATAAAAAAAAATCATTCAGTAGCACCTTAAAGACCAACTAAGTTTTTATTTTGGTATGAGCTTTCGTGTGCATGCAAAGGGTTATTGTGAGGATAAAATGTGGACCCTGCAAGTGTCTCTATTTTCCAGGGACTGATACAGATTTATAGACGCTGGCCTGGTTTTTTTATTTGATCCCGGAATGTCCTGCTTTTCCTTAGAATGTTCCTATTTTCATCAAAGCCATGTTGGTGGGTATGGTATATGTCCCTAGTCTCATTGAATAAATGTTGGAGGAGTTATGTGACCCCTGAGCCGAGGAGATAAGTAACTACACAGCCTTTAGAAGACACCTGAAGGCATGTTTTACTATGTTTTTATATATGCTGAAAGCTGCCCAGAGTGGCTGGGGCAACCCAGTCAGATGGACAGGGTAGTATGTTGATGATGATGAATAGGACTGTTTTCATTAGAGAAATGTTGAAGGGTATGAAACTGGGGAGGGGTTGAACCATGTATACCACCTCAAGCACCTTGGAGGAAAAGGTGGTATATAAATAAATGTAGTAAGTGAATAAAAATATTCCTTGTTAAGACAGGAATGCAGATGCTGACTGATTAGCCCAGGCGAGGTCCCTTAACAGTAGAAATGTTTCTGATTTGTCGTCCCTAAAGTATCTTGGTGCGGTATATAAATAAAGCCATTGTTGACCACAGGATTACAGTCTATTAAAGCATAGGAGACTTCCTTGTATCAAGTCAGGCTAGAAGTTAATCTAGCCAAATAATGCCTTTTCTTAATGCCTGCAGCTCGTCAGGGTTTTTGGTAGAGGTCAAACATCTGGGTTGCCAGACTCAGTAGAGGACAG
Source organism: Zootoca vivipara (assembly GCF_963506605.1). Classification (NCBI taxonomy): domain Eukaryota; kingdom Metazoa; phylum Chordata; class Lepidosauria; order Squamata; family Lacertidae; genus Zootoca; species Zootoca vivipara. Next base: position 12,005,462 of record NC_083287.1, on the reverse strand, counting down.
GACTTCTGTGCCTTTAATTGCCCTGCTCTCTTTTGAGTCTGGAAACCTTAAAGAGAAACCAGCAGACCCTTAGCTTGGAAATTAAACAAAGGGTCTGCTGGTTTCTCTTTAAGGTTTCCAGACTCAAAAGAGAGCAGGGCAATTAAAGGCACAGAAGTCCTGTCCTCTATTGAGTCTGGCAACCCTAAACATCTCCACCACCCAGGGCCGTCTCAAGCAGGTCGGGCACCCTGGCGCTGAGGCGCGAAGATCGCTCCGGCGCCCCCGCCCTCGCAGCGCGCCCCCTGCCGGCCCGGCGCCCCGCACCACCGGGACTACACCTAGAGTCGGGCCTGCCACCACCTCAGCCTTTTATTGGAGGTACCAGAGATTGAACTTGCAGCTAAAGCAACGTGCTCTACCAGTGAGTTACAAGCCTTCCCTTTACAGTCTGCTTTGGACATAAAGCACAAGGAAATAAACAAAATGAAAATGGATTGCGGAAGGCAATCAGCCTGAAAGCTCTTCAGCAAAAAGGTAAGTTTAGCCAGCTACTACTAACAGAGCTTTGAGTCTTTTAAGTTTTTGTCTGTTTCAGTAGGCTTCTTCTTATGTAACGTTTCTCCCATTTTCCATGTGTAGTATTTATATTTAGAGATTTAACATGGATGCTATAAGAAACACTGTTTAAAAAGAAGGCACACTGATAAATTGTTTGGTTTTGTATATACGTATATAAATGGTCTTCATGTATTTCATTTTCAGAACCTTTATAATGAGTACTTGTAAATTTTTCACAAGTGGTTGTAGCATTGGTTTTAGACTGCCCCTGGAGAAGGAACTTTTCTATTTCTGAAACACGTTGGGCTTTCAGTAACTCGGGTACTTATTTCTCTCTCGCTTGTTGTTTCATATCAGAGCTGCAATTTCTGCAATACTAAAGGATCAAATTCTAATGGTTTGAATTCAGCCAGTCTGACCACTAGCTCACCATGAGACTCTTGATATCAGAGTCATGGGTTCGAGCCCCACGTTGGGCAAAAGATTCCTGCATTGCAGGGGGTTGGACTAGATGACCCTTGTGGTCCCTTCTAACTCCACAATTCCATGATTCTAATTCCTATCGACAAAAGGTGTTGAGAACTTCAGATCTTTTGAGTGGTCCACATGGGTAACAAGCACCAGCAGCGGTTGTGCAGTCTTGTTTAGCTGAAAAACTGGGACCTTAGGCATGCAAACCATCATCACTCTCACTGTTTACCCAGTTGTTTAAACTGTGGATGGTAACATTCCTAGCAGGGAAACCTTGTATTGAACGCTAAGCAACAAGCTGCTTCAGCTTTTGTGACTTGCCCTGTATCATATTTCTGCTTCTCCATGGGCTTCTTCCAACTTTCCGCCAGCTGAATCAATTGGGCTCTCACTTAACAGCCCCATCACTTCATTAGGGCAGATCCATTTCCTCCACCAATCCCAGTTTGTACTTGCTGAACTTGACATCTTTGGCATTCAGGGAAATGCCAATTATTAGAATAGATCTGAGGGAGGGGAGAATTAAGCTAAACATTTCCCAGAATTACATTGTTTTGAAAAATCTTGCCAATTGCATTCCACACTGTCTACATTTTATAAATAACAAAGTACTGGGGACGAGGGGAACTGCAAAGAAATGGAGCGGCCGGGCGGAATAATAATAATAAAATTTATTATTTATACCCCGCCCATCTGGCCGGGTTCCCCCAGCCACTCTGGGCGGCTTCCAACAAAACATTAAAATACAGAAATCAAACATTAAAAGGTTCCCTAAACAGGGCTGCCTCTAAAGGTCTGGTAATTGTTGTTTTCTTTGACCTCTGATGGGAGGGCATTCCACAGGGTGAGTGCCACTACCGGGAAACGTGCCACTGCGCCCCTCGGACGGAAGCCGGTGGCAGCCAGAAGAGATCAGGGACGCCGGCTCCGCCATGGCCAAGCCGTACGACGCGGTGGAGTGTCCCTACTGCGACGAGGTCTCCAAGTACGAGAAGCTGGCCAAGATTGGGCAAGGCACCTTCGGGGAGGTGTTCAAAGCAAAACATCGCCAAACAGGCAAAAAAGTTGCATTGAAGAAGGTGTTGATGGAGAATGAAAAAGAGGGGTTTCCCATCACAGCCCTACGGGAGATCAAAATCCTCCAACTACTCAAGCATGAAAACGTCGTGAATCTCATTGAGATCTGCAGGACCAAAGCCTCTCTGTACAACCGCTGCAAGGGCAGCATTTACCTGGTATTTGACTTCTGCGAGCATGACCTGGCTAGACTCCTAAGCAATGCCCACGTCAAGTTTACACTTTCGGAGATCAAGAAAGTCATGCAAATGCTCCTGAACGGCCTGTACTACATCCACCGTAATAAGATCTTGCATCGGGACATGAAAGCAGCCAACGTGCTTATCACCCGTGATGGTGTTCTGAAGCTGGCCGACTTTGGCCTGGCTCGGGCCTTCAGCTTGGCAAAGAACAGCCAGCCCAATCGCTACACTAACAGGGTGGTGACTTTGTGGTATCGTCCTCCGGAGCTGCTTCTGGGGGAACGAGATTATGGACCATCAATTGATCTCTGGGGCGCAGGATGCATAATGGCAGAGATGTGGACCCGAAGCCCCATCATGCAGGGAAACACAGAACAGCACCAACTCACTCTCATCAGCCAGCTTTGTGGATGCATCACCCCGGAGGTGTGGCCAAACATGGATAAGTACGAACTGTATGAGAAGCTGGACCTGCCGAAAGGGCAGAAGCGCAAGGTGAAGGAGCGGCTAAAGGCGTACGTCAAAGACCCATATGCTCTGGATCTCATAGACAAGCTGCTGGTCCTGGATCCTGCCCAAAGGATAGATAGCGATGATGCCCTGAATCACGACTTCTTCTGGTCCGACCCTATGCCCTCTGATCTCAAAAACATGCTCTCCACCCATAACCAATCCATGTTCGAGTACCTGGCTCCTCCCAGGAGGAGGGGTGGACATATGCCACAGCAGCCTGCCAATCAGGGCAGGAATCCAGTGGCGACCAATCAGACAGAGTTCGACAGAGTGTTCTGATGGCTGTGGACCAAGGACAAGAATGGAGTACTGGTTTCCAATGGAATAACGAAAATGACTTGTTTCAGCTGTTTGTTTGTTTTTACTGTTGCAAAGCAAAAACTGGTGGGAAGAGAACAAGACAGCTGCGCGTCTGTGTTTTAAGAGCTGCAGGGCTAGATTAAACACTGGAAAGGTGTGTAGAGTTCTCCCTAGCTGTGCTATCACAGACTGAATTGCGGCTTTTCTGTGCTTGTTGATTTTTAAAGTACTGAAACAATCTCAAACTTTTTTAAAAAAATTCATTGGTTCTATGAATTTGCACTGCTAGGAAAGTGTGTATCTGGTGTGCAGGAGCATGGAACAGAATGGGTAGGGTCTTTTGTCCAAGAATGGCTGCTGACTTTGAATCATACCGTGGGGCCTGTTTTAATATAATGCCAGCAAGCTCCACACGTGTTGTGGCGACGGGTTGGTTAGGGTGGCCAGGAAGCAAGCTGCAGATGTCCCAGGCTTTGGTAACAGAGGCAGCCTTCCCGTGGTGGCAGAGAAGAATGTGGACCCATCCTCGAGCCACTGTAGGATGGCCATCTAACCAGTGTTTCTTAAATAGAGGTCCCCAGCTGTTGGACTACAAGTCCCATCATGCCTGGCCACTGGTCCCACTAACTATGGATGATGGGAGTTGTAGTCTAACAGGTGGCGACCCAAGTTTGAGAAACTGAATTCTGATATTTTTGCTGCACCACTACGTAGCTCTGCCATGGATTTTGTAGACTTCAAGCTTTATTATTATTATTAAAAAGTCCCAACAGCAGGCAGTAAATGCTCACTTACTTGTGCCTAACAAGGCAAGAGGTCTGATGACTTTCCACCCTGGGTGGGATACTTATCTGTATTATGCTTTTATCATGTTCTGGTCTTTTTCTAAATAGCTCAACTGTAATAAAAGGTATTTGCATAAAAATAAAATAAAATAAATAACAAAGTACTGTGATTTCTTTGTTGCAAAAGTCCTTGGCTGAAAGGACTGTCAAGCAACATTGTCACCCTGTTGTTGTTAATTCAACTTAACACAGTCGGCATGGACTTGAGAGAGACATTGTCAATACATTGGGGGCCTGGGAAGATTTGTGCCGATCAGTTGTTGATACCACGCCTCCCACGCAAGGGATATTTTTAGAGCCAACGTTTTCCTTGATATTTTCACCCAACTCCCATAGGTCTCCACACACAAAAAGCACAACCAACCAGAAAATTAGTTATTTAAATGGAGCATGGAGAAAATTTCCTGGTAGATTCTGCTAATTAGTTTTGTAGAAAGTTTTGAACCCTTTGCTGAGACCAGTGATGCCCTTTCGAGCCACTGTAACATTTTTGGCTGTGTTGTTCCCTCCATTTCTGTTGTTGAAGATTTGGGTGTTGTTGCTTACGTGGTCAGAATGGTATCACCCGTGGGCCAAGAGCAATAGACTTGGGAGAATCCCTAAAACCATAGCTGCCAAGCTTTCCCTTTTCTCGCGAGGAAGCCTATTCAGCATAAGGGAAAATCCCTTAAAAAAAGGGATAACTTGGCAGCTATGCTAAAACTGTTTTTTTAAAAAATCAGTGGGAACTTTAGAAATAGCTCAGTGATAACTGAACATGCTCAAATGGCCACAGAATACTGAAAGGACAAGGGACAGACTGATTTCAGGAGTGGCTGAAATCCTGAACACTCCACATTGCAGAAATTGGTTGCAGGACCCACTTGTAAAATATAATTTCTATTGATGGCCACTTGTCTTTCCTTAACCACAAGCTAACATGTCTTTGTCACTCACCTGGTACATTATCGCTAATACTAGTTGTTGGGGCTTAAAAAAAAAGTTGAACAAATGTATTTTTATTTCTTAAGCTACCATAGTAGGAAGTAGACCTTGAAGTTTCTGGATTTTTTAAAAAAATACTTTATATTTTTGAGATCTGACAGATTTTCCCACCCCATCTCGGAAGAGTGAATATCATAAATGGGCAAATCAGGTTTAACAACAGCCCTTCAAGGGATGGAGCATGAGACTCTTAATCTCAGGGTCGTGGATTCGAATCCCATGTTGGGAAGGCTGAACAGTCCTTCAAATAGAGGGCTGTTCTCTGACGTAGAATATATGGCCACAGTAGATGAAACTAGGTATACACTGCTTAACAGGTGCAACCTGTGATTATGGTCACCTTTTCAACATTAACTCAACTTTGACAGAGACTCTTGGATCAGATTTTTGAATGCCCAATCTTCATTAAAATGAAAATGTCAATAAACCAAAGATAGTTCTTTGAGAGCCATGCTCAAGATGGAATTGGACCGGAGATGTTGAAGGATGAGCTAACTCCTGACAATAATACAAAATGCAAAAAAGGTTATTTACACATGCTCAGGTCGGTAAATATATTGAAGTTTGTGGCATGGCAGCAGCCAGGCAATGTTGGGCTACACACTAGCCTGTGTATCCTGGAGCTTCTGAAATGCCGTTCAAGGTAGACAGCTGCAAACCCTTGCTTAAATTCAGCCACTGTGAGAATCTGGTTTTGATAGCTCTAATTGGGTCCCGTCCCCCACAAGAAACAATATCTACTTGTAGTATTTGCCCTTTAGAGTTCATGGATTAAAGGCTTAGAAATATTGGCCATACATTATCGGGCTGATATCCAAATTGTCAAGACAGAGAGCTGAGTAGTGACTCATGGTTTGCCAAGAAGATTGCACACTAAGCTCTGTAAACTGAGATGGCAAAGAAGTGAAGCCAGGAAACCTGTTCCTTTTTGTTACAGAAATTTCCAGGGTCTAGAACAATTGACTTGCTGTACTAACCAAGTGGCTGAACTGGTTCAAGAGAACAGCTATACATGCTATGGAAGTACATCATTGACTCTCCACATTTGAAAGGCACCTCATTTTTTATTTCCACTTTATAAAGTGCACAGACAAGGTAACAACTTCCATTCTAGCCGAACATTTAAATCTGTGTGAGAATCGGAGCTGAACAAAAGACCAAAACTGGCATGTATGGATGTCCCTTGGCAAGACTGCAATACTTGGACGTGATCTATTACCAGCATGCTGCTTTGAAACATGGAGACAATCATTTAAACAGAGGAGTTGTTGTTGTTGTTTGCCTAGAATTAATTTTCATTAGCTTGTTTTATGCTGGTGAGCTCTATGGGAATTGGTGGAAAATATAGCAAAGATGTACTCGGAATAAACAAGTAGAAAACACATTTTATTATGAATGCTGAGACTGATTAGCCATGTTGAATGGTTATCACTAGGATCAGTGAAAGGGGTGATGGATTACAACAGTGTACATTACTTTCAGTAACAATACACTGAAAATATATTTCCTAATTTTTATATTATTATTATTATTATTATTATTATTATTATTATTATTATTATTAAAAGCAAACCCCCTCCCAAAATATTTCTGCCACAGGGAAACAAGAATAAGAAGGAATCATTTTACTGCATTACAGCTTATCCCTGCACCAAATACTCACAGCAACACTTTCGCTTGTATGTGGCAATAGTGATAATAACAAAAGCCAGCTTTTGTACATGATTTCCAGAGAAATATTTGCAGAAGTGCTCATGTTCATTGATTATATACAAATTAGCTTTTGCTCCTTTATCACTCAGTGCTTTAATTTTTCTGCCCTCTGCAGCATCTTGGTTGGAGAATATGGTCGAGTTTCTTTTTTCCCTACTTTAATGGAAAGCGATAAACAGGCAGTTTTAAGAAAATACGGCTACCGACTATTCCTGGATAAGGAAGTTGACAAGCGCAGTTCTAGGAGACAATATGAACTTTGTAATGGTGCGTCCTTGGAGATATTGAGTCCCAAGCTTACTTTGAACAACCAGTTCACGAACTACTTCTGCATCTCGGGATACTTGTTGAGGTACACCAACTTTTCCACAGGGTTTGTTGTTGATCTGGAAGGGGAAAAGGAGACAGAGATGCGAACTAAAAGGAGATGTCTACAAATGCGCCCTCAAGTTTCTTGTCCATTTACCTCTATTTGCTAGATAAACAATTCAGGTATTATTTAGAACTTTCAGTCCATTCATTAGACATCTGTTACCTTGCGTCAACCTGCTTTTTTGTCACTGTATGTTATCATATGTATAGTCCTATGCTAATTTAGCCAATCCAGCTGGGGTTTGTTTTAAAAATAAGTTACGCAAAAAAGGTCAGAGGCTGCCTTATAGAATAAATGAATCATAGAACAGAATCAGAGGTTGGAAGGCACCATGAGGGTCACCTAGTCCATCTCTCTGCAATACAGGAATCTTTTCTCCAATGTCAGTACACTTGTGGAGCTTTGTAAATGCAAAATCTGGAACAAGATATTATTTCACCTGCTGATCTTGATTTGTATACATGAAACTACCGCACAAATGTCAACCCAGTGTCAGCCTCCCCCCCCCAATAATGTGCCTCTACATGACCAAGCAGGTCACTTTCCTGCCCCAAACAGTGGCAACAAAAGTGTGCAATGTGAGCAGGTAAACACGGGACCAGGTATCGGAACACAGTCTAAGCAGAATCTATGCCTTTTGGGGGGAAGGGGGGAATTTGGCAGAGGAATGCCATTTGTAGCAGCCGCTCCATGTCATGTAGTTCTGCTCTAATTATTTTCATGTCAGACCGTGATTAGACTTCTCTGTAGGGTTTTGTACCAGTGGAGGAACGTCCCAGGCCCAATAAGGTTCTCTTGTTTCCACACAGTCTCTTGTCACGGCCCAACTCCCACCCCATGTCTCTGATTCCCATCCTGGATATGGGCCACTTCCACACCTAAGGTCACATCGACTAGATCTAGGGCTGCTAAAAGGATGGACTGGAGTACAGTGGTGTTACACGCACTCTCTGTACACAAACCAAGTCAACCCCTGGCAATACCTCTCCAGATATGGCTGGGAGAGATTTCTGCCTGAAACCCTGGAGAGCTATTGCCAGCGAGGGCAGGTAATACTAAACCAGGTGGACCAATGTTCTGAGTAGGAGTGACTGACATGGAGGAGGAGTGTTGGTCCTTTGAAAGCACCATCACTACTGCTTACCAGTTTGGTGCAGCAACAGGCAAGACGGGGGTGATGTCAGCACACCGGAGGAGCGCATTCTGCACTCGTATGTCCTTGCTACTGCCCAGTCCCCACATGGTCCTGGTAAGTGGCAGAAATGCTGCTGCCAGGAGTGGTTACACACTGTAGCCCTTCCATGCCAGCTACTCCTGACTCTGTATTAAGGCAGCCAACTATGACTTTCCAAGTAGAAAAAACAGAGTAATCACTAACTGAACCAACGGGGGAGGCGGGATTGAAGCGAAGGCTTCTGTTGATTTGAAACCTACGCTTCTGCAATTGCTGAGTTTGTTTCCAAGACAATCTGCTGGCCTTAACAGCAGCAAAATTAACCTCCCCAACATACAACCTTTCCCCCGATAGGTGATGCAAGAATATTTACAAATTTTACGATCGCAACCAAAGGAAGAGTAAATGTTCTTACCAGGACGGAGACTTGCACTATTTCTGGCAGCTGTTGAGACTTTGGGTCCACCGTAGGCCAGGACTGCTGCAATACGTCCATGTGCCAGAGATGATGAGTACAAAGTTTGTTTTGAGCGTGAGACAAGCCTGAAACACAACATCAATGGGTTGCTTGTACTCAAAATGAAACATTTGTTTTCACAGTTAGCTTGCTCCGTTTAAGCACTGCCCAGAGCAGAACCGTTGGGAGTTTGTTTTAGCACAGAACTGCCGACATCCAGTAAGCTGAATGCGAGCAGATTGCGCATCACAAACCAAAGAAAGCAAAATAGCTCTGCTGTCTGAAATTCAAGCAATAGGTTAAGGGAAGATGAGAAAAATAGTCCTATGCTATTCTTAAGGGGCTTAAAAACAGATAGGGACAGGAGATTTATTATTATTATTATTATTATTATTATTATTATTATTATTAGACTTGTTAGCTGCTTGTCACATGAAGCTTGTCTCCAGGCGACTTACACCACATTTAAAAACAAACAAATATATTTGTTTATTTATTGAATTTATATACTGCCCTATACTTGCAGGTCTCAGTACATTATGGTACAGTGGTACCTCGGTTTATGAACACAATTGGTTCCAGAAGTCTGTTCATAAACTGAAGCGTTCATAAACTGAAGCGAACTTTCCCATTGAAAGTAATGGAAAGTGGATTAATCCGTTCCAGACGGTTCGCGGAGTAACCGTTCATAAACTGAAGTGAACTTTTCCATTGAAAGTAATGGAAAGTGGATTAATCCGTTCCAGACAGGTCCACAAAGTACTTAAACTGAAGCGTTCATAAAATGAAACATGGGTGTAATTGGTTCCGGAAGTCTGTTCATAAACTGAAGCGTTCATAAACCGAAGCGAACTTTCCCATTAAAAGTAATGGAAAGTGAATTAATCCGTTCCAGATAGGTCCGCGGCGTTCATAAACCGAAAATTCATAAACCGAGGTGTTCATAAACCGAGGTTCCACTGTACATGATATCATAAAAACAGAACAAAACCACCCCCTAGAAGCCACAGCACACAAGGAGCATGACAAATATATCTACTCATTAAAGCTTAATTTAGGCTGCATAACAAATAGATTTGGGAGCCCCAAACATAATGGGACTGTATTCTGAGGAAATATTTATAGGATTGCACTGCAATAGATTGTTATGATAATAAAACTATAATACTTTCAAAATATAGTGCATTATCCAGTCAAAGTTAGACACATGCGAATCTTCTGTCCTGCTGAAATGAACTACTGTACCTAATGTTAGCTGGCTCATGACCACAGTCTGTTGAATAAAAAGCTAGATACCCAGCTTTTTGTAAATCACAGAAATGGTTTTGGACACAGAGTCCTTAGCCTGACACAAAAGAATTTTTGCGTGTGTGTGGCAGCCAATTTTATTTTACCCATTTTAATTTAATATTTTAAACCATTTTTTTTTGTAAATCAACCAAGGCAGTGTGCAACAAATCAAAACAATAAAAACAAAAACATAATGATAATATTCATTAGAAACGAGTTCTCTGTGCAGCTACAACACGTGGTCTTCTTTGTGTGGAGTAGTTCTCCAACAATGTACTCAGCTGGGTGGCAAAATGAAGCAGTCTCAATCGCAAGTACATGCGTGAAACCTTTCAAAGTGTAAAGGAAAGTAACAAGCTACTTGAACAGTGATTCATTTTTCTTGTTGGCCCTTTCTAGTTAGGACTTTTCCGTTTGTAAATAAGCTCAGTTCTTTCCTAGACACCACATGTTAAATGGAAAAGCAGAAAACATGCAATTATAGGCCACTCCTTATTTTTCTGTTCAACTGGGATTTCTCACAACATAACAAACCCCCCATCCCTCACCTTTCTGAAAGAAATAAGAGATCAGTGACATGGTGGATCCAAATATATAACATTTTAAAAAAAAACATCACAGGAGAACTCTGGGACAATAGCAATACTGCAACCTTGAGATTTGTTGACGAGGAATTGATAACTGAAGGCATACTATACAAAATTGTGAAACGATGCCACTTAGAATTCCTTGGGCAGGAAAGCTAAAACAGAGTTGTTTTCAAAACTTGGAAGTTTCTGTTTACAGTAATACCTCGGGTTACGAATGCGATCCGTTCCGGATCGCAGTTTGTAACCCGAATAGTTCGCAAACCGAATGCGATGGACGCCGCCATTTTGCACATGCGCAAATCGCGCGATCGTGCGCGCGCGGCGAAAACACTTCCGGGTTTGCGCAGTTCGTAACCCGAATTGTTCGCAAACCAAGGTGGTCGTAACCCGAGGTACGACTGTATTTAGCTTATTTGCTTTTCTGTGCCAATTCTCACTTTTGGAACCCAAATAGAAGCCAGCGTTACGATCCATAGCTCCAAGGTGAATTGAGTTTTCATTATTTCCCATATTCATAAACATTATAAAAAAAGTGTCACAGTCCTATACTGTACAGTCAAACCTCGGTTGTTGAACATAATCCGTTTTGGAAGACTGTTTGGCTTCTGAAATGTTAGACAACCGATGCATGGCTTCTGGTTGGTTGCAAGAGCTTCTTGCACTGAAGTGGAAGCTACGTCAGACATCCAAGCTCTGAGGAACGTTTGAAAACCGGAGCATTTACTTCCAGGTTTTCGGCATTCGGGAAACAAAATGTTCCAAAACAGAGCCGTTCGAGAACTAAGGTTTGACTGTACACACATCTAGGAGTGTTTGAGGGTTTACTTTGAAGTAGACCTGTATAGGAGAGCACTGTTTATGATCCAAAAGCCCTCCAGATGTTGTTTCCCCCTCAATCCCAGCCAGCATGACCAACGGTCCAGGGGTGATGGGATCTGAAGTCTAATGAGATCTGCAAGGCCACAGATTTTCTACCCTGGCTGAATTAAAGATTTTATAGAATTAGGAATTACTTGTCAAACTTCTTAAAAATATTTTTAAATTTTCCAGATTCTAAAACCTCCTTCCAGATACCTAGATAATGTTGGGTTCTGTTCCAGGAACTTGATAACTTCACAATGTGAAAGACAACATCAATGACTGAACTCCACAGAATATATTCTTGGAGGGTGGGGGGAATTCAGATAATTAAAGCAGTTTTCTGACCAACTTAATCCAAGGCCACAAATCATACAGAGGGGCTTTTACACCATCTAGAAAGAACACGAATTACCACCAAACACAGCAAAACAGGATAGTGTGCACAGAAGGAACTTTCTTTATTATTTAGGCAAAGATAGCAGAGCCCCACATCCCTGCAAACTAAGCATGAATTTAAAGCATAGTACTTCTAATGCCCTTCATTTGTTGTGCCCACATGTGGGAAGGACTGTGAAAACTGGCCAGGCAACATAACCGACACAAAACAAATAGGAAAATCTTAAATGAAAGTAAAGAAGACTTCACTCTTGTTAATCTGTCTTTTGCAAGATAGCTTTACTTGATGGGACTCCTAGCATAACATAAAGCCTTCAAGATCCAGTAATCGTACATCCTTATATGGATAGAAAAAAATATTTTATTTCGCAAACAGTCAAGTATCTTATATGTGGTGTCTGAATGCTACTCAGATGCAAGGTTCCAGGAAGGAAACAGATTTCCTCATCCTGTTCACGTTTGCAAATTGCCAAGTTATCAGTCTGGTGAACTCTGGCCAGCAGTAAAAGGCTGAGTGACATGTTTTGGCAGTGATATACAGAAGGGATGACATGTGGGCTAGTGGAGCCCTCGGAATTTAAAAGCAGACGCAAAGAGCAAACGAGAAAACATTGCTGAGGTAGATTAATAGAGAACAATTAGACTCCACGAAATATCAGGACTCTCTAAACCTCTCTTTAGTGTTCACTGGCTGAAGTGGATTTCATTCCTAGAACGCAATCCAACTACCGGTATTTTGCTGTGGGAGTTACAATAACTTTTCTACAACTAAATTGAACAATGGTACAGTTACCGTTTGAACAAAATGGTCAACCTCCTTGAAAAGCTTTACTATCACTAAGAAAACTGTTGTATAGTTTTTTCAGCTGAAAACTACATATTTATTTATTTAACATTGCTTAATATTACAAGGACCTCTAAACAAATGAAATACAGTCGTAACTTGGTTGTTGAACGCCCTGGAACTCAGATGTTTTGGCTCCCAAATGCTGCAAACCCGGAAGTGATTGTTCTGGTTTGTGAACGTTCTTTTGGAACCTGAACGTCTGGCGGAGCTTCCGCGGCTTCTGATTGGCTGCAGGAGCTTCTTGCAGTCAATCAGGAGCCGTGATTTGGTTTTGGAAGTCGAACGGACTTCCAGAACAGTTAGATTTCATTTAGTAAGATTTCAAAATAGTAGATAAGCACAAGATTAAAAGACAAAAAACAAACCAAACTATCACAAATTAATCTGAGCCATGTACAAAATGGAGAATTAAAAATTAAGATTTCAGGAAAACTTTGATTGTACAGGGGGAGGTAGTCTGAAAGATATGCTTTCCCCTAGCTTGGTTTAGGACTTTAAATGTCAGCAACAATGCCTTAAACCCTGTATTACAGCAGGCAAGAGCAGGATTCTGGGAAATTCAATAATGGGTTTACACAAGTTCTTCTTCTTCTTATCTTGAAGAATTTCCTTCTTCAGAGGAGGGAATCTACTCATATATTAGGCCCGCTGATTACGGATAACATTTTTTTTTAATGCAGAAGCTATGCTTGGCTGCTTTTTGAAATATGATTTGAAGCTCCTAGTAACATAGGGATAACAAGGGGCAGTAAAAACTATTAGCTCAAGGCAGGCTACTAGAACAGAGCAAGACGCAAAAGTAACATGAAATAAGTCCTCAAAGGCCAATTTAGCACTTAAGAAATAATTCAGTCGAGGGGAACATAGGGTAAATAAGTATTAAACATAATGTATAAGCCTGCACTCCCATAGCCCCCTCCCTGTTGATGTGCTGGGCATGTAAGAATTATGCAGTAAACACTTCCCTGCCACAAAATCCTGGGAAGACAAAAAAGTCATTTATCTTGAGGGCAGTTCAAAGAACTTAATATGAGATTGGATAAATGCCAGTGTATGCTTTCCTGTTTGCTATTTCTCTCAGCCAGCAGATTATTTTTTTTTTAAAAAAAATAAAAACCCCAGTGATCAGTATTTCCTACTAGGGAACGAGAACTGCTAGACAGACCTAAGCATGTGTCCTCTTGCATTAAAATATAGGTATTTCTAACTCGTAAGCTGCTGGACTGGCATGTGTCATTCAAAGGCATAAACCACTTTGAAGCACATGGCAGAGGAAAGGTCAGCTCAGTGGAACAGCATTTGGTCATCGATCACCTGCATATCCAGGTAGGGATGGGGGAAGACTCCCTGCCTGAAACCCTGGAAAGCCGCTGCCAACCAGCATAGGCGATACTGAGCTAGATGGACCAATGGGCTGATTCTGTACATGGAAGCTCCCTCATCTTAAGGCAGCACAGCAGCATTTTTTAAATTAAAAAACAACTACCCTATCTTTCAACAACCAATGAGATTCAAGTAGAGAAAAACCCACTGAATAAATAAAATTATAAAGATGTTGAGAAGTGCCCAGCTACCTTAAAGGCAAAGCCAGCCTGCGGCATCGCTGCTTAACACCTGCCATCTCCCCTCCCTTTGTGCCCTAACTATTGCACAAGAAGAACACCAAGATTGGTGAGTTCATTTTCCTCATGGGCACGGGGGGGGGGGCAGAAACTACCAGTTAACTCCTTTGGCTACTAAAGCCATCTATGGCCTTTTAAACTGGGGAGAGGGTATTGCTTGTGTTAGTTACAATTGGCATGTATTTTTGTGTTTCTATATTGTAAATCGATCTGTGATCCTTGAATGAAGGGTGGTTGAGAAATTTAAATAAATAGACTATCGAGCGAATTCAGCCTGTTTCCCCCCCCTGCCTCTGCACGGCCAGAGCATACAAGATTTCTGGGTTGTTCGAAATATACAGTCAAACCAGGGATCCCAAATAAAGAAGCTACATTAAGATTAGTGATTGACATGTATGGGAGGAAGGAGAAAAACGACAGGTGGCGTAAAATACAAACAAAACAATTCCCTCTCTAAGGTGGTCTCGCCAGCGTCACAGGTAATCTTTGCTCATCACCAAAAAAAAAAAAAATCATTTGAGATTCCTCTTTTAAGATTTCTCTTTAAATAGCTTGTGCTTGCTAGACAATCTCAAATGTATTTTGTGATGAGCAAAGATGGCGACAATGGGCGATGGCAACAAATGGGGAATAACCCCCATTTTAATCATGGAATGGGTGTGTGCATATGGATGTGGCAGGATCTTCCCATTGAATAGGTCCATGTGTGCCTAGGATCCCTCTTAAGCACAGAGTTTTAGACGTTCAGAATGTCCATCACATAGACAAGGAGCTGCTGGGGTGGGACACCAGCGGTTCTCACAACCCAGAAAAGTAAAAGACGTGAACCGAGACAGTTTTTTCACCTACTCCTGGAAGACAGAACAAATCGCGGCTGTGCACCAGGGAGAGTGCTTGACATGCAGTCAGAAAGTCTCTACCTAATGCGGAAGGCAAAGCATTTATGCCACTGTGTTTCAAGGAGACAGATATTTTATTCTTAGGTTCCCCCCTCCACAAGATATCCTGTACAGCTACTTCATTATTTTCTTTTACTTATTTTGGTTTACCTCCCTATCCCTGAAGGGACGCCAAGAAGTCAAAGGGGCAGCAAAACAGAGCTTTCACATTATATTAAATGACTAGACCAAGCCAATACGGATGTGAAAGAGCCACTGGAGAAGGGGAAGGGTGGGCCGAGATGTCCAAAAGAAGGGGGAAACGTGGGTTTTGCAAGAACTTTTGCAGTTACAGAACCCAGGGGGATAACTGCGTTAGTCTGTAGCAGCATCAGCAACAACAGAATCTAAAGCCCTTTAAAGACGAACACATTTACTGTGTCAAAGTTTGGCAGACCAGAACCCACACTCCGACAAAGTGAGCATTCATTGAAAGCGGAGGCCAAACTAGTGTGCCAGTCTTTAAAGCACCAACAGAGTCTGTCGTTTTTACTGTGACAAAGGCCCTTACTGACAAAGGTTTAGCTCTTTTCTGTTCTGGTTCTTAGGTGGGCTTTGTTCCTTTCCTGTTTATTTGTTGGTTTAGTTTATGCGGCTGTATTAATTTTATGGACGCTTCAGTGTTGCTGTCTTTGCTATTCTCTGGAATGCTCTCAGCATCCTTCCAATGGCCAGTGTCTCTGTGCAAATCGACTTCCTGGACAGACACCTCTGCTTTGCATTGTGAGAAGCTGTGCAGAAAGTGCTGCACATATATCCCCCCCCCCAGTGGCATATGCAAAGATCTTTTATTTATTTTAAAACAATTTCATACTATGAACAACACCCTTATGTTAAAAAGCCTAAAAATGACCCCTGTAACAATTATTCAGAGATACTAGTTAGATAAGATATCTTTATTGTCATTGTCCCCTTGCAGGAACAACGAAATTACTCGGTTGCTACATTCAGCTCCGCATTCAATACCATTCTACCGCGACGTCTGATAACTAAATTGGGAAATCTGGGGCTCCCGCTATCACTCTGTGGGTGGATACTGGACTTTCTTTCAGATCGCTCTCAGAGGGTCCGGTTGGGCCCTTATATGTCTAATATGCTTAGGACTAACACAGGAACACCACAAGGATGTGTGCTTAGTCCGCTCCTTTATACTCTTTATACATATGATTATGTCGCTGCCCACCCTAGAAATAGGGTTGTCAAATTTGCAGATGACACAACCGTGATCGGGCTCATCTCTGATAAGGAGGGTGAAACGGACTACAGTGGAACCTCGGTTTATGAACACCTCGGTTTATGAATTTTCAGTTTATGAACGCCGCGGACCCATCTGGAACGGATTAATTCATTTTCCATTACTTTCAATGGGAAAGTTCGCTTCAGTTTATGAACAGACTTCTGGAACCAATTACACCCATGCTTCAGTTTATGAACGCTTCAGTTTAAGTACTCCGCGGACCCGTCTGGAACGGATTAATCCACTTTCCATTACTTTCAATGGGAAAGTTCGCTTCAGTTTATGAACGTTTCAGTTTAAGTACTCCGCGGACCATCTGGAACAGATTAATCCACTTTCCATGACTTTCAATGGGAAAGTTCGCTTCAGTTTATGAACGCTTCAGTTTATGAACAGACTTCCGGAACCAATTGTGTTCATAAACCGAGGTACCACTGTATAGAGATGAGGTGGAGCGGCTGACAGAGTGGTGCAGAGTTAATAACTTGCTCATAAATACAAAGAAAACAAAGGTTGCCTCAAACCCAGGGGTCAGCAAACTTTTTCAGCAGGGGGCCGGTCCACTGTCCCTCAGACCTTGTGGGGGGCCGGACCATATTTTGAAAAAAAAAAAAAGATTTCCTATGCCCCACAAATAACCCAGAGATGCATTTTAAATAAAAGCACACATTCTACTCATGTAAAAACATGCTGATTCCCGGACCGTCCACGGGACGGATTGAGAAGGCGATTGGGCCGCATCCAGCCTCCAGGCCTTAGTTTGGGGACCCTGCTCTAACCCCAAACAGTTTCATTCAGGTACAATCAAATTGTTTAAGTCACGAATGCAGAGCTTTCCTTGCAGTTTTTTTCTTCTTCATCACAGTGGTAACAAAAAACAAACAAGCCCACAACTGGGCAAGTTACCTTTCCAGATCTCGGAACTTATGTGGGGGGCCATCGGGGCAAGCATGACAAAGAGAGTTGCCAAAGCATCTTCAAATTCTGCACTGTGAAGAACAACCGGCTGTGAGGCTTGCTGCAGGGAAAAGAAAGAAAGGGAGGAAGAAGAATAGATTGTAAAATGTTAACACTTGATAAAGCAGCTACTCATGAAGAGAAATGACAGTATGAAAGTAAAAAGGGGACAAAATTAAGAGTTGTGCCTTGAAAAACAGTATTTCCTTTTCACAGTAAGATGTCAAAGAAAGCCATAATGTTTCTGCCAGCAAAACCACGGAGAAAGAGAGCTATATGCGGAACGCACACGCATACAGAAAATTCAGAAAAGTTAATGGATACTGCTAAGCATTCAGCAAAAGCAAGCCCTTGGGATTCTGTACGGATGCCAGAGAATGCTTATGAAGATCAGCTTATAGGATTAGAGCCTCAAAAAGTACATTGGAAACTGGAATAAATTCATAATTCCGTTTGTAAATGTGAGAGATAAGCTACACAAGATGGATAACTCTGGCTGGGTCTGTGCTTTGCTTGGGCTCTTTGTCAGTATTCCAGCTCTTTTGCGCCTAGGGTTAGCCTTTAAAAAACCAGATGCAAAGCTGTAGGAGAGGGAGTTTTCCAAGGGTCACCATTTCTTTTGGCAATGGAAAACAAATGTTAGTTGCTGGGCCTTATTTCTTTATTACATTTATATCTCACCTTTGCTCAAAGAAACTTGAGGTTCCTTTTAGCATTACAATAATTCTGTAAGATAGGATACCTTAAGAGACACTGAGCGGCCCCAGGTCACCCAGTGAGCTTCATGGCCAAATGGGGATCTGAAGATATACAAGCCCATTCTAAAGAATGCACAGGAAGGGAAAAGAAGGCATTGCTGCAGGGGAATAGCCTTGCTTGCTACTTGGGGGGGTGGATTTATGGGTTTGTTTTGTTTTTGTTCTTGTTTTTATTACGTACTTTGTGGTTTTATTTTGCATCTTATGCTGTAAACCAGGCATCCCCAAACTTCGGCCCTCCAGATGTTTTGGACTACAATTCCCATCTTCCCCGACCACTGGTCCTGTTAGCTAGGGATCATGGGAGTTGTAGGCCAAAACATCTGGAGGGCCGCAGTTTGGATGAAGGGCTGTATATAAACTAATCAATCAATCAGTCAGTCAGTCAGCCAGGTGTTTGTGGTTAGATGTATCCTGCTGTGCTCTCCAGTTCTAAATAAATACAATTTAAAAGTTCAAAGAGTGAATGGAATACACAGTTGTCTTGCTTGTAATTAAAATGAAAACAATAGGTGCCTCTGATACTCTGCAACTGTATTCCACTCAATAATCAGAATAGCAAAAGCAGTTCTGATTGGTTGAAGACGCACGTTTTCCCCAGGTGCATAATATTGTGCTGTGACCAAGTACATAGAAAATGTGAGGTTCAGAGGAGATATGCAAGTTGTGTGCAACAATTAAGAGATAAAATCCATTTATTAAATGCACATAATCTCTCACCTAACCGCACAGCAAGCCCTCATTCTGTGAAAAGCCTCGTTGGCAGGTTGACATTCCTTCTAGGAATCCTATCACACCAACAACTTGTTTGACAGCTGCCTACAGATCTATCAGAAGCATTCATCATCAGACTCCTTTAAGTACACTGTGTGTGTCTATTGCGGTTAACACAAAAGGATCATTTCAAAAGTGAAATAAGAACAGATTTCACTGCTTTCTGATGCAAGTAAACCTTCTTGGGCTTGTTCTAATCTTAGCTTTCATACTTCCTGGTTTCAGGTGGGTGTGATAGTCAATATTCTGAAATGCAGATTAAAAACTGTGCTATCACACTACTTAAATCCTCTTAGGTTTTATTCTATACCCACCAATCTGTTAAGAGTGTGAACACATGGCCTATAGAGAAAGACCTTGTTAGACTCAAGGCAACTGTAGTTTCAGTTTCAACATGCACAATCTTTGCCAGGTGATATAGTCAACAGCTGTCCTAGCTCAGTTAAATTTCAATTTTCTTCAAAAGGCAAAACAAAACAATTGTTTTCCTAGGCAAGGAAAACAAAACAGACTGTAATATATGTTCTAATTTTCTGTCTAGTAATATTTACAAGGGTGAAGATTTGTTAGATATTAGATTAATTATTACTGGTCTTCAGCGATACTGTACTGGGAATGCCATATTTAAGCAATTCTAAAAAGGAGGATTTCAAACATTCCAAATCAACAGGGGAAAATGCACTATGGATCAAAATGATCTTAGGGAAATGCAAAAACTAAAAGCTTTTAGAACATTTAAACCACCAGCTGCACCCTTGCTGCTAAGCATGGATCTGTAGTGCACATCAGTACCGTAAAAAAAGTTATTAAAATATGATAATTTACATGGCATACTCACTGACAACGTGTTACTGAGGCCCATCAGTCGAGCAATTGCGGTATGAAATGAGAAATCATCCTGGAAGAATTCAGTTACCTAATTGCACAAAAGAAAAATGCTCTCTCTTTGGTTAATTCAATTTACTACAGCTCTGCAATTTTTGCTTATTTAAACAATGTCTAGGCATTCCTTTACTGAAACAAACAGGGTGCTGCATAAAGGCTGGAAGTAGAAATGCAACGGGGTAGTCAAAATAGAAATTTATTGATCCAACACATTTTTGACCCAACTAGTCCTTCTATCCATTTTTAATTATAGAACTGGTTCTACATACACGCAGGTCCCACTATCAGAACACAGTGAGTTCTCAAGAAATGGGTCATTAGGCAAACATTCACATAGTGAGCTGATGATTTCTATTATTTCCCATGGGAACATTTCTCATCTATGCTTCCTCTCTTCATGCTTTCTGCCTGAAACTGCTGTAGCCAATCCGCAAGAGCCCAACAGGAAAAACTGTTATGTCCAATCTCTCCACTACCAATGGTTTCTGCCTAAAATAGCTGCTGTCGACCAGCAAAACACAAACAAGTAAGGAAATGGGAAAACCCCAGCGGTTTGGATATTTGAGTCAACCCTTTTGTGGAGCAAGGTTTGGGGATAATCCTTTGTGTTCAGATAACAAGCAATCTGATAGCAGGACTTGCATGATTTGTATAAAACTATCTTAACAGACAATCTGTATGAAAGTCATAATAGTACTGTTATAGACATTAGTACAGTATATTCATACTTATTTATTAAAAGTATTTATAATCTGTCCTTCATCCTATAGATCTCTATAGATGAACGACTAAAATACCTATAGAGTATGACTGGGATTAGTCCCATACTAGCAAATGTGCAAAATAATTCTGAAGTGGAGGGAGGTTTCAAAAGCAGCTTGAGCTATAGCATTTTTATTTTTATTAAGCTTGAATATTTCTCAAGACAAATTTCTATAGAAAATTTCTCTAAAGAAATCTGGGGAAACCTGAAGTATGTAGTTCTTTGAATCCTGGCAAAACAGTCACAAACTTGGATTTGGACAGTCAAAAACAACTACTTGTGCCTCCCTGGAAAGACTTGCTTCATAAGAAGATTCCCGATTACATACTAGCCTCAAGTACAATTTTGCGTAAAATATATATTATTGTAGATAAATTATATATTATTATAGGTACAAAGTATAAGCACAGTACTTTATGCACATAGGCATAAATGATCATGAGGCCTCATCCACAAACTGACAGAAAACACACCTTTAATAGGCTTCATAGGTTGAATCCTGACAAGACAGAAGTACTGTTTTGGGGGGACAGGAGGCGGGCTGGTGTGGAGGACTCCCTGGTCCTGAATGGCGTAACTGTGCCCCTGAAGGACCAGGTGTGCAGCCTGGGAGTCATTTTAGGCTCACAGCTGTCCATGGAGGCGCAGGTCAATTCTGTGTCCAGGGTAGCTGTTTACTTGCTCCATCTGGTATGCAGGCTGAGACCCTACCTGCACGCAGACTCTTTTGCCAGAGTGGTGCATGCTCTGGATATCTCCCACTTGGACTACTGCAATGCGCTCTAGTCCAAGTGGTTACTTTTGAAGGTTACCTGGAAACTGCAACTAATCCAGAAAGCGGCAGCTAGATTGGTGACTGGGAGTGGCCACCGAGACCATATAACACCTGTGCTGAAAGACCTACCTTGGCTCCCAGTAAGTTTCCAAGCACAATTCAAAGTGTTGGTGCTGACCTTTAAAGCCCTAAACAGCCTTGGCCCAGTATACCTGATGGAGTGTCTCCACCCCCATTGTTCAGCCCGGACACTAAGGTCCAGCGCCAAGGGCCTTCTGGTGGTTCCCTCACTGTGAGAAGTGAGGTTACATGGAACCAAGCAAAGGGCCTTCTCGGTAGTGGCACCCTCCCTGTGGAACGCCCTCCCATCAGATGTCAAGGAAATAAACAACTATCTGACTTTTAGAAGACATCTAAAGGCAGCCCTGCTCAGGGAAGTTTTTAATGTTTGATGTTTTATCATGTTTTTAATATTCTGTTGGTGGGGTATAAATAGTAATAATTAATAATAATAATAATAATAATCCTCAGGATTCAGCACTGAAAAATCTTTACTCAGTTTATCAAACCAGTAATTCTCTTAAGTGTAGTTCAGAACTGTTGTCATCCTCAAGAATCAGATCTCTACTTGATGGTTTCGTCTCGCCCATACAGCCAAGATCCAATGTTATGCTATCACAACCTATATTGTATGGCACCCTTTAATTCTTCACACACTTGTAGGAGACCATGCCACAGCCACAGGTATCTGGACCAAATGATTTCCTTTTGGGTGGGGTCTGGCATAACGTGCGCAGGCCAGAGGAAGATGTAGAAGTGAAAGCTGAATGTATTAAATGTGAAAACATTGTGCCTTATTAAATCATTTGTTCTCCAGTAGGTGCTGGAAGAGGCAGAATGGCTGTGTCTTTTCTCAAACATTCTCTTGTGGCACCTTAGGGCCTAACAAATTCATTATGACATAATCTAAGTGGACCGTAGTTTATTAAAGCCTATGTTGACATTATGCCACAATAAATTTGTTGGTCTTTCAAGGTGCCACAAGAATCTGTTTCTGGTGAAGAAAACTAACCCCTCTGGAAATTGTCTCAAATAATTAACACTGAGTAGGCTTCCAAGGAAGTTACTGCTAGATGTTTATCTTCGGCTTTTAAGATAAAGATGATGTATGGTAGATCTAAGTGTGCCTGGCTGTGCAGCGGGATAAGGATTATCACTATCCAGCAGCATTTTATAAACTGTTCTTGCTTTCTTTATCGGTGCTTCAAGCTGTGCCACACAAAACAAAAGAAATGGAAGCACTTAAGGAATTTATAGAGTGTAACATTGGTATATTACCTGCAGAGCAACAACTTTATGAATGCAGAGAGACAATTCTTCTACATTGCTTTATATCACTTCTAGCTTTTTCACATCTGGGGAGTAGGGGATCATTATCGTATGCCATTATGGAGTCACATTTACTT
Organism: Zootoca vivipara; assembly: GCF_963506605.1. Classification (NCBI taxonomy): domain Eukaryota; kingdom Metazoa; phylum Chordata; class Lepidosauria; order Squamata; family Lacertidae; genus Zootoca; species Zootoca vivipara. Next base: position 11,982,674 of record NC_083287.1, on the reverse strand, counting down.
TCCTCGGCTTAAAGAGGGGGGAGTTTTAAAAGCAGTAGAGAAAAGTAATCAGAAGACTAATCTACTATATATCTTGGAAAGTGAATTGTCTGTCTGTCCATTTATTTGTTCTCTATGGGTCCAGCTGCCTCTTAAGAGATTGTCACCAAACTCGGCACAAAGGTTTCTGAGGTGGGGACAGCACTCTCTGTTGATGTTTGGATGCCGCCCGCCATTTTGAATCAAGATGGTAGACTGACACATCACTTTGGTGTGACTTTACCCATTTGGGGGGCATAGGTTTGGTTGCCTCTTGAGATATTGTCACCAAACCTGGCATGAAGGTCGCCATTTTGAATCAAGATGGCAAACCAAAATGTGACTTTGGCATGGCTTCCCCTGCTTCTTTGTGTGACGGGTCAAAACTTACGTATTACCACTATCCATTTAACGGTAACGAGAGGGAGTGGGTAGGTGGGGGGTTATAGCACTCCCCGCTAGTATTTTATTAAAATAAAAAGGACATTATATTGTTAAAGCTTAGTGTGACAACAAAACATCACTAAAAACAAAAAGGACTCCATCATTTTTAGAATAGCCGGATTTTTTCTAACCTCAGAGACAGTGATGTTCTTCTGCTCCCAGATACGCTTGACTTCAGCTTTCTCTTTCTGATTCAGGAGCTGTGGACTTGGCAGAGTTCCAGAATTCCTAGCTTCAATAAATTTGGTTGCTAAGTTCCAGAGGCGAGATTGCCATCTTTCCACCCCAGGGATTGCATCAGCTGAATGAAAAATGGCAGGAGAGAGAGGTTTTCATTAGCACGAGTTAAGATAACATTTTCAGAGGGAGAAAAAGAAGTTAAGACAAAAAGTCCCCTCCCTTTTAATGAGTCAGCATTTAATAGTTTTGAAGCTAGCAAATACTTTAACATACAACTTGCAAACGGAGTAAAATAAATTCACTGCCTTATTGCTATGGCAGCTACACTTTATATTTGAAATATTCAGAAGTATTTCCCTTTTTGTTTTTAGGCTGAACGCCTAGTGACAGAAATGCCTTAACAGAGAAGGCCCCTTCCAGCGTTGATGTAAAGTGATGACAAACACAAGTACTCTCTCAGCAGAGAGGTCAAAGAAGATGATGCAGTGGTGCAACTCGAGGAGCAAAGATAAAGGCTGCTGGTGCAGAATTCAGCAGCCAGGTTGCTCACCAGAGCATGGGTGCAATCCTGCTCCTCTCCCATGTGTGGGCTCTATGCTTTCGGGAGCCTTGTATTCCCCCCATCCCCAAAAGGCTATATGACTTTGGCTTCAGCAATTTCAACGTCTCAGGCGTTCAATTTAAAGCCCAAAATGAAAGAAGCAATCTAAAGACTAGATTAGAAAGAGACAATCCAATCGGCAGGTGTTATTGTCCAGATGGTATCTCTGGAGTGCTAAACTGGAAGGAAAAATAGAGATAGTACAACAGTTTGCACAACATGTGCTCATTTTGAATTCAGCCACTTTTCAAATAAAAATAGAATAAAACCGTCTCCCACTTGCGATGATATAGCTGATCGCAGATGTCCTATATCACCCCTGAATTCACCACAATTTAGAAACAACTGGATGTAGATTATGCTTGTACCTATGACAATTCACAGATAGCATATATTGTAGTAAAACTGCAAAAGCAGTACAGAGGTGCCTTGGTTCTCAAACAACTTGGAACCCAAACAGTGCAAACCCGGAAGTAAGTGTTCCAGTTTGCGAACTTTTTTGGGAAGCCGAATATGCTCAGTTTTGGGTGCCACACTTCCATTTTGAGTGCCACACTTCCATTTTGAGCGTTACGCTGAGGTCTGTCTGTTTTTGCTATTTATTTTAATTTTTTGTTTTTGTGGCTTTTTTGTTTGGTTTTTGTGACTGTGTGGAACCCACTTCAGCTACTGATTGATTGATTGTGTGACTGCAGTACATTGTTTATTGCTTTCATTTTATGGATCCATGGTCTCATTAGATAGTAAAATTCCTGTTAAATTGCTGTTTAAGGGGTTGTTTTTAAAAGTCCGGAATGGATTAATCCATTTTGCATTACTTTTTATGGGAAAGCACGCCTTGGTTTTGGAATGCTTTGGTTTTGAAATGGGCTTCCAGAATTGATTAAGTTTGAGAACCAAGGTACCACTGTAACTATAAAAAAACACACCTAAAAGAGGTATTTTGCCCAAAGTGAAAAGCACTGCCTAGATCAGTCTGTGAGTTTTGCCAACCATTCAGGCATCCCCAAACTTCGGCCCTCCAGATGTTTTGGACTACAATTCCCATCTTCCCCGACCACTGGTCCTGTTAGCTAGGGATCATGGGAGTTGTAGGCCAAAACATCTGGAGGGCCGCAGTTTGGGGATGCCTGATCTAAGTCCTCAAAGGCATTTTGTACAAACACAAATCAAGGAAAAAGAAGAATTCAAGTGCCGGGACGGTGCCTTACTCTTTGCATCCCACAAGATGTCCTGCTCTGGAGGGGAAGCAAACAGGATGTAGAGTCTGACTGTATCAATTCCATACTTCTGGACCATTTCTTCAGGTTCTATACCATTGTGCTTGGATTTACTCATTTTTTCCCACATCACTTGTAGCTTCTCTTTGGTTTTCATGTGAACAGGTTCAGGACCTAAACACAGAACGACACAGAAAAAAACGACTGCTTTTGGCTCTACATGTCTAAAGAAAAACTGGTTGCTTTCAATCCCTTCTCACACAATTATAATACACAATTAGATTGCTGCAATGTGTTGTATGTGGGGCTGCCCATGAAGACAGTTCTGAAACTTCAGGTGGTACAGAATTTGGCGGCCAGGTTGCTCTCAGAGGCAGGACAGTTTGAGCATATAGTGCCAATCCTGGCCTCACAGGCACTGGCTGCCAATTAGTTTCAAGGCTCAAATCAAAATGCTGGCTTTGACCTATCCTTAAAGGCACCAGGGCTCCCTGTTTGTGGAATGGTCTCCCCTGATCCAAAGCAATTGTCTTCCAGGGACTGAGAAGAGCAACATCTTTCAAACATGTCCTTCACAAAACAACACTTTTATGTAAGTCAGGGCTTCGGATGTTAGAAGGAAGTAGCAGGGAGCAGAAGAGCAAATGAGTTTCAATTCCACTTATTACACTTCCGGTTCAATGCATGAATACCCCAAATAATTTACATCTGCTTCATCCATACGTAAAATATAGGAACACTCCAGCACAGACATTAGACCAAAATATGCAGTACTCTTTTCCAGATAAACATATAAAATGCTGTTCAGCTATCCACAATCATCTACCGGGAACATCTTGCTAGATATATGAAAGCCTTGCCTATTCCACTGACCAATACAGCATCATATATTGTTATAGTCAACTCAGTTCTAGCATCAATGTTTGCAGTCTATTTCTTCCCTTAATATGATTACAGCAAGATTTGGGAAGCTAGAGAAAGCCTTGTCCACAGAAAGATTGTGGAAATTGTTCAGAGGTTTAATGGAACCAGCTACCTATTGTTGCCAAGTTCTATGTACTCTGCCAAATAATGATCTTTCCCAAAACTGGTCATTTGATTTCCAGGATATAGCTAGAGGAATGCAATACCCATAACAGACTCACTCACCAGTAAGATCAATTTCTTCTCTCTTCAAATACTGCCCAGTTGTTGCTAGCCTGAAAGTCTGATTCTTGACAATACCTTGAACTAAGAGTTTATGAAAAGGCTCTCTGCGGACAGACAAAAATAATTCTGCTGAAAATAACAGTTGAAACATACTTTTAACATACTTTATACATGTAAGTTTTGGTGATGGAACATCAGGAGCAGAGATCTTGAGCAACCCTGAAATATGCACCCATCTCCTTCAAAAAGCTGACCTCACTCTATTTTTGTTCTCTACCTGTGTGTCAACCAGCCAAAGGGAGCTTGGCAGTTAAATGGTTTGGGACCACCTCTCCCCCCCCAAACAAACCTGCATGGACCCTCCTTTGGGTCCCCTGCCTCTGAAGGAGAGGCAGTTAGTGACTGAAGATCAAGCCTCCTTGGTGGTCGCTCCCCAAATTTGGAATATCCTCCCTATGGAAAACTGCCTGGTACCAAGCACAATGACTTTTGGGGCAAGGAGAAGCCCTTATAATTTGCCCAGTCTTTTCCATCTTCTATCTGCCTCTAACTATCAACTGTTGAAGATTATGAATGGGAGAGAGCTCTTGCCCTGCTCACGGCCTTCCCATAGGCACTTGGTTGGCCACTGTGGGAGCAGATCGCTCAGCTAGAAGCAGGGCTTTGGTCTGATCCAACAAGGCTATTCTTTTGTTTTAGTACTGTGTTTTAACCACTGTAATACTGGCTCTGTTATAAATTTGATTTTGTATTGCTGTTGCTTTAATATGTTTCAGCGTATTGCTCTTTAGAAAACTTTTGTGGCCTACTCCAAGAGTATCCCCAAGCAACTCACAACCTGTTTGTAAAGGTAAAGGGACCCCTGACCATTAGGTCCAGTCGTGACTGACTCTGGGGTTGTGGCGCTCATCTCGCGTTATTGGCCAAGGGAGCCGGAGTACAGCTTCCAGGTTATGTGGCCAGCACGACAAAACCGCTTCTGGTGAACCAGAGCAGCACACGGAAACGCCGTTTACCTTCCCGTTGGAGCGGCACCTATTTATCTACTCACACTTTGATGTGCTTTCGAACTGCTAGGTTGGCAGGAGCTGGGACCGAGCAACGGGAGCTCACCCCGTCACGGGGATTCGAACCGCCGACCTTCTGATCAGCAAGCCCTAGGCTCAGTGGTTTAACCCACAGAGCCACCCACTGTTTGTAAATACATATAAATACATGTTCTAAACGAATGAGAGAACAGATAGCTGTCGAGATGAAGAAAGGTAGGAACTGTTGCAAGGGCCTGGGGAGAGCAGCCCAAGAGCCAGATTCCCCAAAGAATCAGTCTGGCTTCTACCAGGGGACTCACACAATCATAGAAATGTAGAGTTGGAAACCCTCTTCAAAGCAGGAATCTTAAAAACCTCCAAGGAAGGGAGAGGCCACCACTTCCCGAGGGAGTCCATTCCACTTTTGAACGGCTGTCTCATAAAATTCATCCTGATGTTTCGTCGGAATCTCCTTTCTTGTAACTTTAACCCATTGGTTTGGGTCCTACCCTCCAGAGCAGGAGAAAACAAGCTTGCTTCATCTTCCACCTGACAGCACTTTAGATATTTGAAGATGACTATCATATCTCCTTCTCACTCTTCTCTTTTCCAGGCTATACATGCCCAACTCCCTCAACCGTTCCTCGTAAGGCTTGGTTTCCAGACCCTTGATCATCTTGGTTACCCTCCTCTGCACACGTTCCAGCTTCTCAATATCCTTCTTGAATTGTGCCCAGAACTGGAGACAGCATTCCAGATGTGGTCTGCTTAAGGACAGGAGCTCACCCAATGCAAAGGTTCCTCTCCACTAAAAATACGTTTATCTGAAACGGCCACACTTTACCATACATGGGAAAGGCAACTTAAGCAAAGCCCGGGGGGGGGGGAATGGACAAGTCCCCTGGTCAGAGGTAATTTTTCAGGGAACGTTTATGTTTGATGACATAGTGTTAATTCACAAATGTTCCCTTGTTGATACAAGATGAGATTTCGGCTTATGTTTGTTTGCAGGGGTAGATGCTAGCTAGAAGCACAAAATATTTTACCATGTATGGGAGTAACAAAAAAAGACAGATCCTTGTAAGTATGGGAGATCTGGGAGTGAGTGGGGAGAAACAGAAGGAAAAATGTGCCTAAGAAGAGCCCGCAAAAGTCTGGAAAGCAAGCAATGAACCCTACCTTCTACAACATCTTTCCTAAATTTATTGCCGAGTTATTCACCAACAGTAACAGCACCCTCTCATGGCCACATTTAGAAGCACAACCTAGCTGCTTTTGTAGATCACATACTGGGAAGAGCTTCCAGTTTTATTCTGAGATATTATCCATACTGCAGTGCAATGTACGATTCCGTTATTTCTTCAAGCAGTCATTACTGGACCTCTATCTATCTATTCCCCAGTTCATAGTGCTCTGCTACTCCACACTCTTCTGGCCTCAGCTTCTTCTATTGCCAAAATCACCTCAATTAAAGTAGCCTCACTGCAACAATGACTGGGGCTCAGACAAAGCGCCCCTCCTCCTGTAGGACAGGAATTGAAAAATACTCCGGGGAGGGGGAAAGGATGGACCAAAAAGTAGAGCTCATTATTTTTAAAAGAGAAACAGAAAACACCCCATTTCAGAATCAGTCACGTGATACAGACCGGGTAACATGATTGCAATAAGGAAGAAAGCGTTACAGGCGGCAACGATTTCAGGAGCGTCCAACTGACATGTGATCGCCAATGCGCAGGTCCTTTTGGACCCGGAAGAAGGCAGAACAGAGGGTGTGGAGGCATAATGGGATGAGGCATGCCTATAAGGCTCTGAGGCACATGGGGGCCAGGAACAGAACCCCTGTGCAAAATGCTCTCCGCCAGTACTTAAAATATTTTGTTACAAAACCCTTTAAAATAAATGAAAACCTGCTCTGTGGCAGTATCTGAGGATGGGTGGCAATTATAGACACTAGCTATAGCAGAGATCAGCAACCTCTGGCCCATGGGCCAGATCCGGCCCACGGAGGCCGTTTATCCGGCCCACGAGCCGCCTCACCGGTGGTCACCGAGCTGCCCGCTCCGCAAGTCCCCCGCGTGCTGCGCTAAACCGGCACAGCGCGGTGCAGGGACTCGCCAAACGGTGCCGGAAATGGCATCTGTACACCTGCAGATGCCAGAAACCATGTCTGCGCATGCCCAGACGCCGGAAATCGCTTCTGCGCAGGCACGGTTTTCAGCTTCCGGGCATGCACAGAAGTGATTTCTGGTGCCCTGGACATGGGCAGGGCAGCACTGGAAATCGCTTCTGCGCATGTCCGGCCCATGGACAATCGTCTGTGGGAACGATCCGGCCCATGGCAGGAAAACGTTGCCAACGCTTGAGCTATAGGGTCTTGGAACAGTTACGCTGAGATGCATGTATCTTTTCTCCATTCGTCCTGGAAGTGCTGCTGGGAGCTAACTGGTTTTAGTTGCCATTGTTTTGCAGGTGCTGTCTGAAGCCCTATAGAAATCTGCAAAACTAGTTTGCAATACTACTACCCTCACTTCTCAGAAAATCTACCAGGATACAAAGCCTAAAATACAATGAGAAGTGTTGTATACAAGTGACCTTGCTTCCCCTGCAAGCTTTTATTACGCTTAAGCCTGCCACTGTTCTCGCACTTACCTGTGTTTAGTCATCTTCTGATTATGGCAAAAATGGCTGAAGAATCTGGCATAGTACAAATGCATAACTGCATGCTCCTTTCCTCCAATGTACAGATCGACAGGCATCCAGTGATCTGCCAAGTCTTTGTGAAAAGGTCTAATAGAGAAAACAACCAATGCGTAATGAGAAGAAACATAGCTGACCAAGGAAAGTTAGAATGATTCCAATTAGTAAGAATCAGTACAAATGGATTTGACCGACTTACAGGAGTAAACATTTGGATGCTACCAGCAGGGGGCAACATGACTTCATTATAGTAAAACAAAATCCACCCTGAACATTCAGTGGCTATAGTTATCCAAACAACACTTCATTATAAAATCAAATCTTCATATTGCTTAGGTGCAACTGAATGACAGCAAAGGGCATCAGATAGCTCTGTTGTTGTTGTTTTAATTTAAGTTTTTGTTTATACTTTTCAAATTTATACATTTCATTAGTTTTACAATCAATTTAACATTTCAAAATTTGACTTCCTTCCCCCTCTTTCTGTGGTTTCTTAATTTTTTTTTAGTATCTTCTGCATATCCAAATTCATTTAACTTGCTCATTTAATTAACTACTGTAAATATATACTCTTGTGAAACTGCAGGTTATTACAATAATCCTGCTAATGTTTTTCATCTGTTTACAATCAGATAGCTCTGTTGGGGTTATTCAGGTTTGCATATCTGACTAATAAGGGAGGTTCATAGTCAGTGAGTTCATGTAGGAATACCTTTATGTGCTTAAAACTACAAAGCTGTTGTAACGTAAAAGTTCTATTCTGAACGAAACAAACACAACAGTAGAAGTGTGATAAACCCTCTAAACAGGTTAACTCTAAACATTCCTGCTCTTAACATTCCTGCATGTGTACAGTGAGACAGCTATGACTCTAAAAGCCATCCAAAAAACAAGGCGTTGATTTTTAAATGGATAGTGTAATTTGAAAGTTTTAGGGCTGCACACGCACCAACTCCAATCTGAAACATGCTGAAATGAATCTATGGAGGGAGCCAATCTTTAACTAGGATTGCTTTGATCTGTCATTTTGATTCAAAATGGTGCCTAGTGTCCAAACATAGACAACGTTTGGTGATGATACCTCAAGAGGCAGCTGAACCTATGGCAAAAAAACAGGCAAAGCCATATTTCGGTTGAGCATCTTAATTCAAAATGGTGGCCAGTGTCCCAGCATTGAAGAAAAATGCTGCCCCACCTTGGGAACCCTCAAGCCAAATTTGGCAACCATAACTTGAGAGACATTCCAAACCTATGAACAGACAGACAGACAGACAGAAAGAAAGAAGGACAGGCAGAAAAACCACTTGCAGAAATATACAGATGATGAGCTCTTTAGATCCTGGGAGGTTTTGACAATAAGGTGGTTTCAAATATATTGCATGTCAGAGGACTGCACCATGTCAGAAGATGAGCTAAGGGATGCACTTTAAAAACAACCAACAGGCTAACTCCTTTGTATACTGGGAAAAGGGCACCACTTGCAGAACAACAACAGACCCCTCACAGGAATCATCTGTGAGCATAATTTAAGGATTATCTACAGGAGAGCCTTGCCACTCCTTCCAAATTGAGCTATGAATAACAGGACCAGTTTATAAGATTACATACCAGCCTGCTTGAATGAATGCTGCCTAAGTTACTTACCTCTCAGAATTATGAGGATCAGTGTACCTTAAGTAATACCAAGCTGAATCAACAAATGTATCCATGGTGTCCGTTTCCCTTTTTGCAGGCTGCTTGCACCTGAGGAACACAAATTATAACTATTAGGGTTCTGCAGAGATAGAAGGGAACCATCTGGGGAGCTTTGTTTGCACATATTTTTTTATGATGCCCCTTATGAGACTGAAGCCGCATTAACAGCCAATTTACGAACTACAGATCTGTAATGCTCACTTGTTGTATAAGCCAAGCTTCTAACTGGGCGTGCGAAGTCAGAGCTCACAGATCTCAGCAGAGGCAAGATCTATAAGTCTCTGCTTTTCAAATCATATCAGAAGTGAGAAATCAGAAATGTGAATAAGCCAGGAATACCTTCTCTCTCTCTCTCTCTCTCTCTCTCTCTAAATTCTTACATCTGATGAAATGAACTTAAAACTGGAAAAATGAAAAACCGAGGGAATCCAAAATGGGTAGATTCATTCATTCCTACTGTGAAATCCAGCAAACCCCAGTTAATCTGAATGGATAGGAATCCAAATTGGTCCTAAAGCCTTACAACTTGCATGAATGAGTCATAAATGAACCTTTCAAGAGTCAATTCAGTGATCTCTTATTCTTTCAAACTACTGTCAACCCTCCAGATTTCCCAAGCACCAAGGTACTTTATACCTTTTTACCAGCATTACACTGTAGGGTCCCTGAAAACTCAAAAAGAATAGCAGAAATCTATTCCTCTGAGAATGGGCACATGGATGGATACTTGCTCCCAGCTGAGTGTTCACTGAAGCCTTTTACAACAGTAAAATGTGGAACGTAAATGCTATTACTCAAGATTTGCTATCATTTTATAAGGATATAAACTTGTGTGTAAATTTACAATGCACCGATAATTAGTTTGGATCCGGATGAAGTATTTTATGTCTCACCAACAAACTTAGTCTGGTTCAAGCTCATTCAAAATAGTGAGCAGATGGCTCTCTTTTTCCTTTACGCCCCAGGTTATGTTTAGCCTGGTAAACTGGAGATAGGATAGACATATTCAAAAAACTAAAGGGCTGTCACATGGAGCAAGCTTGTTTTCTCCTGCTTTGGAGGGTAGGACCCAAATTAATGGCTTCCAAGAAAGGAGATTCCAACTAAACTTCCAACTAAACTGTCGGACGTTCAGCTTCCAAAAATAGTTCGCAAACTGGAACAGTCACTTCCGGGTTTGTGACGTTCGGGAGCCAAAACGTTCAGGAACTAAGCTGTTCGACTTCCAAGGTACAACTGTACTTCTGGCTCCCTTCTGAAGTGAGGCATTTATTAAGATGAATTTCTTGGCTGAGATTTGCCTGAGCATAGTTCTTTACATTAAATGCCTTTTGCAACAGCAACAAAATGGAACGAGTCTTTCTGAGTCATAGCACTGAGGTACCACACTACCAAAAATAATCTATTCACTAGCTCTTGAATCTCCAGAGAAAGTGACAGGTTTACTGCTTCTGTATTCTGAAGTGTGAATAACTTGAGATCATTTAACGGCTCCAATGAGTCAGCCTAACAATACAGAATTCATCATGTGTCAACTCTGCTGAGAGCAATGTTCCATTATACACATGATGAGGAAACAGTCTCTCAAGGATACGGGTAAATTCTGATCCTTTCCACCAAGCATTAGCCATCCACCAGACCCTGGAGAATACAGATCTAGTTTCCCTAATGAAAATATAATTCTCTAAATCTGAATTAGATTCTGTTGAACCAAGCAAACAAAAGGCTTAAATCTGGCCTGCATAAAACTCCTTTCTAATACAAATAGCTGCCTAACATAAACAAGTTCAGATCTGAACCAAAAGCAGTGGTCCTAGGTGACTTTAAACTTTACCATTTTCCAGTGCAGAGATAATATTTTGGTACACAAAGCAGCAGATTCCTGATCCCTTTATCTGCAGCAAATTAAAACAAATGACCCCCCCCCCCTTTTGCCCTTGCACTTAAAAGAAGAAATATATATGAAGCAGCCCTGGCACCAGACTCATGCAAGAGAAGAAAACTAAGATCTCCCCATTTCCCAAGGAAAAGCAGCCCACAGAGCTAGCCTTAACTCCGTTTCCAATAGTAATACAGCTAACCTTGCTATAAAGAGGAAGACAATGCCTTCGTTCCAAAGAAAAACCCTGTTCCTCTAATGACTGAGCCTAGCAGTAGGAAGAAACAGACACACAGACCTTTAGAGTTAAGCTCTTTCTCCTGCATAAAAAGATCTGGTGCATAGGAAAGAACCTGAGGCTGCTCTCCACTTTCACAGAAGGCAATCACAAAGGTACACTGGGATGAGATAGTCAGATCTGTAGGACACTAAGCTTTAGTTTTCTGTCCTCTTTTTTAAAAAAAAGAAAACCAGGAGCCATAGCATCGACCAAATGTTTAACAACAACAATAATAATAATAATGATGATAATGATGAAACAAAATTTACTCCTCTTTCAGCCAAATTACTGACTAGAAGCTGTAAAGAAAACGTGCAGTATTGTGCACTCACCTCGGACACAAGCAGTTTACCCAGTGTGAAGCAGAAGCCAAAAGTGAGCCGCCCTTTCCTGTAAAGGATGCGACACTGGGCAATTCCACAGGTAAGTCTTCGTAAGGGACAGGAACAGGACCACAACTCTGGCAGTGAATGATTGGAATAGGCGTCCCCCAATAACGCTGCCGCGAGATCAGCCAATCTTTCAATTTACTGCTTGTTAAGTGTCCTCCTACTCCTTTATTTTTGGCTTGTTGAGTGATGGCATTTAACGCTTGTTGTCTACTCATACCTGTGAACTGAGAACGACAGATGTTGATGTATTCCAATATTCTCACTGCAACGGTAGTCACAGTAATGTTCCTAGGTACAGTATATATCCCACCACCATAGTCAAGAGAATGGAATTCTATCCAAAGTCCTAATAGTCTCCCAAATTTTCTCCATTTTCATCTTCTGTTCAAGCCTCTCAGTTCCCAGCAGTCTAATGATCAGGCCACTACTGGCAGCTGCTCTCTTGGATTTGGGCATGGTGGTCTGGTGTGCATTTCCAGATGAGTTTCCTGGAACAATTATTTTAATCTCCTAGAGCAGGGATGTCCAACTCTCAAGAGACTGCGATCTACTCCCACTATAAAAAAAAACAACTGGCAGTGATCTACTGTTGAGCTTTTGCGGGGTGGGGGTGGGGTGGGTGATCAACCAGGATCAACCAGGGATGCACAGCGATCGACTGACAGATCACGATCAACCGGTTGGACATGACTGCCCTAGAGCAATTTGTTTCTGGTCTTACACTAAACAGGTTTAAAAATAAAAGTAAGTCTCTGTTGGGTGGGTGGCTGAGCAGCGATAGTATGAAGCTGTATCGCTTTGCAACTTAAGAGTTTGTTTTAAACATGTTTGTACATAATAAGAAACCTGGACTTCAGAAAAGTATTTTAGGATGCATATGGCAGAAGTCCTGGTTCCAGCTATGCAGCAGGAGAAACCAAGGCTTTGCTCGGGCTCATTCTAGCTCATACGTGTAGTGCTAAAGCAGAGTTTAGTATTTTCATACTGATCACTATCTTCTATTAGTACATATCAGATGACTACGATAAAAGCCAGCAGTGGAGACTGCCAGCACTGGCTCAGTTCTTTCTCTGGTGCCAACTATATGAAGCAGAATCCATGCAGTGCCAGAACCTATGTTCCTACACCTAGAAGGGTTTGGAAGCGCATTAGCCTGAAGCATTTAAACCAAACCACGTATGTCTGCATCTACCGTATTTTTCGCTCCATAAGTCACACCTGACCATAAGACGCACCTAGTTTTTAGAGCAGGAAAGCAAGAAAATTTTATTTGAATCACACCCTCCTCAAATACCAGCACAAATTCTTACCTGAATAACAGCAGCTTGTATATACTGTATCCCAAGGGAATACATTTTTTTGCATACCTTCAACTGTACATAGATATACATGTCATTTTTCAATGCTATACATGTCATGTTCAATGCTATGTAAGTCACTTACATTTATAATCATATTGTACTACTTTGGCTATGTGTTTAATAAAATATTGAATTCTTGCATTGCAAAAAAATGAAGATTATGGTGAAAAGTGAAAAACATGAATTGCAAAAAAACTAGAGCTTACAGAACAAAACCGACTTCAGATATGAAATCAGCATTGAAAGAACATATAAGAACAGTTGAAAAAACTCATGCAACATAAAATGGGAAAAGTAAATAAATAAATAAAACCGCCCCATAAGACGCATTCGCGCCATAAGACGCACAGACATCTCCCCTTACTTTTTAGGAGGAAAAAAGGTGTTTCTTATAGAGCGGAAAATACGGTATATGAATTTCACACTTTCATTTTCTGTTACACACATTTTAAAAATTGCCTGACATGTAAAAATCAAATATCTGGTTACATGTTTGTGTGTGAGTTTTAAAGTTGTCATTCGTTCCCATGGAGGAGTGGGGATGAGAGAAAGCAGAAACACAGGAGTGCACTAACCTCTCCGGAGTTGATCAGTCTCTCTGAACCATCCGGCAGTGTTTCAATTACTTCTTCAAACAACAGACCCAAATTCTTAGCAACTTCAGCATCATCTGGTTTAATGCAAGGGATTCCTTGGAAGGGAGAATAAAATGAAAGTGTTTCTTAAACAGATTTCAAATAAGACTCACACCTTTGGGGTTTTAAAATGAAAATGCAATCAAATAGCTTTCTGATTCAGAGTTCAGGCAGCATTGCTAACTACCATATTTTTCCATGTATAAGACTAGGTTTTTTCCCTAAAAGATAATGTGAAAAATTAGGGGGTGTCTTATACACGGATAGTGCCAAGGGTGGACTGGCGATTGGTTGTTGCCGCAAAAATAGGGGGCAGTCTTATACATGGGGGCATCTTATAGACTGAAAAATATGGTATATACTTCTTGCATATACTTTCAGCCTCTTCAACCCATGTTTCTCTATCCCTTTCAGCCTACAAATCAACCTTCCAAATCAAAATGTATCTAAACTGACTCCCAATTCCTCTTCCATTAAAACAATACTCTCTGCATTCAACTCTATAGCCCTTGGCCGATTCAATTCAACACATATTGATAAGATGAATTTGTCATTGACATCTTGGCTCTATATATTCCAAGATGCAACCTCTCTTTTCTCATCCTGGTTTTCATATTAGCCAGCACTGGAACTATAAATTCCTGCTGCAAAATCAATCTCAATGCGTTCATTTGCAAGTTTTCCTCTTGCTGCAAAGCAAAGGCTAGATCTAAAGAAGCATGGTGACATTACTTCTGAGAGATGAAGAAAGGTGGGTTAGATGCATCTTTCTGACAGAGAAGCTCTCCGTGCTGCATGGCAAATACGCTTTGGAAAATGAGGGGAGCTTCAAAGACATTTGTGAAACTGCAGGGGGTGGTGAGGTGTTTTTAAAAATGAAATAAAATCCAAAACCCACACCTCGTAGGGCAAAATACTTCTGTAAGTTATTGGATCTCAATAATCAAAATCAGAATTAATGCTGATGTTTGGATACTGATTACTTTAATTCTATTACTTTCCATTTTGAATATAACATTTTAATTCAAGGGGAGCTTGTGGCCATCCATAGGTGGTGGCGGGGGTTTCTTACTGTCATTAGCCTTGGACATTGCGGCGAAAGGTCAAGGATGATATGAACTGCAGTCCAGAAACATCTGGATTATCACAGGTTTCCCCACCCCTATTTTAACTGATGGCTCAAAGCTTCAAATTACATTCTTGTGTATGTCAAAAGTTGGAAAACAACAATAAATAGAGGGGAAAGGTTAACAAGTTTAGAAGGCTGTTGTTTAAAAATGGAAAAGCATTGTTTTACCATTTCACTGAAAAGAAATCAACTTTGAAGTTTATGAAATGAACTCAGACACATACCAAGCTAATCTTCTATACAGGACACCAATTATAACAGGTGGCCGGCATACACTATAAATCAGTGTTTCCCAAACTTGGGTCTCCAATTGCTGTTGGACTACAACTCCCATGATCCCTAGTCAGCAGGACCAGTAGTCAGGGATGATGGGAACTGTAGTCCAAAAAAACAACTGAAGGCCCAAGTTTGGGTAATATTGCTCTAAATGATATAAAAACATGTGTCTCAAGTACTTTGGGTTGCCCAACTGAAAGCTGGAGAACAGCCAGAACAACAGCCTTGCTCAATCAGACCACAGGCTCCTCTAGTCTAGCATCTCATTTCCCACAGTGGCCAACTAGATTCTGCTGGGAAGCCCACCAGCAAGACATGAGCACAACAGCAACCCAAAGTGCTAGAGACACATGTTTTTGTACCATTTAGAGCAATATTACCCAAACTTGGGCCTCCAGCAGGCGACTTTTAGGGGCATGCAGAAACTCATTTCCCCCATGATAGCCTTATCTCCCATTGGTCTAATCCCTGTTAAAGGCATCCAAGTTGGTGACTATCACTACATCTTGTGGTAGCTGCAAACCTTCAAATCAGGAGCAGAGAAACAGGCAAAAGCAGCTGCGTGGAAAATTTAAAGCAGATGACTGTTTACCAGCTTTGAATCTGGCAACCCTAGCAGTGCTTAGTACATCAACCTTTATTTTCCCTTCCATGGATGCTTCTAGAACCCAGAAACAACCACTTTTACAGTTTCAGCTGAGCAAGCCTTATGTTTTCAGTATGTTTCCTGTACTCACCTATTTTAGTATCGACAGAGCCTTCAAACTCAGATTTTGCGGAAATGACTACAGGAATCTCTTGACTGGTGAGCAGGTTCAGAGCTGTCACTGAAGTAAGAGACTCTACAAAAAAAGAGATCATAATAATAGGAACATTGTGCCAAGAGTGTTCACTTACTGCTAAGAGAGCCTGCTGCTCTCTTGTGTTACTGAAAACCTAATGAAGCAGCCCTTGAAGATCCGGTGTCAGCCTGCTTGAATCAATAGCAGTAATTCTGAATTTAATTAGTTTCTGATGGAAACAAAGCTTCTTGCACTTTTGAAAGATTTCTCTCACAATTTGAACCTCACGCTTCAATTATCCCACCCCCTGAAAAAATAATTACCGTTCTCCAAGGACACATGAAATATTTGTGCAAGGAAATGAATATGTAAATAAAAGCAAAAACCAAAAAACCCATAATGGGCAGCATATATTTTGTCTTTATACTGGAAAGCTTTCCCTTTTATGCCATTTTTGAAAGATTGTCTCTTTTCGTCTTGCAGAATTGTTTGCCATTCTTTGGTTTTAAGAGATCACTAGTTGGTATTTGCAATATCTCTCTCAGGGAAATGCAATCCTGTGGTCTCTCACTAGATGCTGCCATTTTATGCCCTTTTTACTTGTACTGTAAGTGATAAAAGGGTACTGTACAATGCTCTATTCCAGCCAACAGGAGTGTGATGGCCATCTCCCAGTCTCCCTGGATCCAGTTGCCCTCTTGGGGTGGGGTGTACCCCTCTCCAAGCACAATTCAAAGTGTTGGTGCTGTCCTTAAAGCCCTCAACAGCCTTGGCTCAGTATACCTGAAGGAGCGTCTCCACCCTCATCGTTTAGCCCAGACACTCAGGGCCAGCTCCGAGGGCCTTCTGGTGGTTCCCTCCCTGCGAGAAGTGAAGTTACAGGGAACCAGGCAGAGGGCCTTCTTGGTACTGGGGCCTGCCCTGTGGAACATCCTCCCATCAGATGTCAAGGAAATAAACGACTATCTGACTTTTAGAAGACATCTGAAGGCAGCCCTGTTTAGGGAAGTTTTTAATGTTTGATGTTTTATCGTGATTTTAATATTCTGTTGGGAGCCACCCAGAGTGGCTGAGGAGGCCTGGCCAGATGGGTGGGGTAGAAGTAATAAATTATTAATTATTATTATTATTATTATTAATTACTGAACCCACCCTTCCCTTTAATATATTGCTGCCAAGAGATAAAAGTGGACAAAAAAATACTCAGAAGATTCCCTTGTTCATCAATTACTACTGATCATGTTGTTTAGACAAGCATGCACTCTAATATTTATTATTCCTATATTTTTTTCTATTTCCTAATAGAGAGGAAGGTTGCAGCTCCTCTCAGCCAAGGCCCAAGAACCACAATACGATAGCCAAAGTTGAATTTAGTCCAGCATCCCATTTCCCAACAGGGACCAGCCAGATGCTTCAGCGAACCCCACAACAGGGCACCACGGCAACAGTCTTGGCTCCCCAGCAAGTGGTATTTGGTGGTATACTGCCTCTGCACACGGAGGCTCTATTTTGCCAACAGCTGCCAATAAATTTCTCTTTCATGAACGTCTGCAAAGAAATCTAAGCCAATAGTCAGCATCCTGTGACAGTGGATTAATTATGGGTTAAAAAGTGCTTCCTTTCCTGTGTCCCCTAGCTATTCCTAATCAAGTTCACTGCATGGTCCAAAGTTCTAATATTATCAAAGGCTGAAGAAGACTGTGCCCATCCTCCTTCCTCTTTCTCCAATAATGTATAATTTTATACACTTTTAATATATTTTCTCTTAGCAAGTCTTTAAATGGGGGGACAAAAACCTCACAGAGCTGGTGATCCAGCCCCCTAACTGTTCTGGCTGCTTACTCTTCATCTTTTCTAGCCTTATAACATACTTTTCACGATGGGGTAACTGCAAGTGTGCACAGCATTTCAAATGCAGGGGCACCAATAATTCACACAAAGGCGTTATTATACTAGCCATCTTCTTTTCAAACATTATATTTGCATTTTGCATTTTTCGCTGCTGCCTCGCACTGCCTCTCATTGTACACTGTAGGGTGCTGCAAGTCTGAAGTCAGGGATTCTTGGTACTCAGACCTTACACTATGTGCCAATTTGCCAAAGGGGGCAAAAAGCCGCTAGCATGGTATCTGCTGCACTTGGGCACCATCGAAGGAGCTACGTTCTTCAACAAATAAAACCTCAAACGGAGACTCCAGCATACAATTCCTGCAATAGAATTTGTCAAGAAATGTGATTCAATTGAATTCAGACAATGGTCTCCACTCCCGTCGCAAGTGTTAATTAACAGAGCAAAACTAGGATGACTGTGTGGCTGTTTTGCTCCTGTTGTGAATGGTCATTATGCTCCGTTTATATATATTTCAGCTTTATACTGAATTGGCCCAGAACTGTATGCTGCATGTCATTTGATTTTGCTGTTTGCAAAGCTTTTCTCATGCATGCATGAGTGTGTGTGCATGTTTGCGCAAACTAATACACACAGACACACACACGCAAACCAAAATATACAAATGCTGAACTGGACTCTACAGGGAAAAAAAACCTTACACCGCAGCAATTTCTTAATATTCAAGGTGTCACAATACTTTGTTGTTTTCCTGGAAGGAAATTATGTAGTTTGCTGGTTCAGCAGTTTTCAGTTGCCTCAAGATACTAATCCAGGCACCCCCAAACTGCGGCCCTCCAGATGTTTTGGCCTACAACTCCCATGATCCCTAGCTAACAGGACCAGTGGTCAGGGATGATGGGAATTGTAGTCCAAAACATCTGGAGGGCTGAAGTTTGGGGATGCCTATACTAATCCAATAAGGGCCTTTGATTCTAGTCTGGTTTCTCAGTTGAAGCAACTTGTCTTTACAGAGAAGATCAGGCTGCTGCCATATGTTTAAAAGGCAAGCTGCAACGTTTAAAAAATATTACATGTGAATTGGCTTGTTTTGCGCAAGCTTGACCATGACAAGCAACTGCCTAGTCTTAGTAAATCAAGCACTACCAGAAGAAAGAAAGAAAAGAATGAATGAATGAAAGATTCACCTTTTCCTGGGACAAGCTCCTTCAGGAAGATTTCCTTTAAACAGCTATTTCCATGTAACAGTCTATGATTAGGCAAGATATGTAAATGGGATGCACCATATATGGCTTCAGGTGCACATGCATAGGCTGATATCACCTCTCCTGTAGGATTATTATTAGTCTGACAAAAGACAAGAGAAAGGGTTACTGCAATTTCTTCCAGAGCAACACGCACAATTTTCACTTGCAGGCCCCAACTTGCATTTATGAATTCTACAGATATTTTTCAGAATCAGTTCCAAAGGCCACAGTCCACATCTGAGAATACAATGGGGAATTCGGTCACACAGCCAATCCAGCCATGTCTCTACATGCCCCACGCCAATGTCACTTACAGTATCAGCGGTGTGTGTTCTGAGCAAAACAGCCTTGCAGACTAAAAGACCCCCTAGCCTTCATTTGCACCCACACCCCACATGTAATTGCTAACATTTCTAGTTTTACTCCTAACAGTTTTCAGTCTCCTGCAGATTATGGCACGAATATCTCATCACCAAGAAGGGACCTCCTCACCTTTAGCATGAACTCAAAATAGCATCCAACACATTCTCCTAACCAATGAGCTTGCATTTCCTTTATTCCATACCACTTGGGGAGATCTGACAAACCATCGAGCAAAGCCTGCAACAAAAAACAGAGAAAATGCCAGGCATTCAAACGTGGGGGGAAGAGGTTTGCCCCATCCTGACTCTGCTTCTTCCTCCCATACATCCTCCACCTGACAGGAAGGAATATTCCCCCACTCCTTTTTTTTAAAGGGAGATTTGCTTTGTTTCCCCTGACTTATGACACCAAGAATTTGCATGGAGGACATGGTATGCTATAAAGCAATCTGTGGTCCTAGGGTCTCATATGGCCCTCAGCCTAATTTCAAAAGCCGCCTGCAAACAATCAGTTCAGACCTGTGGTAGAAGTGATCTGTCTCTCCTGTAGTAGCCTACAGGGTGAGGAGAAAGAGGGAGAGACGATAAGAGGGTGGTAGGAAAAAAAGGGGTCCATGTATTTTTTTTGTTCTGGCTCCACCCACAGTCAACATGTGACCTCTGACAGATTATCTACGAAGGGATGTGACC
The DNA here is from genome assembly GCF_963506605.1 of Zootoca vivipara. NCBI lineage: Eukaryota > Metazoa > Chordata > Lepidosauria > Squamata > Lacertidae > Zootoca > Zootoca vivipara. The sequence goes on along the minus strand of NC_083287.1, from coordinate 11,962,760 downwards.
CTCAAGAGAAAAAAAAGGTTGGCAACCCCTGGTTCTTCTCTATAGATGGCATTCCTACGTTTGAAGAGACGAAGTGCTTGCTCAAAAAAGCCTCCTGCTTTGTGCAGTTTTTAAAAAGGCAAAGCAGTTCAAACTCAAGCCTGTTGAATAAAAATACAAAGCCAAGGATCGGGTAAATGAGTTGAGTCATATAGCCTTCAGTGAAACCAATGAAATAACGCAGAAATGTCCTGGGTCGCTCAAATGCAGGACATTTTCAGTGAGAAACTGCATGAATACAGTCAGCAATACAAAAGAATAATAATTCCAGACACATCATATATTCATAGCTGCCAAGTTATCCCTTTTTTTAAGGGAAATTCCCTTATGCTGAATAGGCTTCCTCATGAGAAAAGGGAAAACTTGGCAGCTATGCATATATTTAAAGCGCACCCAACCCCCTAACCCCCAATATTCATGGGAACTGCAATTTGTTAAGGGTGATGGGATTTATTGCTCTGTGGTGTGAACTGCAGTTCCCATTATTCCTTGGGGGTACAGGTGCACATGCTTTAAATGTACTGTGTACACAAAGGTGCAAGGAATTTGAATAATGTCCTGATGTTGTTGTTTAGTTGTGTCCGGCTCTTCGTGACCCCATGGACCATAGCACGCCAGGCACTCCTGTCTTGCACTGCCTCCCACAGTTTGGTCAAACTCATGTTCGTAGCTTCGAGAACACTGTCCAACCATCTCGTCCTCTGTCGTCCCCTTCTCCTAGTGCCCTCAATCTTTCCCAACATCAGGGTCTTTTCCAGTGAGTCTTCTCTTCTCATGAGGTGACCAAAGTATTGGAGCCTCAGCTTCACGACCTGTCCTTCCAGTGAGCACTCAGGGTTGATTTCCTTCAGAATGGATAGGTTTGATCTTCTTGCAGTCCATGGGACTCTCAAGAGTCTCCTCCAGCACCATAATTCAAAAGCATCAATTCTTCGGCGATCAGCCTTCTTTATGGTCCAGCTCTCACTTCTCACTGATGTCCTGATACTATTCAGCATTAAACACATGATGAAAGAAGCAAAAGAAGAACAAAAGATATGGTCCAATACTTTTTGGTGCCTGAGGCAGCTTCCATGTAGCCCCTATGGGCACCAATTCCCATAACCCACGGCCACTGGCCACAATGGCTGGGCTTGATGGGAGCTGTACACCAATGACAGCTGTAAGGCTATCATTGCCCTATAGCATTAAAAAAAACCCTCAAAAATAGACAATTGGCTGCTCTTTAATGGTAGCACCAAACTGGCCACTAAAGTCAGTCTGCACCTGGTTAACCGCTGGGGGTAAATTTAATGGAATGGGCATGCAATCTAATCTTGTGGAAAGAAAAGAAGCAGAAATTGTACTTCGTGAGAGCTTAGTAAGCCCACACAAATCACTAAATAAAATTCTAGCTAAATGACAGGAGCAGAGATTCAATAAGAAATAAGGATGTAGCTAAAGGTTACAATGTAATTTAGCACACATTAAGGCCAAATCAACAGTAAGAAGCACTCACATAATCTACCAAGAGAGCATAGGAAACAGCAAGTCATTATTTGTTCTCAGAAATGAAAACAATGAATGTCAGAGCAATCCACACCACTGGGCAGGGGTATGTAAAAGCAGAAGAAGCCATAGTCAACACCAAGATTTTATGTGAAAAAGAAGGCAGAACACTGCACAGACTACTCTGAGACTAAGAGTGACCCATTCATTAAAAAGACAAGCCACGTTTTAAAATGGTGCTTCAAAATGTTAATGGGTTCACAAGTTAGCTTAAAACATGCAGATTTTTAATTTTTTTTAAGGAAAGAGATGAATTTATTTTGCTCTGGGAACAGATTTCATCACTAGCTGCTGCAGTGCCAAACTGTAATCAGACAGAATATAGAAATAACATGATGGTCCGTTTTCAAAATATACATTATACACAATGAAAATGTATTTGCCACATTAATGGTCCTGGTCCCAAAAAAGCATGTTTGTTGGCCTGGTAACAATCAGTGTGTCCATATACTACTTCCTTGCCATTTCCACTGTCTCCTGTCCTCATGTGCCCAAGCTCTGGGAAAGTTTGCCTGGCTTCTTAAACCACAGTTTCCCAAGACATAAAAGCCAGGAAATTTGGGTTTCATGGATCCCTTATGAGTCAGACAATTACACCAGAATCCTGGTTTTGAGGGAGACCTTAAACCACAGTTCAGAAGCCACAGAAAACTGTGGCTTAAGACATCAAGATAGTAAGACCAAAGCTTAGGATGAGTGAAGGGGGGAAGGAGTGTACAGGCACATTACTGGGTGGTTACTGGACTGATAGTTCATGATTCACAAGACTGGGATCGTTTTCTCTGAACTCGGCCACAGAAAAAAATACCCAAAATTTAGAATGGCTGGAACTAGATAGCAAACCAATACTCCTATCTCACGGAAGGATAACAAGGAAGCAGCAGTAGTGAAGAAGGCACTGAGTTGAGGTTAACAAAATGCAGGTCAAAAAATGAGCTTGCGTTTAGCAAGATAGCACTGAGATGATGCCTCTTCTTAGAATAAAAAAAGTTCTAGAAATGAGCATTCTGAGGCCAAAGTAGATAGTATGGCTACAAATGTATCCAACAATAAAAGCAACAATCTTACAGATTCAAATGTAAATATGCTAAGCAAATCAGGAAACGGAAACAGTAACTTATAACAGAAAAATAAAGCAAAAACATTTAAATCTTCATGTACTGTACAAAACAATTTAAAAGTTGGGGATTTTTTTTTTGCCAACTTTTCAGATCTGACAGGCCATATTTACATTAACAGTGGAGAAACAAAAATTGCATTTACAACTGAGCGTTACAAAAAGAGGCAGCAGTAGAACAGCCCATGATTAAATTTATGAAGATGAGCATCCATTAAAGAGAATCCAGAAACACAAGAGGAAATTTTGATATTGTTTGGAAGTGGCAGTCAACAGCACCAGTTGCTAAGATACAGAGAGATGAGGGAATTATAGAGCTGGGCAAACCTAGCAAAAGGATGACCTAGATTGAAAACAGATATGAGATGTTGCAAAGAGAAAAGATTTGCGTCCAGAAGTGAATATCTCAAATTCTATTCAGGATCTTTGCATTATGAGAGCCTACATAAACAATATGAGCAGCAGAAGTCTATGGAAGAGAAAAACGTATCATTTATCAGAGAGATGAATACCAAAGATCCCCTTTCCTTAAGGTTGAAAAAAAGTGTTTTATCATAGTTAAAAACCCTGCTCTGCAAATAAGAATTTTAACACAATCATGGCATTATATATACAGCCTTAAAGCTTAACAGTAATCACATTAAATCAATTTCTTATGTCAACTGAAAAACTAATTAATACAAGGCGAGCATCAGAAAAACGACTACTCCAAACGCCATACCGTATCTAACACAAATATTGCTTTCTAAGACAGTAATGAAGTGAAGCTATCTGATAGCATAGAAAATTATTTTCTATCACCTTTTGTATCACAGTCTGCAGCCTGACCTACAACCTGTAGCACATGGTCTATGAAAGAGCTATGAGTCCGACTTTAACTGTGAGAGAAGAGGTGAACTATAGGTTTCATTCCACAAGATGGGGCTACCATATCATGGAGACAGTTAACTGATGAACAGCTGAATTTAAATAGATGTATACCACAATCCCACCCAAGATTACTGTGAAATAAAGTTCTATTTATTTCAGCAAACTTATTTCACCAATCTTTGACTTAGCAAGACTGTAGCACCAATTCCTCACTCCTAGACAGGCTCCTGGAGAGGAACTCACAGTCACTTTGCTCCACTCTAGTCATTTTTTCTCTTTAGTGTGTTGCCTGCAGCAGCACTTAGGATTAAGGCCTCTCCTTACCAAGGACACATCTTGGCTACAGTTCACAGCCAGTGAGGAGAGACCTTAACCTTTTATGTTTCCTCCTCTTAGCTTACCAACAAGAGGGATGAAGCTTATCTTTTATAATGATTTTTACAACTTTTTTTGTAAAGTAAACTGTACAACAATAACAAAAAAGCTCGAGAGCAGCACACTGTGTCGTAATTACTGGTCTATATCATTTAGTGTACTATAAAATCACCATCCCAAAGGGCTCTTCAAGAATTAGATCTTTTCCATTTGTCTCCCAGATGTGGACATTCATTCACATATTGCTCCTCGTTAACAGAGCAAAGTTGCTGCATATTTTCAACTCAACCATTTACTGTACTTTCCAAGCCTGGTAGGTGCTCAAGTTTCCTTACTGCTAACCCCAACAACGCTAAAGTGTTAACTGAATCAGAAGCAGCATGAATGAAAATTCTATGAAAGAAAACTACTATGTGTACAATATGCCTTTCTCTTCTTGTTGTTTAGTCGTTTAGTCCCCATGGACCAGAGCACGCCAGGCACTCCTGTCTTCCACTGCCTCCCTCAGTTTGGTGAAACTCATGTTCGTAGCTTCGAGAACACTGTCCAACCATCTCGTCCTCTGTCGTCCCCTTCTCCTTGTGCCCTCAATCTTACCCAACATTAGGGTCTTTTCCAGGGAGTCTTCTCTTCTCATGAGGTGGCCAAAGTATTGGAGCCTCAGCTTCACGACCTGTCCTTCCAGCGAGCACTCGGGGCTGATTTCCTTCAGAATGGATAGGTTTGATCTTCTTGCAGTCCATGGGACTCTCAAGAGTCTCCTCCAGCACCATAATTCAAAAGCATCAATTCTTCAGCGATCAGCTTTCTTTATGGTCCAGCTCTCACTTCCATACATCACTACTGGGAAAACCATAGATTTAACTATATGGACCTTTGTCAGCAAGGTGATGTCTCTGCTTTTTAAGATGCTGTCTAGGTTTGTCATTGCTTTTCTCCCAAGAAGCAGGAGTCTTTTAATTTCGTGACTGCTGTCACCATCTGCAGTGATCATGGAACCCAAGAAAGTAAAATCTCTCACTGCCTCCATTTATTCTCCTTCTATTTGCCAGGAGGTGATGGGACCAGTTGCCATGATCTTAGTTTTTTTGATGTTGAGCTTCAGACCATATTTTGCACTCTCCTCTTTCACCCTCATTAAAAGGTTCTTTAATTCCTCCTCACTTTCTGCCATCAAGGTTGTGTCATCAGCATATCTGAGGTTGTTGATATTTCTTCCGGCAATCTTAATTCCGGCTTGGGATTCATCCAGTCCAGCCTTTCGCATGATGAATTCTGCATATAAGTTAAATAAGCAGGGAGACAATATACAACCTTGTCGTACTCCTTTCCCAATTTTGAACCAATCAGTTGTTCATCCGGTTCTAACTGTAGCTTCTTGTCCCACATAGAGATTTCTCAGGAGACAGATGAGGTGATCAGGCACTCCCATTTCTTTCAGAACTTGCCATAGTTTGCTGTGGTCGACACAGTCAAAGGCTTTTGTGTAGTCAATGAAGCAGAAGTAGATGTTTTTCTGGAACTCTCTAGCTTTCTCCATAATCCAGCGCATGTTTGCAATTTGGTCTCTGGTTCCTCTGCCCCTTTGAAATCCGGCTTGCACTTCTGGGAGTTCTCAGTCCACATACTGCTTAAGCCTACCTTGTAGAATTTTAAGCATAACCTTGCTAGTGTGCGAAATGAGTGCAATTTGTGCGGTAGTTGGAGCATTCTTTGGCACTGCCCTTCTTCGGGATTGGGATGTAGAAGATTGGGATCTTCTTCAATGCGCTGGCCACTGCTGAGTTTTCTAAACTTGCTGGCATATTGAGTATAGTACCTTAACAGCATCATCTTTTAAAATTTTAAATAGTTCAGCTGGAATACCATCACTTCCACTGGCCTTGTTATTAGCAGTGCTTTCTAAGGCATAGCTCATAGCTTCTCTAAGTTGTTCAAGCCCCTTTGCCACGACAAGGCAGTGATCCATGAAAGGGATGCCTTTCTCTTACTGAGGCCCTATTTGATTTGCTGAATCAATGGCCTATACCTTGCCTAATTTCATGATGCAAGTGGCAACGGGGAGGGGGAGGAATATGGTGGCAGAGAGTGAGAAAGAAAATGGCGTGATCCACCCATTTTGGGCTCTGGCCCTGCCCACCATTAGCATGCACCCCCCCCAAAAAAAACCCAGAATACAGCTCTCAAGCGAAACACATTCCCCACACCTGACAAACAGAGAAGAGAGCACTTGCTCACTCAAATGCAGAGCCACTCAGACCCTTGAATGCAACTTTCTGGTAAGTGAACCACTAGTAGTGAGGAGTAATAAAGGATGTGTCCCTCAACTTTAAACAACAGAGGGCTAGACAGAAATATGCACATTAACCCCCTCTCTATTCCCCCTCCCCCCCTGTAACTGTAAAAGAAATTGTCCCATAGAGTTCGCAACAAAATAAGCCACCCTTAGATTTCAAGACAAAATGGGAGTATTTTCAACACAAATGCTGTATAACCAAGCAGAAACCTGTATGAAGTATGAGCCTTTTCAAGGATTCTGCATACATTATTCTTGTAACTATAGAAACAAAATAATTACGATCTTAAAATACATAATTAATATTAGACTCTTTTTTTAAAAAAAAGAAGCCTGAAAAACAAAAAACACACACACTCAAATCCAGTAAAAATTGCACATATTTAGCATAACTACTTGGGCATAACTTATGTGGCTTTAGCAAAAGGTAGCAAAAATAAAATAACCAGTAAAGAGAAGATTATGCTGACACAGAGCAGGTACATATACACAAATAACTGAGCTGAATTCTCCGTAAAATATAAAGACGATGCAAGGACCAAAGGCTGCAAGCAACTTGCTAAAGGCTTTCCTTGAACTTCACAGTCTCATGCCATTAACAAGATCTGTACAGCATTCCCAAGCGTTCAAAGAGCTTCACATGCATTGTATTATTGAAATCTTTACAACAACCCTGTAATATAAGTCAGAAAGAGGTTTCCTTAAGGCTCCCTAGTGAGTTCATGGCAGGATCGAGTAGGAAACTGGGGACTTTTGATTTGTAGCCGTCTCTTAGGCTAGCCGTTCCAGTGAAAAGGAACCCATGGCTCTTAACACTGACTAAACCACCCATATATCCTAACTGTTAAAATCGCCGTAGAAAGCACTGGAGAGGCTGTAGAAGGAAATAAAAGTTGTGAAATGTTGACATGGCTTATGGTACTCGCTCAGGAATTCTTGCTCCAAAAATATTTAAAATGTTGTATTTGCAGTTTTACAAGTCAAATCATCTTCCCAATTTGTCAGAGTGAGAGGGGGGAAAATATTGCCAAGAAAAATAGCTCTAAAAAGGTTCATGTATCACACATATTCAGTTTCTCTTTTTCACACTCAGAAAGATGTTTTTGTCCAAGTAGAACAAACGTGGGGGGGGGGGAAGGTTGTATTATACTGAAAGTTATGTTAGCGTGACCTGCCAGCTGAACATATTTACACCACAAGATGTTCTTTAAAGGTGAAACAGGCCAAAACTAAATGGTGCTGTAGTTACATTATAATGATGTAACTCTATCCATTTTTGTGGCAGCGTAGTTATAATGGCACCATAGTTATAATGACATACACTTATCGGCAGCAGGAAGAGAAAATGATCTTACATACCACCGAAACCAACATGCCTGTTGCAGATCTGGAAAAATACTTTGAAGGGAGGGTCTCCTCTGCAAAATAATTTATACTCACACCTTTGCATAGGCAGATGTTTTGATGAACCACTGTTTGAGGTATTTCTTTTCCACTTTTGCTCCCGAACGCCATGAACAGCCATTTTCATCCACCTGTTCATTAGCAAGAACAGTCTGATCCACAGGGTCCCAATTAACTATTGCCTAAAAAGATGCCAGGAATCAAATTGAGAGGGAATTCTGGCATTAATAAGCATGTCAGTAAAATGCAGTTATTAGAAGGCTGTTGGGTACACATACGCTTCATTATACACCTTTAGACTCCAGGCGAAAATGTTCCTCTTTAACCAGGCCTTTGGCTGATTGACATCTGATGCCCTTTTAAATGTGTTTGTTTCTATTCACTGGATGAAGATACAGTAAGCTTGCAACTTACATGCACTTAACTTGTGCACATTCAGCTTTACACACTTGGCAAAAACATAAATTAAATGAAAAAATGTGTAGAAAGTGGGCAGGCATCCAGGAAAAAAAAGTTTGGCAACCCCACCTGCCACTGCACCCAATGTGTTTTCACTATACGCAATTTTGACTTTGGGTGCGATCCCCGGAGCATAAGTGGCAGGCTTACTGTATACAACTAGTCACACAAATATACTGTATAGCAGCATGTTTTAAACTGCTTTGAGGTTTTCTACATTGAAAATATATAAATTTTATGAAATAAAATTAATAAATCATTTTTAAGAAGAGAAGGTAAGTCATGCAGAAATTATTTGGTGGCTCGAGTGGCATTTCTATTGCTATATCTGATAACAGATAAATGAGGAGAGCCATGTTTGAAGCTATTCCTACAGAAATGACCTCACTGTTCACATCACCACTGTGCAGAAGGTATCATGGTGCTACTGTACAATGCACAGCCTTCTGTGCATTATCGGATGGCTGGCAGGATAATATAACAATATAAATTAAACCAACTCCACATGAATGGGAATGCATCACAGAAGAACAGAACCAACTTTCATCTCCCCTGTAGCAGCAGCATCCTAACCTTTCCCTTCCAAGGGAAATTAAAGATTACTGTACACGTATTATTAAAAGCCCACTCTGTTCAGTACTCAACAGAGCATTGGCTTGGATCCATAGCCTTGTTTGTGTGAGCTAAAGCTCTCCTCAGACATAAGGAGTGTGGCTCAATGACGTTCTCTTCCCAACATGGCAATCCATACTGTTATGCTGTTCCAGAGGGTGCCAGCAGATGGACATATACACGGAATACAGTGGTATTAAAATTATATCCTGAGACGAGGGGTATCTTACTGTTCTTAAAAAATAAATAAAAGGAATTGGACAAAAAGGAATTGGACAAATTAGGCACTGGACAACTTGATAGCAAAACACTGTGGGGCTAAAACATTACTTTTTTTAAGCAGTGGACTAATCTGTCACAAATTGCATGCAGTGGTACCTTGACTTACGAACGACTCGACAACCGAATTTTTCGACTTACGAATGGGACATCCGAAAGGAAACAGTGGTGGTTTTAGATAGGGATTTTTCGACTTACGAATTTTTAGATAGGGTTGCTTTGACTTACAAATTTTTCCGTTTCCTATGCATCCCTATGGGAAATTGCGTTTCCAATGGCGCTTTTCGACTTACAAATTTTTTGACCTACGAAGGTGCCTTCGGAACGGATTAAATTCGTAAGTCGAGGCACCACTGTAGTATGATTTGATTAGTCACTCACAGAGTTTGCTAGCAGGCAGTCTGCAATGGAGGACAGCAAACGCAATCCACATACTCTCAGAAGAAGTTACTTCTGTTCTACTCTTTTGAACGCTATGGAGTTGAACTCTGCCTTTGAAAAGAGCTTGCACAACCGATCCCGCACTCAAATTAAGTCTCTGCCTGTCTCACCACATCATCCTTTACACTTACTTCTAAAACTCATTCCTTCACAGATGCGTGTGTATAAAAAGAAGCCATCCTATAAAGACAAGTCTTTTTGGCTGCCTCTCAATTAGATTCGAAAAAAATTCCTGCCTTTGGCTTCTGAACCACTACTGTTCAACGGCTTATGAGATTGACCTGTTGCAAAAAGTCACTTCCAGAGATTCCTATAACAGGAATGACTACATGTGCGTGTCCTGCCTTGCAAAAAAATACCCAATTCTTTCCAGCATGTATCTGGCATATCTTCGCTTCCAAAACTAATGCAGCTTTATATTAACAAAAAAAAAAAATCCCCCAATGATCTCAATAATGGAAGAATATTGCTTTTTGAATGTAGAACATCCTTTGGGACATTGAAGTCCATGGAGTAAAGGGATTCATTTGCCAGATCAGAAAGTCTCCTACAGGGGGGAAAATTATCCCACAAAAGTCACTTTAAGATACCAGTAGGTTACTATTACAATCACAGAACTAAACCAGGCACAGTAAGATGGCTTCCCATTACTCTCTGGGTTTGACTACTGAAATGCATTATACATGAGGCTGCCTCTGAAGATGGTTCGAAGGTTTCTGTTAGTTCAAGGACTGGCTAGTCAGATCATCACTCATTAGCTTTTAAACGAGTTGACTGGCCAGCAGTCTGTTTCCAAGCTGATTCAAATTGCAGGTGCTCACATTTAAAGGCTTGGGGATCCAGGTACTTAAAGGACCATCTATTTCCACTACAGTGGTGCCTCGCTTAACTAATGCCCTGCTTAACGGAATTTCCGCTTAACGAAAGGATTTTTTGAGCTGAGGTTACCTCGCTAGACGAATGCGTTTTACGAAAAATTCGTCTAGCGAATCACGGTTTCGCATAGGAATGCATTGAAATTCAATTAATGCGTTCCTATGGGCAAAAAAAAAATCAAAAAAATCCAATGCATTCCTATGGGATTCGCTAGACGAATTTTTCGCTATAAGAAAAGACCCGTGGAACGAATTAATTTCGTCTAGCGAGGCACCACTGTATATATGCCAATGCCCTCCTCCTGATGCTCGACTTCCTTCAAAGCTGAGGCACCAGAAATCAGGAAGAAAGCTTTATTGATTGCAGTGCCCCTACCTACTGGACACACTAGCCTTCAAAATTTTAGTTAAATTCGTTTTCTGTGGCAACTTCAATTCTTGATTTTACTGTTGTGCTATTTTTATTTGCATTATTATTATTTTGTTTGTTTGCTTGATTGCATCATTAACTGCTTTGGAAATAGTAGAAAAAATTATAGAAATAAACATAGAACACCATAGGCTCAGGCTCCCTTTCTCTCTCTCTCTCTCTCTCTCTCTCTTTCTCACTCACTCACTCACTCACACACACACACAGTTTTCTACAGCTGTATGTCTGAAAGTCATCACACAAGCAATAATCACCCAAGGCTTTTAAAGGCATATCCATAATAAAAGACACAGTTCAACTTACTTCATTTTCATAGGCTAACCCCGCTTCATAAAGCTTAATAAAAAGATACTGTGTCCATTTATAGTACTCTGGCAAACAAGTGGTTATTTCCTGTAAACAGAATTAAGAGCAGTTTCAGTATTGGCTCCTCAAAACAATAAGTGGTTCATTCAAAAGATGACCACCTGATTCAATATTCCATGTGCACTCTAATGAATACATAGCACTCCTGTATATCACCCACTAAATCAAGGAAGCCGTTTTAAGTAGATAGGGGAATCCATGGCCACAATCTGTCAGTGTTTTAAGTGTGCCTAAATCCATGCACTGTTGCTTCACAATTTGAGATCAGGGGGCAATGTAAGTTTCTTGGCAGAGCCAGTAAAGCCTTTACAGCATATCTATATTATTGAGCTCAATGTATAGGGCTACGGCAGGCAGCACAGACACATCCTCTCAAGCTTAATGGGCTTAAGTGACAAGAGAGTACACTTTGGTTCGGCATTCTTGAAGGTAAGAGCAGTGTGACAATGGAATCAGACAATGAGGAGCCACCTGCTGGGGGAATGCTCCAGCTCTGGATTTCCTGATTCAAGCTGGTGATTGGACTAGAAGGTCTAGACACCTCCCTCCAATTCTATGATTCTAAGTGGTTCATTCACTAACAGAAGAGACTGTTTCATTAGGTGTGAATGCGGCACTTGCCCACCAACCCCAGCCTGTCATTAGCCAGCTTCCAACTGCCTGCTGTCTTTACTTACATTCAGATCAACAAGTTGGCACTGGCTGACAGCTTCCTTAGTCTCAGTGTTACCATCACAGAGCTCAGTAGGTAGGAACTAGTTGGCTCTGCTTGTCATTGACTCTGGCTCCAAGTACTGTTGGCCTCTGTGCCCTTCTGCTCTACCAGAACCAAGGGGCACCAGCCACCAATGCCTACTAACGTGCAACTCTGATAGAATCTTGGTATCACTTGTGAGCAAAGCATAACACCACAAATAGATTTCTAGGTTCAGGGAAGAAGAAATAAGCTTCTCACGAGTGGCACAGATGATCAGCTATCAAGTGATTCTCTGGCCATTTTTTTATACTCTGCCGTTTTTCCTCATGCGCTTATTTAGATTGCAAGCCTGATGGCAGAGGTGCCCCTTTGTTAATCTCATGTATTGTGCTGCGCACAGTGTGTAGGTTAAGAAATAATATTGTCATCATTATCACTCATGCCCACGTTTTCTCCGAACCCTACGGTTTAGCCCCCTAGTTCTCATGCCCTGCTGCAACTCAGCCCCAGTACAAGCAACAAACAGCTGCATATTGCTTCTTTATTTTAGCCCTGCCCCCACCTCTCTTGCCTTCCTCCACTGACTCCCCTGTGTTGAATTGAGACTGTAAGCTCCTTGCATCAGGGACCTGTCCGTTTGTGCACTGCAGAGGGCCATGCACACTGATGGTGCTTCGTGAAACAAATTATCACATCGTAAGTCATAAAGCAGGCATCCCCAAACTTCAGCCCTCCAGATGTTTTGAACTACAATTCCCATCATCCCTGACCACTGGTCCTGTTAGCTAGGGATCATGGGAGTTGTAGGCCAAAACATCTGGAGGGCCGCAGTTTGGGGGTGCCTGTCATAAAGCATGTAATGGCTCCTCGGCTAGGGAGGGGATGTCAGCGCTGAGCTTCTATTTTTGTCCACTGGTGAGTGGGTTTGTGTATTGTTCTGTTTATTGTTAGTGTGCTGCCAATATTTTCCACCATTATTATGCGGGGGTTGCTCTGTGTGTGTGTGTTTTAAAATGCCATACGGAATATTAATGTGTTACACAATTCCTGCTCTCGTCTATGGTATAATGCAATTATGTATATTTTTTATCAATGTAAGTTACTTGGAGACAAGAAACTAATAGGTTTAAACAACAATAGTAAGTAAACTCATCCTAGAGAACTTTCTTAAAACTGACTTCAAATTCATGCATGTTAACAATATGATACACTTATCACACACTTCAATAATGTACAGACAATTAAGTTTCATGTATACATTTTAAAAGAAAAAAAGCTTACCCGATCCCAACTAAAATACAAGCCTAACGCTTCAAGCTGCTTTCGCATGTGCCGAATATTACTGAAAGACAAAACAAAATCCATATTTAAACAGAAAAGAGTATTTCAGAAACAACTGCTCCCAAGAAAAAGCTCCTAAACTCCTCCAACTTGCATTGGGTCATCTTAAACAGCCCTAGAGTTCCATCCACCATTCACTTGATAAAAATCCTTTGCAAGATTGCTGCTTACTGAACCCCATTTCAATTACTAACTATTTTTAACTAAAACCAAATCGTTTTTTAATATTAATGTGAGCGACACAATTTTAAGGAAAAAAATCTTATTTCTGGTCCAATATGGGAAGAGTGAGCTGCAAATTCCTACATACATAGTGTGTGACTGATGCTCCTCATGAATTCACACAGTTGTATCATCCCATGTAGGAGAAAGCTTGGCTTAATACCTGATGAGCCAGAGAAAGTATGCACAATCCTAGGTGTTGGTACCAGGCACAGGTATAGACAAATTCTAATGACAGAGACATTGCTAGGTGCATCTCTCTCTAACCTGGGGCATTTTCTGTGGAGCAGAGGCGCAAAGAACATGGAAAGGAGCAAGAGCAGCAATATTCTGCTTCAGAACTCATACATACATAAAGCAGCAAGAAAAACAAACACCTTTGTGTCCAGTCTGCTGGATGCAAGCCATGATCAATTGCCGCATTCTCTGCAGGTAATCCAAATGCATCCCATCCCATTGGATTTATCACCTGTAACAAAAATAAGAAATGTCACCCTTTGTCACTTGCCAGAGTGGATTTAGCAACACCTTCAGGGCTCAAAATAATGAAGCATTTTTCAAAATTCAGCATCTTTGCTGTTTCATTGAATCATCCAGACTGTGCCTGTCACAAACAATTTAGCTTTAAGTGCAATGTACAGGATACTTTAAAAAATATTATCTAGTAAGAATCAAGCCTGCCCTTCGCATGCCCTCTGCATACATACCACCCCTCCAAAAAAAGGTGGTACTGTATACAAGCGACACGGGTGGCGCTGTGGTCTAAACCACTGAGCCTCTTGGGCTTGCAAATCAGAAAGTCGGCGGATCGAATCCCCGTGACAGGGTGAGCTCCCGTTGCTCGGTCCCTGCTCCTGCTAACCTAGCAGTTCAAAAGCACATCAAAGTGCAAGTAGATAAATAGGTACCGCTCCGGCAGGAAGGTAAACGGCATTTCCGTGCGCTGCTCTGGTTCGCCAGAAGCGGCTTAGTCATGCCGGCTCCCTCAGCCATTAAAGCGAGATGAATGCCGCACCCCCAGAGTCATCCACGACTGGACCTAACGGTCAGGGGTCCCTTTACCTTTTATACAAATTTAACTAATAATAATAGATCTAATAATAAATTAGATCTTGTTAAGCTGGAAAGAGCAGGGTAGAGGACATCACGACTATGATTTAGAATAGGTACAAAGCATAACTTAAAATAGATATGTTTTATATGAAATTAAATGATATATTTATCGAAGTAATGTTTCCAGCAGTGCAAAGTGCCTTTATTAACACTTCTATTATGATGTGACAGTGCTGCTGCTAAAGACTTTACTGTTGAAGACTTCGCTATTGCAACAATGAATGTTTTAAGAGAGCAACATTAGATAACTAGAATTAAACTTTTAGAGTGATCACCAGCAGGAATTAATTACTATTTATCAAGGATAGGCAATCACATCTCCAGGTCTTTGAAAAGTTCACTAGGCTGTGAGGCCCAAGCCTATACTGATTATGCTTAAAAAACCCCACATTAGATTTAATGGAATATTTATACAGTACTTTGCCTGTACTGTATTTGCAAGGGGAGACAAACCTGAACAGACTTTAGCTATTGTATTTAACCCCCATGTTAGCAAATTTGCAGTGTGATCTTGATATATTAAGCAGTGTATAAAGTATTAGTTATTGTTCTAGTAGGCATTCTTTCTGCTAATGCGTCAATCTCACACTTCAAGGGACACAACGCAAGAGACTGAGGAAGAGTATTTAATGAGCAACATTTCAAAGTGCAATGCAAGCCTCACCAGTAAGGTTTTCTCCACTGCACATCAAGGAACAGTAGTTTGCATGCCAGATTTTGTTATTCTTTGTCAATGCTTGTATACTGAGCAGTGCCGTGCTTTCATTTAGCATCTTAATTCATGTTAATAGATGGAGTGAAGCACTAGTCTAACAGCCTGTAAAGTTCCAGGACAAAGACATAAAATACACTCCTCCTTCCTCTGAATTCTCTGCACATGCCAAAAAGACCTAGGAAAGGGATAATGGAAATACAAGGTACAAAAATGGCTGACTAGAACACTAAGCCCAAATTTGTGGCCACTTATATATAAATATACATCCTGTGGACCTTTGTGTAAGAAGGACTACTGCCCATTCCTTAGTCTCTGCAGCAGATGTATTTAGCTGTTACTGTAGAGTTAACTGTATTGAAACAAAATACATTAGGGGGGAAACCATTTCAAGCCTACTCTCAATTATCCATAGATTAATCTCAGAATCAGATGTATTTATCTGTTACCATGGAGACTAATGTAGCCTTCAAGATACATTTGGGGTGGGGGTGGAGAGACATCATTTCAAGTGCATTGTCTTTTTGCTCCAGATAGTGAATAGATTTAAAAGGTGTTATAAAAATGCACTTTGCTGAACTTGTGACAGGCCAGTAGTCAAAGTGATGGGAGTGCAAATAAGACTAGGGATGTGCTAGAACCGAGGGTGTCAATGCTTCAATTTCAAGTAATAAAATACTGTGGGGGAAATCACAGAGACAGTTCTGCTCCTAATTTGTAAGCAGCAAGGGGGGGAAAGGAATACAAATGTAGAAGGCAACATATGGAATGCTCCCACCAGTTCCTCAGTTTCTGAATCACTGTTCCTCACTACTGGAACTGGCATCGTCATTCAGTAACATAGATCTGCAAGTAAGAAAGTCTACTGAATTCATATTAGGGCTACAACCTTCAGCTGATCGGCTAAATTAATGTCAGCATGGACCAGGGATAACCAAAGTGGTGATCCTCAGATACTGTTGGATTCAAACTCTTATCAGTCCTAGGCAGCATGGTCAATGGTCAGAGATGGTGTAGCCATGTCCAGAAGGACCCACATGGGCTATTCCTGTTATAGACAAAGGGCACATTTGCACATGCTAAGTCAGGCATCCCCAAACTGCGGCCCTCCAGATGTTTTGGCCTACAACTCCCATGATCCCTAGCTAACAGGACCAGTGGTCGGGGAAGATGGGAATTGTAGTCCAAAACATCTGGAGGGCCGAAGTTTGGGGATGCCTGTGCTAAGTTATGGCTCTTGTCTTGCATAAATTGCAATGTTCTGTGTGCTTCTGCACCCAGCTCCTTTGCTCTTACATAGCTCCTCTTTTTGCAGGAAGCAATAGTCCAAACCTCAGGTTCCAGTTTGATGCTCCCAAAGAAGTCAAGATTTCTTTCCCTTACCTCTCACACTCAGGGGGAATTCCAGCAAACCAAGTTTTCCCTCAGCCAGGCTCTCACCCCGGTTGAGAGTCACAGGACTGTCTCACACAGCACCTAGCCTACAGGTCTATAGCCTGATTGACAGCATGAAGAACCTTTGCCCCTGCATCTCCCCAAAGTGGCTGACACGGCTGCCTGCAGCAGGGCTACTGTTATAGTAAGGCAGGCCCTGGACTACACCCCAACCCCAGCTGCATTCACTCGACTAGGAATTAAACACTAACACCCCCCACTACAAATGACAACAGCACTGTTACCTGCAGCCAGATATGCACAGGTCAAGCAAACCACGCAGGGACTGGGATGGTGCAAAGCCACCCTCTCCTGGTTTGTCTGCTCTCCCTCTTGTGCCAGTTAGTTGTAAAATATGGCAAGGTTGCAAATTGTACAGATTTTTAATCAGGCATTACCTAAGAGGAAGAAGTATTTGTTATATGTCCAGGGTGATGTATATTAGGATAAGTATGCCACTTTTAGCAGAAAGAGCCGGGGTGGAGTAGAGAGGCAGAGAACACCACAAGCAATCTGAAGCGAGGAATATGCTGAATAATTACTTATAACACAGCCCCTAATTCCATTATAATCTGGTTAAGGTCCTCCCAATTTGTGCTTTGTGATTAGCTGTCATTAAATAAAGGCTTGAGGCTCGGCCTGTTCCTAAGTGAGTTTTGACTGTCCTCAAAAGCAACAGACCACTCATTTCCAATCACCTGAAATATTATCCAAACAAATGTCAATAGAGCCATCTAGTTAACAGATACCGGTACCTGAAATCCTCTCATTTTCTGAAACCGTGCTATTGTGTCGCTTATGGTGTAGACTCGAACATGGCCCATATGCATCTTCCCAGAAGGATATGGAAACATTGACAAGACATAAAACTTTGGCCTTGATTTCTAGACAAAATGATAAGCAAAAACAAAGTCTGCAAGATAGAACTTGGGGGGGGGGAGTTTAATTTTAAACCACATTTAATTTTTTTTTACAAATCATGCTTTTGTCTTCAACCCCCAATTTTTTAAAAAATCTTAAAAGTAGGACTGCACTTTAACCAGTAAATCAGAAAATAGCAACGAAAAGGATGTGCCCTTTCTTATGAGCAGTAATCTTTGTTTATTAAATTACAAGTTCTCATAATTTAATTCAATATTCTAAAAAGACACCTCTATTGTGCAGCAGGTAATATGCTATTATATTTAATGCAATGGGTGAAATCCTAAGTCCATTTAGCTGTGCTGCAATTAAATTAACTTTCCTAAGAGCACCTAATACAGAGGGACAAAAGGAATTCAAGAGTGCATGTTCAATTTTGCCATAATCCTTACATCTATTTCTGAAGTTGGGTCGAACTGTTCCTTTATTCTGGAATGCCACCAGCTTTCAACTTCCTTCCTAGTCTCCACTTTATAGCTTGTTTCCCACTTCCCTGTTTCGCTGAATATGGACCGAATGAATTTTGTAATTAGCCTTTTCTCCCACTTAACTGGGTTGAATGATCCATGTAATTGTCTTCTCCAGTTTTTGGGACACATGAGACATCTATGGTAAACGAACCACATTTTGCCGCTTATGTTGAAAGCCCTGTAAAAAAATGGAATGATCTTAACTTAATTGTGATAACCAGCAGTCTTGTTCTCTATTTTAACAAAAGAGTGTTAACCTTTCTTAAGGCTTCTAGGAGTGAAAACAATCACATTTAAAGACAACAGTTGGCTCAATAGACTGATGAGGTTGCACTCCTTTGTGCTTTTAAGAGGCACATGAAAATTTTTCTAAGATTGCTTAGAGGCAGGAAAATGAATTTTGAGTCTTATTGTTCGGAACCGTGATATTGTTTGCTGCTGTATGACAGCATGGTAGCCAGTGTCATTTCTATTTTATTATGAGAAACCTCTCTGGAAAGAAAACTATGTGTCTTTATTCTTATAATAAAGCAATAAAAGTGAGTCTGTATAAGAGAAGCCTGCATAACAGGAGACTAAAAGGAGATATTATAGCAATCTTCCAATATTCTAAAGGAATGTCACATGGAAGATGGAGCAAGCTTGTTTTCTCAGGAGGGTAGGACCCCAACCAATGGATTCAAGTTACAAGAAAGGAGATTCTGACTAAACATCAGGAAGAACTTTCTAACAGCAAAGAGCTGTTTGACAATGGAACAGTCTCCCTCAGGAGGCTGTGAGCTCTTCTTCCTTAAGAGGTTTTTAACATAGCTGCCAAGTTATCCCTTTTTTAAAGGGATTTTCCCTTATGCTGAATAGGCTTCCTCGCGAGAAAAGGGAAAGCTTGGCAGCTATGGTTTTTAAGCAGAGGTTGGATGGCCATCAGTCATTGAACTCAAACTTGCTGTCCACAGAGCTGCTGGCTAGAGGTTGTTTGGAAAAGTCCCACCAAAAGAAAACCTACAGAAATACTCTAGAATAATTCAGCTGAAGTCAGCTTCCTCAGCGAGGAAGTGCAAAGAAGAGAGAGCCTTGCCACCCCAACCCTCAATCAAGTCCAGCTGAGCCATCAGCCTCTCTCAGGCCATAGCTTTAAGAACAGCAGAAGCAGCTGGGAGGGGAGGAGTTCAGGGATAAAACAAAACAAAACTATAAGCTGTGTTTTAGTTACAGGTAGGTAGCCGTGTTGGTCTGAGTCGAAGCAAAATAAAAAAATTCCTTCAGTAGCACCTTAAAGACCAACTAAGTTTATATTTTGGTATGAGCTTTCGTGTGCATGCACACTTCTTCAGATAAGCTGTGTGTCTTTGTTTCGATGCTTTTACATGGTTCGATCCTTTTACATGGTTTTGTATGGATTGTGGTATTTTATGCATTGTGACTTGCAGTTACTGTATTGTTTAGTAATTATTTATTGTAATTGTTAAGAGTGAATTTGTTTCATTATTTGCTGATGTTTTGAGAATTTTATTGTGTACTATTATTTTCTAACAGATTATTGAATATGTATTTTACATGTTCCATTTTAAACTTATGTTTTATTATGACTTTCTGTATTGGATCAGATTATTATAATAAGGTGTGTGTTCTTTGTTGTTTATTTTGTTGCTGTAAACCACCTTGTGTATAGTAATATAGAAAGGCAGCATACAATTTAAAAGCGAAATGAAGTAGTTGAGATTCCTGAACTCTAGGGGATTGGAATAGCTAACCCCTGGGATCCCTTCCAATTATATAATTCTGGGATTTAAATGCCTTTCGACCTGTTTATGATTTCCCCCTCTCTGTCTATGAGTATTTCTAGCTACCAACTTTGGGTTACAATTTAGCTAGCTAGTGAAGCACATGAAAACCAAGGACGCACCACTGTGTGTCGTTATCTTCACTGTGCTACTGGACTCTATTGAATTAAAGTCATTATTACTCCAGAATGCGGCAGCTAGACTGGTGACTGGGAGTGGCTGCCATATAACACTGGTCCTGAAAGACCTACATTGGCTCCCAGTACGTTTCTGAGCACAATTCAAAGTGTTGGTGCTGACTTTTCAAGCGGCGGTTCCCTCACTGAGAGAAGTGAAGCTACAGGGAACCAGGCAGAGGGCCTTCTTGGTGGTGGCGTCCACCTTGTGGAATGCCCTCCCATCAGATGTCAAACAGATAAACTACTACTCAACTTTTAGAAGACACCTGAAGGCAGCCCTGTGTCGGGAAGTTTTTAATATTTGACATTTTATTACGTTTTTATATGTGCTGGAAGCTGCCAGAGTGGCTGGGGAAACGCAGCCAAGATGAGCGGGGTATAAATAACAAAATTATTATTATTATTATTCACTGGCTCCAGGGATAGCTGATGAACTCCAACACTGAAACGCAGGTTCTATGAGCTAAGCCTAGGCTTAAATGAAAGACCTGCTATTTGGGGGCGAGAAGGAAAACTCATATCAGTTTAGGGAAATTTTTAATGCTTGAGGTTTTAGCATGTTTTTAATATTCTGTTGGGAGCTGCCCAGAGTGGCTGGGGAAACGCAGCCAGGTGGGCGGGGTGTAAATAATAAATTATATTATAAATTATTATATTGCAGAGAATCTGCCCCACCCATGAAGAGCAAAGGATCCCGATACACCAGTGGCTGAGAAGAAAGGATTAAGATCAGAACTGCTATATTTGGCTTATATATGAAATTACGTGCAGGACTTCAGAATGATTATCTCCGGAAGACCAGAATACGGGAAGTCACACAATTTGCTTAATTTGGAAATTGTATAACTGGCTTTATAAATTGTATTTTAATTTGATATAATTTGATATTGTAACAATGTGGCCCATATTGGAGTGTTATTAATGAAAAATTATTAAAAATCAAGTTTAGGAAAAAGAAGAGCAAAGGATCCCAGGCAGTAGCGGGGGCGGGACAAGGTTTCCACCTTTGAGGAATCTGCTTCGTTTTGTTATAAACACCCCCGACCCTCTCTCAAGCTCCAAACAGCAGCTTAGCAAGGGGGGGGCATACACAAATCTAAAGAAAACAGGGCCCCTCTTGAGCGCACAATTATTTATTTCAAGACCCCAGCCAAGGAATTTTGTTTCCAGTACCACAATGGGGCACACGATCCTGTCACAGCCCGCTTCCCTTCCCCGCCCCACAGGGCTTCCCTCCTTACCGCAGCCCAGTTTCTGACGAAGGTCTGGGGGAGGGAGAGGGAGCTGTTGCCTCGCAACTGTAAAAGCGTCCAAAAATAATAATGTAATAATAATAATAAATTCCTTGGTGGTCTATTGCAAGCCGCCTAGAGACGTGCCCGCCGACGTCCTCGTAAAACAGCTCCCTCCCTCCCCCCAACCTCCGGTGCTTGTTTACCCAGGAGAAAAGAGACAAGAAGGCTCGGTGTCCGAGTTCCAGCCAAGGGACGGCCCGCGCGTGTGTGCGTGTGTCCCTCACGCCTCGGACCGGCTGGGCGCCGCCATCTTTTGCCCTCCCCCCTCGCGGGAAACCCGAGGCCCTCGCAAGTGCGCAGGCGCGCGAGCAACCCGGCGGCGAGGGGGCGTGGTCATGCGGGGGAGCAAACTGACGAGCGCGCGCAGCTTGAAAAAGGAGATTCCGGCCGCTGCGGAGCGTTTTGGAGGGAGGCGCGGCACCTGGCGCCCAGGTGAGTTGACGGGTGGGGCGGAAGCATACGTGCTGTTCCTCCTTGGTGTGCTGTGGGGCTCACATTTCCCCAGCTTAGACATAGTGAGTTCAGCGACGTCTCATACCAGCCATGGGCGTAGCCAAGAGGGGGCAGTTGCCCTCTCTTTCAATCAATACAGATATGAGATTCTCCTCCCCCCCCCCAAATAAAATCTTGGTTGTGCCCATGGTACCAGCTTTTCTCAAGTTTGGGTCCGCAGATGTTGTTAGAGTACAATTCCCATCATCCCGGAGTCGCACTGCTAGCATGGGTGGGTCCCAACCTTTTTTTTTTTGCCATGTCCCACCTAAGCATCTCTAAAATCCTAATGCTGACCCCCCCCCCCTTGTGACATATAATTCTTATTATTCAAAAAGTGAACTATTCATGTGGAGGAAGCCTAAAAGGCCATTCACTGTTAATTACTCACTCTCAAATTGCCCCCTTAAAAAAATCAAATTTCCTCCCTGTGGGGCGTGTGGGAATGTGATAAGCAAAATCTGGCCTTATTCCCTTATGGGGTACATAAGAACCCTTGCATACCGTTTCCCCTATTTTAAGACATAGTCATAAAATAAGCCATAGCAGGATTTTTAAGCATTCAAGGAATATAAGCCATACCCCGAAAATAAGACATAGTGATAGGCGCAGCAGCAATGCTGGCCGCGGCAGGAGGAGAAGGAAAAAATAAGACATCCCCTGAAAATAAGATATTGTGTTCTGTTTTTTTTTTGAGGAAAAATAAATATAAATCATCGGTTTATTTGTTTATGTACGTGTTTGCCTTGTACATTTATGAACATTTATTATATATCTAAGACCTTAAAATTCTTATAACAGGAACCACAGGCCTAGCCAGAGGGGAAGGGGGGGACAGATCCAGTAAATAAATAAAGATACTTAACTAACTGACCCAACACATTGCAGATAGCTCAGCTCTGCCCCCCCCCAAGCAAAAATCCTGGTGTTGCAGACTATGCCCCTGACCGCTGGTTCTGCTAGCCAGGCCCGTCCTAGCCATAGAGGCTAGTGGCGCGGAGAACCACGGCGCCGGGCGCTGGAAGGGCGGCAAGGGAGCGCAGGGTTCCGGCGATCTGTCCAGGACTGCGCTCCACGAGCTGAGAGGCTGCGCCGCGTCTCCTTCTCTGAGGACTCTGCGCTGCACCTCCTCGTTTCCCCAGCACTGGGTTCCGCTCAGTCGAGCTTCGCCACCAGCGTGCGCACAGCGCCCAAGCAGCTCTTGCGGAACACAGCGCTGGGGAAATGAGAAGGAGGCGCAGCGCGGAGTCCTCGGAGGTGGCCTCCCACTGTTGCCGCGGTCCGCTTGGCACTCCCGGGCCCTTGGAGAGGCTCTGGAGGGGGGCGCTGGAGGGACCTTAGCGCCAGGGCGCTGGATGGGCTTAAGACGGCCCTGCTGCTAGCTAGGGATGTTGGGTAGTCTAAGAACATTTGAGGACCTGAGCTTGAGAAAGGCTGCCTTATGCTGACCACCTTGGATGAGGAGAGATGGAGGCTGGCTATGCTATTTCCTTCTATTTCTCTCTCTCTCAGCTTAGGATGCCTCGAAAGAGCCGCAGAGTTGTCAAATTGCCATCCAGGACTCCTCCAGTAACGAGGATCAATGGGGACTCTCCGTGTGGTTCTCCCTCCTTGGATTACAACACCTTGAAAAGGACGGAATTGCAACAATGGTGTAAGAAGTTTGGGCTTCGTGCTACAGGGAAGGTGAGGGGACGCTGCCACAGTTCAAACCGGACTTCCTGCCCTGTCTCCATCCCACTATTGGAAGTTAAGTGGGAACAGAGGCTGCATATTTCCAAATTTCTGTTTGGTTATATCCTCATTGTGAACAGTGATGAAGGAAATCTTCTTTTCTCAGTCCAGGAAGCCCTGTCTACTCACAAGCAGTAGCAGCCATTCTCTCAGCCTAAGGCAGAATACCTTTTGTGGTAATATCTAGCTGCTAATACATTTTGTGTTCCGACATGCTTTCCCAGCTGAAGGAATGGGTTTTGGCCCTATCTCTCCATTACAATATTTTTTTCTTAAATATTTCTGCTGCCTTTTAGTTGTTTTTATTGCGTCTTGTACAACACCTTCAGATGTGTGTGAGGAAGATGAGTAGTAAATTACGGTAATAATAACAGTGAGCAGCTACTCCAAAGGTATTCTGTTTGTTAAATTATGAACCTGTGGTCAGGGTCTGTCTTATATTTCAGCTTATGTACAGCACTTAGAAAATCACCTGTGCTTTGCAGCTGTTAATAATATATTTTAAAATAGTCCTTAACTCAAAGATCTCTGATAAATAGACTGGCATCATTTACCTGGCATATGCTCTTTTCCCAGCTCAGTCTCCTCAGTAGGTGGAACTAGCTGCCATATTTATTTTCCACAATGCCCTCCAATTTGTGGCATTGTGGGGAGCTGACAGCTCCCAGTGCTACCAGCCTCTCTTGCCAGGCAAGCCTTCCACTGTGCCCAGGAATGTCTCAAACCTGGAACTGGCCCAGATCTAGGGTTAAATACATACTTATTTCCCTTTCTCCACCCATCCCCGACCCTACCCCGCTGCTCAGAATGCAGAACTTCTGGAAAGGCTGGAAGCCTTTCACAGAGACCCTGAGCGGAAAGCAGAAGAAACAAGTAAGGCTGACGTGACTCTCCACGATCCTGAGGTAAGTAGCTCCAGGTCAAAGGTGGTGGGGCCTCAGATATCCATATGCTGCATAGATCAGCCACGGATGGAGTGGGGAAATACGGGTCTATGTTAGAAATAAGATCCTAGTTTCTAGGTGGGGTAAGAAAATTAAGGGTATGGAACTTAAGAAGAACCCATCTGGAGATCTGAGTCCAACAGCACTCTCCCAAGCTGCAGTTCCAAGCAATGCAGAGAAGGACTACATGATTGACAGGTGGGTTATCCTGCTCATCTGTCAAAACGCCTTCTGTGGGGTTTCCAAGGTGCATTGTAAGGAACCGCAGGCTCCTCTGCGGAGTTAACCTCGGGGCAAGTGCCATTGCCAGCCCTTGGCTTGGCAAGCACCAAGCCAAAGGCCAGCAAGGTTTTGGCCGCATGTGTAGAATTGAACCTGCCCATCAACTTCCAGACATCAGCTGATTGACAGGTGGGTGTGGCTTGGGGGGAAATGGCCTTGCAAGCCAAATTGAACCCCTGGTGGGCCAGGATTGGCCCATAGGCCAAAGGCTCCCTACCTCTGAAGGGAACAAAACTGAAGGGAGTAGAAAGGGACTGATAAAGTGTGTGCAAAATAGCGCAAAGAAAAACAGGGTATTTCCTAGTTTAGTCATGGGGAGCAATGGGGTGAATGGCTTTAGGGGATCAGGGAAAGCATAAAGTTGGCAGTGAAGGGGTGAAGCTGAATGTCACTAACTCTTAACACCCACCCACCCTTCCAGACCCCTCTGACAGTCCCTCATCTGGACCTGGCCAAGGATGTAAAAACTGAGCCCTCTGCAGAGAAAGCAGGTGACTAGATTTTTTAAAGGAAGGGACTCTACTTAACTCTTGAAAATAAAAAGCAGACTGGTGGGAGGAACCTGAGGCTCTGCAGAACGGGGTTTGAAGAGTATCAGTGAAGGCAGGCCTGCCGAGATGGGCAAGGTTAATCCAGCCCTACTTTTCCTTTTTTTAGATGTTATCCGTGGTTGGTGTGTGGTTCATGGCATGGTGCTGTACCACCCTGTGTCCAGCTGGGCTCCTCTGTTGCTCCGCGGAGGTTCGGTGTGCGTCCAGGATGGGAAGGACATTGTCCCCTTTCACCTGACCCCGCTCACGACCCCTGTCCCTGATGGCTTCTCTGACAACTACATCTGTGAGAGCTGTGTGCTCAGGTAACGTGGTATCGCTGGCTTCTCCCCTTCCTGTGGATCCCCTTCCCCATTCCACCTTTAACCTGTTCCTGTTTCATCATCACAGGAACAGGGAGAAGCCAAAGAGGTGCCCCACATGCCTGCAAGTACAAATGAAAAGAAACCGGGCTAATTTGTCCCAGAGTCAGACCCTTCTTCGGGAGAGTATATCGCAGTCATCATTCCTTGCAGGTGGAGACGTCTCTAGAGACAGAAGGAGGTGAATAGATAATCCGCAGAGCTGCCTTTTCCCAGACTATATGCGTGTAGGGGAAATATGAGGGAGGCTGACTCTTTCAGGAAAGCGATTTAAGTGCCTCTGGTTTCGGTTTTTGGGGATGGATGGATGGGGTAGTGGGAGATGCATGTACTATGCGAAGTTTGAGAAATGCTGGTACTTAAGAACTGTGCGTTGTCCAGGAAAAGCTTGGATTTTCACACAGGTCCTGCAGATAAAATGAACAGTGATCAGAAAACGCCTTAGTATATCCATCTGCGAGAAGTAAAGTTACAGGGAACCAGGCAGAGGGCCTTCTCAGTGGTGGCACCTACCCTGTGGAATGCCCTCCCATCAGATGCCAAGGAAATAAACAACTGTCTGACTTTTAGAAGACATCTGAAGGCAGCCCTGTTTAGTGAAGTTTTTAAAGTTTGATGTTTTATTGCGTTTTTAATATGCTGTTGGGAGCCACCCAGACTGTATAAGTAATAAATTATTATTATTATCATTAAATTATTATTAGTGGCTCCTCTTCCTTTCACAAGAAAGCTGAGACCTTGTGTGCAGAATGGCAAGTCGGTCTCTTCTCCTCCACCCCCCCTTTTTTTTGCTTGGAAATGGTTGTTGTTAAGTAGAGAGAGGTTAGCTTAGGATAGATTGGTAAGGTCACATCCTGCCACTTACCTAGGGCTTAACATCTCTCTTCCACACCCCCCCCCCCGGCTCTGCAGGACCTTTGAGATAAAAAAGCTGTACCAGCCCCAAGAGGACCAGGCTTATGCCGAGCGGGTGAGTCCCCAGCAGCAATGCTAGCACCCATCTGACAATTGCAGCTACTGTGGCAATTGCTTGAGTGGGATGTGCAGCCACGGGATGAGAGGTCAAGGTGTGGGACAGGTGGTAAAAAGCTGATCCATGCTGAGGGTGCTTAGGAAAAGGCCCACCACACAGGCTTTGGGGGAAGATAAAAGGGGGAAGAGGAAGGCAGAGTCCATGGCCTTGAGAGGAAAATCTAGATACAGATACACATCATCATCAACAAAGATGTGTACGCCACTCTCAGCAAAAGATGTAACTATGCACACAAAACAAATTGCCAGCCTTGATCAACAACAGCAAAAGACCTCTGTGTTAAAATGCAGTCTACAGAAATTTTAAATTTCTGCAACCATAAGGTGTTTAATTATTTTATGGTTGCATTTGTATTTTGTATTTTTGTTTTATGCCTACTATATATTAGTAACAAACAGCCCAGTGTTGACAAGCAGACCCCAGTAGTGGCTGGATGGGGGACATGGAAAACTTTGGGGTGACGGGGCTGCAATTTCACCGTTGTTGTTTTTTCTCAGTGGGAAGAAAACCTCCTTTATTTCAAGGGAATTGCTTCTGAGTATTACATACAGTACTAAAGCCAGCCAATTGGGCTTCATTCTGTAAACACTGTGCATGTGGGGAGTGAGTGAAATAAAGTGGAAACAAGGAAGGTGCTTTAGCATACACACCCCAAAATCCTCTTCCATCCAGCATCTTCTCTGGGAGATACCCCCCTCCACTACCAAGTCCCATGGTAGGGGGAGGGGTCAACCTTGTTTGTTTCTGATTGCTTAGCAACAGAGATTAAACAGTTAAGCTTCATTAGCAATGGTGTTGCCTGACAAGTGCAGAAGCACAGGAGTCTTCATGTTTCGTGTTTTAGAGAGAGAGAGAGAGAGAGAGAGAGGTCTGATTCACACACACACCCAAAGAAAATTGAATGTTGGCAGCCCTGCTTGTGATTGCCAACAAGTGGTATTTGTGGCACTTAGTTCCCGCTTGTGGGCTTTCCATAGGCATCTGATTGGCCACTGTGAGAAACAGGATGCTGGGCTGGACGGACCTTTGGTCTGATGCACCAGAGTTTTTATGGGTGTCCCCTGTTTCCCTCATCCTGGAGCCTTTATCCCATGTGAGGATCTGGCTCGGCTAATATAAGGCTGCCCCATCTGAATGACAATGCTTATTCTGTGAGGTTGATATGGAGGCAGATGTGGACGACTTATTCGCTGACAGCTATATGGATACCTGTTTGTATAAGATTACCGGCCTCGGCCCAGTATACCTGAAGGAGCGTCTCCACCCCCATCGTTCAGCCTGGACACTGAGGTCCAGCTCCGAGGGCCTTCTGACGGTTACCTCACTGCAGGAAGTGAGGTTGCAGGGAACCAGGCAGAGGGCCTTCTCGGTAGTGGCGCCCGCCCTGTGGAAGGCCCTCCCATCAGATGTCAAGGAAATAAGCAACTACCTGACTGTTTTATCATGTTTTTAAATATTCTGTTGGGAGCTGCCCAGAGTGGCTGAGGAAACCCAGCCAGATGGGTGGGGTATAAATATTATTATTATTATTATTATTATTATTATTATTATTATTATTATTATTATTATTTTCAGTGCTTTTTGTACTTTTGTCCATTTACTGTTATTTATTTCCCCTGATTTGAACTATAAAATGGTGATTTTCTTGAGTCGGAATGAGAGTATTAATTGATCCATTTGTGAATGGCAACCTTTTGCCCATTTCCCTTTTCTTTTCATTTAGGTGGACGGGATCCTTTCCCAGATGGCCAATGGAGAGCTTGGTATGGACCGAGTGTTGCGTCCCCTCCATCCCTTGGTTGTTCATTCCCCAGCTCCTTTTGAGAGATGAGTACCTAGAAAGTTGGAACTGGCAGCAATGGACTAGGGAGATCCAAGGAGCTATCAGATAATAGCCAGACAAATGTTTTTATCTAGTCCACAGTGTGCCCTGTTAACATGAGAAAGTTTTGTACAATAAAAGTAATAGAAAATAAATACAGAATCATTCCTGCCACCATATTCTGAATGGAAAGGACTGTTTAGCCTGTTGATTTCCGTCCCCATTTGCTGGCTGACAGTTCTGCATCAAGGCCTAGCACCCTTTTTTGAAGGAAGTACAGTGGTACCTTGGTTTTCGAACGTCTCTGTTGACGAACATTTCGGTTTTTGAATGCCATAAACCTGGAAGTAAATGTTTCTGTTTTTGAACGCGCCTCAATTTTCTCTATTAAATTTGCAGGCTGCCCTTTGAGCCTCGGTTTTCAAACGTTTCGGAACTCAAAACAGTCTTCCGGAACAGATTACATTCGAAACCCAAGGTACCACTGTATTCCCAAAGGCTAGGTAACAGTTGCTCTCTAAGACTTCCAGAACACCTCATTTTGTTTAACCCAGGCATCCCCAAACTCGGCCCTCCAGATGTTTTGGGACTACAACTCCCATCATCCCTAGCTAACAGGACCAGTGGTCAGGGATGATGGGAATTGTAGTCCCAAAACATCTGGAGGGCCGAGTTTGGGGGTGTCTGGTTTAACCTGCTCTTTGGATCGGATGATCTTGGCAACTTTCTACCAGTCCCATAGCAGCAGCTGGATCCTTTGCAGACATGCAGGCGCTGTCTACTACAGGTTTCAAAAGCAAACTTCTTTCTTTTTTACAGTTGTGAAAGCCAGCAACTTCCTGTTTCTTACCAAACATTTTAACAATGGGATTCTGTTTATATCTATCAGTTCAATGTGGCCTTCACTGTTTATGATAGTAACTTAGGAAACTGCCTTATTGACCATCAGACTATTGATGGTCCATCATCCATGGACAACATCAATTCCAGAGTATGAAGGAGAGAGGGCTTTCGTATCACATGCTACCTCCTGTAGGTGTTTTAGACTGAAGACGATGGATCGTAAATATTTAAGACGCCTGAAAGTTTTGAGTAGTATCTCCATTGCTCACGAGGTAGCTTATTAGTTCTCTTTTCATGGTTATCCAAAGCCAACTTTTCTCACTTACTAATATGAGGCCAGGGCTATCACAAGTTAACTTTGAAAGGAATAGATATCTGGTACAAGGAGATGAAAATTGATCTTCTTAGGTCCCAAAAAACAGTTTGGGTTTTCCTGCCCCCCCCCCGCTTTATATGAAGTTCCCTTTTTTTTTCAAAATTGTGAGAATGATCTAACAATAGGAGCCAAGATTTTTGCACCAAAAGCTTATCAGCCTCATAGCAGATGGCTCCAGGCTACCTCTTCCCTATTCTTCACAACTGCTTCATCCAAAAGACCTACTGAACAGGTAAGCTGTAATAATAATAATAATTTATTATCTATACCCCGCCCATCTGGCTGGGTTTCCCCAGCCACTCTGGGCGGCTTCCAACAGAAATATTAGAATACACTAATTTCTTAAAGATTAAAAGCTTCCCTAAACATAGTAGAATATGCCTTGTACTTGCACATCTTCTGTAGCTTCCAATAAAAGCTTGTGGATGGAATGCCAAGATTCTGGATTATGAAGTAGCATAGATCTGGAGGCAATGTGGAAGTTTGATAGCGCTGTGGGTGTCATTCAGACATTGGCACAATACAAAATGGCTGCCTAAAGGCCCCAAAGGCTACTTTTTGCAACGTCGACCCCTCCCACACCACTCCTAAAATGTCACAGGGTCTAGGTCACCCTGTACACCTATGGTACTTTTCTAATTTCAGACAAGGGATGAGACTCCTATAGGAAAGAATTTCAGTTTTCTCTCCTGTGGACCCTGGTCTTAATATTACAGATGAGTTCAGGAAGAGTACTTCAGTGGCTCCAACACTCTTGAAAGGTTAATCAGAGAAGGGCTTTAGGTTCTCTGTCCTATAAAGATCAGACTTTGAAATGAGATTCATGGAGAGTAAAGGAAAAACTAAAATGTATAAATTATTATTACAATGGGAAACGAAAGATGATTTGGTTAAGATTATACTGTGGGCCAATGACTTCAGACATAACATTGATATGTCTGCAGGAGAGAAGTTATGGAATGTGGATATGAAATTTACTGCCTGTTAAACTTTGAAAGGAAACTCTATGAAAATGAAGCATAGGTGGTATTTTACGCCATATAAATTAGCCAAAATGTATAAGACTGTATCAAATATGTGTTGGAGATGAAAACAGATGGAAGGGTCACCTTTTTCATATGTGCTGGTCCTGTAAAAAGGCCAAGGGCTTCTGGGAAATGATATATAATAGGATTGCCATATTCCAGGAAGTGAAAATTTGGACACAACAGTTGTTGACCCTTCCCCCCCCCCAAAAATGCTGCCGTACCTTGGCTTTCAAACAGCTTAGTTCTCGAACGTTTTGGCTCCCAAACGCCGCAACCCCGGAAGTGAGCGTTCCAGTTTGCGAACTATTTTTTGGAAGCTGAACATCCGGCAGGGCTCCCGCGGCTTCCGATTGGCTGCAGGAGGTTCCTGCAGCCAATCGGAAGCCGGACTTTGGTTTTCGAACGTTTTGGAAGTCGAACGGACTTCCAGAACAGATTCTGTTTGACTTCCAAGGTACGACTATATCCCAAAAACATTTCAACATTTTGCACTCTCTTAAACACTCCCTCCTCCAATCTGCCCTTTTTCTCCCACCCCACACCTGATCTGCGCTCTCTGTCATGCCCTGCCCCAACCCTGCGCTCTTTTTAACACCCCTTCCTACTGATCCGTTGCTCTTCCGCCTGCACAATATTTGCATCGCAGCCTCACCGTGGCTGTCGGAAGTGGGTCGCCTTCATCTGGATGTGCTGCACCCACTTCTGTGAATATGATGGTGGCGGATGTCAACCACAACATCAGTGGAGCCTATGGCGGAGACTGCCTGCCCAGGGCAGTTGAGTGGTGGGTATATGAGAATGTCTGTGCTGCACACGAGCATTTAATGTGCACAATGGGTTGCCATACGCCCGGGTTTCCCCAGACATTTTAAATGGCTGCCAAAATTTCCACGCGGATGCAACTTTCAGCAACAAATTTCGGCAATGTTCTAGATTTTCCGGACGTATGGCAGCCCTGATATATAATAAAATTTAAAAAGATGTTTAAATTGGTGATTCCCAAAACACCCAAACCCTTTTTGCTTAGGATAATTGGGATGGAGGTTCCGAAGAAGCTGACAAATTTTTTATGTATGCAGCAACTTTCAGCCAGAATCTTATACTGTATGCACAGAAACGGAAAGAGGAAGAGATTTCAACCAAAGAATAATATTTATGAGGTTCAGGGTACATTCTATCAAATCTGGTGGACCTGTAAAAGGGTAAAAGTACAGTCATACCTCGGTTTAAGTACACCTCAGTTTGAGTACTTTCAGTTTAAGTACTCCGCGGACCCGTCTGGAACGGATTAATCCACTTTCCATTACTTTCAATGGGAAAATTTGCTTCAGGTTAAGTACGCTTCAGGTTAAGAACAGACTACCGGATCCAAATGTGTACTTAAACCGAGGTACCACTGTATTGGGAAATAATTCATAATGAATTTGAAAAAAATGTTTAAAAGTACTTTTCCAGAAAAACCAGAGTCCCTTTTGTTGGGGATAATTCAGATGGAAATTACCAGGTTATTTTATGTATGCCACTACTGCAGCCCATGCTTTGTTAACCCAAAAATGGAAAATGAGTGAGGTCCCAACTAAAGAAGAATGGCAACCTAAACTGATGGAATATGTGCAGCTTGTGGACCTAACACACAGAATAAGAGAACAAGAAGAACATACTTTAGAGAAGATTGGAAAATGTTAATTGAATATATGGGGGGGGGGAATTGTGTACACTTGAAAATGTTGGCAGCATTAAGATAAATTCAACAGTGTAAATAAGTGTGATGTATGTTATAATGGAATACTGAATGGTTTAGTTTATGTAAAATATGCAGGGATTTATGTTACGCAAAATGAACCATGGAAAGAGCAGAAAGGAAGTCATTGATATTTTAAGATTGTTTAAATGAATATTCTAAAATGTAAAACAAATAATAAAAAATATAGAATAAAATAAAATAAACAAACTGAAAAAAGAATATTTAGGCTTTAACAAGTTGCAGTACTTGTTTTTATCCGAAATCAGAAAACACGATGGCTTCAGTGCATTTACTTTTGAATGCTCATTGATAGTTTGAGTTGTACCGCCGAGCTCTGTCATTCACATTTTGATGCATGCATTTTTGTCTCTAGAATTAATTGTACCAACTGGGATGCACAGCTGACAAACTGCCTTTGCTGGCCTTAATACATTTGAACAGCATTTCCCGTGAGCTTCCTGCTTCCTGCCCCTGGTCCTCACCAGGGACAGGGAATGCAGAATCCCTGATCCGTCTGTAAACAGAAAAAAAGGTCAAGCAACTTCCGGGTTCTGAAAGGTGACACAGAATGACCGTAGTGGTACTCTGAGTAGCAGGATTTGAGAGGCTAGGATTTGAGAGTGGGCGTGTATGATGCTAGTGCACAGAATAAGAATGGTTTTATAGGTTTTATAGCTGCGTACATAGGAGAGGGAGGAAAAGGAAAATCTCTCCAAACATGACAAGCTCTGCTTCTTAAGCTTTGAGCTTTGGTTTTCCAATATTTAGTAACTAGTGTGCAGATCAAAAGGTCAGCTGGTCTCTTGAGGCATCTGTATATGAATGCTTGCACATAAGAATATCAAGTGTAAGAGTGGCTTTTGGAGAATCCTGGTGTTGGATTTTCTATATCTGCTTTGTCCTTTCTGGATTCTAGTGGCAACAGTCACTAAAATGCTTTTCAATCTTTAATGTTTTATTATGTTTTTATATATGTTGGTAGCTGCCCAGAGTGGCTGGGGCAACCCAGTCAGATAGGCAAGGTAAAGGTAAAGGGACCCCTGACAGTTAAGTCCAGTCGCAGACGACTCTGGGGTTGTGGCGCTCATCTCGCTTAACAGGCCAAGAGAGTTTGTCCGCAGACAGTTTATGCTGGTCATGTGGCCAGCATGACCAAGCCGCTTCTGGCGAAACCAGAGCAGCGCACGGAAACGCCGTTTACCTTCCCGCCGGAGCGGCACCTATTTATCTACTTGCACTTTTTGGTGTGCTTTCGAACTGCTAGGTTGGCAGGAGCAGGGACTGAGCAACGGGAGCTCACCCTGTCGCGGGGATTCGAACTGCCGACTTTCTGATCGGCAAGCCGAAGAGGCTCAGTGGTTTAGACCACAGCGCCACCCGCGAGGTACAAATATATTATTATTATATCATTCTGCTTCTTATCTTAGCTTTCCCTTTTGCCCTTGCTCCATCAAAAATCCTCACATTCCTTCACAAAAACATTTTGCAACATGGTACAATCCTGCCTCCCTTCTCATCCCTTTCTTCGTACTGTATTGGTAAATGGAACAGTTAAGGAACCGAGACTTTATTCAGCTGAAACTGGGTCACCAGCCAGGGGCCTGGAGGTGTTATTGCACCTGCCACCATTTTCTATGGCATCTATGAAAGATCTCAGTAAAAATGCCATCAGAAATCCACAAAATACTGTTTGCTCTTTTTGCTCTGTTACTGTTTGCACTATAACAACAACAACAACAATTTTATTATTTATGCCCCGCCCATCTGGCTAGGTTTCCCCAGCCACTGTGGGCGGCTCACAGCATATATCAGAACATACTAAAACACCAAACATTAAAAACTTCCTGATGCAGGGCTGCCTTCAGGTATCTTCTGAAAGTCAGATACAGTAGTTGTTTATTTCCTTGACCTCTGAAGGGAGGGTGTTCTACATGGAGGGCACCACTACCGAGAAGGCCCTCTGCCTGGTTCTGATTTTGCTACACTAAACACTCCCACTGAACATGCCCAGATTTCATTGGATGCCAGGATTGGACACCCGTCCTCTCTTTCATTCCAAGCAGTGATGCAATGATGACTGGTGTAGAGGCCTTTTCGCCATTAAGACTGCCCCATCTTCTTTCCTCCTGGCTCTTGATGCATGCCAGCCAGTCGCATCATCTCAGAAGGCCGCGAACTTCCTGTGTTTCAACCTGACATTAAGCAATGCAGGACCATCAGCATTGATGGTTGACGTACTGAACCTCTGGCTTAATGGCTGGATCAAATAAAATACACTCATGTCAACTAGCCATACCCAGCACAGTGAACAGATTCCATTCGACTTCCAAGCTACGACTGTACTGTGACAGAGAAACTCTCTGGCAGGCTTGCCCGTCCTTCCACCTGCATGGCACACGGCACACAGTGAAAATAAAAGTAGAGTAACCTTTTCAAGAGGAGAATAGACATGCTAAATAAAGTTCAACCTTCTCTCTCTGATAAGTACACATGGCAGGGTGGCGTAAAAGAACGGAGAAAAGCAAATAGCAGAGAAATTAAATTGGATGGGGGTTTCCGTCTGTTTCCTGGCCAGGCTGAATTTGCTGCGGCAAACACAGCAGGTGCTAGAACTCAACATTGGGTTGAGGAGACACATGGCTCCTGTCAAAAACTGGCACACCCCCACCCCCACCCCAGGGCAAGCCGGCTGCAAATGGTAGCCACCCACTCACACCTGTCAGGGTCCACAGGACCCAAGGCTAGAAAACCTCACAAGTGCCTCTCCCCAAAAGTAAAAATACTACTGCATTTATTTTTAACACTACTACAGCGTACTGCCTGTTCATACTGACATCCACAACCAGCCACCTCATGATGCTTGTAATGCAGCTAAGTAGTTATTCTTTACCCAGTTTGAATCAAAGCTGGTTGGAAAGAAAATCCCACCCCCCATGTATTTAATTTTTTAAAAAAACACACAACTGGGTAGATGTTGGTTGTGGTTAACATTGTGTGGTATGCTCTCTCTCCCCACCGCCACCCCAAAAGGCTTTCAGGCCAAGGGAGCCGGCGTTTGTCCACAGACAGTGTTCTGGGTCTTGTGGCCAGCATGACTAAACTGCTTCTGGCGCAACAGGGCACCGTGACAGAACCGCCAACCTAGCAGTTGGAAAGCACGCTAGTGCAACTACCAGATAAATAGCAGGAACGTAAACGCCGTTTCTGTGTGCTCTGGTTTCCGTCAGGGTGTTCCATTGCGCCAGAAGCGGTTTGGTCATGCTGGCCACATGACCCGGAAAGCTTTGTGAACAAACGCCGGCTCCCTCGGCCTGAAAGCGAGATAAGCGCTGCAACCCCGTAGTCGCCTTTGACTGGACTTAACCGTCCAGGGGTCCTTTACCTTCTCCCCCCCAAACCAGTGGTGGGAACACACTGGGTGCAGAGTAAACAGGAGTGTGTGCACAACCTCATTTCCCTGTGTGACGGGGTGCTCAAAGTGTAAGAGACAGACAATGAAGTCGCTTAAGTGAAGGGGAAATCTCAAATTGGTGCTTTCATATGCTGAGTATCTCTAGATGAGCAGCAAAAGTGGGGCTGCAGGTGTTTTTGGCTCTACAATACAGTGGTGCTTCGAGTTACAAATGCTTCAACTTCCAAACTCTGCTAACCTGGAAGAGTTACCTTGAACTGAAAACTTTGCCCCAGGATGAGAACAGAAATCGTGTGCTGGCGGCAGAGCAGCAGCAAGAGGCCCTAGCGAAAACACGCCTCTAGTTAAGAACAGTTTCAGGTTAAGAACGGACCTCCGGAACAAATTAAGTTCGTAAGTAGAGGTACCACTGTACTCTCTAGTTCTGACTTTAAGTGTTGCTGTCCAAAGTAGATATTTGGGTTCTTGCATTGCCCAAAAGTAATTATAGCGACTGAAATCTTGAGATAAAAGCTGTTGATTTCACTTGGGCAGAGCATCTGAACATCTTCCTGCACCATGGAAACTGGCAGAAAATGGAAACCATACCGTAGCTTGGCTCATTGCAATCATAAACTTGTGAATTGCTTCTGCATTATTGTAGGTGGGTGTGCTGATCTTGTCTTGCTGAGCCCCCTCCCTGAGAAAATTCGATCCTTAAGTTGCAGCTACTGTATTCTTTTGTAACAGCTGAAGTTGGAGACTATTGTTGTCTTCAAGCTGCCAACTGTTAATGGAAAATGCAAATTTCAAGCAAGAGGTTTTGGGAATGATAGAGCTCACATCCCATGGGAAAGGCGATACAATTGCCGGTGTTTGATTGCAATTGGCTAGTTAGGGAGAATAGCTTATTATTGTCTGGAAAAGGTCATTGTGCTAACTTTAGATTTGAAAGCACCTGTCTGGTTGCAAAGTAAATCCGGGTATAAGTGGAATTGTCAGCATAAAAATAAACCAGGCTGATTTAATGCTTTCATTAAATGACTGTTACACACATTTTCATCTCTCTAATAAATGGCAGAACTTCAGCACTGGGTAGAAAATCTGTGATAAAGATGAATATATTGCCATGTCTTTGTTCCAAACAATGCCTGTTGAAGCGAATGACTTACGGTTCAAACAACGGCAAAAGATTTATCCAGGTTTTTATGGCAAGGGAGAAAAACATGTGTTAAACTTATTACAAGATGGAAAGGGAGAGGAGGCTTGAGTGTACCAAATCTAAATTTGTATTTTGCAGCTTGCTGTTTAATGTGGATGAAGGAGTGGCTGGCATTGAGAAATGAGAGGATACTGGAAATAAAAGGGCATGACCTAAGGTTTGGATGGCATGGATATTTGTGCTACGATTAAGCTAATGTGGATTTTAAAAAATCACTTTATTAGAAATGCCATATTAAGCACCCCTGCATTCCATGTTTCCTTTAGTGGAGGCCTTCCAACAATGCTTCACAGGGCTCTATTGAATTTCATACCACGTTCAAATAAGTCTTTTCCTTAGTGGAATGTGCAGCTGGAGGGAACAACTGTTTTGACAGCCTTTTTCTGGAAGAGAGATTCTCTTCCAGACAACTGGGCAAGATATTCTGTAACTAGGGTGAACATTCCTTATCATATGACTATAACACCACAGTTTCCTGAAGACTGGCTCATACATGTGTCTGCCTCACTTTCCTCTTCTGTACTTCATCACTGTGTGTCTAGGGTTGTCTCCTGTATACAGTGGTATAACATGGAGGGGCCACAGGGGCTGTTGCCCCGGGCTCAAAATTATTAGGGGCGCAAAATTTCATCACCCGGTGCTGCCTCAATATAGCTGCAAGTTTGCATTGAGGGCTCTGTTGAAAACAGCTTCTCCATGCAAACCAGGAAGTGACCTCTCCAGACAACGGAATGACTCTTCTTTTCTTATCTCTACAGCTGCAACGTCCTAGGTGATGTGGATGCCACTGGACAGTTGAATGTGCATTTATACTCCATCCATTTCCCCTTCATATGGCCCCGGGCCCTGGTAACCCTTGTTACACCACTGTAGCAACAGCAACACAACTGCCATGTGATAGACGTCAGTTTTGCCGTGTATCACTCTTCTGATTCCCACCGCTCTTTAGAGACCTTGTGGATCTAGATAACCTATAGAAGACTTCCTGTGATAGGCCATTACTCACACAGGCCGGATCACCCCAGATTTAGAAACAACACTAGCATCTTGGACCCGTGCTAGTTGCAAAATGCGCCTTGTGCTTGGCTAATTCTGGACTCTGTTTACAGATCCCACCCCACCAAAACCAGCCATAGATACCTCAAACCCTTCAGCTAATCCTGCTGTGTTGGGAATTATTTGCTATTATCCTGAGTTTCGAGTCCAATCACACTGTTTCCTCCTTCATATTATTTCCCACGTCTAAACTCCCTAATTGCCTCTAAATTATTACCTCTTGTTGCTTCTTTTATTTGATTACACCGCAGCTGTGCCGAGGTCAGGTGGAAAGAGCTGTCGGAAAGAGCAGATGAGATTTAATGATGTTCTTAAATATTTCATGTTGATTGGAGATTGAGAGAGCCGGGTTGTCAACACAGTAGGTGCCCTTCTTATACCTGGCCCTACGAAGGAAACACATGCACAAAGAAAGGCAGCAAATCCCTGGCAGTGCAAAGGTGAGGAGCCAGTTCACTGTTTTGTTTTGTTTTTTGCATCAAGGACCTGATTGGGAACTGCATGGTTGAACTTGGCACAGACAAAACTCCCTCAGATCATGCAGGCTTGAAACAGAAGCAACACGTGAAGGTCCAAGAGAGAACATCTTGTACAGAACGAGAAACCTCACAGGAAAACCCAATGGTTATATGTTGAGCAAATACTTTCTATGCACTAGGTTGGTGGATAGATACCTGTGTTGTTAGTTCAAAAGAGGGCATGGTCCATAATTTCATAAATTGTGTGTCTTTGCTTTTCAATTTGATCCTTTTTCATGGTATTGTATGTATTGCGGTGTTTTATGCATTGTCCTTGAAGTTATATGTCTTGATCATAGTTTAGTTATTATATATTGTAATTGTTGAGAGTGAAGTTCTGTTTAGTTATTATTTGCTCATGTTCTGAGAGTTAATCTGATTGAATACTATTTTGTTTGATGTAAGCCATTCCATTCTAAAGTTATGTTTCGTTATGATTCTTTGAATTGGATCAGATTATTATAAGGTTGCATATTTTGTTGCTATAAATGGCCTTGTGTATACTAATAGGGAAAGGCAGTATACAAAGTAAAAGTGAAATGAAATGAAATTATCCAGCCAGATTTAATTTTGGGTCTCAATGATTTCAGCGGAAGAGGGAGCTAGGCATGTTCTCAACGCTCCCACTGAAATCAACCACATTTTAACTTGGACTGGATTGTATCTGGTGGAAATAATGTTTATTTTTTATTTTTGCATAAGCAACACTTCAGAAAATATGAAAAATATAAATGAAATGCTTGATTGTACAGTGCAGCTTTTTTTATTCCAGGTATGTATGTTGGTCTGAGCTTACTATAGTGGATGTGACGACAACAACAGCAACTTTTAATTTCTGGAAAAACTATGCCAAGGCTGAAGCCTAATGAAAGCTATTATAGGCTCTTTCCCATCAGCTCTTTCAAGTGAAGTGGAGTTGAGCTATGGGTAGAGAGTGGTGAGGAAATGCATTATGTCCATTCAAATAATCACAGGTCTTCTTGGTTATTCTTATTGCAAAGAGTGACTTGTTTTCGAGTGAACTGCATAGTTGCATACAGCAATTACATACAGCAGAAGTGGGAAGAGCTCTCATTTTCTGTGTCACTCCAGCAGGGTTTTGTTGTTGTTTTTAAACACAACCTGAGTGATTTTTAAGGCTAATGTGCTTCTGGAAAGATACAGATTTTATAGCAATTTGCTGTGCCGATATACTGCTGTAAAATGCTGCCGTGTTGCTAGGCTTTTGTATTGGAATATAAGCAGGGCCAGATTTAGGTTTGATGAGGCCCTAAGCTACTGAATGGGGCCCTTTATATGTCCAGCTGTCCTTTGTCAACAACAAATGGCTGCTGTTTTTTTGTGTTGAATATACGCTATATGGTAATTTATGGACCTAATAGGTATCTAAAGCCATTTGCACATAACAAAATATGTGTATCATAGGAGCCTGCACAACACAAAACACTGTTACTGTATGTAGGTTTTGTTTTGTTTCTTATCTTATATTTTGGAAATGTGCATCATTTCCCCCCCTTTAAATTTTGTTAACTTGTAGTACCATAATATGTGTTTATTCAAAAGAAAGGCTCTATGTTTTTAAGAGGGCTTACTCCCAGGTAAGCGGGTATAAGATAACAGCAGGCACCCCCAAACTGCGGCCCTCCAGATGTTTTGGCCTACAACTCCCATGATCCCTAGCTAACAGGACCAGTGGTCGGGGAAGATGGGAATTGTGGTCCAAAACATCTGGAGGGCCGAAGTTTGGGGATGCCTGGATAACAGCCTAGGGCTTTGGTTTAGGTTGGCGCTGGGGAAAACCTCAAACAGCTGCATGGCAGGCAGAATTTCAACAGGTTAAAACTTTTCTGGTATGGAAAAGCCTCACCACGACTACTTGCTCTAATTTTGTGTTATGCTCTGTCCCCCTCCATGGCAGCCAGGCTAGCCCCGGCCCACATGGGCAGCTAGCTCCATAAAGGGAAGGTGTTTTTTTTTTTTAAAAAAAAAATGTTTAATGTTTTATTGTGTGTTTATATATGTTGGAAGCTGCCCAGAGTGTAGGGTTGCCAGACCCAATAGAGGACAGGACTTCTGTGCCTTTAATTGCCCTGCTCTCTTTTGAGTCTGGAAACCTTAAAGAGAAACCAGCAGACCCTTTGTTTAATTTTCAAGCAAAGGGTCTGCTGGTTTCTCTTTAAGGTTTCCAGACTCAAAAGAGAGTGGCTTGGGCAAATGGATGGGGTATAAGCAAAATTATTGTTGTTGTTGTTGCTGCTGTTGTTGTTGTTAAATGGGACATCCTTATTTCCATCGGAGAAATTTTGGAGGATACGGGAGTGTGAGAAAGCCAGGTGTTAGGATAAGTTCTGCTCCAGTGCTGGCTCCAGGCTTTTGCAGGGCCTGTGGACATTAAATCCTTGATGGGCCTCCCTAACTTGGAAGAGGTAGGGCAAGCAAACTGAGAATTCGATTACGCTGCAGCTGGTCTTCTTGGATAATCCATGCAAAGTTCTGCTGACTCTAGGACCCTGGCAGATGCTCAAGCTTTCTACCCTCTGGAAGCCACACTTCCCAGAATGGTTTAGCAGTCAATCTCTGTTCCCAGAGAACCTGAGAAGTCGTAGCTGATGATCAAATGGTCAAAGGACTTTGGTTATTCCATCCAGATGGACAGTTGGGGGAAATTATGGCAAAAAGACTTAAAATTCACGGCTTGCTACACAATAAAGGATTTTTTTTTAAATGAAAATGCTATATAGATGGTACATGACCCCCAGCAAATTGACCAAAATATATAAAACAAACTCAAATGCATGCTGGAGGTGTAAGCAAATTATTAAATGTATCATTTAATAATAATAATAATAATAATAATAATAATAATAATTTTTATTTATACCCCGCCCTCCCCAGTGAGAAAGAAAAGAATTGATTAAAATGCAGATTAAAATACATTTTTAAATTGTTTTAAAATGCAGCCTCATTTTAAAATGGCCCAAATCAAAACCAACAGCTCTGTCTTGCAGGACCTGTGGAAAGATGTCAAATCCCGCAGGGCCCTGGTCTCCTGTGAGACAGCGTTCCACCAAGTCAGGGCCAATACTGAAAAGGCCCTGGCCCTAGTTGAGGCCAATCTAGCCACCTTAT
Organism: Zootoca vivipara; assembly: GCF_963506605.1. Lineage (NCBI taxonomy): Eukaryota > Metazoa > Chordata > Lepidosauria > Squamata > Lacertidae > Zootoca > Zootoca vivipara. The sequence continues at coordinate 11,920,957 of NC_083287.1, read as the reverse complement.
GGCTCGGGATCTCCAAAATATTGTTATTTGTGGACCTTAAGGTCTTCCGCGGGGCATACCAGGAGAGGCGGTCCCGTAGGTATGAGGGTCCCAAGCCGCATAGGGCTTTAAAGGTCAAAACCAGCACCTTAAATCTGATCCTGTACTCCAACAGGGGGGCCAGTGCAGCTGGTAAAGCACTGGATGAATGTGATCCCGTGGCCGGGACCCTGTAAGGAGCCTCGCCGCGGCATTCTGCACCCGCTGGAGTTTCTGGGTCAGCTTCAAGGGCAGCCCCGCGTAAAGCGAGTTACAATAATCAAGCCTGGAGGTGACCGTCACCTGGATCACTGTGGCCAGATCAGGGCGAAAAAGGTATCGGACCAACTGCTTGATTCGGCGGAGATGGGAAAATGCCACCTTAGCTATGGCTGCAACCTTCGCCTCCATGGAAAGGGAGGCGTCGAAGGTTACACCCAAACTTTTGACAGAAGGCGCTGGCACTAGTTGAGCCCCCGCAAAAGATGGGAGTTGGCCTCCCAACCCCATATGTGGTAGGGTTGTGATAAAATTAAAAAATTATGGGACATTGTCAATGAGGAATTTAAAAAAATAAATGTTTACTTTAGACAAACATTTGTGAAGAAGGCAGAAGCCTTTCTTCTTGGTATTCTGACAATTGATCTCTCAAATGACAAAAGGAGGGTGTTCCTATATGCTACAGCTTCAGCAAGAATGCTGATCGCTAAAAATTGGAAAGGGGATACGACACCCATGAAGGAAGAATGGCAAATCAAATTGTGTGAGTATTTGGAATTAGCAAAAATGACGGAAGTAATTTGAAATCAACCAAACCAAAGGTTTAAAAAGGAGTGGGACTGTTTTGAAGAGCACCTGGGAAAACGTTGTTCTCAAACAAAATCTTTCATGGGTTTCGACTAAAGTTTGCAAAGTAAATAACAAACAGAAAACATATATTATGCAAGAGAAGTGAAATAAGGAAAGCAACGCAGTTAAAAAGATAAGAGAGAAGTAAGAAGCCGCAATAAGCTGGAGGGAAGTCACGTGCGAAGAAATATTGATTTCTTTTGGTTTACATTTATGTATAAGTTAACATATTTTGAAGAACAAATGGAAAAATGTATATAATTAATCAATGTAAAACTCAATAAAGAATATTTTAAAAAGGAGAGAGAAATTGTAGCTCTGTGAGGGGAAATGGTGTCTCCTAATGACTCTCAACAGAGCCGGCTCAAGCGTGAGGCGAGATGAAGCAGCTGCCTCAGGCGGCGGAAATTAAAGATTTGAGAGTGGAAATGTTCTACTACCCAGCTTTGCCGCCAGGCAGGAAGGAAGCTTCAGAAAGTGATTCTCCTCGAGCAGACGTGTTTTCTGAAGCTTTCCCATCCATCCCGGCAGGATATCAAGGCTTTGTGTGAGCCTCCACCCTGATGTAGGCAGAAGGGGCATTTTTGCCTCGGGCACCAAAATGTATTGGGCCACCCCTGACTGTCAGTACCCATAACAGACTACATCTCCCATAATTCTTTGGGGGAAGCCGTGACAGTTTAAAGTGGTATCTTACTGCTTTAAATGTATGGTGTGAGCTGTGACCGCATGGGAAGAAGCTACATGGAAACAGATCCTTAATGGTAGTGATTCTGAGCACCGTGGTTTTTATGCTAACTAGATTCCCTGGATCCACAGGCAGAACCAAGATCCAGGGGGGCCTGAGAATCCTGATGGCAGAAAGGGGAGACATTTATCACCAGTTCTCCCTCCTGCTAGGGTTGCCAGACCCAATAGAGGACAGGACTTCTGTGCCTTTAATTGCCCTGCTCTCTTTTGAGTCTGGAAACCTTAAAGAGAAACCAGCAGACCCTTTGTTTAATTTCCAAGCTAAGGGTCTGCTGGTTTCTCTTTAAGGTTTCAAGACTCAAAAGAGAGCAGGGCAATTGCGTGTGGAGGTCCCCAAACCACCCCCCTAAATAATTCACAACATAGAAAGGGTTTAAGTTTTAATGGTTTTTGGCATGAATTTGGCCACAACTTTATTAAATCCAAAACATGTGAGTGGTTGCGTAGGCATTGGTTCTCAACTGTCACCCAAGGACAGAAATGATAATAATAATAACTTGCCTTGTCAACACGGGGAAATCCAACAGGGAGAGACGGGGACCCGGGTGCACTGAACTCTCCCCTCTCCCTTCAGGCTCCCAGAGGCATCAATATGCTGTCCTGGGGTTACGGACACAGCATAGAGCCCCTGTATTCCTGACCGGGATTTCCCCAACCACGCAGGCATAAACTTGGGGCCAACTTAATCAATAAGACCCTTTAATACAACCAAAATAACCAATGCCTAACCGCCAACCATACAAGTTGTGACTATTTGCTACGCAGTAGGCGAAAACCCAGATGGCACCAGCCAATCAGCCAAATGGGAAAAATTCCTACCGGCCCCTGAATACAGGCGACCAACAAAGTCATAGCAATGTCAACACAGAGGCCTAAAAACAGTGGAGGGAGGGTGGGGATCAGAAACGCAGCCAAAGAGAAGGAAAAAAAACCAAGCATTTAAGTATTTATACCCCAGGGGCTTGACTTACTAAATTGATACATGCAATTATGCCCAACAACAGCCCATATCCAATCAAACAGTGGCCACTCACCTTTGTCACAGGCGTGGTTTGCTAGCCCCCACTGCAAACCGTGCTCTCTATAATAGAGAACCCGCATTATAGGCACAGAAGTCCTGTCCTCTATTGAGTCTGGCAACCCTATCCTACAGCACCTTAGGCCACCTCTCAAGTAGCCCAGGAGAGATCTGTTATCCTCTGGACCAGATTTGAGGGGGAGCAGAAGGAACTGTGGGTGGGTGAATCACTACTGGTACCTCCTCTCTCCTGCTTGGCAGAAGCATCCCTGCGGGAGCAGGTTGAGGGTCCCAGCTATTATCAGCTTTAAAAAAAAAAGAGTGACACTGGCAGGGGTGGGAATTAAAACATCAAAAGGAAACAAAGATCACAGCTAAGGATGAATTGCTCAAGCTTTGTGCATCTATTTGGTGCAGTGTTTCTAATCTTTGGAGGCACTTTGGTTAATTAGCAGGCTTCGACTGTACATGTTGGAATACTGAAAGTGGTTGGGGAAGTCTCCAGAGAGGGTTTTCTGAGCAGGCATTTGAATTGCCTTTGCACATGTTAATACCTTGATAATTTATCAGTAAAATTAGTCAGTTTTGTTGCATAATTTAAAATGTGACAGTAGGTGGCAAAGGGACTGGAATTCATCAAAAGCTTGCCTTTTGAACAAATGTACCGCTTGTATATATTTCTTCTTCTTCTTTCAGGATTGCAAAATTGCTCTTTCTTGCCAAAAGGCATATATCATATGATGTTCTAATAAACAAAGAAAAAATAAAATAAGCGCAGTTGTTTTGTTTGGGAATTCTTAACGTTTTCTCAGCTGGAATAATTCTGGTTGGGTAATTTCCAGCTGCTTGACATATTGCAGCTGCCTTCCATATTTTCTTAGTTAAAACAGGAACTAGTTAAGCCTAAATGAATAAACATGTCAACCTTCTCATTAAACTGGGCTTTCCTGGAGTTATGATTACAGAACATTTTCCCTATGATTTCTGCCTTGTTTGCAGCAAACACATAGGAACATAGCATGCTACCTTTTACTGAGCCTGACCCTGCGTCCTGTGGAAGAAAATAGATCACCCATGTGGTCATAATTAATTTGACTGGATCATAGCTCCAAAGAGTGGAGCTAAACACCCTCTCCAACAAGAGAGAGCCCCCAGCAGAGTTTTAAAGTCACAGTATGCTACCAAAACTTCTCAATTTCTACCCCTCTTAGCATTAAACAGACCACACTCCTTAGCAAGTTTAAAATTCTTTACTTACAAATTTCCAAAAGGCAGGTTCATGCATGGATGTAGCCAGGAATTTTGTTAGGGGTGGGGGCAGAACCTCAGTTTGCTATGTATTTTTAATTGATTTTCTTGATTGGGGGGGGGGCAGCTTTCCCTCCTTGGCTACGCCCACGGGCTCATGCATTTATCCAAGCAGCAGCAAGTAAACAGGCAGAAATTTTGGGATACAAAAATATGGTGAAATAACTCTAGACATATGGTCTGAGCTTGTTGTTCACGTGGTGAGAAACAAAATGAACAAAGGAGGAAACTTAATTTCCTTCCTTCCTTCCAGATGAGGGGCGTGACCTGAGTCTAGGAACAAAGCTCTGTGGTCTTTTCCCCTTCATGCATTACCTAGTTATATTTGACTGCAATTTCCCACCAGTCCATCCAGTGCAGTACTCTCTACACAGACTGGCCGTGGCTGGGGGATTGAGCTCAAGATCTTCTGCATGCAAAGCAGGCCAAGTCTCCCGTTTTTCATGGGAAACCCCCAGATTTTAATCCGTTTCCCGCTGTTATCCCGAATAGAAAAAAAAATCCCGTAAATCCCCCGATTTCCTACCTGCCAGGGAGGCTCCTTCTGCGCATGTCTGGGCACCGGAAATCGAGGCAGCGTCCGCACCGTCCAGACAGGCGTAGAAGCGACTTCCGGTGCCGCGCCGCTGCTGATCCCGGATTTTTCAACGGGAGACTTGGCAGCTATGAAAGCAGGTGATCTGTCTTGACCCACAGCCTCATCTCCCTACATCAGGGCAAATGGTAGTGAGGGGGGAAGATTTGCATTGGGAAAGCAGGAGAAAGAGAAATGATTCAGCTCCCTCCCCCTCCCCCAGCGCCATGGACTTAGGCCAAATCTTTCCTCCTCCTCAGTGACTGCTTTAAAGAAGCTATGAAAGGGATCCAATCACAGCCAGATCTCTAGCCTCAAAATGACCTTGACAGATTAGACAACTGGGCCAAGGCAAACAAGATGAATTTTAACAAGGAGAAATGTAAAGTACTACACTTGGGCAAAAAAAATGAAAGGCGCAAATACAGGATGGGAGACACCTGGCTTGAGAGCAGTACATGTGAAAAGGATCTAGGAGTCGTGGTAGACCACAAACTTGACATGAGTCAACAGTGTGATGCAGCAGCTAAAAAAGCCAATGCAATTCTGGGCTGCATCAATAGGAGTATAGCGTCTAGATCAAGGGAAGTAATAGTACCACTGTATTCTGCTCTGGTCAGACCTCACCTGGAGTACTGTGTCCAGTTCTGGGCACCACAGTTCAAGAAGGATATTGACAAGCTGGAACGTGTCCAGAAGAGGGCAACCAAAATGGTCAAAGGCCTGGAAATGATGCCTTATGAGGAACGGCTTAGGGAGCTGGGTATGTTTAGCCTGGAGAAGAGAAGGTTAAGGGGTGATATGATAGCCATGTTCAAATATATAAAAGGATGTCATATAGAGGAGGGAGAAAGGTTGTGTTCTGCTGCTCCAGAGAAGCAGACACGGAGCAATGGATTCAAACTACAAGAAAGAAGATTCCACCTAAACATTAGGAAGAACTTCCTGACAGTAAGAGCTGTTCGGTAGTGGAATTTGCTACCAAGGAGTGTGGTGGAGTCTCCTTCTTTGGAGGTCTTTAAGCAGAGGCTTGACGGGCATATGTCAAGAATGCTTTGATGGTGTTTCCTGCTCAGCAGGGGGTTGGACTGGATGGCTCTTGTGGTCTCTTCCAACTCTACGATTCTATGATTCTAGCCTAGTTTACCTAGATTTTGCCTAGTTTGGCTTCGAGAGGCAAGGAACACTATGACTTCTCTCCCAGGAAGAGAACAAGGATGCTGGGCTGGCTCTTCCTGTGTTCTTATACTGTAATCTCATCTCCTTAGCAATAAAAGTGTCTGCCAGAACAAAAGCCACATTGAACTAGTGCAACCCAACAGCAGTTGGAATGCTGCTGGGTACATGGCATTAGAGGCAAGGTCGGGGGGGGGGGGCGATGTCTGCATTCCCCACAACCCGAGGCTTATGGAGCCATAGCAGTGGTCCTCTTGAAGCTTACGGGCAGTTTGCATCAGGGCTTTCAGCTCAAGCACCTGCCAGAACGAAAGTGTCACAAAGCGCTGTTATACACTGAAACAAAATTATATGAAGATGGTGTACCGTTGGTATTTAACTCCCAGTAAGTTAGTGACCCAGTTGGCACTGTGGGTTAAATCACAGAGTCTAGGGCTTGCTGATCAGAAGGTCGGCAGTTCGAATCCCTGCGACGGGGTGAGCTCCCGTTGCTTGGTCCCAGCTCCTGCCCACCTAGCAGTTAGAAAGCACATCAAGTGCAAGTAGATAAATAGGGACCGCTCCGGCGGGAAGGTAAACAGCGTTTCCGTGTGCTGCTCTGGTTCGCCAGAAGCAGCTTTGTCATGCTGGCCACATGACCTGGAAGCTGTCTACGGACAAACGCTGGCTCCCTCGGCCTATAGAGCGAGATGAGCGCCGCAACCCCAGAGTCAGACACGACTGGACCTGATGGTCAGGGGCCCCTTTACTTTTACCTTTAAGTTAGTGAAATGGTATAAATTGAATAAATAAAAATAATAAATACAAGCTTGCCTCTCTTCTGCTTTCCCTTTATGCTCCATCGGCAACTGTTTGTAGCAGCGAGAGTGAGGGAGTTGATTTTTTGCGTTGGAATGGGAGGTTCTGACTGCAGAGAGCCAAGCACAGATGGTATCCGAATGCAACCTCCGCACACATACCTAGCACTGGTATGATGCGGGGAGGGGGGGGTACACAGCTTCGTCTTTCCCAGAACACTTCATTCTAAGGAGCAGAGGCGGATGAAGAACTCTAGGTTCTCTTCTGCCTCTGATTTTTATTGGTGGTTAGCCAGCACAAATTGCTACTGGCTTTGAGGAGACGGGAAGCTTGTGCTCTGTGCTCAGAGCCAACTCTGGGATAGGCTCCCCAACACCTGGCACGGAAGACCCCACCTGATTGCCCCCATTTTCAAAAATCACCCACGTCAGTATCCTGGTAGGTGGGGGAGTAGATTCCCACGGCATCCTTTGATTCACAGCTATTAAAGAACCAAGAAGGCTTTCTTTGAGCAGGAGCTTTCATTGGCATCAATCAACATTTTCCTGCATAATGGGCTGTAAGGTTGCCACCTCTCTACAGACGGTAGAGAGGGGCTGGTCTGCTGCACTCTCCCATTATGCGCAAGCAGCTGGGGTAGCTCAGTCGGTAGAGCATGAGACTCTTAATCTCAGGGTTTAATGGTCCAACAAGGTGGTGGCTGGGTATTTCCATGGTTTCATTATTTTCACTAAAAAAATCATTTTGTCTGACATCCTGGGCCCTGTATGGTAGGGCAGGCAGCTGACAACCTGGGGGAAATAATAACACACAATGGTTTGCGGGCCCAAAACTAAAAAATGCTGATGGAGGTGAAAGCTTTGTCTGTGATGGGAAATAGAATTGGGTGTCATTATCTTGGAAGGGAAATGGGTGAAGATCTGGTGTTCAGCTCCTCACTTAGGCCCTATCTGCACTAAGCATTTAAAGCAGTAGCATCCTGCCCCCCCCCCCAAATAGTCAATGCCTCTTCCCATGGATTTCTGGAAATTGAAGCTCTTTGAGTGGACATGGGGAGCTTTCCGGGTCATGTGGCCAGCATCACAAAACCGCTTCTGGCACAATGGAGCACCGTGATGAAAGCCAGAGCGCTCGGAAATGCCATTTACCTTCCCACTACAATGGTACCTATTTATCTACTTGCACTGGTGTGCTTTCGAATGGCTAGATTGGCAGGAGCTGGGACAGAGCAACGGGAGCTCAACCTGTTGGGTGGATTCAAACCGCCAACCTTCCGATCGGCAAGCCCAAGAGGCTCAGTGGTTTAGACCACAGCGCCAATCTCATCCCTTGCACAAAAATAGCAACAACAGGGTTCAGACACTCTCTGGTGCTGATTTTGCTAACTGGATGGAGAATCTCCCAGGAGATCTGAAATGTTTAATTAAGATTTTGTTAATTGCCGCTGCCGCAGCAGTGTACCATATAAGTGGAATTCAAAAGCTCCATCTACTTAGGAATGGTTATTATTGAAATGTTTGGAGATTGCAGAAATGGATAAACTGACTGATTAGATACGCAGAAGGAATATGAAGTTTGCTGAGAGTTGGATGTGTTTTGTTACTGGAATATGAACTATGGAAGTGTGATATTTGAGAGGATTGTTTTTTCTGGTTAAAAATGCTCTTCTTTTCATTGTAAAATTTTTATGATTACATTTATCGTTAAAAGGTCACAAATATATAATCTCCTTTAGTACCAATGTTTTCTGGATTCAACCACATCTTACATTTCCTACAATGACTCTGGTTTAATGTTGCAGGGCATTGTGGGAAATTAAAATGGTGGCTGAGCTCAAACCTTGAAAGGGTATGGCTCCTACTGCATGCATTTATTTTCTCTCACTTCCCCTGAGGGGCATGAAAAGTGGAAGCACGTATTAATGTATTTCTTCGATCTTTCATTTGAAACCCTTTAAGAAACAAAAACAAGGAGATGATGAGTGGCTCTGAGGGTTGGGAAAGCGTTGCGAGGCTCAAAAGATGAACCTTATTTGTTTTAGGGAGAAAGGGCAGAGGTGTCGGATATAATGGAAGGCACAGAGAAAGTAAATAGTTGCTGCTATTTACTTTTTCATATAATAATACAGGATCCAGGAAGCATCAAATGAAACTCCAAGGCAACAGATTAAAAACCTTCTCTCTGGCACATCTTTAATTTGGAGGTGGGGGAAGGGAAGGGAAATATGGCTCTGAACTAAATGAATGTATTCCTTGACTAAACCATGCTGTAGAGAACAGACAGGGCCGTCTTTACCCGGGGGTGCAAGGGGTGCGGGGCACCCAGGCGCCGAATTCTGGGGGGCACCAGGCCCCCACCTCTGAAGCCGCCTAAGCTCTTAACTATCTACCTGTTATGAAATAATAAATAATTTTTATCACGCTAGAAAAAACAAAATACATATATACCTAGGTGTTACCAAAATGTATAGCTACTGTTTCACTAAAGGACTTTCGACTTAGAATCATAGAGTTGGAAGAGACCACAAGGGCCATCCAGTCCAACCCCCTGCCAAGCAGGAAACACCATCAAACCATTCCTGACATATGCCTGTCAAGCCTCTGCTTAAAGACCTCCAAAGAAGGAGACTCCACCACACTCCTTGGCAGCAAATTGTGCGCTCATTTACCAAAGATGGGGCGGTGCTTGTCATATACAACAGCAGCACTTGTCAGACTCAATGACGGTGCTTGTCATTCTCAACAGCACTGTGCACGCGAAATTAATTCTTACATCAAAATATTATGTTACGTATTGAGCTGCTATTTGGCAGCGGGGTCAGCGGCACATTTGACACGACTGATCTCTGTCTGCGTGAGATCAGTCATGTCTAATGTTACGCTGACCCCGAGTGAAACATTGCAAATTGCATTTTAATTTAATCACTTACAGTTCAAATTCATTTAGATAATTTGTTAATGAAATAATGTTTAATTTGGGGGCTAAACTAAGTTTGGGGGCACTGGGTGGATCTTTGCCTCATGAGACACCTCTTCAGTAGGGCTGGTGAGTATGGGCCCTGCCCCCGAGGCCAGGTGGAAAGGGCCTTGCAGGGAGCAGCCCCTACACCTCACAGCCAGGTGATGTTCCTCCAGATGTGGAATGGTTGCATACCTGCCAAGTTCTGGCCTGAGAAATAAGGGACTAGACCGGAAGTAGCAGACCGGAAGTAGCGCTGCCGCCATTTTGGAACTGGGCAGAGCATCAAAAGTCGCTTCTGAGCATGCTCTGCCCAGTTCCAAAATGGCCGCCGCGCCAGAATAAACCGGGGGGAAACAAAAAAATCCATTTTTCGGCTGGGTGGGGACAGCTGGAAAAATGGGGGTTTCCGGGGGAATACGGGAGACTTGGCAGCTATGAATGGTTGCAGAAAGGTACAGCTGGGTGATAGCTGGTTTTCAACATTGTAATATATCACCAGTTAAACATCAAAATATCTGAAATATGGATGGAGCTGGTTTTCAACTTTGTGATATATCACCAGCTAAAGATTGCGATATACCAATATATCAGAATGTCGGAAATAAGGATGGAACTATGTACAGGCATTGGCTGGCTTCACAGTTTTCCCCGCATTGTGATTTTTGTATAGTGCATGTGCACGCACAAACACACACACACACACACACACACAGAGAGAGAGAGAGAGAGAGAGAGAGAGAGAGAGAGAGAGAGAGTGATTTGCAATATATTTCCAGGTCAAAAATTACGAAAATGATATCTTGATATGGACTTCAAACCAGTTTTGGATGATATATTGCACAGCTCTAACACACATCATGATTTGTGAGAGATTGCCAGGTCAAAAACTATGATACTGATACCACAATATGGACTTCAGACTGGTTTTGGACGATGTATCGATATATCACCCCGCCCTAGCTGGAGGATCTTATCCTTGATGCACTTAGGACTCCAGCCAACCTATTTTCAACACAGCTTTCTCAATGGTAAACCTGCTGAACTGGACCTATGCTGTGCCTTGTGTTCAGTTGGTTTTAAGCTTCATGCAGTGCGATTATCTCTGAGCAAATTATGCGACTAGGCTGGCATATTTGTATATGAATTCCCCAGGTGTGCAAAAGATTGTATTTCAACACCGGCCCTCAGAGTTGCTCTGTGGTAGGAGTTGGGGCTTTGTGGCGCGCCAGATGTTGTGGAACTTCAACTTCCATTAGTCATAGCATGGCAAGGGGCCAGGATGACGGGAGTTGTAGTGTGGCAACATTCGGAGGGTGACGGATTTGATCGCAGAATGTCTCTATTTCCTTTGCCAGTGCCACCACTGCCAAGCCTGAGCAGGAGGATGAGCTGGTTTTTGTCCCGACTCCCAAGCAACGGTGGCAGCTGCTGCTGCTGTTGCTGCAGCCGCAAGGGAACAACCTGTTGCCTCTCCATGGCCTCTCCATAGCAGCCTTGGTTGGCCTCCTCTGTTGGGCAGCTCATAGCGGCTGCTGGAAATCGGGCGAAGAGGAGGAGAGGCAGTGGGCACAGAGGCCCAGCCCCATTTGACTCACCGGCTCTGCAGGGCAGGCAGAGGGCAGGACTGCCCTGGGCAGGAAGAAAGTGGGAACAAAGCCAGGTGCAAGGAGTCTTGATATTTGTTGTTGTTGTTGTCAAGGGCGTACCCACCATGGGGCAAGTTAGGGCAGCTGCCCTACTCTAGAAGCAGGGCTGGTGGGCAGAGGCGGAGCACAGCCTGGCGGAGCGCGAGTTCGCCATTCCCGCCACGCCGCACCCTCCCTCCAGCTCCCCGCCGCGCCCTCAGGCAAGGCCAAGCGCGGCGGGGAACCAGGGAGCGCGGCGCGGTGGGCGGGAACACCGAACCTGCGCTCCGCTGGGCTGGGCTCCGCCTCCGCCCACCAGCCCTGCTTCTAGGGAGGGGCACAGCCCGGCGGAGCGCGAGTTCGCCGTTCCCGCCCGCTGCGCTGCGCCCTCCCTCCAGCTCTCCGTCGCGCCCTCTGGCAAGGCCAAGCGCGGCGGGGAACCAGAGAGCGCGGCGCGGCGGGCGGGAACGCTGAACTCGCGCTCCGCTGGGCTGGGCTCCGCCTCCGCCCACCAGCCCTGCTTCTAGGGAGGGGCACAGCCCGGCGGAGCGCGAGTTCGTCGTTCCCGCCCACTTCGTGGCCCCTCCCCTTCCGTGCCTTGGCCCCTCCCCTTGCCCCCCCTAGTTTTGATCCTGGGTACGCCCATGGTTGTTGTTGTTGTTGTTGTTGTTGTTGTTAAAAGCTTTGTGTGTCTGCATCTAATCTTGCCCCTTTCTAAAATTCATTTATTGGTGTGTGTTTTTCTTTTTGTAAATCTACCAGAGAATAAGATAAAATAAAATCTGAATTTAGGGTTTTTTTTTCTGGACTGTGGAGATCATGTGTGCTGTGTCCTGTTGGTGTTTGATAGGAAATCATAAAATCATAGAATCATAGAGTTGGAAGAGACCACAAGGGCCATCCAGTCCAACCCCCTGTCGAGCAGGAAACACCATCAAAGCATTCTTGACATATGCCTGTCAAGCCTCTGCTTAAAGACCTCCAAAGAAGGAGACTCCACCACACTCCTTGGTAGCAAATTCCACTGCCGAACAGCTCTTACTGTCAGGAAGTTCTTCCTAATGTTTAGGTGGAATCTTCTTTCTTGTAGTTTGAATCCATTGCTCCGTGTCCGCTTCTCTGGAGCAGCAGAAAACAACCTTTCTCCCTCCTCTATATGACATCCTTTTATATATTTGAACATGGCTATCATATCACCCCTTAACCTTCTCTTCTCCAGGCTAAACATACCCAGCTCCCTAAGCCGTTCCTCGTAAGGCATCATTTCCAGGCCTTTGACCATTTTGGCTGCCCTCTTCTGGACACGTTCCAGCTTGTCAGTATCCTTCTTGAACTGTGGTGCCCAGAACTGGACACAGTACTCCAGGTGAGGTCTGACCAGAGCAGAATACAGTGGTACTATTACTTCCCTTGATCTAGATGCTATACTCCTATTGATGCAGCCCAGAATTGCATTGGCTTTTTTAGCTGCTGCATCACACTGCTGACTCATGTCAAGTTTGTGGTCTACCAAGGCTCCAGGAAATGCTCTGCTGGCAGGGAGAGGGAACCCGAAATGGGCTTGAGGATGTTTAGTTGGTGTGTGTGTGAGTGAGAGAGAGAAAAGTCTCTATTTTCATCTGCGGAATGTTGGAGGGTATGCAGTTACAAGTTATTTGAACCATTTCATTCGTCCCTTATGAATAGCCAAGTCATATCACTGTTGTCTTTCTCTCTGTTACTATAGATAAGGAGTTGACGCCTAATGAATTCAGTACCTCTCCTTTTCATTCTCTTAAATTTCTGTGGGAGTTGTGGCACAAATCTATAATGTTCTCTACCTTTCACACTGGGGTGTAGAGCCTACTATAGAAAAGAAGAAGAAGAAGAACACAGACAACAAATTATATTACTCTGGATTCTACCCAAATCTCAGAACAAGCAAGTAGAAGCGTAGGCAGTGAATCACCTTTCTCTACAGGGAGTCCTCCTTTTCCAGTGAATGCAATTTATGCCCGTTTCTCTTCTCTGTTGGATTATCCCTCTCCTCCTTCATTGACGTGTTCCCAGCTCTTTTCTTTACATTAGTTTAAAGATAACTGTCAGCAGTCGTGGTCTATTTATTATCAAAATGACACCACACAAGTAAGCAGGCTCCTGTGGATTCTATTAGCCAGGCTGAACTCTAGATTTGACACCTGTAATAAAGATTGCAAGCTCCAGGCATTGAGAGCCTCAACACAGGCTTCCTTCTAAATCAAGACTGGCTTTTACACCATAATGTATTAAGGAATATTTTTGTTTGTCATGCCTTCCTTGAGTCCCCCAGTGACCATGTTTTTGAGCTTCCAACCAGCTTCAGGAGCAAAAGCACCTTTAGAAAAATTGAAATCTGTATGCTCACGTAATGTCACAGGAAATGTTACCGGTAGTTATGCTAAGTCTCTGGGTATTTTTATGCAATTAGTTTAAGGCTGTAAATTTGTACTTGAATATCTACCAGAGCATCATTGCCAGCTCCTGGTTCGTGAGAGGTTTCCCCCCACAATCTTCTCACTTTGTAGCCACACAAAGTAAGCCTCTGCTGTGCAAACCACAGAACCACGGGTGGAATACAGAAAATCAGATGTTCACACGCCCAAGAGGTTTGATGAGGACCAAGATCTTGAAATCTGCAATCATGTAGATCAGGGGTCCCCAGACTTACCGTGCGGCGGGCCGGTGCCCGCCGCGCCGACCGCGCGGTGGGCCGGAGGGCAGGGGAGTGCGCGCGCAGCGGGCCGGAGGGCGGGGGAGTGCGCGCCCGTGCGCATGCGCACACGCGCCCGTGCGGGGAAAAAAATCGCCGAAAATCGCTTGTGCGCATGCGTATGGGCCTCCCCTGACCCGGAAGTGCACCAGAAATGACCTCTTCCGGGTCAGGAGAGGCCCATACGCATGCGCACAAAGGATTTTCGGCGATTTTTTAGATCGTCGCTGCGCCGCGCGCCGTGAGAGCGGGCGGCGGCAGCGGGCGGCGGGGGTTGTCGCGGGCCGGATTGGAAGGCCGATTGGGCCGCATCCGGCCCGGGGGCCGTAGTTTGGGGACCCCTGATGTAGATGGTGAGACCTCAGCACCATCTCATGAAAATGATGTCATAGAGAAATAGGTCTACACTTACGATGGAAAGAGGACAGATTGCAACTGGCCCAAGCTGTAATATAAGGGTTTGGGTGTTCCAGGTTGCTGGCTGGGGTTGATGGGAACGGTGGTGTTTGCCCATTACTGGGGAAATAAGACTGTGCAGGAGGGGGAAAGGGTTAACAGGCTGACCAATAGGCAGCCGGGGGCGGAGCTTATGGGCTTTAAGACACAGCCCAAGGGAGCAGTTTGGCAGTTTAGAGTTGGCAGCGGTGGTTGGTGGTTGTGAGGGTTGGTGTGTGGAAGTTGGTGGTGGTGAGGTAGAGGAGTTAGAGTGAGGTAAAGACAGGGTTGAGATTGAAAGGATAACGTGTAACAGTGTATCTAATACATAAAGCTTGTTGCTGGTTGAAATAAACTCTTGATTATTTGTTTAACTTAAATCCTGACTGAAACTCGGTGATTTACCAGGGGATCCTGGTTGGTGGCAGCAGAGCAGTGGTGGCACATAGTCAATTGTCCATGAAACGACCGGGGGCCCTGAACGCCGCAGGAACTCTAGTCCAAAACATCTGGAGGGGAAATATAGAGCCAGACCCCCCACCCAAACTAGTGGTATTGAATAATTCCCCCTGGAACAACATAGGTTTAAAAAGCAAAGTTAGCAGCAGTGAGCCTGAGGATTGCACAATTCAGGAAAGTTATGAAAGGCAGTTACAAAAGCTTGCTTGTTCAGCAAAATATGGAGCATTGCTTTAGTGGGGAAATGGACAAAGAAACTAAGAATGGCCAGGGGGGAAATGAAAGTCACATTTAACTCTGAAAGGCTTTGATTTTGCTATGTATATCAAGAAATCTGACATTTTTTGGTAGGTTTAAAAGTAGAGGTGCGAAAATGCCATCGTTGCAATATGCTGATCTTCGGAACCTCAATTAATAATAATAATAATAATAATAATAATAATAATAATAATAATACCACCACACCACATGATAGATAGATAGATAGATAGATAGATAGATAGATAGATAGATAGATAGATAGATAGATGATAGATTTATTTGCGCTAGCCAATGGCCATAGCAACAATAAAACATTACAATATACACAGAAAAAAAGGAAGTTTGGTATAAAAGCACAGTTTAGGGTCCTGAATATGTGGTGGGAATGCATGAAAATTAGAGACTTTTGGGACACTATATACAGTGAATTTAAAAAGTTATTTAAATTCTCATTCACAAAAAGACCAGAGGCCTTCCTATTAGGAATAATGTCAACAGAATATTTTTAAATAAATCTTTATTAAACATATTTCACAAAATTATGCAACAATGTACACACTTTGTGTCCCTTCCCATACAACCAAAGATTAAAAATACAAGAAATTTTAAAAAGACCTAAAAGAGAGATCTGATTGTTCTAAAAAAAAATCTAAATTACACTTGTTATATTTTACACAGTATCATATTGTTATCTTATTTTCTTAAATCTTTTTGAAAAAGAAAAAAATGAGTTAAATTAAATAGAAACATTAAATTTACATACATTATCTATATATTGCAAGACTCATTCAAGATCTGCCAGGAGGTTTTTGCTGTCACAGTAATTTTTCCACATATTCCTTAAATATAATCCATTCTTGATTTACTTTTTGTGTCCAATATCCTCTTATCCTCCCTGTCATTTTTTGCCATTTGCAGATACTCTAACAATTCAACTTGCCATTCTGATTTTGTAGGTGTATTTTCATTTTTCCAATACGTTGCTATTAGAATTCTGGCTGCGGATGTCGCATACATAAAGAGCGGTCTTACTTATTTTTTAATTTATCATATTATTATTTTATTTTCTTAAATCTTTTTGAAAAAGAAAAAAAGAAAAAAGGAGTCCAACAAATAGAAACATTAAATTTACACACATTATCTATATATTGCAAGAATCATTCAAGATTTGCCAGGAAGTTTTTGCTGTCACAGTAATTTTTCAGATATTCCTTTAATATAATCCATAAAAGGCTACCCACAGCCTCACTTACTTGTGGGATGTGATCCAACCATCCCTTGCCGGGATCCGCTGGGTGCCACAGATGGGATGTTGGAGGGGAGCGCTTGGCTCATGGCCAAGAATCTCTGCAGGACAGGAAGTGGGTAGGTCGACGACGCTTGGCTGCCCTTGGCGACAAGCTCCGATTCTTGGCGGGCAATTTGTCAAGGAAGGTATCTGGCCCTTGAGGGAGAAACCTCTTTGGAAGAGGGTCTGTCGGAAGAAATGAAAACAGGAGGCCATCCGTCTCTGTTCAGACGGCCACCGCTGACCCTCACCGAATGAGTGGTGGTCCTTTCCTCTTATCTGGCAGCCTCTAGAAGTTCTGGACTACAAGTCCCATCAGCCACATTACCAAATTAGTAAATATACTATTGGTGTATAAAGACCTTAAAATGTGGGACTGGTGCCTACAAGATCCCTTTACCCCATAGACACCCACTTTTATTTTTATATATATTTCGGCTGCGTCAGACCAACATGACTACCTACCTGAATCTGAAAAGACCCATTTCACATTTGCCAAAACTCGATGGTTTGTAGTGTGACCTCTGGCACTCCCTGCCTATTGATATCTAGACAGCTGCCTTCACGGTACTCTTTTCGGCGCCTGGTGGAAACTTAAAAATAAAAATATTTATTTGCTTTTTCAAATTTAAATTTTACAATCTCAGTCATACAACACAAAGACAAGATTCCAAATAATCTCCCGGACTTCCCTCCTCCCCTTTGTGGGTCCTATTATTAATCGTTTCCTCCTGCATCTTTTATAATAATCCAAATCTTTGACATCTCCATTATATTCAAAATTCACCAAGGGAGCGGCCTTCATGCCCCACAGCCGGGCGATGCCCCACAGTGGGGCTGGGGAGTGTGGGCCTCACCCCCTAGGCCAGGTGGAAAGGGCCTTGCAGGCAGCGGCCTTCATGCCCCACAGCCGGGGAATGTTCCTCCGGCCTCACGCCTACTGTAAAACAACAACAACAACAGAACACAGACAACAAATTATATTACTCTGGATTCTACCCAAATCTCAGAACAAGCAAGTAGAAGCGTAGGCAGTAAATCACCTTTCTCTACAGGGAGTCCTCCTTTTGCAGTGAATGCAATTTTTGCCCGTTTCTCTTCTTTAGTGGATGATCCCTCTCCTCCTTCATTGACGTGTGCCCAGCGCTTTTCTTTACATTAGTTTAAAGATAACTGTCAGCAGTCGTGGTCTATTGATTATCAAAATGACACCACACAAGTAAGCAGGCTCCTGTGGATTCTACTAGCCAGGCATGGGGCTTTGTTGAAGTTTAGATTTGACACCTGTAATAAAGTCTGCAAGCTCCAGGCATTGAGAGCCTCAACACCGGCTTCCCTCCAGATCATAAAATAATAATAATAATAATAATAATAATAATAATAATAATAATTGGTGGCTTGCAGCAGAATATTTGTTGTTTAATCGTTTAGTCGTGTCCGACTCTTCATGAACCCATGGACCAGAGCACGCCAGGCACTCCTGTCTTCCACTGCCTCCCGCAGTTTGGTCAAACTCATGTTAGTAGCTCAAGGGCCCCATCATCATTGTGGGAAATGTCAGTGAAAGATATCTATGCATGAGGGGCTAAGATCATCGCGTAAGATTCCTGGACTCATCTAGGTCACACACCCTCTTCTCCAATGAGGAAGTGAAACTTCCTGCTCTCTCCACGCCACCTAAAGCACCAGGTAGGACATGTACAAGCTTAGAGCATGTGTTTGAAGCTATATTTTTGTATTTTCTACCTGTGGTCTGCCTGTGGTCTCCTTGCTGCCGCTTGGATAAATGCATGAATCTGATCTTTGAGACGTTTTGTTTTGTAAGTAAAGGATTTTAAACTTACTTAACAGGGTGTGTGGTCCGTTCATTGCAAGAGGGGTGGAATGAGAGGAGCGCTGGTTGCAAGCAGACTAAACGGCATTAAAGGGCCTAACAATCTATATTCCTAATGCTATATTGCTATATTGCTACTTGACTTTTGTGTGTTTAGACTCTGCTATTGAGGAATCTCTCCTGCTGGAGAGTGTGCACAGCCCCACATATTGAATCCAGGCATGCAGCTGGTTCTTTTATTATCCCCCCCCCCCGTTGGGTCACAGGGATTCATATTTCCCTCCACAATCATGACGTTGTGTGGCTGATGGCCTCCCTCGCTCCTACTCCTTTCAAAATGTGTAGCACTGAAGGAGGACATTGGAAGAATGCTCTCCTGCTTCCCTTCAGCTGTATGTGCTTTTCTTTTTCTTTTTCTGGAACTCATGTTAGTAGCTTCGAGAACACTGTCCAGCCAACTCGTCCTCTGTTGTCCCCTTCTCCTTGTGCCCTCAATCTTTCCCAACATCAGGGTCTTTTCCAGGGAGTCTTCTCTTCTCATGAGGTGACCAAAGTACTGAAGCCTCAGTGAGCACTCAGAGCTGATTTCCTTAAGAATGGATAGGTTTCATCTTCTTGCAGTCCATGGGACTCTCAAGAGCAGGCATCCCCAGACTTCGGCCCTCCAGATGTTTTGGACTACAATTCCCATCTTCCCCGACCATGGGAATCATGGGATTTGTAGGCCAAAACATCTGGAGGGCCGCAGTTTGGGGATGCCTGCTCAAGAGTCTCCTCCAGCACCATAATTCAAAAGCATCAATTCTTCGGCGATCAGCCTTCTTTATGGTCCAGCTCTCACTTCCATACATCACTACTGGGAAAGCCATAGCTTTAACCATACGGACCTTTGTTGGCAAGGTGATATCTCTGCTTTTTAAGATGCTGCCTAGGTTTGTCATCACTTTTCTCCCAAGAAGCAGGTGTCTTTTAATTTCGTGACTGCTGTCACCATCTGCAGTGATCACGGAGCCCAAGAAAGTAAAATCTCTCACTGCCTCCATTTCTTCCCCTTCTATTTGCCAGGAGGTGATGGGACCAGTGGCCATGATCTTAGCTTTTTTGATGTTGAGCTTCAGACCATATTTTGCGCTTTCCTCTTTCACCCTCATTAAGAGGTTAATTCAGGGGTCCCCAGACTACGGCCCCCGGGCCGGATGCGGCCCAATTAGCCTCCCAATCCGGCCCGTGACGACCCCCGCCGCCCGCTGCCGCCGCCCGCTCTTACGGCACGCGGCGCGGCGGCAATCTTCAAAATCGGCAAAAAATCGCCGAAAATCCTTTGTGCACATGCGTATGGGCCTCTCCCGACCCAGAAGAGGTCATTTCCGATGCACTTCCGGGTCGGGGGAGGCCCATACGCATGCGCACAAGCGATTTTCGGTGATTTTTTCCCGACCGTGTGCGTGTGCGCATGCGCACGGGCGCGCACTCCCCCGCCCTCTGGCCCGCTGCGCGCGCACTCCCCTGCTCTCCGGCCCGAAGCCTGGTAAGTCTGGGGACCCCTGGGTTAATTCTTCCTCACTTTGTGCTATCAAAGTTGTGTCATCTGCATATCTGATGCTGTTGATATTTCTTCCAGCAATCTTAATTCCGGCTTGGGATTCATCCAGTCCAGCCTTTCACATGGTGAATTCTGCATATAAGTTAAAGATATAGCTTGTTTCATTGCCATTATTGCCCCCAGAAAGAAGTCTAGGCGGAGGGGGCTACCACCCCTAAACACCAGTTGTGGAAATAGTGCAAGTTTTGAGATCTGCAACTGTTTTGCAGATTACAACATGCATTTATGTTGCATTTATGTTATGCATTTAAAACTGGCTCTTAAGGCTGTTGCAACTCGGGGAACAGGAAGGAAAACATGATCTGCTCCTGTGCTTAAAAAAAAAATGATATGAAGAGACCTGAACATCTAAGCCTGTGCTCTTCTCACTCACATTCCTGTAACCTTTACAGTTTCACACATTTTCTATCAATTCCCTCTCACCCTTTTCTAAAACAGCAGGGAATCTCTTGCATTCAAAGGAAAAAATGTAGATTATTTACCTTCTGCAGGGTGGCAGAGGGGGTTGGCTGGAGAGAAATAAAATGTTGCTCACTCACTTCCTACCCTTATTCAAAGCTGAGAAATCAATGTAACACAAAAGAGGTTTAGAAGATGGATGGTGCCAGGAAAGAGGCAGCATTTACATGAAAAAGAAGCAGCCAATATATTTTTTTAAACTGCATTTTCCCATCTCTTCACCTGCTATGTCTCTCATCTATATATATAAAAAATGTAAAAATCTTGAAAGTGTCGGTCTCACATTTCTCCATAACCGCTTGACCGATCGTCCTGAAATTTTGACACAATGATCCAGGCCACTCCCCGAGCGTTGTTGGGGACAAAAATCCCTCAAATTTTGCATCTGGGCAGGTAGAAACCTGGTTTTCCACCAAGTCAAACAGTGCCCTCAAGTGGCGTTATACCCTCCTCCACCCCCTCCCTTCCTGTGAAATCTAAGCCACACCCACAAACCAAATGACATCATCAACCAAGCAACTGAAACCACCAAGGCGGCCATTATCATACCCCTAGGCTCCTGTCAGGCTGCTAGGCCCCCATAGTCCCGAAGGGGGGGGGAAGAGGGCGAGCGCCCGGATTGCAGGTCGCAGCATGGCCTTTGTTTTATGTAGGCCCCTGCCAGGCCCCCACTAGGCCCGGGGGGGGGGGAAGAGGACAAGTGCATGGATCACAGGCCGCAGCACGGCCTTTGTTTTATGTAGGCTCCTGCCAGGCCCCCACTAGGCCCGGGGGGGGGGAGATAACCCACAGCAACACACTTGGGGGCACGGCAAGGGGTTTTTAATTTACAATTTAGCACCACTACCTCCCCAAAAAAACCCCACAAAATAACCACAAGACAAAAATGAATACCATCCTCAAAACGTCATGAGATAGGCCAGTCACGGAGAGAGGGGGGTAACAAACAGAATAGATCATGGATCGGGACACATGGGGGCAGTCACAGGGATTAGCCACAACGCGGCACACCCACAAACCCCGCCTCTGCCACGAAATCCTGTAAAACAGGGGGACTCTGAGGCTCAGGGGGATCTGAAGGGGGCCTATTACCAGACAACCCACCGAGTCAGGCCAGGGCCAAGGAATGGAGATACAGGACGGAGGCCTCGGGTCACATTTAAATACTAGCCCAAGCCAAGGCCTCGCCTCTACTTTACAGCCTAAAGACTAGGCCCCGGCTCCATTTTACAGACTAGGCCTCAGCTCTACAGCCCTTTAAATACTATCCCGAATGGAGCCCTGGGTGGTAGGTGGGGGGAGGAGGAGCCCAAATAGGTCATGGGCTGACGTAGGGTGGGGGGAGCAACTGTCCAACAACCACCAAAACAGCCATTCCACCCCCAAAGCCCAAGCCCAAAGCCTCTCCTGGCGGCTGCGTTAATAAACGCCTGGCAGCATTAGGCAGTCGTTCACCATTTCTCCTAACACGCACTTGGGGGCACAGCGAGGGGTTTTCGCTTTATAATTTAGTGGGCGTTGTGTCACATGTGAGGCTCCGGTGGCCATTTTAAGTAAGGGCAGTTGTGCCCCTTTTAACTTAGGCTTTACCGTGTTTCTCCTAAAATAAGACACCGTCTTACATTTATTTTTCCTTTTAAAAACCCCCCACAGTGGCTTATTTTCAGGGGATGTCTTATTTTTTAATTACACGTCCAGCCTTGCCTCTTCCTTGGGGCCCTCCAGAACTGCGCCTATCACTATTTCTTATTTTCAGGGTATGGCTTATATTGCACAAATGCTTAGAAATCCTGCTATGGCTTATTTTATGGGTATGTCTTATTTTTAGGAGAAACAGGGTATATACTACAACTGATTGCAAGCCTCTGTGTCTTACTGGCCCAGTCGTTTTTCCTACTTTCTTCAGTTTAAGCTGGAATTTTGCTATAAGAAGTTGATGATCTGAGTTACAGTCAGCTCCAGGTCTTGTTTTTGCTGACTGTATAGAGCTTCTCCATCTTTGGCTGCAGAGAATATAATCAATCTGATTTCGATGCTGCCCATTTGGTGATATCCATGTGTAGAGTCGTCTCTTGTGTTGTTGGAAAAGAGTGTTTGTGATGACCAGCTTGTTCTCTTGACAGAACTCTATTAGCCTTTGCCCTGCTTCATTTTGAACTCCAAGGCCAAACTTGCCAGTTGTTCCTTTTATCTCTTGATTCCCTACTTTAGCATTCCAATCCCCTGTAATGAGAAGAACATCCTTCTTTGGTGTCATTTCTAGAAGGTGTTGTAAGTCTTCATAGAACTGGTCAATTTCACTTTCTTCAGCACCGGTAGTTGGTGCATAAACTTGGATTACTGTGATGTTAAAAGGTCTGCCTTGGATTCGTATCGAGATCATTCTGTCATTTTTGAGATTGCATCCCATTACAGCTTTTGCCACTCTTTTGTTGACTATGAGGGCCACTCCATTTCTTTTACGGGATTCTTGCCCACAGTAGTAGATATGATAGTCACCCGAACTGAATTCACCCATTCCCTTCCATTTTAGTTCACTGATGCCCAGGATGTCAATATTTATTCTTGCCATCTCATTTTTCACCACATCCAGCTTACCATTATCCATGGTTCTTACATTCCAGGTTCCTATGCAATATTTTTCTTTACAGCATCGGACTTTCCTTTCGCTTCCAGGCATATCCGCAACTGAGCGACCTTTCGGCTTTGGCCCAGCCGCTTCATCAGCTCTGAATCTACTTGTACTTGTCCTCCGCTCTTCCTCAGTAGCATGTTGGACGCCTTCCGACCTGAGGGGCTCATCTTCCAGCGTCATAACTTTTATATGCCTGTTGTCTTTGCCCATAGAGTTTTCTTGGCAGGGATACTGGAGTGGCTTGCCAATTCCTTCTCCAGGTGGATCACGTTTGGTCAAAACATAACTTCTCTAAATTTTTTAAGCCCCTTCGCCACGACAAGGCAGTGATCCATGAAGGGGGGTTGTTGACTAGGACGTACCTATTTCCATCAGGGACATGTTGGAGGGCATATGCTAATTCCAGGTTAAGGAGGGTCGATTTGCACAAAGGTGACAATAATTTGCTGTAGCTGGCATTGTTGATCTAATCTGGGGGAAAAATATGTGTGCCCAAAACACACCCACCCCAGATTTAAGATAGCAGCATTATACTTTTTTGGCCCACGATGAATTTCAAGTGTGCTCGATATAGAAATGTTAGTTAAATGCATTAAAAGCTATTGCTGAATGGTTTGGATGATCAAAACGCAACCAGCTGTGGTATGAATTGATTCTATGATAGGCTAATGCTGCAATAGACCGTTCTTTAAAATATGTGCTTTTGACATTGCACAAATATGCAAAACGTTGCAATTTTGATAGCTTCTATAAAATATACGTGCATAAATAAAACAAGCACTGCGGTACTGTTCATCTTGAGCTCTGTCTGGTGCTGGGAAAACAGTTTTGCGAGTGTTCCTTTTCTTGTTGGTTACGCAAAAAGATTTGTTGGTTGCACGGAAATCATGTTAGTTGAGAGTTCAATCACTGTTGGAAGCAGGGTGTCTCTGAATGCGAGTTGCTGGAAACTGAAGGCACAGAGAGTATGGTCGAACTCGGGTCTTGCTTGTCAGCTTCCTTCCTATGAGCATCTGGGCTGGCCTCTATGACAACAGGATTGTTTTGGGACAGTGCAGGGATGTTCTTTTTAAAAATAATAATACCGTAATAATTTTTATTTGGTTTCACAAGTATAAAATTATAGCAATACAATCATACACATACACATTTACAGATTCCTTCAAATCTCTGGACTTCCCATCATCCCTCCATGGGTTCTATGATTAAACCTTTTCTACTGCATCTTTTCAAATAATCTATGTAGCTCCACCTACGGCCCATCATATACCACCTTTGCTGCATCCTCGTATTCTAGTCAGTGGTGCAGCTAAGACTGGACCTCTGGGCTAAAGTCCATGACCCACCTATGGACATCCAGAAAGCTGCAGCAGCGACAAACAGGTCCAACATCAGTGCCTGAGCCTGCAAAAGCCCACCAGGACTGACGTTGTTTGCCACAGCATCCTTTCTTTCTTCTTCTCGTTTTTTAAAAAATATAGTCTGTGTAGTCTGGGGGCGGCTGGCTAAATATGTACAGCACATGGTTATAAAATGCTCATTTTATTATCTGCACCTTTAAAAATAGATTATCCTTATCTACAGCTAAATCTCACTTCTTCCCCAGGAAATGTGTTTTTTACCAACAGGGCAGCCCAAGCAAATTCCATTTTGTTCCTGAAGTCATAATGGTGCTATGATTTAAGTGAGTTTAAAATGTGATGCTGCACATCCCAAGTGGTTCTTTTTAACAAAAAGGCTGGCACACTGAAGTAAGTGTGTGTGTGTGTGTGTGTGTGTGTGTGTGTGTGTTATTCTAACATAGTGGGAATGTAGAAGTGGTTGTGAAGCATGGGGGGGGAGGAGATAAATGCTAATTGTGTGCTTCGCAAGTGAAGTATAGTGTTTTAACTGATTTCAATATTGTGTTTTAATATTGTTGTAACCTGTCCTGGGGACTTTATGATGAAGAGAAGGTAAGAAATTGAATAATAGCACTATTTAACACATTTGAATCATACACTCAATGCAAGTTTGAGTTATTGTCTAACGGACTTCGAAACATGTTCCTGGGCTTTCAGAAAGCAGCCTCATATAACCAACATGCTTAAGTCTAGTTAATACCACAGAGTAAGCTGTCCTGTCAGGTTTAGCTACCGGTATGTCACTTCCCCTTACTTTGGGAGGAAATAGGTAATAAAGCCTATTGTTTTCCCCAGTCTACCTGAGAAATTCAGTGTGTGAGAAAGTTTGAGCTGGTTGCTCCAGCTCAACCGCATGGCTCTCACCAGCCACTCTTGAATTCCTGTACCAGGAACCTAGGAACGTTTACCACTTTGTAACTAAGCTAAGTTTTACTGCCTGTGCAACTTTTCTGACTGATGTATGGGAAAGCACATGAATCTGACCTTTGAAGAGGTTGTAAGTCAGGCATCCCCAAACTCAGCCCTCCAGCTGTTTTGGGACTACAACTCCCATCATCCCTAGCTAACAGGGCCAGTGGTCAGGAATGATGGGAATTGTAGTCCCAAAACAGCTGGAGGGCTGAGTTTGGGGATGCCTGTGTAAGTAAACCAATTTTTAAATTACCAAACGTGTAG
This sequence comes from Zootoca vivipara, assembly GCF_963506605.1. Classification (NCBI taxonomy): domain Eukaryota; kingdom Metazoa; phylum Chordata; class Lepidosauria; order Squamata; family Lacertidae; genus Zootoca; species Zootoca vivipara. The sequence goes on along the minus strand of NC_083287.1, from coordinate 11,895,599 downwards.
TAGTTTCCTATGCTGGGAGAAAAATGAAACTTTGGAACTCTCTTGGAAGGGCATATTTTAAACGTCTAACAACCTATATCTCCACATTTTACTTTGCTGCATATTTTGTGACTTTAAATGTCTTCTGAGGTTCTCTCACCAAAGAGTACTTGCCCCAAGCCTGGATTTTGGCATCCAGGGAATTCTCCTTTTTGTATATATACTTTTGCACTAACAAGAAGAGCATATGATATGGATACATCTACCCCTTGCTTGTCGAGTGTTTGCTTTACACAAGATACGCAAATCATTCAAAACACCTTTGTAGTAAACATCTCAAACTGAACTCTTAATTGGCTTAAATGAAGAGTCAAAGGTCTTTAACAATGTCTCAAGTTCTCATAATTTTCTACCTATGGTTCTCCCACAGACACTATTATCCAGAGGTCTGCATTACTGAGTCATATTTAACGGAGCTGATTCAGCCTAATCACAGCTAATGGCATAAACTTTGCTTTAACTGGCACAATATTAACATAAATTCTGCTTCGTGAGGTTAGTAAATTTCTGATGCCATCTAAGTACCAAAGCAAGTTGTTTTCAACCTTTAAGCAAAGGCCTAGCCATGCAGCAAATGGCCTTGCAAAACGATGAACTGCTTTGAAACAAAATCCATCATCTTGCTTCCCCCCCGCCCCGGAAGAATATCCCCCCTCTACTAATATTTATTTATATGATGCTAAAATATGACTGCTAAACATGTGCTGAACCATAGATCCCCCTTCAAACAGGTTAGCAAAGCACATGTGTTGGGAATTTGAACAACGAATTCACAGAAATGGGCCGAGATCGGTACTAGGAAAGCTTTGCTCATCCTAGCATCATTCTAAGCATTATGAGGGGGTAGTTGGGAGCAGGATGAAGTCCTCAGAGGAACAGCTGCAGATCAGAAAGTGATTATCGCTTTCAGGCACAAAGTACAAATACTTTCTGTTCTGCATACATGAAAGGACAAGCTGTCTGCAGCAATAGTTCACAATCTGTTTTCTGTGCTAGGACAAGTAATTTGAGAACCATACACAACACTGGCAAGTAAAGACACATATGAAAGCATTGAGAGATGCAAAACAGAACCATTACGTTGGAGCAGAACACTTTTAGTTCTCTGTTTCCTTTGACTCTTAGAGCCCTTCCAGACTGGTGGGTTGTGGTGCAAGTCACGTGATCTGTGAGACATCACAGAGCCCCAAAATATGTGCATTCACAGCACCCAGAAAGGTGTGTTTTGGTGTGCTGTGTAAGATCGCTGTCCATTCCCCCCCCCAAAAAAACCTGCTTTTTTCCAAGCGATATCTCAGCACAAAATCATGGCACCCAAAATGGTAACCAGGCTCTCAGAGGGAAAAAAGGGGATGTCCTGGTTTTTCTGGGCCACTTGTGGGATTTATATTGGACTGTCTGTTTTAAGAGTTGTTCTGTAATGTTCCCCCACTGTTATTGCATTACAGTATTGCTGCAATTCTGATGGCAGAAAAGCAAGATGACTTCCTTGTTTTGGTTGGAGAACACCTTCCAGGTGTATCAAGATGAAAAATGCTGAGTTTGGAGTGGAAATCTCTTAAGCAGCTTCCCATGTGGCAATGTAAAAAAAAAGGTGGCAGGTCTACATTGTTTCATGTAGAAAGGATAAAAGGTAAAGGACTCCTGGACAGTTAAGTCCAGGCAAAGGCAACTATGGGGTTGAGGCGCTCATCTCGCTTTCAGGCCAACTCGCTTTCAGGCCAAGGGAGCCGGCATTTGTCCACAGAAAGCTTTCTGGATCATGTGGCCAACATAACTAAACTGCTTCTGGCGCAACGGAACACTGTGACAAGTGCCAGAGTGCACAGAAACGCTATTTACCTTCCCGCCGCAGTGATACCTATTTATCTACTTGCACTGGCGTGCTTTTGAACTGCTAGGTTGGCAGGAGCTGGGACAGAGCAACGGGACCTCACTCTGTCGCGGGGATTCAAACCGCCGACCTTCCGATTGGCAAGTCCAAGAGGCTTGGTGGTTTCGACCACAGCACCCCCCGTTTTTCCTGTAACTTAGGCTATGTACATGACAGTGGGTTGAATTGCAGCAGCAAGGTTGTCCCCCGCCCATGTGCTGTTTCAAGTTGCATTACCGGATTTGTTTCCTGTACCAAAGTCCAGTTCACTAAAGCTGTCAACAGGAATATTTCTCAAAAAGTTACAGGATGCCTCTGGATTGTGGCTAACATCATGTGTACTCAGCTTCAAACACCAGAGGTGGGAACATAAGGCTGAGTAAGCAGTAATGTGCACACAGCCTTAGGCTGGTTTATTATGATCATGCTTCCAGTACCTCAAGGACTGCCTCTTTCCAAATGAACCTACCTGGACCCTGAGATGATCTTCTGAGGCCCTTCTTTGTATGCCTCCTCCTCGAGAGGTCCGGAGGGGGGCAACACGAGAACGGGCCTTCTCTGCAGTGGCTCCCTGTCTGTGGGATGCTATTGGATTGTTGTTTTTATTTTTATTATGTATTTTGTGGTTTTATATCTTTATTTTATTCTGTGAACTGCCCTGAGACCCCTGGGTATAGGTGGTAAATAAATCCAATCCATCCATCCATCAATCAATCAATAATAAATTAATGTCAAGCCTCAAGTGCAGAATGGTTTCATTATTAATAATTTCTACAAATCTTTACGGTGTGCAAAATGCTTGAACATGATTTCATTTCATTTCATAATGACTTTATGAGGAAGATTAGGCTAAGAAGCAGATATTTAACATAGGCGAGTAGAGATTTGAATGTGGCAATGAAATAATTTTCCTGCATTGCCATAAGATGGCATCTCAGAGTTGAGGACATAACGGCAGATAAAGTTTGTTTTATGTTTCTGTGCAGCCTCACCTCCCTTGTATAGCTTTTGGGTAGGAATGGTGGAGTTTTCAGCTCATTCCCAGATTTCATAATACATTAGCTGGCCCTGCACGCGTTTCTGTGCGTTTCTGTGCGTTAGTCTGTGAGATGGAGGGTAATAGCCCCCCTTCAGATCCCCCTGAGCCGAGGCAAGATACTGTGGAGAGGGCAGGTTTCATCCCCGTGTCTCCCCCTACCCTGTTCTATTACCTATCCCTGCCCTTTATTCGCCCCCCCCCCAGGCAGGCTCCTACCTCCACTTGGCAATGTTGGGCCTTGTTGCTGGAAAAGGCCTGTTTTCAGTTGGTTTGGCCTTCATGGATGTTTATGAGTGGTGGAGGCGGGGTTTGTGGGTGTGGTGTAGATTTTACAGGAAGGGAGGGGGTGTAGGAGGAGGAGCTGAGGAATAACGCCACTTGAGGGCGCTGTTTTAGTTTGTGGAAAAGGAGGTCTGTACCTGTGCAGGTAAGAGATGTGAAGCACCCGAGGTTCTGCGAACATTCAGGAAATGGCATGGATCGTTGTGTCCAAAATTCAGGGGGATCGGTCAAGCGGTTACCGAGAAAAATGGAGCCCACAGTTTCATCATTTTTACATTTATATACCGGTATATATAGATTTTCAGTGCAATCCTATACATGCTTGCCCAGATATAAGGCCCAGTTACGTCCTGGTAAGTGGGTATTGGATTACAGTGTTAGGCTGTACACACTTACCTGGGAGCAAATACCATTAAATTCAGTAGTACTTCTGAGTAGAGATGTAAAGAATTGTGCTGAACAGAAATCTGTAAAGGTTAACAAAAAAAAACCCAGCTCTCCCACCTTTGTTCCCAGAAGCTGTCTTGTTCAATCTATAATCGTCAGCTGCATTCTTTAGCTCCAGAGAAAAGAGAGCGATGATTTAAAAATAAGAAATGATGATTTGATTCGTAATGAGCTTTTTCTAAAGAGCAAACGAGAACGTGTTGAAATATGTATTCATAAACTGTGGAAATCATCTTGCATATATTTTGCACCTTCCCTCCCACGATAGATCCCAAGGCCCTGTTGCTAACTGGCATGAATCATATCACCAATCTTTGGGATACAGGGCCTAAATTCTCTCCACTAGCAAAGATCCTGCTGACTCTGTTAAACAGTCAAAAGGGACTAACTACATATTCCATGCACATAAGTGTAGCAGGGTCCCAGTTTTGTTTTTCAACAAAAAGAAAAAAATAAGCAGCTTTGATCAGAGGGAATTGGGCTATGCATACATTAGTGGTTTAAAATGCAGCCCATTCTGCATTCCAAGGCACATTGCTATACACACCAGTGGAGATGTCTTCACCCAATGCTTATTGCCTGCTTACATTCTCTGTGCATGCATGCCATACCCTCCAACATTTCTCCAATGAAAATAGGAATGTCCTATTCCATCATCATCATCATCATCATCATCATCATCATCATCTTTTTATTATTTATACCCCACCCATCACACTGGTTTGTCCCAGCCACTCTGGGTGGCTTCCAACTCGTATCAAAACATAATAAAATGTCAAACATTTTTTTAAAAAAACTTCCCTAGACAGGGCTGCCTTCAGATGTCTTCTAAAGGTTGTAATTTACTTATCTTCTTGGCTTGTGGGGTTGCATAACTCCAACATTTCTCCAATGAAATTAGGGACATCCTAAGGAAAAGTGGGACATTCCGGGATCAAATCAGAAACCAGGATGTCTTCTTTCAAATTGGGAATGTCCCTGGAAAATAGAGACACTTGGAAGGTCTGGCATGCCCCCAACTCCTATTCGTGAAGCTGTCATCTGCACACGTGCAACAGCTATCTCAAACATACACACCTCGGCTTAGTTGCAGATTGTTTTCAAGTGGAGGCTGATATGAAGGAAAATGCATCTGGAGTTCTCAAGAAGTTGTGGAATCAAGACTATGAGACGCAGGACACAGACAGGTGGCATAGCTGCCAAGTTATCCCTTTTTTACAGGGATTTTCCCTTATGCTGAATAGGCTTCCTCGCGAGAAAAGTGAAAACTTGGCAGCTATGACAGGTGGCTCTGAACAGAATAGATATGGATTCAGGGTAATGTCATGTGAACACAGTTTCAATAACCAGCAGGCCATGAACATGCTTTACATTCCCCCCGCAAAAAAGAATTATGAGCACTGTAGTTTATCCCCAGAAACCCTTAACAAATTCCCAGAAACCCTTAACAAACAGAAAAGTCGAGCTCAACGTTTTATTGAAAGTACTAAGGCGGGTAAATTTGAACACAGCATCCGTGCCTTGCAACTCTGATATCGCGTATGGAAGTTGTGACACGACGTATTTAGTATTTGCCATGTAAACAACAAGCAACAGGATAATAATATTTCTATTAAGCATTTGGCCAATTATCATCCCCTTATCTTTCTGTTGGATTATATTCTTTTCTGTTGTAGTGCACCAAGGAAGCCAGTATATCCTTGCTATCATTGTGCGCTGGAAATCCCACAGGGGCTAATTAGACATTGCTGATATGCCATAAAAATGCAGGGAATTATTGTCAATTCCTGTTTTTGCTTGTGTGAGTTTAACAAGAGGCCTTGGATTTAGCATGCCCCCTAAAATGTAGACTTGGCCTCTGACATTTCCAACTACCTGATAACATACCACCCCATATTATAATTGAGCATTACCATTCTGTGATTTGATATAAAGATCCATACTAGGTGAATAAGTTTGCTCTGAGAAATGAGTTTATTTTGGATTCCCCCCACCCCCCCGGATCTCCAAAGCTTTCTATTTCCTTAAACGCCTGCTATCAGTTAACCTTGTTTTATCTAGTTAATGCTACTCCTTTATCAAGTGCCTCCTCTTCAACATATTCTGTCATTAGAGGACTCTGATATCACACTATAATAATTTAATAATAATAATTTATTATTTATACCCCGCCCATCTGGCTGGGTTTCCCCAGCCACTCTGCGCAGCTCCCAACAGAATATTAAAAACACAATAAAGCATCAAACATTAAAAACTGTAGAGACCGATATGGGAGAGAGATGTTTTGTTGCAGCTAGGGCAGATGAAGGCATTCAGTTGTGCTGTTGCGGATGCATCATGGCGTTTCTTCTCTCCTCCCAGCGGTCATTCCTCCTCTGGCTACTGCTATGGATACATGACCTGACTTTCTCCGGGCACTGTGGTAATCTGCAAGGGATTCCCACACAGTGGGGTTGATGTTGTGCCAGCCTTCATGTCACATCCCTTTGTAACACAAAGGCCTTTGTAACAGGCCTGGTGCCTGAAGCCAGCTCTCCGTGGAGCACATCCTTGGGGATCCTGCCATCTTCCATTCTGTGAACATGACCAAGCCAGCGTAGATGTTGATGAGGCAGGAGTGCGATCATGCTGGGAATGTGGCCTTAGGAAAGCACAATTTTGTTTGAGGATTCTGTCCTGCCATTTGATGCCCAAAATCTTCCTAATGCAGAGGTTGTGACTGGCAAATAAGAAGGAACTGGACAGGTAGTGGCACTGAGACCCACCTGAAAGTATCCCCAAAGCCCACTGTATGCTAAAAGAAGGCATGGCTGTCTGGCTGTCACACTCCCAATATTTTAGTAAAATAAGCAAATGCACTTCTGAAATGTGAGAATGTGCATTGTAGCTTACCTAGGACTTTCATTAGTGTAAATATTCATGTTGGAAATTACTGAATGTGTGAGAATCCTAAATTTGCTTTGCTAACTGAAAGAGTCAAGGCAAACCCCCCCCCCCACCAACAAGTTTAAAAGCTTGCAATTAAAATCGAGTAAACTTGTCTCAGTCTTAATTAAAGGTTGCCCAGCCTTTCACAGTATTCAAAGGTGGTCAGTTATGGTAGCTTATATAACCACACATTTTTCCTTAATAGTGCATTTGAGAGCAGCTAGTGCCTTGTGAATAACAAGCTATTCAGAGAAAATAAAGATCTGTCCTTGCCATGTTTTTCTCTTTCTGTTTTTCAATTCTTGATCACTAGGGGTATTTGCATAACAAGAGGAGGATGAACTTTGTCGCTGAAGGGATTACATTAAGTCTGTCCTTCACTGGCATATCAAAGAAACATTCTTCTTTCACTTGCACAGGTGTAAATTGGTATCCACTAAGATGAGAGCTGAAAGCATGTGTCATCTAGTCACTGTAAATCAGTTATTTCGTTAATTGCAGACTGAAAAGACCAATTGTTAATTGGATTTTGATCTGAGCTGTGAAACAACTAATGCTCAAGGCAACTGTATTTGTGTCCATCTGTGCTCCCAACCAGCCTCATCCAGCTGTAAAACGATGTACAGTGGTGCCTCGCTAGACAAATTTAATCCGTTCCACGGGTCTTTTCTTATAACGAAAAATTCGTCTAGCGAATCCCATAGGAATGCATTGAAATTTTTTTGAATTTTTTTTGCCCATAGGAATGCATTAATTGAATTTCAATGCATTCCTATGGGAAACCGCGATCCGCTAGACAAATTTTTCATAAAACGAATTCGTCTAGCGAGGCAACCTCTGCTCAAAAAATCCTTTCGTTAAGCGGAAATTTGGTTAAGCAGGGCATTCGTTAAGCGAGGCACCACTGTAATCTGCCCCACACCTGAAGTTTCACCACAATCGAACTTCCTCATTCACATCAGTGAAGGGGCCAGCTCTGCACTCATGGAAAGGTTGTTTCTCCATTCAAGTGAATGAGAGAGGGTAGGTGACATAACCTCCTTGGTGCATTGATAGACCGGAGTGCTCTCTTAAAAAATGAGGTTTGCCAGTTGCAACACACAATCCATTGATTGCTGAGACTGATCAGTTTACACATTTTTTAAAATTGATTAAAGGGGCTAACAATTAAAAGAGGAACTATTTTGAAATATGACAAGCAGCATCTTAAAAGAAGCACTTCAGCTGGAATCTTTGAACTTAGAGAATAATAATAATAATAATAATTTATTATTTATACCCCGCCCATCTGGCCGGGTTCCCCCAGCCACTCTGGGCGGCTTCCAACAAAACAGAAATTCTAAAATACAAAAATCCATCAAACATTAAAATACAGAAATCCATCAAACATTAAAAGCTTCCCTAAACAGGGCTGCCTTGAGATGCCTTCTAAAGGTCTGGTAATTGTTGTTCTCTTTGACCTCTAGTGGGAGGGCATTCCACAGAGTGGGTGCCACTACCGAGAAGGCCCTCTGCCTGGTTCCCTGTAACTTGGCTTCTCGTAGTGAGGGAACCGCCAGAAGGCCCTCGGAGCGGGACCTCAGTGTCCGGGCAGTACGATGGGGGTGGGGACGCTCCTTCAGCTATACCGGACCGAGGCCGTTTAGGGCTTTAAAGGTCAACACCAACACTTTGAATTGTGCTCGGAAACGTACTGGGAGCCAATGTAGGTCTTTCAGGACCGGTGTTATGTGGTCTCGGCGGCCGCTCCCAGTCACCAGTCTAGCTGCCGCATTCTGGATTAGTTGTAGTTTCCGGGTCACCTTCAAAGGTAGCCCCACGTAGAGCGCATTGCAGTAGTCCAAGCGAGAGATAACTAGAGCATGCACCACTCTGGAGAGACAGTCAGCGGGCAGGTAGGGGCTCAGCCTGCGTACCAGATGGAGCTGATAAACAGCTGCCTTGGACACAGAGTTGACCTGTGCCTCCATGGACAGCTGTGAGTCTAAAATGACTCCCAGGCTGCGCACCTGGTCTTTCAGGGGCACAGTTACCCCATTCAGGACCAGGGAGTCCTCCACACCCACCCGCCTCCTGTCCCCCACAAACAGTACTTCTGTCTTGTCAGGATTCAATCCCAATCTGTTAGCCGCCATCCATCCTCCAACCGCCTCCAAGCACTCACACAGGACCTTCACCGCCTTCACTGGTTCTGATTTAAAAGAGAGGTAGAGCTGGGTATCATCAGCATACTGATGGACACCCAGCCCAAACCCCCTGATGATCTCTCCCAGCGGCTGCATATAGATGTTAAAAAGCATGGGGGAGAGGACAGAACCCTGAGGCACCCCACAAGTGAGAGCCCAGGGGTCTGAACACTCATCCCCCACCACCACTTTCTGAACACGGCCCAGGAGGAAGGAGCGGAACCACTGCATGACAGTGCCCCCAGCTCCCAAGCCCTCTAGACGGTCCAGAAGGATGTTATGGTCGATGGTGTCAAAAGCCGCTGAGAGATCCAGCAGAACAAGGAAACAGCTCTTACCTTTGTCCCTAGCCCGCCGGAGATCATCGACCAGTGCGACCAAGGCAGTTTCAGTCCCATGATGAGGCCTGAATCCTGACTGGAAGGGATCCAAATGGTCCGCTTCTTCCAGGCGTGCCTGAAGTTTCGGCAACCACTCGCTCAATCACCTTGCCCAAGAATGGAAGATTTGAGACTGGGCGATAGTTGGCCATATTGGCCGGATCTAAAGATGGTTTTTTAAGAAGCGGTTTAATAACCGCCTCTTTCAGCGGGTTTGGGAAGGCTCCTTCATGGAGAGAAGCATTTACCAACCCGCGAAGCCCATCGCCCAGCCCTTCCCGGCTAGCTTTTATAAGCCAGGATGGGCAAGGATCAAGGAGACAGGTGGTTGGTTTCACTCGTCGAAGCAGCCTGTCCACATCCTCGGAGGTAACAGATTGAAATTGATCCCACAAAACTTGACTAGACAGGACTCTAGCACTTCCCCGCCCCGGCCCTGCTCCCACGGTGGAGTCTACCTCTTCCCGAATCTGAGCGACTTTATCTGCAAAAAACTTTGCAAAATCATTGCAGGAGATCATGTGGCCCGTACTGGGCCCGGATGGAGCAGGTGGTTCCGCTAAATTGCGAACCACCTGGAAGAGTCTCCTGCTGCTGTTTTCTGCAGATGCGATGGAGACGGCGAAGAAGGTCCTCTTCGCCGTCGCCATTGCCACTTGGTAGGCTCGAAGTTGAGCTCTAGCCCGTGTCCGGTCTGATTCAAAATGAGTTTTCCGCCACCGGCGCTCTAGCCGTCTCAACGACTGTTTCATCGCCCTCAGCGCCGGGGAGAACCACGGGGCTGTCCGGGCTCCATGCAATCTGAGAGGGCGCTTCGGAGCCAGACAGTCAATAGCGCTGGTTAACTCCGCATTCCAGCGGGCCACCAGGGAATCAGCTGAAAGGCCATCGACATGGGATAAAACATCCCCTACCACTCTCTGGAAGCCAATTGGATCCATTAAGTAGCGGGGGCGGACCATCCGAATCGGTCCCAAATCCCTGCAGAGGGGAAGGGTTGCGGAGAAGTCCAGTTGCACCAGAAAGTGATCTGACCATGGCACTTCTTTTGTTTCGCTTTTACTTAATGTCAGATCACCAACATCCCTAGAGGTAAACACCAAGTCCAAGGCATGTCCGCGGCTATGAGTTGGGCCAGACTTATTCAGGGACAGCCTCATGGTGGCCATGCTTTCCACGAAGTCCCGAGCGGCTCCTTGTAGGGTCGTGTCGGCATGGATGTTAAAATCCCCTAAGACAACCAAGCTAGGTGTCTCCAGGAGCACATCCGACACGACCTGAAGCAGCTCGGGCAGGGAATCCTTGGTGCAGCGGGGAGGTCGGTACACCAAAAGGAATCCTGTACTGCCCCTATTGCCCAACTTCCAGAACATGCACTCAGAAAACTCCGTCTTACCAATAGGACGCCTGGTGCAAACTAATGACTTCCTAAAAATCACTGCAACGCCCCCTCCCCGCCCAGATGGCCTGGGTTGCTGTGCATAAGAGAAACCTGGTGGACAAGCAGCGCCAAGAACGGGCCCATCGGCTTCATCCAACCAGGTCTCTGTCACACATGCCAGGTCAAATCCTCCATCCACAATCAGGTCGTGAATGGCAGTGGTCTTATTCATCATCGACCTGGCATTGCACAGCAGCACCTTCAGGTCATGTGGGTATCCCTTGCTGATTCCAATATCCGTCCGGTCAGGACCAGACCCGGAGGCAGGGATAGTCCTCAGACAACGGTTGTCCCAGTGCATCACCCCCTGTGGAATCTGCCCCAGCCATTTTGCTTGCTGGGACCCCCTCCCGGGCAGCCCTGATCCCTCCCCTTAAAAACAAAATAAAACCTCTGTAAAAAACAGCAAAGAGCAGAACAAAAGAAAAACACAATAAAACAATAAAACCAAAAACAATAAAAATTACAAATACACTAAAATTTAACAGATTCCCACACCCAACTAAAAATCCCTCCCTAAAACCTATGTAAATCAAAAAATACAGTAAAACAATACAAAGACAGAAAATTACAAACTAAAATTGACCCCTCCCCTTAAAATCAAATTTAAAACCAATACAGAAAACACTAATACAATAAAACAATACAAAGACAGAAAATTACAAACTAAAATTAACCCCTCCCCTTAAAATCGAATTTAAAACCAATACAGAAAACAAACTAACAAACTAAACGATAAACAAAAACCAAAAACAATAAAAGTTACAAATGCCTGGAACAGTGCCAGGAAACATTTGCTACCCAATTAAGACATTTCTTCCATGGATACTCTTAATTGGAATTCACACTAATCTCAACCCATTATGACAAAATCCCAATGCAATTGCTTATTTTCACAACACAAGCCGTCTTGGCATGAAATGTGTATCGCCTGCATGTTTTTCCTTCTTCTTACAAAGATGTACTCCTTGCTGTCTGCCTCTTGTCACATTTCTCTGCTTGGCTGGGACAAAAAGAGCAACCCAGAGCCTTGGAGCAAGCTGGGACCCAATGACCAGTACAAGGTGTGGTACAAAATACTTACCTAGGGTTACGAAGCTGTTTATCCTATAGGCCAGGGATGGGGAGCCTGGTGTCCAGCAGAGAGGGGGCAGGGGGTGCTGGGTGTAAGCCACACGGTTGTGGCAACTCTCCAAAGCTGATGCCACAAGCAAAGGACACCTGTTTTTTAAGATAAAAATTTGGACTCAACTAACAGGCATGCTCTGAACCAGCGGAGATAAAATAACTTGCTAATTTAATCAGCCACTGAGAAGGATTTGATCTGGGGAAAGACTTTTGTCAGGACCAAAACACAGTTTAGGGAACGTTTGTATTTCTGCATGTGTTTATAGTATCTATATTACTATTCGGAATACTCGAAATGGGGGGGGGACCTCAGCTGCACACCCACCTCCCTTCATTTTTTTTGGGGGGGTCCTCTCTCCCTCCACCTTCCTAGCAGCTTCCCTGCCTGGTATCACCCCCTCCATCATCCCACTGGCATTGCATCCTCCCCCCAGCCTCCCCTCCAAAAGGTTCCTGCGCCCCAAGCCATTTTGCACTCACCTGAACCTTTGCAGGGAAAGGGGCAGGGCACAATGGGAAGGATGGGGAGACCAGGCTGCTTAAACCACACCCCTTTTCCAAGGGAAGTGGCATGGGGGGGTCAGTACCCAGCACCCCCTTCTCTGCTTCTCTTGAACTCTTTGACTTTAACCCTTCAGTGGTGTCCAAACCTTTTTTCAAAGAGGGCCAGATTTGATGAAGTGAAGGGCCATGAGGGCCGACCAAAGTTGTTAACCTTTTTTAAGGATTATTGTTGAGGTTTTTTAGGATTTACCCCCAGGAAATAAACTGCCACAGGGGCCGGATTAGGCCCCCAAAACAGACTTTGGACATGCCTGGTAGGCTCTCAGATAAGAGATCCGTTGTTCAAGCAGTCTGATCTGTGTTCTTATGTTCTGAGATGGTGAAATATATATTAGTGAAATTATTCACCAGGCAGTTTGAAAATGGGTTTCTGTTTCATGGCAAAATTTCTTTTTATTTCATTCCTAGGAAAAAGTGTGTCAGGGTTGGGTAGGGTGGGGAGATATTCACTAAGAGAATCTTGCAGTAATTACATAAGCCTTCAAATTATTATGCTAACCACAGTCAGTGAAATTCCACAGAATGTATTATACTTCTACTTTATCAATACAAATGTATGAAGTCCAATAAACATCATTTAAAATCTGCAGGTTGAGGTCAGCAATCTGCTTCTCAACCTTATGATAAGCATTATATTAAGTGATGCAAAACCCAAGTTAGGTCATTCACACAACCTATACAACAAGTCGCCCTTACTCTTACACCCTTGGAAAATAGATAATACTGTAATTCTATGCTCTTAGGCCCTTTGTCCAGTATTGTTGAATAATCCTTTCACGAGTACATTTCTAGAGCTTTGTGAGGAAGGTTGCGAAGAAGAAATTATGAGTAATTCTTCCTCTACAAAGAAATATGTCCAAAAGAGCACAAAAATTATAACATTGCTTTCTTACTAATGTACCGGTAAGTCTAACATTAATTCAATTGCCAATGTTATTATTCTGGTAATTAATTGCATGTTTGAATCTCATATGCTGGAATTAATTGTTCTAATGCTCTGAGGCTCCAAAGATGAATCATAAATGAAAGTACAATCTGCAAGGCAAAGGATAGGACTGTATGATCCTTAGCAGCTCCTGGAACTATCATTTCTGAAGAATATATTTCACAACAAGCTGTCTTTTCAGAAACAGATTTGTTTGAGAGAAAGAAAAGCCACAAAGTCGTGAAGGCCTACTTCTACAGGCATTCCTCCTCCCCCCCCAAAAAAAATACAGAAAAAAGTATCTTCAGCTATCTGATAATATACAGTACATAGTTTGCTGAATTGTCACTTTTGCATTCTTAAACCTATAGACCTGTTAGCCTTTGTCTTTCCTTCCCTCTTCCTGCAGGAAATAGCTTATCTGCAGAAAACCCGATGTCCAAGCCTAGAGATGGGCTTAAGCTGGAGGTGTGCAGGTTGCAACCTGCTCTTCTACAAGCCTCAGCCAAGTCCCAGGTCTGGGAGGAGTGGCAGAGTCGCTCAGCTCTTTTCCCTATCCCAAGGGAAGCGCCAGCCACCAGTTATTAATAGATAACTTACATTGGTCTCTTTTGCACCTGTCAGATCTGTGCAAAGCTTTATGATATAAAGACAAAGTTGTACATTTAAATGAACAGAAGAAGATACTGAAAGAAGCAGCAAGGATGTTCAGTGCAAGGGACATTTTCCATATGAAAATAGGCATAAACAACCAGACTTTGTAGCTTAAAATGAGAGGGAGGAGAGGGAGTATAAGCAAGAAATGTACGAAGTCATAAATGGGTAGCAAAAGTGTTTGAACTTAGGACATGGTTTCGAGTAATCCAGTGATTCTGACGGTCGGTATGAACCGAAAGGAGACAGTTTTTCATCTAATGAACAATTAATTTATGGAATTCATTTCTGCAGGATGTTTCTGACAGAAACGAGCATAAGTGGCTGTTAAAGGCTTAATTAAATTTGTGGAGATAATGCCTATTAGCCATGATAGCTTAGGGTTATATTTGCATGTACATTAAAATTACCTCCTTTAAATACATGTTTGAAGTAAATCTCTCTGTGTCATCCCCCCCATCTGCAAAAAGAAAGAAAGAAAAAAGTCTCAGGATAGTCTAGGAACACAGTCTGGAAGGCAGTTTCTTGATGAGCAATGGGTGATGGCAAAAGACCCAATAGGCAAAGTGTGTATCACCATCTGGATGTCTAGAAAGAGAGAAAACATAAAGCTACGTTCAAATATAACACTAAGTCAAACCATGGCCAAAAGGAGGGACCAAAGGGGAAAGTAAAGTATTATTTTTTATATCAGCACCCACATGAACCAGGTCTTCTTATGTGATTTAGCTGCATGCACCTTACTTTAGTGCAGGGTCAAGGTTTTAGGACAATTCCTTTAATTTTATTTAGAGCTTTTGTACTGGAGTTCTAAACAAATGTAAGCAACTGAAAGACACTGTACAGTATATTTGTTTTTGATGTTTTGAATGTTTGCTGTAAGCTGTTTTGGCCCCAGCTCATTGTGCAAAAGCGGCATATAACACAATTCATCAATCAGTGCTCAGCACAATAGCACAAAGTAGTCAGATATGAGAAGGGATCAAGGCCTCTATAAAATATAAGCTGCACCTTTAGGGGGTCCAGCTTTCTTCCTTTTAGCAACGTAATGAATGGTCTGTCATGTCATGACATGGTTGCCACTGGTCAATGTCGATGTCAATGCTGAAATCCAGCATCGCCTGAGCTCTACAAGTGCAGCTTTCTCCCGATTGAAGTGCAGAGTGTTTGAGGACCGGGACACCTGCAGGGAAACCAAAATGCTTGTTTCAAAGCTATTGTACTACCACCACCATCTTCAACTCCTCCATCGACGTTATACATCACTTGGGAAGACAAGCGAACTAATGCCAGTGTACTGGAAGAAGCAAAGATCACCAGTGTCAAAGCAATGAATCTTCAACATCAACTTTGTTGGACTGGTTGTGTTGTGCAGATGCCTGATTATCGTCTTCCAAAGCAACTACTCTATTCCGAACTTAAAAATTGGAAAGCGTCAACAAGAGAGGTTTAAAGACTGTCTCAAGGCAAATCTTAAAAAAATGTAATATAAACACTGACAAATGAGAAACACTGACTTGCAAGTGCTCCAACCGGAGAGCAGCCTTTACCAAGGATGCATGGATCCAGAATTGTCCTCCACAGTCACTTATGGACTCACTGTAAAGACCGTGTTCATGGACAATCATACTCGGCTATGAGTGATCGCCAAAGAAGCCACTGGTAAACAACTGGGAGTCAGAAATCTTTGCTGATCTTTTTCCAGGTGTGTCAAAGTGACTAAAATATGGGGGGAGGCAGGGAAGCCTTGCCCAGCATAATTGATCACATGATGTGACACACACACCATTTGAATGGCAATGCCCATCAACTTTGGGTGCCCAGCCCTCTCAAATATTTTATCGGGGGGGGGGGCAAAGGGAACTTGGCCCCTAGGAGTTGACTCGTATATCCCAGAGACCTGTTGTTGTTGTTTAGTCGTTTAGTCGTGTCCGGCTCTTCGTGACCCCATGGACCATAGCACGCCAGGCACTCCTGTCTTCCACTGCCTCCCGCAGTTTGGTCAAACTCAGGTTCCTCATGAGTTTGACCAGTTTGGTCAAACGCATAACCCCAGAGACCTACACCATCTTTAAAGATATCAATGCTCCATTAATTGTTTGTTTGTTTTTGAGGAACATGGAGTTGTGTGTCTGTGTGTGGAGAGGAACAAATGCCTGAAACTTCCAGTGAGGCCAGATGTGGCAGATTAAAACGACATCCTCTCAAATGTCCTGCCCTGTTGCACATATAATATTTGTAATTGGAGGAGCGAGTGAGTCCAGGGGTTGTACAACTGTGGCGTCAAGATGATGGGGGTGTCCCTGAGGCGAATGAGGGTTGGCGTGCGAAAGAGAAGCACACAAAAGATGGGCAATATAGAAAGGTGTGAGATGTAACATAAACAGTCAAATACAACATTTCCTGTTTGCCTAGATTGGACATGCAGTTCAGCCAGATCCTGTTAAATCCTTCCTTTGCGTGTGACCAGGTAGGTGGGCATGACCCTTCCAGACCCCACAAAAGATCCAGTCACGCAGCCACCTTCCTCTTTTGATGCCTTTTCTTCTCCTGGACTGCACTGCTGGCTCACAGCCAGCAACATGTGGGATGAGTTCCCATATGGGATGAACTCAAACCCTCTTCTGTAACTCTAAGCTAAAGCCTGCCTTCAGTGATCCAAGTGTGAACTGAAAGTGAGTAAACTTCTTATTACTTTTAAAGGAAGACTGTTGTGTCTTTATTCTTTGAGGAGGGAATCAAAGGGAGTCTTACCAGGAATCATGGAACTTGAGATTCTAATGAATCTGCAACTAGCTTCCTGCTGTTTAAAGGGTGTGTGTGTGCTCTTCTGTATGAAACTCACTAGCATGGAAGAGTGGCAGATGAACATGATGGACTTTGCAGAACTGGTGAAGCTGACAGGAAAAATCTGAAACCAGCATAATCATGTGTTCCAAAAGGACAAGTAAATTTATACGGTATCTGATAGATTATTGTAAGCAACTAACATCACTAGCAGCGGTGCCTGAAGACTTGTAATGAGAAATTTTCTCTCTTTCCATATTTATTTAAATTTTGAGCTATTTTTGTAATGAGTGTAATTAGAATTGGAAAACGTACAAAATGTAATGATATAAAGGTTAATTTTGAAAGCCATGAGGCAGGAGGGAAGGAAGTTGATAGGCTCTAAAGAGCCAAAGCGGTAAAGTGGATAATGGTCATGTGATTGTATAATATTAAATGGAAAATAAATAAAAAAATTATATATATATAATTTATATATATATATATATATATATATATATATATATATATATATATATATATATATATATATATATATTATATAATATATATATAATATATATAGCGTGAGTAAGAAAGGATCATACATAATCGATATATCCTCTCCTGCTACTACCCACAACATTCCCACAAAGGGTCCCTCTTTTATTCCACCACAGGAATGATCCTTTGGGGGGAGGGAGCGACAAACGAGGGACTTCGCTTCACGTGGGAGGGGGGGCGTGCAGGGAGATTCTTCGGAGTGACGAAAAAAAGGGGAATCCTCGCCGGCTGAGGGAGCGAAGGGGAATCCTGTGGCGAGGGAGGAGGGACTGACGGGAAGAGAACGGAGCGCGCTCAGAAGATCCCTCTTTCCACTCACGCCTGGCGCAACTAGGCTGAGGCGGCTCCGAGCGCTCCGGGCGCAGCGCGCGCGCGAGCGAGCGAGCGAGCGAGAGAGAAGCGGCTCCAGGCGACCGCCTCGCTCCCACCCAGCCGCTCGTCTCCTCCCCGCTTTCCCGCCCTCGCCGCCGGGCCGGGGGAAAGCGTGCTCTGCCTGCGTTTCCCTCATGGCGAAGAGCCGCGCCATGCAGCCTCCCCGGGTGCTCCTCTAAGCCATGCCGCCGCCGCCGCTGCCGCTCCTCCTCCCGGCGCTGCTGGCCGCCTTGGCGCCTCCGTGCCGAGGCTGGTCCGCTCCGGAGCCTCCTTCGCCCGAGCTGGCGCTGCCGCCCGTCAACGCCTCCGCCTCTTCTTCTTCTTCGGCGCCCTTCGCGGGCTCCTCAGGAGGGCGAGAAGCGGCCACTGAGGAGGAAGCGCGCCCCGCCGCCGGCGCCACGGCGGCCCCTTCGCCCGCGCCGCCGCCCCACCGCCGCCCTCCGGCGCCTCAGCAGCAGCCGCCTCGCGAGGACCCTCCGTGCAACATCAGCGTGCAGCGCCAGATGCTGAGCTCGCTGCTGGTGCGCTGGAGCCCGCTGGGCTTCCAGTGCGACCTGGTGCTCTTCTCCACCAGCGGCCCCGGCGGGCGCGCCTTCTTCTCGGCCGCCTTCCACCGCGTGGGGCCGCCGCCGCTGCTCATCGAGCACGTCGGGCTGGCGGCCGGCGGCGTCCAGCAGGATCTGCGCCTGTGCGTGGGCTGCAGCTGGGCCCGGGGCAGGCGCGTGGGGCGCCTCCGGTCGGGAGTCGCCAACCCGGCGCCCGCCTCCTCCTCCGCGCTCTCCTCCTCCCTGCCCTCTCCGGAGCAGCAAGGCGACCGGCTGCATTTCTGCTGCCTCGATTTCAGCCTGGAAGAGCTGAAGGGGGACCCCGGCTGGAGGATGAACCGAAAGCCCATCGAGTCCACCTTGGTGGCTTGCTTCATGACGCTCGTCATCATCGTGTGGAGCGTGGCCGCCCTCATCTGGCCGGTGCCCATCATCGCCGGGTTCCTGCCCAACGGCATGGAGCAGAGGAGGAGTGCTGCCGCCGCCGCCGCAGCCTCGGGAAGCACATCTGGAGCAGCTGCAGCCGCCGTCAAGTGACCCCCATCCAGTACTGGATGAAACCCCGAAGAGGCCCATCGGCGATCGAAATCTTGCCGCCCTCCCCACCTCTAGTGGGATAACACTGAACTCAGAAAGCTTGATTTGTCATTTTCCTTCCAAGATCAAATCAATATCGGGGTCCCTAAAATGTGTGGGGGCCTGCTCTGCCTATTTAGTCATCCGCCCCACTGCCCCACCCTTGCCTCCCTTTCTGTTCTTCCTCCTCTGCTCGCTTCCTGGTCTAATCCAGGTCGTATCCATTGTCCTGGATGTCGCCGTCCCCTCTAGTGGGATAACATTGAACTCATAAAGCTTGATTTGTAATTTTCCTTCGAGATCAAATCAAGCTTATTTTGATCTTGGGGGCCCCTAAAAGGCGTGGGGGCCCTAGCCCGGTGCCTAACTCTGGCTGTTTGGTCATCCGGCACTGCCCCATCCCTGCCTCCTTTTCACTTCTTCCTGGCTTCCTGATCTAATTTGGGTCGGATCCATTGCCGTGGATGGGCCTCTGATTTGGGCATTGACCTTGCTATGCTTTCTGGGGGTAGTGTTGAAAAGGAATATATTTTGTAGATCACTGCAAAGCCATCTTCTTGGCGTGGAGTGCTGAAGTGGACTTGGGTGGAAATCTTGTAGCTGGGATCTTTGGGGGACCAGCCCCTTCCCCTGTTCGCTTAAGGGAGTTTATAGATCTATTTCTGGTGTGCTCAAAGTCATATCTTTTTTTTAGAAAAATGACCAAAACCTGTGTATTGGCTTTATATATATTTAAAACTCTTTTAAGTCAGTATTTTAGTAAAGACCACACACACACACAAACCCAGTGCACTTTCCAAGTAGCTGTGAGCCAGAGTACTTATTTGTATATGAATACACTTTTGTCTCTGCAAGATTTTATTTACCAAAAGAGGGAACTTTTTGGGGGGCAGGGTTGAAACTTGCTAATACCAATATATATTGTTCCTGGAGAACGGGGAGTTGAAACACTCTTTTACAATGTGTGTGTTTCATATTAGAGAATGTGTGGTTACTATTGTAATTCTGTTGGGTTCTGAATACAGATATTTTCTTTGTCGAAGCGTTTTAAGACTTTGGTCTGTTTTTCTCAGAGTGGTTGACTTGACAAATCTCAGCTACAATCCCGTAAGATCTAGGGGTAGGAACAAAGGCTTAATAAGACATGTTTTCACACCCACCCAATATAATTAACCCCTCAGTTCTTATGTAATGACAAGTCACAACATTTGAACTCACTTTAACTTCTGATTTATTTACAAGTTCATGGAGTGGCTCAAATGATTAAACAATCCCTAATTTCTGGCAGGGGCTCACCTATCTTTTATGCTAGTATCAGTAAATATGCAATGCAAAAAATACGGTAGCAGGGCATCGTCTTGGTGGGCAAATTAAATAGTGATACACATTGACCTGTGATTTACCCCAATACACAGCCTAATACAGATTTCAAAGTGAGCTTTGCTGCATTCTGTGAAAAACTCACTGGCAGTTAACATCTTTGCTCCACCAAACACCAGCAGGCTGTGAGAGATCTCTGTAATGGCTACCCAGTGAAGACATCCTAACCCTCTTCAACAGCCAGGCTATTCAGCTGCAGAAGGGCATTTGCTGTAGTGTAGAAGAAGAGGACTTACAAACTTGCTTTCCATTCATGCTTGTATCACCATCTATTTTAATTGTTATTTGAATATATAGGCCTACTGTGAGCCACCTCGAGAACTTTATTTTATTTTATTTAAGAAATAGAATTTAACTTTTTAAAATAGTGTTTAGTTCACATACTATCCTGTCCTTGGTTTGCCCTGGTACTTTGATAGTGCCATATGCTAAGAAGGGATTGCAAGATCGACCCTAAGTACCTTCTGATAGCACAGCTCCGTAAACTGAAAATAGAAACTCCTGGTAGAGAACTGAAGTGTTTTCCCACCCCATAAAATATCTTTGCAAGTAACAGTGAAGGATGGATTCTAACCCCACTCCTACAAACATGCTTTTTTGAATTCAAAAACAGCCAAAATTATATGGGCACACCTATATAAACACCTCCATATGCATTACAGCGATAATCTGATCTCTATCTGAACTGATATAGGTATGTTCTGATATATGAACAAAGATGTACAGATCCATCCAGGTTTAACAGTTTTGTGTGACTTGACTACATATTGACGACAGCTGGACTGGGATGTTTGTTGTTGTTTAGTTGTGTCTGACTCTTCGTGACCCCATGGACCAGAGCACACCAGGCACTCCTGTCTTGCACTGCCTCCCGCAGTTTGGTCAAACTCATGTTCGTAGCTTCAAGAACACTGTCCAACCATCTCGTCCTCTATCGTCCCCTTCTCCTAGCGCCCTCAATCTTTCCCAACATCAGGGCCTTTTCCTGGGGGTCTTCTCTTCTCATGAGATGGCCAAAGTATTGGAGCCTCAGCTTCAGGATCTGTCCTTCCAGTAAGCACTCAGGGCTGATTTCCTTAAGAATGGATAGGTTTGATCTTCTTGCAGTCCATGGGACTCTCAAGAGTCTCCTTCAGCACCATAATTCAAAAGCATCAATTCTTCGGCAATCAGCCTTCTTTATGGTCCAGCTCTCACTTCCATACATCACTACTGGGAAAACCATAGCTTTAACTATACAGTCAACCTACCAGTAATCTTCAGATCTGACAGATCTATTAATCTATTGATAGTAAGGGAGGCATGTGTTCTTAACTAACCAAATTATAGTCTCAAACCTTAGAGCTATTTGCACCCTTCTACCAGAACGTAAGAAAAGCAAGCGATTTGCGTATTTTACCTTCTATAATTGAGTTGATTGATCAGCATCCAAAAATTAAAATGGTAGGGTCCCAAGAAATGGCATTTGCTTCAGACTAAATAAACAGATCTCCTGGAAGCTTCTAAATTATGGCATTTGCTTCAGACTAAATAGACAGATATCCTCCTGGAAGCGTCTAAATTCCAAATGCAAATTATAAACTTGTGTAGTTTTAGGGTACAGTCCAATGAAGTAAAAATGTTGCAATGAAAATGGACTGTGCTTTTTGAATTTCAAAGGAATAGCACTGTTGTCACCTACGATTGTCACCTACGATTATCTTCCACCTTTCATGGGTAAGACGTAACAGCCTGATTTGTTGCATGTTGGAAGTTCAATTTAATTTGGTGAACTGTCCACATAAATGTGCTTAGGCTGGAGTGCTAACCACTCTTTGAAATAAAAACAACAACCAAATGCCACAATACTTACTTTTGAGTACGTATAAATCCATAGTGTCAGGTTGTATGTAAGTAAACAATGTTTAGTAGAAGTTAAGAACACGCTGAGTCCAGCATTCTGTTAATACAATGGCCAAGTAGCTTCTTATGGGAAGCCCGAAAGCAAGATCTGAGCACAATAGCACTCTTCCCATAAGTATTGTTTCTTCTACAGCTACTAGAATCATAGAGTTGGAAGGAACCCCGAGGGTCATCTAGTCCATCCCCCTGCAGTGCAGGAATCTTTGGCCCAATGTGAGGCTCAAACCCATGACCCCAAAATTAAGAGTCTCACGCTCTACCAACTGAGCTATCCCAAGAAGAGCCAGATCAGTTTGCCTCATCCCGGAACAACCTTGCAAAAAGTGACTCTGTAATCTGGCTTTAGCACTGAAGATAGGCTCAAAACCCACTTGAGTTGATAAAAGTTCATAAAGCATGATTGTGCAAATCAGCCTTTATGCCTGTATGAAAATCACTTTCCTTAAATGGTTCTTCGTTAAAATGCCAGCTTAATTGGGTACTTGCTGAACCATGACCACCGAATCCATTGTCTTTAACTTCTCTGCGAAGTTGAATTACATTTTGCTCAGTATGAAACAGGATTCCCTGGGAAAACCGGCATGTCAGCTTACTGAGGGATGTCTTGGTGTTGCTAAGCAATATGAAGTTAGAGAGATACAAAACGAGAATGCTAAAGACGATAATAAGCAACGGAAAACAGAAGAACTGTCATTCTTTGCCTTTTTCAAAAGAAAGCAGGCTGGAGGGGAAAGGGCATAAACAGCAAAAAGAAGTGAGAAGTGGGCAGAAAAGATCTGGCGATAAATGTCCTTTCCATCATCTAACAACACAACAATACCCTCATCGCCATGGGAGGGAGAAAGCGCAACTCAGTGAAGCCGGCTGATTAGTACTGAAGGTGCTTTAGACGCCATCCTTTCCATTTTTTATTTATTTTTACTGAAGTGTGGCAAATTGCGCTGTTTCAAGAAGAGCACTTTACAATATCACAAATGGCTGCGTGGGCAAAAATATATGGAAATCTCTTGTGATTTTAGGCTTCTTTTGCAACTGTTTTCTCAGAATAAAGCCTGCCACCTCTCTACTTCCATTCCTTTATTCAGTTCCCACAGTACAGAAGCAGAGGATCACTTGGCGCAGTAAGTCTAAGCAGGTGTAACGAAGCAGCCAAGGGTGGGGATGAACACAGCAGTGTAGTGTAGTGTAGTGTAGTGTAGTGTAGTGTAGTGTAGTGTAGTGTAGTGTAGTGTAGTGTAGTGTAGTGGTCAGGGAGCCGAAATAGGTCCTGGGAGTCCTGGGTTCAGATCTCAGCCATGAAGCTCACTGAGTGGCCTTGGGACAGTCAGTCTTGTCTACCTCGCAAGGCTGTTTTGAGAATAAAATAGCGAAGGGAGGGAGAACCAAGTATACCACCTTGAGCTCTTTAGAGCAGTGTGTTCCCAAACTTGGGGATATGGTCTCCAGCTGTTTTTGGACTACAATTCCCATCATCCTTGACCACTGGTCCTGCTAGCTAGGGATGATGGGAGTTGTAGTCCAAAAACAGCTGGAGACCCAAGTTTGAGAAACACTGCTTTAGAGGAAAAGTGGAATATAAATGAAAAGATGGGTAGGGGATTTCCCATGTAAGGTAGGAACATTTTTGTGGTGGTGGTGTTTTTTTTTTTTTTGTTTTTTTTTGAAGAAGTGGGCCCTGCCCCTCGCAATCATTGCTGTATGTCCTGGCTTATTAAGGTTTGAACAGACGGAAGGCAAAACCAGAAGAACACAAAGCTTATTAAATAAGAGGAAATTGGCTGTATTTATTATAGTAGTTGCCAGCAGGTTCAGTCATGAGTCACGGTCCCATTAAGGTTTATACTGCACACAGCAAAAAGAGAGAACTGTATCTACTTGAAAAGCCTTGTGGACTGAAATGTCCTTGTTGTGGAGGAAATGTCTCGAAGCAGAAGAAGTAAATCAAGACCAAAGAAACACAGTGGTGACAGAGCGAACAAGCAAAGCTAATAACTACAGTCCCAAGGGAATA
Organism: Zootoca vivipara; assembly: GCF_963506605.1. Lineage (NCBI taxonomy): Eukaryota > Metazoa > Chordata > Lepidosauria > Squamata > Lacertidae > Zootoca > Zootoca vivipara. The sequence goes on along the minus strand of NC_083287.1, from coordinate 11,871,597 downwards.
CCGCATGTGAAAATGTTCAAAAGTATTTTTTCTTCTATAAAGCAGCTCCCTGAAATGGCAGGAGGTAAGCTAGAGAGTCATAATATGCCAACATCACATTGTACGGCTCTTTTAAGGTGGTGTTGAACAGACCAAGGGATCAATGCAATTACAGTATCTTTACTCAGGCCCAAGAGCTTGCAGAACAGGCTTTCTTTAAGTGGCACTAGGAAATATCAAGACATAATGAATAAAACCGTTTCTAGGGCTGGCATATGTTTGGATTTTCCCAGACACAGCCAAGAAACATGCTTGAAAATGATGTCCAGGCGGATTTTCCCTGAATTGGCAAAAATGTCCAGGAAAACCCGGACATATGGCAAGTAGGGTGTTTCCCCCTATATATATATATATATATATATATATATATATATATATATATTCTTTTAAAATCCCAGAAAAGTGGATGTTTCCCGGGAAAGCTCAACAACTTTTGCCTGGAGTTTCACTTCTGGGAATATGGCAACCCTAAAAAACCAGGGACCCAGGTGGCGCTGTGGGCTAAACCACAGAGCCTAGGGCTTGCTGATCAGAAGGTCGGCGGTTCGAATCCCTGTGACGGGGTGAGCTCCCTTTGCTTGGTCCCAGCTCCTGCCAACCTAGCAGTTCGAAAGCACATCAAAATGCGAGTAGATAAATAGGAACTGCTACAGCGGGAAGGTAAACGGCGTTTCCATGTGCTGCTCTGGTTTGCCAGAAGTGGCTTTGTCATGCTGGCCACATGACCTGGAAGCTATACGCTGGCTCCCTCGGCCAATAATGCGAGATGAGCGCGCAACCCCAGAGTCGGTCACGACTGGACCTAATGGTCAGGGGTCCCTTTACCTTTACCTTTTAAAAAACCACCACCACTACTAACTTCTGTATGTGCCCAAAACAACACAGTCCAGCTTTTGTAGATGAGTTAGATTTAATAGGATCATTTTGTTTTCTTTCTAATTCATTGGTTGAAGTCTAGCGCAAGGAGTGGTGTTCATATGAAAAATAAAAGAGAATATTCAAGAAAACTTTAAAAGAGTTTTAGTCCAAAATTTTCTCTCGCACTGTCCATGCCAGCTTGAGATAAAGGTCATTGCTTTAGAGCAGATCTTTCCAAACTGTGTGTCGTGACACATTAGTGTGTCGGCTGCAGTGTGTAGGCGTGTCACACGAACGCTCCCCGCATTTCTCCCAGGTCTGGAATTGGGTTATTTTAACCTCTGGTTTGCTAGTAAAACTGATTTACTGTGTCACGAAATGATGCATGTCTAAAAAGTATGTCATCAACCAGGGGCATCTTGCCCATAGAGGCAAGTGGCGCAGGGCGCCAGGACACCAAGTTCTGGAGGGCACCAGGGAAGAGGTGGAGGCTGGGCGCGGCGCCTCCCGGCATCAGCTCGCCGTCCTCGCCTGCCTTGCTGAAGCAGCGCCGCACCTGGAGCCTCCGCCTCTTCCCTGCCGGAGGAGCCGCCCTTCAGCCGCTGCCCGCCTCCTCCAGCCCTGCAAAGCTATCGGCAGCACCGTAAAAAGGTCAGCAACTCTGGGAAATGGGGGGGGGGAGCGGAGGGATCTTTGCACCATGCACCAGATATACTTAAGACTGCCCTGTCACCAACATGAAAAGTTTTAAAAGCTCTGCTTTAGAGAGTGAGTAGCCAATGGTAACAAATCTTTCCCCCTATTGCAGGAAAAATTATTCTGCTCTGGGTCATTCCTTATTGTAGATAGACAGATGGATGATAGATAGATGATAGATGAGAGAGAGAGAGAGAGATGGATGATATATATTTTACCGCCCTATACCTGGGGATCTCAGGGCAGTTCACACAATAAAATCAAAATATAAAAACCACAAAATACATAATAAAAATACCTTAAGAAGCCTCATTGTTGTTCATGTTTGTAGGGTTGCACTATCATAAGCACTCTATGTAAAAATGGACCATTATGCGAAGATCATAGATGGGAGCCTGTGGCCTGCCAGATGTTGCTGGATTACCCTTGGCAAATGGCCATGCTGGCAAACTTGGGGGCCAATTGAAATTGAAGACCGAGAACATCTAGAAGACCTTGGTTCAGACTTCTTTTTTTAAAAAAAGAAAAAAACCACAGTTAGAACAGAGGCAGAAAGTTTAGTCAGTTTGCTGATGTTTCAAGTACAGCAACGGCCATTAAATCAAGCCCTTTGTTTCTTTTACATCTGACTAGCAAAATGATTGTAGAGGGCCCTTCATCTTAGTTAAATGCCCACTTCTCCCGTTAATCAGAGGTCCTTACTAGGAGGAGAAGGGCTGCAAAGGCGATGGTTGTCTCAAATAGTAGCAGTATATCTGCATTTTTATTTCTACACAGGGCTGGGGAAGTGCCATTATCATTTTTTTTCTCCCATAAAGGCTGCAATCTCTTGCACACTTACAGACCTTCCAAGTGTCCCAATTTTCCAGGGACAGTCCCAGATTTACAGAAGCCATCCCAGTTCCTGATTTGATCCTAGAATGTCCTGCTTTTTCTTAGGACGTCCCTATTTTCATTAGATAAATATTGGAGGGTATGGAGTTATGTGACCCCCGAGCCATCTGAAGGCAGACCAGTATAGGGAAGTTTTTTATGTTTAATGTTTTTATATGTGTTAGAAGCTGCCCAGTCAAAGGCTGGGTATTATTATTATTATTATTGAAGTCCCTATTTTCATCGGAGAATTATTGGAGGATATTGCACTTGATTCAGTGGGACTTGTTTCCAAATAAGCATATATAAGATTGGGCTGCCCGTGGTTCATCTTTCTAAGACAAGAAAATGAGATCCAGTCTAATAAAGCTTGAATTTGTCAGTTTCTCTGTTCATTTGGTCTCCAGGATTTTGGCCAATCAGCCTAATATTCCGGTTCAGTGACGCATCTTTACACCTACTTGTTATAATCCCTGAAAAGTGGAAACTGTTTAAAGGCTGACACTTACCTTAAATGTCAAAGCGATGATTGGACTACCATGTGTGTATCAACAGGTGCTGAAATCAAATGTAAGGACTTGCAGGGCATAATATTTTAAGATCAAACTATTAAAAGCTGATATCTGAATGTCAGGAATGAGCCAGCTTCCAGTGAAGGTTTGCAGCCAACTGCAGAAAGCAGCCAGGAACAGAGAGGCTTAGATGTTAGGCAGGGGAGAGCTAGCAGCTGCAGACTTTGGCACTTCCTGACCTTGACGGGCAGGCTGATAAGGCAGTAGCTGAGAGCAGGCTGGAACACAGCCAAAGCTCACAGGAAGCACAAAAAGCACAAACAGTCTCAGAGACAGCCTCTCCGAACAGGAAGAGGTTGGCACTGATCCAAAGAGTCAGTGAATGGGAGGGCTGCTAGATAGGAAGCAAAACAAGAGACGTAAGGGTCATAAATTCAATATCTTCTGTCAACACCGGAAGAAGTCTTCAGAAGGGTCATCTTGAGTACAGTGGAACCTCGGTTTACGAACACCTCGGTTTACGAATTTTCAGTTTACGAACGCCGCGGACCCATCTGGAACGGATTAATTCACTTTCCTTTACTTTCAATGGGAAAGTTCGCTTCAGTTTATGAACAGACTTCCGGAAGCAATTACACCCATGCTTCAGGTTAAGTACGCTTCAGGTTGAGTACTCCGCGGACCCGTCTGGAACGGATTAATCCACTTTCCATTACTTTCAATGGGAAAGTTCGCTTCAGTTTATGAACGCTTCAGTTTATGAACAGACTTCCGGAACCAATTGTGTTCATAAACTGAGGTACCACTGTAATGGTGCCGGAGGCTTTGTTAGAGCCATCTGGAGCTATCTGTTTGTTTTTTTAAATAAATCCACCTTTTAATTACCTCCGTTTTCTGTGTTATCAAGTTGAGAACCTGGAGTCCTGACACTGAATAAGTTGTTTTAGATGTTTTTTCTGAATCCTTATGGCTAAAGTATGCATGGATTGAGAAAAGTGGCCACATTTACTAATAAAGCTTGACACGAGGTGGCATTCTGAGCCATTGTTGAAAAAGTGTCACTGCGAATGCGCATCCCATTAATAACAACAAACTGAGGAGGTTGCTACAGATTGCAAATGTTAATTTGGCCGACTTGTCTTTGTTGTATGTGGAGCCCATCTGTGCATTTCAGTACCCAGAACAATGTTTGTGGAGGATATGTCATACCACTTCAATTTACATGTCCAGGTTTGTGGGCAATGAAAGAATATGTCCAATATACTCCATTGTCTTATGTATTGGGAGTGTGTATATCATACCAACAATAAAACACTGTAACACAGTCTTCATCAACCTGGGTCTGTGTGGAATCCCAAAGGAAATTTTGGGGTTAGCAATGCAGTGGGAAGAGGGATGAGAACATCAGAATTGCTCTCCATACTATTTTGAAAATTTCTCAATTATCCCTTGCAACATGGCTGCTTTTAGTCAGTTGTCGCATTTTTATTTCCTTTATTTAATATCTTTTAAAAAATCTTTTAGTGGGGTAAGCTCTCTTTAGAACCAAAGTGCAACAAAACCAATAAAAAACAGCGGGATAAAAGTGTATAAAAGTATATGAAACGGTAAGGTAAAGGTAAAGGGACCCCTGACCATTAGGTCCAGTCGTGACCGACTCTGGGGTTGCGCGCTCATCTCGCATTATTGGCCGAGGGAGCCGGCGTTTGTCCGCAGACAGCTTCCAGGTCATGTGGCCAGCATGACAAGGCCGCTTCTGGCAAACCAGAGCAGCACATGGAAACGCCGTTTACCTTCCCGCTGTAGCGGTTCCTATTTATCTACTTGCATTTTGACATGCTTTCGAACTGCTAGGTTGGCAGGAGCTGGGACCAAGCAACGGGAGCTCACCCCGTCACAGGGATTCGAACCGCCGACCTTTTGATCAGCAAGCCCTAGGCTGAGTGGTTTAACCACAGCGCCACCTGGGTCCCAGCAGGGGATTAAAACACACAAAACAGTGTCTGATCTAATGGATCAGGGAAAGCGCGGGCAAAAAGTTTTTCCAATGCACCTGATGCAGCTAATGGTTGTTGTTCCTTATATTGTAGAGGAGAGTTCCATTCCATAATACAGGAGCAATAGCAGAACATGCCCATTCTTGGGTCATTGCCTTATGATGTTCCGTAAGGTGCCATGAGTAGAATTTTCCCAGGTGATCTAAGTGGTCTTATGTGGGCCTATACAGGGACAGGTAGCCTGGTTTGGTCACCCTCTGTAGTTAGAGCAGGAATAGGGAACTCCCAGATGTTGCTGCTGACCATCAGTCATGCTGGAATGGCGCAGGGTCCCCATCACTGATCAAGAGGGAAGCAATGTTATTATTGTTGCCAGTGGCATAGCATGGGTTGCCAGAGCCCATGCTATGCTTCTGATTGTTGCTCTGCCCGCTTCCCTTGCAGAGGATGCTAGGTTAAGTGTTGCAGAGGCGGCCCCAACAGCGAACACTTTGAGTAGGGCCACGCAAACCCTTTGACGTGTTGGCATTGTGGAACTGCAAACACGACAGCTTGCTTTATACAAAAACAGGAGTGGGGATTCATCTTGGTACTAGGTGAGTACTGTACAATATTGGGTGACCCTTGGGCTTGTTTGCTGGTACTGACCCCTCCTTTGTGTTCCCAAGAGCCCAGCACAGAAGGCAGGAGGAAAGAGGTGGTATGTGACCCCCATTTCCATAGTGAGAAATGTATAAGGGTTCTTGAATAGGGCTAGGGGCTAGACTCTAGAGTCACCCGTCATTCTAGTATCATTGTTGCTCACGATTGCACTTAAATTCCACAAATTACATGGAGCAATTTCACATGCAACTGTTCCTAACCCAAACCACACTTTCGGGTGGGGAATGACCCTTCATTGAAGTTAAAATATGCACACCACAAGCCTATAGCTTTTCTGTGTCTCTTGCCCACCGACCGACCCAGAAATGATTTTAGGCAATGCTCAATTCTATTAATTTCATTTTTATTGTAGATATCCCCAGATTAGTATTCAGATCATAAACATGAATATATGCCCTTCAAGAACAGTTTGAATAGCCAGTGGACAATATTTGTACTCGTATTACGCTTTGTATTTGTAGCAAACATCAATTTAATTGAGATTTACTTTCTGCCTACAGATCAGGAAAATCGAGTTTTGAAAGAGCAAATATAATTGGGTTATAGTTTTAATTTCAACCTACCAATGACCATAACTTTCCAACTGTAAATTCAGTTAATAAGATGTGCATTGTGTATATTTACAATTGGAAATGAATGATGGGGCTCCATTACTCTTTAATGTTATTTACACCATTATAGGACGATTGCTTCCCCTAACTATTGCAGACTCTTCATCCTATAAAGCTGCTGTCATTTCCCCAACCACTTGATGCATAACCTTAAAGAGCATTGGTGAATGCCCTAAGGCTAAGCATTCATTCTTCTCACACACATCAGCACGTACAATATTTTTGTTTTGTTAATTTAGCTTTTTTTTTTTACAACCTGTCTTAAAATAAAATATTGTTCCCCAAGGCAGGGAACAATAATGCAAGCAATCATTGTAGGGCGGCTGAGTGGGAGGAGGCAGGCAGACTCTTTAGAGGCCCCGCGGAGCGTCCTGCCCCAGCTGGCCCCGCCCCACAGGTGGCTGGCCCCGCCCCCACGGGCGGCTGGCCCTGCCCCTGGCTGCAGGGCACGCTGCTGTCTGGAAAGACTTTAAAGATGCGCAATTGAATACTTGATATAAAAAGAGTATGGCGTATTGCCCTTATGGAAAAGTTGATGCACCAGTTGAGACTGGCAAGAGGAATGTACCGAGATCCCAAAAGATCAGAGGAAATTGTTCATGTATGCTACAACGGCTGCTCGAATGGTGCTAGCCCAGAGAGGGAAGGAAGAGACAGCCCTGGCCAGAGAAGAATGGCAAATCAAGTTGATGGAAAATAAAAAAAAAATCCTTCAGTAGCACCTTAAAGACCAACTAAGTTTTTATTTTGGTATGAGCTTTCGTGTGCATGCACACTTCATCAGATACACTGAAACAGAAGCCACCAGACCCTTATGTATATTCAGAGGGTGGGGGTGGGGGAATTTTCTTATTTTGCTTCGACTCAGACCAACACGGCTACCTACCTGTAACTAGAACTATGCAAAATAAAAAAATTCCTTCAGTAGCACCTTAAAGACCAACTAAGTTTTTATTTTGGTATGAGCTTTCGTGTGCATGCACACTTCTTCAGATGCATGCACACTTCTTCAGATGCATTCAGTGTGCATGCACACGAAAGCTCATACCAAAATAAAAACTTAGTTGGTCTTTAAGGTGCTACTGAAGGAATTTTTTTATTTTACTTCGACCCAGACCAACACGGCTACCTACCTGTAACTAGAACTATGCAAGTTGATGGAGTATGTCGAAATGGCAAAATTAACTGGGAAGCTCAGTGTCAGGGGGGCTCCCTACAGGGACCCTCCCCCAGTCATCCTGACCAGCACTTTGCCCAGTGATAGCGCTAGCAGTGGGTCAGGAGGAGGGAATGAGGAATGGAGCGGAGTGGAGAGGGGGCTCTCAGACGTGTCAGAGCCTCAACACCAACCCAGCTGGCCAGAGGTGGAAGGACAGCGCAGCGAGGTGTCGGAGCCTCTGCAATGCTCCAGCAAAAGGACGGGAGAAGGAACGCAGCCCCTTCTGGCGCCCGAATTGAGGCGCACGCCCACATACAGGGCTAGGGGGAGGCGCTCTGGGGTGCCCAGGCTTTTATGCCGGCCCAAGACGCGAAGGAAGCCATTGCCGGGTTCTGAATCGGACTAGGCAGTCATGTTTTCTGATATCTCTGCACTGTAAATAATATGCACAATGAAACTCTGAAAGACAGAGCGGACTGGAGCGTCTTTACTCGAGAGTAGCTGCAACAATCCCCTGACACTCAGGAACCAAGAAGACAAGAAATTTTAAAAAAATGAATAGGAAATGTTTATAATGTGTATACAAAATCATCGCAAACAGGTTAAAACATTAGCAGGATTCTAAATACACTTGTAATGTAACAGAAAGTACAGATAATTTAGGAAGATGAAAAACTGGAGAAGAATTGATATGCAGTTGAAAATAGAATTCAGAGGACCCATGGATGGGATGGGAGGGGGAGTCAGGAGTTAAGAGCAAAATGTGGAATTTCTGTGATATTTTGATGTAACATTATTCTTTTTCTCTCTTGTTCTTTTTCTTTCTTTATTTTTGAAATTCAAATAAAAAAAATTATTTTAAAAAAGAGACTGGCACGAGGAATGGTAGAGGTTTATTTCGTTCACAAATACTCCAGAAAGCCAAAGAACAGTCCCAAAGTTTTATTACTATTTTGTGGATTAAATAACAACAACAACATGTTTTACAGATGGATACTGTTATTTGCAAAACTACAGGCTTTTATAATGTGCTTCTGGGGCCTCTGGGGATAAACATGGCTAATCTTTGTTTCTAAAATGTATATATAGAATGTAACGATTCTGAAAATAATAAAATCAAAGGCAGGGAGAATGTGAGATATCTTACTGTGTGTTTTTCTTTTTCTTTTAAGGTAAGAGGAACAGGAGCTGCCCAAGTAGGGATTGCTCGCCTTAAGCAATGTTGCCTGCAAATCATCATGCATATCGCTCTTTGTCAAACTTATCTCCATGGTAACAGATCTATGTTCACTGAAGACCACATTTTCAGGTATTTTCCCCACAGAGTTTTTGATGAGGGCTGCACTTCTGTCCGGAATAACTCAAATTTCTGGCGAGACAGGAAAGGTATAAAGTTGTGAAGAGGCTGCTACAAGGACTGTTCAATATGTGTCGGTAACATTTCTATAATTACCGTACGCATTTTAAAGCACACTCCCAATTGCCTTAATTTTGAACAACAGGCCTTGAAACCTTGCTTTCTTCTCCCTTAAAAATTTCTCCCTTTCCCTGAAATTCGAAAGAGTCCTGGTTACGTAAAGACATGCCGGGACAAAGAACGAAGCAGCAGAAAACAGTCAAACTCTTTCAAACCCGTATCACGGAAATACAAATTAGCTATGTTTAATAAATAATTTGCCAAATGTACACTTTGTTCAAATTTGTGGACCTCGAGCAATTGCAACCAGTTCCATTCCTATTAGCTGCTCTGATGCCTGCGATGCAAATCTCTGCCAACAGCATTAGAAGCAGAGTAATATGAGGAACATTGTTAGGGAAATAATGACCAACAGGAGAAATTAAGAGTACTGTTATTCCCAGCATGCATTTCAATAGCGCTTATTTCCCAGAGGGCAATGTGTAAAGCGCTGCTTGTTCTCCAATTAGACAATTGGACTTTGCAGGGTATGATTATAGAGAGACTCATACTGTAATCAACATTCAACTCCAAGGCTACATTTTCTTCCTACTTTACAGCAAACATTAATATGTGACTACTTTTATTTTGCAGAGCAATTTGGAAGCTGCATCATAGGGAGTCTTTATCTGCCAATGAACTTTTCCCCCCCCAAAAGGACACACATGACTGTTACAGTAACAGAGTCTCTATCTATGCTTCTAAAATTCTCTTATGGCACAGTGTCTTGTTATTCAGCCAGCTATAATTTCCTCCTCAATAGAAGCACCCTCTAAAAGCCAAGAGTGGGGGTGAGAGAACATTATGTTCTGCCGTGAAATGGGCTTTTTTTCTCTCCTTCTGGGTAGCTTTGAAACATGCAAATTTCCACTTGAATGCCACACTTTCTAAAATCCCAGATTTTGGCAATCCAGTTTGATGTTCAGGCAAAAATGCTTACGGTAGGTGCCAGATTTTACAAATAACTGTTCTGTACTGAAGAGAATTCTCTGGACATCAGCAATCCAAAGGGAAACGTACGAAGCTACCTTGTTTCCCCTTTTTAAATACGTAGTCATAAAGTAAGCCATGGCAGGGTTTTTAAGCATTTGAGAAATATAAGACATACCCCGAAAATAAGCCATACTTCCACGCCGCGGAAACCAACCCCCACAGGCACCACCACTCACAGAGTCACTCCATGCGGCCGGCACTGCAGGAACGCGATCAGCTGTGAAGCAGCGCTCCAAGAGCTCCGCTTAACAGCTGATCGCGCTCCTGCCTTGCTGGCTGCATCCCCGCGCTCCGCCTTCTCGTCCACCACCGTCCCTGCCGCTTCCGTGCTTACCGCCACCGCTGGGCTCACTGCTTCTTCCTTGCCTGGCCCGGCCAAGGAGCTTGGAGCACCCTGCAGCAGTGGGTGGAGCACTCAAGAGAGCCCAGCAGCGCCCTGAGCCAGCGCCCTGAGCCGTAAAAACCGTACCGGTAATTTTTTTTTTTTAAAAAAAGACATCCCACCGAAAGTAAGCCACCCTGTGTTTTTTCTAAGGGAAAAAAGTTATAAGACAGTGTCTTAAAAAAGGGGAAACACGGTATCAAAATATGAGACTAGCAAAAAAACAAACAAACCACATTTATACCAAAAAGATGACAGGAAAATTTAGAAACTAGATTTAAGAGAAAAAAACCACCGAGTTCAGTGCTACCCTCCCAACTGCTGAGGAGAAAATTATACAGTGGTACCTCTACTTACAAATAACTCTACTTACGAATGTTTCTACTTACGAATGGAGCTCCGTCCGCCATCTTGGATGCTGTTTAGAATTTTTAGATAGGGTTGCTTCAACTTACGATTTTTTTCTCCCAATGCATTCCTATGGGATTCGACTTACAATTTTTTTCGACTTACAAATGTGCGTTTGGAACGCATTAAATTCGTAAGTAGAGGTACCACTGTATATAAGCTACCTACAGGCCACGTGCAGAGGTAGAGATCTGTTTTAGACAGACTACTGCGGGAAACTCCAGCAAGTAAGTTAAACCACAGGTTTAAACCACATCCTTCTGGCCACCATATCTGCTCACTCCATTTTTAAATTACGAGCTCAGATTTTATTTTGATTTATTCTATTAGTCGCCTTAAGAAACCGAAAGGTCGGCTATATGCTACATTTAGATCAATAGTCCTTTCTAGGGGCTGAATGGGGCCCGTCAACCTGGGAAAGTAGCCGCTCTAGGAGAAGGAAGACTCTGATCCTCAACCTCTGTTGCCTTGTTGGATATCTTCAGGAGGAGAAAAAACTAAGGAGTAAACCCTACAGAAATCCAGAGTAGAGATCCTAAGACAGTTGGATGGCGCCTTGTACACCTCTTTCTTGCAACTCCTGCAGCCAAGTGAGGCCAAGAATGGGGTCTTTGGTCATCTGGGCAGCCCAGGAGCTCCTTACACATTGCCCAGGAAAAGAAGTGGTTTAACTTCACCCCCGGAGACACACTCCATTGTCTCTCAAGACAGACATATGCCATAAATACTCTATACATGGGAGTCTTTTGAGTCAGTTAAAGACTTGGCAGTGTGGGGGGAAAGGACCCCTGGACAGTTAAGTCCAGTCAAAGGAGACTATGGGGTTGTGGCGCTCATCTTGCTTTCGGGCCGAGGGAGCCGGCGTTTGTCCGCAGGCAGCTTTCCGGGTCATGTGGCCAGCAGGGCTAAACCACTTCTGGCGCAACGGTACACCGTGACAGAAACCAGAGCGCACGGAAATGCCATTTACCTTCCCGCCGCAGCGGTACCTATTTATCTACTTGCACCGGCGAGCTTTCGAATTGCTGGGTTGGCAGGAGCTGGGACAAAGCAAGAAGAGCTCACTCCGTCGCGGGGATTCGAACCAGCAACCTTCTGATCGGCAAGCTCACGAGGCTCCGAATGCACACTGCAACAAAGTGGGTTGACTTTAACAGGAGCTGGGATGGAGCAACAGGAGCTCACCCCTTCGCATGGATTCGAACCGCTGACCTTCCGCTTGGCAAGCCCAAGAGCTTTGAGACCACAGCGCCACCTGCGCTTCAACATACTGTGCCTTTGGTTTGCTTTTGTGGAGAAACAGGGTAATGCCGCATGTCATGTGGATTGGGGCGTAAGTAAACCGTTTGGTCTAGGAAGAGATGCTAGAATGCTGTCTGGGAGCAAGATCTTGAGTGACAGGGGTGGGTGGAAAGAAACAGCATGCAAATGCTCAGTTTGAATGCTCCAAGTTCCCATTTTAACCCTGTTTCACCCCTAATTGCCAGTTTTAGAGTTTCCACATTATTATTATTATTATTATTATTATTATTATTATTATTATTATTATTGCTAATGAAATTACTATACCAGACTTCATCCGAAGATCACAAGGAAGTAGACAATGTAAGTCCTATTTCACATTTGGATACAATTTGATGAAATCTGATCCTCTTACTCTTCCCCATATTGATTCAAAACACCTACAGGATAGGCATGCCGAGTTTTGCGGCATTCAATAACGTGTATCTTCTCTCGTTCAGGTTTGGAATAGCAACTTTAGCTCTGGTTTCCTAGACAACCTGCCTTTAGCGGGAGCCTAAGATCATCCTTTGTGCTCTGGAATAGTGTGCAAACACATTTAACACCATCAACTCTCTAGCTGCACTTTGTGCGGCAACAGATACGGGAACTGAACACAACGCCCGCGATTTAAAATCTGGGGAAGCCAGATCGTTTGAATTAAAACTTGTGCTTTAAAACAGCCTCTCCCAACACAGAGCCCTTCTGATGTCTTGGTCTACAATTGCCATAAACTCTCTGCTGCCTGGGATGGAAAGGAATTGTAGTCCGAGATATCAAGAGGGTGCTAGGCTGGGGGAGCAGCCTTTAAAGTGATTTCCACATTTGCCATAGTTCAGAGGCTGCTTTGAATAGATTCACAAGTGTGTCACTGCTAGTGGAGGGAGATTAGCGCTTGTGAGTGAGACTATGGCTTGAAATAAGAATAAAAACAGGGTCCCTTCAAGGGGTTCAGCTTCTTAAGGAAGACTGGACCTTCGGAGAGAGCGTACCATTTAAGGATCAAACCGGTCGGGAAATGAACAGAGACCAGACCAGGATATACAAAAGCAAAGTGGCTAAAAGCCTGATCTTTATTAAAACTGTTGCAACAGGGTGCTCCCCCCACACGAAGGAGAGAGGAAGAGGACCCAGGACAAAGGTTGTGCAAGCCCTTATATAGACTTTGAAATTGCCCACCCTGTAGCTCAAGACCACCCCATCAGAAACATCATACATACATCACAGAAGGGGTGTAAATCTGGGTGAGTTGTTTCTTCCTGTCTGCCAGGTTACCTGATTGGATTACCTGGGCATCCTGGCCACTCTTTTGTTACTCAATTCCTGAATCCAGGTCACAGGCTCACACCCTATTCATATCTTAAATGTGACCTTAAGACAGGCTTTGTGAAAGAGACAATGGGGAGATTTCCCATTTCCTTCAACCTTGCAGAGAAATATTTGAAGTCATTTTGGGGGAGAGAAAACAGTTCCAGGACTTTTCTGTGGGTTTCAGACATGTGGTTTACATATGTATGTGTCCGCTTGCTACATTTATGAATATCTATTATATAAATATAAGACCTTAAAATTCTTATAACAGGCTGCATTCACAAAGTAATTTATTCTGTTTCCATGAATGTTTATTTCTGCATTATATTTCAGCTTTCACGTGATGTAAAAGCTACTTCCTGTCGAATATAGCGCATGTTTAACACTTATTTCTGTTTCATTTGATTGTAAAAAAAAAGGAGTCAGTTTGAAGCCCCATTAACCCAGAAAATCGTGGAAGTAAACTGATGAAATTTGGGGCATGCGCTGATGTGCGATGTCATCCAGTTACATTCATTGTCGTGTCACACTAGACCAACTGGTGTGAATGAAATTTAATGCGACCTGCCAGTATATTGGTCAAATAGCCACAATTCCATAACACAACAGGTACTGCCGTGTGAAAGGAGCATTAGAAAACAAGACAGAAGCACTAGCATTATAGTTAGGAAAACTAATGCAATATTCCCCTCATCTGAATGCGCTCCAAGGTTGTTCAGATTTACAGCATAATCCTACACTTATTTTGGGACACAGGTGGCGCTGTGGTCTAAACCACTGAGCCAGGGCTTGCTGATCAGAAGGTCGGTTCAAATCCCCGCCATGGGGTGAGCTCCCGTTGTTCGGTCCCAGCTCCTGCCCACCTAGCAGTTCGAAAGCACGTCAAAGTGGAAGTAGATAAATAGGTACCACTCCGGCAGGAAGGTAAACGGCATTTCCATGCACTGCTCTGGTTCACCAGAAGCGGCTTAGTCATGCTGGCCACATGACCTGGAATCTGTACGCTGGCTTCCTCCGCGACTCGACCTTTGTTGTTGTTTAGTCCTTTAGTCGTGTCCAACTCTCCGTGACCCCCTACACTTATTTACTCAGAGATAAGCCCTATTGGGTTCAATGGACTTACTCCCAGGTAGGGGTGTGTATAGTATTGCAGCCTTAGCCCTGATTTTTCCCCCCACCTCCCTATTTATGAATGCTTGAATCTGAACAAACACAAACAGACAGGAGATTTTATTTATTGAGCACCTTAAAAAAAAAAGCTTACCTTTTCTCTAATGGAGTTCAGAGGGAGCTCCAATTCCTTAGAGGGATTTTGACCCTGAATAAATTTCCTTTATTCCGTATTCTGTTAACGGCCCTGAGACCAGAGGGTAATGAGGCGGTATATAAATTCAATCAACAAAACAAAACAAAACAAAACAAAAAACAACAATAATAATATCCTAGCCCAACACTTTGTCTGCTACACCACACACTGACTTTGTGTGTCTACTTTGCAATGAAATACTGTATACGACCCAGAACAAATTTGCACAAAGTAGAACTACGGTAAGTGATTAAAGTCAGATGAGGGAATTTTATGTTAGCTTTAAAAAAGAAAGAAAGTTTTAAAAAAACAATTTAAGCAAGAAATATACTTCGGTGACATATATAGAAATAAAGAAAATTGAACTGAATCAAGAATCTACTCTCACAGTTATCTTTAGGTGGCACTATACCAATATTTTTTTTGTCATGTATTAACCCCGATTTGTCCCAGAAATTCTGGCTCTGTACAAAACAAAATATACATGTTTCCACTCCCAGTGGCAACTTTTGGGGAGATGGTGTTCCTAGGAATTCATTTAATAACAAAATAAGAATTGATATCAATCCTTTAATTAGTGTTGCCGGGGACATGGGATCAGCCAAATGAAGATGCTTCTGATAGGGTATTGATTCTATATTTGTTGTTTCCTGAGAGTTATACCGGTAAGTAAAACAAATATCTAAAAAACTATGACTACCCCAATAATCTTCTCATTTTCAGGGATTGTGAATGTGACCAACCCAATTCTGTAGTTTGTGTGGGGGTGTATGTTACATTTTAATTCTCCATTCTCATCAGTAATCAAAATAAATTGATTCATTAATTCAAATTTAATTCTCATCCAACTGTATTGTTTTTTCCATGTTATTCTTCTATCCTATTTTTCATGTTATTCCGTGTATTCAAATACACTGAAGTAGATGTTATTGGATTAAAGGAATTTAATGATAGCTGATATGCCTGTATGTACGTCTTCCAAGCTTTCCACATGACTAATCTTGGTTATATGCATAGCTGCCAAGTTCTCCCCTTTTTTAAGGGAAATTCCCTTATGCTGAATAGGCTTCCTCGTGAGAAAAGGGAAAACTTGGCAGCTATGGTTATATGCCAGCCTTTAGTGGGTTGGCAGGAGTTTTGGCACTCCTTGTAAAACAAAGATCTATTCAGGGATAAACATGCCTTCAAGGTATTTGTTTAAAAAAGAGAGACCATTTTGGAATTCCAACACAATCAATCAATCAGCAATTAATGTTCTCACTTCGGTAATCGTGGAATGGGGGTGAAGGGAAAATTTCACAATCATTTTAGAGCAAGCCAATCAACTACTCAAATGTCTGTCAGTAGAATTATATATATAGTCAGTAGAATATATAATGATAATCATTTTTATTAGTTTTCAATTACAATATCCAATAAAAGCCTCATTATAACAATGCCAATTAAAATACAGTTCCAAATACAAATCATTCCAATTCCAAATTATATAATTTAGGTGCTGGTTTGAAGATTTACTTTATTTCTGCGTTCCAAAATCTTATTAATTTCAATTACCTTTCCATCATAATATTGATCCGTTATATACCAGCTGCGATATTTTTTGACTTCTATTAACACAAATAGAAGTAAAAAATATTGCACATTAACTTATAAATGCTACAAGTGAAGATCTCATACGGTATCATTATTCTTTCTCTGTGGACTTTTATTCTGTTCTTGATATTTCTTCTTGTCCTTGTCAGTCTCCCCCCCCCCCTGGAATTTTTTTTTTTGCTGAAAATCGCCATGCCTTGAGTGGAACTGATATCCCGATGTTGTGAAAGGGGAGATCTAGTCTGAGACAATGTAAAGGGGAGGGGACTTGACATCCCTCATGCACGTGGGGGACAGTTTTTGAAGAAGCCACATGACATGTTTTATTATTCTTTTTTAAGAGCTGCAGTTCTTTATGCGGGATGGATATACAATATTTGCTTGAGGAAAGAGATGGTCCTTTGGAATGATAAAAGCTTGTTTATTTAGGAAAGGATGGCAGGTTGCATCATAGCGCATAGGTTGCACATGGCTTTTCACTTGTGGGGTGCCTCAGGGTTCCGTTCTCTCCCCCATGCTTTTTAATATCTATATGAAGCCGCTGGGAGAGATCATCAGGGGGTTTGGGCTGAGTGTTCATCAGTACCTCTCTTGTAAGTCAGAACAAGTGAAAGCGGTGAAGGTCCTGTGTGAGTGTCTGGAGGCAGTTGGCAAATGGATGGTGGCTAACAAATAGAGGTTGAATCCTGACAAGACAGAAGTACTGTTTTGGGGGGACAGGGGGCGGGTGGGTGTGGGAGACTCCCTGGTCCTGAATAGGGTAACTGTGCCCCTGAAGGACCAGGTGCGCAGCCTGGGAGTCATTTTGGACTCACAACTGTCCATGGAGGTGCAGGTTAATTCTGTGTCCAGGGCAGCTGTTTACTTGCTCCATCTGGTATGCAGGCTGAGACCCTACCTGCCCGCAGACTGTCCTGCCAGAGTGGTGCATGCTCTGGTTATCTCCCACTTGGACTACTGCAATGCACTCTACATGGGGCTACTTTTGAAGGTTACCTGGAAACTGCAACTAATCCAGAATGCGGCAGCTAGATTGGTGACTGGGAGTGGCCACCGAGACCATATAACACCGGTCCTGAAAAACCTACATTACTTCCCAGTACATTTCTGAGCACAACTCAAAGTGTTGGTGTTGAGTTGACCTTTAAAGCCCTAAATGGCCTCGGCCCAGTATACCTCAAGGAGCATCTCCACCCCCATCATTCAGCCCGGACACTGAGGTCCAGCGCCGAGGGCCTTCTGGCGGTTCCCTCCCTGCAAGAAGTGAGGTTACAGGGAAGCAGGCAGAGGGCCTTCTTGGTAGTGGCGCCTGCCCTGTGGAACGCCCTCCCGTGAGATGTCAAGGAAATAAACAACTAGCTGACTTTCTGAAGCCATCTGAAGGCAGCCCTGTTTTGGGAAGTTTTTAATGTTTGATGTTTTATTGTGTTTTTAATATTCCGTTGGGAGCCACCCAGAGTGGATAGGGAAACCCGCCAGATGGGCAGGGTGTAAATAATAATTTTTTATTGTATTATTATTATCAGCTACAGTGACAGATATCAGTTTCTGCTTCTTCTTTAAAAACCTTCCAGGTTGAACATTTCTGGAGAAGGTAGCAGAGATAAAGCGCTTTTCCTGTGGCAACATGAAGTGGCTCTCTGGTTAGATATTAGATGACATTACTAGCAAATCCAGAGCAAATTACCACCTCCAGAGCTCTGCAACAAATAAGGAAGGGAGGATTAGACTTGCATTAGGATAATCCTTGGTGGACTGTGCTGGGAAACAAGATGCCATACCTAGGTGTTTCCGTAGCTTTAAAAATGTGTCTGCACTGTTGAAATGGGAATAAACATTTTAAAAGTGTTTTAAAAGGTAAGAACCACTTGGCTGGTTAAGGAAGCAACAGTCCTGATTCCAAACCTGTTCATGTGGTTTGTGTGTTCGTAAGAATATTGTGGTTGCTGAGGGGGTGGTGGGAGAGGAAAGAAAAGTGGGCATTTGCCCATTCACATGGTTGTTTGTTACCTACCAGCCTCATGCAGAAGGTGGCAGGCATTTGCTTCATCATTGTTGGACTGGTGGTTGCTCAATGAAGTGTCTGTGTACACAACAGACTGAGAGACGGAGGAATGTATATATGTGAAAGACTGCAAAAGAGCCTGAGGGACGTATATCTGTATTGGGGATGGGGCAGAAATTCAGTTCAATCGGCATTTAAAGCAAAATCTCTCCAATTCTCCAATAAAAGCAGCTCACCAGCTGAATGCCAGCAACTTCAAGGAGGAATATTTCGAGGTCGAAAACCCCCGCAGCATTCCATCGGACTACAACTTCTGCATTTTACATCTGGCGGCTTGCAAAATAAGCAACATGCTTTGTGTTCTGAGCAAACCCTGTATCCGTTAGGGCCTCTTTCATCACATCCCCTCTTTAAGGCTTTTGCCTCATCATCTAAGGAGCTTCTTCCGTTACACATGCACAAGATCACATTGTTGCACGCCATGCAATTAATCCAATATAATTTAAGATCCCATGCCTCTGAATTCACAATTATTATATTCTCAGCTTCCTGTACAAAAGAATGTCTTGCAAGGATTGGGGTGGAGTAGAAAAAAAAATCAGTGCTCTTACTGCAAATTTAGAGTACCAGAGAGGGGGGTGTCTCAGAATATATGCTCCTGGTTTGAAACGGTGGTTGCAGCAGGGACAAGGATGGGCTAGAAGCCAGCGCAGCTGCTTAAGGACAGACAAGTTGATGTATAGGACAAGTACAAATATCTGCTGGAAATGTAAAGAAAAAGAAGGTACCTTTTATCATTTGTGGTGGACTTGTAAGGTGATAAGAGCTTTCTGGAAGATAGTATATAACAAAATGAAAGAAATGTTTAAAATAACTTTTGTTAAGAAACCAGAAGCTTTATTATTAGGAATCACAGGTACCAACATTCCAAAAGACCAGAAAAGACTTTTTATGTATGGAACAACAGTCGCTCGGATGCTACAAGCCCAGAGATGAGATGTAAATAAGTATTGACACATTGCTATGTTTGTATAGTAACTATTTTTTTAAACTTTATTTTACTTTTTATGTAACAAAATGCAAATTGGTATGTAATACAAGACGTATGACAGTTTACTTGCATGTAAATTTAACAAAAACATATGAAATGATGAATGATAAATGAAAACAATAAAAAATCAATTTCAAAAAAAAAGAGATAGAAAGAAGATAAAGTCCCTACCAGAGAAGAATGGCAGACCAAGCTGATGGACTATGCGGAGATGGCAAAACTGACAGGAACACTCAGAAACCAAGAGGACAAAAACTTTATAAAAGAATGGGAAAAATGTATAAGTTATCTAAGAGACCACTGTAAGCAGTTGGAAATGTTAGCAGGATTTTGATTTCACTTGTAGCGTAACAATTACCTTGGACAAGATGGATTGATATAAAAGTTACGAGTTTGGAAGAAGATGCAGTTTTACATGCTTAAAATGGGACTCCATGGAGGGGATGGGGGGAAGTCCCGAGATTCAGATAAATTTCTGTATATGAATATGTATTTGGATTTTTATAATTTTGTATTTGTAAAATAAATAAATGATTTTTAAAAAAGAAAAAAGATTGGTCAAAGAAAAAGAAAAAAGTTGGTCAAAGGTTCTGGGAACCATAGTTATGTGAAGCGTAAACTACCCTTGTGGTTAGTGTGTCAGATTAGAACCTGGGAGACTGAGGCTCAAATCCCAAACTCATTCATGAAGCTCCCTGGGTGATCTTAGGCCAGTCCCCACTTCATATTAATAACAATTCAATGACACCATAGTCTAGCAGCAGCTAGACTGGTGACTGGGAGTGGCCACCGAGACCATATAACACCGGTCTTGAAAGACCTACATTGGCTCCCAATATGTTTCTGAGCACAATTCAAAGTGTTGGTGCTGACCTTTAAAGTCCTAAATGGCCTCAGCCAGGCATACCTGAAGGAGCCTCTCCACCCCCATTGTTCAGCCCGGACACTGAGGTCCAGCGATGAGGGCTTATTGGTGGTTCCCTCCCTGCGAAAAGTGAGATTACAGGGAACCAGGCAGAGGGCCTTCTCGGTAGTGGCACCTGCTCATGCATCCCACCAGATGTCAAAGAAATAAACATCTATCTGACCTTGAGAAGACATCTGAAGACAGCCCTGTTTAGGGAAGTTTTTAATGTCTGAAGTTTTATTCTGTTTTTAATGTTCTGTTGTAAGCCACCCAGAGTGGCTGGGGAAACCCAGCCAGATGGGTGGGGTAGAAACAGTATATACAAGCTGCTGTTATTCAGGTAAGAATGTGCACTTGTATTTGAAAACCTTCAGTATTTAATGCCTTCACAAACTGTTTCATCCAGCCGTTCGAGAATCAAAGTATGACTGTAGCCACAGTAATTTTCTATACAGCGGTTTGAAGTGCATAGTCCCTTTCTCCTTTACATCTGAACTCTCCATTTCTGCACTGAGCAAGCACAGGAATCTGCTTTATATAAGGTGAGACCTATTACCAGTAGTTAATCTCCCTCAGTATTGTCTATCTGACAGACAGCATCTTACCCTGGAGACGCCAGGGATTAAAACTGGGACCCTTTGCATGCTAAGCATGCTCTCCACACCTGAGTTACTGTCCTTCCACCCTGTGCTGTTGACTTAGTGTGACAAGACTCCTGTCTCTTGGGAAGAGTCAACGATTACATAAGCTAGTAGTGCATGTGTAGACAAGTTGCGCACAAACCAGTTCTACTCAACCTCTGTATGTAAGGCTTGAGCGATCTTCCTAAAAACAACATGTAGGAAATACAGATTCTGGGAATTTTAACAGCAGGTAAAGGTTGCCTCCCCCCCCCAAGCTTCTAACAGAAAATGTAATAAACAATTTCAGTAAATGCGAACGCTTCCTGTAATAGCCATAGCCATAGCAAAGAAGCTTGGGATTTTCAACCGCATTAGGGAACGATGGGAACAAGCGTTGCTTGCAACAATTTGTGCAGCTCAGTTGCACAAGTCTTGCAGATTTGAAGGTGCCGTTCCTTTTATGTAATCTTCTTTAATGATGCCTCGTTCCTTGTCTCAGACACAAAGTTGGAAAAGAAAACAAGGGGGAAATAAATCCCCAAACCCCAACTAATGCCTAATGAAGGATCATCATCCGTCTACTTTAAAACCCAATCTATTATTAATTTAAGACTTTTGCTACTAGTGGAGTTATATTTTTAAGTAAAAGCACAGAATATGGCCTCAATCCAATACACATTTACTTGAGGAACAAGCCCCATTTAAGCCCCCTCAACAGCAGCTTGTTATGCAGGAATTTTGAAATGCTGACAAACATTTTAACAGCAAGGAGTTTATATATATATATATATATATATATATATATATATATATATATATATATGTTGTGCTGTGCCAGATCTACCATTCAACAAAGTGCAGCAGGGAGGATAAGGACATGAAGTAAGAAACTGGTGCCTTGCTGTGCTAGTCTAAAGCAGGGGTCAGCAACCTTTTTCAGCAGGGGGCCGGTCCACCGGCCCTCAGACCATGTGGTGGGCCAGACTAATTTTTTTTGGGGGGGGGAATGAACGAATTCCTATGCCCCACAAATAACCCAGGGATGCATTTTAAATAAAAGCACACATTCTACTCATGTAAAAACATGCTGATTCCTGGACTGTCCGTGGGCTGGATTTAGAAGGCGATTGGGCCGCATCCGGCCTCCGGGCCTTAGGTTGCCTACCCTTGGTCTAAAGTGTTGGCCCTGGTTGGGGACCATTTGAGCTCCAGCCCAGAGAGTAAAATGTGTCTGCTCAACAGCAGCATTGTGGCGAAAGCAGAACAAACTGAGACATCACTGCTTCAAGGGGGACTATTTAATGATACAAACGTAGAATGGTGCAATACAATAATAAATAATAAAGATGTCAGTCTTTGGGCTAAGTGCTGCCTGTATTCTTGAAATGAAAGCAGTGCTGGCCTGCTGCCCCAAAGCAGCAAGTATATGACTGAAAGACGGTGCTGCAAAAGTGCTCTGAAGCCATTTGAACTCTGGAGGTCTGACTCTGGCATGAAGCCCTCAGACATCAAGCTGGACTTATCAGGCAGCTGCCTCAGGCAGCTGGTTTTCAGTGTCAGGAAACAGCAGCAAAGGATTTGTCATTTAATTTATTATCACTGTTGTTTTTATTGCCAGGGATAGGAAGAAGCACTTGTGGGATTTACTGCCTCAGGTACCAAAATAGCACTATGCGTCTTGAGGGGCGGGGAAGCATTTGTCCGTTCGCCTCAGGCAGCAAAAAGTCTTGTGCCTGCTCTGTGGGCCCAGATCAGTTCAACAGTTTTCATCTGTAGCAAGAGCACCCTATGGCACAGGTGAATAGCCAGGTTTAACCACAATTTGCATCATCTAAATGCGTACTTCAAGTCACCAGGAATATGTTACTCTAGTGCAGGGGTCAGCAAACTTTTTTTTGCAGGGGCCCGGTTCACTGTCCCTCAGACCTTGTGGGGGGAGGGACTATTTTTTTTGGGGGGGGGAGAAAAAAAGGAATGAATTTCTATGCCCCACAAACAACCCAGAGATGCATTTTAAATAAAAGGACACATTCTACTCATGTAAAAACACACTGATTCCCGGACCGTCTGCGGGCCTGATTGAGAAGGCAATTGGGCCAGATCTGGCCCCCGGGCCATAGTTTGCCTACCCATGCTCTAGTGCCACCAGAAACCATTTTTGCAAACACTTTTGCACTCAAGCTGTTTTCACAGAATCAGAGAGGGGGAACGGCAGGGCAGCGTGAACAATTCTGCAAGCCGTATAGACTATATGGACATCTAGAGACTTGTATACTAAGGTAAAGAAGGTAGAAATTCTACCATTATCATTATCAGCCCACAACTCTATAATAGTGGAATTAAGAACAGGGAAGTTTCCCAATGAGATGGAGATTAAATGAAAATGTATTAAATGATCAAGAAATTTTAGGAAAGGGGCCAAAAATTTTAAGGATTATTTTGTAATTAATTTAAATCATGAGACAGATTTAAAGCTGATTTGGGATGCGAGTAAAGCGGTAATGCGGGGCTTTTTTAAATACAGCTAAGCGCGAACCAGAGAAAGATAAGAGAGCAGGAAGAAAACAAGAAATTTTGCAAAAAGAAAAAGAAAAGAAACATAATTAATAAATCCCCCTCGAAAATACAGTGAAGCAGGACATTAAGATATTGCAAACGCAACATTCAATGATAATAACCCAGTAAATAGTGTGGAAAATGAGATATATTTGAGAACAGACGAATAAAAGAATAAGTTAAGATCATTTAGAGCAGGCATCCCCAAACTGTGGCCCTCCAGATGTTTTGGCCTACAACTCCCATGATCCCTAGCTAAGAGGACCAGTGGTCAGGGAAGATGGGAATTGTAGTCCAAAACAGCTGGAGGGCCGAAGTTTGGGGATGCCTGATTTAGAGGATGCAGCAAAGGGCCAAAATAAATGTAAAGAACTGCAGAAAGAGGGGGAAGGGAGTCGAAGATGTTAAAATTATGGTTGAATAATTGTTGTAATGTATATAAATGAAAATTATAAATAAAATTATAGATGATAGATAGATAGTTATAACAAATGCAGGACATCCCTTCCCCCATTTAAAGGAGAGCAAGAGGGGAGTAACTGTTATGTACTAAGCTTGGATCCTAGAACAATAGGCAAGTAGGTTCCTAGAATGCAACAACTGATTGGCTTGCAGGAGAAGACCAATCAGGCTCCAGGAAGAAGTTAATCAGCCTATTAGGCTGGTAGGATCGTAGAATGCAACAACTGATTGGCCTGCAGGAAAAGACCAATCAGGCTGCAGGAGGGAAGCAGAATCAGCCAATCAGACAGGACTCATTGTGTAAATAATGTATATAAAAGCCTGAGGTGGGGGGGGGGGCATTTCATTCACTGTTTTACAAGCTGCAATAAAGAGCATGAAGTCACTACAGGACTCTGAGTATATTTCAGTAACCAAGTCATTAAACTGGCTTAAGAAATCTCATGCACACAGCGATTAACCAAAATGGCATGGAATGGTGCCATGGGAAAAGGCAAACATCCCATCTCATAAGCCTTCTAAGGCCATCTTTATATACACATAAGCTTCATGGGATCTGCTTCCATACAGTGCGATTCCATGCCACTGGCATGTGTGTATGAATGAAACCACCGCATGTTGTGTGGGACCAGTCATGCAGCTCTTTCCCACCTGGTCAACAGCTTTCCAGCAGAAAGGATGCCAGAGTAGTGTGACTTCTCCAAGTGGTTTCAGCCATGTGATTTAATTCACATAAATGGTCTCAGCAACATGGGATCATAGAAAATGATGTAGCTCCCATGCCACACACACACCCATGGAGAGGGCTCTCCAGACAGCTTAAATCCAAGCACTTCACAGCTGGAGGAAACTACTACGATTGTGAATTAAACTGTTTGGACAATATCCTTGATAAAAAGCAGGGGTGGGGAACCTATGTCCCTCCAGATGTTGGGAGATTCCAACTCTCATTGGCCAGGTTGGCTAGAGCTTATGGGTGTTAGGGTATATCAACATCTAGATGGTTAAAGGTTTATTAGCCCTGACAGAAATATTTATATTCCAAATTGCATTGATATGCTTCCGAGCCCAATTTTAATCAAGTTGCCGTGTTTCGCTTGCTCCCTTGAGAAATCATTACCCAGCCCAATACTTCCTACAATCTGTAATTGTTCCTGCATGTAAAAAGTTACCCTTTGCTCACTGTCGTCCTGCTGCCTGTAATTACAATATATTTCAACCTCCTGGGTCATTACTTTAGAACAATTTCCCACAATCTACTGCTTTAAGTCAAGTTTAATTGTCGTTTCCCAGTGTTCATTAAAAGGTAAGGGATTTTATTCATCGACAATTTTCAGAAACGGTAAGCTAAATGAAGTGATATTCTGCACCTCCCTTTAATGCTTAAAGAAGAGCCAGAATTATGTCCAGAGATCAAAAAGATTTGATGTTTCCTCTTATCCCTCCATTATTTGAAAAATTACATTCTCTTATCATCTATAAACTGAGAGCCAGTGTGGTGTAGTGGTTAAGAGCGGTGGACTCGTATTCTGGTGAACCGGGTTCGATTCCCTGCTCCTCGACATGCAGCTTTTGGGTGACCTTGGGCTAGTCATACTTCTCTAAAGTCCCTCAGCCTCACTGACCTCACAGAGTGATTGTTGTGGAGGAGGAAGGCAAAGGAGATTGTTAGCCGCTTTTAGACTCCTTAGGGTAATGATAAAGCAGGATATCAAATCCAAACTCTTCTTCTTCTAAAAATACACCTGACAGCCTAGACTTTAATTTCGCGATGACACTAGCCTGCAGCAGCTCATTTAATAATGCTCCGTGCAGAAACCCAAGAACCACTGCCTCATGCAGAGCTTCATCTTCCACCTGACACCATCTCATACTCTATGCTTTTCCACGGAAACAACTCACATGTTCAGCTAGGAGTCACCAAATGATGACTTACCCAGTGATTTACATGCAAAAGGAACTCAGTGGCTTCACATGCAGGTAAAATACTTATATTTACAATAAAAGCAGAGCAAGTGGAAGGCATGTCTTCCTTCATGGCTGGTCGAAGACAAAGGGAGAGAGGAACAGGAAATTAGATATGCTCCTTCCCTCCCAGTAGAGGAGAAATGACATCACACAGAGCCCTGTCTACCAATTAATTTTCTATGAGCTGAGTCGTTGCCTATCAGCAATACAGCTCTGTGGTCGTTGGTGCCTAAACTTACTAACTAGCAAGAATATGCATTGTTGGACTACTATCTCCCACAGTATCTTGGGCTTTTTGACTTTCATTGCTCTGTTGCTTAGAGAGATGCGTTAGACAGAGTCTAAGACATTAGTTCCTTAGACATTCGTTCACCTAGCTCATTATTGATGATACTGACTGGCAATGGCTCTCCAAGGTTCAAGGTTGGGGACATTTCTTTTTTCTAAATATTTTTATTGGTTTTTCCACAGTTTTATACATTTTAACTTCACCATTTCAAACATTACAATAAAAGGTTCCATATTTAAGATTAAATTTACTGCATCTTTTACCGTTTTCCATCTTATATATCCATAATTATCAGAATTAACCCCACATTACAAGTGTCATTACATCCCTACCAATAATTTTAACTGTTTACAGTGGCCTTTTTAACAAATTAATAATTCACTCCAGTCTTTTAAAAATACTTGATCTTCCTGGTGTCAGATCTTCCCCGTCAGTTTCACCATCTCTGCATACTCCATCAGTTTCGTCTGCCATTCTTCTTTTGTTGGTCCTTCTCCTTCCTTCCATCTCTGAGCTAGGAACATTCTTGCTGCCATTGTTGCATATATAAAAAGACTTTTATCTGCTCTTCACCTATTATACCTAACAAAAAGGCTTCTGGTTTTTTTTAACAAATGTGTTTTTAAACATTTTCTTTAATTCATTATATATCATCTCCCAGAAAGCCTTTACCAGTGTACATGTCCACCTTCCTTCCAACATAAATTTGAGCTCGTTTTGTACATTTTTGCAATTTTACTCGGTGTTAAGTACCAACAATACATCATTTTCATATAATTTTATTTCAACGAACAGCATGCCGTAGATTTTATTTCCTCTTTCCATAACTTTTCCCAAGAGGAAAGTTGAATATTGTACCCAAAATCTCTAGCCCAATGTATCATAATTGCTTTAACTTCTTCATTAAGGCTGGGGACATTTCCTATCCTACCAGGAAATGCCAGGGATCGAACCTGACGCAAAACAGATGCTCTGCCAGTGAGTTACACCTCCCCCTAAGGTCGCAACAGAAGCAGAACTTTTAGAAATAGTTTTTGCACATGTCTACTTGGGGGCAAGGGACGCAGGTGGCGCTGTGGGTTAAACCACAGAGCCTAGGGGCTTGCTGATCAGAAGGTCGGCGGTTTGAATCCCTGCGACAGGGTGAGCTCCCATTGCTCGGTCCCAGCTCCTGCCAACCTAGCAGTTCGAAAGCACGTCAAAGTGCAAGTAGATAAATAGGTAAACAGCGTTTCCGTGTGCTGCTCTGGTTTGCCAGAAGCGGCTTTGTCATGCTGGCCACATGACCTGGAAGCTGTACGCCGGCTCCCTTGGCCAATAACGCAAGATGAGCGCTGTAACCCCAGAGTTGGTCACGACTGGACCTAATGGTCAGGGGTCCGTTTACCTTTACTTGGGGCAAGAGTGGTAGGAAGAGGTGGGAAATTTCTGTTTTAGGAGGCAGGGCAGCAGGAGGAACTTGCATTTTCTGCCTTCCGGCAACCCCGTCACATCTAAAGTTTCCCTCTCTTTCTCACGATATTGCTCAGTCAAAACTCAACAAAACCACATACTATTTGCAAGTACATCAGGTCAGGTTGGATAATGACTCACATGATATTCCACCTCTCCCCCCCCCCTTTCCCACTGTAAATCATGGTACATTCCATTTATTTCAGGAGTTTGTGTTTATTATAATGTAAACAACACGTCCCTTATTTTAGAAGCTTATAGGCAGCGAGAGAACTTTGGACTCTCGGCCTGATAAATGAGTATTCTTTGTTCCCATCACAGCGGACCATATTCTTCCAGGATAGGAAAGGCTCTGGACATGACAGATCCTGCCACCAAGAAGGGCTTTTGAACCAGATGACCGCTGATGTCTCTTCCACACCGCCAAAATCCCCCTTACAACACTTCCATTAATCATGCACTCTGTCACCCAATCGGCTACTGATGATGACTGTGCATGTTTTTCCGTTAGGTCAAAATTGCCTCACGACTTATTTTTTTTGGGTGGCAAGCGGAAGGGGTGAAAGGAGAGCTAAAAATAGCTAGGAAAATGCAGGAGCGACAGAGAGAGAAAGAGAAAAGAGTGAGAAACGAGAGAGAGAGAGAGAGAGAGAGAGAGAGAGAGAGAGAGAGAGAGAGAGAGAGAGAGGAGCAAGAAGGGAAGGACAAAGAAAGGAGGAAAAGGGGCCAAGTGAAAAGCCAAGCAATAATATAGTACTTAGGAAAAGTCACACAGTATCCAGGGGCTTGGGAAGGGAGTAGGGAATAATAATAATAAAGGTAAAGGTAAAGGTAAAGATTAAGTCTAGTGAAAGGGGACTATGGGGTTGCGGCGTTCATCTTGCTTTCAGGCAGAGGGAGCCGACGTTTGTCCACAGACAGCTTTCTGGGTCACGTAGCCAGCATGACTAAACTGCTTGTGGCCCAACGGGACACCGTGATGGAAAACAGAGTGCACAGAAACGCCGTTTACATTCCCTCTGCAGCGGTATCTATTTATCTACTTGCACTGGCATGCTTTCGAACTGCTAGGATGGCTGGAGCTGGGGCAAAGCAAGGAGCTCTCATTCCGTCGCGGGGATTCGAACTGGCAACCTTCTGATCGGCAAGCCCACGAGGCTCCGAATGCACACTGCAACAAAGTGGGTTGACTTTAACAGTAACGGCAGATGAATTTTTTCATGGCGTGGCAGCTTAACCAGAGTATGTTAAAGGCACAAGCACAAAGACAGTTTTAGAAAGCTGGCAAACATAAAAAGCTGGCAAACCTACAGGGCATCTTCCTCACCACTGATCTCTGGGAAAGATTCTCCAGAGTCTAGCACTTTAGCCCAAAAAGCAATGCTTGCGGTGTAGTCCTATTAATTTGTACAGGTTGGAGTGTAAAGGTGTGAATCCCCAACCCTCTAAGACAGATAAACTTCTGCTTAAAGTCAATTGCCCTGAAAATTCTTTCAGTTTAAGATGCACATCTTGATCCTAAGGCCCTGATTGGAAGAAATAAACCCAGAACTTTTCTTACACGTTTGTACGATAGTGGGTTGCAGTTAAAGTGCAGGCAGAACCAGGATTCACAGACAGGGGCTCTGCCCTTAAAGCTTATTTTCCAAGGTCAGAGCCTGGGAGCAAGGATGTAAAAAAAGAATGCCTCTGAGCACACACAGAGTGTCTTTTCACTTCTCAGGACAGCTTTACATATTATACAGCAGAACGACACCTTTGAATGGGGTTCCTGTTGCATTGTGCTCTGTATGAATGGGAAGTTGATGCCATCAGACACCCAAATCTCCCAAGCCAACCTTGAGTGTACACATTACACGTCTACACCACAAGTCAAAACATTTTGGGGATACAGGGAAGTGGGGCAGGGGGAGTAAGAACTTGGAAACTACAGACATGTGCAGACGGAGACCACACTTTTGAGGTCCTCTTGGCTTTTTCACATGCCCCATACAGTATTGCTTCTTTATTCAGAAGTGAGCCCCACTTTCTTCAGGGGGGCGTAATTCCAATAATTGTGTAGCAATTTCTACACAAACCAACCACATTCTACAAATATCAGTGCAGTCATGCAATCGCCCCACACTTTTCTTTGGCCAGTTGAGCACACTCCTACTTATGAAGCAAATTTTTGGAGGGGTAGAGCTTTAACACCCAAATTTATTCATGAAAAGCTCACCAGCAGCCCCCATCTTCACGCCCCCCTCCCCATTGATAAAAAAAGCAGGCAATTTGTTAAGAGCTAAGAATAGCCAGAGATTAGCTCAGCGGGTACAGCAGGAGTCTGTTAATCTCAGGGTCGTGGGTTCGAGTCAAGAGATTCCTGTATTGCAGGGGGTTGGAACTCGGGGTTCCCTTGCAACTCGGCCATTTCATGATCCCTGCATTACAATTCGTAGGATTTTGGGCGGTTAGATCTCCTGGCTTCCCAAGACAGGGCGCGCCAAGGCACATCAGCAAGAGCAGGGGGATGTGCTGAGAATCCCACGGACCCCCTCCGACAAGGGTGCGCAAAGTGGGCACCCTCGAGGCACCCGACGCGGCAGCTTGTGGGTGGGAGACGCCGTTCAATCGGGAACTTCGACTTCCTCCCCGGGGCAGCCCAGACCTTTTCCCACAAGCGCGCGCACCGGGGAAGAGGCGGAGTCCCTTTTTGCACCTGGGGATGGGCGGCAGGGAAAGGGAGGAGCCGTCACCTCCCTCCTCCTGAGTCCCGAGGCAGAGCAGGAAGAGGAGGGCGTCGCCACCGCCAGATCAGCCACCCCGGAGGAGTCTCCTCCACGGTCCGTTGACCAGGGAGGAGAGAAACCACCCCCCCTCCTTGCAGGATCGCAGGGGGCGCAGATGCGCGGAGATGGCTGCGGGTTTCTGGGTCGCTTTCTTGCCGCTGGCCCAACTCCTGTTGCTGGCGGCTGTGACCCTGCAGCGCGCAGGTAAGCGGCGATCGGGCGCCCGTGCGCCCCACGCGTGCTTTGGGTGGGGTCCGCGTAAGGATCGGAAGCGGGGAGGTTCCCCCCCCCCGGGTAGTAAGGCTTGCCCGAATCGCGGAGGGCGGGTTGGAGAGGTAACCGGAGAGCCCCGCAGGTAGCGCGTGGGACTCGGGGTCGTGGGTTCGAACCCCGCGTTGGGCGAAAGAGTCCTGCGTCGCGCGGGGTTGGCCTAGATGACCCATCGGGGTCCCTTCCAACTCTGCGAGTCTCCGATTCCACGAAGATTCCCACCGCCAGCGCCAGCCAGCGCGCCTTGGCAACTTCCTGGCGTGCGCGGCGCCTTAGCGCGGGACCCTGGAAAGTTTGAAAGCGAGTTAGTGGGGAGCGCTTTCGTTTCGGAGTTTTCTTTCTTTCCGTCTGAGGAAAGGGGATCGGGCTGGTCCGGAGATGGCATTGAAACTTGAAAGGGGTGCGGAGGAAGTGAACGGCATCTCTACTTATTCCCTCTACCAAGGAAAACTTTCATGTCTCCTTTTGGTAGTTGGCGCACTGGAACTGCGGAACTCGCTGCCACAAGAGGTAGTGACAGCCAGCAGCTTGGGTGGTTTTAAAAGAGGAAAAGGCAGATCCGTGGAGGACAGGCTGTATAAGTGGCTATTAGCCTTGATGACTGCTTTTGCCTCCATGGTAGGAGGAGACAGTATGCTTCTGAATACCAGTTGCAGAGGAAAATGCTCTTGTGCTCAGGTCCTGCTTGCCAGTTTCCCATATAGGCTGATTGGTCACTGTGAGTACAGGATGCAGGACTAGATGGGCCCTTGGCCTGATCCTGCAGGGCTGTTCTTAACCTGCATATCCTGAAGTGATTGGTGAAGTGATTGGTGGCTGCTAGTGTGTTTGTTTGGTTGTTTTAATGAAACACTGCAATATTTTTCACTTCCACTGTAGTTGCTTTTGGTATATCTATGCTGCTTTGGGCCAAGTTATTAGTGCTGCAGATGTGATTATACCACAGTTCATGGCTCAGTTGGGTAGAGCATGGTGCTGATAATGCCAAGGTTTGATCCCCGTATGGGACGGCAGCCTGTTTCTGCATTGCAGGGGTCAGGATCCTTTCCAACTCTACAATTCTATGATTCTATGGATATACTGTACTTCCAGTACTATCCGCACATGTAGCAGCAAAACTGGATGCCTTTATCTGCCCCGTCTGCAGCAAAACATGTCTCTCCCATACCAGTCTCTGTAGCCACAGCAGGCGCCGTAACTCTCCAATGCAGTGTTTGAAACTTCCATTGTCCTAGGTGCATTTTGTGACAGGGAATTTCATTAGCGCAAGCAGTTTCTGAGCTCTGGGCACAGAATTGCGCCTAAGATTTCAGATTAAAACTGCAGAGTAGAAGGAAAGGAGGACCTTTTTCTCCCTCCCCACTTCCAGCTACTCTCTGAAGACTGGATAAGAGACCCTCTTAAGAATATTAGGGGGGTGGATGGGCAGGGGAAGGACTAGACCAGGCTTCCTCGAACTTGGCCCTCCAGATGTTTTTGGCCTACAACTCCCATCATCCCTAGCTAGCAGGATCAGTGGTCAGGGATGATGGGAATTGTAGTCTCAAAACATCTGGAGGGCCGAGTTTGAGGATGTCTGGACTAGACCATGTGAAAAATGAATTTTAGCTGCAGTTCATTCATTTTCAGACTTTTCTTCTTTACGTTTTCAAAGCTCTTAATGGAGCTCAAGGTTCTCATCACAACTAGCCAGATGTTTAACTGATAATCAATCACAGTCAGTCCATCATTTGAAAAATAAGGCTTTTGAGCTGTCTTACGCGGGTGGCGCTGTAGGCTAAACCACTGAGCCTAGGGCTTGCCAATCAGAAGGTCGGCGGTTCGAATCCCCACGACGGGGTGAGCTCCCGTTGCTCGGTCCCAGCTCCTGCCAACCTAGCAGTTCGAAAGCACGTCAAAGTGCAAGTAGATAAATAGGTACCACTCCGGCGGGAAGGTAAACTGCATTTCCATGCACTGCTCTGGTTTCGCCAGAAGCGGCTTAGTCATGCTGGCCACATGAGCCTGAAAAACTGTCTGCGGACAAACGTCGGCTCCCTCGGCCAGTAAAGCGAGATGAGCACCGCAACCCCAGAGTCATTCGCGACTGGACTTAACTGTTAGGGGTCCTTATGCCAAAATGGCAACTCGACATTCCGTTTTGGCAATCGTAACCTTAGTTTAAGGAGAGTAATCCCTTTTATGAGAGGGTGGAGCACAGAGTTCTTATTAGTTTGTCTGGAGTGACTCCATGCTTTGATGCATCTGAATGATGGTTAATCTAGCACAAATTGGTGCCAGGATATCATTCTGATGCTCTTCTGCAGGGACCGTCAGGTTGTGACTGGGAACACTGTTGGTTGGCCATACTCTCCCAACAGTTTATCAGAAAGCAGCTTTTTAAGAAGTGTTGCAACACTGACCTAGAAAGTTGTTCTATCCGATCCAAACACTTCTGGTGTTCCCTGTGAGTAGTTTTGATGCACAGAGTTCTATACACCTCTCACTCGATATTTGTGTTGTCAGAGCTCCCCCCCCCCCGAACTTTTATTATACACAACTTATGCAAATGTTGCCTCATTTGAGTTAGTTAATGATTTGTGAAGGTATTCCAGACGCCAATGGAAAAGTAGTACTCTACATCCAGTTTTTGTCCCGGCACACTTAAACCTAATTTAATTCCCTGCTCCAGAATACAAGTGGTTTGTCCTTCCAAGCTCCTTCTATCTTTTACATTTTTTTTGTTATAAAAAAGAGCAATCTTATTACAACATGCAACTGATGTTACTCGTTCAACTAGGCCTCCCTGAGACAAAAGAGGCAGGAAATAGCAGTTGTTAACTGGCTCCTTCTTAATGCTATATTTGCATCACTGACTGTTCGGACGCTATGCACAAAACATGCTTGTTATCCTACGCATTTCAGTCAATTTTATTAGCTTACTGAGGAAATCCAAATTCTTGGTCCTTTCAGAGAAGTGGGGCTTCAATAAATCCCCCAAAGCCTTTTTTACTGATAAGAATGGAATAGGCCTGGTTTACTGGATCTGGAAGTCAACAAATCTAAAGAAAGCTACTAAGCTGAGCAACAAAAACTCCCAAGAAGTCTTATCTCTGAAGTTCCAATGCATCCTGCCTCTGTACTATAGCGTTTTTTTCATCAACCTCGCAGATGCCTCAAACACCTTATTGGCTAAACAAGCCTTTGTATCTTTAGAACATAATACTACTTGGCATCAAAACCTATTAGATATTGTATCCAGATACGATCTACCCAAGTTTAATACTCTCAAACTGTGGAGCCCTGATAAAGTTCGGGAATGGATCTTTGAAAAAGACGCCTTTTTAGACACCACGAAGATAAAAAAATTCTGCGTTTTCCTACTGGTTCCCCCGAGTAAAGGCAGTCAAAATCTGTGCCAACTACCTGGTGGATATCACTGATCCCACCCTTCGGAGAGCTTTCACCATGGCCCGGTTTCAAACATTGCTAACTGCATACCTGATTTACAAAAATCCCAGCAGAACACCGTTTATGCCCATGCTTCATGAAAATTAAAGAGGATCTTATACATTACCTCCTCTATTGCCCCATTTACTCGGGCTTTAGAGACGCGATGCTGCAAACTATATCCAACTCTATAATCAATCCTGAATTTTTGTTAGTTGATGCTAACCCACAAATTACCCATGTGGTAGCGGTCTTTGTGATGAAGGCCATGAAAGCCAGGGAAAGATTTATGGATGATAAAGCAAAGACCCCTTCATCGTCTGTTTAACTTGTTTTCCTTCTCTTTCTGTTTTGTGGGATGAAGGTTCTGTTGGGATAGTATGTAATGAATTTTAACATTTTTAATTACTGTTGTGTTGATATTTTGTGTACAGGCATGGTCCTCACAATAAACGGTTTTGTTGTTGCTGTTGTAGAATTAGAAACAGGCATGATGGTATGGGAAGGTTCTGTTCTAGGAAACAAAAAGGTGTGAATGAGTGCTATTATTTTGATCTAGGGATGGGCTGTCCCATAGGAAGATTTGTGGCTTGTAGTCAGGCAACTGCATAGCTGAATGTTGACTAAATATCACCCAGACAGCATTGGAAGATAACTCTTGAATTATTGTGCCTAAAAGAAAAAGAAAAAAATCCATGAAGGATGTGACTTATCTTTGCCGGAAGGTTTTGGATCTTATCCCTAATGGTGATTAAATAAGAACATAAGATCTTGACTGGCTTACACGAAAAATTCCACATCCTGCTTCCCATAGCTGCCTCTGGGAATCACACAAGGAAGGCATGAAGGCTGTTGCCCCTTTCCCAATGTTTCTTTCCCCAACAACTGGCGTTCGGTGATGTTCTGTTTCCAAACAGCCCCAACAAACAAACCTTCCATGATTTTTGTCTAGGCCCCCTTTGGTGACCATCGTTGTGTCTTGACTTTACCGCCAACCAATTTCAGTGGACGCCCCCAAGCTCTAGTATTTTATGACAGGGAGATAAACCTCTCCACATGCTTTATCCAAGATGTGCAACATTTTAGACACCTCTACCCTATCTCAATCACCCTTTTTCTCAGCTAATTATCCCCAAATTTCCTCATAGGGATAATTTTAGTTGCCCTTTCTCCCACCTTTTCCATATCCTTTTTGATATGGGGTGACCAAAACAACACATGGATTTGGTTTCTATCATGGCATGATGATATTAGCTGTTTTTTTTAATTATTGGGCCCTTTTCTTCTTTTCCCACACAAAATTCATCTTTTTCACAGCTGCCACACGCCAAGTTGCCATTTTCACATGGGCCCAGCCCCACCACAATCCAATCATTACCAGTTCAGACTCCATCAGTGTATATGTGAAGTTGGGGTTGTTGTTTTTTTTGTCCCTATGTGCTTGTGTTGAACAGCATTTACTATTTTAATGCCAGTTCAGCCAGTTTGGAGAGGTCCTTTTGGAGCTCCTTTTAATACCTTGTTTTGTTTACCACCCTGAACAATATAGTATCATCGCCACAATTGAAATACCTTGAAGAAAGGCGCCCCACCCTTTCGATCGCTTTTTTCTGCACCTTTTCCCAGCCCTACAATATCTTTTTTTAAAGTTGGAAAACATATTGTGGCTATGCTATTGTTTATTTACAAACTCAAGTCTAGAGAAATACATTATGAATCTCTTGGAGATAGGAGCAACATTTTAGAAAACAGCATTATGCATATATATGGATCCAGATTTGCACAGAGGGGAAAAAAGGCATTTCAAAATCCTATTGACCAACCAGGGTAGATAAAAATCAATGATTTTTTTTTTAAATCGGATTATTTTATTTCAATTGAATTTTTAAAACAAAAGGCTTTTGGAAGAAAAATCTTTATAAAGGTAGTTTTCTGTTTAAGTTACCTTCTGGTCCAAAGGCTATTCATCAGGAAATAAGGATTTATTTAAGTTTTTCATGTGTGCTAAAACTCAGTCAAAGTTGTTGTTTTTTTAAAGAATTTTTTAACCACATCAGTTAACAAACATGGATACATATGCTATGATGTTATTGTTTTAGTTAAATAAATTGTTTAAATTGTTATTAAGGAAATGATTATTTTTCTCCTTCTTATAAAATACAGCAGAAAAGTTGTCCAAATATAAACAGTTAACTTATTAAACCTCACAATAATTTCATAATTATCTGTCTCTGTATTTCTAATAGTATAACCAAATCAGTCATTTTTGATATAACTGTAAAAACTACTCTGAAAATTTATTATTCCAAAGATGAAATATTACAATTATACCAGCAAGAATGAATCTTTCTGTAAAAAATACTAATACTAATAATAATAATATCAAGTCTTACTGACTAGTGATTTAAATCGATTTGATTTAAATAAAATCCACCCTGGTACATAGCAGCCACCATTCATGTCTTTGTAAACTCAAAGCTAGACCACTGTAAAGCTCTCTACAGGGGACTGACCTTTATAATGCTTAAACAGGAACAGGAAGGTCAGATGGCCATGGCCTTACTCCAGATGTTAGATGTGTCATTGGGAGTCCATCTCTCTGGTATCTATTATTCTTGCTCCCTGTTGTTTTTCTATGTGCTTGTTATATAGCTTGGACCCAACATTTATTGCCATTCCTAAGACAGGAGAAGAGTTCTCTTAAGTGTACATACCGGTAGCTATGTGCCAAGTTAAGGATGAAAAGGTTGATGTGGAGAGGCGTTCTTGATAACGCCTCTTTAATTGCAGAATATTATATCTAAGAGCACGGGTGTGAAACACAAGGCCCGGGGGCCAAATCCGGCCCTCCAGACCTCGTCATGTGGTCCGCCGAGCGCCCCAGCCAGCGGGACCCAGCAGCGGGACCTTGCTGCTCAAGCGCCGCACCGACAAAGCGCTGACAAACAACTGGGGCCGGGGGGGGGTAGAAAGGCGGCCGGAGCAGCGCTGCGTGGAGCGCCCCGAGCCACAGCAGGAGAAGGAGGAGGCAGCTTTGAATCCTCCTCCTCCTGCCACGGCTCGGCGCCTGGAAACGGCTGCTGCTGTTGCTGCTGCTGCAGCACAGACAAAGCACCCAGCAGCGCCGTGTGGTGGAGGAGGAGGATTCAAAGTGCTACAGAGCACTGCTGCGTCCCAGAGGCTCGGGACTCTCCGCACGGCGCTGCCGGGCACCGACCCGACAAGCCTCCTCCTCCTCCTCTTGCCTCACCTCCTCCTCCTGCTGCCGCAGCTCAGCCTCATGAATGTGCAACTCTGAGGCTTTACACACTTCTCCTAAAACGGACACCCGCTGCCTCACGCTGCACGGGAAATGCTTTTTGCCCCTGGGTCCCTTCGCGCTCTTTTCTGGCGCTGAATCAAGGCGTTAACCCCCCCCTTCCCTTTCTTTCTTCCTCTCTCTCGTTCTTATTCTTTCTTTCCCTCTCCTTCCTTCCTTCTTTATCTCTGTCTTCTCTCCCTCTTTCTTTTTCTTTCCTTCTTTATTCCTTTTTTCCTACTCTTCTTTCTCTCACCTCTTTCCTTCCTCTCTCCCTCCTGCTCCCTCTTTTCTTCCTTCCTTCCTTCCTTCCTTCCTTCCTTCCGTCCTTCCCATCTTTCTTCCTCTCCTCAGAAACATAGGATGCTGCTTTATACTTCTGGCCCTTAAACCCTGGAACCAGGAGAGCAGCTCCAGTGAGTCAACCTCAGCCAGTCCCTTTGGTGAAGGGTGGTGGCTCACTGGCAGAACATCTGTCCTGCATGCAGAAGGACCCCAGCATCTCCAGGTACTAGTAGCTCTGCAAAGGTCCTGCATGAAACCCTAGCGAGCCTCCACCACCCAGTGCAGTTACCAAAAATCATTTTTCAATAAATTGTACAATAATTGTACATTTGAATATCTACTTGCCATTATTCTGACTATGTTTCTGCTTTCAGAGCTAGTTAATACTTACATTATTACAAAAAAACAGTAATAATTGAATGCAGTGACAATAATTTATGATAATAAAGAGTGGACA
Source organism: Zootoca vivipara (assembly GCF_963506605.1). NCBI lineage: Eukaryota > Metazoa > Chordata > Lepidosauria > Squamata > Lacertidae > Zootoca > Zootoca vivipara. The sequence continues at coordinate 11,833,639 of NC_083287.1, read as the reverse complement.
CATAGTCCTACAGATACAACCGGCCCTTTGAGGGTGACCAAACTGCTGATGCGGCCCCCGATGAATTTGAGTTTGACACCCCTGTCTAAGAGGCTTCATAAAGTCTGACGGCAAGCGTCTTCTTCAAGACGTGTGATCTTCAAACTAGATTTTGATGACTGGTGTGAATGGTAAGATGTACAATGTGCCATTAATAAGGTTTAGTGTGTTTTGTTTCAACTCGATTTAATTATTCGCTCCAAACATTGAGATGGGCCGAATTACAAATCAAATGAATAAAAGCATTCCTTAAAGTACCCTTGCAGAACTGGACAGCAGCTCTGTGCATTTCAGAGAACTTTCCTGGACTTACCGGCCAGCTGCTCCAAATCCAAAATCATTGACATCACAAAGCTGGCTCCAAGCAGTTTATGTTTGGTGGAATCATAGATGTGGACTAACCTGGTAATATCTGAAAGTTCCCAGAGTACGTACTTCCATGCAATGTAGCATATTTCATAGAATCACAGAATTGTGGAGTTGGGAGAGACCCCAAGGGTACTCTGGTCCAACCATTAGCTAAAGCTGGAGATGGAGATTCCACAGATGTTTCTCTTGTGGCTTTGTCACTTTCCACCTGCTCTGCGTTGGCAGCGAACCTTCTTCAGAAGCATGCTGCCTTTGAACGCAAACTCTTTAATAACTAGCACAATGGAGGCGACACCAGAAAAATCGAAACTGCCTTAAGATGTGATTAAGCGTTTCAGGTGACCACCTTTAGGAAGCTCCGCAGGGCTCTTTGGGTAACAGTATATTAGCAATTTTCAGCTCCTACATTCTTTTTTTCTACCTCAAGAGTTTTAGCAATGTAGAGGCAGTAATTGCTGTTGCATTGTTGGGTTTTACAATGGGAACATAAGAGTCTGCCTTGTAATGAGACCAAGTAGCTCTGCCTTGACTTGCAGCTGCGTCCCAAGGTTTCAGAAAGAGTCTCTCTTAGCCCTGCTTGGAGATGCCAGGGCCTTCCCCCTATTTGCAACTACTGTACCCCAATAAATATTTTCCAAGTAAAACTGATGAAACAGAACCTTGGCTATTGGGAATACATGAGATACTTATATCATAGCACCCAAAATTAACATGGCACACTCCTTTGGGTGTTGTTTACTGAATGTAAAGTCAAACATGTGAAATCGGGTCCTAAAATATTTAGAACCTCAGAACATTTTCTGGAAATACATCTGATTCAAAATTGTCTGGAGCACCAGTATTACTAATAAACGGTCTGATAACAGTTTCCTGGACAAGCCACATCAATGGCTACAACTTGGTGGTAATGGCATTATAATGTTTTATTATGTAGCATTAGTCATCTGCTGATAAATATACCCAGTGCTTTGTTTGAAAGGATCTACTATTGACCACTAGCCAGGATAGAGTGACTTAGAAGCATATTCAAGGGACGGCTGTAGCCCTGTACCCATTTACTTGCGAGGAAGCCATACTGAACTCAGTGGGGTGGATTTGTGTAGGACTACACCATAACTGAAGTATAAAAAGTAGGGCGTCTTGTTTCTTCCGTCTGCCTGGAGTGCCACTCCGGGGGTGTGTGTGTGAAGTCAAACCACTGTGTTAGTGTGCCGGAAAAGTTTGTTTTGCTGGGCAGGTTGGGTCAACAAGTGTTTTGTTTCCCCTTTTTCCTGCCAGCAAACAGTTAATGAATGGCAGCTTCTGATTGGCCTCGGTTACAGGAGTGGGAGAGTTGAAAAGGAGAGGATTTGGAGAGACAGTTGAGGAGTAGGTTGGGAGAGGAGAGAGAGTTGGCTCTGGGTAGAAACATCCACACTGAGGAATATATCACAAGCTAGAGAAAGGAGTCTCTGAGCTTTGCGTGAAGGACAGTGTGTGGCGTCCTGTAAGAGTAATAGGCCAGGAATTAACTGGGAGGCTGAGGCTGAGCCAGGAGAAATTGAAGCTGTGAAGAGACAGTCTCCTTAGGTCTCATTCCAGTCAGGAGGGGAGAGATTCTTCTATAAAAAGAGAAGACTCCCAGACCAGTTAAGAGGGGTCTGTTACTTGGAGTATCTCGGGAGTAGGGTTGTCAAAGGAGTGTGTAACTGACAGGAAGTACCACCTTGTTTAAGGACCAAAGTATTAAGCGGCAACAGCTGTGCAACAACTGAGAATGAACTGAAGTGAAATAGCATTATGATCTGAGCCACAAATATGTGAAGACCAGATAACGTTGCTAGGCGATTTTCAGGAAAAAACCTCCCTCTGCCAGGCAACTCTCCCCTTCAAGGTCTCCAGGCAGGGCGTCCTGTTTAGATCAGCGCAAGGAACCTCGAAAGGAGGAATGCCTATAAAAAGTATGAACAGAGGCTATTTGGGGCGGCTTCACCCCACACACTGGCGAGTGTGGCTTTACTCAGCTGAATAAACAAGTGATTATGGGAATCTCCTCTGCCTATGGCATTTATTGGCTTTTCAGTGACCCAAGGCAGCTTGGGCCCAATTAGCGGACCCCAACAGTACCATGGACCTTACAGGAACACCATGGGAAGAATTCACAGGAAAGTGCCTCCCTCAGCACTCTTGTAAGGCATAAAGGGCGCCTAAGCAATCTGGTCCAAGGTACACAATCTAGGAGAAATGCATGCTTAGTTAGTCCCTTTGAAAGGCAGGCTTAGCTTCGTAGCTCAATGTTTGCAGAAGCCTCATTTCCCAGAGTAAACATGCTTCTTTGGCCTGACTAGTTCTGGGTCCAGCTGACAACTTCCTTGTTCTTTTGTCGTGCCCTTGCTTTTGAGTTACATGCTGGGTGTTGTGCAGCACTGAGCAGTGCCTTGCAGAAAATATTGGAATGATGTGTGTGTGTGTGTGTGTGTGTGTGTTCTGAGTATTTCATGTCTGTTCTCTCACTCTCTTGCCCTTGTTTCACTTCTCATTTCAGCCCGAGGCGTACATACTCTATATCTCTTTCGGACAAGTTAGACATGATGTTAATTGTATCTTTGCGTCTAACCTGCTGATTTTTTAAAATGCAAATTGCACCAGCAGGTGGTTGGGAAAGGTGAGAGCAGAGAGTGGGAATTTAATCCTTACTCTCCCCTGCTGTAGTCTGGAGGAAAATCCGCCTTGGGAAGGTGCTATTTGCCTTAAGGGGAAATGTCTTTTTGTGGCAAATCCCCCCCCCCACACACACATCAAAGGCAAATGCGAGGTTCAAAAGAAGGATTTCCCCCAGGAGCACAGCAGGGAAGTTTTGAAACACAGTATTTGTAAGCTTTGTGTATTTTACAGATTTGTAAGTCGTTTTGAGACTTTTCTTGCACAAGAAGCAATTTTCTTTTTAAAAAAAGTGAGTATTACTAGTAATAATAATTAAATCCCCTTCCTGTGCCTGCTCTGATTCCATCAAATATCTCTCACACACATATCCTAAATGCACAGACAATACATTTTGAAAAACCTGCAGCTTAGCTGCAAAGATGTAGTTTGTCCCTTTTAATGCAAACTTTCTGTTTGCGGTGGTTTCCTTGTCACAATCCCACCCCCCCATCCGAGTATCTTTCCTGCTGGCCGGGAGATTCTGAGCTGCCGGGAATTAGGACACACAGTTCAAGAAGGATACTGACAAGCTGGAATGTGTCCAGAAGAGGGCAACCAAAATGGTCAAAGGCCTGGAAACGATGCCTTATGAGGAACGGCTTAGGGAGCTGGGTATGTTTAGCCTGGAGAAGAGAAGGTTAAGGGGTGATATGATAGCCATGTTCAAATATATAAAAGGATGTCATATAGAGGAGGGAGAAAGGTTGTTTTCTGCTGCTCCAGAGAAGCGGACACGGAGCAATGGATTCAAACTACAAGAAAGAAGGTTTCACCTGAACATTAGGAAGAACTTCCTGACAGTAAGAGCTGTTTGGCAGTGGAATTTGCTACCAAGGAGTGTAGTGGAGTCTCCTTCTTTGGAGGTCTTTAAGCAGAGGCTTGACAGCCATATGTCAAGAATGCTTTGATGGTGGTTCCTGCTTGGCAGGGGGTTGGACTGGATGGCCCTTGTGGTCTCTTCCAACTCTATGATTCTATGTCCTCATGAAGTTCTCTAGAGATAAGGAGATAGGGAATGTAGAGGAAAGAATGTTGTTAGTTGCTACGTTTATATCTACATAATTCCCCCTACTTCTTAACTCCTCCTCCATGTTCATTAATTCCCAGGTGGCTTGGGGCTTTTGAGCCCTTTCTGACTGTCATGAGCACTACTGAACGCTAGAAATCTTGCAATGTAGACAGCATCCAATGGGGTTCAAATTTGGTGAACCGGCTGCCTGTAACTTCTTAGTACCTACTGCTTCCATCATTGAGGACCGGCTACAGTTTGTAGCTCTTATTGGCAATTTGTGTATTCCTTCTCAGACACACGCCTCCCGACTAGACCTATCTGTACCAGGCTCAGGGCCATCTTAAACATGTCGGGTGCCGTGGCACGGAGATTGCTCCGGCGCCCCCGCCCCACCCCGTTTCTTGCCACAGCTGGTGGGTGGGTGCAGCCCTGGCGCCCCACGCCACCCAGCCTTCCCCTAGAGCCGGCCCTGACCAGGCTCACACCCGAATGATAATTCGAGAGCATTTGCAGTTGTTCTGAAAATCTGCTACATATCCCTGAATAAGAGTCCCTCTGTTGTGTTGAATGCTGAATTAAAACGAGTTGGGTTTTTTTTTATACCAGTTCATGAACACCAAATCTCATTAGCAGATGTGCACATACACAAGATTTCACAATATTCTTCCCACATTTGGTATTGTGGAATAAACTGTGAAAGTGATTTTGGAGTGTGGCAACCACTTCCTTTACATCTGAAAGAAGAGCTAGACTTATTTCCAAGAACAGGTCATTAATTTGCCTGCCTCCCTCTCATGTTTAGCAGTGTTCACACATCCACTGCAGTTACCACCAATATTCCCTTTTTATGGACCCAAGGGAAGACAGACACAAAATGCATCTCTGGGTTATTTGTGGGGCCTGCCTGGTGTTTTTACATGAGTAGAATGTGTGCTTTTATTTAAAATGCATCTCTGGGTGATTTGTGGGGCATAGGAATTCATTCACACACACCCCAATATAGTCCGGCCCCCCACAAGGTCTGAGGGATGGTGGACCGGCCCCCTACTGAAAAAGTTTGCTGACCCCTGTACTGGCCAAGTTTGCTGACCAAAGGAATTGCTTTCTGAAACTTTTGTTCTCAGAAGCAAGCAGGCACACCATGGCAGAAATGGTTCAATTTCTTCTGCATGACAATCATAGCTTCATAAGACAGAGAGTGGCTCTCTGCATCAGCTGGGGTGTGTGTAACACATTAAAAGGGAGTTAAGATAAAATCACTATAAGTTGTTTTGCTGATTTGGAGGTTTATTCCGAAAAAGAGCTAGATTTCAGCTTTCTGCTTGCCTCTGGTACCTTATTTCTCTCACATGGATGTGGGCTTATATTATGGGCATATGTTCTGTATTATTATTTTATTAATACTATTGCTACAAGTTCGTCATGACCTTTGGCTAGAACATTGCAGGGGGCTGGACTAGATGACCCTTGAGTCCCTTCCAGCTCTACAGTTCTGTGATTCTTTCTTTTTTTAAAGACGTTTTTGGGAACAGTTTATTAAAGCAACCAAGAGGAAATAAGCTGAACACTTCTGAAAATAAAGTAATGCAAGACAAGCCAGCAGTTTGCTTCCCTTCCCTTCAGGAACAAATGTTTTGTCTTCCTTTCCTTAGCCCCCGCCTCAAGGACTAAACCAAGAGGCTGGAGACAGAGGGAACCAAAAGTACTTTCAGACACAGAGAAAAAGGCACCAGCATTTTAAGGATAAACTGGAAGGGGTTCTCGGGAGAAGCTAGAGGTGATGTTCAGGCTCTCAGAACCATCCGCACCAACTCTTCATAGTTAATGCAGCCATTGCTGTCTTCAAGGCCGGCCACAAGCATCTCTACTTCTTCCTCGGTCATCTTCTCCCCTAGGGTGACAAGCACATGGCGTATCTCTGCTCCCATGACCTTCCCGTTGCCCTCCTTGTCGAAGACCCTCGGCCCCTCCACATAATCCTTTGAAGCAGCCTTGATCCTTGTTCTTGGCAATGGTTTGCATAATAATAATAATTTATTATTTATACCCCACCCATCTGGCTGGAACTGCTCAAAGCTCAGTGTCTTTGCATTCATTTCATCGCTTTTGGGATTCCCCAGAACTTTCATGACTTCAGCACTGGTAGGATTCTGGCCCAGGGCTCTCATGACATCGCCACACTTGGCTGTACAGGATCTTGCCATCTCCAGTTTTGCCAAAGAGCTGGAAAGCCTCCTTGAACTCAGCGGTCTGATCTTCCGACAAGTCACACATGATTCCGGCTGCTCACAGTTGCTCTCGCCTGGCGCTCTGACTCTTCCCTCCTTCCGCCCTGAACATGTGCCAAGTCTTTCTTACAATTCTGTGATTCTAATGAATTTATGAACAACTTCAAAGGAACCATATATATAGTACCTTGTGGCGTGTTAGAGGCTTGTGATCAACTTGTGCCTGCCTAGTAAGCCGTGTCTTCCAGCATAACTGAACTGTTGTGCTGTTTTTGATGTATTGTTTGTTTGCTTTCTCGATATCATTTCATCACAAGTCATTAACACGCCTGCTATTTCTACTGTCTCTTTTTAACACTTGCAGTCAGCCTATTAATTCTACCATCAGCTGTTCAAAATGTTATGATTTAGCTTTTGCATCATTTAAGCTCCCCTCTTGTATATTAATACAATTCTGCTTTGGCCACCTCATGAGAAGAGAAGACTCCCTGGAAAAGACTCCCTGGAAAAGACCCTGATGCTGGGAAAGATGGAGGGCACAAGGAGAAGTGGATGACAGAGGATGATATGGTTGGACAGTGTTCTTGAAGCTACGAACATGAGTTTGACCAAACTGCGGGAGGCAGTGGAAGACAGGAGTGCCTGGCGTGCTCTGGTCCATGGGGTCATGAAGAGTCGGACACGACTAAACGACTAAACAACAACTATTTCTTAGGTTAAGCTATCTACGTTTCTGTCATGTCTTAAAGCTCTTTCCTATAGCTGGTTTTTTATCTGGTATTATTTATTCAGAGGCCCTATCAAAGAGGCCCTATCAAAGAGCATATTTATGGAGTTCGTTCTTTCAAGTTTTGCCCAAAGGTATAAGCCTGGGAGGGGGCGGGGGCACGGATGGTGCTGTGGGTTAAACCACAGAGCCTAGGGCTTGCCGATCAGAAGGTCGGCGGTTCGAATCCCTGCGACGGGGTGAGCTCCCATTTCTCAGCCCCTGCTTCTGCCCACCTAACAGTTCAAAAGCACGTCAAAGTGCAAGTAGATAAATAGGTACCGCTCTGGCGGTAAGGTCAACGGCGTTTCTGTGTGCTGCTCTGAAGCGGCTTCGTGAGAAGCGGCTTAGTCATGCTTGCCACATGACCTGGAAGCTGTACGCCGTCTCCCTCGGCCAATAATGCGAGACGAGCGCTGCAACCCCAGAGTTGGTCATGACTAGACCTAATGGTTAGGGGTCCCTTTACCTTTATAAGCCTGGGAGAACCTCCTTTGTTTTCAATGTACTGTTGCTGCTCTGGGATGGCATTATAGTTATTGTATGTTACTGCTTCTGTGCTAGTTTGTTAGTTCAATATTGCTGTTAAGCTGCTGGAACTGTTTTATTTGTTGGTTTGCCATTATGGATTTGGTATGCTATTGAACTATTTATTTTGTGTGTGTGTTTTATACAGCTTGTCTGTTGATTCGTGTTTTATTTATTGTCAGCCGCTTTGGGCTTTTTTTCAGAAGGAAAAACAAGGTGCAAATATGAATTGAAGCAGGAGAAATGATGTGAATTTTTGCTTTTAGAAACAAAACTTACATATGGTGCGGGTAGAAGGAATATGTTCTCTTTAATTCCTCCAGGTTGTTTGGCATTAGCACCAGGGCAGAGAAAATACTTATTTGCACAGCACATTGTGAACTTACAAAATATGTTACCTGAAAATTTAACGATGACTCTCTTTCCTCTGCCGTTCCTCTAATTAAATTCACAGCCTCCAGCATCGTCTTAAAAACCCCACCGGTTGCATGATTCCTCTGTGTAATGTCTAAATTTGGCCCATATACTACAAGGAATATAAATAAGATAATTCTCGTGGTACTTAATATCCTCTGCAAATAGCTCCAGTTTGGAGGCAATCTTTAAATTTCCTTGCGTGTGATATTAACAACAGCCTGGAGGTAATTCATAGTGAGAACACGGAGTATGATAAGAAAGAACGGAGGCTGGCTGAGCAAAGCCTATTAAGGCAAGAACTGCCTGAATCGGGTGTGTGTGTGTGTGTCTTAAATCAAAAGCAGCCGCGTCTGTCAACACCAGTTATTGCTAATGCAGGCCTGAACAAGAAGTAAAGAACTCGCTGTTGCAGCAAGTTGAAATGAGTTGGGAATCGTGTATGGGGAATGATGAAGAATAAAATGAGTATCTCTGCTTCTTGGCCATCCCTGAGGAGATGTGAATAAGTGGGGATGAGCGCTTCCCTGTTCCACATTTGCAGCGCTTAACTTCCCTCAGGAATCCTTGCAACTGTGGTTTGTTAAGGGTGCTGGGAACTGTAGCTCTGGTGAAGGGTAAACGACAGAGGTTGAATCCTGACAAGTACTGTTTTGGGGGAACAGGGAGCAGGCAGGTGAGGGGGACTCCCTGGTCCTGAATGGGGTAACTGTGCCCCTGAAGGACCAGGTGTGCAGCCTGGGAGTCATTTTGGACTCACAGCTGTCCATGGAGGCGCAGGTTAATTCTGTGTCTAGGGCGGCTGTCTATCAGCTCCATCTGGTACGCAGGCTGAGACCCTACCTGCCCGTGGACTGTCTCACCAGAGTGGTGCATGCTCTAATGATCTCCCGCTTGGTCTACTGCAATGTGCTCTATGTGGGGCTATCTTTGAAGGTGCCCTGGAAACTACAACTAATCCAGAATGCGGCAGCTAGACTGGTGACTGGGAGCGGCCGCCAAGACCATATAACACCGGTCCTGAAAGACCTACATTGTTTCCCAGTAAGTTTCTGAGCACAACTCAAAAGTGTTGGTGCAGACCTTTAAAGCCCTAAACGGCCTCGGTCATGTATACCTGAAGGAGCGTCTCCACCCCCATCGTTCAGCCCAGACACTTGAGGTCCAGCTCTGAGGGCCTTCTGCCAGTTCCCTCATTGTGAGAAGTGAGGTTAAAGGGAACCAGGCAGAGGGCCTTCTTGGTAGTGGTGCCCACCCTGCAGAACGCCCTCCCACCAGAGGTCAAGGAAATAAATAAGTATATGACTTTCTGAAGACATCTGAAGGCAGCCCTGTTTTGGGAAGTTTTTAATGTTTGATGTTTTATTGTGTTTTTAATATTCTGTTGGGAGCCTCCCAGAGTGGCTGGGAAACCCAGACAGATGAGCAGGGTATAAATAGTAAATTATTATTATTATTATTATTATTCCCAGAATTCTTTGGGGGAGGTGGTGTGTTTTCAGTGAACGATGTGCACTCAGCCTGCCTCATGTGTGTGTACCTTGACGGAGCAAGAAAGCGCAGTGGGAGTTGGGAGATTTTAGCTTGCCCCGCTTCACTTCATCATCCGATGTGTCATCATGCTAAGCCAAGGTTTTTACACACAAAGAATTCCCCTCCTTATGAGCAAGTTTTGCATTTCTTGTAATCCTAGCAAGGATACATGCAGAGAGACACATAGGCTTAAGAAAGGGAAAAAAGCAAGACATGAATCATTGCTATCACCGTGCTTGTGAACAGCACTGATAAATGAAACGTTATATATATATATTTCTTTCACCATATCCTTCCTAAGTTATTTGACCCTCCTGAACGTTGAGTAAGTAATTATCTTTGCTTATGCAATGGGCCGTAATGTTTAGTGAGCGGAGATCTTTGCTTACACTTTTCGACTGTGTTTGCCTTACTTTGGGTAGATCTTTTGGCTTTTAAAGAGGTTTTGCTCATGCGACAGTGGAACTTTTCCTTCCTTTTGCCTATACAAAAAGCAATTGTTTACTGTGCTATTTCCTGACAGAATGGTTGGCCCAAATTTATTTTGATATGTTGCCCCCGCCTTGGACTCCGCGAAGCAGTTCAGTGTGACTCCTCTGTCCAACATTAGGCTCTTATAGTCTGGTGTGCCTCTACGCATGTGGTTCCTTTTTGACTCTTTAAGCAACAAATGAGCAATAGTTAAAGTGGCTACAGATATTTAGTAGTAGTGGTAGTAGTAATGATAATAATAATAATATTTATACTCTGCCCATCTGGCACGATCGACCGGTTGGACGTGCCCGCTCAACGTAAACCAGAAATTTAACATGGTTCAGAAATTTAACGTTGGACCATGGAGCCACCATGGCTTTTAGTTAATGACTGCCAAACTAATTTTCTCTAAAGGAAGATCTAATTAGCACTTCTGTTATGCAGCCTGCTGGCAGTTAAAGATGCCCATTGTGCAATTACTTCTGTAAGGGTCATCAGTGTTGTTCATCGCTGAAGATGGAAGGAACACAGCTGCCTGAGGCAGAACATCAAATTAGTTCATAAAAATGCACAGTGGACTTCTTAACGCAGATTTTAAAAAATTGTTGACCTTCTGTTAATTTCACATGTGTAAGTGAACATGATGATTCTGTTAAAGGGACTTCTTCCTTTCCTGTTCAGGAATGCAGGTTCTTTTTTTCTTTTTCTTTTTTAAAAACCCTATCTGATTAGCATCATAGAATCATAGAATTGTAGAGTTGGAAGGGACCACAAAGGTCATCTAGTCCAACCCCCTGCAGTGCAGCAATCTTTTGCCCAACTTGGGGCTCGAACCCACAACCCTGAGATTTAAGAGTCTCACGAGCTATCATATCAGTCTCAAAACTGTTTGAAATTTATTCTGAGAATTTTAAAATTACAAACCAGCGGGCCTTCTTGGTAGTGGCATCCACCTTGTGGAATAGTAGTAGTAGTAGTAATAATAATAATAATATATTATTTATACCACACCCATTTGGCTGGGTTTCCATTTCCCCAGCCATTCTGAGCGGCTCCCAACATTAATAATAATAATAATAATGTGATAAACATCATACATTAAAAACTTCCCTAAACAGAGCTGCCTTCAGCTGTCTTCTAAAAGTCAACTAGTTGTTTATCTGCTTGACATCTGATGCGAGGTTACAGGGAACCAGGTTACAGGGCCTTCTCGGTAGTGGCGCCTGCCCTGTGGAATGCCCTCCCATTGTTTTTAATGGTTGATGTTTTACTGTGTTTTTAAGATTTTGTTGGGAGCCTCCTAGAGTGGCTGGGACAACCCAGTCAGATGGGCAGCATATATAATATATTATTATTATTATTATTATTATTATTATTATTATTTCATCTTAAGAACATAAGAGCCTGCTGGATCATAAACATGACCCAAGCACACAAGCACTTTCCTCCTGTGGTTTTCAGCAACTGATATTCAGAAGCATTGCTCCCTCGTGACAGCTTCATTAATTGATGACACTGGAAATAAATCTGCACCTTACCAAAAGCAGTTTATCACTTTCTTAGACAAAAAGGCTATGTTTGAAAGCCAAAACCTTGTACAGCCGTACCTTGGAAGCCGAACGCCTTGCGACTCGAACGCTTCGGCTCCTGAACGATCGAAAACTGGAAGTGAGTGGTCCGGTTTTCGAACAATTTTTGGAAGCCGTATGTCCAGTGTGGCTTCTGTGGCTTCCGATTGAGTGCAGGAAGCTCCTGCAGCCAATTGGAAGCCGTGCCTCGGTTGTCAAACGTTTTCAGAAGTTGAACAGATTCCTTTCGGCAACCAAGGTACGACCATATGTGTTGAGCAACTGTTGCAAAACACTCTCCAGTAACAAATGTTCATATATGTGTTGCTCAGCATTTCTTTGTTGATCTGGAAATGGGGTGGTAAAAAAAAAGACGGTGGGGTTCAAATATACTCCCTTCTCCCAGTTATATCGACTTTTGGTTTGGAGCCAAAGGTTTCTGTGGCAGAGCGAAAACACCTTCGACTCGGGCAAGGAACAGACAGAGCATCTCTCTTCCTCCAGGCGCTGCCCTTACAATCTCTGGGAAATATGCTCTATAGAGTTAGGGGACGCTCCCCCAGCAGAATGTGAAGTGATTTGGGGTGGTGAACTGCAGCTGTGTATGAATATATGTAGGGTGTATGTGTGGATGAGACTAAATACTTATCTCCAAGCCATACTTGTGTATTTTTTTATTAGATCTTTCCAACGTTTCACAAATTGATTTCACATCAAATAATCACATTGATATGTTGACTTCTTCCCACCCTCGCATCTGCAGTGTTTATGCTCAAACCCTTTTCTACTACATTATATATCAGACTCTTATCAATTGCAAAAAAAACCCCACAACCCTCTGGTACAATTATTTTATCAGTTGTTGTAAGGGGGAGGGATTATAGAGAACCCTCCCCCCTCATCAGAAGCAGCCAGTCTCCAAGCAGTCATGAGAGCGAGGGGTCTGAAGGGGTGAGTCAGGAAACGGAGAGGGAGTGCCAGGGCTCTGGCAACATCAAAGAGCCCCTGCTCCATAGGCAGGAAGAGAGGGAGGCGGAAAGAGTGGACAGGAATAGGTCAGACAGAAGACCCGTCCCCCCGACGCCGGAATTGAGGAGGAGGAGGAAAGGGAGGCGCTTCTCAGTTCCGAGGCTTTTATGCTGGTCCCGAACGCGGAAGGGGTAGTGCAGGAATCTGACTCGAGCGGGTAGACATGAAATGAGCAGTCCGTTACACTGTAAATAATGTGCACCAATAAAAACGTCTGAAAGACAAGCATGTGGACGGTCGTTACTCAAGAGTAGTCACAACAAACCCTGACAGTTGTTTTCCGCTCTTCCAATCTCGAATTCTGCCCTCCATTTCATTTGACTATAATACTTCTTTAAATAGTCCAAAAAAGGCCATGCTTTTATTTTTTTTGAAGGCTTAATTAGGGGGTGGGGTGGGGGGACAGGCATCTTTGTTTGTTTTGGGGCAACAGCCTAATATGGCTACCACCCTGGAACCAAAAACATAACCTGCATTTTTAAAAATCGTTTCAGGTGCCTTTGAAATCTCCCTTCAGCGTCTTGACAACACATCAGTTAAGATTAAACCTGCAGCGCCAGGAAGGTGTGCACTGGTTGTAGGAGGAAACAAGTCTTATTCCGAAAGGAAAATAACTTCTGGGCAGTGGCTTCATTTTACTTTTGATTGTCGAACGCCGGAGAATTATTGGGAATTGGTGATTGAGAGGGACATTGGTAAGTTGCACTGTGCAATCCAGTTTTTATGAGCTTCTTAAAGTAATTTGGATATTTGTCAACCTGAGCTGCATGCTGAAAGCCTAAATGACAAGGGTAATTATTATTTATCTTCTACTTTATACAGTACCATCCTCTTTGTTGCTAAATAAGGGCTTGGGGATGTCAACTGAACTGAAATAACTTAACTGTATGAATCACCTTCCTTTTAACTGATCATTTAGCTGTTTTTATACAGGGGTACCTCGGAAGTCGAACAGAATCCGTTCTTCCGGAAGTCCATTTTACTTCCAAAACGTTTGGAAACCAAGGCGTGGCTTCCGATTGGCTGCTGGAAGTTTGGGTTCCAAAGAACATTCGAACACTCACTTCTGGTTTTCGATTGTTCGGGAGCCAAAACGTATGCGCACCAAGGGCCTTTTTGAGCTATTGTGGGAAATGTAAAAGAACTTGTAAATTAAAATATAGACGCTTCTTCCTTTTTGGTTTTTGTTTGGCCCTGTTTGCCAAGCCAAACCAGAACCCCACCCTTTCCTTTCCTGCTGGTTTTCTGCTGCACTGCTATAGGGTTCAGTAACAATCACCCCCACCACTGCTTCTCTTCAGATTTCAGTAGGGGAAGAGGAAGAGGTGGATTGGTCTTGCTTTGGTGCTGGGCTTCAAGATGCTCTAAGCGCCATCGCAACTTTCCCCGGCCTCCATCTGGCAGCCTCAGGTTGGCTATTTTTTCCTGCATTTGAGCTCAACTTCTGAGTGTGGTGCAGCCACAGGGATGACCCCCTCCCCCCCCATTCCAAGCTGGGAAAGGCTAAAGCTTCTCTATCCACCCTTGCCAGAGGGTGATGGATCGTGGCCAGGGGTGGCAAGCAGAATTACAGACCGTTGCTTTTCACAGGAGAAAACCAAAACAAGAATGGTTCATAAAACAAACCAACGTATCCACTTAAGAATTCTTGGCCCGTGGTTTAATCAACTATGTTTTTAGTTGATTGATCTGTCAATTAAATTGATTAGAGCCTCCAGCTCTTCAAATCAATCAATCAAATCTCATTATATTATATTATAAGAGCTGTTTGACACTGGAATGGACTATCTCAGAAGGGCTCTCCTTCACTAGAGGTTTTTAAACAGAGCTTGGACACCCACCTGCCAGGATGATTTAACTGTGATTCTTGCATTTTAGGGGTTGGACTAGATCAGGGGTCCCCAGACTATGGCCCGGGGGCCACATATGGCCCCCGAGGCTCTTTGATGCGGCCCCCAGGGACCCCCGCCGCCCGCTCTTACCAGCACAGTGTGGCGTGGCTGCTGCCTTCCGACCCGGAAAAGTGACGGAAATAGCTTGTGTGCACGCGCAAGCATCATTTCCGGTGTACTTCCAGGTCGGAGGAGGCTTCTGCACATGTGCACAAACTATTTCCAGCGCTTTCCAAGTCGGGAGTGTGCCAGAAATAGCGTATGCACGCTCCCGCACCCCACCCTCCGGCCCACCACGCAATCGGCACGGCGAGCATCTGGCCCAAAGCCGGGTAAGTTTGGGGACCCCTGGACTAGATCCCCTGCGGTCCCTTCCAGTTCTACAATTCTGATTCCCAAACTTAGATCTCCAGCTGTTTTTGGAGTACAACTCCCATCATCCCTAGCTAGCAGGCCCAGTGGTCCGGGATGATAGGAATTGTAGCCCCAAAACAGCTGGAGGGCCAAGTTTGGGAAACCCTGGCTTAGAATGTGTATAGAGAATTACTAAAAGCTCAACATAAATGCAAGAGTAAAAGGATTGGAATTTAATGGGATGGTCTTGTGTGATGATCATTCTTACATTATGTGTTTCTAGATTGCATGAGAGGACCATGTCCATTTGGGGATGTTCTGCTTCAGCCTTCTGGGTTCCTGCCCTTTAACAAGACTTTCATATGGGACGTTAAAGCCAGAAGGTTAGATGGGCTTGAACTGAAGTTCTATCCGTTCTTAAAACAAGTTCTGCCTGGAGAGACTTGCCCCGACCAAGTTCTTTACACCATTGGCACCCTTCTTAATACGAACAGAGTCAACATCGGAAACTTCTGTGGAAATGGTACTGTGTCACGAATCAAGGTGCAGGGGGGAGTTATTATGACCCTGAAACTCCCATGGAACTCTAAAGTCGGTGTCTCTGGGTTTAAGCTCGAAGGCAGGTCTTCCATACAAAGTGAGTATAAGGAGGTTACTTATGATTTGCTTTTGTTGTCAGCAAAAAATAATAATAATGGTATTTTAACACACTACAGGACCCAGGTGGCGCTGTGGGTTAAACCACTGAGCCTAGGGCTTGCTGATCAGAAGGTCGGCGGTTCGAATCCCCGCGATGGGGTGAGCTCCCATTGCTTGGTCCCAGCTCCTGCCAACCTAGCAGTTCAAAAGCACGTCAAAATGCAAGTAGATAAATAGGAACCGCTACAGCGGGAAGGTAAACATCATTTCCATGTGCTGCTCTGGTTTGCCAGAAGCGGCTTTGTCATGCTGGCCACATGACCTGGAAGCTGTACGCCGGCTCCCTTGGCCAATAATGTGAGATGAGCGCGCAACCCCAGAGTCGGTCACGACTGGACCTAATGGTCAGGGGTCCCTTTACCTTTACCTTTTTAACACACTATCTTTAAGTGTGGTTCTGTAGGCTTGCTTTCTGCTAAGTGGGTTGGAGGGGGAACTTCCTGAAGTAGTTTTCTCTCAAAAGACATTTCTGTTTTTGCAGTGGGTGAGGGAGATCAGAGAAGGAGAAGATAGTTTTTTAAGGAAAGGAGGGAGAATCCTGACCTTCATTTAGCATCCTGAGCCTACTTGCAAGCAATATGGAAGGGGCTAATTAATGCACTTGGCTATTTCTGAAACACAAGTGTGCATTTGTATATTAAATAATGTCCCAACGTAACACAGGAATGGTATTATATGTATCTAGAGAAGATGTAGACTAGCTAAATCCTAAAGGCCTGTCCAGGAGAAGGGATGTGAGAAGGGATGAAGGCACATGTTACTTCTCACACTTTTAAAGAGAGGTGTGTGTGACCTACAGTATATGCTCAAAACGTAATATGAGAAGCGGCCCTGGTAGATACTTATTCTTTTTGTCATAACGGAAATTACCTGTTTCTTTCCGTGTTCTGAATCGGGAATGTTGCAGTTCTCTTTCACAACTATATCACCTAAGGGCAAGGGTTGTTTGAAAGGGCCCTGCAACAAAATTGCTCTTCATTAAAAATAAATAGATTACCTGTGTAATGTGAGTGTGCTTTCAAACAACCTCCCTTGAAGCAACTTAAATCGTTTTAACCAAATTGATAGTGGACCAATTTCTGTGTGTGTGTGTGTGTGTGTGTGTGTGTGATTATTCTCGTCTGCATTGTATGTTGACTGGGTATTGATCTATAATACTTCTGCCAAACTCCCATGGTTCAATCTGCCTACCAGACCGTACAGAATGGGTTTTTCTTGTAAGCCAAAGCTGCTTAGTCAGAATAAAGAGTAAGTTAGCTTATGCCAACCCACATACATATAGAGGGACACCAGGGCCGGATTTCGGTTTGATGGGGTCCTAAGCTACTGAAGGTAATGGGGCCCTTTATATATCCAGCTGTCCTTTGTCAACAACAAATTGTCACTGTTTTTTGTGTTGAATATATGCTATACAGTCATACCTCGGTTTAAGTACGCCTCGGTTTGAGTATTTGCAGTTTAAGTACTCCGCGGACCCGTCTGGAACGGATTAATCCACTTTCCATTACTTTCAATGAGAAAGTTCACTTCAGGTTAAGTACGCTTCAGGTTAAGTACAGACTTCCGGAACCAATTGTGTACTTAAACTGAGGTACCACTGTATGGTAATTTATGGACCTACACAACACAAGACACTGTTGCTGTATGTAGGTTTTATTTTATTTGTTTTTTATCTTATATTTTGGAAATGTACACCCAGTTTTTTTTCCTTTAATTTTTTTGGGGCCCCCAAGAGAGTGGGGCCGTAAGCTACAGGTTGTTTAGCTTATATGTAAATCTGACACTGAGGGACTCCATAAAAACTACAGTATAACTGTCTTCACTTGAGCCAGAACCTGCAAGCTAAGCCCCACACATGAGAGAATACAACACACATATCACCTTAGAAACTAAACACATAAGCTCTCTTTTATGCTCATAGTGGTCATGTCTGTCTGGATATACTTTCTCATTCAAAAGTAATTGAAACTCTTTTTCCTGGGGGCCTAATTCTGGCACCAGCTTGGTCTTGAGAGTAGTTCTAACAAGGCAAGATTCACTATCCTGAGGTTTCTGGTGACTGCTGGGTTGGGAAGAACGACTGCAATGCAACCACTCTCTAGTTCAAACAAGTTTATAATTTTGAGGTTCGCCGGTGATTGTGTATGTTCACAAATGCTTGTCTCCCTTTGTGTTTAAAAAAGGATTGTGCATAGTTGAATCCACATTTCAAACAGAAGGAGAAGCAACCTTGATGTCTGCCAACTACCCGGTGGGGTTACCAGAAAATGAACTCGTGGCATGGCAATTTGTCATTCCATTCAACTTAAGGGCACGTATCTCTATCCTCAACTACACCACCGCAAAATGTGAACGGAACTTTCAGACAGTCGAGTACCAGTTACCCGGGCAGCACCCTCAAGAACTGGTGCCCAAAGAGGGGCAGTCTGTCGTTCTTGCTGGTAATTTCAACCTTTCCATGCAAGGCTGTAAGCAATATCAGCAGGATGCTGGGGCCCACAATTTGCATTTTAAACTTTTTGTTCAGCGCCCTGAAAACGAAGAGAGTAAGTAACCAATTCCATCTTTTCCTTTTCTTTTTTCTTTGGTTAATGGATCTTTTGATTTATGCTTGTGGTATGTCGTGTGTGTGTGTGTGTGTGTGTAAAAGAGAGAGTGAGCGAACACGCCTGTGTACACAGCAAAACTTAATGGGGCAAAATATGCATTATGGGTTAGTAATACAGGCACCCTTTTTTATTTTGGAAAAATATTGCACTGTACAGTGGTACCTCTACTTACAAATAACTCTACTTACGAATTTTTCTACTTACGAATGGAGCTCCGTCTGCCATCTTGGATGCGGTTTAGATAGGATTTTTTTTACTTACGAATTTTTAGATAGGGTTGCTTCAACTTACAAATTTTTTCTCCCAATGCATTCTTATGGGATTTGACTTACAATTTTTTTCGACTTACAAATGTGCGTTCGGAACGCATTAAATTCGTAAGTAGAGGTACCACTGTACTGGAAAAGATCTCAGACAAATAAAATAAAAGTAAAGCATTGCTTTCTGGTGATTTTCATCCCCACCTGTAGGATTGGAGTCTGAACTGCGCCTTATATTGGTTACAATTGAAAATTGGGTTATTGTGATTTAGAAGGCCGTTGTCGACATGACTTCCCTGTCATAGATTAAGTTTAGACAGGGGTGTTGGACATCCATTCAGTATTTTGGGCTAACTAAAGTTTACTACGTTTGTGAGGTAATACAATTATGAAGAATGGCACGTTAAAGCAAACCTTGGGGCATTCTCCTCATCGGGGGTTACGATGGGATTGTTGCAAAGGAGATGGTCGCCAATGTCAGGAAACTGCTGTTGGAAGAAATGAGGGAGAGTGAGTGGACATTTCTTGTGGCTGTTGGTGGATTGAAGTCACTTAACTGTACAAAAGCACAAACTTAAAGGAGGACCCACAATCGATGACACACTTATTGATAAAGTATTCCATTAATATGCCTTGACAGTTGCTTATATGGAGAATTCAGGTAGTTCATAGTTCTATTCAATAGAGAGAGGGTAACTTTCTTTACCTGTCCTTGTAAATCAGAAAGAGGTGAACAGCTTAACGGTTTCAAAACATAACGCCCCGAAGTAATTTAAATTCTTCTTTAGATCTTGCAAATCATGGAACAATAGCTGCACCATTTTCTTCTTTTTTAAGAAAGGGACTAAGTGCTGCAGTTCTTCTAAATGATCTTCTCTGTTTTCTTGTTTTCAGATGTAACCTACATAGTTGACCTAAAGAAAGAGAGAGGCTTAAATCTTACAATATTTTCGAAGCCAACACAGCCTGGAAGTTTATGCTTGATCTGTATTAATCGTAGTAAAAAATGTGAGACCAATGTGACTTTAGTATCCGGTTCCAGTTACACTATCGTCTTACTGTGTAAAAATACAGAGAATGTGAGGGTAACTGCTGTGCAGTCCACAGGTATGAACAAAATGTCTGGAATTTAGTTCCCTTAAAGTGTGTGTTTGGCGGGGAGACATCTGACGAGAATGTATTCCTATTTTTACTTGCACTTCCAAATGCTGTTTGTTTTCATCATCTGTCCTTTTGTTGCTCATTAGTCTCGACTAAGTAGAATTGATGGGGCCACCATCATATGTTCTGCGCATGCAAGTTCCCACTTGCCTCTAAGGTGCCTCCCATCTTTTATCAGATTGCAGAAAGTCCCACTTTCTTTTCAGGAGAACAAAAGTGTAGCTCAGTCTCCACAGGTGCCATTGCTTTTAAACTTACTCTTCTGTCTTAATTATTTTTAAAAGCATGGGGTTTCGACAAGGGCAGTGCTGTTATAAGTCGGGTGTCTATATAAGCTTTGCCACCTCTTCTTGATGTCTTCTGCTTCTGTTAGGTCCTTTCCACTTTTGTCCTTTATTATGGTAATCTTTGTACGAAATGTTCCTTTCATATCTCCGATTTTCTTGAGCAGGTCTCTGGTTCTGTTGTTTTCCTCTATTTCTTTGCATTGCTCGTTTATGAAGGCCCTCTAGTCTGTCCTTGCTACTTTTTGGAAATCTGCATTCAGTTTCCTGTACCTGTCCCTATCTCCCTTGCATTTTGCTTGCCTTCTCTCCCCCACTATTTGTAAGGCCTCATTGGACAGCCACTTTGCTTTCTTGGGTTTCCTTTTCATTGGGATGGTTTTCGTTGCTGCCTCCTGTATAATGTTACGAGCCTCCATCCATAGTTCTTCAGGCACTCTGTCCACCAAATCTAATTCCTTAAACCATCCTCTAGCTCTAGCCTACAACAGCCCCTTGGTTGACCAGACTCTTAGCAAAATTCCTTGCTCACCAGTAGGCCTTTTTCCTTGACTCCTCTCTCAGTTTCATCAAATTTCTGCATAGCTCTTTGATAACCCATATGTCTTCTGTAGGGGGATGGGTAGCCACCCGCCTGTTTCTCTGGCCCAGAGCCTATGGTTATAACTGTGTGTCTTTCTCATTGCAGTCTGTTGGAATTCCAAAACCTGCCAGATGAGACCCTTCCATCTGGTTGTACCGCCGTTTCTTACTTGGCTGCCAATCCTGCTTGAGACGTTTACGTGGAAACTCCAAGCCCCAGCAGACACCATCATAGAAATCAGGTCTCCAACCTCAAAACTTAAGCAGCATATCCCAAACCAGAATCAAGTATGCACTGGGGGTTATAGTTACTCCATTAATGGCAGCGCCCCAGAAAAGGCATTGCGACTTGGTGTCTTCTGCCTTGGTGGAGCCATTGAGAAAATTCAGATGAAAGACAACATCACTGTAATGCTTAAGACTTATGGCAGAAGGTGGATCAATGAGTCTCTGAAACCGAACCTCACGTTGTTTTTTATGCCAGTTATTCAAGGTGAGTTTATTCTGTTTCGGTCCTTCTCTGCGATCAAAAAGTAAAGAAAGTTAAAATCTTGTATCAGCCCAGTGAAAGGCCCTTTCCAGAACTGATGTTAAATATTCCACGGTTGAAATGTGGTTATTCTTTTTTTTGAGGTGTAATATCTGAGATCTAGTAAAATTTGGATTATAGCAAGGAAGCCTAGGCGGTGTCATCTGAAAGGGTTATACGGTTAAGGATCCACGAGCAAGAGAGGGAGCTTTTTGTGGGGTCAAAGTCATCCCTGTGAAAATGTTTAACCCTAACCCCACCAAAATTCACTTCAGTTTGAGATTTCGGCATAGGTTGCCATCTTGGATTTTGAGGCATTGTCTGCAATGATTGTGCCTATACATTTTGTAAAATAATAATAATAATAATAATAATAATAATAATAATAATAATAATAATATCAGATTGCCATGAAGCAAAGGGGTGTGATTTGGTAAAGAAAGAAGAAAAAATACAGACAGATAATTACTATACACAGCAGCAAGGATATAGATCTTCACTTGTGGACTAATATATTATTGAATGCATTAATACAAATAGAAGTCATAAATATTGCAGCTGTTGAATAAGGGACTATTATTATGATTGGAATACAATTGATTAAATAAGACTTTGGAAGCAGAAATAATAATAATAAATATTAAACCTGTAATTCTAGCCACCAAAATTATACAATTGGATATTTGATTCATTTATATTTGATTTGGTATTCTGATTTGATATGGATATAATGAGGTGTACTTTGGATTTTTGTAATTGAAAACTAATAAAAATTAATTCAGGGCGCGCGGGGTGGACAGAGGGTCTGGGAAAGGGGCCATGGGTTTATTTATCAAAGGAGAGTTTAGCATGTCTGCTTGCAGAAAAGGTTTTGTGGCAGGGCGAGCTTAGATCTTCCACAGCATGTTTCGCTGCCACTCTAGGATGGCTGAAATAGAGAAGCAGGGAGAAGGGAACATGGAAGGGAGAATACGTTTGTTTTCTCCTGCTCTGGAGGGTAGGACTCGAACCGATTGCTTCGAATTACAGGAAAGGAGATTCCGACTAAACATTGGGGGAAACGTTTGGACAGTAAGAGCTGTTCAACAGTAGAACAGTCTCCCTCGGAAGGTGGTGGACTCCCCTACCTTGGAAGTTTTTAAGAAGAGGTTGGATGGCCATCTGTCATGGATGCTTTAGCTGAGATTCCTGTACAGTGGAACCCGGTTTGCGACTGCCTCCGTTTACGACAAATTCGGAGAGCGACCGCCGCGGACCTGGAAGTATTTTTCATCCGGGTACCGTACGCGGGGATGCTCAGAAGCGATCTGCACAGCGTGTGTATGCGCAGAAGCGATCTGCACAGCTCATGCGTGCGCAGAAGCATGCCTTCGGCGAGCGACGCACTTGGGGAGCGACCGGCTCCCCGGAACGGGTCGTCGTCGTAAACCGAGGTACCACTGTATTTCAAGGGATTGGTGTTCTGTACAAAGTATTCCTAGTGCTAAGGTTTAGTCTTATCATAAGTTAAGTAATAGGAAGTTAGTTAAGTCTGCTGCAACTGGTTTTTCTTATGGACTGTGCCATTCCTGAATGTATTAGATTTGTGACCATTATGCTCATTTGCTTTCAGTAGGAGTAAAGTTCTGCTGGATGAAGTACAATTGCCTCTGGTCTACTTTTCGGGAAACTCTTCTACGTGTTTAAGTTTTTCCTCCACACGTATGACATAGATGACCAACTCTACAGTTTTATGACTCTATGAGAAGTGATGCACATAGCTGCCAAGTTCTCCCCTTTTTTTAAGGGAAATTCCCTTATGCTGAATAGGCTTCCTCGTGAGAAAAGGGAAAACTTGGCAGCTATGGTGATGCAGTGGGATGTTAAACCAGGCAGATTCCTTGGTGTGGGATGTACACACAAAAAATTCAGTACAGCTTAAATTGCAGGATCTGCGTGTCTGAGAGATGGCTAAGCTTTCTTTCACAAAGGGTTTATTTTGTTTTGCAAGATGGCTAAGCTTTCTTTCACAAAGGGTTTATTTTGTTTTGCACGGGGGAAGTAAAAGGCAGCAATGACTTAGCACATTTGTTTTTTTTGTCCCCTCGCAGAAGAGTGTGTATTCAGCGTTATTCCAGATCCAAAAACCGAAGTTTACCTGCAGACCCCTAACTGGCTGGAAGGTCTGCCGCCTTACATATCTGTGTATTGGAACATCACCGTCCCAGCCAAACAAGTTGCGCAGCTGTCGTTCCCAAAGGACCGTATGGGTGTTACTTGTGTACAGAGCCGGGCTAACATCTATATTCAGGAACAGAGACCGAATGCAGAAGAAACTGTGCGCCGCGAAGATCAGAAACTCCCTAAAACTCTAGATCTGAAGCATCATTTCTGGGTCAACATCACTAACTGTAAGCCAGCTACCAATCAACAACTGAGCATGCAATTCAGGGTGAAGTTCATTCAGAAAAAAGCAGGTGAGGTACCACATGTTGTGCATTGTTTCACAATAATCAAAGGGAGGTTCTTTCCTGCCAAGGGTTCATCTTTCAGTTCTGTGTTCTTTTCCCATGAACCTGCAGAGTTGGGGAAGAACTTTCCACCTGGTTTCAGTCGCACAGGGGTTAATTTCCCAGGCTATAGACAGTACAGTGGTACCCTGGTTCTCAAACTTAATCCGTTCTGGAAGTCCATTCCAAAACGAAGCGTTCCAAAACCAAGGCACGCTTTCCCATAGAAAGGAATGCAAAACGGATTAATCCGTTCCAGACTTTTAAAAACAACCCCTAAAACAGCAATTTAACATGAATTTTACTATCTAACAAGACCATTGATCCATAAAATGAAAGCAATAATCAATGTACCATACCATAAAATAAATAAGACAGTATTGTAGATGATAAAAATGTAATTCAATTTTTTTTTTCTTACTTGCACTGACGATAGTCATTGTTTGGATGGGGGGCTTTTATCCATTTCCGCAGTCACACAATCAATCAATCAATCAGTAGCTGAACCGGGTTCCACACAGTCGCAAAAAAACAAATGAACCGAAAAAGCCTCAAAAACAAAAATTTGAAATAAATAGCAAAAACGAAAGCGCCAAACTTAATCCGTTCCGGAACTCCGTTTGACTTCTGAAATGTTTGAAAACCAAGGCGCAGCTTCTGATTGGTGCAGGCGCCCTGGAAACAATAGCCGACAACCACATTGGACACTCGGCTTCCAAAAAACGTTCGGAAACCGGAACACTCAGTTCCGGGTTTTTGGCGTTTGGGAACCAAGGCGTTTGAGAACCAAAGTACCACTGTAATTCCTAGCTGTCAACATGGGCTTCCTGCTCTTACGCACTTCTATGCTGAGCATCTTTTCAGCTGCTTTAAGCAAGCTTGTACACCCCCCCCCCCCGACCACTGGACCACTTCTCCTGCCAGCCCGCAAGGTGTGTGTGGAGGAGTTACTTACAAGGATTTGGGAAGGTGGTGTAAAGGGTGTGGGACTCTTCCAGGAATAAATAAATGGAGAGGGAGAAATGGAGGGTTTCCTCTGCTCTCAATTTATTTATTTATTTATTTATTTCCCTCCCCCCTCACGTGCGCAAAGGCACGATTGAGTAAGTGAAAGCAGTGTACGGTGCAAGTTTACCTGTGCTTCATTTGTTAACTTTGTGTAAAATGGGATGGATCTATCAGAGGACTCCGCTGCATTGGTAAAGAAACAGCGAATGGAATGCGCTATAAACATGCAACACCAGATGGCGCCCGAGAGCAGGATATTTTAGAACCCGGTTTTCCATAGAGATTTTTTTCTTTCGTTGAAACGATCTCATTTCTGTCTTATTTATGACTCTCCCCCCTTTGTGTTTATATCCACCCAAACAAAGACACACACATTTTTCATATTTTCATGGCAGAAATGTTCAGGGGTGCTTATAGTGAAACTCCCCGTTGAAACATGGCTACTACCTGTCAACATTGCATATAGAAGGGAATAACTCTTTGCTTTTTTAGTATATAAATATTCATGGTGCTGAAGAGCAAATCTGGAGCATATTTCCTGTCACAGCTGAACTTTTAAATAAGGCTAGATAGTCATAGCAGTTGAGAGATTATTTGACCTAAACTCATTTTTCTATTCTATTCGGGATGTCATACGTGGGAACATTTTTTTAAAAGAGAGAACATCTTGTGCATGACTCTTTCAGTTGCGTAACGTCTCGTGATTTCCCACCACTTCTATCTCTCTCTTCCCCTTCCCACCATCCAGCTGTTAACTGCTGGACAGACAGTCCTGCGTTTGTTGAAATTCTCCTGATTTACAAGTTGCTGTGTTGTTTCCTCCCGCCCTCCCCCAATGTGCGTAATAAATTGCAATATATGGATTTTAGATTCTAAATCTCTCCCAAGTGTTAAATGCATGGCATGAAAATTTAGACAGGAGAGAATCCCGCAGCTTAAACCCTTCCCTTCTAGACCCCCCCCCTTTCTATCTCTCTTCTTTGGTTCCTTTGGATTGTGTGTCTATCTGCACATGCTCATAAAAATCTGAAATGTTTCAGAAGCGAGTGAATGCAGCAGCTGTGACGTAGGACAAGATGAGCCGCCTCTCCAGCTGTATCTCACTGAACGTCTCACTTTTAACTTTTCACAGGTTTGGCAGTCATTATTGGCGTGGTGGTTGGCGGAATTGCACTGCTATCAACTATTGGGCTCCTCATATTCTGCGCTAAGAGGAAGAAGTAAGTTTGCTTGTTCTCAGAGGTTTTCAGTGCAGATTAAAATGTCCCATTTTTTACCAGAGACAGATAATAATAATAATAATAATAATAATAATAATAATAATAATAATAAATAATAATAAATAATAATAATATTAAATAATAATTATTATTATTATTTAAGGTAAAGGGGCCCCTGACCATCAGGTCCATTCGTGTCCGACTCTGGGGTTGCGGCGCTCATCTCGCTCTATAGGCCAAGGGAGCCGGCGTTTGTCCGCAGACAGCTTCCGGGTCATGTGGCCAGCATGACTAAGCTGCTTCTGGCGAACCAGAGCAGCACACGGAAACGCCGTTTACCTTCCCGCAGGAGTGGTACCTATTTATCTACTTGCACTTTGGTGTGCTTTCAAACTGCTAGGTGGGAAGGAGCTGGAACCGAGCAACGGGAGCTCACCCCGTTCCAGGGATTCAAACCGCCAACCTTCTGATCAGCAAGCCCTAGACTCTAATTTCTTAAAGATTAAAAGCTTCCCTAAACAGGGCTGCCTTCAGATGTCTTCTAAAAATCTGGTAGCTGTTTTCCTTTTTGACATCTGATGGGAGGGCGTTCCACAGGGCGGGTGCCACCACCGAGAAGGCCCTCTACCTGGCTCCCTGTGACTTGGCTTCTCGCAATGAGGGAACCGCCAGAAGGCCCTCGGTACTGGACCTCAGTGTCCGGGCAGAGCGATGGAGGTGGAGACGCTCCTTCAGGTATACTGGACCGAGGCCGTTTAGGGCTTTAAAGGTCAGCACCAACACTTTGAATTGTGCTCGGAAATGTACTGGGAGCCAATGCAGGTCTTTCAAGACCGGTGTTATGTGGTCTTCACGGCTGCTCCCAGTCACCAGTCTAGCTGCCGCATTCTGGATTAATTGCAGTTTCCGGGTCACCTTCAAAGGTAGCCCCACATAGAGTGCATTGCAGTAGTCCAAGCGAGAGATAACTAGAGCATGCACCACTCTGGCGAGACAGTCTGCAGGCAGGTAGGGTCTCAGCCTGCGTACCAGATGGAGCTGCTAAACAGCTGCCCTGGATACAGAATTAACCTGCGCCTCCATGGACAGCTGTGAGATCCAGGTTTTAACGGAGTATTGCAGGCTCCGAACCAGGGAACCCTGAATACTATTCCTTTGCAAACTGGAGCCTTGAACGTGCTTTGATCTCTTCTGACTTAATGTGTGACCTGCACTGTTAGAACTTGCAGTGCCGATGGCATGGGGGAGAAATCACAGCAGGAAATTTGTCGTCCTGGCACACACTGGCAGCATGTTAACTGGTGCAAGAGCTTTATTTACACACCTTAAGGCAGGAATAGGACCCCTGTTGGCCTAACATAGTGCCCTCTGTAAGCAATCAGTTCAGACCCCTGGCGGCCTCCCCCAGAAGTCCACTGGTGTCTTGCCAAATGCAAGGCGGTTCTTTTAAAATGAGATTCAGAACTAATACAAAACACAAGTGAGTGAGAAGATTAAAGATTTTAGCCTAAACAGCAAGCGATATATATACATACCAAGCAAGCGCTTCAATCTGCCGCTTGGAAGCCCTCAAAAAGTGGCGAAGCGACTCCCCAGATAGCCAGACTCAGTTTGCACGGTCCTGCGGCCAGGGCCGGATTTAGGCTGATGAGGCCCTAAGCTACTGAAGGTAATGGGGCCCTTTATATGCCCAGCTGTCTTTTGTCAACAACAAATTGTCGCTTTTTTGTGTTGAATATATGCTATATGGTAATTTATGGACCTAATAGGTATCTAAAGCCATTTGCACATGCAGAATGTAGGCACCCTGTATATAGAAATGAGCAAACCAGTGATATCTTAGGGAGCAGGCTAGCAGGCGGGGCCCATGACGTACATCATAGGAGCCTACACAACACAAAACACTGTTGCTGTATGTAGGTTTTACTTTATTTTTTATCTTATATTTTGGAAATGTACTTCCAGTTCCCCCCCCCTTTAAGTTGGGCACTAATTTTAGAAGTCACTTTGAGTTGCTTTTGTGAGAAAAAAAAGACTAATAAGTATTGATCATCATCCTCATCGGTTATATCCAGTTCAGAAGGGCCACAATCCAGTGCACAGTTAACCTGCTCTTATTTAAATGATGTGTTTGGATGCTGGACTGCAGATAAGCCTAACATTCATATGGTGTTTTGTAGCCGGAGGTGACTAGCAGTGATTTTCAAGGCTGACTTCTAATTGGTCCCCTTGAAGGACATGTTCTCCCTCTGAGACTTATTTCTTAGTGCTTGAAATAGGGATATTGCCAAAACTGTTCCAACCTCTCTCTCCCAAGAATGCCTGCTTATTATGAATCATTTCTTCTAAAAGTAATTTTTTCCACCATTGCCTGGTTTAAGGCAATTTAATATAGACCGTTGGTTGAACTTGCTGGTTTCCACCACAGACTTCTTGACCTCTCTTCATGAAAGTTTTCCTTTACCAGCACCAACAAATGCCCCCCCCCAGCCACCCCTTTGGCTCTATGCATCACTGTCTCGATCAGAATACGGTCAGGAAGTTTACAGACCCGAGTTTCCCAATTATCTTCTGCTTATGGAAGTCACGTCGTGTTGAAGCAGTAGTGACTGTGTGATTCATGTCTGTAGTTAGCCCCCGTTCAGAGGCACTTGGGCCCCTGTCACGAAGACTTTAGCCCATATGAACTCTTAGAGTTCTGAGTCACGTTTATTTTTGAGATGTGTATATCTTCCCATACTATGTGAACTGGGACACATACAAAATGAAGTTAAAGGGACCCCTGACTGTTAAGTTCAGTCGTGAACGACTCTGGGGTTGTGGCACGCATTTCTCTTTACTGGCCGAGGGAGCCGACATTTGTCCACAGACAGTTTTTCCAGGTCATGTGGCCAGCATGACTAAGCTGCTTCTGGCGAAACCAGAGCAGCGCATGGAAATGCCGTTTACCTTCCCGCTGCAGCGGTACCTATTTATCTACTTGCACTTTGACGTGCTTTTGAACTGCTAGGTTGGCAGGAGCTGGGACCGAGCAACGGGAGCTCACTCCGTCGCGGGGATTCGAACCGCCGACCTTCTGATTGGCAAGCCCTAGGCTCTGTGGTTACACTAAAATAGCTGTAAAACTCCCGTCCTGTTAAGTTTCCTTATCGCTGTTTTTATTCCACAAAGCTTCAGATCAGAAGAATCGTTATTTGCATCAGTCACTAGCCATAGCAATAAAATGCACTGAAGATAGGGGTAAAGGCTTAGCTATGCAAAATACATTCTAGAGGTTTACACTGATAATCAATAATAGATCTTATCCTAATGGTGCTGTGGTCTAAACTGCTGAGCCTATCAAGCTGCTGGCAGGCTGCAAAATGTACATATGAAAGGCAGAATAAAGGATGTTCTAAACCAGGGGTCAGCAAACTTTTTCAGCAGGGGGCCGGTCCACTCTCCCTCAGACCTTGTGGGGGGCCGGACTATAGTTTTTTTTGAATGAATTCCTATGCCCCACAAATAACCCAGAGATGCATTTTAAATAAAAGGACACATTCTACTCATGTAAAAACATGCTGATTCCCAGACAATCCGCGGGCTGGATTTAGAAGGCGATTGGGCCGCATCCAGCCCCCGGGCCTTAGTTTGGGGACCCCTGTTCTAAACAAACTGGATGGGCTAATTGGCCAAACTAAAGTGGATATTACAGGGAATATTTAGATCTAAGTGCCTACCTGGGAGTGGAGGTTGGAAAAGCAGGATTTGGGGTTAGGATCTAGCGTTTGTCTAAGGCAGGCACCCCCAAACTGCGGCCCTCCAGATGTTTTGGCCTACAACTCCCATGATCCCTAGCTAACAGGACCAGTGGTTAGGGATGATGGGAATTGTAGTCCAAAACATCTGGAGGGCCGAAGTTTGGGGATGCCAGGTCTAAGGTAACAATTGATCACTCTGGCAAATGTCTATAGATGTAGACCTAGCTCTTTTTGGGTGGCCGGACAGAGAATGCAAGTTTATAATTAAATATGACCCTTTTTTATAACTGGTCAAACTAGCACATACTTCCTAAGCTTTGCAGATCAAAATGATTAAAGAGAAAGTGTGTGTATGTGCAATACAGTTGTATCTTGGTTTTCAAACAGCTTGGTTCCCAAACGTTTTGGCTACCGAACGCCGCAAACCTGGAAGTGACTGCTCCGGTTTGCGAACTATTTTTGGAAGCCGAAGGTCCGATGGGGCTTCTGATTGGCTGCAGGAGCCAACGTTTCCAAACGTTTTAGAAGTCGAATGGACTTCCGGAACAGATTCCATTCGGCTTCCGAGATACGGCTGTAAATGCAAAAGCAGCGTTATTTTTAACGTTTCTTGCTTTATTTCTTTTTTCCACCAGAAAGAAACAGGAAAACCAGGCTCCAGCCGTAGGAGTGTATAATGGTAACGTCAACACCCAGTTGCCCGGAAAGCAGGGCATATTCAAAAAGAGGAAAAAGAACGAGTCTCATATCTATGCAGTTATTGATGACACCATGGTTTATGGCCACTTGCTGGATGAGTCTATGAAACCGGAAAATGCCGAAATAGGTGTGTACCAGCCTTTTACTGGGCCAGTCAGTACGGCCCCTTCCCCGCCTCCGATCAGGAAAATATCCAAAGTGCCCAGCATGGAGGAGCCCTCTTTCACGATATTGACTGACAGTGAGATCTATACCTTTGCACATCGCAAACCAGAAGAACTCCAAGCCAATGGTGACGTGACTTCAAGTGGTAATGGAAATGTAGGCAAGTCCTTGCTTGAGGAAAACGAACAGGAAAATTCAGAGCTCTAATGTTTATTTGACGGTTCGGATAAGAAACTAAATCTTGCACCCATTTTTCCCGTAATTTACCTGTTTAAAAAAAAAGGAAGAAAACAAAATGCTTTGGTTGCTGCAGCTCTGTTCCGGTTTTCGAATGAACATGCTCGGACAATGTATTTCCGTAGCATGTTTTGCAGGGATACAAGTAACTTTGAACGTGGAAAAGGACAGCGAAGCTGTATTTTCAGTCGTCGTAATAGCAGACCTGGTTTTTTAAAAGGCAAGAAGAGATGGCACATTGGAGCGTAAACGAAGCTGGAGAACTACGTTGCCAAAAATATATTCCTTCCTGTGTTTCTTGTGAAGATTTCAGCCATACTACAGAACAAAAAATGCGGGTGTGCAGAATGGCATAGTCTGAAGATGATTTTTTCACATGGTAACCGTGTCATAGGAATATGACTTTTATTGTTCACATGGTTTCATTTCCTAGGATGTGACGAGGATTACATTAGTCCTTGAAAGGACAAGGCCTATAACAACTGAACAGCAAAATTTATTGTGCTACTCGTGAAAAAGAATTATACTTCTCTTTTCAATCAGTTGTATGGTGTATATATATATACAGTTCAGGACATTTCATTTTCTTTCTTTTTTCATCTATAATTTTGTTGTGATTGTCCTCCAGTGATATTTTTAAAACTAAGACATCCAGGTTCTTTTTTATTTTTATTTAAATAAAACATATTTAATTTTTATTAATGCATATAACATAGCAGTTTCCACTTCACCAGCAAATATGCAAATGATATAATATTGCCAAGGTTCCTGTGCAAATAAATGATTAGTTCAGCATGAATGAGGTTGCTAATCTGTGCAACCCTTATAGTGCAAAAACAATAGACTTCAGTGTCAAAAAATTCAAAATTATTTATGGGCTTGAACTCGATGGCTGTTTGAACAATTTTATGCTCTGAAGACGCGTGAAAATATGCAAATTTTTATGCATATATGCAACCAATGACTAAGTCCTTGCCTTCAAATATATAAGGAAGACAACAATGCCATTTTCATGGCCTGTACAACTCTGGATTTTGTTAGCATAAATTGCCGCAAACCTATGTATTCAAATGCCTAATTTTGTGGGTTGGTGAGCCGCTTTGTGGAACATAAATGATTTTGCGCACTGTGCTAGACTTCCAGCTGGCTCAGTGTGAATTAACTCTCGCAGAGTGATGATTAAACAGAATGCAAGTTAGGAAAGGATGGAAGGGCAAAGTTTGCATTTTTTTAATGACACAACACTATGTCACTTGACTGAATACGATTGCCATACACAGGCTTCACTCAGAAATATTCAGCAGTTAATACAATGTGGGGAAACATTTCATCTTTGTACGTAAGTGTTTGACTGTTGCGCAAGACCTCTTGCGCAACTCCCATTTACCTCAGTAGTTCTTGAGCAAGGGCAGCGTGTGTTTGTGGGAGTGAGCGTGCATAGTACGCAGAGTTTTAACTAGTCGCAGGAAAAGGATAATTGTTAAAATCCAGAAGGCTGTTTGGTGATGTTGTGCGAGAGCAATGGGGCTTCCTAGGGCACCCTTCCCCAAAGAAGCTGCCTTAACAAGTTCAAGTTGCTTCTGAAACTCGGGTGAAATACCAGCAGTGACTTTTGAGCTAGCAAAAATGAGCAGTGCATTGTACTTTTACAAAGAACTTTTCTGGATTCCTTCAAAGTAATGCATTCAGCAAATTTTGTGCAGCCATATGCGTCAATTTGCACCACCCAGTTCTATTAACTCGGTCTTTTAAATGCGTGTCAGTTGAAGCCAGCAACTCCAGTTTCCATCATTAGCATTTAATTTTCACATTAATCGTGCTTCTAGTCTGTGTATTGGCGCTCGTCACTTAAATTACGTAGCCAGGATTTCTTTTTGCAGTTCATTCTGCGGTCTGTGAAATATCTTGGGAGATGCCCAACAGTGAACACGAGGCCATTGCACGGTTGTGAAATGGGTGAGGCTTGGGTCTTTGTACACATCACTTTTGTATGCATATATCATACGAATTTGTCCTGGAAGGTCTGGCCTATTTTATAATGTTATGACACTGGGCATTGTCTTGCTAGAGTTGCGTAAAACCTCATTTCCTGGCAGTACGACTATTTCCAAAATGACCCCCCCTCAGATAGAGTTGTATTTTTTACTAATAGGGGAACTCTTGTAGCATCTGTGAATGCAGAACAATATGCAGTAGAACCTTCATGAGAATTGCAGGATCAGACTGGAGCTGCGTAATTATCCCCCAAGTTTCTTGTTTTTATGCCACTATTTCTATATGCCGCTCAGTAACTTATTCACTGTATAGTCCTCTTTTTCTAATGCTGCATATGAAGTGTTCTCTTAAAGATGCTGTCATTGTAAATATTTGTGACACCTTTGTACCTGACTGAAATCCGCCGTGTTTCTGTTCCACAGTCTTAAAAGGTTGTAATTTTTTAAATTCCAGGCTGTGTGTATATATATATATATATATATATATATATATATATATATATATATATATATATATATATATAATGCATTTTCTGTGTTTAACGGAAAAGGGACATGTTGATGCAAAGGGCCTTTTTTTTACATTTGTGAGTTCTTCAAAACTGAAATAAAATGGTGTTTACAGTTAACCGCTGCTTACCTGCATCTTAAGTAACTACTGTTCTTAATAGAAGGGCTTTTTTTAACTCCTTTTTGGGTTTGCTGGTGGCCCCAGATTGGCAGGAATTGTGCTCAAAAATGGCATCATTCTGGTGCTGCTTGATGTGCGTGTAATTGGCTATGAATCATTGGTGAAAAAAACCAGGAATGACAGCATACTGTTAACCCGTATCCTCCCTTCTGACAGGACCATTTCTGCTTAGGGGCCAGCAGTGTTCAAAACTCCCATTGTTCTAGGCACATTTTGCGACAAGGAATTTCATCAGCGTGAGCAATTTTTGAGCTCTGGGCACAATACTGCACCTAAGATTTCAGACTTTAAAAACTGCAGTGGAAAGAAAGCAGGACCTTTTTCTGCCTCCCCACTTCCAGCTACTCACTGGAGACTGGAGACCCTCTTAAGAATATTAGGGTGGGTGGGCAGGGGAAGGACTAGACCATGTGAAAAAGGAACACAATATAATTAACAAAGCCATGTATAGGTCAGAGTCATAGAATAAATGCACTGTGTAAGATAAATGTTTACGCGACTGAACCATTCAGCGATAGGCTATATATTCAACAAAGTCCTGATGCCAACAAAAAGTTCACAAGTAATAGTGGGTGGAATGATGATGGAATTCTTCAGAGGTTTAAAACAGACACCTCCTGGATGTAACCTATACATGGCTTTGTTAATTATTTGGCTTAGTTGAATGACCATGAGTTCATTCTTTTAGATTAGCTTTCGAGTAAATTCCTTGTTACATTTTCCAGCCAGTGTGTGGTGGTTTTGGTTGTTTATGGTCTCGAACCACCAACCTTCTGGTTAACAGCCAAGACACACTGAGCCTTAAACTGGGATGTGTACATTTCAGGCTACCGTTGTCCATGTGCAGACACAGGTTAGGTCTGGGGAAGAAAGACATTCCTGCCTCTTCTCTGGTCTGTACAGCCAGTGCTTTTTTATTCCTTTAAAAAATGTTTAGGGGTGCTCTCATTTTCCTACTCATATTGAAATACTGCCCCTCAATGAGGCCAAACTTAGATTCACAAAATGTTTAGTGGTATGAGTACCCCTGCATCCCTGCAGAAAAAAGCACTGTGTACAGCAATGTAAGAATGTGCCTTGTAACACAGCAGAGAGGATAGTGACCTTGCTGTGTTCCAAGCTGCTCATGTGAATTTCAGTAGATCTACTGGAAGTAAAAGTTAGGTAGGTAACTTGGAAACGCCTAGTGTGTTCTTTAAAAATCCAAGCACATTCCTTTGACTTCTGTGACACATTCTTCCTCATACTGCTCTGTCGGTGCCTGCTTGCTTGTGATTTAAATAACCTTGATGAATCAGACCCCATTCAACATCAACAAAGATTCTGATGAAGGCAAGGAATCACATTCCTTACCAGAGATTTGATTTACCGGTATGCTTGTTAGGGCAAGCTGTGTGGTCCACCGTGAGAATCCTAAAAGGAGTAATAAATGAAAGCTGATTTTTAAGTTAACCGCTGGCTGCTTAAAAAATAAAATAAAAGATGTGCCAGTTCTCTTTTCCGTCATATGCACCCTCCGTTGGCTACTAACTCCCAGAATTACATGATTAATGCCCAATTAAGGACTTGAGGCCAGACATAGGATAGCTCATCTTCATTAATAGCTGTGTGAATAATGGCATTCATCATACATTTTTGTACACTTGTGGAAAACGAGCCTGTCTCTCCTCATACTCATGCTTGAAATTCAGACGCTGAAAATCACCACAAAGATTAACTCTGTCGGTGAAGGTGAGGATCAAGGTATTTATGTATTTTTATAAGTTTTTTTAGTTAAATTTTTGTTTTACAATTTAAAATACTCATTTTTACATCCTTAAAATATCAACGACTTCCCTTCTTCTCTTTCCACGGTTCCTCATAAATCCCTACGTATTTTACAAAAACTATAGTAAGGTTGGTAGTACAATAGCTTTGTAGACAAGCATTTTAGTTTCCCTGCGAATGTCCCGGTCCTCAAACACTCTGCACTTCAGTCGGGAGAAAGCTGCACTCGCAGAGATCAGGCAATGCTGGATTTCGGCATCAATGTTGGCCCTTGTGGAAAGGTAACTGCCTAGGTAGGAGAAGTGAATGACATTTTCCAACGTTACACCATTGAGTTGGATCTGTAGCGCTGCAGAGGGGTTATTTTGTACTTGTTGGTGCAGCACTTTGGTTTTTTGGATGTTGAGTGATAGGCCAAGCTTTTTGGAAGCTTCTGCAAAGATATTTAGGATGGTTTGGAGGTCATCCTCTGAGCGTGCGTACACTACGTTGTCATCAGCATACTGAATCTCTCTGACGGAAGTTACTCTTTGTTTTCAGCTGGCAAAAAAAACCATTGGATACAACTTTCTGCCATGTCCATGCCTGCACCTTGATGTGTCAGCCCTTCGAAGGCTTCTTGCTTTTTACTAAAAATGTCTGCATGGATAAAGTTCTGAAGCCTACATACTAAGGGCGAGTTGGCCTTGGTTTGGCTGGCACAGCCAGTTTACTCAAGAAAGTTTACTCTCAGAAGTTAACTCCCAAATGCCTCCACCAAGTGTCTCCAGCAACCATCAGCAACTGGACTATGTGTCTTTTATGAACAAAAGGGAGCTTTTGTGAGCCAAGGGTTTTAACAAAACCCGTGTGTCTCATTCAAAAGAAGCTCTTACAGACCCTCAGATCCCCCTAGTGCAGGCATGTTCAAAGTCTGTTTTGGGGGCCTAATCTGGCCCGCCAGTTGGTTTAATCTGGCCCCTGTGGCAATTTATTTCCTGGGGTAAAATCTTAAAAAAAACCCTCAACAACTTTGATGCTAAAGAAAGTTCAACAACTTCATTTCATCAAATCTGGCCCTCTTTGAAAAAAGTTTGGATCCCACTGCCCTTGTGCCTCAAGAGGACCTTTAAAAGAAATCAAAATTCTTAAGAAGACACTTCCTGCAGCTTGCAAACTTCAGACTGACTGGAACTGGCTGCAAATTATAACATAGACATTGGAGATTTGTGGAGTCAGGGTGGGATCCTGCCATCCTCCACTCTCCTCTCCCAATTGCCCTCTGTCTCCAGGGCTTGCTCCTGTGAAAACACCAGGGCCACAGGAATAAGATATGTACTGTGTTTGTGGGTTCATGGGTGTTTTGAAAGCAAGTGTTCTGTTGCTATCCTCATGCCGCAAATACTACAAACTGCTGGCCTCTGTTTTAAAAACCAAGCACATTCATAGGACAACCTCTGCTTACTTCTCTGTTCTGTCTGTGGTTGGAACAACAGTGACTCCTTGTGGAAATGCTCAGCAGTTAATAGGATTTTTAGATTTTTCTGCATGCATATTGTGCTGACTTTCAAGTACACTAACGCTTCGGAAGCTGAACAATTCGGAACCCGAATGCCGACAACCTGGAAGTGAATGCTTACGTTTTCAAACAATTTCCGGCTTCCGAAGCGCGTTTTTCGTTTCCCCCCATTAACTTTGCAGCCAGCCCCATTGATCCTCGGTTTTTGAACTTTTCGGAAGCCAAACGGTCTTCCGGAACGAATTAAGTTTGAAAACCGAGGTTCCAGTGTATTAACTTTATTAATAGGAGCCGAACTAAAATGCAAGCATTGTAAACACTCTGGGCTTTTGCTGCACTGCACGTGAATTGCAGCAGATGTGATGTGTGTGTTGAGCTTTAGTCCGCTTTTGTATTTTCATTCTTTTATGTTAGAGAAGAAACTGGCCTGTGAACACACAGGTCCCTTTTGGGGGGCTGATAGCAGTAGAGAAGGCAGCATGGTTATCATTTATGCACACGGGGAATCCTCCAATAGCTTGCCTATCGGCTCCATAGGGCTGATCACAACCAGTGCCTGCTTGCTCCCTCCTGATACCTGCAAAGCACAGAATCATAGAATTGTGAAGTTGGAAGGGTCATCTAGTCCAACCCCCTGTAATGCAGGAATCTTTTGCCCACAGATGAGATGACATCTTACTAAACATAGTTTGCTGCTGCTGTGACCTCCTTTGTATATTTTAATTCAGGAATTGCCATTCTTGTTTCATTGAACTATTTCTTTTAGCCTGGCTCAAACTAGCTTGGTTAATAACAAAGGTGATCCGCAATCAATTTGTGTGCTCCTCCAGATCTGTTGTAGGTGGTGTATTCGGAGTCATGTTCTGGACACAATAATAGTGCGTTGGGGTGGGGGGAAGGTAATCTGTTTTCTTAATTGTTCTGCAATGCTTCCCGAGTGCCGGCACATTATTGCCCCCCCTCCAGGGGCTGTAGTGCAAGAAAAGTGGAACAACCCACCCACTCTTGAACATTGTGGTATGAAAAGCAATGGGATTTCAGCAGGAAGTTACAGAACATGCACTGATTGGAATGACCGCTCTCCACATCAAACGGAGGGTGCCCTTTGCGTGCCCACATGCAGCACCCTGAGATCCTACGTGACTCCCGGCAGAGCGCTCCTGAACCGCCTCCCCAATTTGCGAACCTTGAGGTTCCCGCCAAACCTCAGTTCAAATAACCAATCACGACTGGGGAGGCGGAGCCATGGGAGGAGACCAGGTAAGGGTCTGGCTCCCAGTACATTTCCGAGCACAATTCAAAGTGTTGGTGCTGACCTGTTGTTGTTGTTTAGTCGTTTAGTCGTGTCCGACTCTTCGTGACCCCATGGACCATAGCACGCCAGGCACTCCTGTCTTGCACTGCCTCCCGCAGTTTGGTCACCCTCCCAGTACATTTCCGAGCACAATTCAAAGTGTTGGTGCTGACCTATAAAGCCCTAAACGGCCTCGGTCCAGTATACCTGAAGGAGAGTCTTCACCTCCATCGCTCTGCCCGGACACTGAGGTCCAGTGCTGAGGGCCTTCTGGCGGTTCCCTCGCTGCGAGAAGTCAAGTTACAGGGAACCAGGCAGAGGGCCTTCTCGGTAGTGGCGCCTGCCCTGTGGAACGCCCTCCCACCAGATGTCAAAAAGAAAAACAACTACCAGACTTTTAGAGGACATCTGAAGGCAGCCCTGTTTAGGGAAGCTTTTAATCTTTAAGAAATTAGTGTATTTTAATATTTCTGTTGGAAGCTGCCCAGAGTGGCTGGGGAAACCCAGCCAGATGGGCGGGGTATAAATAATAATAATAATAATAATAATAATAATAATAATAATAATAATAAAGCATAAAGGGGGTGGAGCCTACCTGGGAGCTCTCAGTTAGCTCCAGAACTTCACCCGCCCTAACCTCCCTTCGTTTAGGGCTTTTATTGCAGGTTAACTTCTTCTTTGCAGGTATGGGGGCGCTGCTGCGGTCTTATGATGATTGCTGTTAAGGGATTTTCCCTGCATTGGCAGGTTTCACCTTTCCCGTAGCAAAATGTCACAACTTTGGCGATTTTAGGCCTTGGGCGGAATCCTTTAGTCTATCTTCCCTAAATGGGAGGGGGGGCGCATGACCTCCCTGTGGCAGCAATCCCAGGGTTCCCCGTTAAATGGGTTGTGTTGAGGGGAGTCACTGGCCACACACTGAAAGGTTGTCAGTGTTGCGGTGAAATGGGGGGGCGGGCTCTCTGCTTAAACATACATCTTCTAGAGCCAGCCCAATCCCCAGACAGATTGGTTAACCCTGATGTTTCCCACTTCCCCGGCCGGGGACTGGGAGGGATATAAGCCCAATGCCTAAGCCAAGTTCTTCCTACATCTGAAAGTTTAATAAAGTAGCCAATTTTAATCCCATAGCACGTTGCCACGAGTCATTATTCCACCCGGGTGTCGCCTGGGGTTGGGGGTTGGGGTCTCTGCCTGGGCACGCAAATGGATCACCCTAAAACTTTTGCAGGCCTAAGTAGTATTGAAAGCAGGATTATGTGGGGCTGTGCTTGTGGCACGAATGAGCACAAAGAATCACAAAAGTGCCACAAAAAGGACATTTGGAGAGGGGGATTATCAGAGCCTTGTGGAACTCTTAAAGATGAACAAACTGGACAAAAGGTGATGCCGCTCTCTTATCCTTTGGCAAGATCCCAGAACTTTAAGTGGATTACACATGCAATCGCAAAAAGCTTTTTTTTGTCAGTCCTGTTTCGGTGAGCAGTCGCCACACAACATCCACACATACCTGCCAACTTGCTGTCCGAGAAATAAGGGACTGGGCCGGAAGTAGCAGACCGGAAGTAGCGCTGCCACCATTTTGGAAATGGGCGGAGCATGCTCAGAAGTGACTTTTGATGCTGCTTTGCCCAGTTCCAAAATGGCCACCGCACCAGAAGTCGCACTGCAGCTATTTTGGAACTGGGCAGAGCAGCATCAAAAGTCACTTCTGAGCATGCTCCGCCCAGTTTCAAAATGGCCGTCGCGCCAGGATAAACCGGGGGGGAACAAAAAAACCCCCGTTTTTTCAGCTAGGAACAGCTGGAAAAATGGGGATTTCCCGGGGAATACGGGAGACTTGGCAGCTATGCATCCACATAACCCACCACATGCCATGTTTTGCTTTAACATGTTTATAAGCAATGGTGTTATATCTGGAATGTTTCCTAAAACCTGACATTTAAAAACTGCCTACAAGTTGTAGAATTAGATATGCCTGCCAAGACAAGAGTCACTTAGGTCACCTCTTGAGCTGTTTGCTCAAATGTTAGTCATCCCAAGGCTATTTGTAATAAGCGTCCGTGGAAAATGGTGTGATCTTCCCAATTTGGCTCCTAGGCACCCACATACTCTCCAAATTGGAGCGTGTGTCCCCCAGTGTCTGGGCACACCATTGGAAGGACAAACTGTTTTTAACGCCCACCCCTTTCTTATTCTGATTCAAACTTCACCAAATCTGGTGCAAACACCGTACCAAATCCTGAAGCCTTGAGATAATGCAGCTGCAGAAGGGTGTGCAGAAAGTAAATCTAGGCCAAAGAACTCCACCCACCCTTTTACAAAACAGAAGAATTAGCTGGAAAAATGGAATTCAAATGTTATTTAAACGAATGTAATTAGAACCCTTTTTTTTAAAAAAAAGCAAAAACAACCCACAACCCTGCCAATATATTCTGTAATGCTTCCTGTTCCTTCATAGCTACACTGTCAAGGAAATAAACAACTACAGTCATACCTCGGTTTAAGTACGCCTCGGTTTGAGTATTTTCAGTTTAAGTACTCCGCGGACCCGTCTGGAACGGATTAATCCACTTTCCATTACTTTCAATGGGAAAGTTCGCTTCAGGTTAAGTACGCTTCAGGTTAAGTACGGACTTCCGGAACCAATTACACTCATACTTCGGGTTAAGTACGCTTCAGGTTGAGTACTCCGCGGACCCGTCTGGAACAGATTAATCCACTTTCCATTACTTTCAATGGGAAAGTTCGCTTCAGGTTAAGTACAGACTTCCAGAACCAATTGTGTTTGTAAACCGAGGTACCACTGTATCTGACTTTTAGAAGACATCTGAAGGCAGCCCTGTATCAGGAAGTTTTTAATGTTTGATGTTTTATTATGTTTTATGTATGTTGAAAGCCCCGCAGAATGGCAGGGGCAACCCAGTCAGGTACAAGTATTTAATTAATTAATTAATTATTACATTATTATTATCATTATTATTATTAATATTATTGTGCCTTGTTTGTAGATTGTAGGGCCTAACTGAAGCACTGCCGGCGCTGCAGCAAGTAAACACCGGTGGAATCCTGCTGCAAGCAGAATTTCACTCACAATGTACAGTGGTACCCTGGTTCTCAAACTTATTCTGTTCCGGAAGTCTGTTCCAAAACCAAAGCGTTCCAAAACCAAGGCATGCTTTCCCATAGAAAGTAATGCAAAACAGATTAATCCGTTCCAGACTTTTAAAGACAACCCCTAAAACAGCAATTTAACATGTATTTTACTATTTAACGAGACCATTGAGCCATAAAAGGAAAGCAATAATCAATGTACTGTACTATAAAATAATTTAGACAGTATTGTAGATGATAAAAATTAAAAGTAACTTTTTTTTTCTTACCTGCAGTGTTGATAGTCGTTGTTTGGATGGGGGGGCTTCTATCCATTTCTGCAGTCACACAATCAGTAGCTGAACTGGGTTCCACACAGTCGCAGAAACAAATGAACCAAAAAACACCACACAAACAAAAATGTGAAATAAATAGCAAAAACAAAAGCACCAAACTTAATCTGTTCTGGAAGTCTGTTTGACTTCTGAAATGTTCAAAAACCAAGGTGCAGCGTCTGATTGGTGCAGGCGCCCTGGAAACAGTAGCCAACAACCGCATCGGACATTTGGCTTCCAAAAAACGTTTGGAAACTGGAACACTTACTTCTGGGTTTTTGGTGTTTGAGAAACAAGGCATTTGAGAACCAAGGTACCACTGTAATAGCAAAGCCTTAGTTAGCATCTGACACAGTCCTTTATGTATAAGGGCCCAAGGCTTGACAAGGCTTTAAAACAGGGATGAAGAATCTATGGATGTGGTTTGACTCCAATTCACATCTGCCCAGCCAGCATAACCAATAGCCAGAGATTCTGAAAGCACCATCTGGAGGGCTCTCTATCCCTGATTTAAAGTCTTAAATATGTTATTCCTATCAGGTATTTTAAGTAGAGACGCATGTGCTTAAATTGCTCGACAACAGGGGTTGTTTTCATTGAACAATCTCAAAATGTCACCTGAAGTGAGACTTTAATGCTAACTTAATTGGGTAAAATGAAGCCTCGTTAGCTGATTAAAAGAAATTTATCCGTTTAATATTCCCACTTCATCGTTTTGGAGAGCAGGCGGCGCTGCACTTTCCTCGAACATCATAAAACCTAATTGGAAACATGCATTCTGTAAGAAATCTTTTAAATGTGCTTCAAATAATGTGTATGGCTTTGATTTGAGAATGGTCTTGGCAGCCACATGCTGAGGAAACCGTTCCTTTCTTGGTGGCCTTCAGTGTGTACGGAGAAGCTGGATCTAATTATTTGATTTGCTTAGACTTAGATTTATATTTATTGGCTGCTTTCCCACCCAAATAGCGCCACAAAAGTGGCTTGCAACAAAATAGTTGAGGCTCCAATCCTGTACCAATCCTGTACCCACTTAACGAGGGAGTAAGTAAGGAGGGAATTTAACAGCCAGGGCCAGCCCTACCATTAGGCAGAATGAGGCAGCTGCCTCAGGTGGGAGGTCCTGTGGGGTAGCGGTAAAAGTGTTAGAAGGCAGAACCGGATGTGTTGCATGGTCTGTCTTGGGTCCGCTAAGTTAATTTGCTGTCTTCTGGTGTTCAGGAGGACAATATCCCATCAGCAGTGTTGGTAAGATTCCTGACACCCTAAATCAGGCATCCCCAAACTTTGGCCCTCCAGATGTTTTGGCCTACAACTCCCATGATCCCTAGCTAACAGGACCAGTGGTCGGGGAAGATGGGAATTGTAGTCCAAAACATCTGGAGGGCCGAAGTTTGGGGATGCCTGCCCTAAATGAAGGCATTTTGTCATATACCTCAAACATAAAATATATAATGGGCCATCCTGGTTCACAGTCTGAGCATCACAATTGAGTAAGCCCTATCCCATCGAACCGCCAGCTGCACTTCTAACGGAGGTGGCAGATCAAGCAGGGCCTCATCCAAAGACCTTAGTGCAGGCATAGGCAAACTCGGCCCCCCAGATGTTTTGGGACTACAACTCCCATCATCCCTAGCTAACAGGACCAGTGGTCAGGGATGATGGGAATTGTAGTCCCAAAAGATCTGGAGGGCTGAGTTTACCTATGCTTGCCTTAGCGGGAAGGCAAGGTCATGTGGAAGAAGGCAGTCCTTTAAATATCCTGGTCCCAAATGGATTAGAGCTTTAAAGATAAAAAAACATAATAATAAAACAATTATTATTTCTACCCTGCCCATCTGGCTGGGTTTCCCCAGCCACTCTGGGCGGCTTTCGACAGAACATCAAAAACACAATATAAACACCAATGCTTAAAAACTTTACTAAACAGGGCGGCCTTCAGATGTCTTCTAACTGTCAGGTAGTTGTTTGTTTCCTTGACATCTGAAGGGAGGGCGTTCCACAGGGCGGGCGCCACTACTGAGAAGGCCCCCTGCCTGCTTCCCTGTAACCTCATTAACATAGACCTAGGAGTCAGTGCTGAGCAGATGGGATTCATTTGTTTCTGATAATTGCCGCCTTCACAATTTTAAATAAAGCCAGGATTCTAGACATCAAAGCAAATACCACAGAATTCTGGACTGGGCTCAGTCATCGCTCACAAAGGACCAGCACTATCTCTCTGTTGTTATGTCTTTTCTTTGCCTGTGTTGCTTTTGGAAACGGAGACAGAAGCTTCTGAGGGGCCGCTCCAGATGTTCTTTTTATGGTGCGTTCCTGATTATTTGCGCTGATAATAGCATTAGTGTGGTTGTACGCAATCTTGCTTTCAGTGTTGTTTGCACCTGTTAACGTTTTGGGAAGGACCTACCGCTCTGTTTCCAGTTGATGAATGGCCCTGCTGAAATCCTTATTAAACCATAAATGTTCTGGGTTTTTTTGTCCCACATTTGTCGTACTATAGCACAAGGGTGCCCTTCCAGATGGCAACAACGTGACAATGTCGGAAGAGCACCACAGAACAATTAACAAAGCTGAATGATGTGTAGATGGACCGGTATACAGTGGTACCTCGGTTCTTGAACGTCTCCGTTGATGAACATTTCAGGACCCAAACGCCGAAAACCGGGAAGTAAATGCTTACGTTTTTGAGTGCGCTTCGGAAGTCAAACGGCTTCCGCTGCGTGTTTTTCAATTTTCTCAATTGCATTTGCAGCCAGCCCTTTGTGCCTTGGTTTTCGAACGTTTCGGAACTCGAATGGTCTTCTGGAACAGATTGCGTCCGAGAACCGAGGCACCACTGCAATCCCATAATGAATGCACTATTTTTGCACCATCTGTATCTGATCTCCACCAATCACGTATCTGAAGGGCAATAATAATAATAATAATAATAATAATAATAATAATAATAATAATAATTTATTATTTATACCCCGCACATCTGGCTGGGTTTCCCCAGCCACTCTTGGCGGCTTCCAACAGAAATATTAAAATACACTAATTTCTTAAAGGTTAAAAGCTTCCCTAAATAGGGCTGCCTTCAGATGTCCTCTAAAAGTCTGGTGGTAGTTTTTCTTTTTGACATCTGGTGGGAGGGCATTCCA
Organism: Zootoca vivipara; assembly: GCF_963506605.1. Taxonomy (NCBI): domain Eukaryota; kingdom Metazoa; phylum Chordata; class Lepidosauria; order Squamata; family Lacertidae; genus Zootoca; species Zootoca vivipara. Next base: position 11,789,251 of record NC_083287.1, on the reverse strand, counting down.
CAGGGCGGGTGCCACTACCAAGAAGGCCCTCTGCCTGGTTCCCTGTCACATGCAAGATGGAGCAAGCTTGTTTTCTGCTGCTCCAGAGGTTAGGACCCAAACCATTGCTTCAAATTACAAGAAAGGAGATTCTAACTAAGCACTAGGAGGGACTTTCTGACAGAAAGAGCTGTTCAAGAGACTGCCTTGGAAGGTGATGGACTCTCCTTCATTGGAGAGAAATGCAAAACAGAAAGAGAAAAGGGTGTTCGCAAGAGTAGGTTGCTGGGAAAATATTCTGACAGATTACTGAAGCATAGTTGCCGATAATGAGATGCTCCCCATCACAGATTGTTTAATACTAGCACAAATGCTCTCAAGTTTTTCCATGTACTTTTAAATTTCAGAACTCAGCCCATTAATAAAAAGGAAAAAAGTTATGAAAATAGCAAATCTTCAAATATGTTTATTATTTGAAATCTAGGCCAGCCTTGAGTTTTTTGGAGTCAAAGAGGTTGATGGTAAAACAATATTTCACAACCCATATTTTTAGGGTGTATTGAAGTGAAGTGGAATATTTCCCACAGTTTGCTGGGTGGAAATTGCTTTGGTGGTTGTTCAGATGGGGCTCATATACTTTGTCTCCAAACATTTTTCTTGCACAATTCTAAGTGTGCTTTAATTTGCTCCCAGAGTTGTCGTCATCGCTATGGTACAAGTTACTAGAGAGAGGGCCTTTGCCAAGTTACATAACTGACATCTGTAAGCACAGATTTTCAGCAACAGATTTATGAACTGTTCATACATTAAAAAAACCCAATTTGCTGAAATATGTCCAGATTTTGTGAAATCCCAATATGCAAAAGAAAATTAAGCAAATTTAACCACATTTGTGCACTTTTTTGCATACATGTTTTGTAAATTCATGACGTAGCCTCTCTTTCTTCCTCCTTACTGGTGACCCCAATCTAAGTTACACTGACATCCAGCTGGAACCAATGGAAAATTATTTAACTCAGGGGTTGCCAATCTGGTGCCCAGAGGCATCCGTCAGCGCTTTCAGTGGTGCCCTTAAACGGGTGCCTCAGACTTAGCTTTCATTTTTTTTTTTAAAAAGTCTCTAGAAAGAAAATTATGGGGTGAAATGTACGGGTATCTTCGAGGTGATTTCTGTGAAATGAAAGTGAATGTGGTGTGGATACTTGGATATTTTCTCCTGTAGCTTTAAGACAGACGCTGTGGGTATGCTGTGCCGCAATCAGGACCAGCCAGGCACAGCTGACATCAGAATAAACATAAGGCATCACTCTCATTTTCATAACAGCCATTTTGTGATGGGTACCCCCAGCCACTGGAGTAGCAAGCGGTCCGCCCGGGGTGCCACCCTGGAGGGTGGGTGACACTCGGTGCGCGCCCCCCCCCACGACTCCCAAGCCAAGCAGCGTCGCTTCAGCGTCGGTTTTGGGAGGCTGAGACTCGAGAGGGCATCAGAGGGAGGGAAGTTTGTAATGATTAATGCTTTATTATGTTTTTATATGTGTTGGAAGCCACCGAGAGTGGCTGGGGCAACCCAGCTAGATGGGCAGGGTACAAATACACCACCACCACCACTACTACTACAAATTTTTGAAATTCCTTCCTTATATTTTCAGCCAGTTGTGCCCAGAAGGAAGTTACTGTAGCTTAGAGAGAGAGAGAACACACTTTGCCCCATCAACATATGCAAGACGTTCTTTTTTAAAATAAAAAAATTATCTTTATTTTTCTGCACAACAGAGTAAAAGCTCTCGATAGCACCTCCCCCCCTTCCTCTTTACACCAGCATTGTCCAGTATTATAACTGAGGCTGAGACAATTCTACTGAACTCTTATTTCAGTGGAACAAAAGGTGTGCGATGGATTTATTTGGGTTAATTTGCCCATGAGGAGCTATAACATTTAATGAAAGGCAGCTGTGCTAAAGCACTTTCGGTTTGGCATCCCCAAAGATGATAATAAGGACAATTCTGCAAAAGCTGGTTTAATTTGGTGCAATCAGCAGGAAGGAAAAAGGGTCGGCTGGAAGAGTACATGCGACGAACAACTAATGAGTCTTAAAGATTGTATTATTTTGGCAAAGTTGAAACGCTGTCGACTAATGAAGTCATCCTATTAGGCTTTGGATGTAAAAATATAGATATCTATAACTCATGCCTCGGTGAGAAAAACGTAGCTGCTACTGAGCGGAATGTAGTTTTTAGCCAATTAAAATGCAGCATAGGTTTTGCCAAGCCATGTGTTTATCTGCCAAGAGTATATGAGGGTATGTATGAGTTGCATATTTTCTTGCAGCTCTGTTCCTGGGGCCAAGTGGAACGCCTTGACCTCCTCTTCCACAGCAGGAGTCCCACCGTTAAACTATCATGAACTGGCAGACATATGGCAACTTATCTCTGCACCTCTTGTCAAACCACTTGCCAGTGGCCACCCCCGACAACGTGGCACAATTTTCCAGTTTCCCACCATCAGGCTGAGTGGTGATCTCCGTTTCCCAGTTCTTGAAGCGAATGCTGGTACTTGTCATGTCCACCCATCTCCCTTCGGCGGCCATATCGTTGATGCCGAGCCAGATCTCTGACTGAGCCCCGATGCTCTTTCTCATGTAGTCGTACAGAGCGTCGTTTTCATCTCCTGTCTGAGGAGTGCTGAGGGTGCCGCCTTGAGAAATGCAATCTTCGCTGGCTTCGTGATAGGTCTTCGCACTGGGAAAAGCCAGGAAACACTTCAGGTTGACCTTGGTGCCTTTCAGACAAACTAGCGAGAGACAAAAAGGGGAGGATATGGGGCGGGGAGACAGTGTCGTCAGAAAAGGAACCATGTGCTTTGGAGTACAATACAGTGGTACCTTGGTCCCTGAACGGCTTAGCTCCCGAACAAATCATCTCCCAAATGTCGCAAACCCAGAAGTGTTCCAGTTTGCGGACGTTTTTTGGAAGCCGTTTCAGCTGTCGGCGTTGTTTATGGGGCCAATCAGAAGCCGCGCCTTGGTTTGCAAATGTTTTGGAAGTCAAACGGACTTCCAGAACGGACTGAGTTCGGGAACCAAGGTACCACTGTACTAGCTCTGCTCGATGTATCTGCAAGGAAGGCATTTCTTGCCCTTTCCATTAGAGCAGGCTTTCCCAAACTTGGGTCTCCAGCTTTTTTTGAACTACAATTCCCACCATCCCAGTGTTGCTAGCTAGGGTTGATGGTAGTTGTAGTCCCAAAACAACCAAGTTTGAGAAACACTGCATTAGACTTAACAAAAGGATGCTGAGAGCAGGGGCGGACCTACATTTTGGGGGGGGGGGCTGAAGCTTGAACTGTTATGGGGGCTCCTTCGCAACCAGCGATGAGGTCCGGGCAACCGCTGTCATCTTCTTCAATGGGGTTGTTCCACAACATTTCACTAAACCCTTATGGCATCTGTGCTACTGACTCTCAAACTTTGGGATTGTTGACAACAAAAAAGTAATCATTTTGAATCATGCGACTCAAATTAGGTCTACTGGACCTTAAAGTTTTAAGCAATGTCGCTTCTGGGACCCCCCCCCCTAGAATTACGACTCATTAGTTTCAAAGCAGATCTGCCCCTGGATGAGAGTCTTGGAATCACAGCTGTCCTTGTGAATGGTAGTCAGTGCTGGTTAGCTCTCCGAGTTTTGGGCAGGCCTTGGAGAAGAGTCCTTCAGCTGGCCACCTTTCTTGAATGGGTCCTTCTTCTCCACACTGCTGCTACTGCCCTATTCCTTTGGACCTAAACCACACAACCAGGCAGAGGGAGAAGATGATGTGATTCAAAGGTTGCTCCTCCTCGGTCTGCTCATTCCTCAGTCACTCAGCAGGGAGAGGAACAGGCATCAACATGAATGTGGGATTCAGAGGGATCTAGGGACCGGCCCCGGTCCATCTGAAGAGGTGCAGTCCTCAGCATGTGCCATACGATGTTAGTGACCCCTGGGGCACTACAGAGGGGGTGATACATGCAGGGACAATGTGGATCATTTGAGCCTGCTCTCTGGTAAACAAAGAATGGAGGACACAGCATATCACACATGTTTAGAGCACTAATTGGGAGGAAAGACAATGCAAGCTGCAAAATTATTTTCAGCTGTTTGCATATGTTGCTTTGAACCAGGCACCCCCAAACTGCGGCCCTCCAGATGTTTCAGCCTATAACTCCCATGATCCCTAGCTAAAAGGACCAGTGGTTGGGGAAGATGGGAATTGTAGTCCAATACATCTGGAGGGCCGGAGTTTGGGGATACCTGATTTGAACAATGCTGTACACTTCGCTCCTAGAGCGAGGATAATAACATTAAGCATTTGTCTACGAAAGCTCTTGTGTTTCCTCCCCGCTTGCAAGCTGGTTTCGGAGGTTAGATGCCTGATCGGCAGAGGCTGACAGTAAGGAAGTGGACAAGCAGAGTCTTCTAAAATGCTGGAGTGGTTTTGTTTTCTAACCACTCTCCCTTTCCATGTCTGCAACCAGGCAGGGTGTGAGGATGCAGCAACAGAACAAATCAGTACACCTGAGCTTTAGCATAATGGGAAACTAGTTAGTACAAACTATGGTGTTTCATATCGTAGTTTACAATCCAGATTTATTGATCCCAAACAAACTATGGTTACTGAACAGTCCATGTTAATGTACTGGAAATACAAACAAACCACGTTTTAGCTAACACATCACGGCTTAATGTTATGTCACGAATAGCCTTATTTCACAAAGTGAGGCCATTTTGTGGCGTATGGAAAATTATAGGTCATTGGGTTTTGTACCTGTTTGAAGCGCTTGCTTTTCCTTTAGCAAAGTCACCTCCTGGGAGATATTCTCTAACTGCTCCTTCAGGTCTTCAAACATTTTGAGGCTTACAACATCTGCAGAGCAAACGAAGAGATTGATGATCATGTCTGCCTACACGGAATGAATGGAATCACATTTGTGAATGGAACCAGAACTTCTTCCCTCATTGGCAGTACAACAAAGAGTACAATGAACAAAGAAGAAAGCAGCGTATTATGCAGCGTTTGTTACGAAGAGTTTGCAATAGATGGAACTGGCAATTTGTAACGGGTCCATGCAGTAAAACGTCCCACCTCTTTGCTGCGCCTCACTCCCATGGAATTTGGTTAGAAATTGGTATTCCTAGCAACTTTTCAACATTCCCTACTCTTTCTTTCATTTCCTACTACTTTATATGCTTTCCCTCTTTTTTATCAATATGCTTTATATTTGTAGCACAATGCCCTCATCTAAGTATGCTCTGTTTCAATAATGCGGGTGGCGCTGTGGTCTAAACCACTGAGCCTCTTGGGCTTGCGAATCAGAAGGTTGGCGGTTTGAATCCACGTGACGGGGTGAGCTCCCGTTGCTCTGTCCCAGTTCCTGCCAACCTAGCAGTTTGAAAGCACACCAGTGCAAATAGATAAATAGGTATCACCACGATGGGCAGGTAAACAGTGTTTCCATGTACTCTGGCTTGCACCACGATGTTCCGCTGCGCCGCAAGCAATTTAGTCATGCTGGCCACATGACCCGGAAAACTGTCTGCGGACAAACGCTGGCTCCTTCAGCCTGAAGCGAGATGAGTGCCGCAACCCCATAGTCGCCTTTGACTGGACTTAACCGTCCAGGGGTCCTTTTCATTTTTTTACCTTCAATAATGCTGCATTATGTTTTGTTGTTGTTGTTGGGATCTGTCTGTGCCTCCTAAAACTGCTGGAGAATTACAGCACCTGCTTTGGAGGCAGAGACCAGAAAGATGCCATCCAAACTGTCTTAGGAACTCCACTCCAGATTTGTGTAGGGTTTACTCCAGGCATCCCCAAACTGCAGCCCTCCAAATGTTTTGGCCTACAACTCCCATGATCCCTAGCTAACAGGACCAGTGGTCGGGGAAGATGGGAATTGTAGTCCAAAACATCTGGAGGGCCGACGTTTGGGGATGCCTGGTTTACTCCTTAGCCTCTTCTTCTCCCGAAGATGTCCCACAGGGCAGCGGGTATGTTTTGTTCAATTAAGTACAGTGGTACCTCGGTTTTCGAACATAATCCGTTCTGGAAGTCAGTTCAAGTTCCGAAACATTCAAAAACTGAAAGTGGAAGCCTCAATATGGAAACCTCAAAACAGAACCAGTGTTTCCTGTTTGACGTCTGAGGCACATTTGAAAACCAAAGCACTTGCTTCCAGGTTTTCGGCATTCCGAGTTCCGAAATGTTCGACTATGGAGGCGTTTCGAAAACCGAGGTACCACTGTATTCTGCATCATGGTCCCTTCCGACTCTACCATTCCATGATGCTATGACTGCGACATGATCCTCGCTCTTCTTTCTTGTGGTTCTTCATCTTTAACCTGGACTTGGACCAGACAGCTTTTCAAAACAGAAGACTACACTCTGCAAAGCAGGTCACAGGCCCTCGCTAGTTAGCAATGCGATTTGCACATATTGTGCATGAGCTTATTTAAACACGCACTGGTTGTGATCTGAGGGCTCTGCCACAAAGCCAGAAAAAAAATCTGCCTTGATCTCTTCCAGTCTGCCATGCAATACTGCAAAACCCAATTTAGATGATATACAGTCATACCTGGAAGCAGCCCAGAGTGGCTGGGGCAACCCAGTCAGATGGGCTGGGCACAATTATTATTATTATTATTATTATTATTATTATTATTATTATTATTATTATTATATTGGTGGTTCCCAACTAGTGGCCCCAAGGACCCCAGCGGGTCTGCATAACCCACCCAGGGGGGTCCATGGCACCATTCACATAACAAAAACTACCATAGATATATTGAAATTTTCGAAAGTAGGAGGCCCACGACTGGCTTTTGAAAAACAGGGGGTCTGTCAAAAAAAGGAGGTTATTTATGTATGCCACTACTGCAGCCCGTGTTTTGCTAGCCCCAAAATGGAAAACGAGCAAAGTCCCAACCAAAGAAGAATGGCAACTTAAACTGGTGGAAAACGCTACAACTTGCAGATTTAATATATAGGAAAAAGAGAACAAGAATAACATACGTTCAAAGAAGACTGGAAAATGCTTACTGAATATCTGGGTGAAAATTGTGTACATTTAAAAACGCTGGTAGCATTAAGATACATTCCATAGTGTAAATAAGTTTTGATGGATGGAACAACGGATTACCGAATGGTTTAGTTCATGTAAAACATGCAGGTATGCAAAATGAGCCATGGAAAGAGAAGAAGGGAAGTCATTGATTTAAGGTTGTTTAAATGAATATTTTGAAATGTGAATTAGAAATATTTAATAAAAATTATGGTAAAAAAGAAAAAAGGGGGTCTGCAGTACTTAGCTAATTGAAAACCACTGGGCTAGATAGCGTGGATAAGGGGAATGGGGTGATAATAGTGTTACTGTTTCTTGACCTTTTAATAAACCGTTTGGAGAGTCATTTCAACACAGGAAAGGATGAAGTTGACAGCAGGGCACAGGTGACACCCATTTACACATGCAGCTTTTGCTAAACTGTACAAACTCATAGCGGGAAAAACACCATTAAATGTATGTGTATATGTATATATATATAAACAGACACACACTGGGGAGCTCTCCTTCTGGTTCTCTTACCTTTCTCTGGCTTTTTCTTGGGTCTGATGTTCTGCTGAGTTGTCAATTGTACCACAGAAAAGAGGCACACCAGAAGGCAAACTCCTCGGAGCTCCATCGTTCTCCGGCTGCTGTTCTCAAAGGGAGTGGAGGAGCTGAAGTGAATTTGAGCTGCCCTGAGTCAAGCTTCTTAACATGGGCTTTAACCAAAAAGGTCTGGCCAAGAAACAAGTTCCAGATTATTCGGTAAGCAACGCAGGGACTGGAGCTTATTTTACAGATTGTTGGGAGAGATCCAGCATCCTAAGAGCTTTCAGACTCTCCCATAAACACAGAGGGGAGTAGAATGGGATTTTTTTTTAAAGGTCTTGTACAAACTTGCAGATGAAATAACTTAAGAAGGAAATGTTCATTTCCAATGGATTTATTCGGCCTCCGAAAGTATGCAGCCAACTTTTTTTCCTGAACAGCCTAACAGCCAAGGTTGCCAACTTTTCAGTCTGCCATGCTTTTCAGTCACCAACTTGGATGGTTTTCAAAGAGGATTGGACAAATTCCTGGAGGGCAAAGCTATCAGTGGCTATGCCCTGCCTCCATGGACGGAGGCAGTAATGTTTCTGGATATTAGTTTCTGGAAACTACAGGAGAGAGGGCTCAGGTCTTGCTTGCTGGCTTCCCAGCAAGCAATAACTTTGGTTGATTAGGAATTGCAATTCTTAAGGGCTGCGTTATTATGAAATTTAAATCTTATCTCTTAAAATGGAGATTCTATCCATACTCAAGAGCTGGTTTATATATACAGGCATGATATCAAACTTTAAACTTATGCTTACCTGCATTCATTCGTAGGAAGTAACATGCGAACCAGAAGCAAGCACTTACCTGGTTAGAAAAGATTGCCCAAATCTGAATATTAATCTCTTGGCGACTTGAAATGCTAACTCAGTTACATTTAATTAGGTACAACTTGTCTCCTGCCTCCGATGCTAGATCTGAATATGCAGAGATCTGGTGGCACTGCTGTTTGTGTAAACCAGCCTTGAATTGTGATATGTATTTCAAAGGTTCATATTCCAGCTGGGAGTTATGATGGCCCCATAGGAGGAAAATTCTAAGGATTGGTTCATGTTACCCTCCTAATTGGGGGACCCAGGTGGCGCTGTGGGCTAAACCACTGAGCTTAGGTCTTGCTGATCAGAAGGTCGGCGGTTCAAATCCCTGTGATGGGGTGAGCTCCCGTTGCTTGGTCCCAGCTCCTGCCAACCTAGCAGTTTGAAAGCACGTCAAAATGCAAGTAGATAAGTAGAAACCGCTACAGTGGGAAGGTAAACGGCGTTTCCATGTGCTGCTCTAGTTTGCCAGAAGCGGCTTTGTCATGCTGGCCACATGACCTGGAAGCTGTACGCCGGCTCCCTCGGCCTAGAATGCGAGATGAGCGCGCAACCCCAGAGTCGGTCACGACTGGACCTAATGGTCAGGGGTCCCTTTACCTTTACCCTCCTAATGGGGAGAAAATGAACTGCAAGAGCTTGGAATATGTGATTTGGGACACACTAACTAGCTACCTTGAAAAATGAGCAAAAATGAGCAAGAGCAAAGATTTTGAAAGAATAAATAACCAACTGCTGCTCTTGAACAAGTTTTTTTTTTAATGTGGTGTTGACCTGCATTTCAGCTCCCACTGTTTTGGTTTAGAAGAATGCTTCTACAGCTGACACAAGAAATATTTTGCAACCACCAGATAGGCTATTTCTTATACTCTCTTAAGCTCCGAGGAGTTGTCGAAATCCTTGGTTTATTCCACGAGGCTTTTAGAGCAAAAGCAATGAAATGTTTCTGGGACAAACACCGAGCTCTTTGCTCCACATGTGTTTCCTGTTATTGCTCCACTGGACACATGACAATGAAAACGTGGCGATAAATGCGCAGCAACACATGGAAATTTCCACCAGCCATAATGGCAACAGCTGCCATGGCAAAAGCCTGTTCAAGAATCAGACAGGAATTCCGCTTGGGCGTGCGGGCTGTTGCCTGTCTGGAGCAACATGCCTTGATGTATTTCTGTGCCAGGCAGTGCATCTTGCCAACAAAGTGGGCACACCTCTCCTGGCAGTGCGGAACAGACAGTTCACCTCTGAGCCATTTAGCTTTGAGTGCAGTTCTTTAAACCGGAGCACAAATCATTCTGGTGTCTTTTCCTGGGCCTGTAAGTCCCCTCTCCCGTGCACAATCAGTCCTTTGTCATTTATCAGTTATTTTGAGGCAGGAGCAAACTGGTTTTTGCCATTAACAAATCCACCCTGGATCATTGTATTGTGTCGGTCCAATCTGCAGAAATATGTATTAATCTAAGCAGAGGGGAACCGTTTACAATGTTTATTGACTTGAGGGGAACTGTTTACAATGTTTATTGACTTGAAAGAGGCTTTCAATTCCGTTTCAAGAAAGATACGGTGGGATTAAACTAGGATAGACATCTACGGGCTAAAGTTTTCTTATTCGTGTCTTGTACACTCAAACAACTATTCAAGCCCACTGTGTTCAGCAGGTACAACTGTCACATGAAGATAATCACAAAAAGGGGGGTTCAAACAGGAATGTATTTTAACCCTGTACTTATTGTATTTCTGAATGATTTTGTTTCATCACTGCCGATGGTAGGCCACTCTCCAAAGCTGTGGTTATAACAATGATTTTCTCTAAATTGTGGGGAAAGTTTTATTAGGCACCAAAGGGAAATACTTTGCAATGGGCAAGTAGCGTGAGCTCCATTTTCAATATAACCTTAAATGGAAACTTGAACCTGTAAACTACAGTTCATCTGAAGTTGTTTGTTGCTATTGTACTCCAAGTGAGCACAGTATCCTTCTAGTTCTCAGGGTATTTAAAAGCCCAGCTTCTGGCTCTGTGGCATCCCTGTATTGATTAAGATGTTCCAATTTTGCTCTGGAAAAAGCTCAGGCACTTTTCTTGTGGGATATGCAGCCACCTGTTTCGAAGCCAGAGCATGAGTCCAGACACTAACATTTTGGTTGTGTCTTCCTTGCTCTGCATCAATATCTATTTTTTATAAAATATTTTTATTAAATTTTCAACAAAAATAAAAAACAACCACCACCACAAACAAAGAAAATTATACACAACAACATCAAATCCATAAAAGAGGATTCTCTGAATCCTGTGACCCCACCCACCCCGGTTCCTTAAATTGCCTTTTCAACTGAATGTCATTTCTACTCCAAATTATTTTCTCTCTCAGATTTCCTATATGAATTCTAAAATTACAAGTGTTCTTAAAATCCTGACAATGTATTAACCTGTTTACAATACTTTGGCAAATTTTCCCCATTCTTTTAAAAATTTCTTATCATCTTGATTTCTGAGCTTTCCAGTTAGTTTTGCCATTTCGGCATAGTCATTAACTTGGTTTGCCAATCTCCCTTGGTCAAGACTGCTTCCTCTTTTCATCTTCCTGCATCAGTATCTGCATCAATATCTAGCCTGGTACATCTTATGCCGCAATAACCACGACAGCACCGACTTCATCATTTGTAGTGAGCTAAGAACCATGCAGATAATCAGTTTCGGCATCTTGAGTGCCCCTCGATCAGAGGCGGGGAAATTCTGGCCTGAGAGACCTCCCCCATTTGCCCTCTCCACAATTTGGGCAAGCCATGCCGACCTGCCCTACACTTGTGGTCAGTTAACTGAGAGGCTGGTAAAGATGGGGCTGAGATCAAAGGCTTAGCCTGGTTGTCAAGAGCTTGGGAAGCACTGCTGTAAAGGTTTCCCACCCCGACCAAGATGGATGGGGTAAGGCAGAGATGGAGAACCTCAGGCTTGAAGGTCAAATTTCTATCTAGCCCACACGACTCTACCCAGGTCACACTCTCATTGGCCTGCTAAGTGTTTAGGCCAGGCTAGAATGGGCCCTTGAACTCTGAAATTGCTGTTTACTTTCCTGGGTGGAAGCAAAGGACATCTAAATGCGTGAAGAAGCATTACAGTGGTACCTCGCAAGAGCTCCACAAGTCGTTTCATGTTGCAATAATTTCGTCTTGCGAAGCGTGGTTTCCCATAGGGATGCATTGAAATTTAATTCATGCGTTCCTATTGGGGGGGGGAAGCACAAAAAGGGCGCCGACTCACCCGCCACGGCTGGATGTTTGTCATATTTTAAGGGGAGGAGGAAGCAGGAGGAGGGCCAGGGAGAGGCTCCCTCCCTCCTTCCCCAGCAGCCGGACCCTCGCGCCCAACCAGACAGCTCACCCGTTTGCGCGCAGGTGGCTTAAGGTGAGAGTGAGGGGGATCCGGCTGCTGGCGACCGTTTCGGTGGATTAAAGTCACCTCCTTGCGGCGCCCTGCTTCATCTTGTGAAGTTTTCTATGGCACGGCCATAGAAAACTTCGTCTTGCGAGTCTGCCAAAAAAATATATCGCAAAACGTTTTCGTCTTGATTTTTTCGTGCCGCGAGGCGTTCGTCTAGCGAGGTACCACTGTAGTTGCTTTGCCCCCTTTTGTTTCTGGTCCTTCCCGCTGCCAGCATTTGGCCCTGGGAGAAGCGAAAGCAACCTCTCACCCCTAGGGAAAGTGAATACAACCATTTTACAATCCATTGCTTGCTTTTACATTTCTATCAAGGTGTAGATTAGGGCTGGGCAATATCTGGTTTTCAGCACCAGATAATCATTGCAAAACGCCAACGTATCACAATATCCGAAATAAGGGTGGAGCTATGTAGAGGCACTGGCTGGCTTCACAGTTTTTCCGGCATCGTGATTTTTGCCGGTGCCTGCTTTTGTGATTCACTGCCCCCTGCATGAGGCAGAAGAGAGTCGAGCTGGCAGAGTTAACGGGGCTGCAGGAAGTGAGAGAAGCACTGGCTAGCTTCACATTTCCCCCCCACATTGCGATTTTTGCATAACACCCACCCACCCACCATGATTCACGATATATTGCCAGGTCAAAAATTATGAAACTGGTATCACGATGTGGACTTCAAACTGGTTTGGGCGATATAGCGACATATCACTCAGCCCTTGATCAAATCTTTTAATTTTGCCACCAACGCCCATTGAAAAAAGAGCTGAAGTGACAAGTGTGTGAGAGAAAACCAACTTTATTTAACAAATATATAGCCAACTTTGTATATATAAAAAAAATTGAACAACTAGCTAACAAACAAACCAGCCCAGTCCTTGACAGATGTTCAATGTAGCAATGAGGCTCATCCCAGGAATCCAACTTTTTTCCGTGTTGGCCCAAGACTTTCTTCTTTATCCAAGGCAGATTGCAAAGAGGTGTGCAGCAACTTGCCCACCCTCTTTCCAGTCTGAAATGCAAATGAAAAGACAAAAACCAATGTGTGGCAGGAGAATTTAACTGTAAAAAGAATAATAATCCACAGAGAAGCTTCCTTCTTTTGTGGACATGTTTTTCTTTAAAAGTTAATACCTACCTCTCTGCTTTTTCTCTACTTTCTATTTGTTTCGGTGTGGGCAGGTGTAGAGATTTGGGGTTTGGTGGACCAGTTTTTTCTACTGTGAAGCAGTTATTTTGCGGTGCCCAGGACAACTACAGATTTCCAAATATGTCCCCAGACACCCCCCCCCAAAAAAAGGCTGGAGATCTCTGTCTAGCTGATGAAAACTTCTACTTGCTAACAACCCAGTGGAGTTTTGAGTTATAGACTTGCCCATTCCCCCTTCCCCCTAGACCTTAGCGTCTAGCCTTTCAGACCAGAAGAAGCTCTGATGCTAACATTATCTCTCTCCCCCTGCAGATTTCGACAACAGTAGTAAATCAGAAGGGTTAGCATGAAATACTCTAGCCTCCCACAGGAAGCAAAGAATGTTCTCCCTAAAAGCATTTTAGCTTTCTTGATACCTGCAAAGATTATAGGGAAGATGCAGAAAACACTGCAAGAGTTCATGGAGTAAAAACAAAGCACAACAACTTTGCCAATGCTGTATGTCTTGGAATGGAAATAAAAGAATTTAACCTTTTGAATCTCTTGAATATCTCAAGAGGGAGGGAGTGTAAGCCATAGACATAAAAGTAATGGAACATGAAACAAAGACAATAAGTATGATATCGATTTAAAAACTATAGACAAACAATGTGTACTATAAATACACCTGACCTGGATTGTAATTCGCTGTACTTTCCCAAAGCTATCTTGTATCTGTCATTTTGTGGGCTGTATACAATTATTGTCTGCCTCAAGTCTGGCAAACATGATGCAATTCATGACTCGGCGTCTATATGTTAGTGCATTTAAGAATGCTAAGGAAGAGCTATGAAACTGTTACAAATCATGTTCCCCAGCCTTTTTCTTCACATCTTGCTTGCACCAGCAAAAATATTCATTCCATTTCCTACGAAAAGACTCTGATCACCATTTCAGATGAGTATGCAACACAATATATAAAAATATCTATATAAACATCATTTTTAAAACAGGAATCCTTGTTTGTTAACAGTAATAACTAAATGCTTTTGATTGATATAAACTGTCTTTCAGCTGTCTTTCGTGGTACCTTGGTTCTCAAACGCCCTGGTACCTGAATAACTTAGAACTCGAACACTGCAAACCCGGAAATAAGTGTCCCGGTTTGTGAACTTTTTTCGGATGTTGAATATGCTCCCATTCTGAATGTTACACTTCCATTTTGAGTGCCACACTTCTGTTTTGAGTGTTACGCTGAGGTCTGTCTGTTTTTGCTATTTATTTTGCTTTTTTTTTGGTGGGGTTTTTTTTGGTGTGTGACACTGTGGAACCCAGTTCAGCTATTGATTGATTGTGTGACTGCAGTACATTGTTTATTGCTTTCATTTTATGGATCCATGGTCTCGTTAGATAGTAAAATTCATGTTAAATTGCTGTTTTAGGGGTTGTTTTTAAAGTCTGGAACGGATCAATCCATTTTGCATTACTTTCTATGGAAAGCGTGCATTGGTTTTGGAACGCTTTGGTTTTGGAACGGACTTCCGGAATGGATTAAGTTTGAGAACCAAGGTACCACTGTACTTATTAACGTGCTCAAAAATCCCACTACGGCTTGATTTACAACAACCTGACCACAACTTACCTCCATCATCTCAAATATGCTTTCTGGATCAAGGCTCCCCCTTCCCACCTTCTTCATACAGGTTAGGACACCTTGACTGGTCACAGAAATGAGGAGGCTAGCCAGAGAACATGCTTCCTCCTGAAGTGTGGCATCCACTACATGCCTATAGCCGATCTGGAAAAGCAACAGCAAACAAACGTAAGCTGCAATCCTATACAGTCAAATCTCGGTTTCCAAACAGCTCCGTTCTGGAACGTTTCAGCATCCAAATGCAGAAAACCAAGAAGTACGGTAAATGCTCCAGTTTTTGAACTTTTTTGGAAGCCAAACAGCTTCCGGGGACTCCCCCCCCCTTTCTCTCAATTTTCTTTGCCCACCGCCCTTTGATCCTTGGTTGTCTAACAGTCTTCTGGAACGGATTATGTTTGACAACTGAGGTTTGACTGTACAGTTCTCTGCGAGTAAGGCAGGTAAACACAGTGGGACTTACTTCCAAGTAAACATAGGGCCTGTCAGCATTATTTAGCTGTTAATCCATTCCCCACTCACCCCCTATTCAAATTAGAACAGAGTAATCTACACCCTCAAGTAATTGAATCTGTAGATGCAGAGCAACTCTGATATTTCCTGTTCATCTCTCTAGGTACTCCCTTTTGTGTTTATTCCTTCCTTCTAATCTGTTGATTCTATTACACCAATTAAGTACAAAGTGTGCAAAGAGCTGCACATGCACCTTTGTGGCTTTTTTTTTTAATCCCCACCTGAGATGTGTGTGATAACACAGGCAGGTGATCGCAAATTCGCTTGTGCATGTTTTTTTTGGGTTTTTTTGTGCAAATCCAAGGGATAAAAAGAAAAAATAAATATAAAAGGCTACGTTCTTCACACAACCTTACTAACACCCTGGAAAGGAAATGAAAGCAACTGAAAATTTATTTGCACCAGTGCTTTTTTTTCTAGAAAAATAGATGCTGGTACTCATTATGAAGTTGTTAAGTAAGTGCAACACTTTTTAGCAACAAAAAAGAAGTGCCAGTACTGTGTACATTTGAGTACCCCCTAAAGAAAAACACAGCGTTTTCAGATTGCAGCCCAATATATCTGGTTTACAAATTTTACATGTGGTTTGCTTGTGCAATTTTCTGGGTTTTTTGCAAATCTGAGTGAAGAAAGTTAGAACAATACTGAGAAATAACACGGGGAAGGAATTCTAGATCCACAGCATTTTAATCCAGAATTCTCATACAATTAATTCACCAAAAGACCAAGCCAAGATGAAGAGAAGCCCTCACAAGCGACATAATAGTCAACCACGTTGTTAAAGGTATTAATGGACAGAGTTCCATTTCTAAGCAGAGAAAGTGTAGTAGTAGTAGTAGTAGAAGTAATAATAATAATAATAATAATAATAATAAAAATACCACCACCACACAGACACACACACAAACAAACAAACAAACGAAATGCCTAATCTCTCCCATACTGGAAACTCAAGAACCCAGAAAGAAATATTGAAATAATCTGATTGTTTCCATGGCAGTGTCCACAAGAAAAATGGCAGGTCCACCTTTTGTATTAGAACTTTTCTATCAAAACAAGCCCATAGGAGATAAGCTCAGAATTGTCAGTGACTTACTTTGCTTAGTGTGACAATACAAGGTACATTATCTACATTAAGTCGAATACAGTCAAAAGGATCATCAGAAAGTTCAATTTCCCGTCCACCTTCATCCTCCAAAACACGTACTTTGGGTATTCTAAAGAAAGCAGAAGGTGATGTCAAATTAAGATGTCATTTCTGCACATTTTGCCACATGGAATCACTCCAATTCCTATTCATATGCTAAGATTAGTTTCCAAAGATAAATCCTATTAGCTTTCATACTCCAGAGCAGGCATCCCCAAACTGCGGCCCTCCAGATGTTTTGGCCTACAACTCCCATGATCCCTAGCTAACTGGACCAGTAGTCGGGGAAGATGGGAATTGTAGTCGAAAACATCTGGAGGGCCGAAGTTTGGGGATGCCTGCTCCAGAGCCATCTCACCCAACACCACAAACAATTAAGAGAACATTAGTTTAGAATAGAATAAATCTTTATTGTCATTGTCCCCTTGCTGGAACAACGAAATTTCTCAGAAGTTTGCGGAAGGGACATAGCTCAGTGATGGAGCATCTTTTTAAGAGGTACAGTGGTACCTCTACTTACGAATTTAATGCGTTCCGAACGCACATTCGCAAGTCGAAAAAAATTGTAAGTCGAATCCCATAGGAATGCATTGGGAGAAAAAATTCGTAAGTCGAAGCAACCCTATCTAAAAATTCGTAAGTAGAAAAAATCCAAGTTGGCGGACGGAGCTCCGTTCATAAGTAGAAACATTCGTAAGTAGAGGTACCACTGTATAGCTTTTTAACCTGGCAACATGAGGAGGAAAAACACACCATATTTATCATTTTAAAAGGATAGCATTGTGATTGTAGTTAGTGCAGAAATGGTGATTATTAGTGCAGAAATGGAGTAAGCAGTTTAAACAATAAAAATAGGAAGAGACCCAATTCATTTTCCGAATAGGGAGGTTTTCCACAAAATTGCAGGGTGTGCGTGTTCTTTTCCTTATCTGAACTTTTTAAAAAATGGAAGTTGTATCAGCAAAATGATTTAGAGCAGCTTCCCATCTGTTAAAAAAAAAGGCACATTCCCAGTATAATACGGTTCATTCCATTCTAAAGCTGAGGTCATTTAAAATAAACAGCCGAGAACTGTTTTGGACTGCTTTTCAAAGCAGCTGTGCCAAAGTGTTATGTAGGTTTTATATAATACAGTGAGAAACAAAACACAAGGCAAGATGTTTTCAACTAGGCTGTTTGGCAAAGTTAGGAAGCCTGATGGAGTTACAGCAGCCCTGAGATCTTATGAAGAAGGGCAGTGTGTATGTATATATAAATCCATCCATCCATCAAACAAACAAACAAACACTAAAGGATGAGGAACACTGGAGAATTCCCCCCATCCCCTTCCTTGGGCTGGGCAGTTATATATTGATATATCATCAAAAACCAGTTTGAAGTCCATATAGTGATATTGGTTTTGACCCGGCAATATATCGTGAATCATGATATGTGTGTGTGTACTGTATGTGTGCGCGCTATGCACAAATCACAATATGGGGAAAACTGTGAAGCCAGCCAATGCTTCTCTTGATTCCTGCAGCCCCTGTTATCTTTGCTGGTTCCGTTCTCCCCTGCCTCCTACAGGGGACAGGGAATCACAAGAGCAGGCACTGGAAAAAAACCCAGGATCCAGGAAAAACTGTGAAGCCAGCCAATGCCTCTACATAGCTCCATCCTTATTTCAGACATATTGGTATATCACAATGTTTAGCTGGTGATAAATCACGATGTTGAAAACCAGATAGCACCCAGCCCTAGTGTTCGCCTCTACACAGTTCCATCCTTATTTAAGACACCATGATATACCAATATATCACACTGTTTAGCTAGTGTCTATCTGATGAAGTGGACTCTAGTCCGCAAAAACTTATACCATAATAAATTTGTTAACTTGTGGCTGCAACAGAGACCTCTGCATTTTCCTCTGCAAGTTTCTTTTAGAAAACTGTGTGTGCCTTACCTGGTATTAAACAGTGCTGCCTTCACTGCAACAGAGATGGCATCAAACAGGTTTCCACCACACTCCAGTAACTGAAATGTTAAAAAGAAGAAGCAGTGTGTTTTACATGATTGTGGCAGATAGGCTTGTTCTTATCTTGACTTTTTAAATCAAGATACAGTCCTGAATGAGCAAAGGCTGACAAGGGTTGTGATGGCATTTAAACTATCTGCCCTGACTTTGAGACAGAAAGAATCTCATCAGAATTCAACCCGTCAACAGCCCGAGGAATTCTCTGAATATCTAGTTTTGATTAAGCTGATGTTTGCTTTACTTACCAGGACATCGACGTAAAGCACCCAGCAATGCTCTCGGGGAGCAATGCAAAGCAACTTCAAATCAACGCTGCTCTCGTTGTTAAAAATTCTGTAGAGGGTATTTGCTATTTCAGTGCCAAGCTCCTCTCCGCCGCGGCCTTCAAATTCGGGAGTGGCATTGGCTGAGCTGAAAGGAAAAAAATAAAAAATAAAAAGCAGTTTTCACCTTTCAGGGATCTACGGCTCAGCACAGGATATTAAATACCGCCCTTTCCCTAGGAATAAGATTTAACAAACCAAAATAATAAAGGGGACAGAGAGATCTATAGATTACCTGAAACAGGCAACAACATAGTTTGGTATCGCAGCTCCAGTTCTTTAGTTACAGTCTAACTACTGTGGTTTGATGGAAGTTCAGAACAATTGCTTTCTTCCATCTTCAGGTTAAGAATAAGAAAAGCAAGTTGCATGGCTAACAATATAGCCTGTTAAGCATGACAGCGGGAGAGAACAGATAAACTGACAGGAAGACTGGCAAATTTTTAATTGGCCTCTCCTGTCCTGGGTATTTCTCTACTGAAAAGGTCTCATTGCCTTCAACAAGTGTCAGTCGTGATGGGCTCTAAAGAGGGGGGGGCAATGTGAGGGGAGGAAAGAGGGGCAATCATTTCATTTGGAAACCTGCAATGCTTGTGCCGACAGAACATTTTAAATATCGCGAAGCTGAATTCCACCCTCTGAACGTGGAGATAAGATTGCTTCAAATTTGGTTCTCCTCTTAGCAGAAGCTGGTGCAAAAAAGCAAAACCAAACCAAAACACCCTATGATCCCTAGCTTAGTGATCTGTCCAAACTGGAGACCACAGTTCTTTTTTGTTCAATCAAACTGCGGTTGGTGAGCCAAGGACAAACATGGTTTGCCTGGAGACAGAAGCTGGGGATCATGGGTCTGTTGCTCCTACTTAAGCTAGGAAAGTAACTAAAGGAGGAAAAATATTCTCATTCACAGCAAACCATTTGTTGTTGTTGTTTAGTCATTCAGTCGGGTCCGAATCTTCGTGACCCCATGGACCAGAGCACGCCAGGCACTCCTGTCTTCCCCTGCCTCCCGCAGTTTGGTCAGACTCATGCTGGTAGCTTCGAGAACACTGTCCAACCATCTCGTCCTCTGTCGTCCCCTTCTCCTTGTGCCCTCCATCTTTCCCAGCATCAGGGTCTTTTCCAGGGTGTCTTCTCTTCTCATGAGGTGGCCAAAGTATTGAGGATCTGTCCTTCCAGTGAGCACTTAGGGCTGATTTCCTTCAGAATGGATAGGTTGGATCTTCTTGCAGTCCATGGGACTCTCAAGAGTCTCCTCCGGCACCATAATTCAAAAGCATCAATTCTTCGGCGATCAGCCTTCTTTATGGTCCAGCTCTCACTTCCATACATCACTACGACGTGGAAACACCGATCATAGCAAACCTTTAAGGGCAGGAGAAGCTGGTGTGGGAGGGACATGGAGGCAACCTCCTAACAGCAGCATCACTGCCACCACCAGGACAATGTGGGGCAAGGCAGAAGCAAGCTGGGACTATGTAGGTACACTGGTGGATCCAATCCACTGCTCCTGTTTGCTGTGCAGCCCCTGCTTCACCACTGTCCTACTTTGATAATTAAGCAACAATGCCCCTACTGTTGGGAGGGCAGCATATAACTCTCAATGCTCCCATTAAAGTGGGCCCCTTAGGCATTCATCTTGTCCGCTTTCCTATAGTATGTGTAAGTGTTTCTCAAACTTGGGTCTCCAGCCGTTGTCAAACTACAACTCCCATCATCTCTGGCCACTGGTCCAACAACAGCTGGAGACCCAAGTTTGAGAAATGCTGGCATATATAGCTGAATGTCATGTATAGGTCTTTTTGAGTCAGGCCACAAGTGGGTGGTGCTGGGGGTTAAACCACTGAGCCTAGGGCTTGCCGATCAGAAGGTCGGCGGTTCGAATCCCCACGACGGGGTGAGCTCCTGTTGCTCGGTCCCAGCTCCCGCCAACCTAGCAGTTCGAAAGCACGTCAAAGTGCAAGTAGATAATTAGGTACCGCTACAGCGGGAAGGTAAACGGCGTTTCCGTGTGCTGCTCTGGTTCGCCAGAAGCGGCTTAGTCATGCTGGCCACAAGACCTGGATGCTGTACGCCGGCTCCCTCAGCCAATAACGCGAGATGAGCGCTGCAACCCCAGAGTCAGTCACAACTGGACCTAATGGTCAGGGGTCCCTTTACCTTTACCTTTACAAGCAATTAGTTAGAAATGGAACATTTCTTAATGGTATACTTACAAAGAATCCTTAAAGGTGTCCTAGGGAGAAGCAGCTTATATAAAAAATAACTCCGACAATTATCTAATTTACCTGCACTATGTAATTTAGCCTCCAAGCACACTTGATTTTTAAATTGTGTCAAAGTTTTAATAGCCAATTTATATGAATATCAAATCACACAGTCATCTCTAGCGCACTGAGGGCGAGTTTTAAGTTATGTTTAATTAAAGGGCAGATGCACAGTTCTCATAGCAACACCTTGAGGGTGCCTCTTTGAACTTCTGCGTTTTAGAACTTTATTGTAGGATAACATTCCAATTAAAAAGTCAAGTAATACACTACTCTGTGTCTGTTGCTGCTTCTGTCCATATCACCTTGTGTTAAGCACACAGAAGCGTCCCCATTATAGACTTACATTTGGCCCCCAAACCCACAATAGAATTCTTTTAAAAAAACAAAAAAACTATACATCCTGCTCTGTATATGCATAAAAGCAGGATGCAGAAGCTTGGTGCAAGAGAGCAGGATGGATCAGCCTTTCTCTCCAAATCACAATGATTAAAAGCCAGATACACTCGTATCTTGGTTTTTGAGCGCCTTGTGACTCGAACGTTTTGGCTCCCTGAACGCTGCAAACCCGAAAGTGAGTGTTCCACTTTGCGAACTTTTTTGGAAGCTGAAGGTCTGGTGCGGCTTCCGAATGAGTGCAGGAAGCTCCTGCAGCCAATCGGAAGCCGCGCCTCGGTTTTCGAACGTTTTCATAAGTTGAATGGACTTCCTGAACAGATTCCGTTCGAGAACCAATGTATGACTGCAGTCAAGAGTCTCCCACAACAGCTGTCATTGCCAAGTGACAGGTACAAATAGGTCAGACTAGCCTACTAGCCCCATTTAGTTTTTTTAAAAAAATGTTTTTTATTAAAGATTGTCAGTTTTATTCAACGTGAGACATTAATGCTATAGACCAGTGGTTCCCAAACTTTTTTTGGCCATGCCCCACCTAAGCACCACTAAAATCCTGAATGCACCCCCCCCCCGGTGACATATATCGGTAATTCTTATAATTCAAAAAGTGAACTCCTATTCATGTGGAGGAAGCCTAAAATATCTGTTAATGACCCATTCTTGAATGGCCCCCCTTAAAAATCAAATTGCCCCCCTGTGGCGCATGTGCCCCACACTGGGAACCACGGCTATAGGCATGGGGAGAAGACAGGTAAGGAGAGAGAGCAAGGGGGAGAAGGGGGGGTATTACACTTCCATTCTTTTACAAAGTGCCTGTGGAAGGTTTTTGTGTCAGTGTCACATGTGTAGGTACTCTTTCCATTCATTCATTCCTTTTCATTGGCAGTGAGAGAGGTTGGGGGGCTGAGGGCATGGTTGGTTGCCTCCAATGGACTGACGTGAGTTTTGTTTGAGCGTGTGAGCGGGAGGCTAGCCCCACCTAGTTTATTGAAAGCGGAGCTGTTTCCCCCATTCACACTGTCCTTTCACTTTCACCACAGGAGCTGCACTTTATCCATGTTCTTTATCAATAACCAATCATGAGCAGTTGGAATAACTATGAACATTCCAGGATACTGTAGCGGTTCTGCCAATGGTAGGGAATCTCACAAATGTTAGCCAGCTATTAGAAATTGGGCATGCACACCTATCTTATATGTGAGTGCCTGGTCAAGGTTTTATGTGTGCAGGTTTAAGAAATCCAGAATATAATTTCATCCCACCCTGTACCCCATGATTTAGGAAAAATTACCGTATATTAATTAGAGCTAAATCAAGTTAGTATCAACCTTGTATGTGTTTGCCATGCTCTTCTGTTGCCCACTGTCCTGGCACAGAGCCATGGCACAGATCCCCGAGGTCACTCTTAAACAGTGGTCAGCAACCTAAGACCCATGGGCCGGAAGCGGCCCACGGAGGCCATTTGACCAGCCCAAGAGCTGCCCCTGAACTGAGTTGCCCGCTCACACGCTGAGCTAAACCGGCACAGCCCAGCCCGGGGACTCGCTTCTGCAGCGCCAGAAATCGCGTCTTCACACGCCGAAAATCGTGGGGGTGGGTGCTCATACGCGATCCGGCCCACAGAGGAATCTCCGCAGGACGGATCCAACCCAGGCAAGATAAACCTTGCCAACCCCTGCTCTTAAACATGCAACCACAGACAAGAGTGTGAACCTCGTTTCTCATCTCAACAATGCGTATCAACATACACATTAAAAATTCCAGTGGAAGACTCTGCTCCTCAATTTTATCTTATATTATCTCAGAAAGTGCAGGAGGGACCAGGACAGCAATTCAAAACGATGATTTTACAACCCTTTAAAATGGAGAGGAGGAATTGTCAAAATGCTCCAGGTGTTCAAAAACGCTCAGTTAGCACCATCTAGAGGCAGGCCAATAATGTGCCAGAGAATGAAACCCTACCACTTCTAATTGTGGCAGAGAAGGCTCTACAGTTGCTTTGAGCATGCACAGTAAAAAAAAGAAGAAGTTTTTGAGCTATTTTTAAGGAAATATGGACATTTTAACCGATTTTCGGAAATTCCGCCCAGACGCTATTTCTGACAGACAAATCCTGGATATATCCAGGAAATTCCAGACGTATGGCAGCCCTAACAGTATACCAGTAGCTATATGTGCAGATCTAAAAGCACGTATGTTCCTACTATAGTTCATGGTGCTCTTGCTGGCAGTAGTCAGTGAAGGCGGTGAAGGTCCTGTGTGAGTGCCTGGAGGCGGTTGGAGGATGGATGTGGCGCTGTGGGTTAAACCACAGAGCCTAGAGCTTGCCAATCAGAAGGTCGGCGGTTCGAATCCCCGTGACGGGGTGAGCTCCCATTGCTTGGTCCCAGCTCCTGCCAACCTAGCAGTTTGAAAGCACGTCAACATGCAAGTAGATAAATAGGTACCGCTACAACGGGAAGGTAAACTGCGTTTCTGTGTGCTGCTCTGGTTTGCCAGAAGCATATATGCTGGCATATATAGCTGAATGTCAGGTATAGGTCTTTTTGAGTCAGGCCACAAGTGGGTGGTGCTGGGGGTTAAACCACTGAGCCTAGGGCTTGCCGATCAGAAGGTCGGCGGTCCGAATCCCCACGACGGGGTGAGTTCCTGTTGCTCGGTCCCAGCTCCCGCCAACCTAGCAGTTCGAAAGCACGTCAAAGTGCAAGTAGATAAATAGGTACCGCTACAACGGGAAGGTAAACTGCGTTTCTGTGTGCTGCTCTGGTTTGCCAGAAGTGGCTTTGTCATGCTGGCCACATGACCTGGAAGCTGTACGCCGGCTCCCTCGGCCAATAATGCGAGATGAGCGCCGCAACCCCAGAGTCGGTCACGACTGGACCTAATGGTCAGGGGTCCCTTTACCCTTTAAAAGCACGTATGTTCCTACTATAGTTCATGGTGCTCTTGCTGGCAGTAGTCAGTGAAGGCGGTGAAGGTCCTGTGTGAGTGCCTGGAGGCGGTTGGAGGATGGATGGTAGCTAATGGATTGAGGTTGAATCCTGACAAGACAGAAGTAGACAGTAGCAGCGGGCTGGTGTGGAGGACTCCCTGGTCCTGAATGGGGTAACTGTGCCCCTCAAGGACCAGGTGTGCAGCCTGGGAGTCATTTTGGACTCACAGCTGTCCATGGAGGCGCAGGTCAATTCTGTGTCCAGGGCAGCTGTCTATCAGCTCCATCTGGTACGCAGGCTGAGACCCTACCTGCCTGCAGACTGTCTTGCCAGAGTGGTGCATGCTCTAGTTATCTCCTGCTTGGACTACTGCAATGCACTCTATGTGGGGCTATCTTTGAAGGTGACCCGGAAACTACAACTAATCCAGAATGCGGCAGCTAGACTAGTGACTGGGAGTGGCTGCTGGACCATATAACAGCAGTCCTGAAAGACCTACATTGGCTCCCAGTACTTTTCCGAGTACAATTCAAAGTGTTGGTGCTGACCTTTCAAGCCCTAAACGGCCTTGGCCCAGTATACCTAAATTATCATTATCATTATTATTATTATTATTATTGGTTTTGAAAAGTTGTGTTATTGGGATGGGGCAAGGGTAGAGTTTGGCCAACCATCGGTTTGCTGGTCCAGCTTCCAGAAAGGGACCTGATATGGGCGTCATCTACTGCACCAGCCTAGACCTGGCATAGCAAAAAGAAAGAAAGAAAAAATATGATTGCTTTCAGCCTTGGTCTATAGGAGCTGGCATGTCTGCAAAAGAAATGCTGCTCTGAATCTCACTGGCTCCTCTGCCCAGGGCTTATTGAAAATGTTTTGACTGCATGTACCTCTCTGGGCAGTATCTTGCTGACTACCAATGTCACCTTGAGAAATGCAAATTGCAGCAGAGAACTGCATGCAGTGTTCACTACTCTGGCAAAGGAGGCAAGGTCATCACGGTGAAGGAAACTAATGATGTACCACCATCAGCAGCAGGTAAAAGGAATTTGCAGAAAGGAACAGCCTACAGAGATCTGGGGAGGACTAGAAGGTTCTGGGTGTCCATTTTGGGAAAGGGTGGGACACTGGCCATGAGCAGAAGGAAGTAAAGAAATGAATTGCAAAATGCAAAAGATGGGGAAGGAAAAGGCAAAAAGGCAGTCAAATTAATGATTTGTTATCTGGGATTCTGAAATCCTGAAAAAAAAAGCAAACACAAAGCATATAGTCCTGCAACTAGCATCACTTTAAGGTTGCTGGTATTTAGTTAAATAGAAGACCACTCTGTGGCCCGGTTTGCACTAACCAATCAACAAAGAATTCCAAGTATCCTTCATTTGGTCTATCCAGCTTCGGTGCTCCCATTTCTGCCTTGACTCCAACCAGGATGTCTGTGTGCCCCTGTTAAAATAACAGCACTCTGCTACAGATGTTTTCCAAGTCTTATGATCTTACCAGCACACCTCCCTTTACTTTCTGTGTTGGCCAGTACTACCCAGTATTTCTCCTTAAAAAAATAAAAAGCCTTGAAAACACAGTGGCAAACCTATGAAGCACATTCAAAGCACTAAAAGGGCCCACCAACTTAATATCACAATCTGATTCGGACTACTGTAGACACGCACTGCTAATAAACAGCACTGAGTCTGATAGACTGTGAGATTAACATTTGTTAATATTTGTTGTTTACAGTGCTTTTTTTTTCTAGAAAAACAGGTACTGGCACTCATAATGAAGTTGTTATAGTAAGTGCCACACTTTCTAACAACAAAAAGTGGTGGAGGTACTGCATACCCTTGAATACCCTGTAAAAAAGTACTGGTTGTTCAATATAATAACCCAGGCATCCCCAAACTTCAGCCCTCCAGATGTTTTGGACTACAATTCCCATCTTCCCCAACCACTGGTCCTGTTAGCTAGGGATCATGGGAGTTGTAGGCCAAAACATCTGGAGGGCCGCAGTTTGGGGATGCCTGTAATAACCCAATCGCTTTTCTGACGATTTACTTCTTCAGTCCCTTTTCCTGCAAATCTGTCTCCTCCCCCCCCTCCCTTTTGATCCCTGCTTCTCACACCAATGCTTATTTTGTATTCCTTCACTCACCCTTGCTTTTAGGTTTCCTGTTGCTTGGTTCCAAGACATGTTGGGTCTCCCTCTCACTGAGCTTCCCACCCCCTTAGCTTCCTTCTATGTTGAGCATTCAGCCAACTCTTTCCTCGTTTCCTCCAACAGCAAACAGCCCCTAAGCCAACATCCTTTTCTCATTCATACTAACCTTTCATTTTCCATACTGTATGCCATCCTTCTATTCCTTAAATACTACTGGGTGTTTAAGAACACTGGGCCACTACAACATAACCATTAGTCTTGCATCTGGTTCTCCTTTCTATTTGTGTTCTACATGTTAATGTGACACATCTCTCTCCTGCACTATAAATGAACAATACATTTCCTATGCCACTATAAAGGAGTTACTTTTTCAGGTGCCACCAGACTGTTCTAGCTAGGGTAGGGCAGACCCAAACTATGTTTTAGCACTGTGCAGAGTGAGCTTCAATGAAAAATACACAATATCATTAGCAATGTATAGAAGTCCCCACAAGGTGTACTTACAAGTTTTACTCTGGCAGACCCACTTGTATTAGATACCACATCTGTTTCCACTTCAGTACATCTGTAATCTTCACAACCACGGCCATCCACTCGGAGATCCTCCTGAAACAGTCATTTATCACAATTTGTTACCTAATGCCATTGATTGATCACACAAATAAATGTTGCTGAGAGAGGCAGACGAATGCATATTATTCACGAGTTTGTGATGATAAGTGAATGTCATCTCTAATTTTTATTAAATTTTCTAATGTACATTTCAAAGTACAGTATTCATTTAAACAACCTTAAATCAATGACTTCCCTTCTTCTCTTTCTGTGGTTCATTTTGCATACCATACATCCCTACATGTTTTACATGAACTAAACCATTCAGTAATCCACTGTTACAGCCATCAAAACTTATTTTCACTGTTGAATTTATCTTAATGATACCAGTGTTTTTAAATGTACACAATTTTCACCCATATTATATTCAGTAAATTTTTCCCAAACTTCTTTGAATGTACTCTCTTGTTGTTCTCTTATTCTACGGTATAAGTTAAAAATGTTCCTTTTCAACCAGGCCTTTGCTTGACATGATCTACATCCTATACCCTTTTTTAAAATGCCGTCTCTTTTATTTGGGGGGGAGGAGTTATTGGGTTGTTGGTTCTGTTTTGATTTTATGTATTTGATATTTTATGTGAACCGCCCTGAGACCTTTGGGTATAGAATGGTATAGAAATAAAATAAATAAATACCCTGTATTAATCAGGACCGAGCATTTTTCATTGAAACACAGGACTATCCTGTATTATACAGGGCAGGTGGCAGCCCTGCCTCACAGGGTCGTTGTGGGGATTGAACCACCCCCCTCGAGCCCCATGGAGAAATAGGTGGGCTATAAATACAATACATAAATTTGTTGTTATTATTATTATTATTAATTAGTACGGTAACTGGGACAATCCTGTATTATACAGGGCAGGTGTGAGGAATTGAATGAGGGGAAGAACCATCCCCCTTGAGCCCCATGGAGAAACAGATGGGCTATAAATGCAATAAATAAATTTTAAAATTAATTAATTAATAATAATAATAATTAGCAACTAGGACAATCCTGTATTATACAAGGCAGCCCAGCCTCAGAGGGTCGTTGTGGGGATTGAATGAGGTGGAATCCCCCTTGAGCGCCATAGAGAACACAGGTGGGCTATAAATGCAAATGCAAATAATAATAATAATAATAAATAAGTAACCGGCCCCAGACAGGCCTACAGCCCTGCCTCAGTTACCTGGACGCCGTGCATGACGTACACTTTCTCCGCCTCGCTCAGCGCCACCGACGCCATGGCGAGGACACAATCACACGAATGCTCTGTCCTCCGAACGCCGCGCGCCCGGCCGTCGCCGTCAGCAAAAAGGCGCCCACTCCCGGCCTGCCCAAATCTGCGGCACTGTCTGATGATGCTCCCGCTCCCCCTCCACCCCGGTTTCCTGACCGCGCAGGTCCGGGATAATTTCTTTTAAAAGTGAGCGGTTTGTTGTTGTTTTTTGGACGCTCGTGAACGGACAGTTCGCTCGAGTTTTCTCCCCAGTAAACGCAGGAGAGCCTGTGCATGGCCTCACAGTGGCTAAAGCGCCTCGGCTGTTGTCGGACTACAACTCCCATCATCCTTCAAGCGCTGATCCTGCTAGCTAGGGATGATGGGAGTTGTAGTCCCAACAATGGCTGGAGAACCCACGTTTGAGAAACGCTGCGAGTTTAATAGCCGTTTTTCAGTTCTCAAAAATCCTCTGCCAGCTAAGGGAATGGATTCAGGGCAAAGGCAAGAAATCTCAGCCTGCCCTCAGCAATGCACTGGTACTGTACCTTGGTTCTCAGACTTAATCCGTTCGGAAGTCCGTTCCAAAACCAAGGCTTTCCCATAGAAAGGAATGCACAACGGATTAATCCGTTCCAGACTTTTTAAAACAACCCCCAAAACAGTAATTTAACATGAATTTTACTATCTGACGAGACCATTGATCCATAAAATGAAAGCAACAATCAATGTAATGTAGTATAAAATAAATAAGACAGTATTGTAGATGAAAAAAATTAAAATTCTCCCCCCCTTACCTGCACTGATGATAGTTTTTGTGACACAGTCACAACAAATTAACCAACCAGAAAAGCCTCAAAAACGCAAAATAAACAGCAAAAACAAAATTGCCAAATACAATGGTACCTTGGTTCTCAAACTTAAACCATTCCGGAAATCTGTTTGACTTCCAAAACGTTCAAAAACCAAGGCATGGCTTCCGATTGGTGCTGGCGCCCCAGAAACAATAGCCGTCAACAACATCCGATGTTTGGCTTCCGAAAAATGTTCGAAAACCGTATCATTTTGTGTTGTCATTATTTTCCTGTGCTGAACCGCCCTGGGATCCTTGGGTGATCAGTTTAAGAAATAATAATAAATGCCTTTTTCTCCCAGGCATTTTAACTGATTAAGCATTCTGTGGCCTTTTAAATGCATTTGTGCGGTTTATTATTGGTTTATTATTGGTTTATTATTACCGTATTATTATTATTATTATTATTATTATTATTATATCTTAGTTTTGTGCGGTTTATTATTGGATGATGATGATGATTGGTTTATTATTATTGTATTATTACTATTACTATTGGTTTATTTTTATTATGTATTTTGTGTTGCCATTGTTATTTTTCTATGGTGAACCGCCCTGGGCTCTTCCCGCGAAGATACCAATTTTAACAAATAACAATGAAGCAACAAAACGTTTCATTGTAACCTTGGGCTTAATAATAGTAATAGTAACAACAACAACAACAACAACAACAACAACAACAACAACAACAACAACAACAACAACAACAACAACAACAACAACTTATACCCCTCCCATCTGGCTGGGCCTCCCCAGCCACTCTGGGCGGTTTCCAACAGGATATCAAACCTCCTACGGCCTTTCAATGTGTTTCTCGGGTGTGTGTGAGTTTCTCGCTGGTTTTTGCTTTTACAGTACAGTATTCCATATTTTGTATCTTTTTTTCCTGTGGTGAACCGCCCTGGGATCTTTGGGCGAAGGGCGGGAACTAAAAAAACGGCGGTGCTCGGAGCAGCCCGGAACGTTTGACCCGCGCACAACGCCGGGCGGCGAAGGGACGCCGCCTCTCTGGCAAGAGGAGGAATCGGATGGGGGAGGGCGTGGCCTCTCTTGGGAAGAGGAGGGATCGGATGGGGGGAGGGCGCGGCCTCTCTGGCAAGAGGAGGAAGCGGATGGGGAGAAGGCGTGGCCTCTGCGAGGCTCACTTCCTGGTTCCTTCTCCTCCCCCGCCCGCCCCCGGGAGCGTGAATGTAGCGCGCTGGGGGAGAGGAAGGTGTAGAGGCGCGCGCTTGCCGGGGCGTCGCGAGCTGCCTTCCGCCGCTGGCGGGGCGGATGGAACGTCTGGCTGGGCGCTGGAAGGTTGACCCGGGAGGCGCGAGCGGCGGCGGCGGCGTGTTGCTTCATCCCCAGTCCTGGTAGGTTGAAGGGAGGCGAGTCTGGAGACCCCGGTAGCGAGGGAGGGGGATTCCCGGGGCGGGGTGGGGAAAAAAATTGGCAGGACCCGGGGGGGGGGGTTGGCAGCGGTGGGCCGCTCTGCAGCAAGCGCCTGTCGGGGAGCGCGTGCACGTGTGAATGTGGCTCAGGAAGCCGGGGGCAGGTCCTGGGACGCTGCTTCCTGCAAGGTGAGTCGAGTGTCATACGAAGGGACCTCGCGGGTCATCTAGCCCAACCCCCTGCAGAGGCAGGGATCTTTTGGCCAATGTGGGGCTCGAAGCCACGACCCTGAGAATGGATATATGCTCCCCATACAAGGCCACTCTCGGCATATGCACTTTGCAGGCAGTCCTGGGGGCTACTGTGCTGAGTATATACTGTACAAAACCACAAAATACATAATAAAATAACCCCCCCTCAAAAAAACCTCCAAATTTTAAAACGGCATAGGATTTTAATGTGAACCTACCTAATAGGAACTTTTTGAATCAATATGCCTCCCCCCAAGCCCCATGTGTAGAATGGTAGAGTTAATCATCATCAGTGCTTTTTTCTGGGGGCCTCAGGGGGGACGCATACCCCTAAACATTTTGTGAATCTTTGTACTTTTGTCCATTTGCTGTATTTGTTTTGCCCGACTTGAACTATAAAATGGTGATTTTTCTTGAGTCAAAATGAGAGTACCCCTAAACATTTTAAAGAAAAAAAGCACTGATAATAATAATAATAATAATAATAATAATTTATTACTTATACCCCGCCCATCTGGCTGGATTTCCCGTGAAGGCACCTGAAGGTCATCCAGCTCAACCCCCTGCAATGCAGGAGGCCCGTACAGGGAATCGAACCCATGACCTTGGCGTTCTCAGCCCTGCACTCTTAAGCCACCTGAGCTAACCGGTTAGATTGTATTTGTTTTGGATGAAGTTTAAAAGGGAAAGGGGTTGGATGAAATGCTTGAACCGCAGGCTGCTGGGCTGCGTTTGCTGGGCTACATTGCTTGCAATAATAATAGCAGTAAGAATAATTTTATTATTTATACCCCACCCAGCCACTCTGGGCAGCTTCCAACACACATAAAAACGGAATAAAACCCAAGAGTTATATTCTTAGGAAAATTACAGAACTACTCTGTTTTCTTTGCTAATTTCTGTTAGCAGAAGTTCACGTTTACCTGCTTTGTGATCCTGGTGGAACTATGCTACCATACAAATCTACCTTCTATCTGTGTTGTGTAGTTGGTGAAGCGCTGGAATTAGGGAAGACACTGGGGTCAAACAGGGTTCGAAATTAGCAAGGGTCATTTTTCACCTAAAGATTCTCCATTTGCGAGCACCTCCAAAGGTCTGGGTGCCGTTTTTTTGCGCTCGGCTGACACTCAAGGATTACTGAAATGTACAGTATGTGCTTTGAAGCCTCCAAGTTAAGGATAGACAATATGTTAAGGAGTTTAATAATAAAGAGTAGAGTGTTTTGAAAACTCAAGTACGGTACCAATATTTTTATTGTAAACACCAAATTAAACATGTATTAACAATTTCTGGGGGGGAATGTGATACTGTATTAACAATGTGTCACTAATGTGAATTGAGTAGTAGTTCATGCTTATTAAAATAATAAATAAAAAGTGTTGCCAATTCTCCCTGCCCCCGGTGGCGAATAGACCATAGCTGCCAAGTTATCCCTTTTTTAAAGGGAAATTCCCTTATGCTGAATAGGCTTCCTTGTGAGAAAAGGGAAAACTTGGCAGCTATGGAATAGACATTCAGTTTTGACACCTACAACCCAGGTCCCAGAAACCATGTTGCTCCTAGCTTTTCTATCCCGGGTTTTAACACTCGGGTCAAGTATCTGCTTATCTATGACGTTCTCTTTTTTAAAATATTTTATTTTCATTTTTAAAACACTATTCTTATAAATTCACATCATTTTCAATTTCTGCACTGATGGGATTACTTCCACTCCCACCCCCGGTTTCCAATTTCCCCCTATTTTTAATTTGCATCTAATTACATTTTTCCAATCCGTATTATCTCCTTTTTGCCTTAAGTCATATTACAAGCGCTGCAACCATCCTCCTAACATTTTTAAGTATACACAGCGGTCCTTAAGATATTCTGTAAACTTTTCCCACTCTTGACTGAATTTCTTGTCCTCTTGGTGCCTGATCCTGACAGTCATCTTTGCCATTTCGGCATAGTACATCACCTTGGTTACCCACTCTTTTTTTGTTGGGACTTTCTATCTATGAAGATCTCTTGAGTGATGTTGGGCTGGTTGTTATCTCTCAGCCTGTCTTGCGGGGTAACTGCAGGGATAATGGACGGACTCATATGTGCCTCCCTGAGATCCTTGTTCAAAGGGCAGGAGGAAAACATAATAAACTACCGGTATGTTAGCCCTTGAAATTCAGCATGCTCTCAAATGGGGAAGTGTAATGATCAACATTAAGTATTGCGGTGATGTTGGAACTGAAAAAAGCTAAGCCTGAACTTACTGGAAGAGGAATTGCATGTATGCATACACATGTGTTGAATTCTGTGGGACAAAAAGGACGTTTCTATGAGACAAGAGCTCCAATCTCGACACGCCCTTATTGCGTAGAGGAGTGTTGCAATATTACTCGGTCTCTGGAAAGAAGAAGCCTTCTCTTCATGTTCTAAGCCTATGAAGTTACACTCTTATTTTTGAGGACCTGGGCAAATACTTATAATGGTTGGGTCTGATTTATCGCGGCAGTAAATTCCAGAAGATAAAAGTTAAACAGGGCATATTTTCCTGATAATCGGACAGCAACATGTTGCTTTAAGGGTAAATTCGTTAAATATGTAGGTGTATTCTGGATGGTGAGATTTTTGTGACCTCAAGGTTTGCCTGGTAAATGAATGTGTGGACCTGGTAAAAGATTCCTCCTGTGTAGATTGTTTCCTTCCTTGTTAAACTGGTGGTGTTTGAGATGGATGGGAGGCTTCAATGTTTGCAGTGCTCAGTAGTGATTTTCTTTTATAATGTATTAAGTATTCAGATCTTGATTTGTAAATGGTTAATTGATCAGTAACCTAAACTCTAAGAGGAATGTAGAAGTTTGTCGCTGTAACCAACAGTTCTTTGTTAAATGTACTCGAAGTGCTTGTCCAGGAAAAAAAAAAGTACTCTGTAGTGCAGCCTTGAATTATTTTCCATTAGCATTCTTCAGTTATCCCAACAAAAGGTGGGGACCCTACTCTTCGGCCTGAACAGTTAAAACAAATAGAAAGTTTCAGGCAGCACTTTTTTAGATCGTTTCATCTCTCATATTAATTTGTAATTTTCAAGCTACATAAATTAGTTTACTGCAGTGTTTTTCAAAAGGAGGCAATTGCATAAATTTGCAATAGGAGTACATTTTAAGCGGTGAAATGCTTATTTTTCCATTAAGTTTAGCAATATACTGTATATCTGTAACTTTTCTTACTTGTACAGAGCTGTTTTATTCTTTGTTACAGCCTCTTCATGCTATCTAGACTGTGGGTAGCCTTTAGTTACAGGGCTTAAGATTTCCCTTTGTGTGGGATAGTAAATAACTTTATTCTGATCATCTGTTTGCCCTTTTACATGAATGTTATTTCTTACCTGAGGTTGTAGTCCCATGATAACACATTCTTAACCTGGGAGCAACTCTCATTGCACTTGAATTTGCTTTTCAGGAGCCTAGGATTATGCTGTTAAGAAACTACAGTATTCATTTTATACAGGCGTTCTGTTTTTGTCATTCTCTAAGTTGTATTCCTGTTTTAAGTTAATTGGTTAATCGCATCAATGCAAAGAGGGAGAAGTGATTCAGAACAGGGATAGCAGAAGCATTGCATCTGCATAATCTGCCCCCGTGTAACTTGGATCGCACACAAATTAAAGTACAGTAAAAGCATGTCTGCCCTGAATTGTGATACGATAAGTGTATCATATTTGCAAATTCTGCTGAACTAGTAGTTCCAAAAGAACGTTCAGTCTACTGGTTCAGGCAGCTCCAATGGTAAACCGTTTCATATCTTGATCATGGATAGATTTCTTGAAGCATGTTTGGGCACAGAAGAGAAGCTACGCAGAATCGTAACATATTTCAAGCCATGAATTTCCCTTGATTTGCCGACCATAAGCAAATTTTATGTCTGAGACATGTTGTCTAATGTCGCATATCACTTCCCTGCAGTGCTCTTCATGCCTGTTAGCCACAATTAACGTATTTGAAGGAACTTTTACGTGCTGTAGTTAGTGGATGAGGCCACAAACTGGAGAGGCCAAGCTCACTAGATCTCTTGGCCTGTCCTACTTCACAGGGATGTTTGAGGCTGCCTCGAATTCTCAGTGGGAATGCAAATGGAACGAACAAACGTATGGGATTTAAAGCAATGGAAAATAAGACTGAGAGCTCATTTTGTTCCAGGCTTTGCTTGCTGGCGAAGTTCTAAATGCCCCCTATAGTATTGCACAAACACACTTGTACACAGATACATCGGTTTTTGTGTTGTGGCGCAGAGCTGGCCGGGGGAAAGACCGCCGCCTTGACAAACTCTCAGGCTCCTTTGGTACTTCTTCTTTGGCTTTACAATGGCTTCACAGAGCAGTTTCACAGGATAGTTACTGTGCGAAGCCACAGCGTATGAATTAATAGATTTTAGTATCTTAAGGCTAGAGTAAGCGTTAAATGAGATGAGTACGACAAGTAAATTGCTTTTCATTTGGCTGTACACTGTGTTTGCATA
This sequence comes from Zootoca vivipara, assembly GCF_963506605.1. Lineage (NCBI taxonomy): Eukaryota > Metazoa > Chordata > Lepidosauria > Squamata > Lacertidae > Zootoca > Zootoca vivipara. The sequence continues at coordinate 11,754,053 of NC_083287.1, read as the reverse complement.
GAAGTAGCTAGGCGGTATTTTGTATCCCCATTATCTTTAATCTCACTCCGTTAAAGCCATTTCTGCTTGCAGGAATGTGTTTACTGCCTTTTCAGCCCAGTTACGGCAATCGGATGAAGTAGACTGCTGCTTATGATCTCTCGTGTAGACATAAACTAGTAGGTTTCTGAAGTAACACAGTGGTTCCTTCTGAAGCTCTGGGTCAGGCATCCCCAAACTTCGGCCCTCCAGATGTTTTGGACTACAATTCCCATCTTCCCCGACCACTGGTCCTGTTAGCTAGGGATCATGGGAGTTGTAGGCCAAAACATCTGGAGGGACGCAGTTTGGGGATGCCTGCTTTAGGTGAATACAGTGGCTTTTCTGAAAGATAGTCACCAGCCCTGTATGTGGCATAACCTAATAGGCAAAGAAACACACTTCTCATAAAAAGCAGCAGTGATGGAAATTTGCCAGGCATGTTTTGCGACTGGCACGGGTCCAGTTTCGACCACGTGGAGATCTCTGGATGCCAGCTTGCCGACTGACATCTCCCTCTGTCCGGCCCCTCCCATCTTTCTTCAGCAGGTCAGCAGGAGAGCTTACCTACCCCATTTATATCCCACCTTTTTCTCCAAGGAGTACATGGTTCCCTCCACTCCTCAGTTAATGCCTACAAAAACCCTGGGAGGTAGGTTAAGAGGCTGCAACTGGAGAAACGTCACCCGCAGCTTCACGGCTGAGTGGGGATTTGAACCCTGATCTCCCGCGTCCTCGTCCGACACTCCAACCACTACACCACACTGGCTTCCTGGAGCACTTTTGCTATGGGGCAGCTCTATAAATTAACAAGGTGAATAAACATGGGGAAAGCAAAATGTCACTTAGAGAAGGATCTTGAAATATTTTTCTTGAAGCTTGAGTTTGGTTTATTCTGGGCTGTTTTAATGTGTTGTAAACTACTTTGAGTTTTTTCTTTAAACTATAAAGCAATATAGAAAAGAAAACTATTACAGTATTATTATTATTATTATTATTATTATTATTATTATTATTAAGGCGCCGCCTAGACATACCGTTGTGGCAACTGGAACCTAGGTTTAAAGTGCCATTTGGTGGATTAGCTTATATATCTGAGTTTCTAACACTGATCAGTAAGCAGATTCAGTAAAAGCTACAAAGCAGTATGTATGATTTTTAAGGGGGGATTAGCAACGAACTAGGGAAGGACTTGGGTGGCACTGTGGGTTAAACCACAGAGCCTAAGGCTTGCTGATCAGAAGGTCGGCGGTTCGAATCCCCACGACGGCGTGAGCTCATGTTGCTCGGTCCCAGCTCCTGCCCACCTAGCAGTTTGAAAGCACGTCATAGTGCAAGCAGATAAATAGGGACCGCTCCGGCGGGAAGGTAAACAGTGTTTCCGTGTGCTGCTCTGGTTTCGCCAGAAGCGGCTTAGTCATGCTGGTCACATGACCCGGAAGCTGTACACCGGCTCCCTCGGCCAGTAAAGCGAGATGAGTGCCGCAACCCCAGAGTTGTCCGCGACTGGACCCTAACGGTCAGGGGTCCCTTTACTTTACCTTTAGGGAAGGAGTGGGGCGTGCATTTGCAGTTGAACAAAGATAAACAGGCAGTTGCTGATAATGGAAGACTCAGCAATACCATGCATTTTGTACCAATGGAAATCTACATACAGTAGACCCTGGAAGTTGAACGGAATCCGTTCCGGAAGTCCGTTTGACTTCCAAATGTTCAGAAACCAAAGCATGGCTTCTGATTTTCTGCAGGAAGCAACCAATCGGAGGCCCTGTCGGGTGTTTGGGTTCCAAAGAATGTTCACAAACACTCACTTCCGGGTTTGTGGCATTCGGGAGCCAAAAGGTTCGACTCGCAAGGCATTCAGGATCCAAGATACGACTGTACATGGACCTGGTCTCAGAACACTTGATCAATATTTTGGACATCGTCTTAAATCACACAGATGTTTGAAACCCTGGTTAGCAGATTCTGCAGAAGAGTTGAGAATTCAAGGAGCCAGGATAGAGGAGCACCTTTTTGATTCTTGCTGCACCCTCCCATCAAACTCAGATGGCCGGTGAATAGAGGGGATTTCATTGCAGGAGATAACTTATCTCTGGTCTTCTCTGCAACTCTGGACAATGAAGGCTTTATTACCTTGCTTTGCTATGACTCATTAAGAGATGCACCAGTGCCCAGATGTTATCCCCTGCTGCATCTGTTTCCAATTGCAATAGTTTGGGAAAACAGGGTTTTCTGTTTCTGATAAATCCAGGAGCGCAGGGAGAATATATCCTCCTCCTATGTTTTTAAACAGCTCATTTTGTTCAATTTATTATCTCATGGGCTTGGACTGCTGCAGGCATGTCCAAAATCTGTTTTGGGGACCTAATTCGGCCCCTTGGCTGAATTTATTGGGGTCAAATCCTTAAAAAAGCTCAACAACTTCAATTGTAAAAGAAGCTCAACAACTGCAATCCTAAAAAAAGCTCAACAACTCTGGGGAAAAAATCCCCCCAAAGTTGAACAACTTAAATTCTAAAAAAGTTCAGCAACTTTGGTTGGCCCCCCGCATATTCACTTCATCAAATCTGGCCTTCTTTGAAGAAAGTTTGGGCACTCTGGACTACTGCAATGCACTCTACATGGGGCTACCTTCAAAACTGCAACTAATCCAGAATGCGGCAGCCAGACTGGTGACTGGTAGGGGCCGCCAAGACCACATAACACCAGTCTTGAAAGACCTACATTGGCTCCCAGTACATTTCTAAGCATAGTTCAAAGTGTTGGTGGTGACCTTTCAAGCCCTAAATGACTTCGGCCTTGTATAGCTGAAGGAGCATCACCCCCATCGTTCATGAGGTCCATCTCAGAGGGCCTTCTTGGTGGTGGCGTCCGCCCTGTGGAACGCCCTTCAATCAGATGTCAAGGAAATAAACAACTACCTGACTTTTAGAAGACACCTGAAGGCAGCCCTGTTTAGGGATATTTTTGTAATGTTTGATGTTTTATCGTGCTTTTAATATTCTGTTGGGAGCTGCCTAGAGTGGCTGGGGAAACCATATATTATTATACTGTTTCTCCAATGCCACACATGGAATACATAGCAGTCTTGCCCGCATGGAAGCTTTCCTGTCACTCTGTGCGAAAAATACATATTTCCAAAAACTTTCATTTAATACTTTACCCCAACTACAGGGTGTAGGTTATTAACCAGGAGATAACAGTTTGCATTGGTGAACCCAAGGGCTAATATTTAATTCTACCCTCCTGCTCAAGGAGTACAGCTTTCCAAACGTCTTGTTAAAAAATGGGTACGTTCTGCAATTTACTCCTGCTAGGGATTATTCTGTTGCTGCCTTGTGTTCTTCCAGGACATAACTGAATCATTTACAGGCATTTCAGAGGCATTACGAGTCTGTTTTCTGTTGCTTTTTGTGTTGTTTTGTGAACAAAGGGAGTAAATTTGTATGCGATCTGCTGTATGCCCTGGAGCCAGTCCAGGATTTAATCCCGTGATGCTAGAATCTAGTGTGAGATGCAACCACTGTCACTCTGTTTGGAAACAGGGGCCACACTGTCAAATTCAACTACAGTAGAAGTGGAAACTTGCCTAGAAAGTCCAACAGGGTGACATATAATTTCTAAAGGAGTCATTTGTAAAGAAATATATCGGAGGATTAGTTTAAAGCAAGTTGAAGTCAGGATGATCAAATATCCTCGGGACATTAGGAAGAAACCAGGATTATCAAAGCTCAGATAAAATGAGTGATTGCATGAATATGGTAGAGCGGAGTGTGGACTGAGCGAAATCGCAGGCATTTTATTGCATGATTTAAATCACGAACATTTGCCTTTGGCTGCAGCCACATATCCCATGCAGTCAGAGTAAGCTTGCCTTCTCGTTTTTTGCCAACCAGACCAGTGACTATTAGCCACGAATGGAACATGTTTCCAAATACAGTGGTACCTTGGTACTCAAACGCCTTGGTTCCCAAACGCCGAAAACCCAGAAGTAAGTGTTCCGGTTTTTGAACGTTTTTCGGAAACTGAACGTTTGATGCGGCCGTCAGCTATTGTTTCAACGGCACCTGCAGCAATCAGAAGCTGCACCTTGGTTTTCGAACTTTTCGGAAGTCAAACGGACTTCTGGGACGGATTGAGTTTAGTGCTTCTGTTTTTGCTATTTATTTTGCGTTTTTGGGGCTTTTTCGGTTCATTTGTTTTTGTGACTGTTCAGCTTCTGATTGATTGATGGTGTGAGTGCAAGAATGGATAAAAGCCCCCCATCCAAACAATGACTATCATCAGTGCAGGTAAAGAAAAAAATGAATTTTAATTTTTATCCTCTACAACACTGTCTTATTTATTTCATCGTACTGTTCATTCATTATTGCTTTCGTTTTATGGATCAATGGTCTTGTTAGATAGTAAAATTCATGTTTAATTGCTCTTTTAAGGGTTGTTTTTAAAAGTCTGGAACGGATTAATCCGTTTTGCATTACTTTCTATGGGGAAGCGCGCCTTGGTTTTGGAATGGATTTCCGGAACGGATTAAGTTTGAGAACCAAGGTACCACTGTGCTAGTTGTTGGAGCTTGAATACAAAGGACAGTTGTCTATCCTCTGACTGGCCACTGTGAGAAACTTGATGATAGACTAGATGTTCAGATACAGTAGGATTGCTGTTACGCCAAAAAACACACACACACACATTTGAGCGATTGGCACCGTTCACAAACTCTTGGTGGATCACAGAGTTCGGGGCGTTTCTTAAATGTAAATGAAGGCACCTGCCTCGACTTGAGCTATATTTATGAGGACGTTTGCTCTGTTCGGCTCTCTCTCTCTCAAGTGGTTGGAATAATTAGTTGTACCAACAAGTAATGAGCCGCTGCTACACTTGCATCTCATTTTATGGTGGTTTCCCATTCCGTTTTGCACAATTCGGAGGTGAAGGGAGTATCCTGGCAGCCTCATGGTTCACCTGGAAATCCCACGAAGACAAGCAGGTTGGCAGAAGAGAGATGAATCTGTATTAGCCATGTTAGGAGCAAAAGCCCTTTCCTCTGCAGCCAGCCCAGAAATGGAGCAGATTTGCAGAATATTGCTCTGTTGCTTTGCCACAAATCCACTTGGTAGAATACTTTTTCATGTTGACTGTAGAGGAGGAAGACAGGTTCCCTTTCTCCATATTCAGCATGGAAACACAGGCTGCTAACTTCTTGGTAGGCTAGAGAAAATGTTTGCAGGCTGGTTATCTTCTTTTGGCTTATTCATAAGGTTTGATTCATCAATGGTTATGCTCCGGGGATGCCCTCAGGACCTAAAGTCCAAGGAGGATAAAGCTTTTTACCCAAATACTTGCCCAGGGGAGTAGGATTCAGTGTGCAATATAGGCGCAACAAAGCCAGGGACAAGCACAGAGAATTACTTTAGTTCCCAAATGTGATCGGAAGGTGGGACCAAGGCATTATGGAGAACAGCAGCATCTGACAGTGGATAGACATAATATATTACAAGGACAGGGAGAAACATCATGGACAGAATAATTGCCACACATAACAACAGCAGAGAGAGAGTTTGAATACTTGACCTCTAGGACTATAAATCATTTAAGGTGTTAATGCGAATGGAAGTCGTTAAAATTGCAGCTGCGGTATAAGGGTTTCTGAATGGAGCGTAATGGAAATTTATAAGATTTTGAAACAGAGAAATAGAGTAAATCATCAAACCATCAATTCTCCCACCTAAATTGTATAATTTGGCTTTTGAATGCTTGGCCTTATTAATGGTATTATAATTTGGCATTGTTGTAATGAGGCTTTTATTGGATTGTTGTAATTGAAAACTAATAAAAAATATTTTTTAAAAACAGAAAACAAAACACGATCGGGAAACAATCTAATATTTCACCAAGGAGTGAAAGACTTATGTTGTTTCTAGCAACTGGAAAGTTCAAGAGGGAGGCTTTATTTTTTTAAAATTGGTTTTTTCTTAAAGAAGTTCATAGAGTTCTTTCTACAGATCATTCATGTTCGATGTGAGCCACCAATGTTATAGGCAGTGTAAAGTTGGGGGAGAAAAGAGGTGGGGATGTAAACTTCCATTCTTCAACATGGTCTATGTGTAAGGTTTTGTGTCAGTATCACTTGGGGAGGTTCTATTCATTTGTTGGTTTTTGTTGAAGAGGGAGACTCTATACGGTCGTACCTTGGAAGTCAAACGGAATCCGTTCTGGAAGTTGGTTCGACTTTCAAAAAGTTTGGAAACCAAAGCGTGGCTTCTGATTGGCTGCAGGAAGCTCCTGCAGCCAATTGGAAGCTGCGGAAGCCCCATTGGACGTTTGGCTCCCAAAAATAGTTCGCAAACCAGAACACTCCTGGGTTTGCAGCATTCAGGAACCAAAATGTACGAGTTCCGATCCAAGGTACAACAGTATATTCTTACTGCCTAAGTCACACCTCCTGGCAGTGAAGGCGTACCAGGGATTGCTTACTCACAAGCAGACATCTTACTCATTGACCCAGATGACCCATCAAGTGGACATGTTTGATGTCTGGTTTGTCCTCTGAGGACTCAGCGTCTGATCCCAGGTCAAGGCTACATGTGGCATCCAGTATGAATTCAAGCACAGTGGTACCTTGGTTCTCAAATGCCTTGGTACTCAAACAACTTGGAAGCCAAACACTGCAAACCCGGTTTGCAATAAATAAATAAATCAGAAGCTGAACATGCTCCGTTTTGAGTGTTATGCTTCCGATTTGAGTGTTGTCTGCTGAGGTCTGTCTGTTTTTGCTATTTATTTATTTTGCGCTTTTGTTTTTGCATTTACAGTCGTACCTCGGGTTACGACCACCTCGGTTTGCGAACAGTTCGGGTTACGAACTGCGCAACCCCGGAAGTGTTTTCGCCGCCCGCGCGTGCGCATAAGCCGCGCGCGCGCGATCGCGCGCTTTGCGCATGTGCAAAATGGCGGCGCCCATAGCGCTCGGTTTGCGAACTATTCGGGTTACGAACTGCGATCCGGAACGGATCGCGTTCGTAACCCGAGGTATTACTGTATTTATTTTTTGTGAACGTGTGGAACCCAGTTCAGCTACTGATTGATGGATTGTGTGGCTGCAGTACATTGTTTATTGCTTTCATTTTATGGATCCATGGTCTCGTTAGATAGTAAAATTCATGTTAAATTCTTGTTTTAGGGGTTGTTTTTAAAAGACTGGAACGGATTAATTCATTTTGCATTACTTTCTATGGGAAAGCACGCTTTGGTTTTGGAATGGACTTCCAGAATGGATTAAGTTTGAGAACCAAGGTAGCACTGTACCATATAAGTGAGCAGTTTATACCAAGCACCCTGTATTTATGACACAGATTTTCTGCTATTTGTTTTGAATTTTTTTTAAGGATCTGAACAATCTTGTACGTGGGAGTCGTGTTTGCTCAAGGCCTCTTGAGTAAATTTATTTTCAGACAAAGTGTTGTTTGAATTTTACATAAAAGACACGATCATTTCATAGTGGAGGTATAGGAATCCCATCTTTTTTCTGTACCATATGAAGCAGTTCTTAATTCCAAGCAGATTATTATTTTATATTGTACATAAAAAATTTAAAAACTGAACGTATGAAAATCCATTTAAAAATAAATTAAAAGACCAATTAGCACAGAGGGGAAAAAACAGTGTACATGAAAATGGGGAGCTTGTGTCTCTTAACATAGCATTGATCTCGGAGTCAGTAAAAGCAAATTTCAGCTAGCCTTTCATGAAAAGCAGGTGGAAGGGTATATTATTATTATTTGTGCGGGCCACCCTGTGTGTTTTTGCAGCAGAAAAATATAACAGATTTTCCTATAGACAAGCTGATGATTACCCACTGAGTCTGTTCTAAAATGAAGTGAAGAAACAGGAGGGTGGAGTAGACACTGTTAATTAAGCTATAAATATCTAGGCTGCTTGGGGAGGACTCAAGCTACAGAGCAGTGAATGGGAAAGTAGGTGAGCGTCTTTGGGAATATGAAAAATCAAAGAGGAGGAGACTTCTGCATCTTCAGGGCTTGAGCTGGCAATGGGACTGACCCTGATACCTTGGAGAGCTGCCACTAACTAAGAGTAGGCCATATGGGGTTGGGTGGTAGAGCAGTAGTTGAATCTAAGGTGCTTTTGTGCGTTCATTCTGGAAGATGGAACTGAGTAGGGGTCAAGTTACCTGTTACATTACCTGCCTGATTAGTAGCCACATCAGGAGGTTTAAATTTTTTTAAACGTAGATGTGTCGATATCCCAATTTTCATTGGGCCTGCAGCACACACCATGTTGCTTCCCAGCCACTATCCCAACTAAAATCACCTCCTCTTTTCCACTGCAGTTAATATAAAAAAAATCTCTTAACAGTATAGCCAGTTGAAGACTTATTCTGTGGCACTGCGTATCAGACAAAGGGTTCTGTGATTATCCTATACCTGGCTTTCTGGAAAATGGAAATGACTACAATAGAAAGGAAGGCAGCACCAAAAATAGCAAAAACCCCAAATAAATAAAACAAAAGAGAGAGCGAGGTGACCCCTCCACTGGATATTAAAGGAGAGTTTATTGATATATTTGCTATGTTAACTAATATCCTTTGCAAGTACCTGTTGCTATTTGAGAACTTGTTACTCTTGGCTGAATCACCAAATTCGGCGATGCAGAGATTCTGGATCCTTGAAAGCATGCAGTCGGTCTCAGAAAGTTTAAGCATGCATGCTACTGGCAAAACCGACTTATTTAAAAGCAAATTGGCTTCAGCTTCAAGCCGGCCAACTATCTGGGCATCTGTGTGCGCGCACCTATGTTATGTCAACAAAGACACTGTTGAATGCTAACAGTTGCAGGAAAGCAAATACCTTGGAGAACATTTAGATAACTTTTATATCTTCTCAGGAATGGCCAGCTTCTCCCCAGCCGAGATGCGGAGGGTCAAAGGCTCCTTGGTGATGGTATCCTTATCAGACCCAGAAGTTTGATGCCCCCTTCTCTCCATCCCACAGCCAAAGGCCCTAGTTGGCCCTGTATCCTGGTTGCTAGGTAACCCTTTACATTCAGTTTTGTACTGTATTTTGGAGGCTGGGTGTTTGTGGTTAATTGGTAGTGGTTTTTAGCAGTATTAAAATGTATTTTTTTTAAAAAAGACATGGGAGTAGGTTCCAGGCTTGCAGCCATTACCTACTGAGCCTTGAATTAACTCGCTCTTAAAAAGGTAAAGGTACCCCTGACCATTGGGTCCAGTCGTGGACGACTTTGGGGTTGCGGCGCTCATCTCGCTCTATAGGCCAAGGGAGCCGGCGTTTGTCCACAGACAGCTTCCGGGTCATGTGACCAGTATGACTAAGCTGCTTCTGGCGAACCAGAGCAGCGCACGGAAATGCCGTTTACCTTCCTGCCAAAGCAGTACCTATTTATCTACTTGCACTTGACATGCTTTCGAACTGCTAGGTGGGCAGGAGCTGGGACCAAACAACAGGAACTCACCCCGTCGCAGGGATTCGAACTGCCGATCTTCTGATCGGCAAGCCCTAGGCTCAGTGGTTTAGACCACAGCGCCACCCGCGTCCCTTAACTCGCTTTTACTCAGTGTAATTCTACTGTTATATGAGAGGAAGAAAAACTCCCTTCTCCCCACTTTCCCCACAACATGGACAATTTTATACACTTCACTCATAGCCAGCACTTAAGTCCAAATGTTGTAACCTTTCCTCGTAGGGGAGTTGTTCCAGCCCCTTTTGGGCTACCCTTTTCTGAAACTTTCCAGCTTTTACAACATCCATTTTGAGATGTGGCAATCAGAACTGAGCACAATATTCAAAGCGGAGTCACACCATGAATATTGGCAATTTTACTTTCAATCTAATGATCCCTAACTTGGAATCTTTTCACGGCTGCCATTCACTTGGTCGACATCTTCATCAAGCGATCTGCTACTTTCCCTGGCTGCTTCATGTGCCGGAAGCGTCTACGTGAAATCATGTGTTATTTGCCCTAGTGAACATCACTTTGCACTCTCTTACATTGAACTGCATTTCTGATTTTAATGCCCATTCACCCAGTTTAGAGAGATCCTTTTTAGATTAAACCACCCAGAGCAGTCAGCAAACCAAGCCATCCCATTCCTAACCCCCAAATGCCAATCATTTAAAAACAAGTTTAAAAAGTACCAGCCCCAATACAGATCCTTGGGAACCCCACTTCTTACACCCCTCCTTTGAGAGAACTGCCATTCCCCCCCTACTCTTGAGACTTCCAATTCTTTAACCAGTTACTGCATCTCCCCTATTGATGTGCTTATTGATGCTCTCAAAGTACAGTGGAACCTCGGGTTACGTTACCCTTGGGTAACGTAAACTTCGGGTTGTTAAAGTGGCAAACCCGGAAGTGTTTCGCCGCTCGTGCATGCACAGAAGCGGTCGTCCGGTTGTGAAAACTTCAGGATACGGCCAAACCTCCGAAACGGATCCCATTCGCAACTGGAGGTACCACTGTGCTCTGAAAGGACAAGACTTAACTCTGTGTAAGCCATGATGTTTCTTCTCCTGCAAGACATTTTCTATATACTTGCTGATTATATCTTTAATAATGCCTTCCACCAGTTTTCCTGGAACTAACATCAAGCTAATGCCTGTAATTTCCTGGAATCCACTGGTGTTACACTACTGAGTTTTGGTCCTCGCCAGTCTTAGGGGCGAATTACATATTTTTGTTAGAAAATGAGCAATTTCACATTTGAGTTCTTTTAAGAGCTCTTGCGAGGATGTCATCTGGAGCTGTTGTTGGTTTTTAATTTGTCAGCAAGGCCTGGAATTCTGTCTCGGTCTTCACTATTTCACTCAGTTCCTCGTGAGAAAATTAGGCACGGAGGTCTCACTGTCAACTTTCTCAGTCGGGGATGTTGTAGGTGCGCCATAATGATTTGTCGGATTGAAAGGGACGGTTATAATCCCAATAATTCCAGTCACTTTTATGACACTTTCAGCTACTGTCAATAATTGTTGTTGTTTAGTCGTTTAGTCGTGTCCGACTCTTCGTGACTCCATGGACCAGAGCACGCTAGGCACTCCTGTCTTGCACTGCCTCCCGCAGTTTGGTCAAACTCATGTTTGTAGCTTCGAGAACACTGTCCAACCATCTCGTCCTCTGTCGTCCCCTTCTCCTTGTGCCTCCATCTTTCCCAACATCAGGGTCTTTTCCAGGGAGTCTTTTCTTCTCAATAAGTACTGTACCCTGATTTTCGTGTCCATTTAGCTTTTGAGAAGTCATTAAAATGTTTGCTGCCTGGACACAGGCACTGCTTTCAATGGAGACTGTTCGTTCTTCTGTTGTTTTTCTTTTCTCTTCCGCTTAAAGAGGTCTTTGCTCTTCGTGAATGTATTATTTGATTATAGGCAGCTCTGCCCCTCAGCTGCATAATCTTGATGTTACTCATTCTCACAACAGCTCTGCGTAAGGTGTTACATAACTAATACTGCAGTATTATAGGCGGAGGAACGGGAATGAGCTCCAGTGATTTGCTCAAACCACAAAGTGCTTCTCGCTTGAAGAATGGGTGCTCCCAGAAGGTCACCCTTGTATTTTGACACCATAAAAATGTGAGGCGGTTGATAATCCATAACTGGATCGGAGAATGACTACAGCACTGTAAGGCTTAAAAGCAGGCAAGAGTTTGAAACAGTAGTTTGAAGACGCTTCGCTTACCCACACCTACGGCCTTTCCCCCAGTGTTGAATCTGGTCAAACAGGTTGGGGAGGTTTTTTGGAGGGGAGGGACGGACCCAGCTCTATTCATTGACTTTGCAGAAGATTTCCTAATGGTTAGGTTTATGGCTTTGGAGTCTCTTGTATGGAGACACTTTCCCCCAACCTCGGCTTTCCCAGATGTTCTTGAAATGCAGTTCGCAGCCAACATGGTCAGTGGTAGGGGGTTATGGGTGTTTTCGTCAAGCAACACCCGGAGGAGCCAAGGTTGGGGAAGGCTGATTTAGAGTAATCTGGATTCCCGGAGGCTTGGTGGCTATTGCTGAGAGGATGGAGCAGAACGGATTTGATTTAAATCAAATCGATTTAAATCACAATTTAAATCACTAGTTGGTAAGTCTTGATTTAAATCTTTTTTTTTTTTACAGAAAGACTCATTCTTGCTGGTATAATCTTAATATTTACAGGCGGATGAAGGTTTCATTTTTGGAATAATAAATTTTGAGAGTAGTTTTTACAGTTATACCAAAAAAATACTGATCTGGTTATACTATTAGAAATACATAGACCGATAATTATGAAATTATTGTGAGGTTTATTAAGTTTATATTTGGGTAACATTTCTGCCGTACTTTATTGGAATAATCATTTCCTTAATAACAATTTAAACAATTTATTTAACTAAAATTCTTTGTATATAAATTTGGAAAGGAACAATGGGTTTAAGGTTTTTTTCTTCAACTGTGTATGCTTATAATATTTTTCCCTTTGAAGAAAAGGCAGACACAGATTCACACTTTTGAGAACTGCAAAAACAAGCACCTGTGATAATTATCTTCTTGTTAGAAAAACTGCCCCAAATAATCTTACAGAAACCTCTGCAAGAGCATGACATTGTAAGTGGATTAATGGAATTCATTTACCAAAACATTTAAAACATTGCATACAAAGCCTCATGCTACATACTTAAATACAAATCCTTATTTCCTGATGAATAGCCTTTGGACTATAATGTAACTTAACTAGAAAACTACCTTTAGAAAGATTTCCCCCAAAAAATCATTTCATTTTTTAAAATCCGATTTAATTAAAAAAATTTTTTTAAATTTATTTTAATTTTTTTTTAAAAAAAAACATTCATTTTTATCCACCCTGGGGTGGAGGCAGATGTAGTTCTGGTTGGCTTCAAGAATAGGAAGCTGCCGTCGCTGTGGTTATCATTGCAGACAAAGCCTTGCCATCTGTGGTGGGTTGCGAAGCTGCAAAGGTGGTGTCTTTTGATCTTTAATTCTCAGCATTTGGACATTTGCCGAGCATGGGGAGGCAGATGCGGGGGCAATGCAAGTGTGTAAAGCTGTTACAGCATTACCACCTGTATCCCAGATTCCGAACAGAAGTCAGTGATAAACTTGTTTAATTGCTGAGTCTCACTCGCTGGATCACCACCTTGCCGTGGGGAGTGGGCTTGCACGGTCCTATGACCCTTGTGAGCGAAGCCGTTGGGAATCTCGTAAAGAAGCAAAGATCAGCAGTGTTGAAGCAATGATTCTTCAACATCAGCTTCGTTGGACTGGTCATGTTGTGCGGATGCCTGATGACCGCCTTCCAAAGCAACTACTCTATTCCGAACTTACAAATGGAAAGCGTAATGCTGGTGGTCAACAAAAAAGGTTTAAAGACTGTCTCAAGGCAAATTTTTAAAAATGTAGTATAAACGCCAACATTTGGGAAAGGCTTGCCTGCAAGCGCTCCAGTTGGAGAACAGCCTTTACCAAAGGTGTCATGGGCTTTGAAGACACTCGAACTCAGGACGCAAGGGAGAAACGCGCTAAGAGGAAGGCACGCTTGGCAAACCCTCACCGTGATCAACTCCCGCCTGGAAACCAATGTCCCCACTGTGGAAGGACGTGTGGATCCAGAATTGGCATCCACAGTCACTTACAGACTCATTGTTAAAACCATGTTTATGGAAGACAATCTTCCTTGGCTACGAGTGATGGCCAAAGAAGAAAGGATTGCTGAGTTTAAATGTTTTCCCAATTGGAAATTGCAGGTTTTAAAAAAATCCATTGAATGTTTAAAGTGGTGGGTAGAAGGGAGGTTACTGGGTTTCTAGGGCTTCTCACAATTTAAGTCTTGAATATGATTAATGGATTGAAAACTAGCGTGAAGCCGTAGCACAGAAGAGTCTCTTCCCAGAGATTGTAATTTCCTTTGTCTTAGTTAACACAAAACCCCAACCTATTCCGGCTAAAAATAAATATCCTCTTGGTAACTATCCCCTCCCGGCCTTCTCTAAACAGTACCGTGTTTCTCACATTTTAAGATGTGCCTATAAAATAAGCCATGGCACGATTTTCATGCGTTGAAAATAAGCCGTAGTGCTACCGTAAGTGCAGTTCTGGAGGGCCTCGCCAAAACACCCAGCAGTGCGCGCCGCGTGGAGCCCCGAGCCAGCGGGACCCAGCTGAAGCGCCGACAAAGTGCCCGGCAGCGCCGCACAGAGCGCCCCGAGCCGCAGGAGGAGGAGGAGGATTCAAAGTGCTATAGAGCACTGCTGGGTCCCGCTGGCTCGGGGTGGTCCGCGTGGCGCTGCTGGGCGCTTTGTCGGCGCTTCAGCGGGGTGCGCTGCTGGGTCCCGCTTGCTCGGGACTCCACGCAGTGCGTGCTGCTGGGCGCTTTGTCGGTGCTTGAGCAGCAGCAGCAACTTACCGGTTGGTAAAAAAAAAAAAGACACCCCCCGAAAATAAGCCATAGGCTTATTTTCTTGAGTAAAACAAATATAAGACGGTGTCTTAAAATGTGAGAAACACGGTAGTAATTGCAGAATACTTACTTGTGCATAATGTAGCTCATGCCCTGTTCAACTAGTTTTTAATTTGTGGACCTTGAGCAATTTCCATTTATGTGTTTGCTCAATCTGAACAGTGATAATTAGAATAATCAACTCACGGTCTTGCAGTGAGATTGTCATTAATTACATATAACCCATATTAAGGAATAGAATTCCTCATTTGAATTTTTAGAACGTTCTCAGGAGCTGATTCTGTATGTGGATATAGTTTTGTGTCTCGCTCTGTGTGTAATACAGCATGGAACATTTATTTATGGATTCCACTTGCGTATCCAAACAGCCTGAGAACTCATCTTAATTGTACCTATACTGTAAAATAAAACTTGTCGCCATCGGCCTCTACAATGAAAACGAGCCATTCATGGTTTGGAAATTACAAGTCCTTGTAGCATGTGTGGTAGAATAGTAGGTGCTTGTAGCATTCCTAGGCGATCTCAAGTTTCATTAACAATTTTCCTTTATATCCCTGTGCCATATTGATCTTTTAAACTTAAAAAAAGAATCAGTCCAAAATGGGAAATGTATACCCAATTTATTCATATTAATTTTAATGTTAATGCAGCATGCCAAAACGTGTTTGGTTGTGAAGTGTTACGCACATAACACTGGGTTTTTTTTATTTTTATTAGGTATTTTGTGGTTTTATATCTTGATTTTATTCTGTGAACTACCCTAAGACCCCCGGTTCAATAACCACCACCACCACCATGATTTTTTTAAACGAGCCCCCCCCCCAATGAATCTCCCTTTAATACAGTTCCTAGAGACGAAGTTCATGAGACAAAGGACCGTTCCTTATTTTTCATCTTTTTTTCCAGATGCAAGAATGGACATTATAGCCTATGATGATTCCTCCAATCCACCGCTGCAGAGATATTGAGAGGAAACCGGAATACCTTCAACCGGACCAGTGCGTTCCACCTCCCAGCCGTGGTTCCTCGGGAACAATGTGGTTTATCCGTGATGGCTGTGGTATTGCCTGTGCGGTCGTCACTTGGTTCCTGGTCCTCTATGCCGACTTTGTGGTCATCCTCGTAATGCTGCTTCCCTCCAGAGACTATATTTACAGTGTGATCAACGCCATAGTTTTCAACACATTGGCATTCCTGGCTCTGGCTTCGCACATGAGAGCTATGGTAACAGATCCAGTAAGTTTCCTCTCAGGCTATATTAACCAGCTGCTAGCTAGTTCTCTTGTTCTTTTGAGGGAGATTTAGGGACTAAATATTCTAGATTGAACCTGTTGAACACACACAAGCACGATACAGTGGAACATTGGTTCTCAAACAGCTTAGTTGGCGAACAAACCGGCTCCCGAACGCCGAAAACTTGCAAGTAAGTTTTCTGGTTTTTGAACGTTTTTTGGAAGCCAAACGTCCGACGCGACTTCTGCTTGAGCGCAGGAAGCTCCTGCAGCCAATCGGAAGATGTGCCTTGGTTTTTGAACGGTTCCGGGAGTTGAATGGACTTCCGGAACGGATTAAGTTCAAGAGCCGAGGTTCCACTGTATTGATAAAACGTCTGGGTTTCTATCAACCTGATTTATTTGAAGCATTGTCCCTTTATATGCATTTTTGTGGGGGTGGGGCAGATCATTATACTGGAGTCATGATTCAATGAAGCTATGGAGTGGCAATAAGGCATCATTTGAATAAGATATGAAAGAGGATGGAGAAGAAGTCTGTCCTTTTCTCTCTCTTCAGTAGTATGTGCAATGCTGCTGACATGTTGTGGCATGAAAAGCTGGGGAAAGCCTGTCTTGCATTCCTGTTTCTTTGGGAAAGTTCCACCGCGACCAAAATCTATTCTGAATACTGTAAAAGCGTTTGCTCCGTCTTTTGTGTTAGCACTGGCTAGTGGCTATTGAAGGACGCCCAAGGTTTATCCAAGTGTATTTTAACTGTGGGTCCTGTCTAAAGTACTGTTTCAAACTTTCAGCTCTTTAGAGGGCTGCGAGATTGAAATTTCAATGAAGAAGCAGCTTTCCCCTTTGCGTTTAAGTCTTGATTTATGTTCTTCTCTGGATTATTGCCCAAATGTTATCTATGGGCTTCAGCTTGCAAATTAGTAACAGATGACATAGATGGGAATCTCCCAGTCTAGCAAAATGGGTGGGCCTGTTTCCATTTTCCTAACCTTTCATTTTGAGTTCTAGCCGACCTTGAAAGAGGCATTAAAATCCATGGTCTTCCCTCTATCCCTGTATTGTTTCACATTTCAAATGAACAGGACTTCCATTAACTACAGCTTCCCATTACACTTCAGCAGGGAAAGTGGCTGATGGCTTCAGAATAAGTCAGAATAAGAAGCCATGGTTTGAAATGGTCTTCGTGTCCTGCCTTGCTCTGAAGTCGTTAACCAGAGTCCCCCAGTTTGGACATACAGTGGTACCCTGGTTCTCAAACTTAATCCCTTCCGGAAGTCCGTTCCAAAAGCAAACAATTCCAAAACCAAGGTGCGCTTCCCCATAGAAAGTAATGCAAAATGGTTTAATCCGTTCCAGATTTTTAAAAACAACCCCTAAAACATGAATTTAACATGAATTTTACTATCTAATGAGACCATGGATCCATAAAATGAAAGCGGTAAACTGCAGTCACAGAATCCATCAATCGGTAGCTAAACTGGGTTCGACACAGTCACAAAAAAAAAACGGAAAAGAGCCGCGAAAACAAAAACGCAAAAGAAATAGCAAAAACAGACAGACCTCAGTGTAACACCCAAAATGGAAGGGTAGCGTTCAAAACGGAGCACGTTTGGCTTCCGAAAAAAGTTCGCAAACCGGAACACTTACTTCCAGGTTCCAAGTTGTTTGAGTACCAAGGCATTTGAGAACCAAGATGCCACTGTAACGGGAAACTATAGTTAATGGAAGAGTTCCAGGCTGGTTGTACCAACCCGGGGTTGGTGAGGGTCCTGTGTTTTTTAACTTTTCAAAATGTTTGCACTGATGTTGAATACCATTTCAACAGAACTCTGTTAATGTACCCAGGAGAGCGAAGTTTAACTTTACCCTGTATATTCAGCAATTCTGTGATGGGGCCTCTTGAGCTTTTTCTGATCGTGACTGAAAGCACTCCAAAACCCTTTTATTTTCATTTGCAGGGTGCAGTGCCCAAAGGTAACGCCACAAAAGAGTTCATAGAAAGTTTGCAGCTGAAGCCCGGGCAAGTAGTTTACAAGTGTCCAAAATGCTGTAGCATCAAACCTGACAGAGCACATCACTGCAGGTAGGGGCACTTTCTTTTGTTTATGGTTTACTTACGATGATGATGAGATGGATGGCTTGATACGTTACATCTGCAGTAACCCAGTACAGTGGTGCCTCGCTAGACGAATTTAATTCGTTCCACGAGTCAATTCGTGTAACGAATTTTTCATCTAGCGAGTCCCGGTTTCCCATAGGAATGCATTGAAACTTAATCAATGCGCTCCTATGGGCTCCGGGGGACTGGCGTCGGAAGATCTCCGAAGCCCCGTCTGATGCCGGCTGTGCGCGAGGCGGTGGCGGGGAGAAGCTCTTCTCGCTGCCGCCTCCCGCCTGGATCGGATTGGGGAAAAACCATTGCCTTCTTCCCATGCTAGTGTTCCGCTGGTCTTTGCCGGTTGCCCCTCACTGCTCATGACAACCGGCAGAGACCAGCGGAACACAAAGGGGAACCAGCTACAGCTGTCAGCGCCTCTCAGCTGATCTTCCTTTGCCTTCTTTCCTTGCTACAGCTGGTTCCCCTTTCACTAGACAAATGCCCCTTTCGCTAGACAAATGTAGGTTTTGTGATCGGAGGTTTTTATGGCCATGCTTCGCAAGATGAAGCGGCGGCCATAGAAAACCTCGTCGTCTTGCTAGGCAACCTCCGATCGCAAAACCTATTTGTTAAGCGAAAAAATCGTCTTGCAGGGCATTCGTCTAGCGAGGCACCATTGTATACGGCTGGTTGTACTGGTCATTATTGTGATGCAAGCACATTTCCATGTTTCATTTGCACCTTCGCTGCATTTCGGCTCTTGTTTTTTATTTATATTAATCATTTATATTATTTTTATATCGCCCTATTCCTGGAGGTCTCAGGGCGGTTCACAGAATAAAATCAAAATGTAAAACCACAAAATACATAATCAAAATAGGAACAACAACCCAATAGCCCCCAATCCACATTTATTATTATTATTGTTATTGTTATTATCATCATTATCATTATTATTATTAATACCCCACCCATCTGGCTGGGTTTCCCCAGCCACTGTGGGCGGCTCCCAATAGAATAAGAGAGTATGTCAATCAAATCAACCAAAGGCCTGGTTAAAAAGGAACGTTTTTGTCTGCCGCCTAAAAGTATAATGAAGGCGCCAGGCAAACTTCCCTGGGGAGAGCATTCCATAGATGGGGAGCCACTGCAGAGAAGGTCTCTTCTCGTGTTGCCAGTCTCTGGACCTCTCAAGGAGGAAGCACACAAAGAAGGGCCTCAGAAGATGATCTCAGGGTCTGGGTAGGTTCATATGGAAAGAGGCGGTCCTTGAGGTATTGCAATCCTGAGCCGTTTAAGGCTTTATAGGTCAAAACCAGCACTTTGAATTGGGCCCAGAAACTAATTGGTAGCCATTTCAGTCAGACCAGGATCGGTGTAATACGCTCAAACCGTCTTGAGCAACCTGGCCGCTGAGTTCTGCACTAGCTGAAGTTTCCAAACCGTCTTCAGAGGCAGCCCTACATATAACACATTGCAGTAATCTAACCTTTAGGTTACCAGAACATAGACAACAGTTAGTTAGGCTATCCCTGTCCAGGTAGGGGCGTAGCTGGGCCACCAGCCAAAGCTGATGGAAGACCCTCCAGGCCACTGAGGCCACCTGAGCCTCGACCGACAGCAAAGGGTAGGCCCGGGGGCCAGATCCAGCCCAGTTGCCTTCTAAATCCGGCCCGTGGACGGTCCAGGAATCAGTGTGTTTTTACATGAGTAGAATGTGTCCTTTTATTTAAAATGCATCTCTGGGTTGCAAGACGAATTTTTCGCAAAACGAATTCATCTTGTGAGTCACCATCAGATCGCAAGACACATTCGTCTTGCGAAAAATTTGTCTTGCAGGGCATTCGTCTTGCGAGGTCCCACTGTACATCTTAGATGCACCCGTTTTCCGTGTCAAGTGGTGGTTTTCCTCCATCAGCTGGATGAAGTTGTTCACCTAAAATAATGTGACCTCAAGCTTTTGGCCAAGTGGAAATAGTTCTATTGCGATCTGATATCAGGAGAAGACATGGGTCTTTGAAGTGGATGGAATTCCACTTCGATTTGTATACAGTTGTACCTTGGAAGTCGAACGGAATCCTTTCTGGAAGTCAGTTTGACTTCCAAAACGTTCAAAAACCAAAGCGCTGCTTCTGATTGGCTGCAGGAAGCACCCACTAACAAAACACAGGCCACACTAGTAGCTTACATAAATAACCATTTTTGACACCTGGAAATTTCAGTCTGAATTATCACTGACAGAAAGGACTCTGGGTTTTTTTTGGGAAAGTACTTTTAAACATTTTTTTCTTCACTTCATTATGGATTATTTCCCAATACTCATTTACCCTTTTACAAGTCCACAAGGATTTACGATGTGCATTTGATTTACGGTGTGTGTTTCTCTTTTAGTGTTTGCAAGAGGTGTATACGGAAAATGGATCACCACTGCCCATGGGTTAACAATTGCGTAGGAGAGAACAACCAGAAGTACTTTGTACTGTTTACAGTAAGTAGTTCATTGTGTGGATTTTTCCTGGAATTCATAAAGGGGCCTTGAAATGTCAAGTGGGACTTCTGTGGCTATCGGCTGAAATAATTACACTGCACTTCTTGTGGGAAAGTAATGGATTGTTAACACTGCAAAATGTGCGGGTCAAAGTAGTCTAAAAGGATAAAAGCAAGCTGGCAAAGGTATCCATTATTACCTATTTAAACCATCCCATCTTGGATTGGATCAGATTTCACAGTGGTGGGCAACATACATACATATATGTATATTTATGTACATATATATGTACACACACACACTTATGTGAAAAAGAAGGTATATCCTCTTTGAATGCTGTGATTTTACATATCAGGACACAATAATAATCATCCATTCAAATTAAAAAATTGTCCACTAGCACCTTAGGGACCAACTAAGTTTGTTCTGGGTATAAGCTTTCATGTATCTGAAGAAGTGTGCATGCACACGAAAGCTTATACCCAGAACAAACTTAGCTGATTTGAGTTTGAAGAGAGAAGTGTGTGGCTTAAAGCAGCCTTGCATTCGGCAGCAGGGGAGACTAGGTTGCCTTTGGTCCTTTCTAAGCAGGGGTGGATAATGATTATTTTTTAAAAAAATAATAGATTTTTAAAAATGTAAATCAATTTTTTTTATTTAAATCGGATTTTTAAAATAGAATACATTTCGAGGAAAAATCTTTCTAAATATAGTTTTCTATTTAAGTTACATTATAGCCCAGGCATAGGCAAACTCGGCCCTCCAGATGTTTTGGGACTACAATTCACATGATCCCTAGCTAACAGGACCAGTGGTCAGGGATGATGGGAATTGTAGTCCCAAAACATCTGGAGGGCCGAGTTTGCCTGTGCCTGTTATAGTCCAAAGGTTATTCATCAGGAAATAAGGATTTGTTTTAAGTTTTTTATGTGTGCTAAACCTCAGTCTAAGTTTTTTTAAAAAATTGTTTAACCACACCAGTTAACAAACATGGATACATATGCTATAATGTTATTGTTTTAGTTAAATAATTTGTTATTAAGGAAGTGTCTCCTTCCAATAAAGTACAGCAGAAAAGTTGTCCAAATATAAACAGTTAACTTATTAAACCTCACAATAATTTCATAATTATCTGTCTGTGTATTTCTAATAGTATAACCAAATCAGTCATTTTTATATAACTGTAAAAACTACTCTGAAAAAATTACTATTCCAAAGATGAAACCTTCATCTGGTTGTAAATATTAAGATTGTACCAGCAAGAATGAGTCTTTCTGTAAAAACAAAATGATTTAAATCAAGTCTATCTTCTATAGATTAATTTGCTTGCTTGATAAACAATCATATTTCAAAAGGGTTTGACCTGGCTTGGGGGGAAAACACCCTGCTATTATCGCATGGCAGAATAGATTCCCTCTTACCCTTGCCATTTTCTCATAGTTCAGTATTGTTAGAGAAGAATAGACCTCTTGTTCAGTCAGTTTGCTCCAGGTATTTTTCCACTGGATATAGCTAGGCCTATTAATTGTTTGGCAGAAGTAATTTAGGAGATAAGGTTGAAGATAAGGCGATCTCTATAAGCATGCGAGCTTGAATATATTTATCTGTCCCGAATGCCATGTCTTTGATTTCGGCTTCAGCTTAAAACCGGCAAACAAATTTGGGGCATGCAGAAATGCGCCTTGAAATCTCTGTGTCTTCATAGTTCAAAATCGTATTGTGTTTCAGATGTATATAGCACTTATTTCCCTGCATGCCCTGATCATGGTTGGATTTCACTTCCTGTATTGCTTTGAAGAAGACTGGACAAGTGAGTATATGGACAGATGCAATGCTTTCTCGTGAACTGGATCCGATTCTTTTCGAGCTAGCGAAATGTGTGGGAAATAATTGCTTTGTGCCCCCCGAGCCACAAAGTTGCTTTGTGCAGGTTTTGCCAAATCAGGATGGTATCCAGACATGCAGAATAGTCTCTTCCTACTGTGCTTTTGTGCACGAATCAGCCCCTTTAGGTCCTGTATAAGTTTGAAGAACTCTCAGAGGCCAGGGACTGTTCAGCATCCTTCGTTTTGCTCTTGAGCCAATGCTCTGAAGACTCTATTAAGTGACACATTTTTTTAAAAGCTGTTTTCCCATCCTACTCAGATTTGGGTAAAACTACCCCATTGGAGACCATCTGCATGGTACAACGCTCACAGACATGTGTTACAAGAAACATAGAGCATTTCATGTTTCAGTGAACCCCTACAATAAAATAATAACCTCTCCTTGTGTGAAGCAGAGTGAGGCGCCTATTTTGTAAGGCTTTGAAAAATTCCTCTTAACAGTTTAATCTATGTGCTGTGACTGAACTTGTTTTATATTAATTTTCTCCCTCTCTTCTACAAAAAAATAAATTTAAAGCAGAGCATCGGTTACACTTTTGTGTTTTATTTATTTTGAGATTTCCTGCCCTTCGCCCTAAGGTCACAGTGTAGGTTACATAGATGATGATCAATGTATTAAAGACAACCATGTATAATAGTCCTCTCTAGCTTTCAGAATGCACAAGAGCCCAGGGCTAGGTCAAAGCTCTGGAGAGATACAGTGGTACCTTGGTTCCCAAACTTAATCCATTCCGGAAGTCCGTTCCGAAACCAAAGCGTTCCAAAACCAAAGCGCGCTTTCCCATAGAAAGTAATGCAAAACGGATTAATCTGTCCCAGACTTTTAAAAACAACCTCTAAAACAGCAGTTTAACATGAATGTTACTATCTAACGAGGCCATTGATCCATAAAATGAAAGCAACAATCAATGTACTGTACTATAAAATAAATAAGAGAGTATTCTTCCTTGCACTGAAGATAGTCATTGTTTGGGTGGGGGGCTTTTATCCATTTCTGCAGTCGCTCAATCAATCAATCAATCAGTAGCTGAACTGGGTTCCACACAGCCACAAAAACAAATTAACCAACCAGAAAAGCCTCAAAAACAAAAACGCAAAATAACTAGCAAAAATAAAACGCCAAACTTTGACTTCTGAAATGTTTGAAAACCAAGGCATGGCTTCTGATTGGCGCAGGCACCCCTGAAACAATAGCCGACAACCGCATCAAACGTTCAACATCCAAAAACATTCAAAAACCGGAACACTTACTTCCGGGTTTTCAGCATTTGAGAACCAAGGTACCACTGTACTTGATTGGAATAGGAACCCAGATTCTATCACAGCATGAATTTGGGTAGTTTTTAGGGGGTCACAATACTTTGCTGTTCATGTTGCAAGAGACCAACACAGCTGAATGTCTTCAGATCAATAAAACTAACATTTGCCTAAATTCCTCACATCCTTTCCACAAAGGTGTAGTGTGTTCTAGCTTTGGCAGTTGAACAGGTACTTCTTTCTCTATCTCATACCACGCCTCCATTTAGTGCACAATGCTTAAAGCTAATATTTTCACTTAAGCGCAACCCAAATTCTATGCAATTTATACAAGAACCTTCTAGGAAGTGTATAAATTGTGCCCTCTATATTTGTTTTGCTTAAGCTCCTGCAAAGAGCTGAAACCATGTCTCTGGCTGCCAGCTTTCTGCTCAATGTCCCCCCCCTCCGCCCCCCCAAAACAAACTTTTGCTACTGAGATCTAACCATGCATTGTGCATTTAAACAATCGGAACAAAAAAGCCAGAAGCTTTTATTTTTAAGAAACTGAAAACTGAGGTTTTGACAAAGCCAAATTTCCAATTCTACACTTGGGTGGTATGACTAAAATGCAAACGACTTTGATTATTCCTAAAAACTACTATTTACATAGGCTTAAAAGACTCAATTCTGTTCTTAACTATTTTAATTGCAGGTATTTATTTATTTTTTAAAAAATTCTCTAGTCTATTGTTTTTTGAATTGCATTGTTTTTTGTAACCCACTCTGAGTTCAGTGGAAACTCGGAAGCCTTTGAACTCGAACGTGTCAGCTCCCGAACGATAGAAAACCAGAAGTGATTGTTCCGATTTTTGGAAGCCGAATGTCGGGCGCAGCTTCTGATTGGCTGCAGGAAGCTCCTGCAGCCAATCAGAAGCCGCATTGTGGTTTTCAAAGCGTTCCGGGAGTCAAACGGACTCCCAGAATGGGTAGAATTCGAAAACCAAGGTACAACTGTACAGATAATTCCCATTTCACACGAGGATTCCGTTGCAGACCCCCACGCACCTAAATCTTCCCCACCCTGTTGTGTCCCTTTTCATGACATCTTTATGATGTCATAAAGACTACTTCCGGGTCTGGCGCTGTCATTCGGATGCGCCTAAACGGGGAGTTGCCTGTACTATAACAACATCCATTGGCTCCTGCTTCTGCCTGGAACACCGTATCACGCTTTGTTTTTGCAGAGTGCAGTTCTTTCTCTCCACCGACGACTGTGATCCTCCTTATCCTCTTGTGCTTTGAGGCTCTCCTCTTTCTAATCTTCACGTCTGTAATGTTTGGAACGCAGGTACACTCCATCTGCACTGATGAAACGGTGAGTACTTACCTGATCTCTTGCTCCCACCCCCAATTCTGTACAGCGCGTGAATTTGCTTTATGCTAGTAGGTGAGTGCCACTTTTAAGAAAAACGCCTTTCCTCACTTTGATGAGCATGTTCCCCAGGCAGTCATGTGTAAAAAGTTTTTTTATGAATGGTAATCAGAATCGTCTTGCAGTTTTCTTTCACTCCACCAAATAGACTAGAATCTCACACAACAGTCTGGTATCTTAACGGCTTCTGTAATTCCAAGTTCCCAGTTTTCACTGGGTTGTAGCAAAAGTCAGTTCTACTCAGAGTAAACCCATTGACATTAATAAACATCACTTAACTATATCAGTGGGTCTACACTAGGCAGAACTTGGTTGGGTACAACCTATTGTCTCTTATTACTGTTCACACCTCGATGAAGTGACATGCAAAGACGATATGAGATACATGGTAGAAAGCCATTTTTTTATTCACGTGCAGCTTGAATGGGGCCTGCAGAGGAGCTGTATCCTAAAATAAAAATCTTCACCATCCAGTTAGGTGGGAAACATGCAAATTGTTGGACCATAGTGTGTTTGATTAAAGTGGATGTCTTGGGTCTCTGCCTTCTGCCCCTTTCAAAGGAGAATTGTGAGGAACTATTACGTTATAGTATTGAGCTTCGCTCGGCACACCTGGAGAAAACCTGTAGACTCTGCATCCTTCCACAACTTCTGTGTCACAGGATGGATGTGTCTGTGTTACGACACGGCTGCCAAGGGGTGTGTATGGATATTTGCCCCTCTTCCTTGGCTCCTCCCTAGTAGGATGTTATTTTTTGTGTGTGAATTGACAGCTGTAAATAGATGCCACTCTGACCCCAAATAGTCATTTTTGTCCTCTGCTTGTTTCCCCTCATAAATCAGAGGGAAAGGCCTGTTTATTTCCTTTGTTGATATCCATTATCAACGCAGGTGGCGCTGTGGTCTAACCACTGAGCCTCTTGGGCTTGCCGATCAGATGGTCGGCAGGTTGAATCCACACAACGGGGTGAGCTCCCGTTGCTCTGTCCCAGCTCCTGCCAACCTAGCAGTCCGAAAGCATGCCAGTTCAAGTAGATAAATAGGTACCGCTGTGGCGGGAAGATAAATGACGTTTCTGTGCGCTCTGGTTTCCGCCACGGTGTCCCGTTGCACCAGAAGCGGTTTAGTCCTGCTGGCCACATGACCCGGAAAGCTGTCTGTGGACAAACGCCAGCTCCCTCGGCCTGAAAGCTAGATGGGCGCTGCCACCCCATAGTCGCTTTTGACTGGATTTAACCATCCAGGGGTCCTTTACTTATATAAAAAGGTTGTCATGCAGCTATGCTTGGCAACTTAGTAGTATCTTTAAATAATGATGATAATAATAATAATAATAATAATAATTATTATTATTTATTTATACCCCGCCCATCTGGCTGGGCTTCCCCTGCCACTCTGGGCGGCTTCCAACAAACATTAAAACACATCAAATATCACATATTAAAAACTTCCCTAAACAAGGCTGCCTTTAAGTATTTTCTAAATGTCAGGTAGTTGTTCATCTCTCTGACCTCTGATGGGAGGGTTTTCCACAGGGTGGGTGCCACTACCGAGAAGGCCCTCTGCCTGGTTCCCTGTAACTTTGCTTCTCACAGTGAGGGAACCGCCAGAAGGCCCTCGGCGCTGGACCTCAGTGTCCGGGCAGAATGATGGGGGTGGAGACACTCCTTCAGGTATACTGGACCGAGGCCGTTTAGGGCTTTAAAGGTCATCACCAACACTTTGAATTGTGCTCGGAAACGTGCTGGGAGAGAATGTAGGTCTTTCAAGACCAGTGTTGTGTGGTCTTGGCGGCCGCTCCCAGTCACCAGTCTAGCTGCCGCATTCTGGATCAGTTGTAGTTTCCGGGTCACCTTCAAAGGTAGCCCCACGTAGAGCGCATTGCAGTAGTCCAAGCGGGAGAGAACCAGAGCATGCACCACTCTGTCGAGACAGTCTGCAGGCAGGTAGGGTCTCAGCCTGCGTACCTGATGGAGCTGATAGACAGCTGCCCTGGACACAGAATTGACCTGCGCCTCCATGGACAGCTGTGAGTCCAAAATGACTCCCAGGCTGCACACCTGGTCTTTCAGGGGCACAGTTACCCCGTTTTTTAAAAAAGCGCTTCTGCGAGCATCTTCTGCAAAGGGCCTCTCCTACAGATGATGAGCTAATATTTAACTATCCATTGCTATGTGTGGGGAGGAAATACTTGGTTCTTGGAGTAAACGACTTTGAACCAATGAAAGTGCATAAATGGAGTCAGAACCTGTAGTGTCACTACTTAATCTCCTACACCCACCCACATCCTACCAGGTGAACATGTCTAAGTTCAGCTGCCTAAACTTACATGTCATGCTGTGATTCTAAGCATATTTCACTTTATGTGGGATTTGCTCCCTAGTAAGCATGCTTAAGACCGCAGCCCCCAGGCTGCAGAGGGATTTGCTTAAGCATAAACCTTCCAAGAATTCTATGCTCACTTTCAGGTTAACTGCATTGTTCTTATCCATGTTTTCTAGGGAGCTGAACGTAAGTTCAGTGCCAAAGCAGAAAGAGTTAATATGAATTCTCTTCAAAGAAGAAACTGTTCTATACAGTCATACCTTGGTTTTCAGACAGCTTAGTTCTTGAACGTTTTGGCTCCCGAACGCCACAAACCCGGAAGTGACTGTTCCAGTTTGTGCACTATTTTTGGAAGCTGAACGTCCCATGGCTTCCGATTGGTGGCAGGAGCTTCCAGCAGCCAATCAGAAGCCGCGCTTTGGTTTCTGAACGTTTTGGAAGTCGAATGGACTTCCGGAACGGATTCCGCTCGACTTCCAAGGTACGGCTATACAGTACTGTTATTTTACCCAGTCACTGCTTCCAATGTCACTCACATTTGTTGTCGCTATGAAATTTTAATTGGGTGCTCTTATTTATTCAAACTATTTATATACCACTTGACTACCATTGGCTTTAAAAAAGGTAAAAATCAGTTAAAACTGCAAAATTAAACTTCAATTAAAATGTCTGCTGGAATATAAAAGTCTTCAGTAGGTGCCAGAAGCTCAGCATCCATAACAGAACAGCATGCAAAACTCCAGCAGCAGCAGGCAGGAGTTAAAACACAACAAAATGATTCTGTATAAAAATGGCAAGTTACTAACTGATGGCAGCAAGCAGAAGGCTAAGAGATATTAAATGACTTGAGCAAAACAAAGTTGTTCACCTGGTGCCAAAGAGACGTCAGATTCAGTAGCGGGTCAGTTTCTCTGAGGAAGGCATTCCAAAGCCATGATGCCATAGCAGAGAAGGCCTTGCCTCATGTGTGTGTATAGGGGGAATGACACAGAGAAGCACATGGGGGGGGGGAGATCTTGATACCTGGAAAGGTCCATGCAGAAGGCAGTCCATAAGGTACTCGGACATCTAGAAAAGTTACAACTCATATTTTGAATACAGATGCTCATATATGTGATCAGCTTTAGAACGGCTTAAAGTAAATCTTGACAAATTGCTGTCAACACACACGGAGTCGTACCTTGGTTTTCGAACGCCATGTGACTCGAACGTTTTGGCTACCAAACGCCGCAAACCCAGAAGTGAGCGTTCTGGTTTGCGAACTTTTTTTGGAAGCCGAATGTCCAATGCGACTGGTTGTGTCCAGGAAGCTCCCGCAGCCAATCAGAAGCCACACCTTGGTTTTTGGAAGTGGAACAGACTTCTGAAACGGATTCTGTTTGAGAACAAGGTACAACTGTATATATATGCCTCAAATGTTCAGACAAAGGGGGGCATTATGTGCTTTCTAGATGTTATTGGACCCCTATTCACACCAGCATCAGCTAGCATAGCCAGGGGCCAGAGAGCTTCGTATGTCATTATGGGACTGGAAACTTTATCATCGGTTCCTTTCCAGCACTGAGTTTGCTTTTTTACTGCATGCTGAGCTGTCGTTTTCTATGCACAGTCCTCCAGAACTACAAAATTTCTTTTCTGGGTAATTGCATGTAAATCCAGATCCCACCGATGTAAATATGAAGTTAGACTTTGGGGTCTTTTTTGTGCCTCAAGAGCATCACTTTGCACTTACTTGAATATCGTTTTGCCATTTTGTTGCCCATCACCTAGAGATGCTCCAAAAGTTCTCCATTCTGCTTTGGATTCCACCATCCTTAGTGCATCCTGCCAAACTTCGTTAAAAGATCAGGTTATGCTTCCAGGCATGATGGCAAACAGTACTTTACCATCACAAGCATCAAGGCAAAGGCAGGATTTCAAACTGTGGCCTAATCTTGCTTTGCGTAAGCCACAGTTTACTAGGTTTGCTGCAAGCAGAAACTTCTGAATCCCTCCTCTGGTTGAATCCCAAAGGAGAAGAGGGTGTGTGCAGGTCCCAGGTTTATAGCTGTTCATAACAGTAAATCATGTTTTGCTGTTACAACTGAATCCATTCAGTATCTACTGGCTCACACACCTGTTGAGACTCAAATATTGTTAAGGCAGAAGTTGGCTTTCCAGAAGCCGTGCTACTTCATTCTCAGCAAGGCTTATTCTTCGATACGCTTCATAACTTTATCTTACCTGGCTCAGAAATTAGGCTATGATGAGTCTGTGGTTAGCCCAATTTGCCTCCGAATCTCTCCCTTAAAAAAAAGAAGTGTTATATTTGTTGGTAAAGCGGTTGGTTTTCAAGTAGAATATTTAGATGAGCAGTTTTACATTTGCATATGAATGTCATCCAGACCCAGCGATCGTTAGTTGAAACACATTGCCTTTCTTGGTTTGACTTCTCGGATGTGTCAGATGTTGGCATCTCTGCGGTGTAAGCAGATGAAAATAATCCACCTGGCTCTCTGCTGTCGCCAGGTCCTCCTTCAGATGACCCTTTTATCCAGAGGTCCTACCATCTCCATGACTGGGGTTCTGCCTATGATGTTTCTTAAATAAATATTTAGCTGCGTCTGTGCCTCCAGCAAATCTCTCCTCCCATCTCTTATCTCTATGCCTTAGCGATTTCTGCATTTTGCCAGAGGTTTTTCCATCTCCCCACCCGCCCATTTCCTTCCGTTAGCAAGATTTCTGTTTTATTAAAGAAACACATTTGCAGCTCTTTTTGTATTCATACCAGTTCTGATTTATTGATTAATACAACTTTCTGTACTGCCTTTGACTCCAGGAAGCGCCACAAAAAGACACCAGAGTGTACTAATCTCTCCCCCGAATCATAAAACATCTACAAAAAACCTTTCAGTAAAATAGGAATATAAACTACAGGATTCAGGCTGCTAAAAACTGGCATTAATGACCTGGAAAAGCCTGAGCAAATAAGTTTTTGAAGTGTTCCAGAAGCACCCATCAGTTGATGCCTGCCTAAATTGGAGTTTATGTTCTGTTGGATCAATTTTTTAATAGCGGCTATAAAGCAATGTTTGGCCTTCCCGACACTCCCCTTCAACGTCCTTTTTAACTGATCTCCACCCCCCTGCCCCTTTTTTGAGGGATGGCTGCTTCTGGAAATGCATTTGACTATGGGGCACTTTCTAGGCAATTCTCTTCTGGTGTGTATACGATGAATTTGATACTGTTTTAATTGCTCTTCAAGTGGCTTGAAATTGCTCGCTGCTCAGATGAGATCCAGTCACTGCTGAGCATTTAAATCAAGGATCACCTTCTCTCTCCTTGGCTTGCATGGCTATTTTTAGGCAAAGTCATTTGTGTGTGTGTGTGTGTGTGTGTGTGTGTGTGTGCATAGAAATATTTAGAAATACAGGACTATTTTCTTTGCCACAGTGTGTACACTTAACCACCATGACACATTTTCTGCATAATTAACACCTGTTATCACATGATCCTTTCTGGCTATACCCAAGATTTCAGTATATTTCCAGGTCCCCATTTTGATAAACGTGACAACTGTAGTTCCCCTGTGTTTGGCTTGGTATTGTGAGGGCCCAGCCCCAGCTTCCTTTGGCTCTGTGACTTGGTTCTCCCTAGAGTTTCTCATTTTATTGCACTCTGTCCTTCCTACCTTTCTAAATGTCATTGTGAAAAATGGGCCTCAAATCTTCATACAGTGGTACCTTGGTTCTCAAACTTAATCCGTTCCGGAAGTCCGTTCCAAAACCAAAGCATTCCAAAACCAAGGCGCGCTTTCCCATAGGAAGTAATGCAAAATGGATTAGTCCATTCCAGACTTTTAAAAACAACCCCTAAAACAGCAATTTAACATGAATTTTACTATCTAACGAGAACCGTGGATCCATAAAATGAAAGCAATAAGCAATGTACTGCAGCCACACAATCAGTCAATCAGTAGCTGAACTGGGTTCCACATACAGTGGTACCTCTACTTGTGAATTTAATGGGTTCCAAACGCACATTTGTAAGTCGAAAAAATTTGTAAGTCAAATCCCATAGGAATGCATTGGGAGAAAAAATCGTAAGTAGAAGCAACCCTATCTAAACCGCATCCAAGATGGCGGACGGAGCTCCATTCGTAAGTAGAGTTATTCGTAAGTAGAGGTACCACTGTAGTCGCAAAAACAAAACAAAAAAGCCACAAAAGTGCAAAATAAATAGCAAAAACAGATACCTGTAGACCTCAACGTGGCACTCAAATTGGAAGCATGACACTCAAAACAGAGCACGTACGGCTTTCAAAAATAGTTCGCAAACCGGAACACTTCCTTCCGGGTTTGCAGTGTTTGGATTCCATGTTGTTTGAGCACCAAGGCGTTTGAGAACCAAAATACCACTGTATTTTTGAAAACCGATTCACTCCCAGTGTTCAACTCTACACTTTGTGCCGGTGTTATTCCAGATTTGGAGTCATGATTGCAAATGCTAACACAGAAGTGGTCAGCAAACAATTGGCATGCTATCAGAAGCGTCTGTTTGCTCTCCCCCTAACTGTTCCTAACCTAAACTAATGGGGTACCTTTTTCACTTTGATGTGTGCTTCGTCTTTATCCTGCAACTCTTTCCCCCTGTTGACACAGCCTGTAGCTTCCTAGTCAGGAGATTCAGTGGGGCTTCAAAAGCGGGCATTTCTCGAACTTCCTTGTGGAGAACTTGGAAGCTGCTGGAGGGAATTAACCATTTGCACAAAACCTTTTGACTTCCGTATCCAATGCTTTTATTTGGACAGTTCCTAAAACTTTCATAACAGTTATATGACTTCCTCTTTGTTCATAAATTTGCTGCTGGTTTGTGTACGCTCTTTTTCTATCCTTTTGCAAACTCACAAAGTGGGGAAATGTTCAGGGAATTGGTTATTTTCCTGCTCCAGCCATTTGATAAAAGGGTATAGGCAAGAGGGGCCCTTTTTCCCCGAAACCAGAACTACAAAGTTTAAGTTCCTGACTGAAAATGTCATGTTTCTGTTTTCAGGGAATAGAACAGTTGAAAAAAGAAGAGAGAAGATGGGCTAAAAAAACAAAATGGATGAACATGAAAGCAGTATTTGGCCACCCGTTCTCTATAGTTTGGCTTAGCCCATTTGCCACTCCCGATCAAGGAAAAGCAGACCCGTATCAGTATGTGGTCTAAGAATCCATGAACAGCATTGCCACTAAAACACAAAACCACATTTACAGCACTACTGTTATTCTACATGAATGTTTCAAACAAATTTTTTTAAAGAAAAAAAACGCCTATTAAATGGCTGATGATGGCAGAGAAAAGACAAAAAAAAGCCCTGTAGTCTAAAAACAACAACTAAAAAGAGAACTCTTCGGTAATTCTTTGTCTCTGGTGGCTGAAGCTTTTTTTTCTTTTCTTTTTTAACCTGTTAACTTTATGGGTCTGTTTTGGTTTCCTCTCTGCTTTCTGTATGACATAACTAATGGGAAGGGTGTGTGTGTGTGTGAATCTCTTTTCTTGGTGCCCGCCTCCAGTCTTTACACACCCTGACTGGCACCCGAGTGACAGTCTGTGCCAACAGTGCCATCTCGCCACGTAACAAATTATGGACTTTGGGATGGCATCTGACGCTTCTGGTGGGCTGTGGGGTCTCTGGGTGTTGCGATATTCCCTTCCACCCCCACCCCGAGCTAAGAACCGAAAGTGATGGAAGAACAAACGTTCGAGCCCGTCAAAGGGTCCGCTAATAACAAAATTGCCGAGCTTTTAATGTCTCAAACCTATTGCCGACATTACCGTACTTTGGAAAGCTACAGAAAGGATTCCATCTCCCCACCCCCTCTTCTTCTTTTTTTTGGTTTGGTTCCATCCTCTCCCTGGTTCCTGGGTTAAACGGCGGAAGGTTTTTGTCGGCGTGTGTGGGTTTTGATGCCTTACGATTGGAGGAGGGAGAAATCTTTTATTTCCATGTATAGAATAGCAAGAGAATGTCTGTCCTTGTTTTGGAAAATAAAAATGAAAGGAGGGATGCTTATTCAACAGTGTTCATATGTATGTAGGCTTGCTGGTCCAAATGAAAACCTAAGCACAGGACGTTTCTGTAGATGCGTTGTCTTTTTTTAAAAGAAATATTGCCACTTTTTTATATCTCTGTAAATGTCTGTCCTCCTTTATATTTATACATATTATATATTTTACATTGGGGAGATGTCAAGTGTTAAAAGGATCATGCATGCCTTCTGTCATGGCTTTGTGGACGGCAAACTCTGTATGTAGTAAGATCTGGGAAACAGGGACTTGAGTAGAGGGCATTCTGTATAGAACAAAAGCGCTAGAATTAACTAGATTACACCCGAAATGACTTGAGCCTGTAACATTGTTTTGGGTTTTTTTGTTTGGTATCTCGACAGGGATTTCATTGTATATTTTGGATCCGAAAAACTACTGATTAGAGCCATCACAGTAATTGCAAAAAAACAAAACAAAACAAAACCCAGCACTATAAAATGGTAGAACTGCAAATAAGCTATGCTCCTGAATTAATTCTCTTGACTGAATCAAAGCCGGGGTGGGAATCAGTGAAGGAGGCTGAGATCTGTCTCGTTTCAAAACTTTGTGAATGCTGCATCTTTTCAATTCTGTCAATGCTTCCATATGGGAAACAAATGCAATAAACTTTTTCTGAACACTGTTCCTGTGCCTTTTTATGTTGTTGTTGTTGGTGTTGCTGCTGCTGTTGTTGTTAAACATCTTTGAACAACCACTTGCGCCCAAGGAGGTGCAAGGAGGAAGAAAGTTGGGTACCAGAATTTGGGTTTAAATCACGTCTTTTTTTTTATAATGTTTGAAATCAACCGTACACCGACTACTCATTTAAATTAGTTTCCACCGACTTGGTTCAATGAGTAAGCAGATATGTCTGTAACAAAATCTGTTTCGCTGCTCAACAGTTGGGTGTAGAAGTGTCTCCGTTGCTATAGGAAAGCACATAGTGGATTAGCCGGTCTCACTGTGCGCTTAAAGTAGAGCAATTTATTCGGATGAAAGGTGCCTTTAGCAATTGCATGCTTTTTAACAGTTAGGAAAGAAGGAGGGGATATATATTTTTCTTTCATAAGATAGTTCCTTCCTGCATTGAGCCTGAAGCCTTTTTGGCAGCCCTCGGCAACATTCAAGAAAAAGCATCTTTAAAATTTTTTTTTGGGGGGGGGTGTCTTGCCCAATTAGTGTATAATACACATTGTTTTTCTCTCAGCAGAGATAAATATCTCACAATAGTTTATTGATCAAGCTCCTTTCAACTGCTCCTTCCCTTTTTATTTATGCCTGGACACTGTAAGGGGGGAGGGAACAAAAAAACTTCAGGAGTCTTCACACCCCTAACTAGAAAATTCTATTTATGCTGTTATTAGCAGGTGGTTAGTTAGCCGTCTCCCAAGATCTGTGGTTTTTAGCTGCTGGTGATGAATAAACCCCAAACTTTTCTCTTCTGCAGGGCATAGAGCGGCTTAAAAAACAGGAGCCAACGTGGGAAAAAGTCAGCGGCTGGGAAGGGATGAAAATGGCTTTCGGGGGTGATCTTTCACCGAGGTGGTTCAATCCTTTTTCAGACCTGAGTTGCAAGAAGGCTCCTCCAGCCGGCACGGCGACAGTGGCTCCTTCTGAGATGGCGGTCCAGGAAGCTTTTGAGCAGCTTTCTCATCAAGAGGTGGTTGTGGGTGTGCTAGACGAATAATGTGTCCTTGCAGATCTCCTCCGTATGCTTCTGTAACTCGAGCACTTGAGCCTCAGCTTCTTAAGAGATTGTGACGCATGAAACCAATGAGGCTTCCCTTTTCCTTTATCCAAGGACCTCGCTTGACAAGAAGCGGTAAACTACAGCTACATTCCTGCGATGATGACCTACTGGTGGCAATGGAGGATTTTAACCAAGCTTCCGTAACTCAAAAAAAAAAATTAACGGGTTGTCCAAAGTTGACCATGCCTAAAAATATGCAATAACGAAAACTTAGCTTACCGTAACTCTTACTTACCCATCAGATCTGGTGGTGAGCTCTCATGAAAGGCTGGCCAAGAAAATGGATTCAAGGACAAAAATTCAAGCCCAGTATTGGACTCTTGGAGACCAATGAAATCACGTTATTCCCGCTCACACCATTGAACATATGTAAGTGGATTCCTCAGGAAGTATTAATGGGCTATAAACGGTTGGGTTTTGCCACATTACTGTGGCAAAATAACTATAAAGATTAGGTTTAACAGCCCTCTCCCCCCCCCAATAAAAAAACCAGCATTAGTACAGCTAAGCTGTAGATACGTAGTATGTAAAAACTACATTTTGGGTGTTGGTCTTCTGTGGTTTGGAATCTGGCATTAGACCATTTGCAGTGGTCTAATGTACAGTGGTCTTCGGGTAACATAACTTTCGGGTTGCAAACACGACAAACCTGGAAGTGTATACTTCCAGGTTTCATCGCGCATGCGCAGAAGCGGCGCCTCTAGATGTGGACTTTTCGGGGTACGTACGGACCCCCGGAATGAATTAAGTTCATATCCGGCGGGTCCACTGTACTGACAGATGCCCCATTGATCTACATTTATTCCAAAGAGTAATTTGCAGCACAGAGAGTCTCTGGCTCCGAAAGAGAACTGTTGCCATTGTGGTTCTGGCCTGGTGTATGTAGAAGCTTGGAGGCCAAAGCACATCTTTTTTGTAAAGTGTGTTTGTGAGGCTGGTTTATCATAGTAACTTGGCTGATGGCTTTGAATGGCAGAGCCTTGAGTGAATATTCTCGTGCATCTCAAAAGGGTTAACTTTCAGTGTTGAGGATATATGTAATGCATCATTTCCAAAAACAAGAATGTGTCTGGAAGAGATGCATGGCTTCTTAAATCTTCCCTTTTAATGCCAGGTGCTATAAAAAAATAATCTACTAAGGGGATATTTGTGTTTGATGCTGCTTATCAGTTGGGAAAGCCCATTTAGCACCTTATCTGTTGTCTTTTTGTAAAAATAGAGGGAACAGGGAGAGCTCTATGATGGATGAGCTCAGTATAGCTAGGATCTAAAAACAACAACCACCTACTTTCTTTTCTCTGTGCTTTGGGGTCTTGTGTTGCTTTTAAGTCTCGGCTCCCACCACCTATTAGGGCATAGCAAACCACTTTTTGAAACTGAAGGGAGTTTCTAAAGGAGCTTACGAGGAGGAGAGCGTCCTGATCAAAGGAGCTGTGTGACATTTAAAGAAAAAAAAATGGTTATCCAGGAGTAGCTCTTTGGATGCTAGCCTATTACAGTGGTACTGTGGTTCTCGAACTGCTTGGCTCCTGAACAAATCGGCTTCCGAACGCCGCAAACCTGGAAGTAAGTGTTCGGGTTTGCGGACGTTTTTCGGAAGCCAAACGTCTGACGCGGCTTCTGATTGAGTGCAGGAAGCTCCTGCAGCCAATTGGAAGCCGCGCCTCGGTTTTCGAACGGTTTCAGGAGTTGAACGGATTAAGTTTGAGAACCAAGGTACCACTGTCTTAAGACTTAAAGCTTTATAGATTACAAAATATAATTGAAATGTAGCTAATTTTAAAACGGGAAGGTAATTTTCAGGTATCAAAAAGGGAACTAAAAAGCTCTCGGAGATTCCCACCGCTTTGGGACTGAAGTTAAGCTAGGCCTAGGGCTATCTTGTAACTGGGAGTATATGTGTGCGTATCCTTTTTAACTCCTGCTCATTCCTCCCCGGTCCTTTTTGTGCATACTCTTCTCCCCACACCTTACAGGACATGAGCAGGGCTCTGTGATGCTCTCAAGCCGGGGATTGAACCTGGGGTGTTCTGCATGCAAGGCATGTGTTCTGCCACTGAGCTATTTCTCCGTTGCAGTTTAGAGAGTTAGGCAGACAAAGGGGAAGGGAAATATAGGAGCGGTTATACCTTCGCTCCCTTCGAAGGTCGATGCACGCTTTCCAAGTTACAACTTGCCAGCCTTCAGTTAAATACTTGCTTGATTCTAAAACAGTATTTCATTTTAGAAGGGATAATGGAGGTATATAATTGGAGGAAGAGAGGCATTGTAGTTTTATAAATGGAAATTGATAAATATACTGTATATATATTAAAATGGCAGCTGTCAAAATATTTGGAATTCCACAATACATAATATGTGAGTTCCTAATTCAAACCTAAGGACTCAATGAAGAAAAGAAGCACAGACTGCCATGTGCCTATTAAGTGTGTGGAA
Organism: Zootoca vivipara; assembly: GCF_963506605.1. Lineage (NCBI taxonomy): Eukaryota > Metazoa > Chordata > Lepidosauria > Squamata > Lacertidae > Zootoca > Zootoca vivipara. Next base: position 11,716,620 of record NC_083287.1, on the reverse strand, counting down.
TTCTATTCCAGTGGGATTTTATTAAGCATAAAAGCATTGGCCAAATAGAATGGATAGATCTGCAGTGATGATTCTTGGCAACCTCTCCTGCTACATGGCAAAATTTTCAACTCTCCTTCTGGCTTTGTGTCTGGGAGTTGCATTTTTAAATAAAAAAAAATAGAATAAGACAAGGAATTCTTTGAGACTTGTATTTGTACCATGTTTGATGGCTGAAGTGTCAAATAAATATGGGAACATAGCAACTTGCTACTCAACAGTGATCCTAGCTCATATTTGCTGGTTGTCTTAGACCAGGGTTCCCAAACTAAGGCCCGGGGACCAGATGCGGCCCAATCACCTTCTAAATCTGGCCCACGGACGGTCCAAGAATCAGCATGTTTTTACATGAGTAGAATGTGTCCTTTTATTTAAAATGCATCTCTGGGTTATTTGTGGGGCCTGCCTGGTGTTTTTACATGAGTAGAATGTGCCCTTTTATTTAAAATGCATCTCTGGGTTATTTGTGGGGCATAGGAATTCGTTCTTTTTTTTTCAAAGTCCCCCCCCCCCCCAGATCTGAGGGACAGTGGTCCGGCCCCCTGCTGAAAAAGTTTGCTGACCCCTGTCTTAGACTAGGGGGACCATCGCAATCCATTCAATAATCTATATTTTCCCATGAGGAGCCTCTCCACTTGTATCAGTAGAGCATCCATTGGCTAAATGCCTATCAAGAATTCTAGTTTTATTGCCCTAATAAATAGTCCTGAGCGTGGGGAATAAATAAGAAAATACAGCGTTAATGTGTGGCCTTGAATATGAATTCCTGCCCATGAACATTTCAGGAAATGCTAATTACTCAAATTCTTTAGTTCGCCATTTATGTGGGAAATCATGCCTTTTCAAAATGGACCTATGTCGTGCCTTTGCTGGCAGGATTGGGGTTGTTTTCGTGTTTTTTGCATTCCAAAGTACTAGTGTTAAATCGTTCGGCTGCAGTGCTAAGGGCTTAAAGTGAGAACTACCTAACAATTGTCAGATTTCTGCTTTGACGCTGCCTTCATAAGGTGAATGAAGCAAGAGGCAGGCTCCCAAGGAGGTGCTCCATGAGTGGAAAGCAATTCCACTCACACAAATTACGCACAATTTCTCCTTCCCGTGGTTGCCAGGGGATTGAAGGGGAAAGCAAGAGAGCCCTTTTCTGTGAAGGGAGCTCGGTTGTGTTCTCTGAATAGAAGCTAAAATCTAAGACATTGAGGTCTTGTGACATTTATTAGTTTTTGACAGGGGTGCTGCTATACCTACCTGTCCTGTTGGCACAGGGGTGCCAACTTGGATAAAATACAGTCGTACCTTGGTTGTCGAATGCCTTGGTACTCGGACATTTTGGCTCCCAAATGCCGCAAACCTGGAAGTGACTGTTCCAGTTTGCGAACTGTTTTCAGAAGCCGGACTTCCGACGGGGCTTCTGATTGGCTGCAGGAGCTTCCTGCAGCCAATCAGAAGCTGCGCTTGGGTTTTGGAAGTCGAACGGGCTTGTGGAACGGATTCCGTTCGACTTCCAAGGTATGACTGTATTGGGGGGCCCAGGTAAGCCCCACCCTGCACAACCCATCACAAGACTCACGGCATATACACCATTTGAATGGCAAGGCCCATCAACTGTGGAGGGGCTCAGCCACCTCAAATATTTTCTTGGGGGTGGGGCTTGAAGGGACCTCGGCCCGTAGGAGTTGGCTACGATGGTCATACACCCTCTAGCGGTGGATTTCCATCCTTCCCCTTCCATCTTTTTTCAGAATTAAAAACGGGGAAAATTGAGGAATAAATGCTATTTGGGATTCAATATTTTAGCAGGAGCTATCTCCCTTACACTGAATAAAAGTGCCTTACTCAGGTCCCCAGGCCATTTTATAAAGCTTTACAGTTTTACAGAATACCAAGGTTAATTGACCAAAGCTTCTAATCTTGCCTTCCCCCTTTCCGAACCCAAGTAAATTTGGACACTATTCTGTTCATTTATCGGAGAGACTTTTAGGCTTGAGCCCAAGAAGGTACTTCACACCAAATAGCCTCTTGATCTGAGATCCAGTGTTTACATTTCTAGGTGTATTACCAGCTACTGTGAATAGCTCAGTTGAAGCCAACAGAATTATCCTGCCTTAAGCAAAGTATCTTAAGTATTTGCAGAAGCAGGACCTTGGCTGCGTTGAAAGTGCTCTTGTGCATTCAACTCATCATGCGCCGCAATATTGTGCAACCAGTGACCCCAGTGTTTGCTTGAAACCAGAAGTACGTCTTAAATAAGCAATGCATCTGTTCTGGAAGCTAAAGGTGCCTTAGTTTCAAAGGCTTTAAATAAATGATGGGCCGGAAGCCAGCATGCAAGAAAATATTCTTTTATTTTCACGAGCAGACTGTGCACTAGCCTATTCTATGCAACGAAAGAGTGTGTACATTTACAAATCTCACGTCTTCTATTTTTGCTCTTTGTACCTCGTTTTCTGACTTTGACTGTGTAACAGTACTTATTAAAGAATCAATATTTTCATCTCACACCTGCTGTTTTGTCTTTCGTTGCTGGTGGTTGTGATGATCTTTCCCCCCTCCTGTGTTTTTTAGGGGTCGGTTTATAGCCGCACTAGTTTGCTTTCACGTTCGTAATATACCGCAATCAGGCCTACAAACGATGTGAAGTAAGAAAATGGCAGAAGAAGCCGCATATAGTCTAAAAGGAGCAAGAAGTCACAAGGATTGCTGACATATTACACAAAGCTCAGAAGTGCATGCGAAAGGAAAACAGAGGCCGCTCTTTTCCAGAGCCAGCTCTAACCCACTCCAGATTTCACAGATCATGCTCTTAGTTACCATAAGCTGCTAAATCGCCACACATGCAAGAACAGATTTGAATAATCTCTATTAAAAATTCCCATTAGCTAGAATCAAAACAGCTTAAGCCACTTTAAACTCCCTTAATATCGCATTTATGTCTCTCACTCTCCTATCTTTGGGCACATAATCAAGACTTCAGGCAGCGTCAACAAGGCTCTTTCCTTGCACACACCGCCTGATGGTGTTTTGGAATGACATCTACTCTGTGATTGAAATAATCTTTTCCACAGTTATTCCTTTCAGCTGGGTGGAGTTCAGTTTGGCCACGATCTTCTTCAGCCCGGCCCTCCTTGGTGCGCACACAATTTTCGATTTAAAGATTCCACCCGGCGCTATGTTCCTACAAAGGATAAAAAAAATAAAACGACAAAGTCACATAATCATAGCTCTTTGTGTGCTAGATTCCTTGGGGGGGAGTGTATCCACAAAGAAAAGCCCATGCGAAGGAGCTCCTACACAAGTAGGATTGCCCTTTCGGTGCTCTCCTCGAATCAGGAGAGGAATGAAGAGGAAAATGCCTGGACTTGGCTTCATGATTGAGGGCTCCATTTCAGGTCATGTTTACCAGCTACATGCTAACCACAACATGGTGCACATGAATTGTGTGAGATATTTGTGGATCTGTCAAACTGGGTATCTTCCAGTCCAGGAGAGACGAATGAGAGATGTTGCAGAGATGTCCCTCTGCATCAAGTCCATCATAGCTGCCAAGTCTCCCGTATTCCCCAGGAAACCCCCGTTTTTCCAGCTGTCCCCAGCCGAAAAAACGGATTTTTTTGTTTTTCCCCGGTTTATTCTGGTGCGGCGGCCATTTTGGAACTGGGCGGAGCATGCTCAGAAGCGACTTTTGATGCTGCTTTGCCCAGTTCCAAAATGGCTGCAGCACAACTTCTGGTGCAGCGGCCATTTTGGAACAGGGCAGAGCAGCATCAAAAGTCGCTTCTGAGCATGCTCCGCCCAGTTCCAAAATGGCGGCAGTGCTACTTTCGGTCTGCTACTTCCGGTCCAGTCCCTTATTTCTCAGGCCGGAACTTGGCAGGTATGAAGTCCATCATTTACTTTAAAGTTATACAGGGCTTGGGAACGGGCACCTTAAAGAATGCCAACTCCTATGTCATCCTTCCTGTAGTCTCCTCTGGGGATCCATCTATGGGTCCCCTCACTTTTAGAGATGAATCAGATTTGATTGGGGAAGAAGACCACCTTGGCCGAGGAGCTGCATCTCTTTCCTTCGGGAGACTGATATTTTTTTGTGGGGTGTGTGTGCGTGCTAGGCAAAAGGCCTTTTAAAAATTATGTTACTGTTACTTTGCCAACTGCCTCAGAAATATTCATACTGAAGGGCTGTACGCAACTCAAAAAACAACCAACAGTCTGACTAATCTTGGAGAAATGATGCTAGACAAGTCCAACATGGCACTTCTTAAGTTCTTAATGTTCCATCTGGTTCGTTAAAGGTAAAGGACCCCTGAACAGTTAAGTTCAATCAAAGACGACTATGGGGTTGCGGCGCTCATCTCGCTTTCAGGCCGAGGGAGCCAGCGTTTGTCCACAGACAGCTTTCCAGGTCATGTTTCCAGGTTAACAATTACCAGACGTTTAGAAGGCATCTCAAGGCAGCCGTGTTTAGGGAAGCTTTTAATGTTTGATGGATTTCTGTATTTTAATATTTTGTTGGAAGCCGCCCAGAGTGGCTGGGGGAACCCGGCCAGATGGACGGGGCATAAATAATAAATTATTATGTGGCCAGCAGGACTAAACTGCTTTGCAACGGAAACCAGAGCAGCGCACGGAAACGCCATTTACCTTAGCACCACAGTGGTATCTTATTCATCTACTTGCACTTTGATGTGCTTTCGAACTGCTAGGTTGGCAGGAGCTGGGACGGAGCAGCGGGAGCTCATCCCGTCGTGGGGATTCGAACTGCCAACCTTCTGATCGGCAAGCCCAAGAGGCTTAGTGGTTTAGACCACAGTGCCACCCACATCCCTTTTGAAGGGCTGTATGCAACTCAGACAAATAACCAACAGTCTGACTGGTCTGACAGCATGCACACGAAAGCTCATACCAATGACAAACTTAGCTGGTCTCTAAGGTGCTGCTGGAAGGAATTTATTTTGTTTCGACTGAGTAATCCTGTGAGTGATTACTGCAATAGAAGGGGGGAAAGAACTCTTACAATTTGAAGTTCTAGACTGAACTTCTCCTTTAAGATCCGGGGTAGGAGGTCAGAGAGACAGTGCCAGCAAAATAGTACACAGCATGTCGCCCCCTTTTGGCTACAAGCACCTTACCCTTGATCAAACGTTTCCATCGTAAAGATGCCAAGGCCTTCTACGTGCAGTTTGCAGTTTTCCAAGGGAATGCACAGTGTGTTCTTGAAAATAAACGCACAGGTAAAATCCTGGTTAATCTTTGCGGTGTCTGCCATCTGCAAAACAAAGAAGGGCCGCTGAAGAACGGATTCGAGGTGAAGAAAGGAAACGTCAAGTGCATGCAAACCACGTTCATATAAAAACAATAGGAAGGTTATGATTGTGGATGTTCGTCATTCACGGACAGCTGCTGAAGGCACAACATTGCGGGGAAAGGGAGCTGGGTAGGAGAAAAAATGCAGAGTTCAAGCCACCCCCTTGCTTGTGTTATAAAAATGTTAAGGTCTCAAATATAGAATAAATATGTGCACACACATCTAAATATATAAACCATGTGTCTGAAATAGTATGAGAGAGCAATCCTGAAGCCATTTTGACTCTCCCAATGACCTCAAATATTCCTCTGCAGTAAGGGAGGCAAATGGGGAAAGCCTTCCCATTTGTCTTTTTGCTTGCAAATCCTATCTTAAGAGTGCATTTGTGTATGAATAGGGTGAGCCTGTGACCTGGATTCAGGAACTAAGGTATTAACCATCACAAAATCATGGCCAGACTGGCCAGGTAATCCAATCAGTGACCATTATCAGGTATCCTGGCAGGCAGGATTTCTGCTGTAGACTGCCTCCTTCTGTGATGTATGTATGATGTTTTTTTTTGAGGGGGTGGTCTTGGGCTACAGGGTGGGCAAGTCTATAGAAGGGCTTGCGCACCATTGTTCGGGGTTCTCCTCCCTCCTGTATGTGGTGGGGACCCTGTTGCCAAGAGTTCATTTAATAAAGATCAGGCTTGCTTTGCTTCTCAATATATTCTGGTTGGCCTCTGTTTTCTCCTACCAATAGGGACTTACAGACTCTATACGGGCTCCGGAATACCCCATAAGGGGAAGGGAGCAGTTTTTCTCAACACTTGCCTCTCTTTCCCCTCCAGTCACCCTCGTAGATGCCCAGGTAAGTATTGTAAGTGCGTGATTTCCTTGTTCTGACAAGGTCTGCTATGGAAGGGAGTTCCACCGGCTTGGGGAGAATTATAACCTAGCAGATGTCAGTTCCTAGTGGCCAGTTCTGAGACCTAGACCGGGCACCCCCAAACTGCCGCCCTCCAGATGTTTTGGCCTACAACTCCCATGATCCCTAGCTAACAGGACCAATGGTCGGGGAAGATGGGAATTGTAGTCCAAAACATCTGGAGGGCCGAAGTTTGGGGGTGCCTGACCTAGACTGACTGGGTGCACTGAACCACCGTCACTCCAAAAGTAAGACTAGGAAATTATTATGGGTCTTGGGGCTACAACACAATTCCTCTGAGCCCAATTCCTGTCCCATCTCAACAGATGAAGGAAGCCCTAAGGCAGCAGTGTTTGCCATGCTAACTAATATATATAATTCAGTGGAGCCCCTTCTCCATTCACCTATTTATTTTATTTATTTCTCTTTCCAGCTCATCTGCTCTCGGGTTTTACATAAACTGACCACCCTGCACCGAGCCAATATTATTTAACTCCTTACCTCCACTTTCAGAGGTGGGTACTTGAAGGTTAAAGACAACTCTTCTGTGAGCTTCTCGTTTGTTTCTTGAACCTCAGCAATAATGTTGACGTTGACCAGAAGTTCATCTTCTACTGACGTCAGGGCTTTTAGGTAAGCATCAGCCGGTATTTTCAGAGGGATTGAATTAACTGCACCAACGGAAAGAAGAGAGAGCTAGGAAGAGAAACAATGGAGGAGGAGGAGGAAGCCTAGCGTATGGGATGGTGTTATCGAGTATGACTTTTTATAATTCGAGTTATAGAATTTTTAGAGATGGAAGGGACCACAAGAGTCATTTAGTCCAACCCCCTGCAATGCGGGTGTCAGGGGGACTCCCTACAGGATGCCTCCCCCGTCATCCTGACCAGCACTTCACCCAGCGATAGCACGAGCAGCGAGTCAGGAGGAAGGAAACGAGGAATGGAGCGGAATGGAGGGAGGGCTCAGAGACGCGTCTGGTCGAGGGACAGCAGGAGGGGCTCAGCGAGACGTTATTTTGCTCAAAGGTGGCAACCCTATTCCTCGGTGCCTCCTGCTTCCAACTGGAAAGCACTACAAATGAGCCAGTGAGAGAGTGAAAGACCTGGAGAGAGAAGTTACAGAAGGTCTGCAGAAGGTCCCAAGCTCATTCTCTGGCATCTTCAGAACCCTGTCTGAAACCCTGCAGGGCCACGGAAAGTCAGTGTAGACATTACTGAGCTGGATGTAAAAGGTAAAGGACCCCAGACAGTTAAGTCTAGCCAAAGGTGACTATCGGATTGTGGCTCTCATCTCCCTTTCAGGCTGAGGGAGCCACCATTTGTCCACAGACAGCTTTCTGGGTCATTCATGTGGCCAGCGTGACTAAATGGCTTCTGGTGCAATGGAACCAAAGCACACGAGAACGCCGTTTACCTTCCCGCCACAGTGGTACTTATTGATCTACTTGCACTAGCCTGCTTTTGAACTGCTAGGTTGGCAGGAGCTGGGACAGAGCAACGGGAGCTCACCCAGTCGCGGGGATTCAAACCGCCCACCTTTTGATTGGCAAGCCCAAGAGGCTCAGTGGTTTATACCACAGCGCCACCCGTGTCCCTTTTGACCTAGATATACCAATGGTCTGACGTGGCCATTGGTATATTCTCAGTGTTCTAACTCTGCAAAAGGGACAATAGAGCTCTGTACATTGCTCAAACCAGCTGTGTTTCCAGCAGCGAGACGAAGCTTGAGGCTCTCCTCCTGTAGGGAAGTGGGCAGCAATCATGGGATCAAAAGGAACGTTGTTTAGAACAGCTGTTTTCAGGTATACACACCTGCCTTGTCTTTTGTTTGGACAGTCTGTTTGATGGTGGCAAGGCTGGCCTCCACTTTCCCAGTATACGATTCTAACTGGCAAGATGCTGCAAGGTGGACCGTCCAGGAACCTGCAGACTCGTTCGTTATAAGAAGATTCAACTCAATTGGCTGCCCCGGCCACAATTCTTTCTCCCCTTCCATTCCAAGTTTCAGGTTAGCCTTGAGGGGTTCGGGGGCAGGTGTCACTTCACAGATTCCCAGGTTGTTAGACTGCAGATAGGAACAAGCCGTCTCCACAGCTTTCCTTTCTTCGGGACTGTCTGGAAAAACAGGAAAGCGGGGAAACAATTGACCCTGGCGTCATTAGAAACATTTTCCGTTGTCAGCTGCATGGCATGGCCATCAGAGCAAAAATACCCTTTGTTTTAATTTGGGTCAAATATAAAGAGCATGGCAGGTCATGCTCACTCTCTCAGAATGAAGGCATGCCACCTGAATCTCTAGCCAAAATATTTTATGAGTGTGTATAATTTCTGACTTAAGGACACTTCAAACACTACCTGTTAGCCAGGTTTCTGTGAAGTGTAGAGGATGGCAAACCCAAATTAGCTATCTAACAAGCATGGCTGAGAGATATATGGGTTCCCAAACATGTTTGTCTCATTAATCCATTACATTTTAGGACACACTTTGCAAATCTGAAGGTTCTGTTTTGTTTGTTTTACTAGTTTAAGGCAATAAATCCCACCCATTTCCGAGATTGAGGCTGAATCCTGACAAGGCAGAAGTACTGTTTTTGAGGGACAGGGGGCTGGGAGGTGTGGACAAGGACTCCCTTGTCCTGAATGGAGTAACTGTGCCCCCAAAGGACCAGGTGCACAGCCTGGGAGGCATTTTGGACTCGCAGCTGTCCATGGAGGCGCAGGTCAATTCTGTGTCCAGGGCAGCTGTCTACCAGCTCCATCTGGTACGCAGGCTGAGACCCTACCTGCCCGCGGACTGTCTTGCCAGAGTGGTGCATGCTCTGGTTATCTCCCACTTGGATTACTGCAATGTGCTCTACATGGGGCTACCTTTGAAGGTGACCCGGAAACTGCAATTAATCCAGAATGCGGCAGCTAGACTAGTGACTGGGAGTGGCCTACGAGACCACATAACACTGGTCCTGAAAGACCTACATTGGCTCCCACTACGTTTCTGAGCACAATTCAAAGTGTTGGTGCTGACCTTTAAAGCCCAAAACTGCCTCGGTCCAGTATATCTGAAGGAGCGTCTCCCCCCCCCCATTGTTCAGCCTGGACACTGAGGTCCAGCTCCGAGGGCCTTCTGGCGGTTCCCTCCTTGCGAGAAGCAAGGTTACAGGGAACCAGGCAGAGGGCCTTCTCAAGTAGTGGCAACCGCCCTGTGTAACGTCTTCCCATCAGATGTCAAGGCAATAAACAACTACCTGACTTTTAGAAGATACCTGAAGGCAGCCCTGTATTGGGAAGTTATTGATGTTTGATATTTTATCGTGTTTTTAATATTCTGTTGGGAGCTGCTCCCAACATTTCCTCCCCTGACAGAAAATACTTCATGTTTTGGTCACCTTCAGGAAATTTGTATTGGCCTGTGATGTCTTCACGAGTGTCCTTCCCAACAGCTTTGGTGCTGATGCTCTTCCCTATTACTTTGGTTTCTTCACGCAGTTTGGTGTATGTTTCCTTGCCGTCCACATTCTTTACGAGCCAAAAGACTCTGTCTGCATTCACTTCAGCAAACACAAACTTGGAGTCATAGGGAAGATAGACTTCTCCCTTTCTGATTGCATTTACTGGAGTGGGGCCACACTGGTAAATCCCTGTAAAAAAAGCAACAACCAACGTCAGCTGTTTTACTATTTGTATGTTCACCCAGAATTCAATGGCAGCTAAATAATGGCAATAACTAATCTAAAATTACAGCTCCAGATGTGCTATGTTTTCAATTAACCTACACTTTCATTTATAGGTCTTCGTCGCCTGCAGTTGTGTGTGTCTATGAAAATACTTTGATCATGCCAGAAAGTCCATAGAAGTTGTCTGTTCTAAGATTATACCGAGCTGGGTCTCAGCGTGGTAGAAAAGGTGGATATTAGAATATGTTGCCGGGCGGGGTGGGGGGGACCACTGTGCCACATTTTCATAATTCACGTGACCAAACCAAACTTCTTGCATGGAATCATATCGTGTATTGGGTTGTGAATTCAATTCTGACAAATCCCAAATTCTGAGACAAATTGGGTCACTTTGGGAGAAATTCAGGAGTCTTCCAAGATGAATCAAATGCACTTCAAGGTATCTGCAACTCACTAAATCCGCTAGCTAAACTTCAGGGCCACCTTGAAACTGCCAGCAGTCCAGAGAACTCAAGACTATTTCTTTAAAATTGTTACATATCTCCAAGCTCTCCATATAACGAAAACACCAGAAGACAAGATGGGAAAGAAGGGGGGGGTTGGGACTGAGAGTTTTAATTTTCAACCAGGAAATATTATCATACGTGGTATTTTCAAATAAAAACACTGAGCAAATCTGTCTACTTCCAAACGTTAAAGAGTTCCCTTGCGTGCACACACAGCATCTGTCTGCCTGAAATTTGGCAGGCTTCATCTGCACAGAAGACATCCATGCCTGCAAATTTCAGCCAATTCTGCAAAGAAAGAAAAAACCACAGGCATCCCAGTTATGGCCTTAATAATGTCTTAAAGGTGCCTAGCCCCTTTACCAGCTCCATCTGGTATGCCGGCTGAGACCCTACCTGCCCGCAGACTGTCTTGCCAGAGTGGTGCATGCTCTAATTATCTCCCGCTTGGACTACTGCAATGCGTTCTACGTGGGGCTACCTTTGAAGGTGACCCGGAAACTGCAGCTAATCCAGAATGCGGTAGCTAGACTAGTGACTGGGAGTGGCCGCTGAGACCATATAACACCGGTCCTGAAAGACCTACATTGGCTCCCACTATGTTTCCAAGCACAATTCAAAGTGTTGGTGCTGACCTTGAAAGCCTCGGCCCAGTATACCTGAAGGAGCGCCTCCGCCCCCATCGTTCAGCCTGAGGTCCAGCTCCAAGGGCCTTCTGGTAGTTCCCTCACTGTGAGAAGTGAGGTTGCAGGGAACCAGGCAGAGGGCCTTCTTGGTAGTGGCGCCGCCCTGTGGAACACCCATCAGATGTCAAGGATCTGATTTTTATAAGACATCTGAAGGCAGCCCTGTTTAGGGAAGTTTTTAATGTCTGGTGTTTTATCGTGTTTTTAATATTCTGTTGGAAGTTGGCTGGGGAAACCAAACCATGGGTATAAATAATAAATTATTATTACTGTTATTAATACCAACAAACTTGTGTATAAAAGTCATTATATCACAGTATTTCAGGATTGTAGTTCCTGTTACAATTTACTTTTTAAAAAGAAAAAAATGTGTTACTAGCTCTTATTTTGAGCAGTATCTGCTGCATGGTCCTGCTTGCAAAGGATTAGCGTCTTCTGTACAACCCCTTCCATCATTCTCAGTTCTTGTCTCACTGCCTCTTCCAGTTTGTGGAATTAGACTTAATAGTATTACAGTGGTACCTTGGTACTCAAACGGCTTGGTTCCCGAACGCCGCAAACCCGGAAGCAAGTGTTCCGGTTTGTGAAAGTTTTTCTGAATGCCGAACGTCTGATGCGGCAGACAAGCGGCTTCCGATTGCAAGCGTCAATCAGAAGCTGCGCCCCGGAAATTGAACATTTCAAAAGTCGAACGTCCTTCTGGAACAGATTATGTTTGACTTCTGAGGTACCACTTTATTCATTTATTTAAACCATCCCTTTCAAGATGCAAATACATTTTTAAGAATCATGACAAATTATTCAAAGTATAACACTTGTGTTTCAGTGGCACAGAATGTGGGGCCCATTGCAGAAGAACTGATTTAACCCATTTTTAAAATATAGTCAAGTTTTAAAAATGTAATTTGCCTGGCGTGCGCGTCTTCTTTCAAGTCTCACCTTGGCTCTTTTCCTGAGGGGTGGCATCAATCGCCTGCCAGCCATCAAAGCCCTTCGGTAAGTCTGGCCTTTTCATCCAGACATCGTTCCATACGTGGAAATTCCTGTATTCAGTCAGGTTTCAGAATTAAAATAAAAAATTATCATCAGCTGTACTTTCATGATCAAACAGACATTAGAATTAGACGGTATAGGAAGGCATAAATAGTAATGGGCCATTGATTTAACAACTCAGTGTAATCTTCAGAGAATGCCAGCTGATGAATTTCTGGCATCTCAATATATGAAACTAGACCAAGGATGGGGTGGAGAGGATCATTGAAATATACTCGGAGTTGAGAGTGAATTTCATGCTCTTTATTCAGCTCATAGTCATCCAGGAGAAGAAGAGAAGAATGGCTCTTTCCCCAAAACCATCTGCTTACATTATTTACACAATGGGCCTTGCGTGATTGGCTACTTCAGGGCTACACCTGTGGGCCAATCAGGTTCCGGATTCACTTCCACCTGGAGTTGGATTGGGTAGCTCCTGCGGACCAATCAGACTGCTGATTCTGAATCCTATTGTTCTAGGATTCAGCTCAGTACATAACAATCATATTAAATGCAATAAGATTTAGGCTCTCAACTTCCTCCTTACAACCATTCTTTTCCTACGAGTGGGAATTTCAGAAAGAGGTAGTAATCTGTAGCGATGATTACCAAATCGAGTCTGTTGTTAGATTCTCCATTTTCCCTCCGTTTTCATTCAAGTAAATGTCAACTTTAAGATTTTCCTCTGTGTCGTGAGCTGAAGCAAAATTGGTCACGCTCCTGGCTGGAATCCCCAGGCTGCGCATAACTGAAATACAGAGAAGGATGTCGGCCTCAGATTCAATTGGCTCCCTTCAGCCACACTCAACACCCATAAGAGTTCAGAATTTAATCAGGGGGAGTTTCCCAAGGGAAAAAGAATGGGCTCTGTTCCCAGAAGAAGATATGAGGCTGGGCTGGAATAGGAGGGCAAATGGTGCCGTGACCTCAATGGTGCAGTTGTACAACGGTTTTAGAAGATCTTCAAACTGAATATTATAAGGAATATTATAAGCCCTGTAGGATCAGACCAAATGTCCATCCAGTTGGGGAATCTCCGACCTGATGTTTGCAGGCAGCATGGCACCCACAAAGGTCTTCCTTGCTGCTATTGGGCACTGGGGAGGGAGTTGGCTAGAGGGGCTTCCCAGCTTGTTTAGTGGCCCATCTTATTGCCTACCGGGTCTGTGGAGCTGGCAGCAGGTTGAGCTGGCAGCAGGCACCACCATAAAGGGAGAGATGCATAGCTGCCAAGTCTCCCGTATTCCCTGGGAAATCCCCGTTTTTCCAGCTGTTCCTAGCTGAAAAAATGGATTTTTTTGTTTCCCCCCGGGTTATTCTGGCACGGCCGCCATTTTGGAACTGAGCGAAGCATGCTCAGAAGCGACTTTTGATGCTGCTCTGCCCAGTTCCAAAATGGCTGCAGTGCGACTTCTGGCACGGTGGCCATTTTGGAACTGGGCAAAGCAGCATCAAAAGTTACTTCTGAGCATGCTCCGCCCAGTTCCAAAATGGCGGCAGCGCTACTTCCGGTCTGCTACTTTCGGCCCGGTCCCTTATTTCTCCGACAGCAACTTGGCAGGTATGGAGATGTGTGTGTATTGGAGTGAGAAGCAGAGGCGTAAACTAATGGAATACGTGGAGCTGGCAAGGATGACAGGACGAATAAGGGATCAAAAAAGACCAAAGGTTCCAAAAGGATTGGAATAAATTTGTGGAGTATTTAAAGGAATATTGTAAAAATGTGAAGACCCTGGTACGACTAACATAAAAACTGCAACAAAAAGAATAGGTACCTATGTCTGTGAACAAGATAAAATGAAAAATATTAAAGAGAAAGGCAAGGGAAAATTGGGAAGGGCTCATAAAAATAAAAGAAGAAACTGGAAAACCAAATGAGGGGAAGAGGGGAAGTCGGATTTGGCAAAACATCAGTATATATGAGAAGATTATATAAATATGATTATGGATGTATGAACTGTATAAAATAGAGGCTCGCATTAATATAATAACCAATTATTAGAGGTACAACGATATAGGAAATTGTGGATTAAGGTTATTTTGAAAATATTTGTTTTGCATATGTGAAAATAATAAAAAACAATTTTTAAAAAAGAGAGAGAGAGAAGCAGAGGCGTTTGTGTGTCTCTGACCTGCGCATGTGCAGCAAGTGAGTCTGTGTGCAAGAGAGATAGCATTGTGGCTACCTCGTACTGTATATTTTTCCTGATACAAAGCAATTATCCCCTTTGACCTCTACAATCAGGACCAGTGGGACATAGCTGACTTCTCACAGAAAGCATGAGATAGTCCCTCGGGGTAATGGAACAGTAGTAATGGTACACTAAATGCCGTTCCCCTCACAGCAGCCATGTTGTGGCACAACCTGGCAGCCATTTTGTGACTGGCGCCCCCAGCACTTCCTTAAAATTTGAAATGTGCCCACTGGGGTCCAAAAAGGTGGGCGACCCCTGACCTAGTGCAACACCCCATTTCCAAGATATTAGTGGGAAGCCTGCAAGCTTGGTTTGAGGGAAACAGCCGCACTCTCTTATGTCCCAGCTTCTCATATTCTATCCATCAAAAGCCCACAAAGATGGAGGATTTGTTTAGTTCAGGCATCCCCAAACTTCGGCCCTCCAGATGTTTTGGACTACAATTCCCATCTTCCCCAACCACTGGACCTGTTAGCTAGGGATCATGGGAGTTGTAGGCCAAAACATCTGGAGGGCCACAGTTTGGGGGATGCCTGGTTTAGTTGAATTCCCTCCAAGATGTATGCCTCACCTGTGGTAAGCACTCCAGAGAAAACCCAGCACTGACCAAACAAGACACTTTTTTTGGTTCTGTAATACTGCTGCAAAATGGGGACGCTTCCTGTCCAGGCTAGAGGCGGTGTGCCACCAGTATATTTCCCTGACCAGCTTGCAAATACCACTCCACGATCATCCTCGGAGTTAACCTAAAAAGCAAACGAAGATAGCAGAGCCATACAGTGAAACCCCTAAATGGCTTCGTATACCCGAAGGAGCGTCTCCACCCCCATTGTTCAACACTGAGGTCCAGCTCCGAGGGCCTTCTGGCAGTTCCCTCACTGCGAGAAGCGAAGTTAAAGGGAACCAGGCAGAGGGCCTTCTCGGTGGTGGCGCCCGCCCTGTGGAACGCCCTCCCATCAGATGTCAAGGAAATGAACAACTATCTGACTTTTAGAAGACATCTGAAGTTTTTAATGTTTGATGTTCTGTTTTAATTTGCTGGAAGCCGCAGAGAGGAATTGATATACAATGAATTGAAAAAAATGTTTAAAATAACATTTGTAAAAAAAAAAACACCCAGAAACTTTTCTACTAGGAATGACAGGTTCTGACATTCCAAAAGACCAGAAAAGACTGTGTATGTATGTGACAATAGCTTCAAGGATGCTACTAGCCCAACGATGGAAAGAACCAAAAGTCCCGACTAGGGAAGAATGGCAAGCCAAACTGCTGGACTAAGCTGAAATGGCAAAATTGACCGGGTGACTCGGGAATCAAGAAGATAACGACTTTTAAAAAAAGAACGAGGAAAATTTATAACTTACTTAGGAGACCATTGTAAACAAATAAAAACATTAGCTGGACTTTAAAAAATAACTTATAAAGAAACGAAAGGCATGGGTAATTTAGAGAGATAAAAACTGTGGAGAACGTAATGATATTTAGCTTTAGAAAAATTATTTTAAGGACCCATGCAGGGGAGCGGGGGAGGGAAGTCACGGGATTCAGAGAATCTCATATATGTTAAGAGTTCTTTCTTTTTATTATTTTAAATTTGTTCTTGTGAAAACTAATAACATTTTTTTAAAAAGGAAGCTGTGCAGAGTGGCTGGGGCAAACCAGTCAGAGGGACGACATATAAATTTATTATTATTAATTAAATTTCTACCTTCCTCTTCCCCAAGCATCTGGAAGGCCACACACTCCCTATCTCTGTATTATGCTATGGCCACGATAGGTGTACAGGGCATGGTCTGAAAGTATTTGGTCAGATTTCTTGTCCTAACCCCAAAGAATCCAATCTTGAGTTAAAAGGTACATTTAAGAACTTACCAATGCTGACATGGCCCTGGAGATGATCACGGGATCTTTCTTCGCCTTCGGTTTGAGCTGGCTTTTATCCAGAAGGTACATGCAACAATCCAAAACATCTTCCTCAAACTGTTTTGAGACAGAAAGCAAAGTCTTACATTTAAGACTTTCCTTCAATTAACACAGCATAAAACTGCTGCCGAGATGTCAATACGTCCTCTGCAAACTTCAAATGAATTCAATGCTTGTGAAATGTGTGGTGCTGACACGCAGAAGGAAAAATGGGACTGTCTCTGAGATCATTGCCACTGTTCAGCAGTGAACAATATTTAACCAGCTGCAACAAAACATGTCTCTCCCGTATCGGTCCCTATAGACACAGCAGGCGCTATAACTCTCCAATGGTTTGACTTCATCCTCAAAGGTAGATTGCCATTTTTTGGGGGGGGGCACTCTTCATGGATTTTTTAAGCATTAAAAAATAATAATTGCCCAGACATTTTGCAGATTTACTGAAAATCTGCCCAGATGCCATTTTGCAGCCAGATTCCCCGGGAAAACCCAGACAAATGGCAGCCCTACATAAAGGCGTGCTCCTCCATTGTCTCTTGAGGCAGACGGATGCCGACAGATGCCTACATAAAGCATTTGAGACACAACAGCTTTGAATGTATAAAGGGGTCTTTTTTTCCCATGCACAAAATATAGCAGTGCATCCCACTAATTCCGTCTCTAAAGGCTTTTATAAAGGCTGCTGAGAATTGTTGGGTGCATGTCAATATGCTACTGCCCTCTTCTGGCAGGAATACGATTTGTTTAAATGGAAGTTTTCATAGAGTTGCAGAGTTGCAAAGGGGGGTACCAAAGGTCATCTAGTCCAACCCCCTGGAATTCAGGAATCTCAACACGTGGTCTCCCATCCAACTGATATTATATTGTGTAGATGTGGTACAAAGGAAGACACCGGTGAGTGTCAGAGGCCAAAGCCTATGCTTACCCACAACGTACCCTGCTGTTCTGTCAACAATGCTGAAGGATAATTTCTCTGGGCTGCATACAAAATTGTAAGTTGCTCAGGGGGTGCTGATCAAATGTTGGGAGGAAAAAAGGAAAACGGGGGGGGGGGCGGCAGGGTTGGAATGAAATATCATGGCTGAATGCCTGGAACACTGAGCAAAAGCACTCTAAAATGACGTTTTGTTGCTGCAGGCTCCTCTAATAGAGACTTAGGTTTTTGAGTATCTTGGGGCCACCCCAAAAACGAGGTAATGATTTCTACTTAACATGAGGGACAGCCTAGGCATATGGAAGACTAGAAGCTTGCACATTATTTTTTTAAAAACTCCAGTAAGTACTTGCAAGCTTCCAGGGTGTACTGATTGGATGTACTGATGGAGTTTGCCTACCCATAATAGTATACAATACATATCATGAAGGAGAAATTAGGGTTCACAGGATGTATACTGTGAGTTAAAAAACCCCTCTATTCTCACACAGGAACGTTTTGAGAGGAAGGAAAGGAGAAGGGAATATTTTCCCACGCACTAGGCCCTACTCCATATAGCAGCCACGCCAATTCTATGGGGCTGAGGCCTCTATAGCCCACCCACCCCATGTCCGCTGGGATGTAGCTCAGTCCCCAACCCAAGCTTGAGGGAGCAGAGCAGGCAGGCAGGATGTCGCCCTGGGACTTGGCGCACAAATGTGGCATTGGGTGGATGCCTGGTTGGTCTTTCCTGATGCGACAGTCATCATGCGCAGTTCCCCCAGTGTTGGATGCAACTCAGCATGTGTGCTACATAGCGGTACGGTCCTCACCGGAGCTGGCAGCCTCAGATGTGAGCCTTAAAAATACATTAAAATGTGTGACATTTTAATGTATTTTTAATCTTTGTTGGAAGCCGCCCAGAGTGGCTGGGGAAACCAAGCTAGTTGGGCGGGGTACAAATAATAAATTATTATTAATATTCCAGCATTAAAGGAACATTAGAAACTGCCCAAGATCAGGTCAGACCACCTAGTCCAAAAGTATTCATTCCAATTGACTCTCCAGGATTGCAGGCAGATACCTATCCAATGTGCGGGCAACTGATCATTTTAGTGCAACAAGTGAAGATTTCCTATTATTATTATTATTATTATTATTATTATTATTATTATTATTATCATCATCATCATCCCCGTGCCCCCGCTCCCGAAATTCCTCTCCTCCCATCTCAAAAAACAAACAACCCCAGGCCTGAACAGGATTCCAAGGCTTCTGTTTGTGGTTGCTGGAACCTCAAACAGAACTGCAACCTGCTTACATCCAGACCGAAAGAAAGAGAGAAACATACGAGTCTTTACCTGCCCAAAATTCCAAGGTCTTCCACGTATCATTTTTGTTGATCCAACGTAGAGATATCCGGTGTCATTGAGCACGTACTCGGCTCTTTCAGCATCACCAGGCATGAAGACAGAATCCGCTAAAGAAAATATGTGAGCGTGTTCATTCTTTTTTTTTCAGGAAGTCTGACTGGGGAGAAACTGGGCAAACGACATACTTGCGGCTTTCAGGCAGTAAGAAACTGATGGATGGACAGATAAAGAACACTGATGGGCTCAAAACTACCCAATTTGCGTTCTGGCTTCCCAGTCCCAGCTATGGACCCCACCCATAAACAAAATGGCCTGCTATATATATTTCTTCTTCTCATTATCAAGTATTTTCATTGCTTTCTTTTTCTGGGGATACTTCAAGGGTACGCAGTACCAACACTTTTTTTCCAGATGAAAAGCACTGGTTAGAAGTGTGGCACTTACTGTAACAACTGGCACCTTTCTTTCTAGAAGAAAAACACTGAGTATTTCCTGAATAAAAAAGGTAAAGGGCCCCTGGATGGTTAAGTCCAGTCAAAGGCGACTATGGGTTTGCGGCACTCATCTCGCTTTCAGGCCGAGGGAGCTGGCGTTTGTCTGCAGACAGCTTTCTGGGTCATGTGGCCAGCAGGACCGAACCACTTCTGGCACAACAGAAAACCGTGATGGAAACCAGAGTGCACGGAAACGCCATTTACCTTCCCACCACAGTGGTACCTATTTATCTACTTGCACTGGCGTGCTTTTGAACTGCTAGGTTGGCAGGAGCTGGAACAAAGCAATGGGAGCTCATTCCGTCGTGCGGATTCGAACCGCCAACCTTTGCATCGGCGAGCCCAAGAGGCTCAGTGAATAAACCTCTTCTTGAATCAGATATAGAATCTGACTCTTCTTTTTTCCTTTCCTTTCCCCCTTTTTTGTGCCCTTAACTTAGCTGGTTTTATTTTTAACTTTTAGAAGTCCTCCGTCTTGGAGTGACGAAGACATACACAGAGGGATGACAGGGGGGAATGATGAGGGTCTCTGAGTGGGAGACAGAGAAAAGGGGATCTCCCAGCATGGGAGGCTGGGGGAAGAAACAGAGGTTCCCAGGTGAGAGCTGGGAAGGTCTACTTTTCTGCATATGGATAAATGATAGAGTCATACCTTGGTTTAAGTACGCTTTGGTTTGAGTACTTTCAGTTTAAGTACTCCACGGACCCATCTGGAACGGATTAATCCACTTTCCATTACTTTCAATGGGAAAGTTCGCTTCAGGTTAAGTACGCTTCAGGTTAAGTACGGACTTCCGGAACCAATTGTGTACTTAAACCGAGGTACCACTGTATTCTGGAGAAGGAACTGGCGAGCCACTCCTGTATCCCTGCCAAGAAAACTCCATGGACAAAGACAGGCGTGCTCTGGTCCATGGGGTCACGAAGAGTCAGACACGACTAAACGACAACGACGACGACCACTGTATTGTGATAGAGGGCTACTCTCTCTCTCTCTCTCTCTCTCTCTCTCTCTCTCTCTCTCTCTCTCTTTCTTTTATCCCTTGCCTATTTATTTTTTGGTTTTTTATATTGCTTTCTTTTGTTTTTGGCTTTTCTGTATCTTTCCCCCCTTTCTTAGCTTTGTTTGGCTTTTATTGTACCTCACTTTGCAGTACCTTTCAATAAAAATATTTGCCAAAAAAGAAAAGGAAAAAAGAATCTGCCTCTGCTGGATTCATTCCATCCACATGACTCGGGGAGAGGCTGCCTAACTCACTCCTGTCTGCACACAAGGGACGTTGCTTTTCTCCAGAAACAGCTCCCATCTGGGTAAGGGCTGAGCCTTAGTTTGACCAGGGCTTTTTTTTTCCAGCCGGAACTCTCTGGAACTCAGTTCTGGCCCCTCTCAGGCGCCATTGCCATTATAACAAGGGACACCGACAGAACTCTGGCCAGAAATTTAAATGCTAGGAAGAAATCTTACTCGCGAGTTACAGTCAAATAAAGGTATGTATTCTGGTAAGACTAGCAATTTTGAACAGAACAAATGAATACAAACAAGAAATTAGCTTCAAATCCACTAGAGTATATGTAGCTTGAAATAATTATTACAACTTAGAATTCACAGTAGTGTGTGTAAATAATAGTACATTACAGTGTAAAGACACAAAAGATATCAACTAACAATATCCGTAAATATCAGTCCGATTCCAAGTCGATTCAGTAAAAGAACCCAGGAGGTCCTGTTGATTTGTGAAATAGAATTCTATGTTTTTCAAATTTCGTGTCTGAGTTTGTGGAGATCAGTGTGTATCTGAATATTCATGGTGAAGTCTGGCCCCTTTTTTCCCAAGAAAACAGCACTGATTTTGAGAGTGGATGAATGGGAGCATGCACACCAGAAAGAGGGGGAAATATTGCTGCTTTTCAGAACTACTTCTGCCAACTGTTGTGCATGCTGAAAGCATGACCCTTTTGTGGCGGTTTAACCTGAGGTACATTTGGCCGTGAAGCAGACAGCCAATAAAAGAGATCAGATCTCCATCTGAAGACATCTGAAGGCAGCCCTGTTTAGGGAAGCTTTTAATGTTTAATAGATTATTGTATTTTAATGTTCTGTTGGAAGCTGCCCAGAGTGGCTGGGGAAACCCAGCCAAATCGGTGGGTGGGGTGTAAATAATAAATCTGTTGTTGTTGTTGTTGTTGTTGTTGTTGTTGTTGTTGTTGTTGTTGTAACTATGCCATTTATATCCGCCCCCTACAACTGGCTCTGTTCATTCACAAGCACAATATTTTCAAACACATTATTGGAACAGAGCGGTTGTTATCCACTCATCCCAAGAGAACGCCAAATAAAACTCATCTCCACAGCAGTCAAAGCAGATGAATGCTGGGAACTGTAGTTTCTTAATGGTTCTATGAATGGTGGTTCTGTGAGGGGGAAACTACAACTCCCAAGATTCTATGAGAGACATCATGTGTTTTAAATGTCCCACAGGGTTTTATAGGCATTTTTTCAGTGTGTTGAAATGTATCCCTGCTTACGTTTAAACTGGGTTGCAATAATTATACTGTGAGCAGCAACAGAAGGAAGTTTCATAACTTGATGACCTCATTAAAAAATATTACACTCCTCATGGAATCACTGCAAAACCAGCTTTCATTGCATTTATGAGGAAAAGAGCTAAACAAGAGACACGTTTTTAAAAGTTAACCTTATATTATAGCAATATGAATTAAATCTCATAAGGTCACATGAATTACCTTCACACCAGGGATTGAACAAAACGTAGACAAATTTTTTATCAGGAGTGTAAACGCTAGGTCCCGTGATCACATTTAGAAGATATTTTCCAATAATTGCATCTGCTGGACTGGTTACAACAATGCGGCACTAAGAAAAACACAAAAACATCATAGGGCTATAATAGTGTACAGTATATGATAAATCGTGTCCTCCCTAAAAGAGGGCACATGTTGTGGTGAGACCTGGAGACCGACCTCCTGTGTTGTGGGTGGGTAGGATTGGTCAGCCACAACACCCAATTAGTAGGTCCTTCAATGTTGGGTTTAATCTGGCCAATGGGGCGCAGTCCAAACGGATCGAGGGACCTATATATACCCATGCACGTGACTCAGAGCTTCCTCTTTCAGCGCGTGCATTCGGAAGACCCACCCACCTCTCCCTATTTTTAGGGCTTTTGCGCTTGACCTTGCTATGCCGTCGTGTGTCGTCTATCATTGGGACAGGGACATGGCAGGAATTTTCCCCACTTGGCTAATTGGCTGGTGTCATTTGGGTTTCGCCTGCCGCGTAGCAAATTGTCACAACTTGTAAGGTTGCGGAGAGGCACTGGTTCAGGTGATAGGGATGGGAGAACGCTCTCGCCATCCCTATGTGAAGGGTATTCTGTTAAAGGAATCCAGGGACTCAAATGGTTTGGTCAACCCCTGAGAGGGGGTTGTGCCCGTGCCTGAGTCCAGGGGGACATCTGGGTGGCAGACATAGTCTGTTCCCGGCTTTCCGCCTATCCAGGTGTTCACCCTTGGCTGACCTATGCTGGAGCCCTGGGTCAGGGCTACCTTCAGCACTAACTGAGCCAGCAGCGAGTGAGGCAAGGGGAAGGAGAAAGAGTCTCAAAGCTGCCCTACGATGAGGGCAGACCTGAGGGCTGTGGAGCCCTTTTGCAGAGGAGGAGGCAATACAATACAATACAAATCTTTATTATGGTCCTAGACCAGCATAAACGGGCGGGGGGATACAGTCTTTAAAATCTGATATGCGTTTTGGAAAGCTAAAAGGTATTACAACAGAAGGTGAGAAGAATTTAAAAGAAGCCAAAAGAAGGGATATTAGCATTGGGCGAGTGTGGGAGAGCATAAGAGGTTGATATATAAAAGACTATGAATTTACAGAGCACTCTGATATGTTCATTAAATCTGGTTTGTGGCACAGGTCACCCTCCGACGATACTCCTCCTCCCTCCTTCTCAGCCAGCCCAGGGACCGGGGGTATGCAGGCGTCCCTTTGCTGGCCATGGGCGTAAGGAGGTGTCACTGGTGACCAACTCTGAGGTTGTGGCACTCATCTCGCTCTATTGGCCGAGGGAGCCGGCGTACAGCTTCCGGGTCATGTGGCCAGCATGACAAAGCAGCTTCTGGCGAAGCAGAGCAGCGCACGGAAACTCCGTTTACCTTCCCACCGGAGCGGTACCTATTTATCTACTTGCACTTTGATGTGCTTTCAAACTGCTAGGTTGGCAGGAGCAGGGACTGAGCAATGGGAGCTCACCCCGTTGCGGGGATTCGAACCGCCGACCTTCTGATTGGCAAGCCCTAGGCTCTGTGGTTTAACCCACAGTGCCACCCGTGTCCATGGTGACAGTGGTACTCGTATGTAAATTACAGAAGTCCTACCACACATAGAAACAGGGTTCTCCCCCCCCCCAAGCTGGAAGGCAACAGAACTCAGTTCTTGATTACCTGGGTCCCTTGAGCACCCCTATATCACATTCTGGATATCATGAAGGGTATCGCAAATAAAATAGTGAAAAGTCTTGACCTGAAATGACATCCACCCTGAAGAGCAATTTAAACCACCTTCTGTGGGGTAGCCATAACATGTAAATGGCCATGTCAGTCACTCTAGGCTATCCCAAACATATGTACCTCCTTCCCATTTGCTTGACAAATCTTGGCATTCCAGGGTTGATCTGTCTGTCCTGATCTTGCCTTCATGGATAGAAGAGTCCCATTGGATTGCATTGGTTTTTCACCTGGAAGGACGCAAATTCACAACGAACAACATTAATAAATTCAAAAAAAGTGTTAGCAGCGAATATGACAATAGCCGTTGTTTTCAGGCGCCCTCTCTGAAGCATTTTCTACTGCACAGAGAAGGAGGCTGAAGATGCCAAATAATTTTGCTAAGTGGCTTGTGTGTTTCCTCTAATATAACAGTCCCAGGAGGTAAGCAGTACATTGTATTCACAATCTCTTTAACCCACAATTTGGCATCTGATGTAGAATCACAAAACCCTCGATTAAACAATGAGTTCCTGTTTAGATAAAAGATTAGCAGTGTGTGTTGTTCTTTCTGTACTCAAGGAGTAGCGTGGCTTCAAAGATTATGATATTGTTACATTGCTAAAGCCAAGCAAATCTCAATGTGATCAGTGCCTGGAAGAGATTTAGTTGAGATTCCCCCATTGGACTAGAAGACCCTTGGGATTCTTTCCAACTCTATGATTCTACTAGTGTAATTCAGCCCGTTGAGTAAACGGGCGCTAGAACATCCCGGGGTTCGGAGAAGTGCTTGCGCAGCGCTTCTCCGAACCCCGGGACATGTCCTTGTTGTCGCCGGCAGGGGGACAGGAACGAAGGAAGAGAAAGCAGCCCTTTCTCCTCCTTCCTTCCTCTCCCCCAGCCGCAGATAGGAAGGAGACATCCTGGAGTTCGGAGAAGTGCTTGCGCAGCGCTTCTCCGAACCCCGGGACCTGTCCTTGCTGGACACACACATGCACGCTCTCCCCCCCCCCGCTGCCGCCAACGCTCAGTCCGGCTGGGAGCAGCGGTTGGCGGCCGCAGGGAAACGGTAGGTGGGGGGGGAGAGCGTGCACGTGTGTGTGTGCAGTCTCTGCATCCAATCCCTGTGTCCGTGGGGCACATGCACAGTAGCGCGGACACAGGGACACAGGGAACCTGGACGCAGAGACACTTGCACTTTATTATATAGGATGGTAGTCTACCTGGAAGGTCCCAGAGACTACGTACCTGGGATGTCAGTGGAATAAAAAACAACAACATGCATTTCCAGCTATGGTTCCCCTCTTGAGTTCCACTCCCCTTCCTCTTCTCAACAGATATAAAAATATCTGCATTGGAAGCCAAACAAATACTTTTAATTTTATTGAACTTGCCCACTGTGTCTGCCTGACCCTGGTAGCAGATTGTGGCATCTCTGAAGGACAAACGGCTGAATTACTCTGCTGCATTCCTAGACACCCTGGGACGAATCCAGTAATGTTTCGCTGGCTTACCAACGCTGAGCTGCAGTGTGACGTTGTCATTGTTGTTCAGC
This sequence comes from Zootoca vivipara, assembly GCF_963506605.1. Taxonomy (NCBI): domain Eukaryota; kingdom Metazoa; phylum Chordata; class Lepidosauria; order Squamata; family Lacertidae; genus Zootoca; species Zootoca vivipara. Next base: position 11,691,514 of record NC_083287.1, on the reverse strand, counting down.
TCCCTGCTTAAAGTCAGCTTCAACTCAAAAGGCTGCCCACGTCTCACAATCAGGCTGCCGTTGTTGTAGTCGCCGGTGCGATGGAGGCGAGTATTCTGCTCTCGGAGGAAATCGATTCCAGTAACCTTCAGCGGATCCCCTGGAAAGGATGGCAAAGAAGGCAATAAATAAATAATAATAATAATAATAATATTTTATTATTTAAACCCCGTCCATCTGGCTGGGCCTCCCCAGCCACTCTGGGTGGCTTCCAACAAAATATTAAAAATTCAATAAAACACCAGACATTAAAAACTTCCCTATGCAGGGCTGCCTTCAGATGTCTTCTAAAATTCAGGTAGTTGTTTATCACCTTGACATTCAATGGGAGGGCGTTTCACAGGGTGGGCGCCACTACTCAGAAGGCCCTCTGCCTGGTTCCCTGTAACCTCACTTCTCGCAGGGAAGGAACCACCAGAAGGCCCTCGGAGCTGGACCTCAGCGTCCGGGCTGAACTATGGGGGTGGAGCTGCTCCTTCAGTTGTACTGGGCCGAGGTCGTTTAGGGCAATGATTTTCATGTTTGTCTGCATATTAGGGGAGGCTGGCATCTCATTCAGCTTGGTGGTTTCTAAAGTTTAAAGGCAATGTTAACGCTACAGCATGTACAACTTTACAAAAGGTAAAGGTAAAGGACCCCTGGATGGTGAAGTCCAATCAAAGGGGACTCTGGGGTTGTGGTGCTCATCTCTGCTTTTAGGCCGAGGGAGACAGCATTTGTCCACAGACAGCTTTCCTGGTCATGTGGCCAGCATGACTAAATTGCTTCTGGTGTAACGGAACACTGCGAGAGCGCACGGAAACGCCATTTACCTTCCTGCCACAGTGCTACCTATTTATCTACTTGCACTGGTGTGCTCTCGAACTGCTAGGTTGGCAGGAATTGGGACAGAACAACAGGAGCTCACTCCATTGTGGGGATTCGAACCACTGACCTTCTGATCGGCAAGCCCAAGAGGTTCAGTGGTTTAGACCACAGCGCCACCCGCTCCTATAAGCTTACAACAAGGATATGAGGCTGGCAGAAGATTCAGCCTGCTGTATACTGGGGAGGGGAAACCTTCTTTTCTTTGTACCCGGTATGGAAATGCAGGCGGCCAACGGAGGAGAGATGTAGCAATCCACTGCTCCTCTGCCAGTCAGCTTAGGAGAAGGCAAATATTTTTACTATGCTGCTTAATAGCCTGTGTTTCTGTGCTGGCCACAGAGTAAGGGCTTCCTCCCTACTGCATAGAAACAGAGGCTACTATCAGTGCCTTCATGCTGATATTACAAACCTGCGTAACAAACATTACACAGGTTTGTAATTTTTTGTTGCCATCTTTACGAGGCTGTCTTTAGCAGCTGAATCTTAAAGGATATAAATGATCCCATGCCATCTTTGTGCTTACACCTAACAAGCGATGTCGTTTTAGGTCTGCCCAAACTTGCATTCCGATTCCCCAAGGAGCTTGTTGTGACGTGGGGTTTGTGATTTCAGCTCTCTTGACATAACATGCTGGAGACAGTTCTCTAGTAACAGCTCTTTATTAAAGTGAACAAGACTGAAGACTGAGGAGAGGAAAGCTACATTTATAGGGACAGGGGACTAGCTAGGAAGGGATACATTTTGGAGGGAACAATATCAAGCAATCACAGTGCTGCCTTTTGGAGGAAACCAATAAGACAGTGGATCCAAATACAGCAGCTTAAATGAACCAATAGTAGCTGTACTCTCTGGAACCAAAAGGCAGTTACTTTATCCTAATGCAAATACAGACAATAATAATACAGATATAAAATCCTTTGACTCAATACACAACACCCCTCCCCCCCTAGTGAGCACAGCAGACGTAATCCCTCAGGTACTGTGGGGTCCTACAACTTCTACCTGATCTCCTGACAACAGGTGTTGCAGGTTCTGGATTGGGTGTTACCTGTGGTGGAGGGGCTGCTATAGGGGTTTCGTCAGGAACAGATGGAGTCCCAGACATCTCAGGGTCCCCGACCTGTACCTCGTCATCCTGAGGACTAGCAGACCCTGGTTCATTTGCTGAAGCCCCTGGTGACTGCACCTCTGGGCCATCTTCACTCTGGTCTCGCAGCTGTGCGTCATTAGCCAGGGATGAATTATCCTCAGTCTGTAAATTCTCTGCATCTGACTCCTCCCTGCTGAGCGCCCGGCGCCTCAGCTGATCTATATGTCTCTTCCAAACTTGCCCATTTTCCAAGGTCACATAATAGGACACAGGTCCACTAGCCCGGGTGATCACACCGGCCACCCACCGCGGACCACGTGAATAGTTCCTCACCCAGACCAGATCTTCAGGGGCGAGATACCTTGTTGTGTCAGTCTCAGCCTGGGGGGTTGCTCTTGAATTACGGTTTGGCATTTTATCTGGGTGGACATAATCCAGCACCGTTACCAGTCTTCTACCTAAGAGCAGCTCGGCTGGCGACTTGCCCGTCGCAGTACACGGCGTCGCATGCTGCAAAAATAACATTCGCGCAATGCGAGCCGACCAGTTACCCTCCATTAAGCGCGCAATGGATTCTTTGGCTGTTCTTACCATGCGCTCAGCCTGCCCATTGGAGGATGGGTGAAAGGGCGCGGATGTGACCCCTCTTATAAAGTTATCAGCCAAGAATGCCCTGAATTCTTGGGATACAAAAGCTGCCCCATTATCTGATACAATGGTCTCAGGTAACCCGTGGGTAGCAAACAGCTGCCTCAACACCTTGATTACGGCAGCTGATGCCATGCTAGGGACCATCGCCACTTCTAACCATTTGGAATATGCATCAACGATAACCAAAAAGACCTTCCCTTGGAATGGCCCAGCAAAATCTATGTGCAGCCGGCTCCAGGGAGTCCTGGACTGCTCCCACCAGTGGACTGGTGCTCTGGCCACTTCTGGCCGCACCTCTTGGCATGCCTTGCATGTTCGTACCCATTGTTCTATGTTCTGGTCCATTCCAGGCCACCACACATAACATCGGGCTAGCGACTTCATCCTGACCATTCCCGGGTGTCCCATGTGAAGCGTCTCAAGAACCCTGTTTCTCAGTGGTGCTGGGATGATCACCCTATCTCCCCATAGGAGACAACCCTTATGCATGGACAATTCGTGCTGCCTTGTCGCATAAGGCCTGAATTTTTCTTCATGCGGACCACCTGGCCACCCCCTCCCCACCCAAGTGAGCACACGGGAGAGAACAGCATCTTTCCTAGTTTTCTCAGCTATATCCGTAGCTGTTACAGGAGCCCCCGGAAGTGTTTCTAGCATCATAATGTGCTCCGCCGGAGCAGGATCCTCATTGCTCCCGCCAGGAAGGGGCAATCGACTCAGCGCATCAGCATGGCACAACTGTTTCCCCGGCACATGGGTCAAGGTGTACTGGAACCCATTCAGGAATATTGACCAACGCAACATTCTGGGGGAGAGAATTTGTGGCGTTTGTTTGTTTGGGTTGAACAACCCTAACAGTGGTTTGTGGTCCGTTTCAATGGAGAAATGGCGACCGTACAAATAATCATAGAACCTTTTGATTCCGGACACAATAGCCAGTGCCTCTTTATCAATTTGAGCATAGTTGCGCTCCGTGGGCGACAACGTACGGGAATAGAAAGAGATGGGCTTTTCCGACCCATCCGGTTCCCTATGACTCAGCACAGCCCCCAGACCGTATTGAGAGGCATCACATGCCAGGACCAGCGGCTTTGACTCATCATAATGAGCAAGGACGCTCCTGCTACTCAGCATTCCTCGCAAGGAGTCAAAAGCCTTCTGCTGCTCCCGCCCCCATCGCCACACATTCTTTTTCTGCAATAGTCTATGTAATGGTTCAGCTACCGAAGCTTTCTGGGGTAAGAACGAATGATAAAAGTTAATAAGTCCCAGGAATGACTGCAACTCCGTCTTGTTCTGTGGTCGTGGTGCCTCGATGATGGCCTTAATCTTAGCATCTGTGGGGTGGATGCCTGATGCATCAATTTTAAACCCCAAGAAATCCACCGTTGGCACCCCAAAACTGCATTTTTCCTTTTTCAGTTGCAACCCCACCTCCTTGAACTTGAGCAACACTGCACGGACACGCGCAACCAGTTCCTGTGGGTCTTTTCCAGCAATCAAAACGTCATCAAAAAATGGCAAGACCCCCGGCAGACCTCTTAACAGGCGTTCCATGAGCCCTTGAAAAATCCCTGGGGCCACACAAACTCCGAACTGTAATCTGTTAACTCTGAACGCCCCTTTATGTGTGACAATAGTCTGTGCTTCCGCTGATTGTGGGGTTACTGGCAGCTGTTGGTAAGCTTGTGCCAGGTCAATTTTGGCGAACACCTTGCCCCCAGCCAGTTTAGCCAACAGATGTGATACGACTGGAATGGGGTATGAGTTTCCCCTGAGTGCCTTATTGATAGTACATTTGTAATCTGCACATATCCTGACTTCCCCATTTGCTTTAAGGGGCGTGACGATTGGAGTCTCCCACTTAGCAGAGTCCACGGGTGAGAGAACTCCCTGCTTGACCAATTTATCCAGCTCTGCCTCGATCTTGGGTTGCAGTGCAAATGGCACTCGCCTTGGTTTGAGTCGGATTGGGGCCACACCGGGGTCCAACTCGAAGTCAACTGGGGGCCCTTTATAACAACCCAGTTTTCCATTAAAGAGACCAGCAAATTCCTTGCATAATGCCTCGCTCATCTCAGGGCAGGTTTGGATTGAATTAAGCCCTGAGATACTCAGTCCCAGGGCGGGGAACCAGTCAGTGCCCAGGAGACTGGGGCGACTGCCCTTCGCAATCACCAGTTTGAGTACAGCCTGTTTGTCCCGGAACTGTACTCTCACGGCACACATTCCCATAACATGGATGCGGCCTGCTGAGTACGACTGCAAGGTTGCCGGGAAGGGCTCCAGAGGGGGCAACTTACCCCTGGGGAAGAATGTCTTCGCGGTCTGGTCCGACACGATGGTGAATGCAGATCCGGAGTCCACCTCCATGTCGCACTGCTGACCCTCAATCTTCACCTTGACGTGTGCCTTGCCTTGCGCTGGAAACTGCACGGCCCTCCCGTTGATCTCCGTTACGTAGTGGCAGTCCTTTAGAAAACGAGTTGCTGTGGGCGGTCTGCGATGCTCCAGTCTAGGTGCTCCTGTTGCTCCCGACGCCGCCGATCTACAGACCCTGGCGATGTGACCCGTCTTTCCGCACGTCCGGCACATAGCATCCCTGAAACGACAACTCTTCCGCTCATGGTTTCCGCCACAACCTGGGCAACTGCCTCGGCGATCTTTGTGCACTGTGCAGGCCTGACGCACCAACTCGACCCCACGGACTGGGCTCTGGCTCGGAGTAGCCTCTAGCTCGTCCATGGCATGCGCAACTTCTATCTGTGGCTTAGTGGCCTTGCGACTGGCATCAAGCTCCTCTCTTTCATAATTCTCCGTGGCGGTGGCCTCCTTCAAGGCTGAAGCAAGGGTAACCTCTTCTTTAGCCACGATGCGTCTTCTGGCTTTCTTGCTGCTCAGACCACCAATAAACCGATCCAGGAGAGTCTCTTCCAGATTTTGGAAGCCGCAGTGCTGAGCGAGCTTCCGGAGTTCAGCCAGAAATGTGGATACAGACTCCCCAGCATGCTGCTGCCTCTTATGGAACTCCATCCGCCGGGCCATCTTGGTCTCAGTAGGCGCCAAGTGGCTTGTTAGGCAGGCAAGAATATCTTTGAGAGATGTCTCACTCAGCTTCGCTGGAGCAAGTAATGCCTTGGCCAGCTTGAAGGTCTCGGGCCCACAGTAGCTCAGGAATGTGGCCCTTCTTTTGCTGGCATCGGTGATCCCTTGAGCCACTGCAAAGAACTCGAAGCGTTCGACGTAGTCTTCCCATGTGTGGGGCTCTGATGGCTGGAAGGGCTCCAATACCCTTGGACTCTCCATTGTCCTAGCGGGCAGGGTCGTCTTCTCAGCTGGCCAGTGAGTCTTGTTCTAAGCTGCAATCCGGACTCTGAGGCAGGGCTGTGTTTAACCGCTCCTCAGCATTCCGGATCCCACCTTCGTCGCCAGTTGTTGTGACGTGGGGTTTGTGATTTCAGCTCTCTTGACATAACATGCTGGAGACAGTTCTCTAGTAACAGCTCTTTATTAAAGTGAACAAGACTGAAGACTGAGGAGAGGAAAGCTACATTTATAGGGACAGGGGACTAGCTAGGAAGGGATACATTTTGGAGGGAACAATATCAAGCAATCACAGTGCTGCCTTTTGGAGGAAACCAATAAGACAGTGGATCCAAATACAGCAGCTTAAATGAACCAATAGTAGCTGTACTCTCTGGAACCAAAAGGCAGTTACTTTATCCTAATGCAAATACAGACAATAATAATACAGATATAAAATCCTTTGACTCAATACACAACAGAGCTGGTTACAGAACTGGCCACGGAAAGTCAACGCAAAAGCCCCGTGGCTTTATAATTATTTCTAGACGAGCAATTTCCTGCTTCTTAGCGCTGTACCTGTCCAGTGCACTGAATACGTGTACAGAGAAGGAGGGAGTGGGGTCAGCAAACTCTTTCTTTTTTAAACTATTGTTGCATTGATGTAATGACAGATGGGCGAGCTATGTCTCCCTGCTGTACAGTTACTAAAAGGTACAGGCACACCTTTGCAAGCAAATGTTGACCATTCTAACTTTGAAAGGCCACCTCTTCCCTCCCATTAATAAATCTTTCAATCTGACCTTGAGTTGACTGTGAGCTAGAAACTGTGAGCTAGAAACAAAGGTGGATTTGTTGTGGGGGTTATGTAAACCCCTCAAACTTATACGGTTATACCTGCATTGCAGGGGGTTGGACTACATGACCCTTGGGGTCTTTTTCAACTTTACAATTCTATTATTCTATGGCTTAGTTGTTAGGGATGACTGCCAGTGACTATGGCTTGGCCGGGTAAGTTTTGTGGCGACTTTAGCTTCTCCTTGGGCCAGAAGTCAGCAATTTATCCTAATCACAAGCCTTTCAAGAAGGAGGTTGCCTTGACAGAGCTGGTTTCTTCCGGCCTGGGACTTCCCACCCAAGAATATCATGTACAGAGAACCTTGGTTCTCAAATGCCTTGGTTTTCAAATGCTGAAAACCCAGAAATAAGTGTTCCGGTTTTCGAATGCTTTTCGGAAGCCGAACGTCCGATGTGGCTGTCGGCTATTGTTTCTGAAGCACCTGCACCAATTAGAATCTGCGCCTTGGTTTTCAAACATTTTGGAAGTCAAACGGACTTCTGGAACAGATTAAGTTTGGCGCTTTTGTCTTTGCTATTTATTTTGCATTTTTGTTTTTGCGGCTTTTTCGGATAATATGTTTTTGTGACTGTGTGGAACCCAGTTCAGCTACTGATTGCTTGATTGTGTGACTGCGGAAATGGATAAAAGCCCCCTGTGGCGAGATACACCGGTAAAGGGTCCCCGGCCGTTTGACGGTCTATTGACCCAATACCTCCCTCGCCTATTTCTTCCCCTTGCTGCTAGCAACCAGTAAATCTGTGTACTGGTACACAATTGATTGGAATCCAGTCAGATGAACAGTGAACAAAACAATTAAGTTTATTTAGGTGAAGATCTTACAAGCATAAAAAATTATTCACGGTTTCTCAAATATGTTTACTTAACTTAACCTTTAGTATTAGTTCTCCCCCTGTTCCTCCCTGACTGAAGTTCCCTTCTTATTACTCTTACAGATTCTGCACCACAGCTCACCTCACTAGCTTCTCTAACCCTCTCTCTATCTCAAAATCCTCTCCACCTCTCTCATCAACTCCCTCAACTCAACTCCCCTTATGACTGACTGCTTCTCCTTATATATCCCTGCCTATGCCTGGAGAGCTCCCATTGGCTATCTACCTCCCTGCAACTTAACTCTTGCTAGACCCCTAGAGGTGAAACGCCACACCCCCCATCCAAACAATGACTATCATCAGTGCAGGTAAGGGGGGGAAAATTAGTTTTAAATTCATCATCTACAGTACAATACAGTCTTATTTATTTTATAGTACAGTACATTGATTATTGCTTTCATTTTATGGATTGATGGCCGTGTTAGATAGTAAAATTCATGTTAAATTGCTGTTTTAGGGGTTGTTGTTAAAAGTCTGGAATGGATTAATCTGTTTTACATTACCTTCTATGGGAAAACGTGTCTTGGTTCTGGAATGCTTTGGTTTTGGAACGGATTTCCGGAACGGATTAAGTTTGAGAATCAAGGTACCACTGTATGTCCAAAGCAGCAAAATGGAATTGTGCCAATCAGTAACTTGCAATCCCACCAAATAGCTGGTAACAGATAGGAATCCCAGCCAGGGCCGTCTTAAGTGTACCGGGCGCCGTGGTGCGAGGATCCCTCCGGCGCCCCTCGTGCTTCGCCGAGCAGGGCCAGGTGCAGCAGGCAGCCAGAGGGCATGGAACGACAGGCAGGGGTGCTGCCAGCTGTGCTCCACCTCTGCCTGCTCGGCTGAAGCACGATGGCAGTAGCGGCAGAAGAGCTGCCTCTGTTGAGGGAAACCTGAACCTGGGCTACCTTCTGCCCACACTCCTTCAAGTCACAGTGAGCACAGACAGCGCTGCCCCACAATGCTCTGCAACACTTCATTTGTATGCATGAGGTGCCGCGGAGCATTGTGGGGCAGCGCTGTCAGTGCTTGCTGTGACTTGAAGGAGTGTGGGCAGAAGGTAGCCCAGGTCCAGGTCCAGGTTTCCCCCAACGGAGGCAGCTCTGCTGCCGCTGCTGCTCCCTTGCTTTAGCCACCGCTGCCGGGAAAGGAGCGGAGCGGAGCGGGCGAGGCAGAGGCGCGGGGCGGCTCCGTATGCCTCCTTGATGCGCCCCCTGCTGGGTGGGTGCCCTGGCGCACCACGCCAGTCAGCCCAATAGGAAGGACGGCCCTGATCCCAGCAGACTGCATTTCAATCCACCATATTACTGTAGTTTACAAGGATGTGCTTCTTTTGTTTTGACTCATATTGAAACTTAAAATTAAACTTTTTTTACTTTAACAGGATTAATATACCATCAGGTAAAAAAAACCTCTGAAAAGTTTGCACAAAGTATACATTAAATCAGTGCTTTTTTTCTGGGGGTATGCCCCTAAACATTTTGTGAATCTTTGTACTGTTGTATTTATTTTTCTCGATTTGAACTGTAAAATAGTTATTTTCTTGAGTCAAAATGAGAGTACCCCTAAACATGTTTTAGAAAAAAGCACTGCATTAAATTACCAATAAAACCAGATGTTAGAAACAAGTTAACCCCCCTCCAATATATATTTTTTAGCAGTTTTCAAAAAATACACGCTGTAAAACAGATTTACCTATTAAAACACCTCTCAAAGTAACATTTCTTGGCAGTATTTATTACATGCTTGGATAGAATATTAGGTTCTACTTGAACATAGTGGATCAACGGACAGAACGTATGATTTGCTTGGGTCACTCAATGGAAGACAGAATATAAATCTTTCACTCCGCTTACGATGACATTTATTAACACAAGCAGAAAGTTTAAGCATGCTTTCTATTTTTATGGGCAGAGGCTGACTCGCTGTCTTCAGCAGCAGAAACCAACAGGTGTAGGTTTTAGCAATGCAATGCAATGAATGAATGAATGAATCTTTATTTGCATCAGCCACCAGCCATAGCAATTGCGGTATACAGAAGATAAAGGTAAAAAGTCAATTATATAAAATACATTTCAGGGGTTTGGATTAATAGTCAAATAATGGATCTTATTCTAATTGCCCTGGCTAAAAACATTGCAGCCTTTGCTGTCACCTGCTCATCTTGATCTGCCAAGAAAAAGGACACGGTAACAGTGGTTGGGTGACCAGGAATGGACAATAATAGAGGGGCGATAACCTCACTCCTCAAATCTTTATAAAGAGTGCAAGCCAGAAGGATATGCGCCACCGATTCGGTAGTGCCATCTCCACAGGGACATAATAGTTTTTTCCAGTGGAATTTTTTGGAATCATAGAATCATAGAATCATAGAGTTGGAAGAGACCACAAGGGCCATCCAGTCCAACCCCTCAAGTACAGCCAAAGGCAGTAAATAATAATTTATACCCCACCCATCTGGCTGGGTTTCCCCAGCCACTCTGGGCGGCTTCAAACAGAAATATTAGAATGCACTAATTTCTTAAAGATTAAAAGCTTCCCTAAACAGGGCTGCCTTCAGATGTCCTCTAAAAGTCTGGTAGTTGTTTTTCTTTTTGACATCTGGTGGGAGGGCATTCCACAGGGTGTTTGCCACTACCAAGAAGGCCCTCTGCCAGGTTCCCTGTAACTTGGCTTCTCACAGCGAGGGAACCGACAGAAGGCCCTCGGCACTGAACCTCAGTGCCCGGGCAGAACGATGGGGGTGGAGACGCTCCTTCAAGTATACTAGACCGAGGCCGTTTAGGGCTTTAAAGGTCAGTACCAACACTTTGAATTGTGCTCAGAAACATACTGGGAGCCAATGCAGGTCTTTCAAGACCGGTGTTACGTGGTCTCGGCGGCTGCTCCCAGTCACCAGTCTAGCTGCCGCATTCTGGATTAGTTGTAGTTTCCGGGTCACCTTCAAAGGTAGCCCCACGTAGAGCACATTGCAGTAGTCCAAGCGAGAGATAACTAGAGCATGCACCACTCTGGCAAGACAGTCCGCGGGCAGGTAGGGTCTCAGCCTGCGTACCAGATGGAGCTGATAAACAGCTGCCCTGGATACAGAATTAACCTGCGCCTCCACGGACAGCTTTGAGTCCAAAATGACTCCCAGGCTGCGCACAGTTACCCCATTCAGGAATAGGAAGTCCCCCACACCTGCCCGCCTCCTGTCCCCCACAAACAGTACTTCTGTCTTGTCAGGATTCAACCTCAATCTGTTAGACTAAATATTCAATCTTGCGAGGGTAAAAGCACTACTATATTTTGGAATTATTAAGTTATGCAGATAGGGTACCAGAGAGTCAAGATGACTAGGTGGAAAACACAGGCAAAATTTCCTTATTGTGGCCAGATAGTTCTGTCACTCAATGTCATTTAGGCGCTGTCTATTTAAATTGCTTGCTTTAATAAAACCCAGTGTGAGTAGCTGTTGTGGTGATAAACCACAAGAGTGAATTTTTTGGTAGACAATTTTAGTCCAGGCGCTCTTAGCAATGCAATGTTCTTGGCCATTTGAAAGAAAATGGGCGGGCCCACACATCTCAGCAAATGAGCAACAGGTAGCCCTAGCCTATTTAATGGACAGGCAAAAGACACCTGCCAGATAAGTGTTAGACTACAACTTCCATCAGCCACAACCAGCATGGCCAATTGTCAGGGATGATGGGAGTTGTAGTCCAACAGCATCTGTAAAGAACTACTCTGGCTCCTGTTCTGAAAGAGCTCATCCTCTGCCATTTTCTATCAAGAATCCTCCTCTCTTCTTCACACCATTGGACAAAAAAATTGACCCAGAACACCCCAGATTTTGGTTGCCTCTGCTGGAAGAGCTGCTGCTTCCACTTATGCCAGCATAGCAAGTGTGGCAAAGATTGGGCTGCCAATTTGGTGCCCCATCTCTCTTTTCTTGCATATAGAAGGAAGTTGCTTAGCTTATGTCTGATATCACCTTTATACCGTATTGGCCTGAATATAAGCCACGCCCGAATATAAACAGCACTTTTAAAATTCAGCAGCGATATCACAAAAGCCGATTTTTGTAAGGTCGCGAACTTAAGCCACGCTTTAACTTTTCACGGTTGGAATGGGGGGTGGGGAGAGGAGTGAGGCTTATATTCAGGCCAATACGGTCTGTATCACCACAGCTAAAGGAAAGCAGGAAATAATAAAGGTCCCCCAGAAATATCCTCCAACGCCTACCGCAATTGTTTGCTCATTGCAAAGTGGAGAAGTTCCTTTTGAAGGAAATAAGAAGAGAATTAGTAAATGCTTTCTTCTCTGTTAAGCAAACAAGAACAGGAAACAAGGGGTAATAATTTGGCAGGGGGGGGAATGTGCACAAGAGGAATTTATTCTCTGTGGCTAGTCATGCATGATCTGCTCCTCAAAAGCTGCGTAAACAGTCAACACCGGGCAGTTGTTTCCTACGTCAATAGACTCTTAGCTTGCATTCTTCATGGGCAGATTTCAGATGTGCTTTTCAGCCTCTCTTCATCTTTTGATGTGCATGTGTGAAAGACAGATTACTTCTACACTAGCCCCTTTCTCTGGAATTGCCACAACCGGCTCCTAAACCTTTTACAGAGAATCCACACAATGCCAAAAAAACAACCCTGATTTTATTTTTGCAATAAAACACAACAGTAGTTGCAAGTATGTGCAGGAAAGCACTATTACAGTTTCAAAGAGCAACTGTGCCTTTAATTAAATGCTTCCTGTTTACTTTTTCCCTCTTTACTTGGCATGCATGCTCATAAAACCATTAAAAAACTATCAGTCGTGCTGATAAGAAAACAGGACCTTTACTACATAGTAATAGATATAAACCCAGTGCATGAACCTCACAGGCTTTTTAATGGGTCTGCTAGTTCTTTTTTTTTTTTATAAATTTTTTTTTATTTTTTAATTAAACACAAATAAAAACAAAATACACACAAACAAGAATTTCATAATCACAATTTCGTCTCTAATCATTATATTTGACTTCCTCAATTCCTCCTTACTGCGCATCATCCTATATTAATCTTTTAGCAATTTCTACTTCATATTCCTCTTAACTTTTGATTCCATATATTTATACCATAATCATCCTTAACCATGATAAATATTACGTTTTTCCTTCAACACCAATCTATTTTGATAAGCTGAAGATGATGGAATACATGGAATTAGCTGACCTGACCGGGAGACTTCGAGACCAGCGAGAAAAAATGGTGGAAGAAGATTGGAAGTGTTTTAAGGACTATTTGAAAAAGAATAAAATAGACATAGAATAATAAGAAAGGGTTTTGATAGAAACAGGGAGCTGTAGCTTATCAAAATGGGTCTGCTAGTTCTTGAGAGAATACGGACACAAACTTAAAGGGCATTATACCCATGTTATCTGAAGATCAAAGAGCAGCATTCCAACATTTATTAAACAATCATAGGTGTTGGCTCTAAATCTCAGGGGCTGAGTGCCCATAAACCTCAGCAGTAAACTCATAAAATCATTTAATTGCAGGTTGTGTTACCCAGGGCTATCAGATAGAAGTAAAGAGGAAGAAATCAATTCGAGGAGAACTAAACATCCCTTATGTACTTACCAGCTGCTTGGCTCATGGTGTCTCCTGGGCTTTGCTTCTGTAGAAATTTGCACAGGCAGGAGCGGCCGGTCCCAAGTTTTTCTGACTGGGCTGAAGGAAGCTGCCTCCTATTTATCAGATTCTTTGAGGTGTTAGAATGCACATTGCAAGGGGGCGGGGCTTGGAAAGAGGAAATTGAAATGCAAGAACAACTTTAAAAGTTTGCAACGAGCATGAAACCATCCCAAGTAGCCGAAAAGACATGTGCCAATTAACACTCTGGCAGGTGGCTTACTTGAAACCAAATTTTTTCATTCACAAGAGGGAATGAATGAAATGGACTGTATCAAAATGGCCATCAGAAGAACTTTACTCCTTAAGGGAACGCCGTTTCTCCCATTAAGTCAAAGGTTTGGTCGAGTTATTGGTTCAATCAACTGCTCTGGTCATGGATTTTAGTGGCGTCAGGATCAAGGACTCGCTCAAACTCTTATCACCCTCACCTGTAGCCAGTTGAGGCTGAAAGAAGAAAACCTGCACAGATATTTATTTAAGGCTGGCATTTTCAATTACAGAATATTTGATTCATTTATTGAGTTTGTTAGTTGCTTTGTCTTGCGCAAGGCAACCCAAAGCGACTTACAACCAGACAAATGCCCCGCAAACAGATACTTTAAAACCAGGGGGTGGCAGGAATAAAAATTAATTTCTTCTTCCCTGAGTAGTTCAAATTTCCTGCTCGACCCAAGCAATATACAATGAGGTGGCAAAATGTTGTTAAGCTTGACCCACTTCTCAGAGTGAGAAGAAACTCAAGGGCTGCAATGATTACCTGAGTTTTATGTGGTTTCCTTTGGAAGGGAGTTATGGAGGTTTATAGCAGTGTTAGAAGCTCAGATATATCACCTAGGCGCCAAATGGCTCCTTCAACCAGGGTTACAGTTGCCAAAATCGAATGCCTAGCTACCATGGTTGGGCCAGATGGCTTGAAAGTTGTATTTTTCAATACGACTTTTGGGTTTCTGAAATTCATTCTGATTGTGTAGATGAAATATCACATATAGAATTCTAAAGGATCCGTTGCTAGCGTGTGGGAGCAGTCAAGATCCAAGGATATCCAGGCATACACCTCCAGATGGTGGAGACGTCAGGCACAATCCCGGTGCCTGACGATCTTCACTTGGTTGCAAGTGGCTGAAAGCAAGATTCAAAATGCACTTGGCGAATTTCGAACCCTGTTGTTGTTGTTTAGTCGTTTAGTCGTGTCTGACTCATTGTGACCCCATGAACCAGAGCACGACAGGCACTCCTGTCTTCCACTGCCTCCTGCAGTTTGGTCAAGCCTGGTTCATCGAACCCTGGTTTATGGCATTTTAATGCCTGAAGTGTGGGGTTTCTTTAGGAAACAAATACAAAAAAATGAGCATAAATGAAGGAACATACAGTGGAACCTCGGTTTATGAACACCTCGGTTTACGAATTTTCGGTTTACGAACGCTGCGGACCCATCAGGAACAGATTCATTCACTTTCCATTACTTTCAATGGGAAAGTTTGCTTCAGTTTATGAACGCTTCAGTTTATGAACAGACTCCCGAACCAATTACACCCATGCTTCAGGTTAAGTACGCTTCAGGTTGAGTACTCCGCGGACCCGTCTGGAACGGATTGATCCACTTTCCATTACTTTCAATGGGAAAGTTTGCTTCAGTTTATGAACGCTTCAGTTTATGAACAGACTTCCAGAACCAATCGTGTTCATAAGCCAAGGTACCACTGTATTCCAAATTTCAATGCTTTCAGATCAGAACTCTAGAGGCAGCCAAACACACCAAACTGCTGTTAGCTCAAACTCAGCTCTGTTTCCCTGTGTTACCCAAACTGACATCCTGTCTTCATACACAAACCTATGGTATTCAGAGTGTTCCTACTGAGAACATTCCCAAATGATCCCGTATTTGAAAAACTGCCTAACCTGGGCACAGGGAATCACCAACTCATCAGTAACATTCCTGCAGCCATTGAAGATCTAGCCCTCTCCCTATGACACTTTCCCCCTAACCTGCAGTTAGGTAGCAATGCAGGAATTGTCATCTTCCATAGCTGCCAAGTACCCCGTTTTCCCCGGGAAACCCCCCGTTTTTACTTACCTTTTCCCGGTGGTCCCCCGTATCACTTCGTCTCCCGTTTTTCTCCGTTATTTTCTCCTGCCGGCGGCCATTTTTTTCCTGATTTGCCCTTCTATGGGCACAAAAAATGGCCGCCGCCGGCTTCAAAAGTCGCATCTACGCATGACCGGACACTTCCGGTGTCGGCGGTGGCCATTTTTTGTGCCCACAGAAGGGCAAAGTGACACCGGAAGTTACGTCGACGCAGCTTCCGGTGTCACACGGCTGCCGGTCCCGGATTCTGCAGTCCGAGACTTGGAAGGTAAGCATCTTCCTGCACTGCAAGCTTGCCTTGCTAGTTTCTCCGCTGTGTGCTGAGAACAGGCAGCCCCTTTCTTACCACCTGCAACTCCTCGAAAGATTCCATCAACGGTTTCTCCAAAATATTTCACACATCACTTGGGAAGACAAACTAATGACAGTGTAGTGGAAGAGCAGTAGAAAATGGAGTTCTTGGGAAAGTCCAGAAATAAACGATAAGTTGGCAGGAACTCAGGCCAGAAGAAAATGAATTTCAAATAAATCTTCACAAGGTTTTATTTGTGTGATGAGGAGTTCAAATAGGAATCAAGTATGTTTGCCTTGGTACACTTTGACCTGTGAATCTTTGCTGACGAAGAATAGTCGAAACAGGGCCTTGCCCTGAATTTTACTGGAATTTATCTTTATTTGCCTTCAACACTGGGATTGATTCCTATTTGAACTCCTCATCACACAAATAAAACCTTGTGAAGATTTATTTGAAATTCATTTTCTTCTGGCCTGAGTTCTTGCAACTTATCATTTATTCCAGTGTAGTGGGAGAAGCAAAGATCACCGCCAGTGTCAAAGCAATGATTATTCAACGTTGGACTGGTCATGTTGTGCGGATGCCTGAATTTCGTCTTCCAAAGCAACTACTCTATTCTGAACTTAAAAATGGAAAGCGTAATGCTGGTGGTCAACAAAGGAGGTTTAAAGACTCTCACAAGGGAAATCTTAAAAAATGGAGTATAAACACAGACAACTGGGAAACACTGGCCTGCGAGCGCTCCAGTTGGAGAACAGCCTTTACCAAAGGTGTCGTGGGCTTTGAAGACTCTCAAACTCAAGACGAAAGGGAGAAACGCGCTAAGAGGAAGGCATGCTTGGCAAACACTCACTGTGGTCAACTCCCGCCCGGAAACTAATGTCCCTCCTGTGGAAGGACGTGTGGATGGAAGACAATGTTACTCTGCTACGAGTTATTGCCAAAGAAGAAGAAGAAGCTAATTTATCCGCTGTGTGCTGAGAACAGGCAGCCCCCTTCTTAGCTGAGTGAGAAAATGCAATGTTTGGTAAAAAGGAAGCCTTCGTTCATAGCATTTGCTATTTTTGATCTTTAAAAGGGTAAAGAAGAAGAAAAATAACCATTAAGTTGATGGGTGCTAATTTCAGTCCTGACTTTCGAAGGACTGTTGCTGAAAAAGTTATTGCCCATTTCAACCTAGAGTGTTTTTATTATATAAAGTTAGTTGCCCGTTTCTTTACACTGCGGAGATTGCAGAAACAGTCACCACCTTT
The DNA here is from genome assembly GCF_963506605.1 of Zootoca vivipara. Classification (NCBI taxonomy): domain Eukaryota; kingdom Metazoa; phylum Chordata; class Lepidosauria; order Squamata; family Lacertidae; genus Zootoca; species Zootoca vivipara. The sequence goes on along the minus strand of NC_083287.1, from coordinate 11,674,542 downwards.
TTTCTGAACCAGTCAACACCTAAAGCAAATAATAATGTTTCAGCGGTCATAAGTTGTGGACTGCTGAGTACAGCAAATATTGATTGGGAGTAAACAGTTTATTCACATATCTAAAACCCCTAATTATCCAAGAGAAGAAGAAAAATTATTGACCTAACACCTCTCCACCTTTGGTATATGACTCCGCAAGGTGGCTGGTTTGTGAAGCCTCAAGGCTAGGATTTCCAAGGCCAGCTCTTCATAGACAATTAAGTTCCCATTGCTGGTATTTATTTTAAGGTATATAAACATACCATATAGGTAGCACATTTTATGTGCTACAAGTTGGTATAGATAGCTGGTTCTAACATGGCTTCCCCCGCACAGTTAAAAGTGGTAATTAGTAAAAAGAGAGAGAGAGAGAGAAAGAAAAAGGTAAAGGTAAAGGACCCCTGGATGGTTAAGTCCAGTCAAAGGCAACTATGGGGTTGCGGCACTTATCTCGCTTTTCAGGCTGAGCAAGCTGGTGTTTGTCCGCAGACAGCTTTCTGAGTCATGTGGACACCATGACGGAAACCAGAGCGCACAGAAACGCTGTTTACCTTCCCACCACAGTGGTACCTATTTATCTACTCGCACTGGCATGCTTTTGAACTGCTAGGTTGGCAGGAGCTGGGACAGAGCAACGGGAGCTCACTCTGTCGTGGGGATTCGAACCGCCAACCTTTCTTATCGGCAAGCCCAAGAAGCTGAGTGGTTTAGACCACAGTGCCACCTGCGTCCCTTAGATACAATTAGATACAAATGTTGACTGGGGTTTCTAGTTTGGGTAACTACATCTGCCAAATGTATCAACAGTTAGTGGTATAATTGCTTTTAATTTGAACATCGGAATATGAGAGGTGTACTCCCTCTCACAATTGCTGCATTATGGGACAGACTAAGAAAACTGGGAATCCTAACAGTTTTTTCTAAGCCTTAGTGGAGGAAATTCATCCAGGAAAACCTATTTCTGCACAAGGAATAGAGGCCACTGGCTGCAATTTTCAACTCCCCCAGGCTTAGAGTACTGTCATTGGAAGACTGCCGTTTTCTACAGGTGAAACTCGGAAAATTAGAATATCATCGAAATGTGCATTTATTAGAATATCATCAAAAAGTGCATCTGAAGGCAACCCTGTTTAGAGAGGCTTTTAATCTTTAATTGATTATTTTATTCTTCTGTTGGAAGCTGCCCAGAGTGGCTGGGGAAACCCAGCCAGATGGGCGGGGTATAAATAAGAAATTATTATTATTATTATTATTATTATTATTATTTCAGTAACGCAATTAAAAAGGTGAAACCAATATATGAGATAGATGCATGACATGCAAAGCAAGATATGCCAAGCCTTTATTTGTTATACGGTAATTGTAAATATTTGTCGTTAGGCGGGTCAATTATAAATGGAATGTAATCAATGAAATGTAATGGCGATGTTTGTTTTTGTATTATTGTAACTATTTGTTTTATTACTGTGGAATTTCCAAAAGAAAGCATTTGGAAAAATTAAAAGAATAAGAAAAAATAATAAGTTGCATTACTGAAATAAATGCACTTTTCGACGATATTCCAATTTTCCGAGTTTCACCTGTATATGCTCGTTTGGCAATGAGCTACCTCAAACTAAGTAGAACTTCAGAGCAAAGGAGTTTTATCAGAAGTCAACTTCTGCAAAAGAAGTGGTATGAAAATTGCAGGCTGAATATAAAAAGAGGGGTGTTGATCACCTCTTTTTATCATCACCAGCTGGGAAAATTTAGGAGGCTATGCATTTTGTTTCCTTGTGAATTGTGATTTCAAGATTCATCTCAAGGCATAGCCGAGTTGGCTTTGTCATTCCTGGAATAGATGCACTTAAGGATTTGTTTTAGATATATTATGCTAAGGCCCTGCCTTCTACATGCTCAGTAGTCCTTCCATTCTGCAAGCGGGAAAAGCTGAAAGTATTCTATAGCGTCTCACCTTTGCAATCAGTTTAGCATATCTGGTACGTCCAATAGGCATTATTTTATGTGAAGAAACCAGGCAAGAGCTCCGAACTATCTCCTGAATGCACAAACCTTTTGCGATTGCAAGGTACCACGCTTCATAATTGATTTAAAAAGGGGGGAAATGGACTATGGCTGTTGAACACTTCCATCATTCAAAAGGTCTAGTCTCTGGTAGGGATAATAATAATAATAATAATAATAATAATCATCA